>NC_141695.1:848822094-850272094 GCF_964263255.1 Lissotriton vulgaris
CAAACAGGGGGGGGGGGGGGGGCTCGCTCACGCACACTGTCTCTGGAAGCTCAAGCTTTCTGGTATTGGCTCCTGGCACGGAACCTATCAATCACAGCGGTACACCTGCCGGGAGAACAGAATGCGAGAGCGGATGCTCTCAGTCACTTTGAAGACAGACAAGACTGGGGTCTCAACGACAAGGTCGTCGAAGACATCTTCCAGGTTTGGGGTCGTCCCAGCATAGATCTCTTCGCGGACGATGAAAATACAAAATGCTGAGACTTCACCTCAAGATTCTACCGACCAGGGTCAAAAGGGAATGCCTTTTTGATAGACTTGTCAGGGGCATTTGTGTACGCCTTTCCACCCTTTCCTCTCATCCTGAAGGTGGTAACCAAGCTGTCTCACTTGCACACGAGAATGATCCTGATTTCCCCGGACTGGCTGAGACACTTGTGGTTCCCAGACCTTCTGCACCTGTCAGAACGCCCTCACAGGAGGCTGCTGTGCAGACAGGGCCTGCTGTCCAAGATGAACAGGAGGATTCATCACCCCAACCTTCCCTCACTGAACTTTGCAGCATGGCTCCTGAGGTCCTCCAGTATGGACATTTAGGACTGCCACGTCCATCTTAAAAGAAGCAAGAAGGCCATCCACTAGGCACTCAGGTGTACAAGGGGAAACGCTTTTATATGTGGTGTGTTCAAAATAATTGTAACCCTACCAAAGGACAGGAAGAGGTCATTCTACCATGCCTACTTTACCTGCCAAAAGCAGTTTTGAAGTTTCCTTCCATTAAGGTGCACTTAGCAGCTATCACTGCATATAGGCGCTCGCCGTCTCAACCTTCTTTCTTTCAGTTACAGGTTGTGAAAGACTTCTTAAAGGGTCTGAAAAAGGGCTACCCTCCGGTCCGGCCTCCTAGGCCACCTTGAGAGCTAAACCTGGTACTATCAATATTGATGGGTCCTCCTTTTGAACCTATCCACAAAGCAACCTTGCAACAACTCACTTGGAAGGCAGCTTTCTTGGTAGCGATCACGTCAGCTGGCAGAATGAGCAAAATACAGGCCCTCTGCTCTAAGGAACCTTATACTGTTTTCCATCTTAATAGGGTTGTTTTGAGGACTCATCCCTTTTCCTCCCGAAGGTGGTGTGAGATTTCCTTGTGAATCAGACCATCTCTCTGCCCACCTTTTTCCCTAATCCTTCCACTTCAGCTGAGAGGGCTTTACACTCTCTGGACCTAAAAATTGTTTAAAACTGTCTAGATAGGTCCAAGTCCACAAGAAAATCTCATCAACTATTTGTTGTCTATGGGTTGATCAGAATAGGTTTTCCAGCTTCAAAGCGGCCCATCTCCAGATGGATAGTTTCATGCATCAAGTTAGCTTATTAATTAGCACAAAGGCCCCTGGGGCCTACTTCCAAGGCACATTCCACTAGAGCAAAAGCGGCTACGACTGCTTTTCTTCATAACGTGCCTATTTCTGAAATCTGTAAGGCGGCAACTTGGAGGTCCGTCCATACATTTACGAGGCACTATTGTCTAGATTCAGACACCTGAGCAGACACCCAAGTAGGCCAGGCCTCCTTGAGGAATCTGTTCAACAACTGATTGCAGCTGTTGCTGTAAGTTGGGTCATTCTCTCTCTCATTTGCCTGCAGGGGGAAGATTGGGCTTGCTATTCTGTTCAGTGCTTGACTATTGATGAGGATCCCCTAGAAGAGAAGGATAAGATACTTACCTGTAATCCTAGGTCTCTTCCAGGGGTATCCTCATCAAAGTCATAAG
This sequence comes from Lissotriton vulgaris, assembly GCF_964263255.1. NCBI lineage: Eukaryota > Metazoa > Chordata > Amphibia > Caudata > Salamandridae > Lissotriton > Lissotriton vulgaris. The sequence continues at coordinate 848,823,872 of NC_141695.1, forward strand.
CAACCCACCCTCCTCCCCAGGCAAATGAGATTTTCTTCATTGTTAAAGAATATCTCTGAGCCCTGTTCTTCAGGGTTACGCAAAGAACAACTGACCTAACTGTCATCCCTGAGGCATGATGGGAAGCTAGGGGTCATGGCTGTCTTAAATTCAAGGTGCCATTTTTGTATGAAAATGCTTTAATTTTCTATGCTATTGGTTTACAATGCAGCCTGTAGGCTAACAGTGTCTGCTTTATTTGCGGTTTTTTCGTCATGAGGTTTACACAGAGTTCAAGTGCTACTTGCCCTCCTGTGTTTATATATATATATATATATATATATATATATATATATATATATATATATATATATATATATATATATATATATATATATATATATATATATATATATATATATATATATATATATATATATAATATATTTTGCGAAAGCAGTTTGTGTTTTATTACATTGTTTAATCTCCTAGATGGGAGCTGCATTGTTATGAGAAAAAAGAATATATGTATATGTGTGTTGTGAAAAAAAAATATATATATATAAATATATATATATATATATATATATATATATATATATATATATATATATATATATATATATATATCGGGGTGGAGGAGTGTGCAAGGCTAGAACAAGGAACGAATTTAACAATACCTACGGTCTCGTTCCTTTTACAAGCCAATACAGAATTTAAACAATCAAACCTCCAAAATGTCGAGCGACATCGTGAAAGAGAGGGAGGCGGCAGCCACAGGAATGTTTAAAGATAACCCTCACGTGAGCCCAACTTCACGACCTAATGATGCAGCATGCACGGCCAAACCAGATTCGGTACAATATAAAATGAAAATTCTCGAAAAAAAGATGGAAATGAGTAAATGGTGGGAATCCTGGTCTCTCCAAAGCTATATCGAGGTAGGCAGAATCCCACGGGGACTTAGTATTTTAACTGCCCCCACCTATGAGGAACCGCACCCAGATCTAATGCGCGAGTGGGCAGAACTGAATTTAGACTCGTCAAGAAGATCAATCTTACTGTTGATAAAATATGCAGATATCAACAGGGCCCGCTTATTGACTGAAATAGATACTCTAAATGAAGAGTTAGAAGCAATGGGGCAGGCAGATGAAGTAAACAAACTACGCAAAGAAATGACATCTCGATGGAGAAAATTAAAGATCGCAAAACACACAAATTTCAACGCGACAAAGTTGATTGAGGTGGGACAAATATTCACCTTTGCTAGGAAATACGATGCTGTTCGAAAATCACATCAAAAACAGAGTTAAGGCACCAACATTAGTGCTATTAGTCGCCAAAGAAGGGCAGATGAAGATGCAGCTACAACATCTAGCGATCAGCTAACATCTAACAGTGACGAAGACTCTGAATTAAGAAAACCCCCCAAGTGGCTCAAGCGGGGCCAGGCCATCGCTGGGGGAAGAAATGAATCTTTTAGCAGCCCAAAGATTGGCAACCTTGAGGCCTATGACTCTTTCCCAAACAAACGGAAGCAGGCAAACGTCAAAGGTAAACAGACGCAAAGCAGCAAAACGGAAATCAAAATCCGCAAAGAAAGAAAAGGAGCTATTGGAGAAAAAAGTAACACAAACAGTGGTAAATCTATCTAAAACAACGTTAACAAAAGACGAAGAAACCACTTTAAGTCTTGACTTGTCATATTGTCCCCCTAACAACTTTGATTACCCCAACGTCCGGATGGATGTATACAAGGGGAATAAGAAAATTGAAATTGAAGAAATTATATGCAATTAAAAATAAACAAATCCATGCTGGCGATCATGTTGACCCTCTAATTGAATCTACACCCCTGGTATCAAATACATTTGTGGAACTGAATTGTGGAACCAAGAAAATGACCTGGCTGGAATTGTTGTTCCACAAAATGCAAATATAGCCACAAAAGGAGCCGGTTTGACCAAGTTCAAACCAAAATCCAATTTTTGTCCCATCCTGTTACATGATTCTATTGACACTTTCACACGAAATAATCACTGGCAAAATCAAAAAATTAAACAAAAAAATCGGCATGACCACTCAGAAGCACCGCAACCAAGATCACAAGTATTTCCAATTAATGAAAAAATAAAAAAATAACAAAGAAGTCGTAATAAGAAACAGTGATAAGGGTGGAAACCTAGTCTAATGGGCACATGAGGATTATACAAAGGAGGTCATGAGCCAACTAAATGATAGACAATGTTATACACGTACGGATGTTAAAAGACTGAAAGAAATGTATCTAACTTACTACAAAAAACTATCAAGCTGGCGAAACAAGCAGTTGATAAGTGAAAACGAGTACAAATACTTGAAAAATGACAATTCGGTTGTACCAACGATATATTTCATACCAAAAATCCATAAGGACAATAAAGCACCTCCAGGACGTCCTATAATCAGTGCTAGGAACAGTATTTTGGAAAAAACATCCGTATATGTTGACTATTTTTTGCAAGACTATGTCAAATCTTTACCCTCTTATGTAAGGGACACGAGCGACTTCATAAATAAAGTGAAAAACTTTGAATGGAAATCTGAATATATACTGATGGCACTGGATGTGTTATCATTATACACAAGTATATCTCATGTGGACGGTATTCAGGCGGATGAGTACTTTTTAAGGAATAGAGAACCAATCTATGAACAACACAACGAAATGCTTTTGGCCATGATAGAATTTTGCCTCTATAATAATATTTTTATGTTCAATCATTTGCTGTACTGCCAGATTCAAGGAGTGGCCCTGGGGGCTAGCTTCTCCCTATGCTATGCGTGCCTACATATGGGCAAATGGGAGAAGCTAGTCCTCATAGAGAACCACAGCGATATTATGTCAATCAAGGTAAAGCTGTGGCTTAGGTTCATTGATGACCTCTTTGTTATATGGCAGGGGACAAGGGAGGAAGCAGAAAGATTTGTGGCACAAATCAACAAAAATGATTTAAACTTGAGGTTCACTGGAGAAATAAGTGATACTAGCGTGAATTTCCTAAATACTAAAGTGTACCTATGTAATAACAAATTGGAAACTACCTTGTACCGTTAGAAAACAGCAGGAAATTCTGTGCTACACGCATCAAGTGCTCACCCACGCCACCTGGTAAATAGCGTACCTTATGGCGAAATGCTTAGAATCAAGAGGGTATGTAGCACACCAGAAGAACTCAAAAAGGCCCAACAACTCAGCAAGGAAAGATTTTAAGAAAGAGGCTATTCTCGACAAACAGTAGATCAGGCCATTGCCAAAACAGAGACGCTAGTTAGAAATGACTTATTGGCAAAAAGCAATAGAAAGGATCAGGACATCAACTACAATGAAGGAAGGGAGATTGAGGAAAATAAGAGCTTTCGCCTCATAATAGGGTATAGCAAACGGCATAAGGCACTCCAAAAGATCATCCAAGGAAGTTGGCCCATACTCCTCAACGACCCTATACTAGGACCCCTACTACCGCAGAGGGCGTTCATTTCCTACAGTAGAGCTCCCTCAATGAGTGATTGCCTAGTAGTATCTGATCCTGAGATAATATCCAATCCTATCTGGTACCAGAATTTAAAAGGGTTCAGAAAATGCAAAACTTGTAAAGCATGCACTCATGGGATCAACACCAAAACCTATTTTAGCCCATTCAACTCCAAACCTTATAAAATAACGAAAATGTTAACTTGTAAGACGGAATATACAGTGTACGTCTTAACATGCCCATGTGGACTTATTTACGTGAGCAGTACCAAGTTACAAGCACACGTTAGGATACTCCAACACCTCCGCGCAATAACCAATATGGACAACACCTATCCGGTGGCGAGACATTTCAAGGAACGCCACGGATCAAATAACAAAGGTTTGTCCATTATTTAATTGATGCAGTTTCCCCAAACATATGCGGAGGAGACAGCGAAAGTAAATCACGTAAGTTGGAGACCAGATATATCTTATTACTTGATTCCAAACATCCACAGGGATTGAACCTAACGGAGGACTTGTACACTTGTTTGGAGTAATATACAACTAGAATGCGCAAATAGATATTTTACTTGCATGTCCCAAAAAGTTGCACTAAGTAGAAATAAATATTAAATATTTGTCTATAACATCAATATTTCTTAAAAAATAGATATCTTGTAAATACATGAATTTCAATACCAAGATATTAAGGATTTTTTTATAAATGTTTTTAAATATTTTTAGATATTTTTAAGAAATATTTTTAAATATTTTAAATACAGTAAGCTTTGATTTTTACATATGTTGGACATTGATGTTATTGAATGAGATCGAATGTATCAATGTTGAGGATGTTAATGGCAAACAAGATTTCCTATGTCAAGACAATGTAGTATTATAAACCCTCTTTGATTAGGAACCCGGAAGAAGTCTTTGATTGGTCAGCCAGGCTGTAACCTTTAAGTACTGAGCATAAGAATATATTTGTAGAAATGTGGTTATAAAGTGATGTATGAAAAGAATTGTAAAAACAATATCAATATCGGTTGTAATTGCACATTAGGTTCAGGAAAATTGGTAAATGTTATACACTGGTTTTAATTTAATCTTCACCAGCACATTAGGCACTTTTTTATAAATTATCTCGAAGGAAGGAGATATAAATATTCAACAAGATATATGTGTATGTATTTTACAAGAATATCTGCAGAAGCAATTAACAACAAAGCAATATATAAAAGTTACATGCAAGGGGCGTGCCAAACCAAAATTTGACAAATATACAAACCATTTATGTTTTGTAAACAGCATCGGAAAAAGTTAATATATAAGTATTTTACGATGTTTTTTTCGGTGCGAGGCAGCCCATCAGAGTTTAATGATGCTTCAGTATTTTACTGGTATATGTGTATCTACTTGTTTATTAATGTATTTATATATGCATTTTGCACAGAAACTAATATCTAAAGGTTGGATCATAATGCGCATTCAATATTGTAAACAAGCGTGCAATAGTAATTTTTCCATTTCCATAGAGATTGTAAACCACGTGACTCACTGAAATCATGCACTGTCACTTTAAAAATGCTTCCCAAGTCCAGAATATTTGTCGAGTGAACAAGCGAAACGCATCTTTGACTTTTGGGGAAATAAACAACTGAAGCACTGATATTGGGTCTGTGTCCTGTTTGCTGGCGGCATTGCGTGATTCAAGACGTGGCAGCTATCCTGACAGGATTGTGTGATATATCTATATCTATATATATATAGATATAGATATAGATCTGTTTTCCATATATATATTTTTAATTATTTCCGGGGTCCCCGCACATGGGCGGGAATATTCAGTGCTTATGACTTTGATGAGGATACCCCTGGAAGAGAACTAGGATTACAGGTAAGTAACCTATCCTTACCTGCCACTGGGTAGACTCTTTTTTGTTTCACATAGTACAATGAAGACTCATTGTTTCTGCTAAAAAAACTATTTGTTGTTGGTGTCGAACAAAAAACGACAGGTCATTGAGGCTGTCAAGGTTGACATAATACTTGTCTATCTGACCTTTCGTAGTTAGGTCTGCTGCTGCACCAAACCACCTGGTAGATTGCCTTACATCTGTTGTTAAGTTGGGGAATGTAATCTCCCTATCAAAGTTTGTGTCTCTAGCCTCTCTTGAGTCTAGTCCTAAAGGGGAAGCCTTGACTGTAACAGATTTAAGATAAATGGAGTGATCTTGTACAACTTAACCCTATTACAAAGATGTATTGTAGAGTACCCCAACTAAAATATGGTGTGTATGTGGAGGGAAGGGTTGTAGTACAGATATCTTTCATAAACCACAAGAGTCCTCTCTGGGGGGCTAAACATTAGAGAGCTGCATCCTTTAGTGGGTTGACCCTCGGCCAAAGTTACCCAGACCTTACCACACTCCGAGGGAGTTTCCATTTCTCCTTCACATGAAAACGAGCAGTGTGCGAAAATTTTAGACTTAAAGGAAAGAGGAAGCGATGAGTGTTGGAGGCAAGATGTCGGATGCTGGCGTGTCCGAGTGAGCAGGCTGTAAATGCTTCTCGCTGACAATCGCGCCCGCCTTACCTGACAGCTTGTTTCGGATGCAGAATAGAGGGATTACAGTTGTTTCTCTCGTCTAACTAACGTGATGCCCGGCTATGCTATTTGACTGGGTCCGGTTACATCGCTGCAGCTGTCGTCTCCCATACCTTCTGCGAGCGCGTATTACAGCTATGGGCGGCAGACGGCGGAGACTTGCTGCAGGCTCACGCTTCACGGATACGGCGTCAGCTGGTGCTCCAGAACAACCAACAGGCTACTCCAAAGATCGGGACTGCCCCAGGGGCCGGACATATCCTGTTTCAATGGCGCCCAAGAAAGCCAACAGCTCCACGAAAGGACCAAAGACTCAGGCGGCGGCTGCTGCCACAGGCGGCACACCCGGCATACCTGACACGCACAGCAGGGATCGTGGCACTGGCGCTGCTGATAGAGCTAGTGGTAGTAGTAGCGCCCGTCATCCCACAACTTACTTGCAAGGGTCACCATCTATTGCCTTGCCCATTACCGGAAAACTGGATGAGGTTGGAGGGATCGCCAAAATCCCAGGAATCTTTAAAAAAAGGACTGAACCTAAAGGTAGGAATCAACCTTTGGTTAGAACAAACATTTTGCAGAGTGCTAGTTTGAGTTCTATTGTTTGTCCTACTGCTGGTATGGAAAATGCAACGATTGCTTCTCCTTTACGGTCTGAACCCTCTGATCCTCCAGATCTCTTAAAGGGAGTTGAGACTTTTATGGCCCCGATCCCGGCAAAGGAATCAGAGAACCCTGCTGCACTGGCATTAAATAATATAAGTTGTATTGTTGAGGACATTAATACAAGTACCTTACCGAGGGTGTGTGGGGGGGTCACAGCCTACCAGTCTTCTAGCTCAAAAACAATTCACGCTCTACTTGTAAAAACAGGCAAATTAGATATATGTTCCGAAGGCGCTGGGGGTTCAACTGCAGTAACTAAGAGAGGAGTAAATGCAGGAACAAATGAATTAGTTGAATTAATAGGTGATGCGGATTCCGTTGACTCAGCCTGCAATTTTTACTCCATGTCAGATCTCTCCAATGCTTTGGAGATCGAGAGCCTGGAGGGGGATTGGTTGGATGACAGAAGCTTGACTAGCCTCACGAGTTCAGTACTACCAGAGGATGATATCATTCAGTTAAGGAGGGAAGAATGGGGGGAAGAAGAGAGTACTGTACGCAAAATTATTGATTCTAGAGATAAGCCTAATCCACCTCCCAGAAATGGACCGGAGAATGAAGGATCCCCTATACTGGGCCACTCTGACATACCCTTTGATGAATCTATTAGGGCCAGGGATCTTGCGCAAGGAATTAAAGAGCCCGAAGTCGCGCTAATCACTATCTATCAAGCTATCTCACAGCATTGGGAGGAGACGAAGGCGTAGAATTTGCGAACACAAGGGGCGGTTCGTAAGCTCCAAAATACGGTGCGTCGTGTTCTTAAGACTTGTAATGAAGTGGCCTCTAGGATAGGGGAGGCAGAAGGAAGAATCTCTGCGATTGAAGTTGAAATGGTGCAGCATAAAACTTATATTTCTTCCCTAGCCTCATTGCGTGAAGATATCAATTGGAAACTAATTGATTTAGAGAACAGATCCAGGGGACATAACCTGCGTGTTATGGGCATTCCGGAAGGGAGCGAAGGAAGCGATATTCGCCAATTCATCATCGGACTGTTTACAGAAGCTTTCCCTGAGCTGACCCAGTGGCAATGGGAAAAAGAACTGCAGAGGGCCCACCGATTCTCTTTTCGGCAGAAGAACGTCAGAGGGACTACAGCTGTTAAGCCTAGAGCTATATTAATCTGCTTAAATAACTTTCTTTCACGCGAAGCCTTGCATGATCTAGCTAGGCCTGACTGAAAGAGAAAGGGGAAGTGGGTTAAATTTTTTGTAAGTCCTGATTGTCAGGCTACAGTGCAGTAGAGATGCATTTTTTGATGTCAAAGATTAGTGCCAAGGAATTTTTGGCTACTATGTAGGGTAGCTATAATACTACCATATAGTTAGACTTCCTTTTGGCTTTCTGTTTTGTGCGCCTTTACTTTGGGTTCCTTTTATTTTTTTTGCTGTCAGGGGGTCAGGCGTGACCGGCGAGACGCATCCTGCCTCTCTTTCCATCGCCCAAAGGGACTATTCAGTCCCTCTGCCTCATTTGGGTGGGTGTCTGGGTGGGTGTCTGGGTGGGTGGTGGTGGTTTGTGGGGCGGGGGGAGCGGTGGGGGTAGGGGCAAGGAAGAGCAGAGTAGTTTTCTCAAGGGCAAGGAAATGTCAACATTTGTTAATTAAATGTTTTTTCACTGTAACATCGTTATATTTGTGTTAATAACTGTGTTAAGAGAAATTCTCATGTATCGCATATCAATCTTAGGAAATTATCTGGTTGATGATAATGGCTAAATTAAGGGTTTGTTCCTGGAATATTTGTGGGCTGAATGATAGAAAGAAAAGAGGGGTAACGGCCCAAATTCTTTATTCTATGAAGGTGGACTTATTGTGTCTATAGGCGACACACATAGCTTGGAATATTAGGCATTGGCTTAAAGATCTAGGCATGGAAATAGTGGGATGTACGCGACAAGGAACAACAAAAAGAGGTGTTGCAATTTTGAAAAGACGAGGTAGGGGGACCTGTAAACAGTTAAAAGTCGACTCTTATGGTCGCTGGGTGATCTGTGAGATTTGTTTTGAATCAATCAATCAGTGACACTTATAAAGCGCGCTACATACCCGTAGGGTCTCAAGGCGCTGGGGGGGGGGGGGGGGGGGGGGGGGGGGTCCCGCTACTGCTCGAACAGCCAGGTCTTCAGCTTCTTCCTGAAGGAGAGGTGGTCTTGGGTCAGGCGCAGGTCGGTCGGGAGGGAGTTCCAGGTCTTGGCGGCTAGGTAGGAGAAGGACCTTCCTCCTGTAGTCGCTCTTCGGATGCGGGGGACGGCGGCGAGGGCGTGGTTGGCTGATCGGAGGTGGCGTTTGGGAGCATAGAAGTTGACTCGGCTGTTGAGGTAGCTCGGGCCTTGGTCGTGTAGGGCTTTGTGTGCGTGGGTGAGGAGGCGGAAGGTGATTCTTTTGTTGACGGGGAGCCAGTGAAGGTCTGGAAAAACTAAGGGAGTTAGAGGGTTACTAGCTTGGCTCGCCCTCCAGTCATTAAAGTCAGAAAAAAGGTTTCTGTTTCCAGATACCTGAGAGCCTAGCTAGAGGAAAGGACAGCCACTGCTCAATGTGGTTGGCTGTTGGAAATAGTGTCTAATGTGTAACAAAGGAAAAATTGTTCCTTTTTTAGGTGTCCCCTCACTCACCGGGGTTGCCCCACGGTGACATGCTTCATCATTGGGGCCATCCCAGTCCTCTACGGGCTGGGGCGTGCTACGACTTGCGGAGTTACGTAGGAGCACTTAAATGGACTATGTGTGGTGCATGTGTATTTGTGGGGAGTGGACTATGTGATGAAATTAAAAATTACCTGCCCAGTAGGTTACTAATAAACTTTATTCTGGCCTCTAGGTGGTAGTATTAAAAACGGGGTAGGGAGATAGGCTGTCCTAAACTTAATGTGTCCAGATGTACCTATCAACTCCTAAGTCGACATGTTTCGTGCATACCCCAAGCACTTCTTCGGGACTACACAGGGACCAGCCCTGTGTTCGCCACTCCTTACTCTGTCAATGAGATATTTACAAAAAGGTTTTTAACTGCAGCAAACTCTATTAAGTGCAGGCATTTATACCTACGTATTTTGTTCCCAAAAACACGTGGTTCCTGAAAGATAGAAAACAACTTTAAAAATTCAAGGAGTGGTTGGCCCCATTAGTTATCACACACAGTTTTTTACAGAAGTGATGTACTCTGTGAATTTTGAACGCGAACTCATTGGCCGTGTTTTCATGCACAAAAACGTGATTGATTTCGTGCATTTTCGAACGTGGTTGTTAAACATAACACCTATCGTAGTGTCACACCCATACATTCAACAGTCATACACACTCATACATACTTTCTTATGAGACCTAACTGGGCCCCATGGAGTCGGAGGGGTATCGGTATCCTCGCAACTCTAATGAGAGAGAAATGGAGTTGTTAAGTCACCCAGTACTGTTCGCTTCTTAGGCAATGTCTCCGTTTTGAAAACGGCATTCCTTCGCGCTCTATTCTACTTACTTGTGCTCCGGTTACCTCCTGTATTCAGGCACCTACTCTGTTCTCCCTCCGGTCCGGATGTTATCGGACTGGAGGTTCCGAGTAGTTTAAATGCTGATGACAGTCGCGGTAGCCCCGCGCTGTCGAGGGAAACGCCCTTTGCGTAAGCTAGAGTGTGTATTACTCAGGCCGTGCCCCGTCCGCGTGGCGGCCATCTTGGGGGTGTCGGTCTTCGCAAATGGTCGAGATCAGGTATCTAACGCGACTATTATAGCACTTTGACACTTCTAAAACAATTTATGGTGATCTAAAAAGTGCTTGCCATATTATCAGGGTTTTAAACCGCCGAATTCGAAAAAGTGGAAATAAATTCATAAATTGAACCGATTGATCTGGTTCGCTAGAGCCACCCTTCCAAAAGGTATGGAATCTCACCGATGTCTTATGGTGAGTTTTAGGTGGAAAAACCCAGTAGATGTGGAGTTCACGAAGTCTCATGTATATAGTCTTAACCACCTTTGGGCGATAACTGCATAATCACTGAGTAAATGATTCACCACTGGAAGGTTAAAATCCCTCAAAAATACTGCGTTTTTTCCACCTAAAACTCACCATAAATTGTTTTAGAAATGTCAAAGTGCTATAATAGTCGCGTTAGATACCTGATCTCGACCATTTGCGAAGACCGACACCCCCAAGATGGCCGCCACGCGGACGGGGCACGGCCTGAGTAATACACACTCTAGCTTACGCAAAGGGCGTTTCCCTCGACAGCGCGGGGCTACCGCGACTGTCATCAGCATTTAAACTACTCGGAACCTCCAGTCCGATAACATCCGGACCGGAGGGAGAACAGAGTAGGTGCCTGAATACAGGAGGTAACCGGAGCACAAGTAAGTAGAATAGAGCGCGAAGGAATGCCGTTTTCAAAACGGAGACATTGCCTAAGAAGCGAACAGTACTGGGTGACTTAACAACTCCATTTCTCTCTCATTAGAGTTGCGAGGATACCGATACCCCTCCGACTCCATGGGGCCCAGTTAGGTCTCATAAGAAAGTATGTATGAGTGTGTATGACTGTTGAATGTATGGGTGTGACACTACGATAGGTGTTATGTTTAAAAACCACGTTCGAAAATGCACGAAATCAATCACGTTTTTGTGCATGAAAACACGGCCAATGAGTTCGCGTTCAAAATTCACAGAGTACATCACTTCTGTAAAAAACTGTATGTGATAACTAATGGGGCCAACCACCCCTTGAATTTTTAAAGTTGTTTTCTATCTTTCAGGAACCACGTGTTTTTGGGAACAAAATACGTAGGTATAAATGCATGCACTTAATAGAGTTTGCTGCAGTTAAAAACCTTTTTGTAAATATCTCATTGACAGAGTAAGGAGTGGCGAACACAGGGCTGGTCCCTGTGTAGTCCCGAAGAAGTGCTTGGGGTATGCACGAAACATGTCGACTTAGGAGTTGATGGGTACATCTTGACACATTAAGTTTAGGACAGCCTATCTCCCTACCCCGTTTTTAATACTACCACCTAGAGGCCAGAATAAAGTTTATTAGTAACCTACTGGGCAGGTAATTTTTAATTTCATCACATAGTCCACTCCCCACAAATACACATGCACCACACATAGTCCATTTAAGTGCTCCTACGTAACTCCGCAAGTCGTAGCACGCCCCAGCCCGTAGAGGACTGGGATGGCCCCAATGATGAAGCATGTCACCGTGGGGCAACCCCGGTGAGTGAGGGGACACCTAAAAAAGGAACAATTTTTCCTTTGTTACACATTAGACACTATTTCCAACAGCCAACCACATTGAGCAGTGGCTGTCCTTTCCTCTAGCTAGGCTCTCAGGTATCTGGAAACGGAAACCTTTTTTCTGAGCCAGTGAAGGTCTCTCAGATGTCCGGAGATGTGGCTGGTTCGTGGGATGTCGAGGATGAGTCTGGCTGAGGCGTTCTGGATCCGCTGGAGTCTCTTCTGGAGCTTGGCGGTGGTGCCGGCGTAGAGGGCGTTGCCGTAGTCCAGTCGGCTGGTGACGAGGGCCTGGGTGACGGTCTTCCTGGTCTCGGTGGGGATCCACCAGAAGATCTTCCGTAGCATGCGTAGGATGTTGAAGCACGCCGAGGAGACGTTGTTGACTTGCCTGGTCATGGAGAGGGAGGAGTCCAGGATGACGCCCAGGTTACGCGCATGGTCTGTCGGTTTGGGTGCGGTGCCCAGGGCGGGAGGCCACCAGGAGTCGTCCCAGGCGGAGGGTGAGGAGCCCAGGATGAGGACCTCCGTCTTGTCCGAGTTCAGTTTCAGGCGGCTGGTCGTCATCCACTCGGCTACCTCTTTCATCCCTTCGTGCAGGTTGGCTCTGGCGGCGGCGGGGTCGTTGGTCAGGGAGAGGATCAGCTGGGTGTCGTCGGCGTAGGAGATTATGCTGAGGTTGTGTTTGCGTACGATGGCCGCGAGGGGGCTCATGTAGACGTTGAAGAGGGTGGGGCTCAGAGATGATCCTTGGGGGACGCCGCAGATGACTTCGGAGGCCTCTGACTTGTACGGTGGTAGGCGGACTCTCTGTGTTCTTCCGTCGAGGAAGGAGATGATCCATTCCAGCGCCTTGTCCTGGATGCCGATGTTGCTGAGGCGCCGTACTAGGGTGCGGTGGCAGACCGTTTCGAATGCCGCGGAGAGGTCTAGGAGGATGAGGGCCGCTGTTTCTCCATTGTCCATCAGGGCTCGGATGTCATCGGTGGCGGCGATGAGGGCGGTCTCGGTGCTGTGGTTGGCTCGGAAGCCGGACTGTGAGGGGTCGAGGGATCCGTTCGTCTCGAGGAAGGCGGCCATCTGCTTGTTGACGGTCTTCTCGATGACTTTGGCTGGAAACGGGAGGAGCGAGATGGGGCGGTAATTCTTGAGTTCGGTGGGGTCCGCTGTGGGTTTCTTGAGTAGAGCGCTGAGTTCGGCGTGCTTCCAGCTCTCGGGGAAGGTGGCGGTGTCGAAGGATGTGTTGATGATGTCTCGCAAGTGGGGTGCGATGACAGCGTCGGCCTTGTTGAATACGTGGTGAGGGCAGGGGTCGGTCGGTGATCCGGAGTGGATGGAGTTCATCGTGCGGATGGTGTCTTCGGTGCTGATCGGGGTCCAGGCGTGGAGGGTGGTGGTGGGGGGTGGTTGTTCGGTCATGGTGTGCGTTGGTTGGTTGTTGAAGCTGTTGTGTATGTCCGCGATCTTGTTGTGGAAGTATGAAGCGAGGGAGTTGCAGAGGTCTTGCGATGGGGTGATGTCGTTGTTTCCTGCGCTGGGGTTGGAAAGCTCTTTCACGATGTTGAAGAGTTCCTTGCTGTTGTGTGCGTTGTTGTCCAACCGGTCCTTGAAAGCTGTTTTCTTGGCGGCGCGGATCAGCTGGTGGTGTTTCCGGGTGGCAAGTTTGAAGGAGGTCCTGTTGTCCGGTGTCGGTTCCCTTCTCCAGACTTTCTCGAGGGCTCGGCAGTTCTTCTTGGAGCTCTTGAGTTCGTCGGTGAACCATGGGGCCTTCTTGCTGCCGGGTCTGCTAGGCGGGGTCCTCAGTGGGGCGAGTTCGTCCGCGCAGTTGCTGATCCACTTCGTGAGGTTGTCGGCGGCCTGGCTGGGGTTCGCTGAGCTGGCAGGAGGGTGCTGGCTCAGGGAGGTGGCGAGCTGGTCTGCTGTGATCTTGTTCCAGCTTCTGCGGGCGGCCTGTTTCTGGTGGTGGTGGGTCGTCGTTCTCTTGAAGGTGAAGTGGACGCAGCTGTGGTCCGTCCATTGAAGCTCAGTGGCGTGGCTGAAGTTGATGTCTGTGCTGGAAGAGAAGACTGCGTCGAGTGTGTGTCCGGCGAGGTGGGTGGGGGTGGACACCAGTTGCTTGAGTCCCAGGTTGGCGAGGTTGTCGAGCAGGGTGCTGGTGTTGCGGTCGTTGTTGTTCTCCAGATGGAAGTTGAGGTCTCCCAGGAGGATGTAGTCAGCGGAGGGGAGGGCATGCGGGCTGACGAAGTCGGCGATGTCCTCGCTGAATTGCGTGCGTGGTCCAGGGGGTCGGTAGATCAGGGTGCCTCTGAGGGTGGTGTTCGGGTTGGTGTGGATCTGGAAATGCAGGTGTTCGGCGTTGGTCAGGGTGTTGTCGGTGCTGGTCGTGAGACGGATGGTGCTCCTGTGGACGATGGCGATGCCTCCTCCCATCTGGTTGGCGTTTCGGTCCCTCCGGACGATCTTGTAGCCCTCTGGGATAGCGATGGCGATGTCGGGAGCTGAAGAGGCGTTCATCCAGGTCTCCGTGAGGAAGGCAACGTCAGGGGCTGTGGCGTCTAGGAGGTTCCAGAGTTCGATGGCGTGTCTGTGGACGGAGCGGGTGTTGAGCAGGATGCACTTGAGGGGGGTGCTGCTGGCGTTCGTCTTGGTGGGTGCTGGTGCGAGGCGGGTCCGGATGCAGGAGAACTTGCAGGCGTGGCAGCTGAAGGAACCGTGGGTGCGTCGTGGAGTGGCTTGGTGGCACTCTGGGCGTCGGCCGGTGTTGAGTGCAATGAGGGTGGCGGCGGAGTACGTCAGGCGGGTCGGTCGGGGTCTTCGTAGGCCAGGGGTCCTGGCGCTGGTCGCGATCCGGTCGCGGACGGGCGCAGACGGGCTTACCTTTGGCGCGCCTTCGGCGCACAATCGGCGCGCCCGCTGCGCGTGACCGCTGCGCGTTCGCACGGTCGCCATTTAAGGCGAAGTGCGCGGGTGGGCGGAGCAGCTGGGAGGCGGGAGCGGGGAGGGTTACAGAAGAGAAAAAAGGGGCGGGGACAAGCGGCGGTGGCGGGAAGGGAGGGCGGAGGGCGGCGAGGTAGGCGGACAACAAGGAAGGAAGTCAAAACACGGGCCCAATGAAATTAGGCTTCTCCATGACCATTTGCCCTGTTTATGGTCCTAATTTAGATGATATACACAATAAGGAGCACAGAGGGAAAAAGAACCCAAGTCGCCCTCCACTCATATAGTCACCAATACAACAATTACTGGGTCCTATGGGCAATTCTACATATCTCATACGTGTACCACGTATTGCAATTTTTTTACAATTATCTCCCCTCAGGGTAGAGAGTATTACGTTTATTTTGCCACTGTGAAATAACTTATATCCCAACTAGACAGTCTGTATGCATGACATTAGTGTGAATCTAATGTGAGAAAAAAGTGTGAGAAGGCAAGATGACACCTCAAGGGCGAACCACCATCGGGATACCTGGTAGGTACTCACCAGATGCACCCTGTTCTCATCATCGGCTGTCATCAAGCCCAGAAATGAATGTGTCCAACAGAGGAGTAATAGAAAAAGAAGGTGCAGTGAAAAAAAGGTGAGGAAATAGAAAAATCTCATAAAGTGTAACTAAAATGCATAGGTGTGCACGGTTTTAACACTTTATTCTTTACTTCCTGCACCGTATCAATTTAAAAAGCAGGGCTGGCTGTTAAGCATACTCCCCAGTACCACACGCCAACATGTTTCATTGCCTTATCAACCTTTCAGGCAATTTCATCAGGGCTATACATTTCTTGTCACTGCATCAGAGATGGACACACCATTCATAGAGACCTGTCAATGAACACAAGAACACAAGAAGTGCATCTTTAGTTGCCCCCATAACTATTTCTCAGAGGTAGCACGTTACTGCACAAAACACACTCGTTTTTTCTTTCTTCTTTCTTTTCATTTTCCATATTTACCCTTAATCAGCCAATGTGTCTCATACCGGCCGTAATGTTGGGTGAAATAAAAAGGAAACACCCCTCCTTTGGGTTACCCTCTATTTGCAGCCGATATACGGATCTAAAATGAACAAACAAACATGTCAAAATGAAGAAGGCAAAGGTAGCGTGCACCAAGCAGTCGAGGCAGCATCTCGTTATGCCCGAGTTTCTCAACCGGCTAGCACACCTCAGCCCACCCTCCTCTCCTTACCGATCTGCTGGGAAGGAAGCGCCTTGTCTCCACCTTAGTCTAAGGCGTGTATGGCGTTTGTATTTTAAAACGCTCGACATCGCACGTGTGGAACTTGCATTCTCGCGAGAGCCATGCCGCCATCTTTTGTTGGGGAAATCATCATTTAGTAATCATCTAAACAATGTAACCCCGGAAGTGTATTGTACATGTTATTCAACCCTCCGGGCCGATGCCCCCTCCAAAATATTAAACAAGCATTTGCAATGCAATAGGTTTCGCATTATTAAAGTTGGAGCTATTGGTGTTGCATTATTTAGCAATGCCAATAGCTCAAACTTTAATAATGCGAGACCTATTGCATTGCAAATGCTTGTTTGCATTTGTCACCCCGAGTGGGACAGGTATGCCTAGACACGGGTCCTGTGCTTACCATGCCACTGGCGTCAAGCTAGCCTGGCTAATGAGGGGTGATACCCTGAATACAGTCTCAGGATGCTTGCTTCCAGTCCATGGAGGACCAGGCCTGGCATTTTGGGCTGGACTGCTCCCATGGGGAGCAGGGTCAAGACTTATTTGCTTAAGTCTTGGTCCAAAGTAGAATGACGTGGTAAGCAACAAAACAATGGATTTAAGCCCAGATTACGGTACTGGGGGTGAATGTTTGACATTGTTAAGCATTCTGTCCATCTATTGTTCTTTTTGCAGTAATCTAGAGATGGTATTAAAAGTCAGTAGAAATCTCTTAAAAGATATATAACCATTATAGTTCCATTATAGCCAGTTTCATTTCTATTCATATGCTGGGGTTTGGTTCGCAGTGCGAAACCTAAAAACAACTACTGCCCTGTGTTCAGAAAGCCGAGTGGGCAGTGAAACCGGTCTATGCATGTCACACACAAAAAAACATAAGACATTGTGAATAAAATGAGCTTAACAAAAATCTTGGAAACTGAAACAACCACTATTGTACAAAATGTAATATTAAAGTAATTAAAAGGGAACGGGTTCTCATACATCACGTCAAAAACTTCAAAATAACTCTTACAGCACATCAGAGCCGCCTCCTCCTCACCTCTTGATTTCTGCCAGAAGCTGAAGACTTGGCTATTCGAGTAACAATTTGGGGACTACATATCTGCGCAAGCATGTGGATACCCTCACGGGTGGTTAGCGCGTTCTGCAAATCAACATAACATAACCTGTCCGACTTGTCTCGCCTATAAAGATATTGTACTGCATTGATTCCCCCTTTCTTCAAAAGGCCCATACTATAGAGAAACATGCAGTTCGACCACACCCTCTACTCTGACCATCAAAAATGCAGATAAGTGAATCAGCCTGAGAAAGATCGCCAACTTAAACCAGCCTGAAACAGTACTAAACTATATAAGACTAGCACTAATCCATCTTCAAAATATAAGGTTAAACACAACACGAAACTCGCCAGCGCAAACAAAATACCACAGAAACCACTCAAGATCATCCATAAGGTT
Organism: Lissotriton vulgaris; assembly: GCF_964263255.1. Lineage (NCBI taxonomy): Eukaryota > Metazoa > Chordata > Amphibia > Caudata > Salamandridae > Lissotriton > Lissotriton vulgaris. Next base: position 848,841,512 of record NC_141695.1, read on the forward strand.
AAAAACTCGAGAGTTTCGCACTCTTATTGGCCCTTGCTCATCTACTTCTGATGTAACCAATCACAGTGGCTGAGGAGACTATGTCCTTCCTGTCAGACTCCGCTCAGATGAAGCGTCTACATTATCTACTCCACCCCCACCACAAGTACTGAAGGTGACTACTACCCCCCTCGGCAGTGAATGTGCAAGACTGACATCATGCGAGGAGATCGTCGTCAAATTATTGTCCGAAATATTGTTTGTAAAATTATCTCCCAATGGGAGTTGACAATTAGAGCCTGCACCCAATGGGATGATAATGTTTTAGATGATATTTAGGGCACAATGTTGAGATGACATTTCAGACACCGATATTCTAGCATGCATCCAGAATGACAATGCATTCAATCTGAGCATCAACAACCACAGAAACTAGTTCAAGCGCCGAGAAACCTTCCTGCCTGCTGCTGAATCACCGACTGGCAGGAGCCTCTTGAAACATGCTCCAGAAACAACCTGTGCACTGGGATGGAAAAGCCACACCGACCACCCCACTGGCACGTCTCATCTTGGCCAGTTGTCACGCTCCGCACACAAGGCGCCTGAGGATCACCCTCAACCCAAGAAGAGACGCTGGATGCCCATGTCGAATATGAGTCAGTACATCAACACTCTGCCAACTCGGAGGCATCCTTCACTTTATCCTCTCAGAAGACCAGCAGTAGCAGTAGGACTGCCACTCAAAGGACACCTTATCCACTTTCGCCTTTCGACAACATGCCAAAACACAAAATACAGCGCTGCCTCCCCGAGCAATCCCCGTGCTCCTCCAACCAAGCCTACTGAATTCACTAGCACACACTGCAACTCTGAAGGAGGCAGATTCTGGCAAGTTCAAGGACAAAAAGGCAATATGGGCAGTTTTATTAAAAATTAAATAAAGTGAAAGCACTATACCTCCAACAGTATTAGTATTACTAACTTGGCGTCGTTCTGTTCCCCAACTAGGTTTGCACTATAAAAATCCCATCACAAACATTCACAGATTGTTTACCAGATTTCAACTATAAACGTTCATCAATTCAGCAACCATATACTCGTCCATCCACTAGCACATGCATCTATCGATCCACCCATTCATCCATCAGCACACCCATCGTATTACACCCATGAGGAAATCTGTCCACTTGCCATCAATTGCATATTTATGAACTGGAAAATGAATTCCCCAACACATACATCCGCACATAGCGCTTCATACTCCTTACAAGGTGCCAGCTGGAGTGTTTCTGGGTCAGCAGAGGCGGCTGCTACAGGCAAAGGGTGCGCTGGGGACGCTGCGTCCTCTTCCACTCGAGAGTTGCGACAAAAGAGCCAGGTGAGTCGGGGGGTTCTCTATGTGTGTGTGTGCGTGTGTGTATGCGCGGCTGTGGTGGGGGGGTTGGGGGATTGTCTGTGTGTGTGTGTATGCGCGGCAGTAGGGTATGTGTGTGTGTGTGTGTATGCGCGGTGGTTGGGGGTGGGGGGTCCTCTATGTATGTATGTGTGTGTGTGTGTGTGTGTGTGTGTGTGTGCGCGGTGGCGGGGGTCCTCTATGTGTGTGTGCGTGTGTGTATGCGCGGCGGTTGGGGGGTTCTCTATGTGTGTGTGTGTATGCGCGGCGGCGGGGGGGTCTGTATGTATGTGTGTGTGTGCGTGCGTGTGTGCTTCCAAGGAGCCAGGAGAGACAGGAAGCGCGCGTGACCTGATCCGTTTACGCGCGCATGCACATCACTTGTCTACTGTCTCCCTTGACTCCTTGAAAGCAGAAATGATTGCAATAGAGTTTCGCAGCGACGATCGGTTCGCGATCGGTTCGCAGTGCGAAACCTAAAAATGGTTGCATTCTTTAAACAAAACATACCGGGACTGGCGCTAGTGTGTGAACGCTGATCCCGCATAAATGCCGGCTTCATTATTTGTTTTCCTTTCTAATGGACAGCGCGCCCCCTCGCATGGGCCAGTCAGGAAGTCCTTGCTACTTTTCAACACCATATTAAAACTATGTTAGTACCTGTAGGCTTTAAAACAAACACTCCGGGGCTAGCGTTTGTATGTTAACGCGGCTCCCGCATTAATGCCTATTTCGTACTTTTTTCATTTATAGTAAACAAAGCGCCCCCTCTCACAATGGCCAATCAGGAAGACCTTGCTATGTTTCAACAACGTGTTAAAACTTTATTTGTACCTGTAGGCTATTCATATGCCCCCTTCCAATGGCCATCTTATAATGAAAGAGGTTGGGGTATAGTTTTAGCTTTCTTACTACTCAGGGTAATCCTAAAACCTACGTATAGGAGCAAGTGTTTTGTATGGAGCTTTCTATATACTCAGAGAAATCCTAAACACAAGTATCCAGCCAAGTGTTGTATGGAAAGGCAACTTGGAAAATATTCCATACATGTGACCCTTTTCACCAACACCAAAGTGAATGTTTATCGTTCCAGATACACTTGGGGGGGGATTTCTATGTATGGAAATAGACTTAATCTGGTAAAAATAGCTCTTGAGGCAAGATCTTATTATCTCAATACCCCCGCTTCATCAGTAGTTAACTTCTGCCATAGTATACCTGGATATATATCAATCTGTATATTCTTATGGGCTCATTGAATAATCAAGACCTTCTTAATTCACTTTGTTCCACTCCAGAAGTTCATTCAGCCCCTTTTGTTCGCTTTTCTCATGAAAAATCCAGCGTGCCTCCTTGGATATCAGTAACCTCTCTACATTCTGCGGATCACCCATCACTTTCTCAAGTACTACCCATGTAACTAACTTAGTAGTTAGTTTGCCAGCTCTTATAGTACTTAGATGTTCCTGAATCCTAGTTTTTATTTTTCTGGAAGTGAGGCCTATGTATTGTAAGCCACATTCGCATTGAAGTCTGTTGACCACATTTGTGGTATTACAATTACTGAATTGCCCCAAAAAAAACTCTTTTCCTGATTGCAATATTACACTTGTTGTCTTTCTCGTAAGATGGCATACCGAACATGTCCCACACGGGAAATGTCCTTTTGGGTTGGACCTCTCCCTAGTTGGTTTTTCTGGTGGTGTACGTGTATGAACTAGTTTATCTTTGAGGTTGCTCGATCTCTTAAATGCAAACCTCGGGGCTGGCATTTTAAAATCATTGTTAGAAAGTAATGCCCAATGTTTTCGAATTGACTGCCTAATTTTGGTGGCTGATGGGTCAGAAGTCATTACAACCGGTATACACTTGTCCTTTTTCTTGATCTTTTTCTCCAGGAGTGCACTTCTAGCGGTATTCAGTGCCCTCTTTCTAGCATGTTTGATAGTTTTAGCCGGGTATTTCCTTTCCTGTAATTTGTTACTGAGTTCTTGGGCTTGTTCCAAAAAGGCAGTTGTGGATGAGCAGTTCCTGCGACATAGTAGGAACTGTCCTACTGGCAAATTATCTCTTAGTGCCCTTGGATGGTAAGATTCGTATAGTAAAAGAGAGTTCCTGTCAGTCGGTTTCTGATGTACCCGGGAATGCAACGCCCCTATATTAGCCTCAATATCTAAATCTAGATATACAGCAGTGCTGTGGCTGTAGGTCCAAGTGAAACGAAGGCTCGGATCTTGATGGTTAAGCCAGTTGATAAGGCAATGAAACATGTTGGCGTGTGGTACTGGCATGTATGCTTAACAGCCAGCCCTGCTTTTTAAATTGATAAGGTGCACGAAGTAAAGAATAAAGTGTTAAAACCGTGCACTCCTATGCATTTTAGTTACACTTTATGAGATTTTTCTATTTTCTCACCTTTTTTTCACTGCACCTTCTTTTTCTATTACTCCTCTGTTGGACACATTCATTTCTGGGCTTGATGACAGCCGATGATAACTGGGTGCATCTGGTGAGTACCTACCAGGTATCCCGATGGTGGTTCGCCCGTGAGGTGTCATCTTGCCTTATCACACTTTTTTTCACATTAGATTCACACTTATGTCATGCATACAGACTGTCTAGTTGGGATATAAGTTATTTTACAATGGCAAAATAAACGTGATACTCTCTACCCTGAGGGGAGATAATTGTAAAAAAATTGCAATACGTGGTACACGAATGAGATATGTGGAATTGCCTATAGGACCCAGTCATTGTTGTATTGGTGCCTAATTTAGATGACCCAGAAATATTGAACCACCTTAGTATTGAACTCGCGGGATGGCCTTCTCCTCTAATGCTATTTGGAGACTTTAACCTTCACTTGGATGGGTAGTCTGTCATAACCAGTGACCTCATGTATCCAAGAAAGAAAAAGAAAGTCTTTAATGCTATTAGAGGGTTAATTAAAGAATTTGGTTTAGTGGACGTAGGGTACATTAAAGGTTTGGGTGCTCCTGGCTGCACTTTTTATTCAGCCCCGCATCAGAAATGTGTCTGGTTAAACTATTTTTTTATCACTTCTGGGTATGTAAAGAATTCTAGGTATGATATCTTCCCTAAAATAATCTCTGTCCATAACCTTATCACCTTAGAATTGGATATAAGCTCCAGTTCTCCTAGTAGGGCTTGGACATTTGAGCGGAAATTACTAGCCGACCCACTTTATATTGAACATATGGGGAAATGGATTGTTGAATGTTTTGGCTTCAACCGTGGATCTACCTCTGCATATGTGGTTTGGGATGCTTTTAAGTCAGGGGTGCGGGGGAGACGCTGTCTTATTCAATTAACAACCAACAGAAAACCCGTGAGGTACTAGCAGCTGAGTTTTAGAAACTGCAAGAGCTCGAAACCAAACTTATGACAGCTGTTAATTCTGTCCAAAACACAGAGCAAATACTGATGGAGTTGGCCATTCAAAAGTCGCGGGTTTATGTGAATTTTGCTAGGAAGCCAGCTGCACAAATTGCAGTCCACCGCTCACAAGTTTACGAGGTAGGAGAAAACACTGGCCGTATATTAGCTAAAAAGATAAGTCTAAATGAGGTTGTTAATCGGATAGACAGCATTCAGGATGAGGCACAGCAAATCCACGATAAACCGGAAGAAGTCTTGGAAGTTTTTCGTCAATTCTATAGCAAATTATATAAAGACAAGATAATATGCTATACGTCAGAATCTTTTTTGGATTTTAGTGCTAGTATTGGAATGACCACATTAACATCAGATCTTAGAATTAGAGAAAGGTATAACATGGGAAGAAGCTGAGGCTGCTATCCTCTCACTCGCGCTAGGTAAGGCGGTGGGCCCAGATGGCATCCCTCTAGAGTTCTTCAGGATGTTTCGGCACCTTCTGAAGGAAGATCTGATGTTAGCTCTTTTGGAAGCACAGAAGGGTAATGCCCCGACATCTTGGCGGAACTCTTGCATTTTTGAAAAAAGATAAACCACCCCTGATGTTTGCCGCATATTGGCCCATATCATTAATTAATGCAGACAGCAAAATCTATTCAAAGATCTTAGCCTCACGGATATTTGGCATAACCTCATCTATTGTGTCCAATTTTCAACACAGAATTATTCCGAACCGCGATACCACTGACCATATCCGCTGTCTAATTGCGCTGGTGGACTGGGCCCAGGCAACTGAGTCCACAATGGGGGTCACCCTGTTGGATGCCGAAAAGGCATTCAACAGGGTCGCCTGGCCATATTTGTGGGATCTTCTGTGTCAGAAGGGTTTTGGTCCAAAGATGCTTTCTGCCCTGAAGGTTCTCTATTTTTCCCCAACAGCCTCCATTCGGATGGCTGGCCAGGAATCTGTTCCTTTTTCTATTCTTCATGGGACACGGCAAGGCTGTCCGTGTTCCCCCTCTTTTATTTGCCTTATATTTAAATTTGTTTTTGAATAAGTTAAATCAGGCTGAACGCGGATGATATTGTAGTGGTAACCACGGACATTAACAGGGCGGTGCCAACTATAGAGGATGTAGCAGCCCAGTTTGGATCCTTTTCAGGTTACAAGCTGAATATCTCTAAGACTTAAATTTTCCATGTTGGTCAGGACCCCCCGTTGAATATTAGAACTGTTACAGAGGTCACCTATTTAGGAATCAAAATCACACTTCCTCTTTCTAACATCCCTGATCTAAATATAAACACTGTTCTGAAAAAAGCCAATTCAATGTTGGAGAGAATAGACCATCTTCATTTGTCTCTATGGGCGAACCATTGTTTTAAAAATGACGGTATTACCCAAGCTTCTTTATATATTCCCATCTATACCGCTTGAGTTCCCTGTTAGCTGCTTTAAACAGTTAGAAAGGATGTCATCAAGATTTTTGTGGGGCTACAAGCGACAAAGACGGGCATATAAAAAGATGATTTTGCCGAAAGATCGCGGTGGCTGGGGTATACCGCATTTTATGTTTTATTATTTGGCATCTGTCTTGCAGTTTATTAACCCACTTGTGATAGAGTCTGAATCCTGCCGTGCCATTCTGCTTCAATTTATGTTTTTGGACTCGGGGAGGCGTGCAGAGGTTGTCTGGTCAAAATTATAGAACACAGCTATTTCAAAAAAACAAAATTTAAGATCCTGAAAAAGGCATATGCTGTATGGAGATGTGTCAAGCGCCAGCTTGGCCTTTCAAAGATCAGTGCTTATACACCTTTTTCTGCACCAAACATCCTACCTTTAATCTTTCGTGACTCAATAACTAATAGGTGGCGCTTCAACGGAATTCAGTGCCTGGGTGACTTATTGAAAGACGGACATTTCGCCTCTTTTTCTGAGCTGCAAAATAAAATTGGATTGCCAAAACATGATTTTATTAATTTTTTACAGATTCGTAGCTATCTCAACACCTTAGGTCCCCAGGTGGAATTCCAATTGAGGAGAATCTCATTTATTGAGAGTATTTTTAGAAAAACACTGATAGGCCAATTCTATGTACATCTTATTCTATCACTTCCTGATGATCTAGAGCACTGTCCAAATAAATGGGCAACAAAGCTGGGTATTAATATAGTCAATATTGAGGAATCAATAAGCTTAGCAAACAGGGTTCTGATGACAGGAAGGATGCGCACCCAACATTACATGGCTTTATATGATTTGTATTATACGCCCAGAATGATATCTAAATGGGGAACAACTTTTGGAAATACATGTAGTAGATGTGGTGAAGTAGCTGCTGACGCAGTGCATATGTTTTTTGCTTGTCCAAAATTAGCCGACTTATTTCTGTCTATTGAACAATTTTTAGGACAATTATTGGGTACACCGTTGACCATAACCGGGGAATTGGTTTTGATAGGTGTTACTTCAGACATATGTTTCAATACATTTTCTGAGTTTTGGAAATGCTTTGTATTTATATGTATGGCGTTAGTGCGCGCATGTATCACGAATGACTGGATTAGTCCTGTTCCCCCTTCTTTTTTTTCATGGCGTGCTCGTTTGTTAGCAATGTACAATCAGGAATTAGCTTTATATAGGACCAAGGGCCGGAACAAGAGGTCCACTGGCGTTAAGATTTGGGCCCCAGTTACGGACTGGATATAAGGGCTATTGCTTGCTTTTGTTGTATCTGCTTCTTTTTTGTAACATCCTTTGTTTTCTAGTCTGTTTTCCTTGCAGAAAATGATTTTTTTTAAAGTAATAAAAAAAAATAAAGGAAACAGGAGGTTGGGTCTGTACTCCCAGCCTGAAGTTCGGCCGCTTCAGGCAGCATACTGCTGCTCAGAACAGAATCTGACTTGTGAATCTGAGCATAGGAAAAGAAATGAGCAGCACTTCCTCTGCAACAGAAGAAAATGGCCTTTGAATTGGAGAGCCTTTTTCAGTGCTGGTGCTTCTTGCCCAGAAGTTAGCACTCTAGATTGCCATCCAGTGGATGGTTCCTTGAAGGAGTGTCGCCTCACAAAAGCTCTCAAATATGTGATCAATAGTGTATGGCATGGAAGGGAGGGGATGAAGGGTGCAGACTCTCCTTCAATCTTGCACGTGCATACAGCTAATGAATCGCATTGGCTTGCTTCAGCTTGGTGGAGTGTGCACCATGCCTAGGAGTGGAAGCACTCTTTTGTACATGGCCATAAGTGGCAATGATTTATGCAGTAATTTGTCTTGTTCCATGTGTGAATCCTGTTACCTCTTCATAGTGCATACAGTAAAACATTTTTAACATTAAGTATATTGACAACTAGACTTTTTTTTAGATAAAAGGGTTCCACACATAATCTCAACCTTTGTGTATAGTTAAGCACTTAATCCCACCAATAACACCCATCCCAAGCCTGCAGAAAGTACTAACTCCAAAACTGCTTACACTGTCTTGTGTGCCACATCATGAACACCTACCCAATGCTTTAGGAAACCACCAAACCAATTCCTACCTGTCCTGCAGGAAAAACCTCACACAGGAAGCCTTGTTGAGAGAACTACGTTGTTCCATGCCAATAGATATGAAAACCATGTTAAGAGTGTCCACACACATTTGTTATGCCAGGAACTGTTATCATTGAAGTATAGAGCTGTTCATCTCTTTCTCTTAGTACCATGTATATTTCTTACAGGAGTCTCTGGAAGCATTTTCGTGCCGTCAGTCTCTGCTTGTTCCTGCTCATCTTTCCCACCTACATGGCGTACATGATCTGCCAGTTCTTCCACATGGACTTCTGGCTACTGATCATCATATCGAGCAGCGTACTGACCTCACTCCAGGTAAATGCCCATAAAGTGTGCATAATGCGCTGCTATAGATCACATGCTTTGCAGACTCCTGCCATTTTGTGTAGGACGTGGATATTACAAGTTGTGAATCTTAAGTAAAGGTTTGCGTTTTTAGAGGATTCATGATCCCTCCTGAAATCCCTCCGTGCACCACGACAAAATCGCCACCTAAAATTGTGTTTTTCACTATTTAGTTTGTACATATTTGCTTGTGCACAGGGATGGTCTCACTAAAAAGCGTAGATCTCCTTATTTTCAACCTTAATCAAAAATTCCCACACAATACTGTAAGAAAATTGAAAAAGATTTGAAAGGCAACAGCTATTACTGCTAACAGCCTAAGTGCTAAATTGGATGGAGACGGCTGGGGTTTGGTTGTATTTAAGTTTTGCCCAAATTTCAGTAGCAAATGTCCCTATTAGGCTGAACATCGAGTCTGCAATCTTTTGTTCACAAGAGATCATAACAAGGTGTCATGATTGGTGTGCAAAGCTTTCTGACGCAAGAGAACCATTAGGCACTGAAGAGATAGACGGTAATCACGCAACAGAATGTAATCACGCGACAGAATGTAGCTCCAAAGTTATCCTGACCCTCCATCTGGCCATGGTATTGAAGAGGTCGAAAAGATTCACTTTCATTGTGAAAAAGATGGGCCTCCTCATATTCCGCATACCCATTAGGAATAGAGTCCCGAATATGTATCCATGAACTACTCTGACCACAGAGACTAAACCTCTCCAGAGCCCATAGTTAAAGCCACACCCAAGACCAAGATGACCCAAAGGTTGTCACACAAATAAGCTCAGTATCTTCTTTCTGGTGCTTAACTTCGAACGACACCTCGGTGCCAGGCCAAGGAATGGCACTGAGACAGCCAAGCCTTGAGCCCTAACCACCACGTGAAAAACTGTGACCGTCTTCCCAGACCACCAATGTATCATCACCATGAATTGGCCTTTTGGAACCTCGAGGCTGAGATCGGCAGCCTCAGTGAGTAGAACCATTAGACCCTAAACCCTGACTCAGAGAAATCCAGCCTGGACACTGAGTGGCTACCATTTGGTTATGGTTCCAAAATCGGCTCAGAAGAATCCCTATCACCATTGATGCCCACTTTGAGCTCTACATCAACAGAATCTGACCATTCCAAATCCCAAAGAAAAGGAATCCACTACCTCCACTCTCGACAATTCCTGCACAATTCATATATTCACATTTGATTATGAGCCCCTGGAAGATCAATCTGTCCCCGCAGGAGAGTAATAGAGGTCGAACCTCAAGTATAACCTCCAGTGCACAGAAAAACACAAGAAAGCTACTTGAGGATGCTGAAGTCAAAACTGCCCTATTTTAGTTTTGACATATTAAAGCTGTGAGTCATCAAAAGTTTTCTGAGTAGTTGTCCCACCCCCAACTTATCAAGGCATGTTTAATCATTTGATGACCTCTCACACCGGGGTAGGAGCAATGCCACCCCAGCCAACTCGGCGTAGGAAAATGTGTACCCTGTTGTTTTTGCAAAAGAAAAAGGGTATAAAATATACCTAGGAGTATATTAAAAGATTAGCTTTATTTAGCAAATACCTCTGGTATGATTAAAAACGTTAAAAGTTGGTCATAAGGTGAAATACAATGCATCACCAGACCTGAAATAATCATATAGGTGCAAAAAATCCTATAATTACCAGCACGTTTTGAGTGGTCACAGGGGGCCCCTTCGGTTCAGCTCACCAAGGTCCAGGGGTGCCTTTAGACGTCTGAGGCGATCGGGGGAGACTCTGGATTCAGTCTGCAGGTGTCGTCGTGGAGGTCTGGAGGAGTCAGCCAACACTGGACTCGAGGTCCGGATCCCTGGGGAGACTTAACTGGGCAGGTGGGCCACTCACCCTCTGGCTGTGGGCGTCTGGTCCAGAGTGGGGAGGGATCACAGTTCCAGCTGGATCCCAAGCCCTTGGAGTAGTTTTCTTCTGGACAGGTTAGCTGTCTACAGGAGATTGGAGTCTTTTTCGAAGGCAGCAGTCCTGCCAGGGTTTCCAGTGGTTGCTTGCTGCAAGACAAGTTGCAGGTTTGCAGAAGCTGTAGACAGGCCGGTGGGCTGGGGCCAAGGCAGTCGTCGTGTTCATCCTTGTCTGTAGGGATGTCTTCTTAGGTCGTTGCAGATCTAGTTTCAAGGTCTGGGGAAACCACCTTAATACTAAATTTAGAGGCGTTTTAGGGGAGTAGCAGGTAGGGCCAATGGGCACCTTACTTGGGGTGACTACACTCTCTATTAAGCCACTTTCCTGTCAGAGGGGCATAGACCTAGATATAATTGGAGGAGTGTCCCCATCTTCAAGATGGGTGGGAGGGGCTGAAAGATGTGCTTCACCTCGCCTCACCCACCTTAGGGGTAGAATTGGCAGACTCCTACACTCCTAAGTTTCCCAGTGCAAAGTGGAGGTGTAAACCGGAGGCTACCATCTGATGCTAGCAGCAGAGGCTGGGGGTCACTTTATAAAGGCAACAGGCCTTTGAAACTTCCCCTTTGATTGCTGACCAATCCTGGTGAAGGAGATGCTACACTTCTGCCCATGATGTGCAATATTTTCGGTGCCAGAGAGCAGAGGCTCTCCACCCAGTCCAGAAACATGTCTGGTAGTGACTGGCTACCTACAGCCAGTCAGAGGGAGGACCCCCTTACTGGGACCATCCCACTGCTCTTGCAGTGTGCATGTCCCTGTGAGGTAGAAAACGACAGTCGACATGGCATCCTGCCTGGGTGCCATGCCACCCAGCACTACATGAAGCTATAGGTAAATCAACCTCTGCCAGGCCTCACTATACAACAGGTGAGGGAAGATCTGCATAAACAGATATGCCCCAACAATTTTAGGGTCCATGCCTTAAAATTGTAAGTGCCAGTGAAGCCGTAGAGAGTACATGAGCTGGAAACTCGACAACTCGAGTTCCACAGCACAATGATGGCTTCCCTTAACAAAGGAGTGTTTGGTACCAAACTACCCGTTCTAAAAAACCCACACTGATTCAAGTGTGAGATTTATTGTACCATGTACTTAGAGGGCACCTCAGAGGAACCCTTGAAAACCTACCAATACCTGCATAAGCAGATGTGCTCCTGTGCTGGTCAGTCCTATTACTGCCAGTACAAGTGACCAGGGAAGCCCTCTTAAAACATTTGCTGGGCACTGGTGAAAACGAGTTCCCCAGCTACATGATGGCTTCACTGAAAATACAGATGTTTGGTATCAAATATCTCATATTTGGTAACCCTGCACTTATGCCTGTTTTGGATTCCCCAATACATGCACTCAAAGGGTACCTTAGAGGTGCCCCTGAAAATCTACCAGCCTTTGGTGTCCTTGCTGACTGATTTAGCCAGTCTGCCACCCGAGACGCTGTTCTGACCTCCTAGAGTAAGAACTTTTTGCTCTCAAGAGACCCAGAAAAAAAGCTTGTCCGGGAACAGGATGACCTGCTGATTAACCTCCTTGGGCCGGCAAGATTTAAAGAGCTGCTGCTTTTGGAATACAAATGTGTCTCCCCTCCCAGGAGGGGAAGTCAAACACCTTTGCCCAGGACCCCCTTGTACCCTGGACAAGTGGGAATGTTAGCTTGTCAGGTAGACATGCCACCTCCAGCCTAGTACCACCTCTAAGATGGGCTACTGTGAGGTGGACATGATTTTTCAGACATAGCCATCTTTGTGATGGCATGATTATGACTTCTGGGACAGGGCTATGCTCTCTTCCCAAATCAGGTGATCATATAGGGGGCTTAGTGACCCCAAGGGTCAGTCGCCTTTGGCTGCTGCCCTACACTCCCCTAAACTCAGTTTTTAGGGAAGCCCCTGGCACCAGAGAAGCAAATTTAACAACCTACGAAGGACATGAAGAACCGCAAAAGAAGACGACTGAAGAGAGCACATGACTTGGCCCCAGCCCTGTCTGCCATTCTCTTTTGAACCTGCGTCAAAGACGACTCGTCCTGCAGCTGTGTGCTTCCAAAACCTGGGAGGATTGCTTGCCTATATTAAAGACAAAGACCTCCCGAAGAGCAGTGGGACTGTTCCCTGAATCCTGCAGAAACTCTAAAAGAGAAAACTCTGAGGCCTCCGGAACTGCCAAAACCCGACACCTGGAGTCCCCACTGCACCGTCTCCTCCGCCCCAAGTTGATGTTGCCTACCGGTGTCAACAAGGTCCCCCAACCCTCCAGAGCTCGAGTCTATCGTTGATTCACCCCTCGTGGACTCTCCCGACATAGCCTGCAGCCTCTGCATGCAGGCTCTTTTGACTGCTTCCAGTAAGTATACCCGAGCATTGCAAGCCTTCAACCCCCCTGTTGGTTTGCCCCGACTGACCAATTGGGCTCCCGATGCTGTTTTCCACCCGGCTGCCCTCGTGCCACTGGTGACGTTCTGTTTGTGCTGCCTTGGACCTTGCCCACCACTCACCTTAACTCCTGAAAATTGGTCTTGTAAGTCCTTTTACTATGCCTGTTTGCAGAACTTGTTTTCCTTCCTTAGGATAACATTGCAGAACTAAAAAATTGTCCACTTTTTAAGGTGAAAAAATGTATATATAAAAGCGTGCTTACCTGAAAGGTTACTCTCTGATGCCTAAACATATATAAAGATACATGCTAATTTTATAAATTTGTTTGCATCTCCTTCTTGAGTCGTGTTGTCATATATTAATCATTGTATGTATTTGCAAATGTCTGGCACTCCTCTCTGTTAAGCCTACATCAAGGCTTTCCCGATTCCTAAGAAAAGTTCAGACACCAACCATCTGCTAGTCTTCGGAAAGCATCACTATATCATTCAGTCCATTATGTGCATTCTGATTTTGAGGCATTAAACATAATAGACGCAAAACCACTATATAAGGACACAGCACCCATAAAGCAGCAAGAAAATGTTTGGATGTTTACAGGGTAGATGTGCAGGACAGATTTTTCTTGGAGCCCAACTCCGTTAATGCCTCCTGGCTGGCGATACATTGGCTTATCATGCAATAATAGCTTGGGTGGCTTCGTATAATCTTGTTCAGATCATGATGAGAAGGAAGAGGGTGATTTTCTAATAGAAGCATTGTCAAAAACGGAAAAGAGCAGACCATTTCCCCAGTGTTTTAGGTTGTGAGAAAGTTCTCAACAAAAAACTTCAAAGACCCTGTTAAGTTCAGACTGGAAACACCCAAGGTGTAGTTGAAAGACAAATCAACTCCACATCACCCCATTTACATCTGGAGTCTTGCCCTACCTGAATACCTGAATCTCTAGTGGTTCATACTGCAGGGAAAAGGGCAGTAATGCACGGAATACAGAGTACTGCCCTGTCTGACAGAGTGAAAAGATTTACGTTGTTAAGTGTTTCAGCATGGTGACAGCTCCCCAGTGGCGAATCACAGATTCTGTAACTTTACTCTCATGGCAAGAAAGTTATCTGTGGGAGGAGATTAAGGATTTGATCCAACATCTGTCTGGTGCATGCATGCAAAAAAAGCAAATTAAATTATTAGTAAGGGCAAAGTGATAGTCAATGCCAACGCTCATTGTGCTCTGAATACTGCAGATACAGCTTTGAGACAAATTATCACCAGTGTTCAAGACTACATGCATGAGTTAGAATCTACGGTTTCCATCCAGATGTTCAATAACACCTCATTGGTTTACCTTTCCATGGTCAAGATCTCTGTGTACCACATGATGCTAGGGATCTTCTCCAATAGCAGCACCAGCAAAAGGCAGGTTTTGTTAACAAACATCATGTAAGGCTACCAAACCAGGAATACATACTACAAAACACATGTAACAGCAAGCAGCCTTCCAGAAAGAACTACACTATTTTGGAGGAAGATTTTGAATCAATGAATAAGGAAAGTCCAAAGAGGCACAAAGCCGAGGCACCCCTGCCTTTAAACAAGGACCATCTTCTTATTCATCCAACGGGAATACGAGGAAGTAACCTCAGATCAGTAGATATTATCCATCCTTACCCACTGGTATTGTATGGAATACAAGAGGATCATCTCATCTGTTAGTGGAAGAGGTGCAGGCATTTCTGTTAAAAGGGCCTATTATAATGGCCATATCCACAATCCTAAGGGAGAGAGAGGAGGAAAGCCGCCCATATATCTTTCCATCTGCAGTACCTATGCTAAAATATACCACAGGGCATACAAATCTGATTTAAATAGTTAAGGGATAACATAGAAGAAATATGGAGATAAATCCATTACTTTCCTTTATATGGTCCTATGAACTGTAAGAACTGTATGTCGCTTGTCCGGGCTCACCAAAAGATGGGAGCTCTTGTATAACATAATATGCACAGGGAGCAATCAAAGAAAAGAATGCAAAAATACCTGGGCATGATCTGCAAGACCTTTATCAAAGATGTCTCTCATCAAATTAAAAACTAGTATTAAGGGAGGGATGTGATTGCATTAATGTTCACACCCTCTTACGTCAAAATATTTCAGCCAATGGTTACACCTATTGGGTCAGTGGCTTTCAAGACTGTCGATCACCTTTCCATATATCAAGTGTATGTTAATTTGCACAAATGATAGCAAAAATACTCATTAGGAGGATCCAAGGTATTTCCTAATAGGAGATATGTAAATAAGTCAGATCTGTTCATAAATGTCCTATGTATAATGTGAA
This sequence comes from Lissotriton vulgaris, assembly GCF_964263255.1. NCBI lineage: Eukaryota > Metazoa > Chordata > Amphibia > Caudata > Salamandridae > Lissotriton > Lissotriton vulgaris. Next base: position 848,856,834 of record NC_141695.1, read on the forward strand.
CCGATGCGCTCTGCTGTGCCCAAAATAGTAAAGACACCCCACCACACATTGTGCAAAAGGCACATCTATGTAAGAAAGACCTTGCCTTAAAACAACAGTGTCATGTTCAGTAACTCACCCTTGATAAACAAGTTTAGGCTCCATGGATGAAAGGATGAGTTAACATCTGATCAAGATAATCGAAATCATCCTTCAAGCAAGAGCAGAAAGTAAAGACTGGCCATTTTAAAATCGCAAAAACGTCACAACTTACTTCATCAACAGTTTACCCCCTGGAAGACTTCTAGATCTTCTGTCTCATCCGAATATAAGGGCAAAAGTTAAAAAAAAAAAAAAACGGTTTTAATCTGCATACCTCACCCTATTGTGTCGGGAATGTGCAATTTGTGATGTCATGTGAGCGAGTGATGTGCATGCAGCTGTGGATACCTCTTGGGTCACTCACCTGGAGTGAGCAAATTGCCAAGCTCTTTCTTATAGCCTAGGTTAAAGGGTAAAATATGGTCACTGCATGACAGCACTAAGCCTGAAACGTGCAAACTTTCCCATTGCCATCAATTAATCCCATCTACACTACCTGTTGTTTGCCTTAAGTAGAGTTTATCAATTCAAAGTGTTGCCATTCAGAGTGACGACTGCTTCAAGAGTTTTCACTGCGTGTCTGACGATAATGGCAGCACACGTTTGGCGTAGTTACATTCATGTGTTCCCATACTTGAACAATTGGTTGGTAAAAGGGGCACTCAACAGGTTATTCAACATTTAAACAGTTGAGACTTCACAGTACGTGGTTACATTCATGTGTTCCCATACTTGAACGATTGGTTGGTAAAAGGGGCACTCAACAGGTTATTCAACATTTAAACAGTTTAGACTTCACAGTACATGCAAAGAAATCACATTTAAGTCCCCAACAGACATTGTTAACTTTAAGGTTGATGTTCAGTGGGGTCACAAGAAAAGCTTATGCCAGCAACAACAGGATGATATCCTTCAGAGACACTTTTCCTTTTACCAATTGTTGTCCTCTAACAGTAAGAAGAGTAAAAAGGTTGAGAATAATAGTCTCTTGTATTTTCCCAGTCCTGAACATAAGATTGCACATGCATCCATTACAGGAATTTCTAGCCAGACATGAGTGATAAAAGCTAGTATTGTGGAGTTCTTTGTTCAGCACAAACTGGAGTTGTGGTACCAAAAGTATTTATTATGTATGATCTTTTATTGACACATAGTATCAAATGTCCATACCAACAGCTGCACCTTTGAAGTTTGCTTGACTTCACATTGGTCAGTGGTCACCGCAATAGAGTATCTTACTAATTGATGTATTGGATCCAGCGGCAGTTCAACTAGCTCATCAAACATCCTTGCCAATGCTACAACACAAAGTGATTTTCATTCGACTAGCAATGTAGGACATTAGAAACTTGGGGCACACATTCATTATAACTGTCAAAGTTACTGTAAAAGATTTGTTACTCAGCCATGCAATATCATATACACTTATAGGCTTGACATCTCCCAGGGATGGATAACTTTACGGGACTGCTAGGCAAGACAAACCAAGAAAGAGATAAATGGGAGATCAACTCTCACATTCTACAGGTGCATTGCAAACATTGGAATGCCAGCAGTGGATCTGTTCGCATTCTCAAAAATGCCTGGCAGCAAAGGTTTCCATCAGGTACCCATACTCACAAACCCTGAGAAAAGCCCTTTGAATGAACTGGTCAAGAGATTTGTGTATCTGTTACCCCTGCTTGGTGTGATTCTTTATGTAGTATGCCAACTGAATTGAGCACCAATAATGCTGATACTCATTAATTCAACTTGGGCATGTCAACCTTGGTATTCTGAACTGTTAGAAATATTTATCCACACAACAAGTTACATTTCACACAGACTTACTCACACAGCTGAGGGAAAGCTACTGCATCTCAACGCACTCAGCCTTTAATTCTGGCTCCTGAGGTCTTAGAATTTGGTTACTAACAGCTTCCCGTGGACTAGATGAATAGTATAAAAGACCTTAGGGAAACTACATCTGGAAAGGGGTGTGCTGCAAAATGGAAACAGTATCTCATTTAGTGCTCAAATTTCCATAGTGAACCATTGACAGCTACAATATGATGTATGTTCTCTGTTACACCTGTGAAAGGTATGTTTGGCCTACACATTTACAAGGGGCTCATTGAGCTGTGATTGCTGCATACCTCCAGAATGGAGAATATCAGTCTGTTTTTAGAATTCAAGTCTTCAGGGCATTATTGGCAGGTATTAAAACTGTCATCCCGCTAGATGGCCTCTGATCCCATCTTTGAGCCATAATATTGTTCTCACTAGATTCATGGGAGCCTCCGTAGAGCGACTGAGCAGAGCCTGCGTATAGGTGCCACCCTGTGTGCTGATGGCACCTCCTTTCTTTACATGTTCTTCCACGCAGATCGTTGCTTCCAAATTTGTAGGTCTTCCGGTGATTCAACATTTTTAAAGAGTGCCATGCATGAAGTAGCTGTTCCCCAAAATGATAGGATTCACATTGTGCTGTGACTGAAGGAAATAGATGTCAGTCACAGACCCCCCTCGATTGTGCTGTGACTGAAGGAAGTAGATGTCAGTCACAGACCCCCCTCAACATGGGTCTCTGGTGCCTGGGACTCTAAACTGTGTGAAAAGTGTGTCTTAATGCACCATAAGGCAATCTGACAGTGGGAAAGATATTTGTATGTCACTGAACACAAGAGAATCTCATTCCAGTCAGTGATCTCACTCCCTGTTGTCAAAGACCAAAGCACATCACAAGCTCAAGAAGGCCAAGCAGCATCCAATACCACCTGTCCTCCTCTCGCACTTGAAGGCAGATGAGAAACAGTGCAGCTGGCATTCAAAGGGCTCTCTCTCTCCAGTTTCCCCCAAATACGACCTCATTCCAAGGTTGATCCAAGCAGACAGTGAATTTCCTGGGCCCTTATCAACTCCAAAGCATACAGAGGCCTTCGAAGACATCATGATGCACATTTTCATGGGGCAGCCTCCTCCTTCTGAAGCACCTTCAGTCACCGTGGAACACCAATTCCACCTTCACTAGCATGACCCTCCCTGGTTCCGACTGACCCCACTGGGCCTGCTTCCCACCCAATGCCGGCATCAGTCTAGACCTCTACCTCGCCCCTAGGATCTATGCCATGCTGGCATCTGTGCTGAACCTGATCCTAGATATGCCTTTGACCCAGACCCAGGGTTATGCTGCATTGTTGTGCTGCAGGATAACTAAGGTGCAACCTACCAGAGTAGTATATCATCCCTAGCCTCTCCCATGACGTTAACTGGAAGCCTGTTCTGCCTGGATTCGTTTACAGTTCTGGGATTCCTTGACGTTCCCCAAAACGACTAGGTGGAGGAGTACTAACCCCATAGGTGGTTCAAGCCCGGTGTGGCAAGCCCACATGGGAGGCCTGGAGGCACTCAACAAAGGAATACACAATCTAGATGCATAGAGGAAAACTGCGGGAGGGCTGAAGGGGCAGATCAAATTTTAAATGTGAAAGGAGAACATAGTGATGAGTCCCAGAGGTTAAATTGAGCAAAAGTAAAAAGTAGATTATCCAATTTCTTCAGCGGACTCACTCCAACAAACAGGGCTTAAAGAGGTAGGCACCAGGAGGAGCAAAAAAACCAAGAGGAGCAAAAAAAGGAAAAGTTAGAAACAAAAAAATCTTTCCAAAAACAAGGTGGCTATGACAACAATGTCAAACTGACACTACAAGAGAAACACATGGGTGTCAAGGGGACAGCCCAGAGGACCTAAATCAGTGGTTGCAAGCATGTTTGACACTTGCTCAATGGCCGAAGTTTCCCTTCAAATACAGCTCAAAGCGAGGCAGCCCCTGCAACGAGAGGCTCACAAAGAACACCAAATGAAACCAGGTTGGTCAGGAAGACAATTTCTGGGCCACCGACAGTCATTATTCGCGCAGAGGACAAGGAGTCTGGTGAAGCAACCCTAGTGGGTAGTAGGATGTCTAGGTCTAGAACAAAAGAGTTGTTCTAGACCCGCTGCTCTGATGGTTCCCTACTTGTGGTAGGGAACCATCGGAGCAACAGGTCTAGAACAGCTCTTTTCTACCCAGGAGTACAAGTCATAGGGGAGCACTGACATTCTCAGATGCGGAATCATCCTCCGACTACTGCAACACATCCCAGCATTTAGAGATCACTTTGACTTCCACTGAATCCATTCAATTTATTAACTCAGCACCTGGGTACCCAACAGCACAACTAGCGGTATTTGGAACACTGTTTAATTGGCCCAGAAAATACAATCTGAAACACAGCAATTCAAAGAATGTGAAATATTAGTGAGTATCCATCAGGAATTAGGGTATCCTCACCCGCTGATGGGGGATAGTGAGGGTCACAGAGAGAATGTGGACACACAGTAGAAACTCTACTCAATACTTAAATATGCACAAAGCACACCTCCTCCAAGAGAAGGGAGAGCCTGGGACTCGAAACTAGCAGAACAATCAAAGATCGCACTTAAACTAGGAACAAGAAACAGCAACTGGAGCTGGATAGCAAGAGCTCTCAACCTGACAAACACCCAGAAATTGACTAACAAAGTTCCCCAAGAAAATGTGCAGACTTTCAAAAAAGAGTTTATCTGCTCATGGAAAATTAACAGGTTGACGGGCAAACAAGAAGATACTAGGGTGCTAAATTACCTGCAGACTTTTGAGGTGATCCAACTGCAAGAAACGTGTTCTTGCAAAACGCCTTCCCAGCAACCAGAGTAGTAAAACACGATCAAGCAAAGACAGCTTTTCCATCTACCTATCAACGGCACTTACCACAACAAGCACATAGTAGAACAGTGATTCTGATATCCTGCAAGTATTACAAATAACAGTGGAAATGGAAGGGGAAGCTACAGATGTGACACTAATAAATGTATGTATCCACCCCAAACAGTAAATCCATGATAGTCATCAAAAAATTGGGGGACGCAATTCTTGAAATTCAGAATGTGGGCTCAATCACCCAGTTAATTGTCACAGGAGATTGGATATGAAGCTATTAGGCTCGTCATGTTGCAATGAAATTCTCGCATCACGTGAACTTCAATGGGTAATACCCACACAGAGCATGAGACGTCGGGAAGAATGGCACCAGAGGCCTTCATCTACTGGGTAACCTGGAGTACCAAGGCCTACGGGTCTTAAACAGATGGTTGCAGGTGATATTCTGCTGGCATTTTCATTTCATCCCATCAGCAGCAACTCCCTGATAGGTTGCACACTGGGATCTCTCCCACCTCTGAAGTACATATATTCATTGTGAATGAGTATTAGACTCTAAAGTGCATCTGCACCAGGAGTTAGAACTGACTGTGCCTCAGAAAGAACACAAGCGTGCAGTAGAAGCTTTGGGCACAGTGTACACAACCAACTTAAGGAGAATTAAGTGGTCATTGGGCACCCTGCAAGACCTGGCCCATGATGCTGAGCACCTCTCACAAATAAAGTCAAAAGACAACACAGCAAAAGAAAACTGGGAGGCCTTCACAGAAGCCTTTGAAAAACCCCACACCACCAGAATTCAACCGCCATGGGAGCGCTCTGAGGCTCGCTCATCAATTAAAGACGGTACCCTAGTAGGCCTGCTCAAGAACTCTATGGCTAATAAGACCCTGAGGGCCGAGAAATTCCCTACCGATGCATCCTTAATAGCTAACCTAAGGAGAGCAAAAGAGGACCTAAAATAGGCAAAATGAGAGCTCAACAAAGCCAACAACACTTTCTGTGCCAAACTAATCTTGGATGTCAAACATCACAATTTAAATCCATTCTAGAGAACGGTGAACAACATAAAGAAACCTCCGAAGCGCTGGCCGAAATCTAATGTCTAATCTAACCCGCGCCTACATCCTGCAAACCCACTTGATCACAGGACAAGCCAGTACTCTAGAGACGTCTAACCTGATACGACAAGGCATTCAAGCTGACGAGGACCTAGATAAGTTTCATGACAACGTAAAAAACAAACAACAATCTGTAGAAAACTGACATCACTCATTTAAAGACTTAAAAACAATCGATGCCGATTCCACCAAAAGGCAGATCAATAAAGGCCATAGAGCTCTGGGACCGAACGGCATTCCGCAAGTCATCTATAAAGAGAATCCAACACAATGGGCACAGCACATGGTCTCTTTGTTTAACCACGCCCTAGCAGAAAATGAAATTCCATCATCCTGGCAAGGGTCAGTCTTATTACCAATATGTAAAGGAGGAGACAAAGCCTGCCCAGAGAACTACAGGCTAATTGCCCTTTTCGACAGTGAGGCAAAGTATTATGCTGGCATATTATTGGAACATCTAGTAAACAGGGTAATCACAAACTCTATAATCCCCATCAATCGAAACAGGTTTTATAAAGACAAAACAAAACTGTGACATCTACCATCATCATGGTACTGTTGCTAATTAACTCCTCCAACGCCCATCACCTCCTTTTACCTCTCTGTTATGCAGATTACAAAGCGGAATTTGATTACATTGATCGCAACAGGTTGTGGCGTAAACTATCTGATTGGAACATCCCTTAAACTGTTCCTACGAGGACAGGGGTGTGTCCTGGTACCTACCCTTTTCAACCTGTACCGTGTAGATTTATCACAGGTCCTAAATAAGATCTATTCACTTGCTCTGAAAATTTTCACTGAGAGAGGCTGGCTCACCATATACTATCAATACGCTTGAGGAGATTTAAGGACCTGCATGAGCTAACTTCCCACCAATCTAATGTCACACCAGAAAAGAGCCACGGATCCAGATTAGGAGGAGGTTAAATAACTTTTTGAATAGGCTCTGCCATACGAGTCGGCGGATTTCCCATTTTAGGACAGTTCCCCTACACACCAGAGGTAACATGCTTCATCATAGGGGTGCCTCCTCACACAAGAGACCTAGTCTTCGTGTGGGCTACAACCCCCTCTCTACAAGGGAGGAGCTCAGGGATTTTTGTTGAGTCAGGCGGGGTGTACTAAACCCCTTTGTGAGCTTGGTGTGTGTATAAAAAGAGTGAAGTGCTGTGAAGTGAGAGTTAAAACTGGCTAACGGGTTCGCTATATTGTAACTTTATTCAGCTACCCGGTGTCGGGATTAAAAACAGTGAGGAGCTGATAACACAAGTGCGGACATTAGAGACAAATGTGTAGGACACTAGACCAACATGTTATGTTATGTTATGTTAATTTCGATTTATATAGCGCCAAATCACCAACAGGTCTCCTAGCGCTTGCTTTGGGAACCCGTTCTGGCTTTACCTGCGAGATAACCCCTAGTGGGCATCCCCAAGGTGAAGACCAGGGATCCCATTGCGGTAGGGCCGTAGTGGAGATTAAGCAAGCTATTGCCCAGAGTTGCAGAGTGTGAACCCATGATTTGAGTAGGCACCGAGGCGAGAATTATCGAGTCCGTGGACATTTTGAGCTCAAGACCCTGCCGCATCAGGAATTGAACCCTGGTCCCGGGTCTGACCTCAGCATCAGGGTCTGCCTCCTCTAACCAGTGAGCCACACTTCTCACTGGTTAGAGCCAGTGAGCCATGTTTTGGCCAGATGGACCTAGATAGTGTGGTGGCCTTTTTCAGGGTCAGATAATTCAGCTATTGCAGAAATAAAGTGACATAACGTGAAAATTGAAAACACATGTACATCAAAACGTGTAATACTGAACCATCAATATTGACTGTTCAGTATGTACTGCATACAACCTATATTAGAGACAAAAAGGCACGTGGTCACCCAATGCATATCCAGTATATACATATACAGTACGAATCAATCAAACTGTTTCTAGCCTCCTACATGAAATTATTTTGTAACACATGTACGTCTTAGATCAATGTATAGTTAACAAGAATGTGTGACTCACCACAGTGGGTTGCAAAATTAACTACGTCTGTCATGGCCTATTAGCCATGTGGTACGCGCACCAAAACCTGCTGAAAAGAGGTATATGGTATTAAAAACAAAAGATCCCAAGGGATGGATTAAGAGATAGAATGTAAGTGCGACTTTAAGTATGTCAGATAGCCTGTGTGGGGACTTAATAAGGAAACCAGTTTTAAAACAAAATCTTGAAAATGAATCGCTGTCACCTAGGGTCGCAGGTATTAGCTGTGCGCCCAGACTTGCATTGCGAGTAGGAAGCCCTAGGCAAGTCCCCAAATTGACTTAGTTCACAGACTAGTTGCAAAGGCGTAACATAGAGTGGCATACAGGTCTGGGTCCCAAGGCGCATGGGAGTGGTGGACCGTATTCTGAGCAAGGAAAGTAAGATTACTGGGGCTGGGGGTGTAGTTACCCCCTCTTGATGGGGGCAAAGACAAGAGGGGGAAAGGAAAGACTGACCAATCACTAATAGGCAGCGTATGGTGTATCCGCCTGGTAGTGTTGTGAGGTGGCGTACAGATAATTTATGCACAAGTGTCTGCTGAATCCATTGGTAATAGCGGGTGCCATATTCCATGGAACGAGGCGTGATGGCCCGGGCGAGGCCCATCTAGTGTCCGTGATGTAATTCAAGTAGCTTGTGAGCCACATGGGACCTAAATTGGGCAGCCTGAAATGAAGGCTGAGCGGTATAATGTTAACGCTGCATGTATAGCTGGTGATGACCTGCTGGGGTTGTGCCCTGCGGTAGTAATAGCCTAAAACGTGGGTGGACGGTATGAGAGAAAGCGCCTACGTAGCGCAACTTAATAAATCCCCAGGGGACGTAGTTACAAGTGTCCTAGTCTAATTCTTGATAGTACACTTGGTGAGGGATCCCCAGAGGACCCTCCTCAGTTCCCATACCCTAGGTACCAAGGGTAACATTTACTAGGGACTTACAGGGGGCTGAAGTTGCCAGTTGTGAGAAGGTTTAAGAGGAAATAGGGACCATGTGCACTACAATCGAACCACATCATTTTCCAGGCAAAAAGTGGGGTACTAACCATGTAAAAAGAGGCACTTTCTCACAGTCACCATACAGGTATCAAACCTTTTACACGCCAACGACATTTTACTAATAAGTAGAACCAAGATTGGTCTGCAGCACTTTTTGAACACAATCCTAGAGTAGTCGAGGAAGAATGGAATGATAATAAACATGAAGAAAACACCATGCTCATTACAAGAAGGTGTTTTTCACAAGACCAAATCTTGCATCAGACAGTGTACAAATATTTCGGCCTACTCTTCAACAGTAAAGGAATGTTCCAAAATCACAAGGAGGAAAACAAAAGAAAAGGGATCACAATGGCATTCAAGACACTGTTTAAATAAACTAAAAGGGCCCTCTTGTTCCCCTACACTGGAAGTTGCCTGGGCAAACATAACTTTCACTCTTGCTTATGGGATTGAGGCTCTGCTGGGAATGATGGGGAGGCCCTAGATAAAACTATAGTGAGGATCAACTGGAAAATTCTTAGGCTCCCAATCTACATATCTCCAGCACAGATAAGACTGGAACTCTGCTTAGTCAAACAGATGTTGGCCAGGAGAGCGGATTTTACCATCTGTTGCTATAAATTCAATACTTCTGATAAAAATACTATAAAATACAACATATGATTGAAGATAAGACAGCTACACTCTCCTTCCAGAAAATATCTCAATTTGACAATTTCCGTGTTTGGTGTGGAAGAAGCCTGGGACTCCACCTCTAGCTAAGATTCTTTCAGAAAAGTGGCAAATAAAATAGCAAAAAACCTATTGCTACTGAAGGTCAAAGCAAATGTAGCTAAAAGACTGCATGCTCGGACGGTCCTGGCTAGCTACAAGACCGTGAAGCCACAGCATTACCTGGGAGATGTCTCAAAGCAAAATATATGAAATGTCAACTGTGCCTCCTGCTATCAATTCTGCTTCCACCCCATGTTCAAGAATGGACAACATAGGCAGCTGCAGGCTGTGTGGCTATTCAAAGGAGGAGATAATCCACGTCTTGTGACTTTACAAATGGATTCTCAGCCTTTCGTCGAACCTTACTTCATCCGATCTGGAACCAAAAAGGTCTATGCACCTGCAGACAAGCTGTAATTACCTGTCTCAGTACGCATACCCTCAGTTGATATGCCGGACTGCTAAATATCTACAGGTGGTGGAAAAGAATCTAAGGAAAGCTGCCCGCCATATTGATATAAGACTTCCAACCTAGTGGACTGTCCTGACTAGCTGTAAGCAATACTCTGCGGGCTTAATTGTCTAATACCTTTGTTTAAAGAGAACTTCTCTTACGGGCTGCTATGAATTGCACCACACACTTTAAGTGGCACTTTATCTGGCACTTTATCTACCACTCAACGCCCCTTGACTCCAAGCACTGGTCACTTTGCGGGCTCAACTGTCTTTTTGCACTTTGCCCAAAAACATCCATTCAAACTGCTTGCTATGAACTCTATTATGCACTTTAACAATGACATCTGTTGCACTTTAATCACTTAAGTGCCATTGTGATTTTAAGTCCCTTATATTTTAAATGCCAGTGCGTCTGATGCCTGTATTCAGTGTTTGTTCCACTTTTTAAACTTTTCGTTTAATTTATTTTTATGGATGTGCATAACATTATGTATATGCAAAGGTTTTTATTAATCGTGCATAATAAACTTTACTTACTTTTGCATTGGTGGTGCACAGGTCAGCAACGTTCCTTTACCTACAATTGCCCATTGTGGAGACAAAATCTAATCTACTAATTTGAATCCTTCATCCAGGATCTGTCTTTTTAGGACCTCAATTGCACTTCAGTGAGGCTGTTATGGCCACTCTTAACAGCCACATGGACAAAGCTGTTCTCTGCTCTTCCAGTTACTTGACCTGTGGTCAGGCGAAATAGACCAGCTCACGAATAACCAACATTCCTCACTCAGTACCAAGTTCCAGAAAACCTTGTGATGCAAGCGCCAACAATTTAATGCAAATGCTTATCCTTCTCCATCTCTAGAGAGGGAATGCAAGATGTTGTTCTCTTCAGCCAGCCTAGGCTCCCGATCTTTGTTGTGATCTATCTTATGCTGCTACATACTCGTGTGTTGTGGGACATAGCCAGATAGGTCTTGCCGTCCGTTCCAGAGGAACTCATAGTAATCTCTGCCCAGGCCATCCATGATGAAAAAGTATGTTTTACATACTGGCCTTGACACTACAGACTGTGGCATGGGCATCAGATGTTACACCTGGTTGCTGCAGCTGGATTTTCAGGGGTTGTATAAGCATCTCTGAAGGACATTGTCCCCTGACTATTCTAGAATTTTTGAGGAGACTGGCTAAATTCTCTGCTAAAGTGATTAAAGGACAGCGGCTCCCTACAGTTTCTTTTGCTGCTCCACCAATTCCACTAGCAATACAGGACATTTAGTGGATTTTCATGGGACTGACATATCGCGGACTGCAACCCTTTCACTAAGTGGATCAACTGACTTCAGCCTTTTCAGCTCCAAGGGACTTGGTAGTGGGCGAAGCGGTGGACACCATCAAAGAGATCAGTTTATCTCCTCCTTGTCCCTAGGTGCAGCGGCCTCTAAACCTTCTGGTTTCCCCTCAGTAGGACTACACTCAACCAGTAGACAGCAGGATCTGTTTTATTCTCATCAGCTGTAAATCCTTCACTTTGGATTAACAGGTTTTTCAGATATGCCCTATCTTTCATTCAATGACTTCCCTCTCCTCACCTCTCTCTCCCGGCTCACCCCACTTTAGCTCAAGTTTTGACAGATCATGCTGCCATCCATAAGCAGAAGATAAATGTACTCCTACCTAGGGGAGCCATAGAGAGTGTGTTTGACTCCAAAAAAATAGAGCGAAGTTACTCCTGCTACTTTTATTTGCCCAAGAAGGATGGCGGGCTTAGACCCATTATGCACCTCCTGGCCTCTGAATACCTTCTTAAAGAAGAACAAATTTACAATGCGTGCTCAGACTCATGTTATTTCTGCTATGAGAATGGGATGATGCCCTTGGACTTGTAGACCTCATATTTTTATGTACCGAAGTTGCAGTCCCTCAGAAGCTACCTCTGGTTCATGATGTGTTCAGAACACATCAGATTTCCCTTTCTACCCTTTGACCTCACTTCATCACCTCTGATGTTTACAAAGGTGATACTGGTGGTCGCAACCCATCTTTGCATGTCTGGGATAGATACATTCCCATACCTTGACGACTGGCTGTGAAGGTGAGCTTGCTGCAGTCAGTGGACCGCCTTCAGACAAGGGTAATCTTTCCACCATTCTGGGGTTTTCCAGACAACAACCTAAATCCCATTTGGCACTTCACAGAGCATTTCTTTCATAGGGTCCCTCCTGGATATGATGGCCTGCAATGCCTTGCCACATCTTCAGTAATTCCGATGTTTGGGCTCAATCCCAGGAGGGTTGGTTCTAAGGCTTCTTGGGCTCTTAGCCGTGTGCATCATCGTCCATCCTACCAGATGGATCATATGGATCCTGCAATGTAACCTCTTTTTCTAGAAGGTGCAGGACTGAGACAATCTGTCCAACATGATTTGTATCTCAGATGAGGCAGCCTGGCTGGCACCTTTATTGCCATTAGTCACTCTTTTTTTCCTCCTAAAGAGATCACTTTTGTTATGGGTGCATGGGTGCATAGTCTTTTAGTTGGGGAGGTCACCTGGAAGAAGTAGAAATCGGGGGTCAGTAGTCTCAAACACAAATCCACTTGTTGGAGCTTTGTGCCATCAGGCTGGCCCTGAAAGCCGTTCTACTGACAATCAGGGGAAAGCTGGTGCAGGCCCTCGTGGATAACACCACTGCCATGTGGAACTAAAACGAGCAGGGCGGATCTTGTGTCAGGAGGCACTGCATCTTTGGAGGTGGCTTGTTTAACAGGGGATCTTCTTGGTGGCAAAACACCTACATACCGAACCAAAATCAAATTCTACTCACAACAAGGGGACTAGAATAGTGTTCTCGAGTAATACTGAACTGACAGACAGTTGTAAGGCAGCCACATGGAGCTGCTAACCGACATTCACTATATGCAACAATGGGGGGCATGCCAGGCATGAGGCTGTAGTTAGCAGACTGCGCTTGCAGGGTCTACACCTTTCGAGGTTTTGGAACTGCTTTTTAGACTGTTCACAGCATGTGATCTACACCTGCACATGTTGCAAACGAGTGTTACTTATTTGAAACAATATATATGGTATCTGTGGTGCTTCCCACCTTCTTGGAAGCAAACCGTTCGTAAGAGGTGTGAACATATCCTGTGTATACATAAAAGAGAAGGAAATGGTGGCAGTGGAACTTGAGAAACAGCCAGCACCCCCGCTATGTTTGCATTAAAGTCAGTTAGTAACTTTCTCTTTTAAGGCGTGCTCTGTCTTCATACCATGCCACCCACAGTATCACCTAATACATTACAGAATCCTCTATACATATTAATAAATTTGCAAACATAGACAGAACACAGCACAAGATAAGTAGACAGCTGGTTGATCCCAACCAGCAAAGTTAATTTAATACAAAATGTCTGTAATAAGTTCTATTCAGCATAAGATCTTCATGACAGTTGTTCCATATATACAATATTGATACAGCTACAGCCGACACGTGTTTCGTCGCCGTTCGCGACTTTTTCAAGGCTTCTAAGTAAATTAAGGTCAATGACTCTAATATCCTCTAATTCGATGGATCAGAGCACACGTATTCTGAATAAAACAAATTCCAGAAACGAGATAAAGAGGTTCAGATGTGGTTTGAAAAGCACGTCTATATGTCGATTTTTCTTCTGATGCACTATTTAATGCTTTAATCCAGTCGTTTCCTGGAAGATATAAGCCACGATGGTCTCAAAGAACAGATCCCTGACACGTGTTTCGTCGCCGTTCGGGACTTTTTCAAGGCTGTTGACAAGATCATACAGTTGTGTTACAATCAGATGTAGAAATATAACGGATTTTCTCTTAAAAAAACTTTGATCATTATACTTTAACTTCAACTAATGTGCTTGTGCCAAAAAATCCCACATCCCTTTGCATTGGTGATCATGCACAAATACAAATTAAAAGTGATTGAAGGGGGAGGAGCCAAGCTTGCGACCGTGATGGCCGCACTGTAGCTCGGCTCCGCCAACCTTCCTGCCTAAACGCATATCCTCCTCTTCATCCTGCCCCGAGGCGACACATTCGGCAAGAAATGGAAAGGTGAAACAATGCTCGCACTCACCGTCTGTCCCGGGGGCTCCTGTGTGCCGCGGATCTGGAGTTATGCCCTTGCTTGGTCCGGGGCCTCCGCGGCGTGCAGACCGGGGACTTGCCTGTGACGGTCGGCCGGAGTAGGGGTGTCGGCGTCGGCCCCTGGTGGAGGACAGTGGTCGGCTGAAGAGGCCGTTGTGCGGTTGTACCGGTGGCGACTGACCGGGCCCGGTCTGGCTGCCTGGGGGCCCTGTGGTAGGGCGCGGCCCGCCTCGGATGGGGGTAGACCGTGCAGGAGGCATGCCCCCCCTTTGTTGCCCTGTCCGGCCATCTTGAAGCCCTTCGCCCGGATTCGCCGGGCGGCGTCCGTGGGATGGTGGCGCCGGCGGTCCCCATTTTTGGTGGCCCTCCTTTCTGCACCAAGGTTGCTATTTCTGGGGCTCGAGGGGACTCCAGCGGTGAGCCTTGCTTGAGAGCCCACTCCAGAAGTTGAGGCGCGGAGAGCCATGGCTGAACTTGCAAGATGGTGGCCGGCGCCCTGAGTCACGGATCTTCTCCGGGCGGCGAACCTGGGTTGCTGAAGCGCACGAGGGCCGAGTCTTGTGAGCCTGAGCCCACGATTGGTGATGTCCTTGACGCCCTATATTCTTTACGTGAGGCCATGGTCTTCGGCGCTGTTGTGCAAGATAATAGGTCTGCCGCCATGTCTGTTGGGCTGTCCCTCATGACCGCGGCTCGACTCGGAGTGTGTGCTGCTTCGTCCCCCTCGGCTGCTGCGAGGAGTGCTGCCGCCGTGCATCTGCAGCCTGTACGCCTGCGGCCCCGAATCTCCAGGTAGCTTTGATTGTGGCGGGCGCGGGCGTGGGCCCCACGACTGGGCCCGTTCATGCTCGACTGGCTGGGGAGCGAGGTGGATTTTCGATTCGAACTGCTTTGGTGTGGTCCCGCTGCTACCTTGCGGGGGAGACCTCGCTTTTTTGGGCGGCGGGACCGCACCCAGACTGTTTGCTGCTCCTGATGTTGCTATTGGAAAGCTTAGACTGCCGCAGCCATTGCTTGCTTTGTCGTTTGATACTTGGGTCCTCTGGTTTACACCCTTGGCCTGATTTGTCTCAATCCTGTTTCCATTCCACCTTGAACTATTTGCTGCCCACTACTCTATTGCGCATGAAAGCTATGATCAGGAGAGGACAGGGGTGAGCCGGACTGGACCCGGCGGACTTCTGGCTAACGGATGGAGATGAGGAATGCCCGCAGCCGCGACAATATGGCCGATTCCTTCGAATGTTCCTGATACTTGCGGTTGTGTCGATCTCGCTTTGATGTGGGTTTCATCTGTGTGAAGGCGGGGGGTAGGGGCCGAATGACTCGATTGCAGATCTCCTCTCCCACTGGATCCTTTTCCCCCCTTTTTCTGTTTTGTTTCTTTTCTCACTTTCTGATTTTTCTATATTTCGGGTTCTATTTAGGGCGACAGGCACGCTGCTGGGGGGGGTAGGCCGTAGCCTTCTGCAGGGGTGCAGGGTGGGGTGGGAGGGATGGGGTCTCTTTACTGTTCGTTTTTCTTTCAGTTCTATGGCTCTTTTGTATCCCTTTATCGGGACGCTGTCTGTGCGTGTCTCCCATGGTGTGATAGCTGGTGGGGAAGGGGATGACTTGCTTGCTTCTACGGTATTGATTGCACACATATCATGACTTGCACGCCCTAACCCCGATAGGTGGTCTCTCAGTCCTGCGCGCATTATTCGCTGTGGGGCGCGTGCAGTAGCGCAGCGCTCTTTCTTTCCCTTTTTCTAATATTCTTTCCCCCCCCCTTCTTTTTCTATTTACTTGGGTTAGTGTAGTGGATGAATACATTTACGCTGCTGCTCTGGTTCCTCTGTTATGTACTAGCACACATTTAGGTGGTCGACGGGTGTGGGATGGGCCGCGGTGGGGACTGCTCTGAACTGGGGTGTCTATAAGTTGATTCCGGTTAACCGCTGCTGTTACCCGTTTTATCAATGCGCTTCTGTTTTGATGCTTGAAACGTGGCCCGCCATGGGAACTTAGATGACTAAAAAGTTGCAACTGATCCTGCTATACTTCCTATTCTATTATAAAATTAACCTTTCTTTAATCCTGCTTCCAGCGGTTATATTCAGCCCTTTAATGTTGGATCGCTTGCTTGTACAACGCTGGGCGACTGTCGGGGAACTTCATTATTGTCTCATGTACTTCTATAATGTGTCGTGGCCGGCCTGATTGGTTGTAGGCCCGTATATGTATGCCTCCATCTGCACAATAAATGTTTTAAAAAAAAAGTGATTGAAAATGAGGGATCTCCTATGGTTTATTGGAAGAAAAGAGAGAAATGTGAAGGAAAAACAAATCAAGATGCCCAGAAAGAACACCCGTTTCAGTGATTCAAGAAAACAGTATTTTGAAATAGGTATAAATACATCTAAGTAAATAAAGGTCAATGACTCGAATATCATCTAATTCGATGGATCAGAGCACACGTATTCTGAATAAAATAGTTCAGATATGGTTTGAAAAGCACGTCTATATTTCGATTTTTCCTATTGAAAGTTTAAAAGGAAAAGAAAAAAGAGGAAGAATTTTTTTAAAGAATTTGAACGTGATCTCGCCAAAAAAACCACAAGAAAAATATTAGAAAATTATTACAATTGGTATTACGTATTTAGTGTGCGATAATCAAAATCATGAGACACATAGTACAAGTTTATATCCCCAAATTCCAAGAGTTCTAAAATGCCAACCAACATATTAGCGAACTACCCTGAAAAACGTCACAATTCACAAGTTAAAAGTTGAAAGTAAAAATTTACACAGTGCCAAGCTGGTGCACCTTGAATTTATAAAACATATTGTTGTTAGTCATACACTTACTTCGGATTCACTATTTAATGCTTTAATCCAGTCGGTTCCTGAAAGATATAAGCCACGATGGTCTCCAAATATCCTGTGTATACATGCATGGCCGTACACAAATATTAGTTTTCATTAATACGCACATACACTTACCTTTAGGGAAAACACAATCTGAGGTGGAATTTGTCCAGGTGCATTTCAAGGAAGGTGCTACAAATCACATTGAAAAGCTTCCTTTGAAGAAAAACAACTTGTAACGTTGGAGCCCAACTCAAAGTGGCAGGAGTGTAAACAGCATGTGACTATACAGCACTAAACTAAATCACTTGTTATAGGTAAGTAATGTTTTTCCTTTTACTACAGAGATACAAGAGTCACAATATTAATACACTAATTTAATAACCAGGTTTCTTCTTTTGGGCACTTGAGTCTCTCATGATAGTGATGGTGAGTAGTCATTTATAATTCCTGGAGGTAGAGAAGGTTTGGAACTTCAATTCAGTCTGACAAAGTGGATAACACTTAATAACTTCAGTGTTCGAGGCATATGGGCTGCAGATGGTACATTATGAATAGATCGCCATCTGGTGTTGGGCTCGGATGATTGCACTTTGTTTTTCTCTTGGAGAGTCTTTTGTATCTTGGTGACTCCTCCCTTAGTTGGTAGTGCGCATGGGCATCGGCTCCATCCTTAGATTGTTTTTTTTCCGCCATCGGGTTCGGATGAAGATCGAGACGCTCCAGATCAACTTCAGAAGAAAGTGATTTTTCGGCGCGTATTCCCTTTCCAATTCGACGGTATTGTTATCGAACGCGTTCTTTTCCATTCCGACGCGTTACAAATTTAAAATAGAAGAGAAAAACTTGGATCTACGTCGAAGAACAGGAGACCTTTCTCGACGCAGTCAAGCCCGGAGTCCATGGAAAGGACTCCATTCAAAAAATGTCCATCGTGTGGTGCTAAGTTCCCACACAAGGACCTACACGAGGTGTGCAACCTCTGTCTATCGCCTGAACACGAATCCAGGGACTGCGAAGCCTGCGCAGCATTCTCCTCCAAGCTAACGATTAGAAATCGTCGAGCTCGAAGACACGAGGCTTCCAGAATGCAGGCGGAGGCAATCCCGGAGCTGTTCGGGGACGAACAAATCGAGGAAGAAGAGGACCAGTCGGGGTCGGAAGGGGACCAGTCGGAGGTTGAAGAACTCTTCGAGCAACAAACCGTGAGTGACGACGTCCCCTTACCGAAAAACCGACCCCGTGCGGTAACGACCCCGCCCTCGGGCCCGGTCAAACCGCTGAAAAAAGTTTCCGACGCCCCGCCCTCGGGCCCGGCAACGAAACCGAAACTGAAACCGAAGCACTCGGAATCCCACCATGTCGGATCCGAGAAAAGGGCGACATCGACTTCGGCACCGAGGCTACATACAAAGGAGAGCTCGGTATCGAAACATTCCATGTCGAAAAAGAAATATGATTTATCGCCCAAGAGACACTCGATACCCAAAAAGTCGGAATCGAGCAGACATTCGGTGTCGAAAACAGCAAGATCGAAAGATCAAAAACAAAAACAGCTCTCGGAACCAGGACCTTCGGTACCGATTCAAGAGCAACAAACAGATCCCAAACAAAAGATCTTGTTTATTGACCCACAAACTGGGAAAGTGGTCACGAAGAAGAGAAAGAGTGAACAGTCAGAAGATAAACCTCTTCCTTCAAAAAAGAGAACAATGGGGCCGAACATAACTCCTCCTGCTTCTCCTCGTCCTAGAGACACACCCTCTTCTCCTATTCCTCACAATAGGCCACATATTCCTACACCCTCCACACCAAGACCAGCTACACCTCAGTCAGATGTAGACAGTGATATAGGGGAGGGAGAACCTCAAGGGGATGACGAATCTATCCCAGATGAGGAAGATCCATGGGAAAATTACGATGTAGGGTCAGATGAGGACAACGACCCAGAGCTATATCCCTCAAAGCCTTCACCACCTGATGATAACACAGGTTTTGTGCAGCTCATTAATAGGGCAGCAAAATATCACAAACTAGATATGCACACAGAACCTCAGATAGAGGATTTCTTGTTAGAGACTCTACCTAGTGCACAGAGAACATCAGGTACTCTTCCTATGCTAAAGGGTCTTCTCACTCACACAGAGGAAATATTCGAAAACCCAGTGAGAGCCAGGGTGTTAAACCCAAGAATCGATAAAAAATACAAAGCGGCTCCAAAGGACCCAATATTTATTAGAGGGCATGTACCTCTAGATTCGCTGGTGGTCTCAAACGCTCGTAAAAGAGCAAACTCATTATCTACAGGAGAGGCTCCTCCACCAGATAAAGAGTCGAAGTTAATAGATGCATCAGGCAAAAGGGTAGCATCACAGGCAGCGAATAGCTGGCGTATAGCCAATACACAAGCACTACTCGCACGTTATGACAGGGCACATTACGATGAGTTAGAAAACTTCTCACACATCTTCCAAAAGAACATCAGAAGAAGGCAGACCAATTAATACAGGAAGGTAAAATAATAACCAATACTTCCATTAAGTGTGCATTAGACGCAGCAGACACTGCAGCAAGGTCTATTAACACTAGTGTCATGCTAAGAAGGCACGCATGGCTTAGAATCTCAGGATTCAAACAAGAAGTACAAACAGCCCTACTGAACAAACCATTTGATCAAAAGACATTGTTTGGTTCAAGTACAGACGAGACATTAGAAAAGATGAAGAAAGATACGGAAACGGCTAAGTCAATGGGAGCATTGCAACAGCCAACGCACAGAGGTTCCTTTCGTAGATCCACCTATAGAGGGGGCTCAGAAAACACAGGAACAAATCAGCAATCCACATCTTTCACACCAACATCACCCAGAGGTAATTCAAGAGGTAGTTACAGAGGTAACAACAATAAGGGTAGAGGCCGCGGAAATAATAACAACCGCAACGCCTCAACACCAAAACAGTGACTTCATAGAACTCCCCCCAGACCACATAACACCGGTCGGGGGACGTCTATCACAGTTCCTACCTGTCTGGGAAAACATCACGTCAGACAAGTGGGTGAGACAAATTATCCAACATGGTTATTGCCTAGAACTCACAGCTACCCCACCAAACATCCCTCCCAAACAGCGTCCAATGAGTCAGGATCATCTGACATTGTTAAGAGAAGAAGTGCTAGCACTTCTACAAAAGCATGCAATAGAGAAGGTCCCAAAGGATCAACAAGGAACAGGAGTATACTCTCTATACTTCCTGATCCCCAAAAAGGACGGGTCCCTACGACCAATATTAGACCTCAGACCTCTCAATGCTTACATAAATTCGGAGCATTTCCACATGGTCACGCTCCAACAAGTACTCCCTTTACTGAAGAAAGGGGACTTTCTTTCTACACTGGATCTAAAAGACGCTTACTTTCATATCCCAATTCACAAAGCCCACAGAAAATACCTAAGGTTTGTGTTAGAAGGACAACACTACCAGTTCAAGGTCCTTCCGTTCGGTGTCACAACAGCACCGAGAGTTTTCACAAAATGCCTAGCTGTGGTGGCAGCACACCTAAGAAGACAACAAATACATGTCTTCCCATACTTGGACGATTGGCTAATAAAGGCCAAATCAAAGGAAGAATGTCTTCACAACACACAGAAGACAATTCAACTGCTGCACCACCTAGGGTTTACGGTGAACTACAAAAAATCACACCTGCAACCAAACCAGATCCAGCAATACCTGGGGGCTACAGTAGACACAGAAAAGGCAATAGCATACCCCAACCCAATCAGAGTACAGACAATGGTCGGGTTAATACAAAGATTTCAACCACAACACTCACTACCAGCACGAGTGTTTATGCAACTATTAGGCATGATGTCCTCTTGCATACTGCTAATACCACATGCCAGACTACAAATGCGCCCACTACAAGAGTGTCTAGCGACACAGTGGAATCAGGCTCAAGGTCAGATTACAGATCTGGTGTTGGTAAACGACCGGACGTATCGCTCTCTGAAGTGGTGGAACACAGAAAACATTTCCAAGGGACGGTCGTTCCTAGAGCCAATTCCACAAGTAATAATAACAGCGGACGCTTCGCTCTCCGGATGGGGAGCGCATATGGACAAATACACAGTACAGGGGAAGTGGAGTGCGCAGCAAAAGAAACTGCACATCAACTACCTAGAACTATTAGCAATATTTCTAGCACTAAAAGCTTTCCAAATGCAAATAACAAACAAGGCAGTCCTGATCAGAACAGACAACATGACTGCAATGTATTATATTCAAAAACAGGGGGGGACACACTCTCTCCAACTGTCCAAACTAGCACAGGACATATGGAGATGGGCCATTCCTCAAAAGATCTACCTGTTAGCGGAACACCTACCAGGAATTCAAAATCAAATAGCAGACATCCTAAGCAGACAGTCAGAACAAGTTCACGAATGGGAGCTGCACGACCAAATACTACAGCCATTCTTCCAAAAATGGGGGCAACCAGAGATAGATCTGTTTGCAAATCATCAGAACGCAAAATGCAAGCAATTCGCATCCAGGTACCCACACCAAAGGTCCCAGGGCAATGCACTGTGGATAAATTGGTCCAACAAATTTGCTTACGCGTTCCCTCCTCTACCACTAATTCCATTACTGGTGAGAAAACTGCAGCAACACTCAATGACAATGATACTAGTGGCACCCACGTGGGCAAGACAGCCGTGGTTCACCACGCTGCTACAACTCTCACAAGTACCACATCAAAAGCTAAGGTTATTACCCATGCATCTTACACAGAACCATGGAGAAATAATGCACCCAGATCCCAAACAACTGAACCTAGCGATCTGGCTCCTGAGGTCATAGAGTTTGGGTATTTAGATTTACCACCAGAATGCATGGAAATCATTAAACAGGCAAGACGTCCTACCACCAGAGCATGCTACGCAGCAAAATGGAAGAGGTTTGCTATACACTGTAGCAGTAAGCACATCAACCCTCTGGACGCATCCACTAAACAAATCATTTGCTATTTATTACACTTACAGCAATGTAACCTAGCATATACCTCTATCAGGGTTCATCTAGCAGCCATAGCGGCGTACCTACAAAACAGGCAACACCTGTCACTGTTTAAAGTACCAGCAATTAAAGCTTTCATGGAAGGACTCAAAAGAGTCATTCCACCAAGAAGACCACCTTCCCCAGTCTGGAATCTCAACATAGTGCTTACCAGACTAATGGGGCCACCCTTTGAACCTATGCATAGGTGTGAAATACAATTCCTCACATGGAAGGTAGCCTTCCTCATAGCTATCACGTCACTTAGAAGAGTAAGTGAACTGCAGGCTTTTACGATTCAAGAACCATTTATGCAGCTACACCAAAATAAAGTCGTTCTTAGAACAAACCCAAAATTCTTACCAAAGGTTATTTCAGCATTCCACATCAATCAGTCAGTGGAATTACCGGTTTTCTTTCCAAAACCACAAACAGTAGCGGAAAGAGCCCTACATACACTGGATGTTAGGAGGGCCATATTGTACTATATAGAAAGAACACAAACTTTCAGAAAGACAAAACAGCTATTTGTTGCGTTTTCTCCCACACATAAAGGCAATCCCATCTCCAAAGCGGGCATTGCCAGATGGATTGTAAAATGCATTCAAATATGCTACTTAAAGGCAAAGAGAACATTAACTGTTCCTCCTAGAGCTCACTCTACACGTAAACTAGGAGCATCTATGGCATTTCTGGGAAACATTCCACTAGATGACATATGCAAAGCAGCTACCTGGGTTACACCGCACACCTTCACAAAACACTATTGTGTAGATGTGCACACAACACAACAAGCTAGAGTGGGACAAGCAGTATTAAAAACATTGTTTCAGACAGTTGCAACAGACACGGGCGACCACCGCTAGGGAGAGAACTGCTGTATAGTCTATTCATAATGTACCATCTGCAGCCCATATGCCTCGAACGGAATATGCTACTTACCAGTATGCATCTGTTCTTGGCATAGAGGGCTGCAGAGTGGTACATGCCCTCCCAGCCTCCCCGGAAACCTGTGTCTGTTCCAACATTATCTTATTTAGATACACTTACATGGGCACTCTTATCTGTATTCTACTATACTACTCCATCTAACCCTACTATGGCAAAACAATCTAAGGATGGAGCCGATGCCCATGCGCACTACCAACTAAGGGAGGAGTCACCAAGATACAAAAGACTCTCCAAGAGAAAAACAAAGTGCAATCATCCGAGCCCAACACCAGATGGCGATCTATTCATAATGTACCACTCTGCAGCCCTCTATGCCAAGAACAGATGCATACTGGTAAGTAGCATATTCCTTACAAATATTCATTGAATTATAGCTCACTATTATTATTACCTTGGAGGGTTCAGTGTTTTATGCACCATCATGTGTGCAACCAATAAGTTTCACTCTGCCAGTATTGACCACAAGAGAAAACAATCTATAAGAAGCTACTCTAAATGTAAGGCTTTGGTGACTCAAATTGCAATACCAAAATCTGCTGCAAATATAACTGCAAGCAAGAGGCATGAGGGGACACCCCAATCATGTACTGTGAATGGTTGAGCCCTGAGAAAGCTCTACTAATTGCTTGGGTGATACATATTTTAACTGCAGCTTTTACTGTAAAATAGTGTTCGAGGCATGTGGGCTGCTGAATTCATATCTGTGCATAGATCGCCGCCTAGTGTTGGGTCCGGATGATTGCACATTGTTGTCCTGGAAGAGTCTTCGAAGTATCACGAGATAGGTGGCTCCTCCCTTGGACTACAGTGCACATGGGCATCCTCTCCATGCTCAGATTGTTTTTCGCCATTGTGGCAGAGATGGAGTATAGTACAGTAAGAGATGTACATGCAAAGAGTGAATGCTACAGCAGTTTTTTTCCGCCATTGGGTTCGGATGTACTTTCCAGCACTCCAAGTTCGGAATAAAGATAAACTTTTCAAAAGGCCTTAGGTTTTAGTCTGTATTGTTCGCGATCGGTACCGATAACCTCCTTTAAGATTAGTTTGCACTCAAGTCATCGAATCGGGCCGTTAGGCCTTCTCGATGCCACGTGGACAGACGGTCGATGGAACAAAGCCCTTTCAAATACTGTCCGCAGTGCAACTCGAAGTTCCCGTACACCAATAAACATCCAGTGTGCAACAAATGCTTGTCTCCAGATCATAATGAAGACAATTGCCTAGCTTGTGCCCAGTTCCGGTCCAAAAAGACGATCCAGAATTGACGGGCGGCAAGGCAAAAAATCCAGAGGTCGCACCGGAGCCCGAGAATATCTTCGAAGACGAAGAAGAACTGGTTGACACCGAAGTCTCGGATCAAGAGGGAGATCAATTCTCCGAGCATGACTCTGAATATTATATCGACGACGAAGAGCAGATCGTCTATGTTGAAGAATACGAACAAGATATCGTAGCTGTCGAAGACGACTCCGATGACGATGTGGGGCGAACCGTGAGTACACCGCCCCATACAGACACTACACCAATATCAGAGACTCAGGTTGAGGCATTCCCAGCAGGCCTTAGCCAAGATCAAGATACTAGTTCTACAGCCGCGCTATACCGCTCGGCTAAGAACATACAAAAAGAGCCTTCTGAGACACGTAATCCAAGGCCGGTTCCATCAAAACTGAAACTCATCGACACGACAGTCTTCGGACCGAACGTCGTCGAACCGAAGGTGATAAAGCCAAAGGGCGCCGACCCGAAGGCCACCGTTCCCTTAACACCTTCGAAGCCAAGAGCCGTTGAATCGACCTCAAAGCCAAAGGCCGTCGAATCGACCTCGAAGCCAAAACCCGTCAACTCGAGCAAATCTGGTCCGAATGGCGAAAAAGGAAAGGATCCTGTCGACGAAGGCAAAAGGGCTACGCCCAAGGCGGTCGTCGAACCGAAACCGAAGGTAGACCACACCAAATCGGTCGAGCCGAAGCCCATCGATCCAAACAGGGGCATCGAGCCAAAGACACAAGCTCAAAAAACACCTCTACCACCTAAACAGGTTACCGAGACAACAAAACCGCTCGGTCCAAAAACAGTGGTGAAACCTGTAAAAGACGTCGGACCGACAAAACCTGTCGCCAAACCTCAAAAACCGATCCAGGCACCAAAAGCGGTCGAACCAAGTAAAGGCATTGAACCGAAAAAGGTCAAACCAAAAACTACAGCGCCAAGGCAAAAGACTGTGGAAGAGGAGATCATACATCCAGACCCATCCACAGAAGATCAGTCAAAACTATATATTGACCCAAATACTGGGAAAGTGACTGTTCATAAAAGGAAGAAAAGACCACTGCCTAGTGAAGCCTTTTCTCAAATTCCATTAAAAAAGAAGAGACTGTGCTACCTCTCCTATTCTTTTCCAACCTATCTCTCCAGCTATGCCTGCTACTCCATACACACCATACTCACCTGCACACTCGGACTATAACCAAGATCAAGATCAGGATGCAGATGTGGGTTTTGGAGATATACAAAACCCATATGTAGACCCCAATACACAACCATGGGGGATGTGGAGGTGAGCCAGACAATGAGGGGGCTCTACCCATTACAGACCCTACAGTATACCCAGCTAAGCCGCCACCCACAGAAGACACAGTGGCTTTTAACTCCTTAATAGACAGAGCTGCAAGCTACCATAATGTAGACATGCATTCTGATGCTATAGAAGAGGACTTTCTATTTGATACGCTGGCAACATCAGAAAGAAGTGTCAAAAATCTCCCCATGTTAAAGGGCGTCCTAAAGCACGCAAATGACATCTTCAAAGACACTGCTAGGGCACGTGTCATCAACCCTAGAATAGAGAAGAAGTATATGGCTGCACCAGTAGACCCCACATACATCAGGGGACAACTGCCTTTAGACTCATTGGTGGTATCCAACGCACGAAAGCGTGCAAATTCACAAACAACTGGAGAGGCTCCTCCTCCTGACAAGGAGTCTAAGATTTTAGAAGCATCAGGCAAAAGAGTAGCAGCTCAGGCAGCAAACTCATGGAGAATAGCCAATACACAGGCCTTGCTAGCCAGATATGACAGAGCACACTATGATACTTTAGAAGGACTTCTCCAATACTTACCCGAGCCTTACAAAGAGCAGGCAGATGAACTTATACAAGAGGGAAAGCTTATCACCAATGCCTCCATTAAGTGTGCTCTAGACGCGGCAGATACAGCTGCCAGATCTATTAACACAAGCGTACTGCTTAGAAGGCACGCATGGCTTCGCATATCTGGATTCAAAAATGAAGTACAGGCCACAATTCTTAACCAGGCTATGAATCCAGATTTCTTGTTTGGTCCAGCAGTTGACTCAATTCTGGACAAGATGAAAAAGGACACCGAAACGGCAAAGTCCATGGGAGCCCTTCAGTCCCAACAACACAGAGGCTCCTTTCGTCGCTCAAGTTATAGAGGAGGAGCGCGAGGTAACACATTGCAGCAATCCTCCACTTACAAAACTAATACTCAATCCACATACAATAAAAACACGAACAGGGGTGGATACAGAGGAAATAACACTAAGGGCAGGGGTCGTGGAGGCAATGCCAACAGATCCTCCACTAACACGACAGTGACTTCTTGGCACTACCCCCAGACCATATAACTCCGGTCGGGGGAAGACTACAACAATTCCTGCCAGTCTGGTTAAACATCACTACAGACAGGTGGGTAAGGCAAATTATCCAACATGGCTATTGCCTAGAACTCACGTCAACACCACCCAACATACCACCCGTGCACCGTCCCATGTCGCAGGAACATATGACATTACTGCAGCAATAAGTCATCAGTATGCTACAAAAGGGGGCCATAGAACCAGTCCCACTACAACGCCAGGGAACGAGAGTATACTCGCTATACTTCCTCATTCCAAAAAAGGACGGTTCACTCAGACTAATATTAGACCTCAGGCCCCTCAACCTCTACATTTTGTCAGAGCACTTTCATATGCTCACTCTCCAACAAGTCTTACCACTGCTTCGCCAAGGAGACTTCTTAGCAACTCTAGACCTCAAAGACGCATACTTTCATATACCAATACACCCTACTCACAGAAAGTATCTAAGGTTTACTATCCAAGGACAGCACTACCAGTTCAAAGTTCTCCCCTTCGGTGTAACAGCTCCACAGGTGTTCACCAAATGCCTGGCAACAGTGGCGGCACATCTCAGGAGACAACACATTCATGTTTACCCATATAAGGACGATTGGCTGATACAAGCGCCATCAGTCCAGCAATGTGCCAACCACATGTCAAAAACCATTCATCTCCTGCACAAACTAGGCTTCTCGCTAAACTACCCAAAGTCGCACCTGCAACCCTCCCACGTCCAACAGTACCTGGGAGCAACAATAGATACACTAGCAGCAAAAGTTTATCCAAACGCAGCACGGGTAAACAAAATGCAAACGTTTATATAAAGGTTCAGACCACAACACTCGTTACCAGCTCGAGTGTTTATGCAACTCATATGCATGATGGCCTCGTGCATATTCATAGTCCCTCATGCCAGGTTACACATGCGTCCGCTTCAGGAGTGCCTAGCAAGGCAGTGGAACCAGGCTCAAGGGCAATTAAAGGACCTAGTGTTAGTGACCAGTCGAGCATACAACTCTCTGCTTTGCAAAGGACGACTGTTCCAAGAGCCTGTCCCACATATAGTCATGACAGCGGACGCATCCCTGCTAGGCTGGGGAGCCCATGTCCTGCATTACACAGTTCAGGGACTAAGGACTATACAACAGAAAAAAATGCGCATCAACCTTTTGGATTTGACGGCGGTCTTTCTAGTCCTAAAAGCATTCAAAAAACACTTACGCAACAAGACCGTGTTGATCCGGACGGACAACATGACAGCTATGTATTACATTCAAAAACAAGGAGGAACACACTCCCCACAGCTGTTGCACCTAGCTCAAAGCATGTGGAAATAGGCCATCCTGAGGAACATGTTTCTCATGGCAGAACACCTACCAGACAAGGGCAATCAAATAGCCGACCTGCTGAGCAGGCACAGTCAGCAGATGCACGAATGGGAGATTCACCCCAATGTGCTCCAACCATTCTTCCGGCAGTGGGGACAACCGGAGATAGATCTGTTTGCCACAAGCGAAAACGCAAAATGCCAGTACTTTGCCGCCAGGTTCCCTCATCCGCAGTCGCAAGGCAATGCGATATGAATGAACTGGTCAGGCAAATTTGCGTACGCTTTTCCCCCAGCTCCATTAATACCGCTACTGGCACGCAAAATGCGCCAACATTCGCTGACGCTAATCCTAGTTGCTCCCACATGGGCGAGGCAACCATGGTACACAGCGTCCCTAGAACCGTCAGTGGTGCCTCATCAAAGACTGCGACTAACACCCAGTCTTCTAACTCAGAACCATGGCGAAATCCAACACCCAGACCCGCAACAGCTGAAGCTAGCGATCTGGCTCCTGAAATCCTAGAGTTTGGATACCTAAACTTGCCTCCAGACTGCATGAATATTATCAAAGAGCCAAGACGACCCACTACCAGAGCATGTTATGCAGCTAAGTGGAAACGCTTTGTCGTGTACTGCAGTAACAACGACATAAACCCATTAGACTCTTCAACACAAAACATCATTTGCTATCTCTTGCACCTACAACGTTGCAATTTAGCCTACTCATTCATCAGGATACATCTAGCTGCGTTAGCAGCATATCTCCAAAACAGGCAACACCTTTCACTATTTAGAGTGCCAGCAATTAAAGCATTTATGGAGGGACTTAAACAAGTAATTCCCCCAAGGCACCTACCTCCACCAGTCTGGAATCTAAACATCGTTTTAACCAGACTTATGGGACCACCTTTTGAACGACTACACTCATGCGAACTACAATTTCTTACTTGGAAGGTGGCTTTCCTTATTGCCATTACTTCACTTAGAAGAGTTAGGGAGCTGCAAGCCCTAACTATTCAAGAGCCATTCATTCAAGTAGATGCGAATAGAGTAGTACTCAGAACAAACCCTAAATTCATTCCAAAAGTGGTATCCCATTTTCATATAAATCAAACAGTAGACCTGCCAGTGTTCTTTCAAAACCCACAGACAGTTGCTGAAAGAGCCTTACATACTCTAGATGTCAAAAGAGCTCTGATTTACTATATAGATAGAACTAAGGCATTTCGAAAGAAAAAAGTTGTTTGTTGCTTTCTCACCACAACACAAAGGCAACCCTATTTCAAAATCAGGTATAGCCAGATGGATCGTTTAAGTGCATTCAAATATGTTACTTAAAGGCAAAATGCACCTTAACAGTTCCCCCTAGGGCCCATTCTACACGCAAACTAGGGGCATCCATGGCTTTCCTAGGAAATATTCCTTTACATGAAATTTGTAGAGCAGCCACATGGACAACCATACATACATTTACAAAACACTACTGTGTAGATGTACATTCCAAACAGCAAGCTGCTGTAGGACAGGCTGTTCTCAAAACTCTTTTTCAGACTGCTGCAGCCACCGCTAGGGGAGATACTGCTATACATTCTATGCACAGATATGAATTCAGCAGCCCACATGCCTCGAACGGAATATGCTACTTACCAGTATGCATCTGTTCTTGGCATGTAGGGCTGCTGACATTCATATCGCCCACCAACCTCCCCGGTGCCTGTTGCAGCTGTAGCATTTACTCTTTGCATGGACACCTCTTACTGTACTATACTCCATCTCTGCCACAATGGCGAAAAACAATCTGAGGATGGAGAGGATGCCCATGCGCACTGTAGTCCAAGGGAGGAGCCACCTATCTTGTGATACTTCGAAGACTCTTCCAGGACAACAATGTGCAATCATCCGCACCCAACACTAGGCGGCGATCTATGCACAGATATGAATGTCAGCAGCCCTACATGACAAGAACAGATGCATACTGGTAAGTAGCATATTCCTTATTTTAAAGTATCTACCTAGCTTGAGACAACACTCATTGAATACTGTAAGTTTAATATTAGTGGCGTGCCATGATTTCATAAACTTTAGCCTGTGTAATATGGATTGCATTTCCACATCCAGTGGAATTACCAGAAGTACCAATTGTCTCTGTGACGGCCGAAGGCCATTCTTCCTTAATTTCAAGTAGTTTAGTTCAAAACTAGATGGACAAAAAAATCAGAAGGTGTTATTCTATGGCGCTTGACCCGAAATAACTCTATTATATTTGGGTGCTCTACTGTGTTGGGGGTTTTAGAACTAGGTAAAACCTCACAATAGGTACTGTAAGATGAGCAAAGGATTCAGATGTGATGAGTCTTCCGTAAACCATTATTTTGGACTAACCGTGAATTCAAGGATAATAGGCTCGGTATGTACAGAGGCGGAGGGGCAGACGAAAGGGTGTACATGCAGGCTGGTATGGTTGAGATGGCCACAGCTATCTTATGTAAAGGAACCCACCTTTATGTGCAGCATACATATGGTTACCTGTCCACTGGGGTACAATCTGACCCCACCAATCAACAGATCCCCTGTTAGCCACAATCCCACATAAATACGCATTCACTTCATATATGTCCCATGTGTGATGAAGAAAACAAATCGGTGAAATTCTGGACTTGCCCTCATCGACTGGTAATTACTCAGGGTTATGTCCAGTAAGTTATTTGTTTTGCTCAGTATGCAACTTTTCACAGGGACAAGCCATGATGAAGGGCAGGGATCCAGAATATGGCAACTGGATGAACTTTTACTGTTGAAAACAACTAGACCATATATCCACAAAAATACAGGTAAAAAGACCTGTGACTCTATTCTAAAATGTGAATGTGGTAGTCGCCTCACAGCATGAGTGTAAGGTTGCAGTAGTCTCCGTTGTTCAAAGGAGGACACTTTGGTGTCCCCTGTATAGAGAGTTCTGCTCTGATGTAGAACAAAACCAAAAACAACATGCTGCATCTCCTTTGGAGTCGCATCATTGTGAGGCTTTCCTAAGAGAAAACACATGGTATTGAGTAAACATGCAAGGAGGAGTGGAACAGCCTTACCAAACTTTTTAGAGGGCACCTAGAACCAGGAGGGCATAAGTGCTCCAAGTTATAGAGTTGATATGAATCTGCACTAGGATGTCTATCTACCTCTAGTGCTGGAAGAGTTGAGGTAGGTTGTGACTGAATTGCCCCAGTAGATCTGTGTTTGAGTACTTATTTATTTTGATGCCTTGCAGATCTCACACGTGGCTCCTGTGCTTTGTATGGCTGTTCTGCACAATTTTCTCTTTATTCAATTAAATCCTGTTGTTTCTGACTTGGTTTAGGTGCTTGGGACACTCTTCATTTATGTCCTATTTATGGTAGAAGAGTTCCAGAAGGAGCCGGTGGAGAACATGGATGATGTAATTTATTATGTGAATGGCACTTATCGTCTGCTGGAATTCCTGGTAGCACTCTGTGTGGTTGCTTATGGTGTTTCAGAAACTGTCTTTGGCGAGTGGACAGTCATGGGTTCCATGATCATCTTCATCCATTCCTACTACAATGTGTGGCTTCGTGCTCAACTGGGATGGAAAAGCTTCCTCCTGCGACGAGATGCTGTCAACAAGATCAAGTGCCTCCCAACTGCCTCCACTGAGCAATTGGAGCAGCACAATGATATTTGTGCTATCTGCTATCAGGTATTGTGGTAGTGTGACATACAAAGCATTATGTGCCTGTGATACTGCTGTATAATGCTTGAATGACGTGTGTGGACTGTCAGTGACCCATTCAGTGTGTGGGTGTGCATGCAAGCACTGTGTTTTCTTTCATTAGTAGTTAGCCCACTATTTTCACTTTATAACACACAGTGACTATTATACTCCTGTTGCTGTTCTATTATCTTCTGAAAGTATGTGCTTGTGCACACAACCTTTTCTATATCTCTTGCCCTTCGTCAATCCTTTGCTGGCGGTTTTGATATTCCTCTTATATTTGGACTGCATCCAAGTTCTT
Source organism: Lissotriton vulgaris (assembly GCF_964263255.1). Taxonomy (NCBI): domain Eukaryota; kingdom Metazoa; phylum Chordata; class Amphibia; order Caudata; family Salamandridae; genus Lissotriton; species Lissotriton vulgaris. The sequence continues at coordinate 848,888,947 of NC_141695.1, forward strand.
CGTTTTTATATAGACTTGGATTTTCTGGTACTTATGGTATCACAAGTTTGTAACGTGTGACTGTAGTTTTATATGCTTTGCATACTCCTGCCACCTATTTTTAGATGAGGGCATGTTCGAATTGTTTGTGTTACAATTTGTTTTTGAGTGACAAGACCTGTTGTGACTCCAGCCTCAGCCCACAATGTACCAGGATACAGACTGAACGTCAGATTGGTTTCTTGTCCCCTTGGGTTCAGTTATGCGAATGCCAGCTTTGGGACTGACAACTCTTCTTACCTGGAACTTTGGTGCCAGCCACGAGACTGTGCAAAGCAAATGGTACCATGCAGACCTCTACCCCCTCAATGTTGCTTACTGCATTGCATCCATGTGCATCTGCTAAAGGAGGTAGTGCAGGCACTACTCATTAGAGGTGCCATTGTGCATGCACTACCTCTCAAGCATTGTGAATCTTGCATCTCAGGTTCTGAAGAGAGGACTTTGTAGGGGCCCCCACTTCAAGGAGGCCTATTTCCACATGCCAGTGCTTTCAGCCCAACACCGATGCTGCTGCTTTCTGATTAATGGACTACACTACCTATTCAGGGTACTCACTATGACCTCAAGGATGTTCATAAAGTGCCTAGTGGTGGTGGTTGCAGCTTATCCACTCAGAAATGTGTTTCCATATTTAGATGATTGGCTGATCAAGAGCAGCAGCAGACAAGTGTTCTGGAACTCTCAAGAACAATGTAATTGCTTCACAACCAGGGTTTATCATCAATACCTAAAAACGTCACTCTTTCAGCCGCAGCAAATCCAGCCCTTTTTAGATCAATTTTAAACGCGGTCACAGGTATAGCCTACCTCAACTAAAACAGTGTGATGGCATTCCATAAGCTGCTTTCTCTTTGTCAGACAGGACATTGCCTTACTGTACCGACTGAGATGAGATTGTTGGTGGTGATGGCTTCTTATATCTCAATAGTACTGCAGGCCTGACTCTTTGTTTGTCCTTTGCAAGAGTGTCCAACACTAAGCATGGTCCTTGATGCTATAACAAACGGGTGCCCACTATTACCTAGAACTCAGTGCAATCTACCTGGTGCTCAAAGTTTTGTGTACGCTTATTTGAGGCAAGATAGTCTTAATAACGACGAACATGACAGCCATCAATAAATGGGGAGAAACACACTCTTCCCCAGCTGTCTGTGTTAGCTCCGGAGATATGGCATAGGGCCATTCACAACAAGAATGTTGCTTCTAGTGGTACAGTATGTAACACTTGCAGTACAGGTGTTACTATCCAGGATGTTTACAGCATTACCATTAACATGCACGTAAGTGCTTTTTAATTATATTCAATAAGGTCATTAAAGGGAAGTTGATGGGTGGAATGGGTTTTAAGGGCCTGTTACCCATTAGTAACAGGTGTTTAGGGTTTAGTGATGGGTAAGTGTAGGAAGGTGGAGTATTATGTGGTGTGGGAGTTAGGCCTCACCATGCCATACTGTCACAATACCCCAAAGATGATCTTTAGATTCACACTAAAAAATCCTTACCGCACTCCTGGCAAAAGAGCAGTCAAGCTTTACTAAAGGAACACATGTTAAACATTTCAGAGTACCAACATGGACAATAAGTAATTGACAAGACTCAAGAGAAATCTGACACATATTTATTAAAAATATAATGTATATCTTAATTAGGACACTAAAATGAACAGAATAGCATACATATTGTAGGCAACCAGCTCGCTATATTGTGTACCAAAACAAGGTGCACTGTGCAGAGAGTCCTGGCGACCTTTATTGCTTTACAGAGGCACAATTATTAATCCTTTTGTAGTAGAGTGGGCGAGCCAGTTAGGCTTATCAGAATGTAGTGCTAAGCATGTGTTGTACTCTGAGTCAATAAATGAGCTGCACAAGAATAAATCTAGACCACAATAGAAAGGAAGCAATTTTTATATACATTTCAACACCAAGAACTTCATGATCAAGTAAGTAATTTTCGAGTTGTTGATTTTTACAGACAAGTAAAATGTTCACATAAATGTGTCTTTACGTGACAATGCTTTCCTATAGGGAAAAAAATATATTCTGCATACAGTTACTTGCAATAGATTTCTGGGGGACTTAAGTCTTTAGGACTTTAAGGTGGGGGAGGGGGGGGCACGATCCAAAGTACCACCAGCAGTTAGTCTTTATTTGCCCAGGATCGTCCACGTGCAGAGGTGCTGGTCTGGTTGGTAGCTTCGCACCCTACACCAAAGGAGGGGGCACCTAGAAACAAGCTGCTGTGGGGGATTTGAGGACTAGTCCGGAGCTCCCAATGAGGGTCTGGTTAGTGAGGGCCCTGGGAGCAAGGAGGCACAGTTGGTTCAGAAACTCAGGCTGAGATTCACGGGTGCAGAGTGGTTAGGTTGGCTGGACTGCATCACAGGCACTTAGTTGTCTGTCTCGCTGGTTGAGGGGACAAAAAACAGAACAGTTGGGCCACTCTTGAAGTTGGGTCTTTCCGGTCAACGGCTGCTCAGTCTTGGAGTTGTTGGAGTCTGATTTGGACTCAAACAGGCTTTGGTTGCTGCAAGATGTTCGGTACCCCGCCTATTGGTGATGTGCGGCTCCGGTGGGTCCTGCCGTCTTCTCAGTAGGTCGGGAGACAGATCTGACCTTCTGGAGCACAGAGACAGCTACCCTGGGCGGCTGCTGCATTGGTGGAACTGGGAGGGAGGGCGGATGGCATGGTGGACCAGACTTTGCCGTTTGTTGCCTGCAAGCTGCAGGGAAGTAGCTCCTCTACTCCCAGGGAGATTGCTGGCAATTTGCAAAATGCTGGCAGCTCACCAGGGTTCTTGGCAGATGCACAACAGCAGGACAAGCCGGTGTGCTGCAATCGTCAGGACAGGTGCAGGTAGGTAGGGTTCGTCGCTAAAAGCACCTCAGCTGGTCATCAGTTCTCGCTTCTTCTCTCTGCTTTGTCCAATTCTTGTGTCTGGTGAATCTGAGTTCTTGGTGTCGGGGGGGGGGGGGCACCTAGATAAGGTAGTAGCCAATGGGCTACTTACCTTTGGGGTCCTACACACCTATATGACCATTTCCTATGGGGAGTGGGCACAACCCTGACTCCAGTGTCTCTGATTTCACCAAAAACCAAGATGGTGGATTACTACTTTTCGTGTTCACTTCAGGGTGTACCTAGCGTGATAGTGAACATGCCTTCTGCATACCTAGTTTTTCCACCTGATCAAGTGCTAAATAGGTGGCAGAGGCCTTTGAAATCTTGTCCCTTTGAATTCTGATTACTAGCCATCCTGCTTTGAGGACTTGACAACGCCTCTGGCCAGAGCCGGTATTGTTTATGACCTCGGCGAGCGTGGGCCCTCTCCTCCAGGGGGTCAGAAACACGTCTGTGGTGGCAATCCGGTTGATACTAGTCAGCCAGCGCACTAGAGGTTGTAAGGTGCCCTCTGGGTGTATGTTTCAATAAATCGACTGCTAGCATCATTATGGATTTATTAACACAAGGTGTTTGCTTCACTGAAACCTATGGTGTGTGTGGTACAATCATGTAGCTGGAGAAATCGTAATGAAGGGTGCCCAGTACATGTACTCAAGATGACTTCCTTGTTCACTTGTACTATCTAGCAGTTGGACTAGACAGCTCATGCAGATGTGGCCTCACGTAATATAGTGCACCCCTCCTTAGAACTGTAAGGCCTACTCTAGGGGTGACTTACAAATATTGCTTGCAGTGTCAGAAAGCATGACTTTGATCTGTTTTATAGGTCATATTCCCAAACAAGCAATTAAAAGTTAAAGTATCTCTGGAGTGGAACACGCAATTAAAATAATTAAAGCATTGTTTTTAACAAATATGTTAGAAAGGTGACTTTTAGAAAATTCCTGGAGGCTATTGCATTTGCTCTCAAACTTCTCCCAGCCACCTATTAACAATTGAATGTGTCTGAAAAGGGTGTCAGATGCTTTGCAGGAGCAAACAATAGGCTAACGTTAATGGGCAGATGAGTCCTTAGACCCTCCCAAAATATACAGGGTGGGGGCTATTGGCATCGTCTTTGACATTTCTGTGTCAAATCTGCTCGACAGTTCTTATGGGTTTTCGTATAATACTTTAGGGGGCTCTGGAATGAATGTAAACAGGATGCCAGTTCTTGTGTGTCCACTGTCAGGTTGCTGGAAACACCTTCTTTTGGTCCACCAGACTTCTGTCACTGGTATTACATATAACACTGGCAGCACACTTGATAGGAAATGAAACAGGATACTAAAAAGTTCTTGTGCTGTAAAACCCTGCTTTTCTTTTACCAGGTTTATGGCTCTGTTGTTGTGGGTACAGTGACTGTGCCAAACTGGATTTTAGTGTTTGATGTGGGAAGGTGCTAGGATTACCTTGGTGCAATCTTCCCACACAAGCACAAAAAAAATCTTGAAAATGTCCAAAGTAGGTACGGTTGGTCACATGAAACTTTAACAAATTGGTCAGGGCATGCTCAAAAGTCATTCCCACCCATTAGCCCATAACAGGCATAAATGTGGTTCCTACATGCACCCTCTTTAGAACACTAACTGGACCGAAGATAGCATAGAAGAAGACTGGACTTGCTGTCTGTGACGTGAGAAGAACCAAGAAGGCTGGAACTGATCCATTTTGTACCCCGGACAAATAAGTGGATTCCAATGTTCAGTTAGCTGATCTCCTGATCAAGCTAGGGATACTTCAAGCTACAAGAGGCCTTTCCCGCAGACTCCCTAGCTGACCAGTGGCAACTGGACCTCCATTGAACCCTGCATTTGGGTTCTGCCCTGCAAGTCTCTTAATTGCTTCCCTTGAGTGTTCCCTGGCCGCTTTAGAAATGTACTCCTGTGGTGGGTTGGGACTTAGGGGTTTAGAAGTCAGAAGGTTAAATCCTTGACCAAGAATTATCTGGTTGGTGTATCCTTCCCCTGCTCCACCGTGGTCAGTGAAAAATTGCGTCTAGATCCTGGTCTACCTCAACCATGTGCTATTATTGTCACTTTGTGCCTCTTGGCGCTATTCCTACTTCAAACTTAAAAACAAGGAAGGAATAGTAGCTGACGGCATGGTCGTCAAAGTGACAGTTTTGTTCCTAGAGATCTCTCCTCTGGGTCAGAGGAGGGCATGGCTTGGATGTCGGATGCACATAGTGTTTTGAACATTGCAATATGTTTTACCCATTTTATATGGGTGGTAAAGGGGTGCCATATTACTTCAAATGTAGACACACAGTCGCAGATGATAGCAGTCAATTTTTCCATAGTGCAGAGGGTCCAAAACTTCCCCCACCACATGTTCAGAGAGGGGGGTAGTGTTTTTATTTTCTCCACTGCTAGGAGCAGATGAGAATAAGTGGCCTTGGGGTGTTGTTGTGGGAAAAATTCTGCCCACCCCAGGTCACCTAAGAGGATCATTAGTGGATCCATTCGCAGTAAGAACATTTGTGATGGTCTGTTTTGTGCTCTTGATCTTTACCCAAAATGTCTTAATCAATGGGCAAGACCACCATGTGTGTAAAAATTTACTTTGTTCACCACAGCCCTTTCAGAACAAATCTAAACCCCCCGAACATCTTGGCAAGTCTTAACGGGTGTGAAATACCAGCAGGTCAATATTTTATATGCATCCTCCTTGTAGCGGATGTAGATGAAGGATTTAGCTGCTCTGTCATTTAGTCCCCCCCTCCCCCAGTGTCAGTAGCCAGTTCTCTTTCCCATTATAATGCACCGGCATGAATCCGAGCGGGTGTCAGCTGTAGGAGGTATTGATCTAGAGGGCCTCAATGAGTGTAGCATTGCTCTGGAAGGCTAAGCGCACAGGGGGGCTGGCTGCCCAATTAATCTGTCCATCTACCTTTTTAGTTTTTTGTTGTTGGTGAGCATTGACGGACCTCCATTTGGTGTACCCTTATGATGTCGTCGTGCTTCCTCCGGACGTTCCCACCTTTGGTCTCCATCGTCAAATTCTTTTTTCCCTCCATTGGGTCTGGATACATGCAGAAGGCTCTCCAGCAATTAAAAGAAAAATGTCCGCAAAAATCTAGGAAAAATCCCCAAAAGTCAATCTGAGTGAAGACAACATCAGAAGACGGTCCTAGAGAAGCTTTTAGTGACCTGTTCTGGAGATTACACATGCAGGGCACTCCCTATACATGGTGATGGAGAAGATACCATTCAGGTTTTGTAAAAATTGTCACCATAAGTTTGCTAAAAAAGGACCAAGAACCAGTTTGCAATCTCTGCCTGCCGGTAAATCACTGAAGTAAAGATTGCAGCACCTGTTCAGCGTTCACTACAAAGACTTTTAGGGTAAGACAGTGGCAGACAACAGCCCAACATACAATGCGGGGCAAACATCCCGCTCCGTCTCTGAGTCTTGGGCCTCTCCAGCGATGAGGAGGAGAACATCGGCGAAGGTCCAGAAGGAGATATGGAGGCTGACATCCGGATCAATGGACGTAGACACACAAGGGGGTAAGAAGACATCGCGAACAGAGGTAAGAGACACATCGTCCTTGAAGAACTTACCAGAGTCCTGAAAATCTGACTCTAAATCCTCGAAGCAAGCTTCAACGTCGAAGCACTTGACAACTGCAAGCATGATCAGAGACAAAAGTACCCTCAGACCACTAGATGGCAGAATAATGCACAGCATGTGAATCAAAACAATTCTTCAAGCTGCAAAACTACACAGACTGGTAAGAAACGATAAGTTGTGTGTAGCTGTAGACCTTAATTTTGAGTTTAGGAGTGGGTTTCTGAACATTGGCCATGATAAAAGCTTTCATCTTAGACTCTAAATGGATCTTATCGAGGTCCCTAGAGAGAGAGCTCCAGTTAACTCTATTGAACGCCTTCTCTGCATCAAGCAAGAGAAGGGCCATGAGTTGTTAACTCCTTTCAGCCACCCCCAGAAGAGCCACTGCCAGCTGCGTGTTGTTGTTCACCTGCTAATTGCGAAAGAAGCCGTTTTAGGTCAGAGCAATTAAGAATGGGCAGACTTGGTGTAGGTGGGCAACCGGGACAGATGTGAATAGCTTCACATCTCAGTGTTCGAGGCAGATGAGCTGCAGATCGTACACTATGCATTAGATCGCCACCTGGTGTTGGGCTCGGATGATTGCAGGGCAGGTTGTTGTCTTTTTGGAGAAGTCTTTATAGTCACGATATAGGTGACTCCTCCCTTGGACAATACTGCGCATGGGCATCGGCTCCATCCTTAGATCGTTTTTTTCTGCCATTGGGTTCGGATGAAAGTTTCTACGCTCTGGCTAGAAAAACTTTTCCAGCAACTTCGAAGCGCAAAACTTCCACAAACTTCAAGAAACTACCTTCGACATCGAAGACAAGGCTTTTCGACAACATAACTTCCATTTCCGGTCATCGAAGTGGGCCGTTAGGCCTATCGACGCCGTGCGGCCTACACCACATGGAAAGAACTCCGTTCAAGAAATGCCCGAAAGGCCAGGCAAAATTCCCGCATAGCGATCATCACGAGGTTTGCAACCTCTGTCTATCGCCGGATCATAACGAGTCGACCTGCACAGCTTGTGCGTCCTTCCGATCAAAGAAGACCATCCGGGATCAGAGGGCCCGTCCACACGAGATGAGATCAGCCCCAGCACCGGAGAATATCTTCGATGACAAGGTTCCGCTCGTTCCAGAAGAATATTCGCCGGATCTCCAGATCGTATCAGAGGCAGAGGACTCTGACGACTCGATTCCATCTCGTCAACCCGTGAGTACCTCTGCCCCAGCACCGCATACACTGCCAAAGGCGAAGGTCAGCACTCCACCCAAGGGGCCCAGTCGAAACCAAGTGCTCCTTCTTAAAGCCCAGACTTCGAGCTCGGCTTGAGGAAGACAACTACGCCTTCAGGTGCTTCGGCACCGAGCAAACCACACGTGCCGATTCCACCACCTCCATCTGCACCGAAGCCCAAAGATCCTTCGGCACCGAAGCCAAAAGACTCTTCGGCACCGAAATCAAAAGATCCGTCTGCACCGCAGACTAAAGTGGTACCGAAAAAAGCTCTGGCTCCGAAGCAGTCAACTTCCAAAGCTAAAGATGGAAAGTCAGCTTCCACTCCGAAGACTCCCGCTCCGGTGACAACACCCGCAAAGCCTGATTCCGAGGTTCCTAAGCCCTCGGATACGCCTGCCAAGCCGAAAGCAACTCCTTCGGCACCAAGAACTTAGCCACAGGACGCTGTAACACCTCCCACGGCAAAACGTTAAAAACAACCTCTGTCGGAACCAAAAAAATCGACGCCGAAGAAGGTTGTAGAGGAAGAAGAGGAAGAATTGTTCAGACCAAACAAAAGAGGATCTACATAAACCCAAAGACTGGACATGTAGGTGCTATACCTCATAAAAAGAGACAAGTAGAAACACCACCTACACCTGTGGTTCCTGCCAAGAAGGACTGTGCAACTTCCCCTATGCACCCTCCCTCTCCTGTATCTCCTTCCTCTCCTATCCCTCCTTACATTTCACCTCAAATCTCTCCTGTAGCCTCTCCTGCATCCTCACATCCACCGCAAACTGATGAGGAGTATGACTTAGGTGGTGGGGAGGATCCACATGCAGACCCAAATACATATCCTTTAGATGAGGATATCTATACTTTCACACCACATAATGTGCCCGATGTCCCTGATCCACAGATATACCCATCAAAGCATTGGCTTTAATCACCTCTTACACAGAGCTGCTATCTACCACAATGTTACAATGCATTCTTATGACATTGAGGAGGATTTTCTGTTAGATACTTTTGAGCCATCACACAGGTCTACTCAAATTCTTCCCATGATCAAAGGAGTCAAGCTATCCTGGCTGAAGACGGCTGATAGCCAGAAACCGGTCCTAGGATGCTTGATTCCGGTCCAGGAAAGACATGGCTTGGCAATTCGGGCTGGACTGTTCCCATGAGGCACAGGGTCAAGGCTGATTTGCATATGGCCATGTCTGATCTGGGGTGGTGTGGAGTGCAAATAAACGATGGATTTTGGCCCAGATCTGTGTACTGGGGTGAATGTATGACATTGTTATGCATTCTGTCCATCAATTGTTGTTGTTTTTGCAAAGGAGTCATTAAGCACGCTCCAGAAATATTCAAAGATCCTGTACGCACTAGGGTACTGAATACAAGAATAGAAAAGAAATATAGACCTGCACCCTCTGATCCAACCTATATTAAGGGACATCCTCCACTATACTCTTTAGTGGTGTCCAATGCAAGAAAAAGAGCTAATTCACAGACTTCTGGTGAAACGCCCCCACTTGACAAGGAATCCAAAGTTATTGATGCGTCAGGTAAAAGGATTGCTGCACAATCTACAAATATATGGCGTATTGCGAATACACAAGCCCTTCTCTCACGTTATGACAGGGCTCATTACGACCAATTAGAGACACTACTACAGCACCTTCCAGATCAATATAAAGACCAGGCAACTGAGCTCATTCAAGAAGGCAAATTAATTTCAAATGCCTCAATAAAATGTGCACTAGATGTCGCAGACACAGCTGCTAGAGCTGTAAATACTAGCGTGATACTCGGGAGACATGCATGGCTGGAACTCCATCACAACGGACAGGTGGGTGAGACAGATTATCCAACATGTCTACTGCCTAGAACTTACAGCAACCCCCCCAAACATACCACCCAGGCAGCGTCCTATGTCTACAGATCACCTGACTCTGCTTCAACAGGAAGTCCTAGCACTTTTACAAAAAGATGCTATTCAACTAGTCCCATTAGAAGAACAAGGGACGGGGGTTTACTCACTGTATTTTCTAATTCCCAAAAAGGACGGAACACTGAGACCAATTCTCGACCTCAGGCCCCTCAACCATTACATACAATCAGATCATTTTCATATGATCACTCTGCAACAAGTGCTCCCACTATTGCAACAAGGCGATTTCCTTTCAACGCTAGACCTGAAGGACGCCTATTTTCACATCCCAATACATCCCGCTCACAGGAAGTACCTACGGTTTGTAATACAAGGACAGCACTATCAGTTCAAAGTCCTTCCATTTGGTGTCACAACAGCTCCACTGGTGTTCACAAAGTGCATAGCAGTAGTAGCCGCACATCTCAGAAGACAACAGATACACGTCTTCCCTTACCTGGACGATTGGCTCATAAAAGCCAAATCATTCCACCAATGTGTACAACACACTCAGCAGACTATTCAACTGTTGCACGACTTAGGGTTTACGATCAACTACACAAAGTTGCACCTAGAGCCTTCGCATGTGCATCAGTATCTAGGAGCTACCATAAACACATCTACAGCTCTAGCGTATCCCAGTCCAGCCAGGATACAGAGCATTCAAGCCTTATTCTCAACTTTTCAACACCAACAGTCTCTCCAAGCAAGAACGTTCATGAGATTAATAGCCATGATGGCATCTTGCATATTCATAGTGCCACATGCAAGACTGCAAATGCGTCCATTACAAGAATGTCAGGTACAACAGTGGAATCAGGCTCAAGGTCAGCTCACAGACCTGGTGTTGGTAGACAGCCGTACACATCGCTCTCTGCAATGGTGGAACACCAAAAACTTCACCAGAGGACAGCCGATCCTCGAGCCTGTTCCACAAATAGTGCTCACAACAGACGTATCCCTCACAGGATGGGGAGCCCATCTCTTACACCACTCTACTCAAGGTCGATGGAACAACCAACAAAAGCTGTTGCATATCAACCATCTAGAGTTGCTAGCGATATTCTTAGCACTCAAAACTTTTCAACTTCAAGTACAGAACAAAGCTGTCTTAATCCGGACGGACAATATGACAGCAATGTACTATATACAACAAGCATTTGCAATGCAATAGGTCTCGCATTAGGAAAGTTTGAGCTATTGGTATGGTAAATGACAAATATTTTATTTATGTTTTGTTTTTGAGAATAGCGAAATTATTAGCTTTGTCGTTTACAATGCCAATAGTTATAAGTTTTGGAAATGTGACACCTATAGCATTTGTAATGCAATATGTGTTGTATTTACGTGACTTACATGTATTGATATTACAAATAACAATGGCTTTACTTTTTTTTAACCCCTTCCCTGCTCATGTCGAGCTCAGCTCGTCATGCAGTACACTGCTCCTGTGCTCTTGACGAGCTGAGCTCGTCATGAACAATGGGAAATAAGGATCTGCAGCACAGCAGAGAAATCTCCCTAGCAGCAATAAGGTTAAATAATTAATACTTAAATAAAAGTTATTGTAATTCTAATGGCAATAGCTTAAAGTTTTGTAAATAACTTTTGTGAAGATTATGTTCAGTGTATTTTATTGTGACGAAAATCCAAGAACAGAAGTGAAATATTAGCATATTTTTGTTACATTTGTAATAAAGCTTGTAACATTGAGAGAACATATTTGAACCAGTTGTTGTTGAATGGTTGCACATATTGATGCTGTGGTGGCGCTGAGTGATGTGATGGCGAATGAGTGATGCTGTGGCGTTCAGTGAATCTGTGGTAGCGCATAGTGATGTTGTGGTGCCCCTGAGTGATGCTGTGTTGGTGCTGAGTAATGCTGTATGCTTTGCTATGTTTTGCTATCCTATGTTTTGTTTTGTTTTGTTATGCTATGCTATGCTATGCTTTCTTATGCTATGCTATGTTTTGTTGTGTTTGGTATGCTATGCTATGTTTTGCTATGCTTTTATATGTTTTGTTTTGCTATGCTTTTATATGTTTTGTTTTGCTATGTTTTGTTGCGTTTTGCTATTTTTTGATATGCTATGTGTTGTGTTTTGGTATGCTATGTTGTGTTTTGTTATGCTATGTTTGGTTATGTTATGCTATGTTTTGTTATGCTATGCTATGCTATGTTTTGTTTTGCTATCCTATGCTATGCTTTGTTTTGCTATGCTATGTTTAGAAATGCTATCCTATGCTTTGGCTTGTTATGCTATTCTATGTTATGTTTTGTTATGCTATGCTATGTTTTGCTATGCTATGCTTTTTATGCTATGCTTTGTTATGCTATCCTATGTTTTGTTGTGTTTTATTATGCTATGCTTTGTTTTGCTATGCTATGTTTTGTTATGCTATGTTTTGTTATGCTAAGCTTTGTTTTGTTATGCTATGCTATGTTTAGTTGTGTTTTGTTATGCTATGCTATGCTATGCTTTGCGATGTTATGTTTTGTTATGTATGCTATGTTTTGTTGTGTTTTGTTATGCTATGCTATTTTTTGTTGTGTTATGCTATGTTTTGTTCTGCTATGTTTTGTTGTGTTTTGTTATGCTATGTTTTGTTACACTATGCTGTGTTTTGCCATGTTTTATGTTATGCTATGGTTTGTTTTGTTATGTTTTGTTATGCTATGCTGTTTTGTTGTGTTTTGTTATGCTATGCTTTGTTGTGTTTTGCTATGCTATGTTTTGCTATCGTATGCTTTGTTTTGTTATGCTATGATTTGTTTTGCTATCCTATGTTTTTTTTTGTTATGCCATGCTATGCTGTGTTTTGTTATGCTATGTTTTGTTATGCTTTGCTGGTGAGAATGTGTGTGTGTGTGAGGGTGGGTGAGGGGGTGCGAGGGTGAGGGTGTGAGAGTGAGGGGGTGATGGTGAGGGGGTGTGAGGGTGAGGGTGTGTGTGGGTGAGGGTGTGTGAGGGAGGGTGGTCTCCCACTTCTCGCATGTGTGGTCCTGTTTTGATCTCCTATAAACCTTTTTACGGATGTTGCACGAATCACAAACATAACATTTCTCTGCAAAATGTCTGCTATAGACGCACACATCACTCACATTTAAAAACAAGAAAGGCAAAAGGAAGACAAAATGCGCAGGTAACAAACTAATGTACCTTAATTTACCGGAGTCACACAATGTATCCAGTATAATCTGTGATAAAAAGGGTGTGAGATACAAATTAGGGGAATGTGCTTGAAACGCACGGAAAGTTCAGCACCAGCAGGAGCGTGTCAAAGCACAATTAAATACCTGTGCTACTGAAAGTGGGCCTGTCGGCTCCTCTTACTCTTCGTGTCTGTAACTTGAAACGAAGGGAAGAAATTCAGTGTGTTTAAAAATTAAACCTAAATGTCAGTGTTAAACAAACACAGCATGGGCGGGGCCGGGGGACGGGTGGACTCACCTATTCTCTGCGTGAATCTCTCTGTTCTGGAAGCGCGAACCGGAGGGCTCAGAGATGGCTGCTTATAAGGAGCCGTAAATTACACGTGTCACCAGCGAACGTGCAGTGCAGCTGCTCGAGAAGTGGCGACCTGCAGATAAGGTCAGGGAAGAAAGACTTTCAACCTGACTCTAAGAATGTCTTACAATAAGTTAAAATATCGTCTGAAAGAAATGTCCAAGTGATAAATGGTGAAACCAAGCACAGTAAGGATGTTGGAAACGCTGGGTGCATAAGCAGAAACATTGCAGGCTGTAATGCTAAGAGCTGACCTTTAAGGAGGGTTGCAATAACCAGACACTGTTATGGTGGCAATTGTGCGGGAGGAGGCAGGGGCCCCTATTAGCACACAGAGCATCCCTACTGTAGTGGTTGCAGAGGAGAACAAGTGGCCGTAAAACAGCGGCAGACTCTCTACAGTGGAGGAGACGGTTTAACAACCTTGCAGGAGAAGGTAGAGATGATTGGCTGAGCAGATCCAATGGGATGCTTGCTTTTGACACAAAACACAGATCCCTGCGGTGGATGCACCATCCAATGGATCCCCTTTAGTTAGCCAGATCACCCAGGGAAGATTCTACCAGTCCCTCCTTCAGGTTTGTAACTGCTCCTGCTTAACAATCAAAAGCATACTTGCCACGAAAATGCACTGCCCTGAATGGTCCACAGATAGTAAGTGCCTCAATGCCCTGGAGGCTAGTGTGTGCTCCAGAAACACTAGAATAATAATTACATTAATGATGGGGCATGCGAGAACACATGGTATTTAGGCAACAAGGTCGCCCCTGGCCCATGTCAGCCTGTAAGCGCTATATAAATCTAAGTAGAGATGAGCTTGTAAGCGCTATATAGATCCAATTACAGGTGAGCTTTTAAGCGCTATATAAATCGAAATACAGAACAGCTTGTAAGCGCTATAAAAAAATCCAATTGTAGATGTTTGTTAACGTCTAAAATTCTTGACTGAGTACGTGTGAGAACTGCTTCCTTGCACAACTCACTGTTCTAGAGGCACCTCACTGAGTCCCAGAAATGTTATGAAAACACAAATAAATATCGTATTAAGGGTTTGGGGACAGCTATTTGAGAAATCGATATTAATTCACCTGCTTTGCCTGAAGAAGCTTCAAGTCAGTTCACACGTCTATGCAAAGGCTCAGATTACACGAATATGTCCTGAAAACAGCATGTGAGAAATGGCATTTGAACTTGAAATCATTAGCCAAGGAAAGTGAAATCTCTCCTCTATCTGTCTCCCCGGGCAGGCAGGGGGCCGCCCCCTGAGGAGGCAGGGGGCGGCTGAGTGACAGGCAGAGACGGGCACTTACCTGTGCTTGCAGCCGGCGCTCTGTTTGCCCCGGAGTGGCAGGGGGTGTGCTGCTGTACGCCTGTTAACAGAATAATGCCATCGGTGCAGTACTGAACATTATTATAAAGCAACACAGGCCTAGCGCTTTCTAATGCTGTGAACCCCAAGCCCACCACGTCATTTCCGTTGAGCATTGGCCTACACGTCCTATCGTACTAGTATTAGAAAATGAAACATTTGGTTAAAAAAAAACAGCACTGGGCAGAGAGTATTCGGGCTGCGAGGAGACGTGGGAGGGCGGGTGCTGCCCGCGCATGCGCACCATGCGCCATTCATAACTTTCGTTATGAGGAGCGAGCCCTGAGCCAAAGCGAAGTGCAGGAGCCGAAGTCCCGGGTCCCAGGAGGGGGCCCGGGTGAAGAGCAGCGGATAGCATGGCGGGCTCCCATGCCTAAGGGGAGAGCCCCGCGTCGTGCTGGCGAAGGAGCTGGAGTGCAGAGATGAGATAAGAGGGGGGTGCGCGTGTGTGTATGCAGTGTGTGTGTGTGCGGGTGTGTGTGTGTGTGTGTGCGCGCGTGCGTGTGTACGTGTGTGTGCCTGCCTGCGTGTGTGTATGTGTGTGTGAGTGTGGCTGTGTGTATGTGTGCGCGCAAGAGAGGCATGGCGGCATGGCTGACTTCCTGGGAATCTGAGATCTGATATGTGCACGGCGGTGGGCTGGGCGTGCGCGCCCATGAGGTGCAATCAACGCGCGTGGGCGAACCCTGTCTCAGATTCCCAGGAGACGGGCAGCAATAGTTGTCGAGCTAGACGCATGCGTAGCATGCGTACTCTAGCTCGACCTAAAACAGGGGGGACACACTCTGCAACTGTCCCAGCTCGCAGAGAACATTTGGAGATGGGCCATTCCTCAAAACATATATCTGTTTCCGGAACACCTTCCAGGGGTTCACAATCAGATAGCGGATCTGTTAAGTCGGCAGTCACAACAGATTCACGAATGGGAACTACATCCACAAGTTCTTCAACCATTCTTCCAACAGTGGGGGCACCCACACATAGACCTGTTTGCCACCCACGAAAATGCAAAATGCCCAACCTTCGCTGCCAGGTTCCCACACCCACGGTCAGATGGCAATGCAATATGGATGAACTGGTCAGGCAGATTTGCGTACTCTTTTCCGCCTCTCCCCCTCATTCCACTAGTGGTGCGCAAGCTCAAACAACAGTCTCTCAAGCTCATTCTAGTAGCTCACACATGGGCACGCCAGCCGGGGTTCACCACACTACTAGATCTCTCCCTGGGTCCACATCAAAAGTTACAGCTCACACCCTCCCTGTTAACGCAGAACCATGGAGAAATCAGACACCCAGACCCGAACCAACTGAATTTGTCGATCTGGCTCCTGAAGTCTTAGAGTTTGGTTATCTTAACCTACCACCAAACTGCATGAATATCATTAAAGAGGCTGGGAAACCCACTACTAGAGCGTGTTATGCCGCCAAATGGAAAAGATTTGCAATATATTGCAAACATAATCACATTGATCCACTGGATGCTTCCATCCAAAATATCATTTGTTACCTTTTACATCTACAAAGGTCCAATTTGGCATACTCTTCCATACGCCTACATCTTGCAGCAATTGCAGCCTATTTACAAAACAGACAACACCTGTCTCTTTTTAGGGTACCTGCAATTAAAGCATTTATGGAAGGATTAAAAAGAATATTCCCTCCCAGGCTGCCACCTTCCCCAGTATGGAACCTAAATCTTGTCCTTACGAGACTCATGGGACCCCCTTTTGAGCCTCTGCATAAATGTGAACTGCAATTTCTCACATGGAAAACTGCTTTCCTTGTTGCCATTACCTCTCTCAGAAGAGTAAGTGAAATACAATCGTTCACTATACAAGAATCATTCTTTCAAATACATACTAATAAAGTGGTTCTCAGGTCTAATCCAAACTTTCTTCCAAAGGTTATCACACCTTTTCACCTAAACCAATCTGTAGAGTTACCTGTGTTTTTCCAAAACCCAGACTCTGTAGCAGAAAGGGCCTTACACACATTAGATGTTAAAAGAGCTCTGCTATACTACATAGATATAACTAAATCCTTTAGAAAGACAAAACAATTGTTTGTATCTTTCTCTCCTCCACACAAAGGCAACCCTATCTCTAAGGGTGGGATTGCCAGGTGAATTGTTAAGTGCATACAGATATGCTATCAGAAAGCTAAACGCACACTAACAGTTCCTTCTAGAGCACACTCCACTCGCAAGCTACGAGCCTCTATGGCTTTCTTAGGAAATATACCATTAGAGGACATATGTAAGGCAGCAACATGGTCTACACCACACACCTTCACTAAACACTATTGTGTTGATGTGCAAGCCAAGCAGCAAGCTGCAGTAGGCCAGGCTGTCCTTAGAACAGTATGTCAGACTACTGCAATGGATACAAGCGACCACCGCTAGGTGAGACACTGCTGCACAATCGATGCATAGTGTACTATCTGCAGCTCATATGCCTCGAACGCAAAATGATGCTTACCAGTATGCATCTGTTCTTGGCATGTGGAGCTGCAGAGTCGTACACGCCCTCCCACCTCCCCGGACTTGTATCCATTCCAGTTCTCCTCTTACTTAGATGCACACGCATGGACATCCTTTTTTTCTTACTGTATCTCTATTATATCATTTCCCATCGTGGCGAAAAACAATCTAAGGATGGAGCCGATGCCCATGCGCAGTATTGTCCAAGGGAGGAGTCACCTTTATCGTGACTACAAAGACTTCTCCAAGAAGACAACAACCTGCAATCATCCGAGCCCAACACCAGGTGGCGATCTAATGCATAGTGTACGACTCTGCAGCTCTACATGCCAAGAACAGATGCATACTGGTAAGTAGCATTTTCCTTAGCAGTTCTATTGGCCTATAGGAGGGGCTTTGTCAAGCGTGTTTGTCTGGTTTGAGCAGGAGGGTGATGAGAGACGGGAGGCATAGGATTTATAAAAGGTGGCAGTGCAGCCATCCTGGTGCTTTGCATACAGGGAGGTTACTGATCGCTGTCCAGACCTTTTCTGGAGTGATATCGTCCTCAAGGAGGTGCAACATTTTGGTTCTATCCAGAGTGTTATTGGTACTCAGGTCGTAATCTTGAATTGTAGTCTTTAGGTCTCGGCCTGCGTAGGCTGCGCTTGCGCAGTCTCGCTGGCGAGATTTTATGTTTCTATGGTATGGGGCTTAAACCTGCCCCTCTTCTCCATTGGCTGGCTTCCTAAACTGAGGCCAGCCATTGGAGAAGAGGTTTGTCTTTCCATTTAAACCCTGTCTTTTTCGGATTGAGTGGTGTGTTTATTAGGTTCTTTCTCTCCTCTTCCCATTGGTTGGAATGTAAACAAGCCAATGGGAAGAGGAGAGAAAGAAAAACATGCCCCCCAGTCTGAAAATGACAAGGCGTTTCTCCGATCCATTTCTGCTGGACCTCGGAGAAACATAGTGGCGTCATGGCTCTTACACGCTAATCCGGAAACGTAGGAGGTACGAAGTCCGGCATGAATGTGACCCCTCCGGATCAGCCGGGCCCTTGTCCAGTGTCCAGAGCCGGCTAACATACAAAAAAGTTTTTAGTTACTAAACAGGAGTCCTAATTGCAATGTGTGGTCCTCAGGTTCAGTTCAGCCATTGCCGAGGTTGTCCGCGCCCACTCTCCGTGCGTCGACTTGTCCAGTGTGAAGAGGTTCTGACTGTCACCTCCCTCGTCGTCGGTCCGTTGGTACGGTTCTTTGTTTCCCCGTCTGGGTCTGGCTGTCCTCCTCCATCCTTCAAGCCAGTCATAGGCTTCCTCCGGGGTCTCGAAAAAGAACGTCTTTCCTTCAGCTACAACTCGTAGCCTTGCTGGGATTAGCATTGAGTAGGGCACCTCCCGGTCTCGTAGTGCCTTTTTTACTTCGATGAAACTGCAACAGCGTTTTGCCACCGCTGCCGTGTAGTCGGGAAAGAAGGAAATTGACAAGTTTTGTAAGTGGTCTCAACCTTATTTTGACTTGTATTTATTTTGGTTGTCTATTTACTTACTTACATATTATTGTGCCACCTCCTCTGATACGTATGTAAAAACTGAATTTTGACCTTCTGTCCAGAATTTTTGTCCTGAATTTTGACCCTTTGTCCTGAATTTTTAAATTGACCATCCTGAATTTGCACCTATGCCAGTTGGTCACCCTACCTTGGTAAAGACTGCATAGTGCTTCCTCTCAGTGAGAGAAGTGCCGCACTGAAAAACAAGTAGATGTCTTGACCGTGAAAAGTGAAGCCCTGATTGAAAGAAGTGATTTCCTACAGTGACAACTGAGTTCACTAAGCCCCTCTTAGGGTAAACTGAGTGCCCAAACCTGGATCTGAATGGGAAACCGAAAGACAGGCAATGCCGTCCCCAGTGGGAAGAAAAGCGTTGTAGGGTGGCCATGTGGCTTGCACTGGTGATGTGTGTGACGAACAATACTATTTTCATGTGGCTATAATTGTACAGTTGCAGTGCAAGTTGAAGGTCCGGTGCTGCTGACAGACCGTGCCCATTCCCCTCGATCCTGCCTGCTTCAGGGGTTCCCAGACCGCTACTTACGATACATTAATCGTCAAAAGAACAATGTAATGAACGCTCGCATTAGCTATTGCAATAGTTGATTTTTTTAAAAACATTTCTTTAACTGTGCAATCCAGAACATGCGACGTCGTTTAGCTATAAACTCACTAGCAAAATAATCAAGTTTACTGCTGTGACCCTCCAAAAATGTTTTTAACCCATTGGGCGTGGGCGCGATTCTGCGACTGTTAAGCCGTTTTGTAGAGTGGGCGGGTTCATGACGGCCCCCAGCTGTCATCAGCACACGAGCACCGTGATGCATGACGCCTGGGGGCCGTCATCAGCATGGAAAGGGTTAAACAAAACTTCAAGACAGACCAGTATCTGTTTGTCAGAGAACTCACTTTTACAATTTATGAGTGCGTTTTTTAATCGAAGAGGACTTTTTTTTTTGTAACATGTGAACAGAATGCTTAAATTCAGGCCATCATTCAGTCCTCGGGATCACGTAACCTCCCATGCTAACCACGGAGCGCCCTATTGTGCACCTCCCGTGCCGTGTGTTTATTTAGGGAGGGAGGGGGCTTGTGTAGCGCCCGAGACATGTCACCTCAGGGCCACATGAGAGCAGTCCGCGGTGGGAGGTACTTGGAAGCGCACAGGTGTTTACACAGCACATGCACACACCGGGCAAGCACACTGCAGCGGATGATTGCCCTTGAAAGGGGTTCTATAGGTCAGGGTTGTCGCTTCTCTTCTCCCCTCCTCCTGCACACCCCTCGGCGGAAGTGATTTTCTGCCCTCAGCCTCACCGTCTTCACGGACACCGAGCTATGCAATGCAATAGATTTTGGTATTGTAAATAACAATGGCTTTTATTTTTTTTTAAGGCATATCCATTTATGCCAATAGCTCCAAAATTTGCAGTTGCAAGACCTATTGCATTGTAAATGCAATAGGTCTCGCCTATGATTAAGTTAAAGCCATTTGCTTTGCTAATGGTATTATATAGCAAAGCAAATGGTTTTAACTTAATGAAAGGCTAGACCTATTGCATTTGTAATGCTTGTTATGGACAGTCTCGACTTGAAAACTAATTTGTCAAAGTCTCATGTAATGGTGATAGGTCCTCTGTCCACCCATTTGAGAACCATTTGGGTTCAAGCTAATATGATTAGTTATGTTTCTACTTTTCCTTATTTTGGCGTCCAATTTGGTTCTTCCCTGACTTGGTCTTCTTTAGTTCCTGCTAGAAACATTATTTTCGCAAAGAGCGTTGTTTCTCTTTTTGACTTTGCAAATAGGCTGGGGCACTAATCTATTAAAATCCTGCTCAATATATACAGAGCAAAATGTGTCCCTTTGGTCGCCCATTGTTGTGATCTCAGGGCCTACTCAAATATTTTGGCCCTCTTAGTTTAAAATAATGCCTTCCTCAGAGTACTTCTTCCTTTATTATACATGAGGAACTGGGCCTTGGATTGATAGAGATCACTTTACAGCTATGGGCCACTTCTTCTCAGGTTATCTGTTTGGTCGTGCCCTGAGAAGTTTTAATTGTCTTGTTTTAAAGATTGTCTGGCTTTGGATCGTGAGACCAGTATCCCTTGGTTTAATCACATTAAATAGATTTTTAGCAAACTTGGCAAACCCAAAATATTTAGAAACCCAGATTCAGTAGTTCAACCTGTTACTATTACCTGGACCATGCAAGCGTTTAGGACACTGAAAGTCAAAGAGAGAGTGTGTTGCTTTGGAAAAAAATATCTTCCCTTGCAAACCACAGTTTTTTATGGAGCTTTATTTAACTTTTGATTTATCGAATTACCATCATTGTTTGACTAGATTTAGACTGAACCTTATTCCCCATTTGCTGGCCATACCTTGTGGGAGCTCATTTGAATCGGCCCTTATCCCCATGTTAATGTGACGCCTCGCAACACAACACTGTTTTGTCCCTTTTTAAAAAAGCTTCACAGTTCTTTCATTATGCCATTGTTTGAACCTATTTTGTTTAAATTTGCTCTGCTTTGCTTTAGCTTATGTTAATACCTGATGTGAAGACTTGCGTTTATGTGGCAAGTTTTATTTTTATCTTTTATGGTTTGTTTTTATAAGCCAAATAAAGATTGATGATGGTGAGTTAATGTTATGCTGGATGCTCGAATCTAGGGGCTGAGGACTTACGATGTATAATTGCCACCAAAATAAACCCGTGTTTTCCTCCTCCTGTGGAAAGTGTCTTCAGTATGCACTCAGTTCAATTAAGTTTCAATAATTCAGATTGTAATCCAAAAAGTGTTTAGGAAATGTTTATTTATTTTCTTTTTTCATAACTTTACTTGCTGTGACTTTATATTCACGTTTACAACTTTAGCAACATTTAACAATTATGCCCAATGCATTTCAGCCTATGTCCTTCTTCAGGGACCCGTTCCTACAGAAATACAAGAAACTATATTCAATAAGAAATTCGTCCATCCTTAATATGAATACTAGCCATGCACACTTTGTGCTGTTAATAATGGTGAACAAACTTCAATAAATGTATATGATGGTTTAACTGATCATTTCTGTAATGTCTTCTCTTATTCCCTCGTAGTAGTGTTCTTTAAAGTGTGATGCCGGCTGGAATGAAAATCAAGTAGTGAACGTTAGGGTGATCAATGTTAAACCGTTATTCAAAAAATGTTTGATATTAGTTAACTGACTCGTGAAGGTAAACCGTTTATCTCATGCATATAATTGTGAAACTTAAACTAAAAATGGTGTTTAGACAGAGTAAAAATCTCTCAATAATAAATAAGATAGGTGAGTAGACCGAGTATCTTCCTCATGCTTTTGTTATGTTGTGCTACTAAAAAAATGGAAACGTTGAAGAGCGAAGCACTTAAGTTGTGCACCTACCTCTTTGGTAAACGCGGTTGTTAAGCAGAATTGCTGACCTGGTCACCGTCTGAAGTTCATTTGAAACCGTGGAGTTAAAATTACAACTAGTGGACACAATGGTAATCTCAACTACTGTCTCCGGGAGAGCACACCAGTAAGGTCGCATATACCAAGTCTTCACAATTTCAAGCATTCGTAATCTATTCCGTGTTTAAGTGCCCTTAACCCGGAAGTTCTTTCATAAAGTAATAAAGTGTTACACTGCAACACAAAAGTGCCCAAAACTTCTACTTTTATGACTAAAATTAACTATATATCGGCCTCTGTGTGCTCTTGGTATGAAACAATGGCCCTCCTTTTGACAGGGTTGTTCAAAACCTTCGTGCTAAGAGAGAGCATCTTCACAGTTTCACAGTCATCGTTGTGTGAGTGTAGGGTCAAGCTATGTGTCATCCCATCGCTCTTTTGCCCAGGAAGGGGTGGTTCTACCTGTACTGCGCCTCTGTACAGTAATTTATGTGGGGGAAATTGCAGAGCCAGCACGTTCTAAATTCCTTGGCGATCTCAAGTATTGGTACCTATTAACTAAAAACAATTAAACAAAAACAAAAGGGAACTGTAGAGCAGGGGTCTCCAAACCGGTCCTGGAGGGCCGGATCCATGCCGGATTTTTAAAATAACTACATGTATCTCAATGGGGATATCCCAAAAATCTGGCATGATCCGGCCCTCCAGGATCGGTTTGGAGACCCCTGCTGTAGAGTCTCTGTAAGGGGCTGAGCCACAAGGGATACCCTTTGCCATCTCCGGAGTAAGAAAAAGGATGGGGTCAATAGTGGCCATTGGCATTCAGCAGGGGTTCTCTCCCCTCCCCTTTTTCACTCCGGCCTTGACTACTACTGTGATTCAGAAAAGGGGGTGGTGATGAACAGAGTGTCTGAATTAAGCAGACCACTCTTACCCAGTCCAAAGATCAGGGCTTGATCCATCACCGTTTTTTAGCTCACTGCACCATCCCAGCTCAGAACTTGGCTATATGCAAATTAGTCTGACCCTGGCCCAGTGCATCATGGGAACAGGGCAGACCAAACTACCAAGCCAATTCTTATACTGGGAAGGAAACAAGCTACCGGGGACCGGTTTCTGGCATTTCAGCCGTCTTTGGCCCGGCTTGCTTGAATCCTGATGGTGCAATGAGCTAGGGACTCACATCTGAGTATACCCTTCCACGCTTATGGTGGACAAAAATGATTCAGAAAAGGGGGTGGTGATGAACAGAGTGTCTGAATTAAGCAGACCACTCTTACCCAGTCCAAAGATCAGGGCTTGATCCATCACCGTTTTTTAGCTCACTGCACCATCCCAGCTCAGAACTTGGCTATATGCAAATTAGTCTGACCCTGGCCCAGTGCATCATGGGAACAGGGCAGACCAAACTACCAAGCCAATTCTTATACTGGGAAGGAAACAAGCTACCGGGGACCGGTTTCTGGCATTTCAGCCGTCTTCGGCCCGGCTTGCTTGAATCCTGATGGTGCAATGAGCTAGGGACTCACATCTGAGTATACCCTTCCACGCTTATGGTGGACAAAAATGATTCAGAAAAGGGGGTGGTGATGAACAGAGTGTCTGAATTAAGCAGACCACTCTTACCCAGTCCAAAGATCAGGGCTTGATCCATCACCTTTTTATAGCTCACTGCACCATCCCAGCTCAGAACTTGGCTATATGCAAATTAGTCTGACCCTGGCCCAGTGCATCATGGGAACAGGGCAGACCAAACTACCAAGCCAATTCTTATACTGGGAAGGAAACAAGCTACCGGGCACCGGTTTCTAGCATTTCAGCCGTCTTCGGCCCGGCTTGCTTGAATCCTGATGGTGCAATGAGCTAGGGACTCACATCTGAGTATACCCTTCCACGATTATGGTGGACAAAAATGATTCAGAAAAGGGGGTGGTGATGAACAGAGTGTCTGAATTAAGCAGACCACTCTTACCCAGTCCAAAGATCAGGGCTTGATCCATCACCTTTTTATAGCTCACTGCACCATCCCAGCTCAGAACTTAGCTATATGCAAATTAGTCTGACCCTGGCCCAGTGCATCATGGGAACAGGGCAGACCAAACTACCAAGCCAATTCTTATACTGGGAAAGAAGCAAGCTACCGGGGACCGGTTTCTGGCATTTCAGCCGTCTTCGGCCCGGCTTGCTTGAATCCTGATGGTGCAATGACCTAGGGACTCACATCTGAGTATACCCTTCCACGCTTATGGTGGACAAAAATGATTCAGAAAAGGGGGTGGTGATGAACAGAGTGTCTGAATTAAGCAGACCACTCTTACCCAGTCCAAAGATCAGGGCTTGATCCATCACCGTTTTTTAGCTCACTGCACCATCCCAGCTCAGAACTTGGCTATATGCAAATTAGTCTGACCCTGGCCCAGTGCATCATGGGAACAGGGCAGACCAAACTACCAAGCCAATTCTTATACTGGGAAGGAAACAAGCTACCGGGGACCCGTTTCTGGCATTTCAGCCGTCTTCGGCCCGGCTTGCTTGAATCCTGATGGTGCAATGAGCTAGGGACTCACATCTGAATATACCCTTCCACGCTTATGGTGGACAAAAATGATTCAGAAAAGGGGGTGGTGATGAACAGAGTGTCTGAATTAAGCAGACCACTCTTACCCAGTCCAAAGATCAGGACTTGATCCATCACCGTTTTTTAGCTCACTGCACCATCCCAGCTCAGAACTTGGCTATATGCAAATTAGTCTGACCCAATCCCAGTGCATCATGGGAACAGGGCAGACCAAACTACCAAGCCAATTCTTGTACTGGGAAGGAAACAAGCTACCGGGGACCGGTTTCTGGCATTTCAGCCGTCTTCGGCCCGGCTTGCTTGAATCCTGATGGTGCAATGAGCTAGGGACTCACATCTGAGTATGCCCTTCCACGCTTATGGTGGACAAAAATGATTCAGAAAAGGGGGTGGTGATGAACAGAGTGTCTGAATTAAGCAGACCACTCTTACCCAGTCCAAAGATCAGGGCTTGATCCATCACCATTTTTTAGCTCACTGCACCATCCCAGCTCAGAACTTGGCTATATGCAAATTAGTCTGACCCTGGCCCAGTGCATCATGGGAACAGGGCAGACCAAACTACCAAGCCAATTCTTATACTGGGAAGGAAACAAGCTACCGGGGACCGGTTTCTGGCATTTCAGCCGTCTTCGGCCCGGCTTGCTTGAATCCTGATGGTGCAATGAGCTAGGGACTCACATCTGAGTATACCCTTCCACGCTTATGGTGGACAAAAATGATTCAGAAAAGGGGGTGGTGATGAACAGAGTGTCTGAATTAAGCAGACCACTCTTACCCAGTCCAAAGATCAGGGCTTGATCCATCACCGTTTTTTAGCTCACTGCACCATCCCAGATCAGAACTTGGCTATATGCAAATTAGTCTGACCCTGGCCCAGTGCATCATGGGAACAGGGAAGACCAAACTACCAAGCCAATTCTTATACTGGGAAGGAAACAATCTACCGGGGACTGGTTTCTGGCATTTCAGCCGTCTTCGGCCCGGCTTGCTTGAATCCTGATGGTGCAATGAGCTAGGGACTCACATCTGAGTATACCCTTCCACTCTAAATAACGGTGATGGATCAAGCCCTGATCTTTGGACTGGGTAAGAGTGGTCTGCTTAATTCAGACACTCTGTTCATCACCACCCCCTTTTCTGTATCGTTTTTGGCCACTATAGGTGTGGCAGGGTATACTCAGACATGAGTCCCTTTCTCACTGCACCATCAGGATTCAAGCAAGCCGGGCCGAAGACGGCTGAAATGCCAGAAACCGGTCCCCGGTAGCTTGTCTCCTTTCTGGTGAAGAATTGGCTTGGTAGTTTAGTCTGCCCTGTTCCCATGATGCACTGGGCCAGGGACAGACTGATTTGCATATAGCCAGGTTCTGAGCTGGGATGGTGCAGTGAGATAAATAACGGTGATGGATCAAGCCCTGATCTTTGGACTGTGTAAGAGTGGTCTGCTTAATTCAGACACTCTGTTCATCACCACCCCCTTTACTGTATCGTTTTTGACCACTATAGGTGTGGCAGGGTATACTCAGACATGAGTCCCTTTCTCACTGCACCATCAGGATTCAAGCAAGCCGGGCCGAAGACGGCTGAAATGCCAGAAACCGGTCCCCGGTAGCTTGTCTCCTTTCTGGTGAAGAATTGGCTTAGTAGTTTAATCTGCCCTGTTCCCATGATGCACTGGGCCAGGGACAGACTGATATGCATATAGCCAGGTTCTGAGCTGGGATGGTTCAGTGAGATAAATAACGGTGATGGATCAAGCCCTGATCTTTGGACTGGGTAAGAGTGGTCTGCTTAATTCAGACACTCTGTTCATCACCACCCCCTTTTCTGTATCGTTTTTGACCACTACTGTAGCGTGAAATCCTGGGTTACTGTGCGTCCTCAACATCATCGCTATGTTGGTTGTGCTCGACAAAACTGCTTTTCTCTCTTGAGCTATTGTAGCTGAGTCACGTTTTGCCAGCCCCTTGGCCCTCAACCTCCTCCTCCATCTCGGATACCTACTATGCCCAGGGCCCAGCCTTTTGCTATTCCTGGTGGATCCCTTCGTGGTGTCTATATAGAGAAGGTCGCAGGCTGCACGGAATGTGCGCAACTGATGAGTTATCTTCTCCCAGCTAAAGATTAGTCGAAAGGGATGGCCCCAAGAATACGAAGTGTTGTGCTCCCGCAGAAAGGCCACTTCTTTTCCGTAGCATGATGGCCGACAGATCTTGAAAACTTTGATGGAGTGGCCATAATAAGTGTACCAGAGCAGAGACACTCGCTTTCCGGAGGATGCGCTCCTTCAATGGGAAGCTGTGAATACATGCCAGGATATCCATCCCTAGGCATGCCCGTTTGGTGATCCCTATCTATTCTCATGTCTGTAGCCTGGACATCCCCTAAAAGTTGTGCAAAGAGATCCTTTACATAATCCTCCATATTTCCGGCCTTGGCGGCCACCAGGGATTCGGATGTAATTGCTCCTAGACCTGTTCTCTAGATCTTTAGCGTGTGACTAGAGGGTAAGTTGTTGGTCCGTGAGTCGGATGAGTTCTTGTCGAAGCTGCTCAATTTCTTCGTCTCTAGTAATCTTGTGGTTCTTTAGGGCGTCCACTCGATTTCCCAGCTCCGACAGCTCTTTCGAGACTCCTTGTAGATCCTGGGACAAGTCTTTCTTGATAGTCCGTAGATCCTCTCTCAACGTTGTGAAGAGGGTATCCATATAAGACCTCGACACTGGTGCATCACCTTCATCATTCTCAGGCCAGGGTGAGTGGGCATCCGAGATCGCAGAAAGTTCTGCGGAGTGTAGGGTAGGTTGCTTGATAAGCAGGTCGTTTCTGGGTCACTCTTTCTCGGTCCGCACCATCGCCATATTTGTTCCTGTGAGCAGGGGTGATCACCGCGCCACCCACGAACAAATCCCCACAGCTGTCACAGTGATTCTAAGGAGGAGCAGGTCTCCACTGCTGGCAAAGCTAGGAAGTCGCCACTTCTGCTCAATTGGGCCCTAGTCGTACGGGGGCTGGGCCGCTTCACCATTCTGCCCGGTCGTAGCCCACAACGAGCATTTGAGTCAGAAGCCTCACCGACTCCCTTAGTTGAGGATTCCTTGGCTGTTAGGCCCCAGATGCCCACCCTGGGCCTCACCCCTGAGACATAGCACATCCCAAGAGCTTTCACGGTGGTGGGGACTCTGTTGTTTGAAAGTCCTTTATCGTGAGGATCTCCCCAAGTCCCCGGCAGCCCGCGTGACCTACCGGGGGTGCCTGTCAGCAATTATGGTTCGTGGGTGGTGTGTTCCTTCGTCACCACCCAGCCAGGCAATGGGGCTCTTCCCTCGCAGAAATGCTCTCTGTGTGTCCTCTGGGCGAGTGGGAATCGGGCAGGTGGTATGTCTGGTGCATCTGTGACCTCCCCCGCCTCCAGGACACGCCTTGAAATGCGGACAAGTCACAAGGCGGTCGGATGGCCAGGTCTGTGGCCTCCTGCTACTCGCGGGAGGGGTGGATATCAGGTGACCCCTCCCACAGTCGCTGCTGGTGCCTCAATTCCGCATTGCTCTGGTACCTCAATCACGGCCTGGGCGATCCGCGTTCGGCAGGTCTCCGGCGATCTCTCAGGGACCTGCTTGGTGGGTCGGTGTGCTTCAGGTGTTCCCCCTTTCTTGCTGTCTTATGGGGTCCCTCTGGTCTAGAGTGTTAACTCTCTGGGGGGGGAGTTAGGAAGCCCCCAGACTGCCCGGCTCTTAGTCTCCGGCGCACGCTGGGGGACTCTCTCTTCGCAGGCTGCAATTGAATCCATCCGAGGTGCTCGTGTTGCTGTGGTCAGTGTTGGGCCCACCATGCTACCCCCTCACTCTCACCTTTCTCTCCGGCTTCCCTCTCGAACCTTCCAGACCCCTGGCCGGTGTCTCCAGATTGGGCTAGATCACGCACAATTGGGCTATATTTTTCCGGTTGTGCGGCAACATTTTGGTTTGTGCTAGTTGCCAGATTATAAATATATATACATATACAGCGCTCATTAAAGCGGGTGAAGCGAAAAGCCCTCTTGTTTTTTTGTTGGCTTTGGGCTAGAGAATGGTTAAAAAAATCTGGCAACACTGGCCCTGGCGCTCAGTTCCCTTGGGATCGGGTGTCACAAGGGCAGCCTCCGCCTCGCCGGGTCCCCGGGGCTTGACAGCTATCTGCTGCCAAGCCTTTCTCCTCACCGGTCTCGGCCGCTTCCCCCTGCGGCGGGCGATTGGCGACTGGTGCTGTGGGTCCCGCTCCGCTGCCCCCAAACCTCTCTCCACTCTCCAGCAGGGTAGCGGACGATCGCAGCTCGCCTCTGCTTCAGACTGTCAAGTCGGTAATTTATATAGCGCGCTACATACCCAGAGGGTCTCAAGGCGCTTGAGGAAGGGTGGGGAGTTATTTGTTGAGTATCCAGGTTTTAAGTAGCTTTCTGAATGCTAGGTGGTTCTGAGTGAGGCGAAGGTGAATGGGAAGTGAGTTCCAGGTTTTAGCCGCCAGGTATGAAAAGGATCTTCCTCCCATGGTGGATTTGTTAATGCGAGGGACAGCAGCAAGGGCTTGGTTAGAAGAGCGTAGCTGGCGGGAGGGGGTGTAGAATGAAAGTCGTGTGTTGAGGCATTCGGGTCCAAGTTCGTAAAGTGCTTTGTGTGCGTGGGTTAGGAGGCGGAATGTTATCCTCTTATTGACGGGAAGCCAGTGAAGGTTTTTCAGGTGACCAGAGATGTGATCTTTACGCGGGATGTCTAGTATGAGTCTAGCTGATGCATTCTGGATGCGTTGGAGTTTTTTCTGGAGTTTTACGGTGGTTCCGGCGTATAGGGTGTTACCGTAGTCCAGGCGGCTAGTAACCAATGCGTGGGTGACCGTTTTTCTGGTTTCGGTGGGGATCCAGCGAAATGTTTTTTTGAGCATTCGAAGAATGTTGAAACAAGAGGATGAAACAGCGTTGACTTGTCTGGTCATCGAGAGAGAGGAATCCAGGATGACGCCCAGGTTACGCGCGTGGTCTGTCGGGATGGGTGCAGTTCCAAGGGCCTCTGGCCACCAAGAGTCGTCCCAGGCGGAGGGGGAGGTACCTAAGATAAGGACTTCAGTTTTGTCTGAGTTCAGTTTCAGACGGCTGTGCTTCATCCACTCAGCTACTTCTTTCATTCCTTCATGTTGGTTGGTTTTGGCGGTGTTGGGGTCTTTGGTGAGCGAGAGGATTAGTTGAGTGTCATCCGCGTAGGAGATGATGATGATGTTGAGGTTGTGTTGGCGTACGATGTCCGCGAGGGGGCTCATGTATATGTTGAAGAGGGTGGGGCTGAGTGAAGATCCTTGTGGTACGCCACAAATGACTTCAGTGGCCTCTGAGTTGAATGGTGGGAGGCGGACTCTCTGGGTTCTTCCGGCAAGGAACGAGGTGATCCATTCCAGTGCTTTTCCTTGGATTCCGATGTTTCTGAGGCGATGTAGGAGGGTGCTATGGCAGACTGTGTCGAAGGCTGCGGAGAGGTCGAGGAGGATGAGGGCAACTGTGTCTCCATTGTCTAGTAGAGTTCGAATGTCGTCTGTTGCTGCGATGAGGGCGGTCTCCGTGCTAGGTTTGGCTCGGAAGCCGGACTGTGAGGAGTCGAGGGATTTGTTGGTTTCGAGGAAGGCGGCGAGCTGGTTGTTGACGGCTTTCTCGATGACTTTGGCCGGGAATGGAAGGAGCGAGATGGGGCGGTAGTTTTTGAGTTCGGTGGGGTCCGCTGTGGGTTTTTTCAGAAGGGCGCTGAGTTCGGCGTGTTTCCAGCTTTCCGGGAAGGTGACGGAGTTGAAGGAGCAGTTGATGACGTCTCGGAGGTGTGGTGCTATGATGAAGTCCGCTTTGTTGAAAATGTGGTGAGGGCATGGGTCTGTAGGTGATCCAGAGTGGATGGAGTTCATCAGGCGGATGGTGTCCTCAGTGGAGATTGGGTTCCAGTCATTAAGGCTGTTCAAGGGGGGTGGAGGTGCAGCCGAAGTTTGTGTGGGTTGGACTCCGGGTTGGTTGTCGAAGCTGTTGTGGATGTCTGCGATTTTGTTGGGGAAGAACGAAGCTAGGGAGTCGCAGAGGGTTTGAGATGGGGTGATGTCGTTGGAGTTGGCAGTGGGGTTGGTAAACTATTTGACGATGTTGAATAGTTCCTTGCTGTTGTGGGCGTTGTTGTCTAGTCGGTCCTTGAATGCGGCTTTCCTGGTAGTCCGGATCAGTTGGTGGTGTATGCGGGTGGCGTTTTTGAAGGCGTCCCTTGTGCTGGTGTTTGGGTCTTTTTTCCAGGCCTTCTCGAAGGAGCGACAGACTTTCTTGGAGTTCTTAAGGTCATCGTTGAACCAGGAGGCGTTTTTGCTGCCTAGTTTGAATTTACATTTTTTCAAAGGTGCTAGGTTGTCGGCGCTGTTGGTTAGCCATTGAGTGTGGTTAATGGCTGCTTCGTTGGGGTTCGAAGAGTAGGCAGGGGGGTTATGAAGCAGCGATGAGGAGATCTGGTCGATGGTGATTTTGTTCCAGTTTCTTCGCAGAATAGGTTGAGGATGGTTGTGGGCTGTGGTCTTATTGTAGACAAAGTGAACGCAGCTGTGGTCCGTCCAATGGAGAACTGTGGTGTGACTGAAGGAGATATGTTTGCTGGAGGTGAAGATAGGGTCGAGTGTGTGACCTGCGTTGTGAGTGGGGGTGTTGACAAGTTGTTTGAGTTCGAGGTTGGCGAGATTGTCTAGAAGGGTGTTGGCGTTGCTGTCGTTGCTCTTTTCCAGGTGAAAATTGAGGTCTCCCAAAAGAATGTATTCCTCGGAGGGGAGGGCGTGTGGGGTGATGAAGTCAGTGATGTCTTCACTGAATTGTGCCCGGGGTCCTGGTGGCCTGTAGAGGAGTGTGCCTCTGAGTGTGGTCTTGGGGTCGGTGTGGATCTGGAAGTGAAGGTGTTCGGCGCTAGCGAAGTCGACGTCTGAGCTGGTTGAGATGCGAATGGAATTCATATGGACGATAGCGATGCCTCCTCCTGTTTGCTTGATGCGGTCTTTTCGGATGATCTTGTAGCCTTCCGGGATGGCAATGGTGATGTCTGGGGCTGAGGAGGCGTTCATCCATGTTTCTGTTAGGAAGGCGACGTCCGGAGAGATGGTGTTTAGTAAGTTCCAAAGGTCGATGGCGTGTTTGTGGACCGAGCGGGTGTTGAGAAGGATGCATTTAAGGTGGTTGGTGTCCGATCTCTGTTTGGTGTTAGTAGATGTGGAGTTGGTCTTGGTGCCGTCATACTTGCTGGAGTTGCAAGTGAAGGGTCCATGGGTGTGTCCAGGTGCGGCTTGGGCGCAGTTGGGGAGACGGCCGGGGTTTAGTGCTAAGAGGGTGGGGGCGTCGTATGTAATGCGGGAGGGGTGGGTGGTACGGGAACCAGGGGGTCTGCCGCTGGGCGCGGCCTTGGCACGGACGGGCGTAGACGGGCTTACCTTTGGCGCACCTTCGGCACGGCCGTAGCGCGTGGACGCTGCGCGTTGGATCATCAGCCTTAAATGGATAGTGGAGGGGGCGGAGCGTGGGAGGGGGAGCAGGGAGGCGGGGGCGTAGGGGGAGGGACGGGCTGCAGGCACAACAAAATGGACGGGGAGACAACAACAGGACCGGGAAATGCGAGCTGGCGCTGGAACACGGGCAGAATAACCCTTTCAATTAAGTCAAAGCAATGCACAGCGTTCCTAAATGTGATATGTAAATCAGGCTAAACAATGCGGAGTAATCACAGTTCAAGCAGAGTAATGCTGAGCGCTACGCAGGCAGAGCGGGTGCAGATCCAATTAGTAAAATATGCCAGAGCAGCGCTACGATACCACAAGCAGCGCTATGGATCCAGGAGGGAGGGTGGAGCGGCCGCCTCACGCGGCCGCCTCTTTGCTGGAAGACAGTCGCTGCGCGTCGATGCATGCTCCAGGCGCTCTCATTTCGTTCCGGGGAATCAGCCTGGATCAAATCTCCATATGTCGCCCCCAGCGTCCCCAGAGACATGCCTGTCCTAGTACCGCTCCCCGAAGTCTGGGCACTCCAGAATATGGCTATTTTGGTCAATGCTCGAGTGGAGGGACTATTTTCGTGTCTGCTCACTCAGCCATCTTGGCAACTCCCCCCGCTACTCGATTTTTATTCCACCCGGCATCACACTTTAAAGAACACTATTATGAGGAACAGTGTGCTATTAAAACTGTGTAATTTTTTTAATGTTCCCCTTTCAAACTTATAAGTCACTTTTTATTATAATTACCACCAGCATGTGATAGGTCTAGTTTCGTGACAAAATTTAATATGGAGAATCATAAAGTAGCTTCTTATAACTGCTTTTGTTTTGGTGGGAGATCTTTCCCTAGGCAGTAAGTGGCAGCTGCATATTAAAGTTCAAATTGGTTGACCATGGGACCAAAAGTGACTTATAAGTTTGAAAGGGGAACATTAAAAAAATTACACAGTTTTAATAGCACACTGTTAACATGGACAAAACAACGAAAAAATTTTTTTTACTTTTCATATGCAGATTATTACGTTGGTGAGAATGGCCCTGCTGTGTGTATTACTTTTTGATTACAGTTGGGTTTTTCTGCAGCTCCGCGTTTTCTTATTTTCTAGGAGACAGTGATAGCTCCAGTTAGTTTGTGTTCCATTGCTTCCAAGCTACATTTGTCCTATACAAGTAACGATATACATTTACATAATAGAAAGAACATTTTAATGGAGATAACAAAGGACCTTAAGGGTCTTAATATTGATAGGGTGCAAGGGCTTTTTGTGATGCAAGGATGTTAATGTTGGCCGAGCTAATTGTGTGGGCAGTAATACTCGGTGGAGAAAGTTGTGAGGGATGGGAGTGAGGGACTATGTTGTTGATGATGTCCTTTTTAACCATGGCCATGCTCTCAGCAAATATTGTGCACTGATTGTTTGGCAGAGCTCATGTGTGCAAACATGGCTGGGTAGATATTTTTGTTTAGGGGAGCAAACGCAAATGGAGAATTACCACCATGGCAAATTCATCTATTTTTTTTCAGGGCTGGGCAGCTGTTGCAGTGGAGGTAATAAACACAAAAACAGTTGGTTCTGTTGGGGTTAACAAATTGCTTTGAATTGTAGAAGCAGCACACGTTTACTTCTAGCATTATCAATGATTTAAGGAAATAACATAACACTCACCAAGGTATAGAATTGAATGCTGTATTCAAGCTTGACTCTTGCCCTTCCTTTCAATTATTTTTATCCTTGTCGCATAACACACACCGGATGCCAGTTTTAATTAATCCCTTAAGCTTCCGCACCCCATCTCCTGCCCTGAAGAAGACCCACCTCGACGCCTTTCATACTATTGGGCATTTGTAGGGTCGAAACGTCGAAGCACTTGATATGTCTACACAACGCTCATGATCCTATTTTAAATAATTTATGGACCTTGCAGCGTATGTGCAACAATCATAAGGGCAAACAGAAATCTTCTCCCCTTCCCATTTCTCATGTTGATTTGTCTTGTATCTAGTGTACTGTTTATGGCCCCAATCTGAAAGAAACATGTTAGTGTTAGATTCCTTACCTTAGAATATCCCCAGGCGTCAGACTGGATCCGGAAAGTTTTCATCAGCACTACCCTTGCGCTCCGGCAGGCGTCGTCTGTGGCTCCACATCCGTTGTCGGCGTTGTGAACACCGGGATGACGTAGTCGGAGTACTTAGACGCCGCCCTCGCGTGCTGACGTCAGTTCTTCTTTTTTCTGCGCCAACAAGCGCAGATCCGGGAAGAGCAGTACTCTAGTCATTTTTTGACTAACTTTTTTGATGTCTTTTTATCACTTTTCGATGCCATTCGGGATGCCTGGTTTTAAACCTTGCTATGCCTGTCACCGCCTGGTGTCGGTGCCGACCCCCACCATCGGTGCCTTTACTGCCTCGGGGCAGACCACGATGACAAGTCGTGCCCCGACTGCCGGGCCTTGACCTCGAAGGCTAGACGAGGGCGGTCCCATAAGTTACTTGAGCTCCGGCAGTCGGCGCCCCGCCGCTCGGGGTCCCGGTCGAGGAGGAAGTCTAGGGACCGGTCGCGGAGCCGCTGTGATCGCCTCTTGTTGAGTCCCCATCACTCGTCGGGCTCCAAGTCCTCCGGTAAGTCGAGGCATTCGAAAAAGAAGTCGAAGAGGCGTCCTCGCTCTTCTGACTCCCCCTGACGCTCACGTGACGCGGCCGGGGGTTCGGGCGACACCACCCGCGTGGCTCCGCCGGAGCCGCGTCAATCTCCACACCCGCCGGTCCCTAGGCTGCATGCGACACCAGGGGAGATGCGTGACTTCCTCGTGGCCATGAGGGCTCACTTCCCTCCGTCGGCACCTGTCGGGGCGCCTTCGGGCCCCGCGGGTTCGACTGGGAGCCCTTGCGGGCCGGCAGCCCCGGCGCCATCTGGTGTTTCGGCCCCGGCGCCGACTCCGGTCCCGATGCTGTAGGGCCCCGCAGGACCCAGGACTGGATCTGGGTTGTCGCCAGTCGACCTCATGACTCCTCCGCTGGCGCCGACCCAGAGGGTGTCTCTCCCAGTGCTGTCCGATTGCGACACCGGAGCGGCGCCGCTAGGAGCAGTCTCCGATGAGTGACCAATTCACCTACGACTCGGCTCCATCATTTTTGCCTGGTTTCCCGGAGATGGATGACGTTGAGGACTGGGAGGGGTCTGAGGACCCTCTGGCACAGCAGTGCCAGTTAAGCCAGGACTGGGCAGATGAGCTGGGGGAGGCCAGTGGTCTAGACACTTCGCCTGACACTGGATTAATCTCTCCTCCCTCCGTGGCTTCGGAGGAGGGGGCTACTTATAGCGTGGTGTTGAACAGGGCAGCCAAGGCCTTGGCTCTTGAGCACCCTGTCGCGGCCGTGAGGACTTACCTCCTCACTGAGGTGCTCAAACCGCAGGCAAGCTCATCAGAGCCTCTACTGCCGTTTAACGAGGCCCTCACCGATGTTCTGATGGACACCTGGTCCAAGCCCGTAACAGGCCTCCCTGTGGATCGGAACGTGGCCAGACGCCACCGCCCGGCTCCGGGCGACCCCTGCTTTCTGTCCGTTCACCCCACCCCAGAGTGCCTGGTGATTCAGGACTGTACGTCCCAGACCGCATTCCCGACCGCTCCTCCGGATCGGGAATCCAAAAGTTATGATCAGTTTAGGAAGAAACTGTTCTCCTCTCTGAGTTTGGGGCTGCGGTCTGTCAACACCGCCTGCCTTTTGGGACGTTACACCCACTTTCTGTGGGATACGGTTGTGGAGGTGCTGCCACAGTGTCCATAGGAGGCTTGGACACGGCTCGCCCAAGCTCTGGCGGAGGGCCGGGATGCAACACTTTACTCGATTCGATGTGGAATTCACACCACAAACTCGCTGGGCAGAGCGATTTCCATGACGGTGGCGGTTCGCCGCCACGCCTGGATGCGGTCTGCCAACTTCTCGGGGGGATGTCCAGGCCGAGGTCATGGACATGCCCTTCAATGGCCGTCGCCTCTTTGGCGACAAAGCGGATAGTGCGCTCGAGCGTTTTAAGGACTCCAGGTCTACAGCCAAGTCCTTGGGCCTGGGCCAGCACCAGCAAACCTCCGCTTTTCGCCCCTTTCGTGGCCAAGGAAGGGGCGCCCCCTACAGGTCCAGCCAGCCACAAGCTGCAGATCCAGTGTCAATGCGGTCGCGGATATGGTTACCGCTGTTGCGGTACCGGGGGACAACGCAGGGTCAGTCCACATCCGCCCCGCATCATCTGCCTCTAAGCCTTCCTAGTCGGGCATTTCACGCCCTTTCGACGCCAGTGGGGGACAGGGTTCGCCATCACTTCCTCCACTGGCGCTCCATCACGTCGGACAGGTGGGTGCTGCAAATCGTCCAAAGGGGCTACTCCCTCCCCTTCGAGGCGACCCCTCCAGCCATGCCACTGCAGTACCACCGCATGTCGGGGGATCACTTGCAACTTCTGCAGGAGGAAGTTATGGCCCTCTTGGCCAAGGGGGCCATCAAACTCGTTCCTGGGCCAGAAATAGGGCGTGGTTGATTCTCCCACTACTTTTTGGTACCCAAGAAGGGCAAAGGAGGCCTACGCCCTATCTTGGACCTCCGGAGCATCAACGGCTTCCTTCGGAAGGAGAAGTTCAAGAAGCTGACTTTAGCTCAGGTCCTAGCTGCCCTAGACCCTGGAGACTGGATGGTAGCTTTGGACTTTGGACGCTTATTTTCCCATCCCCGTCCTGCCGGCCCACCGGCACCACCTGCGGTTCACAGTAGGCCATGAGCCCTTTCAGTTTACCGTGCTCCCCTTCGGACTTACCAGTGCCCCTCGGGTGTTCACGAAAGTGATGGCGGTGATCGCAGCTCATCTGCGCAGATCAGGGTTTTCAGTCTTCCCCTATCTTGACGATTGGTTGTTGAAGGCGGGCTCGCCCCAAACAGTCGTCTCCCACCTCCAGACTATGGCTGACCTCCTGCACGCGCTGGGGTTCTCCATCAACGTGCCGAAGTCACACCTGTGCCCCTCTCAGAAGCTCCTTTTCATCGGAGCGGTTCTGGACTTGGCGCAGTTTCTGGTTTATCCTCCCGAGCAGCTGGTTCGGGATATTCAGGCTCTGATTCCGATCTTTCAACCTTTATCCAGAGTTTCGGTCAGGTTGACGCTGCGGCTCCTGGGGCTGATGGCCTCCTGCATCCTTCTGGTGCATCACGCCAGTTGGCAGATGCGGGCTCTGCAGTGGGACCTGAAGTTTCAGTGGGCACAGCATCAGGGCAACCTGTCCGACCATGTCCTGATCTCGGAGGGCACTGCGAGTCAGTTGCAGTGGTGGCTCACTAACCACGATTGGGTCAGCGGCAGATCCCTCTCCCTACCCCAACTGGAGCACGTAGTAGTGATGGATGCCTCTCTCCTGGGATGGGGGGGCCACATGGGAAAGGCAGAGATCAGAGGCCTCTGGTCTCCGGCGGAGTCCTTGCTCCATATCAACCTTCTGGAGCTGCGGGCGATCTGTCTTGCACTGAAGGCATTCCATCCCTCTGTCCGGGGAAGTGTAGTGCAAGTGTTCACGGACAACACCACCGCCATGTGGTACTGCAACAAGCAAGGCGGGTGGGGTCGTGGACCCTTTGTCATGAGGCTTTGCGCCTCTGGACATGGCTGGAACACCATGGCGTCACCCTGGTGGTTCAACACCTGGCAAGTTCCCTGAACGCCAGAGTGGACGAACTCAGCTGCCTGCATGATTGATCACGAATGGTGTCTGAACTCTGACGTGGCGCAAGGTCTCTTTCGGCAGTGGGGAGAGCCTTGGTTAGATCTATTCGCCACCGAAGAGAATTCGCAATGTCATCAGTTCTTCACGTTGGAATTTCCAAGGCGGCACTAGCTCGTAGTGGAGATGCTGTATGTTGTACGCCTTTCCACCTATACCACTTCTGTCCAGAGTGCTGAAGAAGATCTGGCGAGACCGAGCCAAAGTCATCCTTGTGGCTCCGGACTGGGCACAAAGATACTGGTATCCCGAGCTACTCAGCATGTCAGTCGATCCCCCGATTCGTCTGCCTCTTCAGGAGGTCCTTCTGTCGCAGCAGCAGGGGACGGTCCTCCACCCGAACCTGTCCAGTCTCCACATACATGTGTGGGGATTGAGCGACGACAGTTGAGGCCATTTGACTTGCCTCTTGAAGTCTGTGATGTGATTCTGGCAGAGGCGTCCCTCCACAAAATCGGTATACGCCTGCAGGTGGAACAAATTTGTGGCATGGTGCACAGCAAAGGCTGTGGATCCACTCTCTGCCCCCCTTTCAGAGGTTCTCCTCTTCCTTCTTTCTCTTGCCCAGCAGGGCTCTGCTCTGGGCACTATCAAGGGCTGCCTCTCTGCCATTTCAGCCTTCTTAAGGCTTCCTGATCAGCCTTCTCTTTTCAAGTCCCCTGTTGTAAATAGATTCTTGAAAGGCATCACACATATGTTTCCTCCTGTTCCCTTTGTGATGCCTCAGTGGGACTTGAATCTTGTGCTTGCGTATCTGATGTGCGCTCCCTTTGAGCCACTTCATAATTGTCCTCTTCGTCTTCTAACTCTTAAAACTGCATTCCTGATTGCCATCACCTCTGCCAGGAGAGTGAGTGAACTCCAAGCTCTATCTTCTAAACCTCCTTTCCTCTCTGTCCATCCGGACAAGGTTGTTTTGAGTACTCGTCCTTCTTTCCTGCCCAAGGTGGTCACAGCATTTCATATTGGGCAGTCCATCACCAGAGGAAGAGAGGCTCCACCATCAGGACCCAAAACATGCGCTCTCCTTCTATCTAGATCGCACACGCCAGTTCCAGGTGGACGACCAGCTCTTTGTTGGTTACGTGGGCGCTAAGAAGGGACGGGCGGTGCACAAGCGGACCATCTCTTGGTGGGTCGTCTTGTGCATCAAGGTGTGCTACTCTTTGGCAAAAAAAGAGCTTCCTGTTGGGCTGCGCGCCCATTTCCACTCGGGCCACGGCGGCTACTACTGCCCTGGGTCGGGGAATCCCCTTGCAGGACATCTGTCAGGCAGCAACGTGGGCCTCGCTGCACACATTCGCTAGGCACTACTGCCTGGACAGCCAAGTACGGAGAAATGGCTTTTTGGGCCGTTCCGTTCTCCAGGACTTTCCGGTGTGATCTTGGTTCGCAGACCCACAACCGGGGTTGGTATTGCGGGGGTATCTATTCTAAGGTAAGGAATCTAACACTAAAGTTTCTTTCAGATGCACAAGTTACTTACCTTCGGTAACGATATACCCTGAAAAACATGCTTGTTAAATGTAAAAGGTAAGCATTTTTCTCTCTTCGTCACTAAAGTAGCTGTCACTTTCAGAGGAACAAGTGCATTCGTATGGCAGCCATCAACAGTCACACTCTGGTTTCAATGGTCGCTTCCAAAATAGCCAGAAAGAGTTCCTGCCGCTGGCACCGCTCGGACCCTCAGGAAAATACTCCACATGACTCACCGACGGACGAGATGCCTGCAGCCTTCCAGCACCACCTTTGTTTGGACAGACCGAAGAGTGAAAGGGGCCAAGACGTGTTGCCGGACACGGTTGGGAAATATGACTTCAGCGACCTCAACACGACAGCGATACAGTGAAACTGTATCCGTCCTTTCATGACAGGCGAGTCAACTAGGTTTTCTAACGACATACAACACCAATCCTCCATGAAACAATTGGTGATATCTAGTTTTGGACTAATAAATCGGGTTACTTGCATCATGCTACCAGCTTCCTTTCCCCGTTTCATCCCACAGAGCTCCACCATATCTTACAGTATTACATACAGCATAACAATGGAAACTCTTTTGCTGGATTGAGGTGGAAAATCCAATGGCACCTACCATAAGCTCAAAAGTAGTGCTTGCAACAACAGTGAAAGCATCACCTAGCGCACTGCGCAACGTTCTCCTGGACCGCCCAGGATTCCTTAAGTGAATAATCCAAAGGATCAACAGTTCAAAATATCCAGTACTCTCATTTTATTCATGAAGTGTTCGAATGTTTCTATTCAATTCATATTTCTTTAAATTCACATTTCATCTCTATTCACAATTCACATCGTCAGTCCAATGCATTTCGGGCATCTTGGCCCTTCATCTGGGACAATAAGGCTGAAAACAAGATACAGTAAACGCGTAATTAATACCCAAGAAACTAAAGTCTTATTCCACACATAATGAAACATCATGCACGCTTCTTGTGAAACCGTTTTGTGCATCAGTGAAATCCCCAAGTGACTCTCTGCAAAAGTTTCAATAAAAACGTGAAATGAAAAAAGTAGCCCTCAGGCACTCACACTTGTATGAATCTCAAGTGAATAATATCTTCAAAACGAACAAGTTACAAATCTGTGAAATGCAAGAATGTTATAAGTACATCTCCCGTAATTATGTTCGTATTCAATGTTGTTTATTATAAAAATCAAGCAAGCTTACTTTTCTCTTTCAGGGTCTCTCCCGCCAAACGGCCAGTGTGTAATGTTTGAAAAGCGGCCGCGGTAGCTGCCACTCTTAGTGTTTAATGCATTGTTTGACTTTGCAAAGTTTGTAAGCTATCCCGTGATTGGTCTAGCTTCCGATCACATGATCGGACAGCGGCCAATCACATTGTGATGAAAACCTCTAATGAAACTCTAGGGCGTGTGAGAACTCTGTCTAAATAAAGTTGTGTGATGTGTAAACAAATGCTGAAATAGCCTATTCAAAGCAAACTCATAAAAGAAAACATGATGATTGTCAAAATGTTAACCAAGGGGATAGAATTCTCATCCTGCATTACAGGTTCAAGGCTTCTACAAAAATTCATGGTTATAAATAACAGGTAAATTCGGTCCGATCATTCAGACCGAATGGCTTATGGGAATTTAACAAATACATCCAGTTGTTTTCTCGCTGTAATAAAAAACTGTTATTATCACGTCCTTCCATCTTTTCAATCACCTCCAGAATGAGAAATTGTAATTGGGATACATTGTGATGTGACTCTTTAAAATGTACCGCTATGCATGATTTCTTATTTCCAGTTCTGATGTTAGACTTGTGTTCATTGAGTCTCACTTTTATCTTGCGAGTAGTCTTACCAACATACACTTTCCCACATGGGCATTTGAGCATGTAAATTACGTTTGCTGTATCGCAAGTGGCATTGACTCGGAGGTTGATTTTGTAGCCTTTCATCGGATGAGTTAAAGCATTCCCTCTGATTATGTTATTGCAGTGGCCACACTGCAAACATGGTCCAGTTCCACGAAAGCGTACTTCAGGTGTGGTTTTCATCTGCAATAATTCGCCAAGGTTCTTGCCTCTGGTAAAGGCAAAGATAGGTGGTTCATCAAATGTATTTTTAAAGTCTGGTTCTGCTTTCAAAATTTTCCAGTGGTTATGAATGATTTTTTTGAATCTATAACTCACAGTGGAGTATTTGGATACAATTGTCATTCTCTTATCCTTGTCTTTAATACGGGTTTTCAATAAGTCAGTTCTCCGCATATTGTTAACTTTCTGTTCTGATTGTCTAATCAGAGTGTCAGGGTAGCCTCTGCTGCAAAATCTATCGCCCATTTCCTTTATTTTAGTCTTGGCTTTTATTGGATCTGACATGATTTTTTTCACACGCATCATTTGTGATGTCGGTAGATGTTGTTTCAAAGACTCCTGGTGGAAGCTCTGGAAATGAAGGGTATTGTTTCTATCTGTGTTTTTTCGAAACAGTTCTTTTTCTATCTTTCCGGAATGTTCAATTCTGTTAATGCGCTTTCAAGTGATTCTTTAGTGTCTTTCCAAAGAATGAAAATGTTGTCGATATAACGAACGAACATTTTCAGATTAGCTGTCCAAACTGGATTCTTTAGTATATTCTGTTCTTCATAAGATTTCATGTAGATGTTGGCATACACTGGGGCGACGCAATTGCCCATCGAAGTTCCAACCAATTGTTGGTACCAGATGTTGTTAACTTTGAAGTAACTATGGTACAATGTAAATACAATGAGTTCCAAAAGAAAAGTTTGAAAAGACAACTCATAGTCTGTCGTTAAAATTGCTTCCTCCATTGCCTCAATCCCCGCACCATGCGGGATTGAGGTATACAATGATTTAACATCCGCAGTACACAGAATCAATCGTTCATCTGTCTCCATTTGTAGTTCATCTAGTTTTGTGAGAAAGTCAGAAGTGTCCCTGACATATGTCACCATCTGTTGTACTGTGGGTTGCATATACCTGTCTATAAATTGACCCGTAGGTTCATGTATGCTGTTTCTGGTGGAAACGATGGGACGCAGAGGAGGATCAAATAAGTTCTGATGTACCTACGGCAACATGTAGAAGGTCGGACTCCTCGGGTTAAGTTTAATTAGAAAATTCTTGGTTTTTTCTGTGATTTTTCCATTAGCTCTAGCTTTTTGAATGATTTCAGTGAGTTTAATCAGGTATTCTTGTGTGGGATTATGATCCAAAGGAGCATAGGTGTTCCCGTCAAATAGATGTTCTGTGATTCTTTTCTGGTACATCTCCGTGTTCATTACAAGGCCTCCGCCCTTATCTGCTTGTATGCAGGTGATCCTCTGGTTGTTTGCCAGATTTCTTGGTCATATTTGTTTTTGTTCTCTTCTCACATTTGATTTTATTCAAGTCCTGTTTGACTATTGTCTCAAATAGGTTGAAAGACTTGTGGCTCATTGGGGCCATGAAAGTGCTCTTTGATCGTAAACCCTTCAATTGGTCTAGTTCTTGGGACAAAGGTTTCGGTACAATATTATCAAAATAGTGGCGCAACCTCAATTTTCGCATACGCTTAAAAAAAACTGACCTCAAGTTCTAATATGTTCGTTTGGGTTTTAGGGACAAAAGACGTTCCTTTTTGTAACATTGTAAGTTCCTGTTTGGTAAGATCATAGTCGGAGATGTTGATCACTAAGTGTTCCTGCTCGTAGTTTTCTTCTTCTCCTTTTCCTTGGTTACGCTTCTTGTGGTTGGGGCATCTTTTTCCCCTCCTGGGTCGTCTGTTAAAGCGGGGCTTTGTTCTAAAAAAGGCACCTTCGCGCTGTTTGTGTCTGCTGATGTCGTTGGTGTCATAGATGTATTGATTCCCTCATGAGTGGTAGGGGCTCCTTTTCTAGATACTTGATCTTTGTTGGATGGAGGTTTGTTGGACATATCGCTTCCTGAAGAGGAAGTATCAGTGTACGGAGTGTAAGGGCGGTTTCTCCTTTTCTGGGCATACACGTCAGCCCACGTATAGACCTCCCCTAATTTATAATCAACGTGTCACGTCTAAACTTTCTAATTTTCCGCTCGTTGATCTCCTGTGTGTGTTTATCGATTTGTTCTTTGATATCATTCAGGACTGTAGTTAGTTCTTCTGCGCTCATCATTTTAGATAATTCATCAGAAATCTCATCCATATCTTTGCTGAGTTAAACTAAAATTCCTGAAAGTTCCTCGATAATCAACAGTATCAAATCAAGCGAACATTTATTAAGTATCGCGTACCATTTATCTTGAAAAGTCTTTGAGTTCTTACACAAAGATGGCTTAAGTGCTATGCGCAACCCTCTTGGTATGCGTTGCATCTTATGATAACGAATTAAGGTGCTGGCATGTAATTTCTGGTTAACATGTCTTTTTGAGATGTATAAAAGTTGTTTTATGCTCTGTGCCTTGGTTCTGTTAGAGGATGTGTAGTCTATTTCCTCCTGTATTAAAGAATAAATCCTTGAGGCCTCCCCTTCTTGGAAAGCAAATGTATCTGCCCTTGCTTCCGTGCTCTTACTAATCTCTTCATATTGCATTATGTCGATCAAGATGTAAAGCTTGTTCTTAAGTGTGAAGTTATCATGTGAACAAATTTGTGGCGTGCTGCTGGCCTCGATGACAAGAAATGATATCGTGAGTGTAAGATAGAGGTGAAAGCGCACAGCCTGTCTATAAGAAACTCAGTTATAATGTTTCACAGTAAATCTCATCACATTTTAGCGTGCTGCTCGGGTGGCACCTCTTGTCTTGGGCGTCCTGGAATATGACTCAAAAGTAGTGCTTGCAACAACAGTGAAAGCATCCCCTAGCGCACTGCGCAACGTTCTCCTGGACCGCCCAGGATTCCTTAAGTGAATAATCCAAAGGATCAACAGTTCAAAATAGCCAGTACTCTCATTTTATTCATGAAGTGTTCGAATGTTTCTATTCAATTCATATTTCTTTAAATTCACATTTCATCTCTATTCACAATTCACATTGTCAGTCCAATGCATTTCGGGCATCTTGGCCCTTCATCTGGGACAATAAGGCTGAAAACAAGGTACAGTAAACGTGTAATTAATACCCAAGAAACTAAAGTCTTATTCCACACATAATGAAACATCATGCACGCTTCTTGTGAAACAGTTTGGTGCATCCGTGAAATTCCCAAGTGACTCTGTGTACACTGGTAAAATATTGGACTTTACCGCATCACTTTTCATTCTATGGTTACCCTGTCGGGTTGGAATTATCACCGGACGAGGGCCCTAATATATAAGGATCCAGCCATCAAGCCCTGAAGAGTTATAGCGTCTGTGATTGTA
This sequence comes from Lissotriton vulgaris, assembly GCF_964263255.1. NCBI lineage: Eukaryota > Metazoa > Chordata > Amphibia > Caudata > Salamandridae > Lissotriton > Lissotriton vulgaris. Next base: position 848,933,646 of record NC_141695.1, read on the forward strand.
CAGAACTATAACGAAACACGTGTCGGTTGGCTGTAAAATTTCCATGTGACGTGATGACCTAATAAAAGGAGATATACATCTACTCCTGGAACCAACGTTGGACATTTGTTTCTTTGGGATTTTACCTAACAGTATTCTACTGGTTATTTTGTTTTGGAGTGTTTCGTTTTGTTATTCACATAGGGAGGTGAGCTGGATTTGTATTCCTCCCTGCCCCGCCCTTTTAAATCTTATATATTGTTGCACGTTTGAGAAAATGAAATGCTTTGTGTCATTACAGATTTGAAGATGCTTACCTATTATAAAGGCTGATTGCCATATACAACAAAAATATTTTGTTATAATGCAAATTACATGCTGTGTTACAGAAAGCAAAAGAATAAACAAATTTGAGTTTCCCTATATCACAGTTTATCTTCATAGCATGAACCCCTGACTGACTACCAAGGATTCTAGATGAGAACATTATCTCCCTGTGGTCCATAAGTGCCCTTGATTATTGCTAGCATTCATTTGGCTTAATATGTGCCCATGCTTGACTAGCAGGTGATTCTTCAATGTCATATGTTAATTTTGCCAGTGACGTTGCTGGGAGAGACCACTTTATTTGGGGGTGGCAGAGGTGAACAATTGTCGTTGTCTGTCGACTAAACCCCCACCTCCCTCCCTCCCTTGCTGTTACCTGCCCCAGTGTCACTGGGCGGCAAACTCAGGGATTGCCCCGGGCGGCAAAAGCTGTAGATACTTCACTGAACATTTTGCAATTAAAAAGAAAAGTTTGATGGTATTTAGTAATTAGTCTCACGTGGGACTTCTAACCTAGGGAATGTAGGAAGTGTTGTTGAGCCACAATTTTTTGTGAGACTACAGTGCCTCTCCTTTTACTGTATGTAGCATTAGGACATTGGAAGTGAGTTCTGGGTCCAGAATATGACATCTGGCAAGCATACAGAGGTCATTGAAGTGAATGCTCATAGAAACATGGCTCTGTCCTCTGTTAGAAGCTAGGTGAAACAAGGCAGTTATTCACAGCTTCAACTAAATCATTGATACGGTCAATGGTGATGTGATATGTGACATTTCCAGAGATGTCAGTGATCGTTATTCCTGACGTTACTGTTCTTGCCCTCTCATCGATCTCATTTCTAAGTGTGGCGCTCCCGTGATGCAAGCTGGTGAAAAACATTGTATGTGAGTGAGTACAATCAACCTGATCCCTGAGGGGACTGACACCTTTCTAAGTGAAGGGCGTTTGTGAGAATTTGCTTGGTGTGAACCAAGGGGCTAAGCCAGATTTTTTTAGGTCGAGCTTGGGCAGCGCATGCGCTACTCTGCGAGGCATGCTGTATTGGAGTATGGAACAGAAGCCCAGCCCACTCTCTGCCTATATTTGTCATACGCTTGTGTCATTGTCCTACGTAAATGCTGGCTTCTGATTCGTTTATAAGCTTGTTAGTCCCTCCTTAGTACCACCTTGTCTTAATTCGTAACCTCCCATGAGGACTGGCCCTTTTACTTCTGTTGTTACACAGCAAGTCTTTTTAAGTCTAAGCACTATTTTCTTCAAATAGTTTCTCCTACTGCAGGCACGATATGCTTTCCTGCAACATTCAGTGTGTCTTGCGCGCTTTAAGCAACCTGGGACAATGGCGGCCACTTCTTTGAATATGTTTTTTTTGGGGTATATATTCTCCGTTTTATGAATTACACTGCTGTATAAAGTAAAAATATTTTTTTTTTAAAGAATGTCTCGCATTTACAAGGGTTTGAGCTATTGGCATTGTAAATGACAATGCCTTTTATTTGTGTTAATTATCAAAACATAAAAATAAGTCATTGTCATTTACAATGCCAATAGCTTAATCTCTCCGAAATGCGAGGCCTAATGCATTGCAAATGCTTGTTAAATAGAGTCCCTTGGGTCAGTGGTCTACAGGAGAGGAAGTCGGGAATTCCCAGTGGGAGAAGGGAGGGTTTTAGGAGCTGTTGCAAATTGAAGGTAAAAAGTTTGTCTTGCAGAGTCTAACTTTAGGGAATGAAGCACCATCCTTTGGCAAATTGCCTTGAAACAGTCGAAGATTTTCAATTTAAGAGGGTTTGTTTTCTGGTATGTCTAAACATGTGCACTGATAATGCTTTTTTCTAAATGCCTTTTTTTCCTCCTCTATAGGACATGAAGAATGCCATTATCACCCCCTGCAACCATTTCTTTCATGCTGGATGTCTTAAAAAATGGCTGTATGTACAAGAGACCTGCCCCCTATGCCACTGCCAGCTGAAAAACACTTCACAACTACAACCAGGGCCAGAAGCCATGCCTGCCCCAAATGTGGTAGCTGAGCCATTAGCCGCTGAACCAGAACCTGCTAAGCAGCCAACACTTGAAGAAGCAGCAGCAGCTTCATTATGTCAGGACCTGAACACCGTGAATCCTGGAAATTCATCAACCGAGCAAGCCTCCCTGAGCACACCGGGAAAGAATGAGACTATGAGCCCAGATATGACGCAAGAAAAAGTCTTGCCGGTGAGACGGCATGAAGTTGTGATTCTAAATGGCTCAGACTCCAGCATGCCCTTCAGGAAGGAGCAACAAGAGGTGAAGTGTCAGGAAGGCATTACTGAATTTACTGCTCCATTGCTTGGGTGGGATGAGATTTTAACTCCTGAGCACCCAGCCATTACCGGTCCAGTGGGCCAGGTGAGACAGTCTGAGAAGCGAGGGAGCCAAGATGCCACGGAGGACTGCATGTCTGCGTTAGTATTTGAAGCAGAGTCTGGCATGGGGAAGAAACATTGCTGAGAGCACTTCCTGTACACCTGATGTGCTTTCCACCCCAGCTTCCTTCAATCAGTAACACAGTTAATGCTGATAAAGTGTCATTAGTAATATCTGGAGAGGATTATGTTGATGATTTGGCTGGAGCTGTGCTCTGGAAATGGCTGTCTATTCCTAGTGCAACCTCTTTGGTTGAGAGGGTGGCAAAGGCTCCTTGTGAACATTCCGCAAGGAAAGGCTAATAAAGCAGCTCTGCAGGATAGATGCTGCTGACTGAGAATATTTCATCTGCAGGGAGCCCCTTGGGCAGTGAGACTTCCCTCCCAGCCCTCGTATTGCAGGGAGGAAAGCAGAGCCTGAGGAGTCCCTGAAAGTCCTTTGAACCAGAGCTGTGTGAGTTCTGTACAGCACCCAAGAGAATCAAAAGGGAAAGGGCTGTTTATGTGGGCAGGTTAATGCACGCGCTTGCATGCACATGCACGCGCTTGCATGCACATGCACGCAGTGTACACGTATATACTCACACATCAGGTTCTGTGGGGGGCACAATGACATTAATCTGCTACAGCTGGAACTGCAGGAAATGTGTCCACGGCTTTCAAGAGGAAATGTGATGGGATATATATATACTTCAATATATATCTATATTCCCTTTTATTTAGATTTTTGTAAAATGACTCTTGTCCCTTTATGATGTAAAACTCGAGTTCCAGAGATCACTTTCAATAACTAGAGGTGTGAAAGTGGGAGGAGCTTTAGATTACTGACGGGGTACTCAGGGGTGGTTGAATTATGTGTAACCATCAATTCTCGCAATTGATTTAACAGTATTAAATTCTGGCCAACAATGCACTTTTGGGAATGAATATGCATTGATGTGTATGACCAAGAGCTACCAGCAACCCAAAGTTCTTTGGATTTGCACCTTTATTTTCCTTTTTGAAGAGATTTTGTCGTATTTAAATTTTTACCTCCATATAACTGCTTTAGTTTGAATGTATAGAAATGAAGCAATTTTATATGTGAATTTTGATATAAAAATAGTGACTTATTTATACAAATCCGCTTTGCTTTAAAGGAAGGTAGTGTTCCTTTCCGACTTCAAAATTATGAAGTAATTTTTTTTAATCATTTTTTAGTGTTACATTTGGATGTAGACTGACAATAGGTTAAATGTCCCAATAAAAGACATTTAAACATGCATTAAGTGGTTGTAATCAGTGCTGTTGATTGAAGTACAGTTTTGTTTTAAAAAAGAGCTTTTTTAATCGGTGCAACCTATTTAAACAGTATAACTGGCATCAATCGACATTTGTAGGTATCAGATTTGCTACAGTTATCTAAAGCACAAAGTGAAGTAGCTCTGATATCACATTCATGTTTCATTGGGCCCTTGCCCTGGCTAGCCATCCCATGCCTTCTCCTCCTTAAACTCCACCTGTTCCCCCTCCCATTTCCATGCCCATCATCTGGCCTTTCTAGCTCACAGCAATCATTCACTGGTCCTATATGATTTGCCTCTCTATGCTCCACAATTTCAGCTGTCATACATCGTATGCTGGTTTGACATAGCTTACAGTTGGGACCGATGTGTGAAAGAAGTACGGTTCAGGGGAGGCAAAGGGATGCACAGATTGGTGTCTTGTTTTTGGGGACAAAACCTATCAACCTTTTTGTGGAATTAAAATTAAGAATGCTTAGTCTGGCTGAGTGTAAGGGTAAACTATCCTTTTCTTTCAAGTTCTTTTGGAAGTCATGGATGTTAGGTTAACCTTTTCTCCCCATATTGAGTGAACTGGACACACTAGCCACTTGACGCTAATTCCCATGACGTGATGATGTAGCCTATTAAAAAATGAGAATATTTTGTGTAAAATACCTGTATACTTGACAGATGAGTGGACTATCCATAGGATAAATATTCTAACTTTAATTTAAATCTTGCTAAGCTCAGGAAGCTGGGAAGTGGTTTCTGTGTGTTGACATGGGAGCAGGCTTGTAAGATGCTGGAGAGCCACTGCCAGTTAAGGAATCCTCTTGCTCCACACCTGCTCTTCACCATACATCATGGCAGACTGGAGAGATGAATCAACCAGAGCTGATGTTATTGCTCTGGAACTTCCCTTCCCTCTGACAGATTTTCACCTTTAAGTGGAAGACTTCATGTGGTATGGTGGATCCTTCTTGAATCCTTTTTAGCTGACTTTTGGAAGTATGGTTGTAGAAAACTTCTTGCATCATAAGGGTTAACTTATACAATGAATTATTAACAAGCTGTGTTCCGCCCTGCTTCCACATGGCACTTATAGCCAGCCGTTGAAATAAATGTAAATAGTTTTGTAAGTAACAACACTCTAGCTTATTTTCACTGGGTTGAGCAGTCTAAAACTTAATGTTCGAGGCATATGAGCTGTAGATCATATGCGCTAGCATAGATCGCCATCTGGTGTTTGTGAGAAGGTGGCCTGATATGCAGTGGTCACTATTCTAGTGAACACTATGTATCAGTCCAGCAACCCTTATTGATGATTGGTTGTAAGTCAACCTTATAGACCAGCTATCCTAGTAGCGTGGATACGAGCAGTCTAAGGCTAAAGACTCGAGAGGGCGTGTTAAGCCAGCTGTTTACCACATATACCCCTTGAACACCAAGTGAAAGGACACCACACAAGTGTTATGAAAATAAACAGTTATTTATTAAAGATCACAACAGCCCTGTACTCTTTATGAGGACAGGGTACTAAGCACAAACCAAAACTCTTACAAAAATACTTAAGTTAGCACAGTATATACAAATGCCCGAGGGGCACGGAAAACCATATACTAGAAAAGTGGAATGCGAAATTACTAGCAGGTAAGTACAGTACTAATAGGCTTTGGAATCGCTAGGACTTGACTATAGAATCGTTAGATTACTTCTAGGAGACCCAGGGGACTCGGGTGCAGTGTGTGCACTCTCACGCGAGATGGTGGACAAAGTCTATGGTAGCTAGAAATTGCAAAGTTAGTGTTCTCGGGCGAACCCGACCTGGTAGGGAGAAAACGAAAGTGGATCCTGACCCTTGGATAGTGAGGCTATGCTGGGGCACCGAAATGCCGAAGTTACCTAGCCCAGGGGCTGCAGCTGCATATGTCTCAAAAGACGTCGGGAATCCTCGTTGACGGACCAGGAGCCTGGAAGAAAGAAGTTGCTGGCAGGCGACCAGTGAAGAAAGTTCGGTGGATCCAAGCCTGGATCGATGGAAGATGACACCTGAAAGCAGAGGGGACCAAGTTCGAGACTACTAGCCAGTAGTCAGTGGGCACCAGGAGGGCACCGGATGGTAGCCACCTCGACTAGGTGAGTGGGTGACGCTGTGCTCAAAGATCTCACGGACCAGGAGGCGTTGTCGGCGACCAGGATGGAGGATCGAGCTGTCCCACGAAGATAGAAGCTGTCGGCGTCGCTGGACCCAGGATTGGGCAACAAAGCCTTGGCAAATTCAAGCCCACGCGGTGGACCTAAAATGGCGTCTGGAGTGGACCAGGAGGGTCCGGGGTGCCTCTCTTCAAGAAGGAAGCAAGGGCCAGTCTGGAGCAACCAGACCAGCAGCAGTGATGTCGTCGGGCGTCGTTCAGAAGGCCACAAGCCAGCCGGCTAGTAGCCAAACAACGCGGTGCACAGCAAACAGCAGAAGGGCCCCACGCCGATCGTGGAGATGCAGGGAGGCTGATCTTGGGTGCTGGAGCTGCGCAGGGTTGGGGCTTCTCGGACCCCAAAGCACTCACCCGTGGAGGACACGGGGGGCTTGCAGTAAAGATGTTGTGCAGTCTTGGCGATCGTCGGTCCCTCGAGGTCTCGTCGCACTCACGGTTCTCAGCTTAGCTGTAGAGGTGAGTAGAGGTCAGAGGTGCCAGGGAAGCCGGGTCTCGTCGAGCTGGGTCGTCGGAGTCTTGATGAAGGACTTGCAGCAGACCGCAGTGTTCTTTAGGATGGTGCCCGCTTGATGCAGGGTGACTACTCCTTAGCCACAAGGGAGAATCTTGAAGAAGAAATCTTGAAGTCCTTTCGAAGAAAGTCGTGTCTTGATTCCAAAGATGATCTAATTTGAACAGGGGGCCCGCTCCTATCTTTATACTAAAAAAGGGGGCTGACCCGGTGACTAGGTCCTGCCTATGGGTGGGACTAGGAGGGGGGTGGTTACACCCCTCTGCCATGCCGGACTTTCCCCAGGCCAGGGGCTGGTGTGCCCCTGGAACTGGTTCAGACCGGCCTATGCGTAGTGAGCACCGGGGTGCCACTCAGCAGTCACCTTCCTGAAAAGCCCTGCCTACCCAGGATACACAAAACCATGTCTGGGACGGTGCTAGCACCGCCCCTGACAGGAAACCCTTTGTCCAGGCTCCCCTCGCTGGAAGGACTCCCAGCTGCAGGGGGTCAGACTCGTGTCTGTGGTGGCAGCATCCATTTTGTGGAGCTGAGGCTTCGCTTAACTTTAACCGGGGTTCACAGTTACATACATGTTGTGTCCCTCTAGAAGGGTGGAATGCTAACCCCGTCGCCAGAATTGGCGAGGGGTTAGTATTCCAATTCGTATGACACCTTACTCGACATGTTTTGATAAAGCAATACCAAAGATAGCATTTAACCGCGAGGATTATAATGCACTTAAGAGTATATGGTATGCGTTATCATGGAACAGCTATTAGGACTTGGTTCCGCAAGCTGCAGACAGGCTCAGCTCATGCCAGAGCACCATCTCACATGATTCCAAGCACTCTGCCTTCAGGATTGTCAAGGCCTGCCATAGGAGTGACTGATAGGAATCTGTGTGTCCATTTTAGGGTTAGGTATAGGTATACTACACCTACAGCAAAGGGTGATTACACGACTTTGCCCCAGCTGCCATGCAGCCAGTTGTGTCAAATTTAGGAGGCCAGCCAGGGGTGGCATAATACATGCTGCAGCCCCTGGCAGCCCTGGGTACACCTATGCCCTGAGTTACAGGGTCTGATAAGGTGGCCCAGTCCCAATTGGAAATGTACCTAGGGTACATGGAATCCATTTTAAAGAGAGAGCAGTAGGCCTGGGGTCCTGATTGGCAGGATCCCAGGTCGACTATGTCAAAAACCAGCTAAAACACAGGGCAAAAAGTTGGGGGCAACCATAGTCAGGAGGTACCTTCCTACACAACCCCCCCCCAAACGAAAGGAGATAAGGCTATCCTTGTCCAGGTAAGCCTCTATTACCTAAGTGGCCATATAAGGAAGGACCAGCTCTGGCTTGGTTTCCCCCTGTGTCATGGTCCACTAGGCAACCCCTCACCCTAAGGGTATCTGAGGGTCTCCACCATAGGGAATCTCTGTCTCTGGTGTGTCTTGGGAAAGTAGAAGGCTGATGTTGGGATGGAGTACTGAAGTGAGGCTCCTCTACCTTTGGGCTCAACTTCCTCCAATCACCATTCATCATGTGTGCCTTTCTTTCTTTAGCTGAGATGCACTGAGCTCTCAGGGTCAGCCTCTGGCTACCTAAAGCTGGAGGCTGAGTCCCTCTGTTTGGCTTACTGGAGGGACAGGTCAGGTCTGGGGTTTTAAGGCCCCATGTTTGGCTGTGCCCAACAGTGTCCAGCTGTGGGAGGTCCCTAACTACTTTTAAGGGGGATCCCTCAGGAGTCTGATTTCTTTTCACTTGGCTAGGTTTACCAGCTTCAGTGATCCTAATCTGCTGATTAAGGAGTTCTTTTGGACAGGGGGCCCTTTGGGGTCCACCACTGGCCTCCCTGACCTCTTCAGCCCTGGGCTGACTGAGGCAGGGTAGAGAGGTGCAGGTTACCTGCTCCAGACTGGGTCCCACCTGGGAAGGGTCCACTGCCATCAGGGGCACTGCTCGGCTAGGCCTGACTACCTCTGGGGCAGTTCCTTCAACAGGGGTAGAGTCAGTTCCCTGAGGAGGCTGGCTCTCACCTAGTGTCTGGGAGGGGGAAGACTCTTCTTCCTCCTCAATGCTCTCTGTTTGAGTGGAGTGATCCATTGTTTCAGGCTTCACAACCTCACTATCTGTTTGAGTAGAGGCTGAGACCATTTCAACCTTGCCAACCTTTTCAGGAGGGCACTCAGTTTGTGTTTGGGCTGTGACTGTCACAGCCCTCCTATCCTGTTCTGGAAAGTCTGTCTGAGCCTGGGCAGTGGCTACCACTGCCCTTCCAACCTTTTCAGGGAGGAATGGTGCTTGGACTGGGGCTGTAGTTATTACTGCCCCACTAACCTGTCTGGATAGGCCTATCATTCTGGAATGAGTTTCTTGTTCCACCTCAGCCCATGCTGAGAGTTCCAGGTCATTCCCTAGTAAGCAATCTACAGGTAGGTTATCTGTCACTGCCACTCTCATGGGCCCTGTGACATTACCCCAGCTGAGCTTGACTACTGCCATGGGATGCCTTCTCTTCATTCCATGAATGTCTGTCACCTGATAAGTAAAACCAGGGGTCAGTTGAGCAGAGGGGACCAGATGGTCACTCACCATGGTGAGGCTGGCCCCTGTGTCTCTGAATGCCTCAACTTTCTGACCATTCACTAAAACTTCTTGTCTATACTTTCCCAAAACGTGGGGTCCAGTAGTGAAGTTGGCAAACCCCATGCCAGTCTCACAGACAAGAGTGTGGTCAGGGAACCTGGCTAGGCCATAGTCATCCTGATTGCCCAAAGTAATGCCCACCACATTCTTGGGGGCACTCCCACCACCTGGGGGATTACCACTAGTGGTAACAGGAGGTTTAGGAGTATTACCTGGGGGTATATTTCCCTTATTACCATTTTTAGGGCAACTGGCATCACTTTTGTAATGACCCACCTGTTTACAGGTATGGCAATAAGGTTTCTTCTGTTCTGAAGGAGTGTTCTGGGACCCACCACCCTTGTTGGAGTTTTGGGGCCCTTGGGAAGTCTTCTCTGTGGATTTATCCCCACCCTTCTCTTGAGGCTTGGTTGATTCCTTTTTCTGGTCACCACCCTGGTTTTTAGGCCTAACCCTGGTTCTGACCCATTTGTCTGCCCTCTTACCCAATTCCTGTGGAGAGGTCAACTCAGAGTCTACCAGGTGCTGATGTAATAGCTGGTTCTGACAATTATTTAAGATTTGCTCCCTCATAATTAGATTATACAATCCTTTAAAATCAGTAACCTTACTACCCAGTAGCCAGCCTTCAAAAGCCTTAGTGGCACAATCAACAAAGTCAGTCCAATCTTGAGACTGAGTTTTCTGGGTGTCTCTGAACAGCATCCTGTATTGTTCAGTGGTTAAACCAAACCCATCAACCAGTGTATTCTTCAAGATTTTGTAATTGTTAGCATCCTCCACCCTTGTGGTGAGGAGCTTATCTCTACCTTTACCATCAAAGGAGAGCCACAAGATAGCTGCCCACTGACTTTGGGGAACACCCTGCACAGTGCAGGCTCTCTCCAAAGCAGTAATCCATTTGTGGATGTCATCCCCTTCTTTAAAGGGGGGCACTATCTTATTCAGGTGCTTTGTATCAAAACTCCTTTCCCTATTGCTAGGTTTATTGCTGCCAACAGTGGGGACTACCCCACTTAACTGTTGCTCTCTAGCAAAGGCAAGCCTCTCTTTGGCCAGGGCAAGTTCTTCCCTTTCAATCCTCAGATTGGCTGCCCTTTCTTTAGCTTCATACACTCTCCTCTGAGGGGATGTCATCCCTCTTTGAGAAGAGTTGTGAGAGCCATTGGTTTGAAGGGATCTGCCAGAGCCTCTTGATAGAGATCTGGCTCGTCCATTCCCAATGTTAAGCTGACCTGATAGTGGCCCCAGGGGTCCCCCAGTACCACTGTCATGTTTGCTTAAGTTGGACCTGCTTAGTCTAACGACTTCTACCTGTCCCTTTTCTGCCTCATCTCCAGAGGGATCCTCATCCTCATCCACATCTTCGTTCTCAGTTGAGAGGTGGATGAGGTCAGGGTCACCTCTGGTTCCCTCAAGGGGAGGCATGCCTCCTTCTGGATTAGAAGAGCTAAGAAGGGTCTCGGCTTTTCTGGCATCATAAGTCTCCAAGAGACCAATCAGACAAGAAGTTGTGGGGTTAGACCCCTGTCTGATCTTCCTGGAGTGACACACCTGTCTCAACTCCTTGAAGCTCAGCACAGTATATCTTGAAGGGATGACCTGTGGAGGGTCAGCTGACACAAGGGGAGACTCAGAGTTTCCTCCTTTGTCCGACATACTGTTCCTAGTGTGGTGTAAGTGAAGCACCTACCTACACTATGTGTTTACCTACTGATCCCTTGCTAAGAGTTGCAGCCAAGGTGTGCTAAGCCTTGAGGAGCTGCAACAGCTGGTTCAGTAGAACTCAGAGTATTCTAAGCTTAGTTATATGTACTAACAGTACTTATGTGATCTTTCAACAAGATATTCTTAGGGTACGTGTGGTAAAACAACAGCAAGCTCAAATCCCAACCGCTGCTCACCAATGTGATATCATGGAACAGCTATTAGGACTTGGTTCCGCAAGCTGCAGACAGGCTCAGCTCATGCCAGAGCACCATCTCACATGATTCCAAGCACTCTGCCTTCAGGATTGTCAAGGCCTGCCATAGGAGTGACTGATAGGAATCTGTGTGTCCATTTTAGGGTTAGGTATAGGTATACTACACCTACAGCAAAGGGTGATTACACGACTTTGCCCCAGCTGTCATGCAGCCAGTTGTGTCAAATTTAGGAGGCCAGCCAGGGGTGGCATAATACATGCTGCAGCCCCTGGCAGCCCTGGGTACACCTATGCCCTGAGTTACAGGGTCTGATAAGGTGGCCCAGTCCCAATTGGAAATGTACCTAGGGTACATGGAATCCATTTTAAAGAGAGAGCAGTAGGCCTGGGGTCCTGATTGGCAGGATCCCAGGTCGACTATGTCAAAAACCAGCTAAAACACAGGGCAAAAAGTTGGGGGCAACCATAGTCAGGAGGTACCTTCCTACAGTGTTGGGCTCAGATGTTTGCACTTTGTTTATCTTCGAAGAAGTCTTCCTAGTCATGAGGTAGGTGACTCCTCCTTACGGTGATTGTGCGCATGGGCATCGACTCCATCCCCAAATTGCTTTTTTACGCCATCGGGTTAGGATGTGTATTGCGCCGCTCCGGATCATCTTCAAACCTTTTTGACGTGCAATCCTTACCACTCAATGCTATTGTTTTCGGTCGCGGTTTCCCTTTCTACGCGCATCGTAAAATCCCACACACTGACCTGCACGAGGTCTGTATCCTCTGCCTCTCCCCGGATCATGAAGAAACCAACTGCAAGGCCTCTCGATGATTCCGATCGAATAAAACGCTTCGTGATCATTGGGCTCGACGTCTCAAGATGAGACATGGCACTAGTCCGGTGCCCAGACATCTTCGCAGAAGAGTCTGAATTCCAACCCAGCGCCGAAGAAGAACACATCGCTGTGTCTAAGGCAGACCACTCCGACATGGAAGAGGACTCGAACGTTACTCTGGCGCAACGAACTGTTAGTAACGAGCCCCAACTGCCCACAAAAACACCGAAGACTCCGGTTACACCTTTGCCCTCAGGCTCAGGTTGATACAGTGATACTATTTCAGATGCCCGCCCTCGGGCCCAGCTATGAAACATAAGGACAAGTCCTCTGGCTCAGGATCAAGCGGACCTGATTCAGGTACCAAACCGACCTCTTCGGCACCGAAACCAAAGACCAAGCCTGACGCTGCGCTGCCGGCACCGAAGACATCTTTGGCATCGAAAGAGTCTGTTCCGAAACAGCATAAAGCCAAGGCTTCGAAACCGACACCAGCTAAGCCAAAGGCTTCGGAATAGATACCGGCTGAACTGAAAGCTTCGGAGCCGAAACAAGTAAAAAAAAAAAAAAGCTTTGAAGCCGAAAACACATTAAGTGAGACCTTCGGTTCCGAAACCAAGGAAAACCAAACCTTCGGAGCTCAAACAACTTGCACCGAAGGGCGCATAGCCCAAAAAGCATGGAAGTCCTCCTAAACACTCTGAATATAAACAAAGGGACAAAGACACTCCGTCCAAAGAACTTCCTCCATCAGATTATTTGGATTCAAAACAAAAACAGTTACATATTGACCCTGAAACTGGGAAACCTCGAGCAACACTTCCTAATAAACAGAGGTTAGACCTTCAAAAACGACTGTATACCTCTTAAGAAGAAGGACATGGGTACTGACCCCTCTCCCCCTTACATACCCTCTACCCTTTAATCCAAATTTACTAATTTCACCTGCAAACTCACTACCACCACCTTTCTCACCTGAGCCACAGGATGATATTTAGGACACCATTCCACAGGACACAGACCCCGGTGATGATTATGATAAAGACCCAGATCATACTAATGACCCCGATCTATATCCCTCCAGACCATCACCACCCGATGACAATCTTTGTTTCGCACAGCTTATCAATAGAGCGGCTCAGTACCATGGGGTGCAACTACATACTGACCCCTTAGAGGAGGATTTCTTAGTGGAAACTTTTGCTCCCTCCCAAAAAAAACACTAATACTTTGCCCATGCTCAAAGGTATGATAAAACACACCAGCGAGGTATTCAATGACGCTGTTAGAGCTTGAATACTTAAGCCAAGGGTAGACAAAAAGTATAAAGCTGCTCCTACAGACTCAGTTTACATCAGGGGTCATGTACCATTAGATTCTCTTGTTGTTTCAAATGCACGAAAGAGAGCCCCTCCTCCTGACAAAGATAGAGCTCACTGTGACGAGCTAGAACATCTAATGCAGCATTTACCAGACCAATACAAGGCTAAAGCTCACAATCTCATTCAAGCTTATTACAAACTCTTCTATCAAATGCGCCCTCGATGTGGCTGATACAGCCTCGCGTACAATTAACACCAGCGTTTTGCTACGTCGACACGCTTGGCTTCGAATCTCAGGATTCAAGAGGAAGTACAATCAGCTCTACTTGAACACCTGTTTGATCAGGAACATCTCTTTAGCCCCACAGTTGATTCATCATTAGAAAAGGTTAAAAAAGACACAGAGACTGCTAAGTCCATGGGGGCCTTACAACTACATTCTAGTAGGGGCTCCTTTTGTCGCTTCTTTTATAGGGGTGGCCCAAAGACCACTGCATCGGAACACACTGCATCCTCTTAAAAAAGTCCCAAACAACCTTCCTCATCCAGAGGATATTTTTGCGGAGGATACAGAGGAAATAATATAAGATGCAGAGGTAACCCCACACGCACTTCTCCTGCCGCCAAACAGTGACTTCCCTCCACTACCTCCCGATTATTCCACTCCTGTCGGGGATGTCTCTCACAGTTCCTACCTGTCTGGAATTCCTTCACAACAGACAAGTGGGTAAGACAAATTATCCAATATGGTTAATCCATGGAACTTACCTCCACTCCACCAAACATTCCTCCCTAACATTGTGCGATGTCCTCAGAACATCTCACTCTCCTAAAGCAAGAAGTTCTCTCCCTGTTACAAATACATGCAATAGAACAAGTCCCCCTGACTCATCAGGGCACAGAGGTTTACTCACTCTATTTTCTAATTCCAAAAAAGACTGCTCTCTCAGACAGATATTGGATCTCAGACCGCTAAACCTCTACATTCAATCCAATCATTTCCACATGGTCATCCTCCAACAGTTGCTCCTGCTAATTCAGCAAGGCGACTTTCTTTCCACATTTGATATAAAGGAAGCCTACTCCACATTCCCATTCACCCGGCTCACAGGAAATAATTCAGGTCCGTGGAGGACGGTCAACACTATCAGTTCAAAGTCCTCCCATTCGGGGTAACCACAGCACCCAGAGTTTTCACCAAGGGCCTGGCGGTAGTTGCAGCTCACTCAAGAAGACAACACATTCACGTGTTTCCTTATATGGACGATTGGCTCATAAAAGCCAAATCACAACAAAGTTGTGTTCAACACACCCACCAAACAATTCAGTTACTTCACCCTTTGGGATTCACAGTAAACCTCAACAAATCCCACCTCCAACCATCCAACACACAAGTTTAGGAGCTACAATAGACACTTGCAAAGCTCTAGCATACACCAATCCATTCAAGATACCCGACATACAGGCTCTAATATCACAATTTCACCCTCTACACTCATTATCAGCTCGAGTGTTAATGCAGCTAATCAGAATGATGGGCTCTTGTATTCTAATAGTCCCTTATGCAAGACTACAGATGCGTCCTCTACAGGAATGCTTAGCACGTCAGTGGAACCAAGCTCAAGGCCAGCTGACAGATCTGGTGTTAGTAGTGGTGGAACACACAAAACCTTTCCAAAGGGCGGCCGTACCTCGAGCCCGTTCCACAGATAGTGCTAAAAGCAGACGCATCGCTCTCCAGTTGGGAAGCTCATCTGCAAAATCATACCATTCATGGCCTGTGGACTCCACAACAAAATCTGTTCCACATAAACCACCTGGAACTTCTAGCAATTTTTCTAGCGTTAAAAGCCTTTCAAGTCCATCTAGTCCACAAAGCTGTACTAGTCCGTACAGACAACATGACAGCAATGTACTATATGCAAAAGCAGCAAGGAACACACTCCCTACAGTTCTCGCGTTTAGCTCAAAGCATATGGAGATGGGCCTTTCCTCAAAACATATATCTCCTGGCGGAACACCTTCCAGGAGTAGACAATCAGATTGCAGACAACAGATCCACGAATGGGAGTTACATCCACAAGTTCTTCTTCCATTCTTTCAAATGTGGGGCTACCCAGAAATAGATCTATTCGCCACACACCAGAACGCAAAATGCCCAAACTTCGCGTCCAGGTATCCACACCCATTGTCCAATGGCAATGCTCTATTGATGAACTGGTCAGGAACATTTACTTATGCTTTTCCGCCTCTCCCGATTCAATTAGTAGTTCGCAAGCTCCAACAGCATTCACTCAAAATGATCCTGGTTGCTCCCACATGTGCTCGACAGTTATGGTTCACAACCCTGTTGGAACTATCTGTAGTTCCTCATCAAAAACTACACCTCTCACCCAAGCTTCTCACTCAGAACCATGGAGAGGTAAGACATCCAGATCCCAATCAACTCAACCTTGCGATCTAGCACTTGAAATCATAGAGTTTGGCTACCGTAATCTCCCACCAGACTGTATGATTGTCATTAAGGAGGCTAGACGTCCTACCACAAGAGCATGCTACTCAGCAAAGTGGAAACTATTTGCAATTTACTGTACAAACAATCAAATTAATCCACTAGATGCTTCCATTCAAAACATCATTTGCTATCTCTTACACCTACAACGCTGTAACTTCGCATACACATCTATACAATTGCATTCCGCTGCAATAGCTGCTTATCTACAAAACAGACAACACTTGTCTTTGTTTAGAGTGCCCGCTATCAAACCATTCATGGAAGGAAGTTCCGAACTTGGAAAGTAGCGTTCCTTATTGACATCACATCTCTTAGAAGAGTTGGTGAGCTCCAGGCACTAACCGTACAAGAACCATTTTTACAAATTCATCATAACAAAGAGGTTCTTAGGGCTAATCCAAACTTTTTACTTTTCACCTCAATCAGTCTGTTAAACTTCCAGTGTTTTTCCCTCAACCAGACTCAGTGGCAGAACGTTCTCTTCACACACTAGATGTGAAATGAGCGATACTCTATTACATTGAAAGAACTAAATCTTTTAGGAAAACAACTCTTTTTTTGCTTTCTCACCACCACATAAAGGCAATCCCATTTCAAAAACTGGTATTGCACGATGGATAGTTGAATGCATCCAAATATGCTACATTTAAGTCAAACTCCCATTAACTTTGCCCCCTAGAGCGCAATCGCACACGCATAGTAGTGGCTTCTATGGCATTTTTAGGGAATATACCCTTAGATGACATCCGTAAGGCTGCAACTTGGTCTGCACCTCACACATTCACAAAACACTACTGTGTAGTTGTGCATGCAAAACAACAAGCTAGTGTGGGCCAGGCTGACTTAAGAACACTTTTTCAAACTACTGCAACAGATACAGGTCAGCCACCGCTGGGAAAATAACTGCTGGATAGTATATGCTAACGCATATGATCTACAGCTTATATGCCTCAAACAGAAAATGCTACTTACTCAGTATGCATCTGTTCTTGGCATGTAGATCTGTAGATTCATATGCACCCACCCGCCGCCCTGGGTACCTTTATCTGCTGCAGTATTATCTTACTTGGATAAAACATGCCTGAACATCTCTTTCTATTCTTACTAACTCCATCATCACCCTTTATGGCGAAAACAATCTGGGGATGGAGTCGATGCCCATCCGCACTATCACCGTAAGGAGGAGTCACCTACCTCGTGACTAGGAAGACTTCTTCGAAGAAAAACAAAGTGCAAACATCCGAACCCAACACCAGAGGGCGATCTATGCTAACACATGTGAATCTACTGCTCTACATGTCAAGAACAGATACATACTGGGTAAGTAGCATTTTCCGTACATTCCATTGGGTATTTGGTTAATTCAAGCAAATGTGTTGTGTTTGTGTATATAGATAGATGCTCGTGACATGTATAGCTGTAGATGCACATGCACTACATACTCCTGCCACCTAGTGTTGGGCTCGGACGTGTACAACTTGTTTTTCTTCAAAGTCTTTTTATTCATGAAGTATAGTGACTCCTCCTATGACAGGTAATGCGCCTGGTTATCTGCTCCATTGTTGGATTGTTTTCTCTCCGCCTGGCTCTTGAGTCACTGTTGCATGACGCTGTTCGTCGGGCCTCTTGAGCCTTCCGCTCTCATTAGCTGTCAACAGTCTGGTTCGAGGCATGTGGGCTGCTGAATTCATACCTGTGCATAGATCGCCGCCTAGTGTTGGGTCCGGATGATTGCACATTGTTGTCCTGGAATAGTCTTCGAAGTATCACGAGATAGGTGGCTCCTCCCTCTGACTACAGTGCGCATGGGCATCCTCTCCATCCCCAGATTGTTTTTCTCCGCCATTGGGTTCGGATGTCTTTTCCTACTCTCCAAGTTCGGAATCTAGAAAACTTCTTAAAAGGCCAAAAGGCCTTCGTATACCGTCGGTATTGTTAAGCGCTCGGTGCCGATCCACTTTTTACAACTCGGTTGTACTCCAGTCGTCGAATCGGGCCGTGAGGCCTTCTCGACACCACGTGGAACGACCGTCCATGGAACGAAGCCTGTTCAAGTACTGCCCTCAGTGCAACTCAAAGTTCCCGCACACAGACAAGCATCCTGTGTGCAACAAATGCCTATCTCCGGAGTACAACAAAGATAGTTGCCTGGCCTGTGCCCAGTTCAGGTCTAAAAAGACTATTCGGAATCGACGGGCGGCAAGGCAAGAAATGCAACGGTCAGCGCCGGAGCCCGATAACCTCTTCGGGGACGAAGAAGATCTAGCGAGCGCCGAAGACTCCGACCGAGACGACGGACAATACTCGGAGCCCGGCTCCGAATATTACCCTGAAGAGGAAGAACTAATTGTCGATCTCGAAGACTATGATCACGACATCATAGCAGTTGAAGACGACTCCGATGAAGGCGAGGGGCGAACCGTGAGTACACCGCCCCATATAGACACTACACCTCTGTCAGAGACTCAGGTCGAGGCATCGCCAACAGGCCTTAGCCGAGGCCAACAACCTCGTTCTACAGCCCCGCCATATCGCCCGGCTAAGAACATATCGAAAGAGCCCTCTGAGACACGTCACACAACATTGGTTCCATCGAGACCGAAACTTGTCGACAATACGGTCTTCGGACCGAATTACGACGAACCGAAGGTATCGAAGCCTAAAGGCATCGACCCAAAGGCCACAGTACCCTTGAAACCAAAAACTGTCGAGCCGACACCGAGGACAAAATCAATCTAGTCGAACTCCAAGTCAAAGGCCGTCGAATCAACCTCGAAGCCAAAACACGTCGATTCAACACAAAAACAAAAACACGTCGAATCGACCCCCAAAAGGCACGTCGAATCAAGCAAATCAGCCTCAAGTATCGGCGAAGGAAACAAACCAGTCGACAACAGTACAAGGCCTAGGCCCGAAACAGAAACCAAAGGTGGACGAAAAGAAATCGGTCGACCCGAAAAAGGGCGTCGACCCGAAACAGCAGGCTCCAAAGTAACAAAAAGACTATCAAACTGACAACACCGCTCGGTCCGATAAAAGTTGTGAAGCCACCAAAAGACGTTCAACCAACAAAACCTGTTGAAAAACAACCAAAGGCTATACAACCACCTAAATCGGTCGAGGTGCCAAAAAACATCGACCCGAAAAAACAAAAAGCAAAGGTTGGGACAACAAAACAAACACTTCACCCAGATCCCTCCACAGACAACCAGTCAAAAATCTACATTGATCCAAGAACTGGTAAAGTGACTGTCTATACTAAAAAGAAAAGGTCTCTACCAACAGAAGACCTTCCCAGGATCCCCCTAAAGAAGAAGAGAGACTGTGCTACCTCTCCTATCCTCTTTGAACCTATCACTCCTGCTATGCCTGCTACTCCTTATACCCCAACCTCACCAACACGCTCTGATTACAACCCTGATGAGGATCAGGACACAGATGTAGGTTTTGGTTATCCAAAAAACCCAGAAACAGAGCCACACACACAGCCATGGGGTGCAGGAGGGGACCCAGACAATGAAGGGATTCTGCCCATTACAGACCCTACAGTATACCCTACCAAGCCATCACCCACAGAGGATACAGTTGCATTTAATTCTCTGTTAGATAGAGCAGCAACCTACCACAATGTAGAGATGCACTCTGATGCTGTTGAGGAAGACTTCCTCTTTGTTACACTCACAACATCTGAAAGACACGTTAAAACACTCCCAATGTTAAAAGGGGTATTAAAACATGCAGGTGACATTTTTAAGGACACTGCTAGAGCCCGGGTTATAAACCCTCGAATTGAGAAGAAATACAGAGCTGCACCTATAGATCCTACATACATCAAAGGACAGCTACCCCTAGATTCCTTGGTGGTGTCAAACGCACGTAAGCGTGCAAACTCACAAACTACTGGTGAGGCTGCGCCTCCAGACAAGGAATCTAAAATATTTGAGGCTTCAGGCAAAAGAGTGGCGGCTCAGGCAGCAAACTCCTGGAGAATAGCCAACACACAGGCTTTGCTGGCCAGATATGATAGGGTGCACTACAACAGTTTGGAAGAAATTATCCAGCACTTGCCTGATCCCTACAAACAGCAGGCAGATGAATCATACAAGAGGGAAAGCTCATCACCAATGCATCCATTAAGTGTGCACTAGACGCTGCAGGCACAGCTGCCAGATCCATTAATACCAGCGTGCTAATAAGGCGACACGCATGGCTCCGTATATCGGGCTTTAAGAATGAAGTCCAATCTACAATTCTTAATCAGCCAATTAACCCAGACTTCTTATTTGGTCCAGCTGTGGATTCCATCCTGGACAAAATGAAAAAGGATGCAGAAACTGCAAAATCTATGGGAGCACTTCAGTCCTAACAACACCGGGGCTCCTTTCGTCGCTCCAATTATAGAGAAGGAGCGCGAGGAACATCACAGCAATCCTTCAACTACAAATCAAACACACAATCCACATATAACAAAAACACCAGCAGGGGTGGTTATAGAGGAAACAATACCAAAGGCAGGGGTCGTGGAGGAAATGCAAATAGATCCTCCACTAACACAAAGCCAGACCATATAACACCAGTCGGGGGAAGAATACAACAATTTCAACAAGTCTGGTTAGATATCACCACAGACAAGTGGGTCAGGCAAATTATCCAACATGGCTATTGCCTAGAGCTCACCTCAACTCCACCTAACATACCACCTGTGCATCGGCCAATGTCACAAGAACATCTAACGTTACTTCAGCAAGAGGTCATCAGTATGCTGCAAAAGGGGGCCATAGAACCAGTCCCACTGCAACATCAGGGAACAGGAGTATACTCCCTATACTTCCTAATTCCAAAGAAGGATGGGTCTCTCAGGCCAATATTGGACCTCAGGCCCCTCAACCTCTACATTCTGTCAGAGCATTTTCACATGCTCACTCTCCAGCAAGTCTTACCATTGCTTCGCCAGGGAGACTTCCTAGCAACTTTAGACCTCTAAGATGCATACTTTCATATACCAATACACCCTGCTCACAGAAAGTATTTGAGGTTCACCGTTCAAGGGCAACACTACCAATTCAAGGTCCTGCCATTTGGGGTAACAACAGCTCCAAGACTGTTCACCAAATGTCCAGCTACGGTAGCAGCACATCTCAGAAGGCAACACATACACGTGTACCCTTATCTGGACGATTGGCTAATACACGCGCCAACAGCCCAGCAATGTGCCGACAACATGTCAAAGACCATACACCTACTGCACAGCTTAGGATTCTCACTAAACTACTCAAAGTCACACCTACAACCCTCCCACGTCCAACAGTACCTGGGAGCAAAAATAGATACACTGTCAGCAAAAGCATATCCCAACACAGCACGGGTCCAGGGAATGCAGACGCTGATACAAAAGTTCAGACCCCAACACTCACTACCAGCTCGAGTGTTTATGCAGCTGATAGGCATGATGGCCTCGTGCATATTCATAGTCCCTCACGCCAGACTACATATGCGTCCGCTACAAGAGTGCCTAGCAAGGCAGTGGAACCAGGCTCACGGGCAATTAAAAGACCTAGTGTTGGTGACCAGTCGTGCATACAACTATCTGCATTGGTGGAATCCACAAAACCTTTGCAAAGGTCGACTGTTCCAAGAGCCTGTCCCACAAATAGTGCTAACAGTGGACGCATCCCTACTAGCATGGGGAGCCCATGTCCTACACTACACAGTACAGGGGCTCTGGACTTTACAGCACAAGAAAATGCATATCAATCTCCTAGAATTGATGGCCATCTTTCTAGCCCTAAAAGCTTTCGCGAAACACTTACGCAACAAAGCTGTGTTGCTCCGGACGGCAACATGACAGCTATGTATTACATTCAGAAACAGGGAGGAACACACTCGCCACAGCTGTCGCATCTAGCTCAGGCAATGTGGAAATGGGCCATTCAGAGGAACATCTTTCTCATGGCACAACACCTCCCAGGCAAGGACAACCAAGTGGCCGACCTCCTAAGCAGGCACAGCCAACAGATGCACGAATGGGAGATTCACCCCAAAGTGCTCCAACCAATCTTCCGGAAGTGGGGACATCCGGAAATAGATCTGTTTGCCACAAGCGAAAACGCAAAATGCAAGTACTTTGCCGCCAGGTTCCCACATCCGCAGTCGCAAGGCAATGCGATATGGATGAACTGGTCAGGCAAATTTGCGTACGCTTTTCCCCCAGCTCCACTAATACGGCTGGTGGCACGCAAAATGCGCCAACATTCGCTGACGCTAATCCTAGTTGCTCCCAAGTGGGCGAGGCAACCATGGTACACAACGTTCCTAGAACTGTCAGTGGTGCCTCATCAAAGACTGCGACTAACACCCAGTCTTCTAACGCAGAACCATGGCGAAATCCAACACTCAGATCCCCAACAGCTGAACCTAGCGATCTGGCTCCTGAAATCCTAGAATTTGGGTACCTCAGCTTGCCTCCAGACTGCATGAATATTATCAAAGAGGCAAGGAAACCCACTACCAGAGCATGCTATGCAGCGAAGTGGAAACGTTTCGTCATTTACTGCAATAACAATGACATTAACCCGCTTGATGCTTCCACTCAAAACATAATTTGCTACCTATTGCACCTCCAGCGATGCAATCTAGCTTTTTCTTCCATCAGGATACACCTAGCTGCGTTAGCACCATATTTGCAAAACAGGCAACACCTTTCACTATTCAGGGTGCCAGCAATGAAAGCGTTCATGGAAGGAATTAAACGCATAACTCCTCCAAGACACCCACCATCACCAGTCTGGAACCTAAACGTTGTTAACCAGACTTATGGGACCACCCTTTGAGCCACTGCACTCATGCAAACTACAATTTCTTACTTGGAAGGTGGCTTTCCTTATTGCCATTACTTCGCTTCGAAGAGTTAGTGAGCTGCAAGCCCTAACTATTCAAGAGCCATTCATTCAGGTAAATGCAAATAGAGTAGTTCTTAGAACAAACCCTAAGTTCATGCCAAAGGTGCTATCCCATTTCCATATAAATCAAACTATAGAACTGCCAGTGTTCTTTTAGAACCCACAAACAGTAGCTGAGAGGGCCTTGCATACCCTTGATGTCAAAAGAGCTCTGCTATATTACATAGACAGAACCAAAACATTTCGAAAGACGAAACATTTGTTTGCCTTCTGACCACAACACAAGGGTAACCCTATCTCAAAATCAGGTATAGCCAGATGGATAGTTAAGTGCATACAAATATGTTATATAAAGGCAAAACGCACCTTAACAGTCCCCCCTAGTGCGCATTCCACACGCAAGCTAGGAGCATCCATGGCTTTCGTAGGAAATATTCATTTACACGAAATTTGCAGAGCAGCCACATGGTCAACCACACATACATTTACAAAACACTATTGTGTAGATGTACATTCAAAACAGCAAGCTGCTGTAGGACAGGCTGTTCTCAAAACTCTTTTCCAGACTGCTGCAGCTGACACAGGTAGCCACCGTTAAGGGAGCTAGTGCTATACATTCTATGCACAGATATGAATTCAGCAGTCCACATGCCTCGAACGGAATATGCTACTTACCAGTATGCATCTGTTCTTGGCATGTAGGGCTGTTGACATTCATATCGCCCACCCGCCTCCCCGGTGCCTGTCGCAGCTGCAGCATTTATTCTTTGCATGGACATCTCTTACTGTACTATACTCCATCTCTGCCACAATGGCGATAAACAATCTGGGGATGGAGAGGATGCCCATGCGCACTGTAGTCCGAGGGAGGAGCCACCTATCTCGTGATACTGCGAAGACTCTTCCAGGACAACAATGTGGAATCATCCGGACCCAACACTAGGCAGTGATCTATGCACAGATATGAATGTCAGCAGCCCGACATGCCAAGAACAGATGCATACTGGTAAGTAGCATATTCCTTTTGCATTACAATTTCTATTTTCTCTATCGTGTTGCTTCCATCGGATCCATGTCTCGGACTACGTCGACAACACATTCAGGGCATCGCCCCTCAGGTCTGTTCCATCAGGTTTTGCCCTAGAGAATTCATGTACTGTGATGAAAAAAGCACCCTTTTGTTACTGTCCACAGTGTCACTTAAAGTACTCGTGGACAGATCAAAACTCAGTCTGCATCCTCTGCTTGTCGCGGAGCACGATGAGACAACCTGTTCTGCTTGTCTCACCTTACAGTCCAAAAAGACCATCTGAAACAGTCAGTATTATCTGCAAGTTCAATGTGCTGTTGAACAGCAGTGGGAAGGGGAAACTCCCCACAGCTTCCAGAAGGACATCGAAGGAGAGGGGGATGTCGAACAAGCGGCCACTTTCAGCCGTGTCCCAGATTCAACTTCGAACACCAAAGCAGCAGACCTCCAGCCCATTCAGTACACAGTCCTCACCATCAGGTCACCCACCGCTCGTCAGGGGGTCAGGCATCAAGCTCACAATCAGGGACACAGCCTTCTGGTCTGTCACTGCATCCCAGCCATGACCGGCACCTCCCTAAGGCTTCGGAGCTGACATCGACACCTTCTCCTACACCAGCTCAGCTGCTGAAATCTTTGCACCGACCGCTCCTTGTACACCCTCTGGCTTCTTGACGCCGGCACCACCAGTCTCTTTGGAACGAAAATGGCAGCATTGAAACTGGCTTTGAAGCCAAAACAGCCCCCGGCGCCCAGTTGTCCATCCATGGCAGAAGAGGATCAGGAACTGCTAATTCTACAGCGTCTCCGGGTGAAGTTGGGCACCCTGCAAAAAAAAACTTTGTTCGCACCCACACGGGGAAAATTGCAGCAAAACCACCACCAAAGGTGCAGGAGACTTCCTCGCAAAAGGAAGCTTATCTTCGAGGAGCACCTTGTATTGGTGCCTCTTCCACCTCTCAAGCTGAGCATCAAGATAGGGGGCCCCAGTCATCTGCCCTCTTGACCTGCTGTGCCGCCTCCTTTCCCTTTCTCCTTCTTGATCGCCTTCCCAACCATCACATTTTCCTCCTCCCACTCTTTCCCCGGAGGACTAGGCCACATGCATCCTATGAGTAAGGGAGTCATCTACACCCCATAGACCCTTATAATGCCCGCTCTGACCCGGAAACCCAGGATGATCCCTGGAATAATTATGTGGTTTTTCCCCTTGGTGACAATGACCCGATCTCTACCCTGTCAGGGCTTCCCCTCCGGATGATACCACCTCTTATTGTGCGGTTATTCATAGGGCGGCCACTTTTAACAAGGTAGATGCACACACAATTACAGAGGCTATACACCATTGCAGAGGAAAATGACTTCCTGGTAGAAAGTCCCAGCATTCTGCACAATACCTTCCCATGCTAATGGGCATGTTAAAGACCTCGCAGCATGTTTTTAAAGACCTAGTTAATGCAGGGGTTGTCATGGGAAGGGTTGATTACAAAAATAAATAATACAAATCCTGCCCCTCGGAAAAGCCTTACATTACAGATCATCTCTCACCAGATTCATTGCTTGTGCATACCTCCCGTAGATGGGCTAATGCACAGGGTACTGGAAATACCCCATCACCAGATAAGGAGAGTACAAAGATCAATGTGGTGGGAAAAAGGGTGGACAAGCAATCTGCCACCCACTGGAGCATCAACCGCTCCTGTTGGCTTACTCTACAGATATGACTGAGTCCAGTGTGATGAGATGGGAGACCCCATCCAACATTTCCCTGATCAGTTCAGGAAACGAGCTCAGGAGCTTGTAGCAAAGGGGCAGATAATCCCCAACATGACCATGGGGTGTGCTTTGGATGTGGCTGACACTACCGCCAGGGATGTTAACTTCAAAATGAACTAAGGGATTGCCAGTACTGTGCAATTCTTTAGGATTATTTAATAAAGAGTTGAGCGGAAAATTACTCAACCTAAAGACCACTCTTTCAGTCAAGGATCTTTATGAAAATTGGTTTATTTAGTTATTTTTATCTGCTTTTTCTTTTTCTTTTTTCTTTTTTCTTTCTCAGAAACTGTAATTAACCAGTCAAATAGAACAAAGCATTGATTATACACGAATGTTCACAATGAAATCAACATATAAAAAACATATAAAAAACACTGGTTGAAAGGTCAATTCAATGCAGTAACCAGAGAACCAATGACAGTGGGGGTATACGAACCCAAATCACAAATCAACAATACAACATATAGAATGACGCTTTTCGGACAACGATTAGACGATGGACGATAGACAACATATAAGCTTGATGAGGCTGGTTAAGCCTCTATTTACATACAGAATGTTCAAAATAGGACCTATTGCAGAATCTCTGCACTACTCTAGAAACGGCCTATATCTCTAAATGAAAACGTGCCGAATTAGACGTATCTTTTTCCACATACGACCACGCACTGTGTTATTATTTTACAAATTTTAAACAAGAGAGGTTGGTCGCAAAAACAGAATAAATCAGAATTAATGAGGAGGATGGGGGGTCGACGCGTTTCGAATCTCTGCTTGAGTTAAGAGATTCTCTTCAGGACCGACAGAGCTGATCTGTGTATGCTTGTCACACTGTTTGGTTAGTTAGTGTTGTCGCAAGGAAGATGCCGTCTGGTTAGGCCTAACCAGACGGCATCTTCCTTGCGACAGAGGAGTGATTCAATGAGGAAATAACAACCATTTCAGGAGTTGCCTCGGCAGATCAGACTTTTGTGAAAGCAGAAAAAACCTCGACTTGCCCTTTTACCGACTTGTGGACTATCGCAAACATTAACAATACTCCACTAACCAAACAGTGTGACAAGCATACACAGATCAGCTCTGTCGGTCCTGAAGAGAATCTCTTAACTCAAGCAGAGATTCGAAACGCGTCGACCCCCCATCCTCCTCATTAATTCTGATTTATTCTGTTTTTGCGACCAACCTCTCTTGTTTAAAATTTGTAAAATAAAAACACAGTGCGTGGTCGTATGTGGAAAAAGATACGTCTAATTCGGCACGTTTTCATTTAGAGATATAGGCCGTTTCTAGAGTAGTGCAGAGATTCTGCAATAGGTCCTATTTTGAACATTCTGTATGTAAATAGAGGCTTAACCAGCCTCATCAAGCTTATATGTTGTCTATCGTCCATCGTCTAATCGTTGTCCGAAAAGCGTCATTCTATATGTTGTATTGTTGATTTGTGATTTGGGTTCGTATACCCCCACTGTCATTGGTTCTCTGGTTACTGCATTGAATTGACCTTTCAACCAGTGTTTTTTATATGTTTTTTATATGTTGATTTCATTGTGAACATTCGTGTATAATCAATGCTTTGTTCTATTTGACTGGTTAATTACAGTTTCTGAGAAAGAAAAAATTAGAAAGAAAAAGAAAAAGCAGATAAAAATAACTAAATAAACCAATTTTCATAAAGATCCTTGACTGAAAGAGTGGTCTTTAGGTTGAGTAATTTTCCGTTCAACTCTTTATTAAATAATCCTAAAGAATTGCACAGTACTGGCAATCCCTTAGTTCATTTTGTATTCGGCACAGCCTTACTGTGCTTTTGCCAAAACCCTCTTTGTTATATAGGGATGTTAACTTCAGCATCCTGATCTGCTGTCATGCCTGGCTCTGTGCCTCTGGTTTTAATCTAAAAGTCCAGCAGCATCTGATCAGCATGAGAAACATCTTTTTGGGCCTTAAGTTAATTAGAAGCTAGACAAAATCAGGGACGCTGATACAGCTAAGGCAATGGGGGCTCCTCAGTCCCAATGGATCACTTTGACGCTCATACATTCGTGGCGGTGCAAAGGCCGCCTCCTACCAAAGACACCAGCAGCAAGCCTCCCGAGGGTACTCTAGGGATGTCTATAGGGAGAATATTTCCAAGGGCAGGTGCAGAGGTGGTGAGACGACAGGAGCCGCCTCGGCCAAGCAGTGACTCCCTATTTTTTCCCCTCGACGACACAACACCTGTCAGAGAAGTCTTCATGGGTTCCTCACACCATGGCAAAACATCACAGACCATTGTTGAACAGAGTAACTGCCTGGAAGTCACTGCTCCACCTCCAAACATTCCCCCTCCCGCTGCAAACCCCGTCTCTCCACAGAACATCTGCGCCTGCTGCAGGAGGAAGTACAGGCACTCTTATTATATTATGAAAGGGGGCCTTGGAACCTGTGCGACCACACCAACAAACCAAAAGAGTATACTCTTTATGCTTTCTCATCCCCAGCAAAGACAGTTTCCTGGGGCCCATACTCAACTCTGGCCTTTCAACATGTACATCCTGTCCGAGCATTCCACATGACCACACTCCAGGATGTTATTCCACTGCTACAGCAAGGTGAATTTGTGAATGGCCTCGATTTAAAAGACGACTATTTTCACATCCCAATCCACCCTACGCATCACCGCTACCTCAGGTTCGTGGTAAGTGACCAACACATTCAATTCGAAGTTTTGCCCTTCAGGGTAACAACGGCTCCTGAGTCTTTACCAAATGTCTAGTAATGGTAGCTGCTCATCTTCGGATGAGCAGCGTCCATGTCTGCCCATACCTCTACGACTGGTTGATAAAGAGTGCAAGCAGACAGCAGTGCTTGCCTGACACCCAGATAACCTTAGATCTCCTGAACGATCTTGGTTTCCCCATCAACAAGGTCAAGTCCCAATTCCAACCCTTTTTAAATATAGGCTTTCCTAGGGGCATGTCTAAACTCAGTCATCTGGAAAGCTTACCCCAACCCCACACAGGTCCAAGCCTACCAGCTCCTGCTTGTTCATTTTCAGCCAATTCGCCAACCAACATTCAGAACAGTAATGCACTCTCGATTACACGTGTCCACTGCACGGCACAATGGTCACAAGAGGGTCTCTAGGTGGATCTAGTGTTGGTTTGGCGAGCACCCATCACTCTCTGCAGTGGTGAAACAGGAACAACCTGTTGGAGGGCAGATGGAACAGTAAAAACCTGTTGCAGAGCAAGCCCTTTTTGACCAAGTTCACCAGGTGACCATCACCACGTACGGCTCTCTCACAGGTTGGGGGGTACATCTGCAGGGTATGAATGTTCAACAGACTTCACACATTAACTATCTGGAATTATTGGTGGTCCAACTCGCTCTGAAAGCTTTATGTTCGAGGCACAAGAGCTGCAGATCTCACACTGAGCATTAGATCGCCACCTCGTGTTGGGCTCGGATGATTGCATGTTGTTGTCGTCTTGGAAGAAGTCTTTGTTGTCACGAGATTGGTGACTCCTCCCTTGGATGATACTGCTCATGGGCATCAACTCCATCCTTAGATTATTTTTTTCCGCCACTGGGTTCGGATGCAACTTTTCCGCTCTGGTTCGAAATCTACTTTCTAAGTAGTTCGACGCGTCAAAAACTTACTTAAACTTTACTAAACAACTTTCGACATCAAGAACCATCGACTAGATCTCATCAGCTTGATTCCGGTCGTCGGCGCGTGGCGTTGGGCCTATCCATGCCGTGAGGCCTACAGCTCATGGAAAGGACGCCGTTCAAGAAATGCCCCCAGTGTGGAGCAAAATTCCTGCAGTGACCATCACAAGGTCTGTAACTTGTGCTTATCCCCAGAACAGGATGAGTCCAGCTGTTTAGACTGCGCATCCTTTCGATCCAAGAAGACTATTCGAGATCGGAGGGCCCGCCGACAAATCATGCAGAGATCAGCTCCGGAACCAGAGGACATCTTCGAGGGTCCAGATGTCCCTGAGGAAGATTCCAAAGATCTCAATCGTATCTGGGGCAGACGACTCCGATGACGCCATACCTTTGGGTCAACGCGTGAGTACTACTGCCCCTGCCCCAATCCCAACACCCAAATGGAAGGCAAAGGTCAACACTCCGTCTCCGGGGCCCAGTCGCAACCGAAAAACGACTTCAGAAGCCCCGCCTTCGAGCTCGGCTCCGAAGAAAATACAAAAGCCTTCCGGTAGTTCGGGACCGAGCAAACCGCATGTGCCGATACCAACAGCTCCATCGGCACCGAAACAAAAAGAAGCCCCGGTTCTGAAAACCACTCCGAAACCGTCGCCTCCGAAAGACAAACCGACTCCGAACATAAAAAAGCCTGCTTCTGACACTTCCAAGCCGACGAAACCAGCTTTGGCTCAAAAGCCAAGATCTTCGGAGCCAAGACCTACGCCAAAGGACTCTGCCACGACTCCTAGGGTTAAAGACACAGAAAGGACACAACCACGCTCTGAACCAAAAAAATCGGCACCAAAAGCGGTTCCTGAAGAAGAGGAGCTTTTTCACCCTGATCCTCGACAGAAAAAGATCTATATTGACCCAGACACAGGACATGTTTCCTCTGGGCCACACAGAAAGAGGAAATTAGATACAGCACCTTCACCTCCAGTGCCTGTAAAGAAGAAGGACTCTGCCACATCACCTATGCACCCTTCTTCTCCTATACCTCACTCTATTCCTCCTCCTCTTCCTTCACCTACTCAAAATTCACCTCCTCATTTCTCACCACAACATACACCTCCTCATAATAATAATGATGATATTATGGGGGGGAAGGAATGACCCAAATGACCCTTTTAACTACCCAACAGATCCACCTGACTGGGAGTACCCAATCCCACCAGATGTCCCACAGGATGTACCAGATATTCCTGACCCATCCAAACCTTCTCCTCCAGAAGATAATATTGGGTTTGGACACTTACTCAATAGAGCTGCCATCCATCGTGGGGTCACAATGCACTTAGATGAGGCAGAAGAAGATGTTCTACTTGACACTTTGCGCAATCCCAAAAGTCAGTGCAAATGTTACCTATGATCAAAGGAGTCATTAAACATGCGCCAGAAGTGTTTAAAGACCCTGTACGGGCTAGGATCATAAACCCCAGAATAGAAAAGAAATATATGCCTGCTCCTGGGGATCCCACATACATTAAAGGACCGCTACCTTAAGACTCACTAGTCGTTTCCAACGCTAGAAAAAGAGCAAACTTCCAAACATCAGGTGAAGCACCACCTCCTGATAAAGAGTCAGAGGATAGACGCTTCAGGCTAGAGAATAGCTGCGCAAGCAAGTAACACATGGCGCATAGCTAATACACAAGACCTACTCGCAAGATGCGATAGGGCTCATTATGATCAGCTAGAAACACTCTTACAGCATCTACCTGACCAATATAAAGCACAGGCAAATGACCTTATCCAAGAGGGTAAGCTAATTTCTAATGCTTCCATTAAGTGTGCACTTGATGCAGCAGACACTGTGTCTAGAGCAATAAATACTGGTGTCCTCCTTAGACGCCATGCAAGGCTATGCATCTCAGGCTTTATGCAAGAGGTGCAAACTACCTTATTAAATCAGCCATTTAACCAACAGCAGCTTTTTGGCCCAGCTGTAGATACAGCACTTGAAAAGATGAAAAAGGATACTGACACTGCCAAATCTATGGGAGCTTTGCAGTCCACACAAACAAGAGGCTCCTTTTGTCGCTCCTTCTATAGAGGAGGCTCCAAACAAGATGGAGCAGACAATTCAGCTTCTTTTAAAAACAATACACAATCATCCTCCAATAAAGTATATTTTAGAGGAGGCTACAGATGCAATAACAAGGGGAGCGGGAGAGGTAACATCAACAATCAAACCTCTCCCACCACAAAACCGTGACTTCCTTCCGCTCCCCCAACAGCATTCCACTCCTGTAGGGGGAGAATAACACAGTTCCTACCTGTCTGGAATTCCATCACAACAGACAAGTGGGTAAAACAGATTATCCAGTATGGCTACTGCCTAGAACTCACAGCTACCCCTCCACATATACCACCCAGATAGAGTCCACTGTCTACAGAACATCTTGCGCTGCTCAAACAAGAGGTTATATCATTGCTTCAAAAAGACGCAATAGAAATAGTTCCATTACAACACCAAGGGACCGGGGTTTACTCGCTGTATTTCCTAATACCCAAGAAGGACGGGACACTAAGACCAATTCTCGACCTCAGGCCCATCACTCTGTATATACACTCAGATCATTTTCATATGATCACTTTACAAGTGCTCCCATTGTTGCAACAAGGCGATTTCCTTACTACACTAGATCTCAAGGACGCCTACTTCCACATTCCCACACACCCTTCTCACAGGAAGTATCTAAGGTTTGTACTGGAAGGACAAGACTATCAGTTCAAAGTCCTTCCATTCGGGGTCACAACTGCACTAAGAGAGTTTACAAAGTGCCTAGCAGTAGTAGCAGCACATCTCAGAAGGCAACACATCCATGTCTTCCCATACCTAGACGATTGGTTCATAAAAGCAAACTCATTCAACCAGTGTGTCCAACACACATCTCAAATAATTCAAACATTGCACGACTTAGGGTTCGCAATCAACAACACCAAGTCGCATCTCCAGCCCTCTCATGTACATAAATTCCTATGGGCCACAATAAACACGTCTACAGCTCTAGCTTATCCCAGTCCAGCCAGGATACAGAGCATTCAAGCCTTAGTCACAAGGTTTCAAGAACAACACTCTCCCAGCCAGAGTGATCATGCAACTAATAAGCATGATGGCATCTTGCATTTTTATTGTACCATATACAAGACTGCAAATGCATCCATTGCAGGAATGTCTAGCACAGCAGTGGAACCAGGCTCAAGGACAAGTTACAGGCCTGGTGTTGGTAGACAGCTGCACACATCGCTTTCTGCAGCGGTGGAACACCAAAAACTTGTCCAGAGGGCGGCAGTTCCTCGAGCCTGTTCCACAGATATTACTTACAACTGACGCATCCCTGACAGGATGGGGAGCCCATCTCCTACACCATACAACTCGGGGAAGATGGACCACTCAACAAAAAGTGCTCCACATCAATCACCTAGGAAAGGGGGTGGTGATGAACAGAGTGTCTGAGTTAAACAGACCACTCTTACCCAGTCCAAAGATCAGGGCTTGATCCATCACCGTTATTTATCTCACTGCCCCATCCCAGCTCAGAACCTGGCTATATGCAAATCAGTCTGTCCCTGGCCCAGTGCATCATGGGAACAGGGCAGACTAAACTACCAAGCCAATTCTTCACCAGAAAGGAGACAAGCTACCGGGGACCGGTTTCTGGCATTTCAGCCTTCTTCGGCCCGGCTTGCTTGAATCCTGATGGAGCAGTGAGAAAGGGACTCATGTCTGAGTATACCCTGCCACACCTATAGTGGCCAAAAACGATTTAGAAAAGGGGGTGGTGATGAACAGAGTGTCTGAGTTAAACAGACCACTCTTACCCAGTCCAAAGATCAGGGCTTGATCCATCACCGTTATTTATCTCACTGCCCCATCCCAGCTCAGAACTTGGCTATATGCAAATCAGTCTGTCCCTGGCCCAGTGCATCATGGGAACAGGGAAGCTTGTTTCCTTCCCAGTATAAGAATTGGCTTGGTAGTTTGGTCTGCCCTGTTCCCATGATGCACTGGGCCAGGGACAGACTAATTTGCATGTAGCCAGGTTCTGAGCTGGGATGGTGCAGTGAGCTAAAAAACGGTGATGGATCAAGCCCTGATCTCTTGACTGGGTATGAGTGTTCTGTTTAATTCAGATACTCTGTCCATCACCACCCCCCTTTTCTGAATCGTTTTGTCCACCATAAGCGTGGAAGGGTATACTCAGATGTGAGTCCCTTGCTCATTGCACCATCAGGATTCAAGCAAGCCGGGCCGAAGACGGCTGTGATGCCAGAAACCGGTCCCCGGAAGCTTGTTTCCTTCCCAGTATAAGAATTGGCTTGGTAGTTTGGTCTGCCCTGTTCCCATGATGCACTGGGCCAGGGACAGACTAATTTGCATGTAGCCAGGTTCTGAGCTGGGATGGTGCAGTGAGCTAAAAAACGGTGATGGATCAAGCCCTGATCTCTTGACTGGGTATGAGTGTTCTGTTTAATTCAGATACTCTGTCCATCACCACCCCCCTTTTCTGAATCAATCACCTAGAGCTGCTAGCAGTATTCCTAGCACTCCAGTTCTTCCAAGTACATGTACAAAACAAAGCTGTCTTAATCCGGACGGACAACATGACAGCCATGTACTACATTCAAACACAAGGAGGCACACAAGGTTGGAATTATCACCGGAACTAAGAGACTACTTGAAACTGACCTCGGCCCTGAAGAAGTTTTGGGGTAATCCCCTGTAACAGCGACGAAACACATGTTGGCTAAGAAGGCTTAACATCTTGAATTAAAGAAATCTGAAAATACAAAGACAAGCATCATTGTAATATTTTATGAAACTTTATGTATTTACTTTTAAACGTGTGCAGAGGATTTGTGTATATATATCACAAAACAGTCCTGGTCAAAACAAACAACATGACTGCCATGTATTACCTTCGGAAACAAGGAGGCATGCATTCTCCCTAGCTCTCTGAGTTGGCAGCGAGCATTTGGCATTGGGTAATCCTCCACAGAGCATATCCGCTAGCGGAATACCTTCCGGGAGTGGATGGTGACTTTGCAGATCTGCTCAGCAGGATGCAGCAACATGTCTGCAGGTAGGGACTTTACCCCCAAGTCCAGCTCCAGTACATCCAACATTAGGGTTTTCTGGACATAGGTCTGTCCACAATCGCAGAAAACACAAAATGCCCAAACTATGCCTCCAGGTTTCTGCACCCTTAGGCAATAAGTGTATTAACTGGTCGGGGATATTTGCATATCCTTTTCCGCCTCTCCCACTTCTTACATACATGACTTGGAGGCTATAGCTAACCTCCCTTTTACCCTCATCCTGGTGGCTTCTACATGGGCCAAGCAACCATAGTTTACAATCCTTCTCGAGGTCACAGTGATCCTTCACAAGAAGCACCCTAACCGGTCAGATCTTCTCATTCAACACCAGGCCACAGTCAGGCACCCCAACCCCAGGCAGCTCAACCTAGCGATCTGCACCTGAGGTCCTAGAGTTTAGTTATCTCAATTTGTCAGTTGAGTGTATGTCCATCCTCAAAGAGGCTCGCCATCCCACTACTCAAGCTTGCTCTGCAGCAAAGTGAAAGAGGTTTCTCCACTACTGTCTGCTCAAACACATTGATTCCCCTTAAGCCAGCAGTTTGAGATATTGTCCGCTACCTGTTTCACTTTCTATGCTCAGGCCTGGCTTACACTTCCAGTTGCTTAAATTTGGCTGTGGTGGCAGCATACCTAGAGAACATGGAGTAATCTTCATTATTCAGAATTCCGGTCATCAAAGACTTTATGGAAGGACTTATAAAGGTTTTTCCCCCAGGTTAGCCTTAGCCCTGTCCTAAACCTCCGTATAGTCCTCACTAGGCCCTTTTGAGCCCCTTCTTGCTTGCCCACTCCAATTTTTGCCTTGGAAAGTAGTGTTTGTATTCTCAATCACTTCCCTCAGACTTGTGACCAAGAATCAACCTTTTAAATTGGAAGAGCCCTTTTTCAAGATTCATGTTATCCGAGTGGTTCTTAGAACTAACCTAAGATTTCTGCTTACGTGGCCTTTCCTTTTTACCTCATCCAAAGAATAGCACTCCCAGTGTTCTTCCCACACCCAGATTCAGTAGTGGAGAGAGCCCTCCACACACTAGACATGAAGGGCGCCCTCGTACTACATTGATTGGACAAAAGCTGTTCGTAAAACCCATCAATTGTTTGTCACGTACACTAAAACACACAAAGGCACTGCTTTTCCAAAGCAGGGCCAGCTCGCTGGCTAGTTTAGGGCACTTTTTTTTTGCCAAGGCTTACTCAACCCAGGCCTCGTTATACACATAAGAAGGCAGCCTCTGTGTCCTTTCTGGGTAATATCCCAATTGCTAACATCTGTAAGGCAGCTCTCTGGTCCATACCACACACGTTCACCAAACACTACTGTGTGGATGTTCTAGCATGCCGACAAGCTCAAGTGGGTCAGTGCTTTGCAACATTTTCTGGCCATCCACTGCTTACGGAAGAACTGCTTTAAATTCTGTGCAGAGCCTGTTTCTCTACAGATGCACAAGCTGTATATGCAGAATGTTAACCTGTGAGCATCTGTTCATGGTATATTGTGCTTTCGATTCACATACCCCCCACCCTCATCCCTGGAAGCCTTAGGTTGTTGCATATGCCTTTTGCTTTCACTTTCCTTTTTTCCTGCATTTACTTGCATGGTCATCTTCCTGCACTTTTCATATTCAATCGCCACCCTCACCCGCTGTGCAGGAAAACATTCTTAACAACGAAGCCAATGCCCATGCACATTACCAGTCATTGAAGGAGTCACTATACCTTGTGACTCGAAAGACTTCAAAGAAGAAAATGTTGTACACGTTCGAGCCCAACACTAGATGGCAGTAGTATACAAAGCATGTGAATCTCCAGCACTACATATTACAAACAGATGCTTACATGGTAAGTAACGCTTTCCATATTTTCTTAGATGAGAAAAGGATGTTTCTTATGTAAATAATTGAAATTATTTGAAATGAACCTAAACGGTTTTAGTCGAGGGGATGTTATGTCTATGATGCTTAACTTAGAAAACACTGGAATGTGTCAGTCGTGGTGAGCAATGCAATCGTAACTCCACTTGATGCACTAATTACTTCACACTTAACAGGCGAGACAATTGACATAGATAACATCACAGGTGACACTGCCTTATCACATAACCTAATTAATGACATGATATTTTATTGAGTTCAGTGTTTGACCATGCTCCACTGACTGACCTTGCACAGGCTCTCCATGTTTGTATGAAAGACTGTTCAGTCATTCGATCATGGCTGTGTTGTTCACTGTAAAAGACAAACTCAAGTCGCTTTTAGGGTTTATTTTGTTTGGCCTAACCATGACATCTTTTCAATTGAAGGCTTCTGATGGATACTTCTGACTGCAGATCCTTCACTTTTAGATATTCCCAGGCACCAGACATAGCCATAGAATTTTACAGCAATGCTCCCGCTTGCCGATACGTGATGCCATGTAACTCTGCGTGGACTCGGTACCACCCCAGTTGTGACTGAGTAGCATACAAGAGTCACCCCAGTGCGCTGATATCAGTTTCTTTCTGCTCCTTTGACATGGATTCGAAGCTCTGCTCTCAACATGTTTTCTGACCACTTTACAGTTTGCCCCTGGTAGTGTGCCAGGGGCAATGTACTTGCCACCCAAATAATGACAGGATTCAAACTATGCTGCGACTCTAGGAAGCAAATGTCAGTCCCATTCTTGCATGCTTAGTTTCCAGTCACACCGTGAACATGTGCAATATCTGTGCCCTCTTGCACCTAAAGAGGATGCGCAAGACAAAAACTCTTTCACTGAGCATTAGAAGAGGACAGGTTTGAATGTAAGTATTGCTTCAAGAAGTGGGGCCACTTGTGATTATGTTTGAGTACCTAGTCCTGGGTGAAGCTCTGTTCCCTAAGAAATCCAAGGTGGAAGATATGCACACAAAAAAACTAGACTACTCCATACCGTCATTTAGAATCAGGAGAGAAGGACTGAGGGTGTAAATAAAAAGATAATACCCCACAAGTGTCTTCTAAATTGGATCAGGTCCCTAACTGTTCCCAGAGTATTTGAGTTGAACAGGCTGTCTTTGATTCAATAGCAAAGAGCTATCTTCAAGGTAGCAGTGATGCACACCTTTAAGATGCTTCTGGCTCCCTCTGGTGCGCACCTGGCTTTTAATCCCATGCCAGTCCTGTCTGTTCTAGTGCCAATACTACTGACACCAGCACTGGACCAGAGTGAGACACCGGTGTTTAACCCATATCTGTCGACAGCCCATTCCAGGACTGTCGTACTACAAGATTACAGTGACACTACCAGACTAATCTGAAAGAGACATGTTAGTGATAGATTCCTTAGCTTAGAATATCCCCAGGCATCAGACTGAATCTAGAAAGTTTTTCGTCAGCAGTACTACTGTGCGTCGGAAGGTGGCGTTGTGCAGCTCCTCATCCGTCGCTGGCGTCGTGTGTGCCGAGATAACGTCACGGAGACTACTTTGGTGACATCCATGCACGGTGACGTCAGTTCTTTCTTTTTGCGCGCCAGAAAGCACAGATCCGGTTAGAGCACGTACCCTAGTCACTTTTGAAC
Organism: Lissotriton vulgaris; assembly: GCF_964263255.1. Lineage (NCBI taxonomy): Eukaryota > Metazoa > Chordata > Amphibia > Caudata > Salamandridae > Lissotriton > Lissotriton vulgaris. Next base: position 848,971,610 of record NC_141695.1, read on the forward strand.
TAACTTATTTTTTAGACTTTTAGTCTCCACTATTTTGATTCTTTGACTCCTGGTGCCGCGTAGGGATGCCTGGATTTAAATCCTGTGGGGCCTGTTGTCGTACGATGTTGGTGGTTGACCCCCATGGCGTCTGTCTCTACTGTCTGGAACACGACCATGACTACTGGTCATGTTCCGACTGTCTGGTCATGGCTCTGAAAGCCTTACGGGAGTGGTCCCGTAAGCTGCTGGAGGCCCGGCAGTTGTCTCTGCGCCGTTTGAGATCCAGGGGTCGATCGAGGGACCGACCGCGAAGCCATCATCATCGCTCCTCGGGGTCGAAGTCTTCACACTCTGAATCGGGTAAGAGACGTCATAAAAAGAAGTCAAAGCAGCGCTTTCCTCTTTGATGTCCCCCATCGGTCTTCCGGACGCAGATGAGGGGGCTGGGGGTACCTCCCCCACCGCTCCGTTGGAGCCTGTGAGTCCCGTGGCCTACCCACCTTATCCGGGTAAGTCAGCGACTCCGGCCCAGGTACAAGATTTTCTTGTTGCTATGGACCGTCTTTTCAGGACTCCGGCTCCCGCCAGCGCCCCTTTGGGCCCCGCGGTCCCACCTGAGGGACCTCCCTTGCCGCCGGCTTCGCTACCGCAAAGGGTTCTGTTTGTACCCCCTCCGCCCTTGCCTGGGTTTCCGGACAGTTTTGCTCCGGGTTGGGACCCTTTCTGGGATATGGAGCCGTTCCCGACGCCATTGAAAGCTCCTCACTGAAGTCCTTCAGCCAGCGACAAGCTCTTTGGAGCCTCTGCTACCCTTCAATGAGGCGTTAATGGCTGTGCTAATAGGCACCTAGTCTAGGCCAGCCATGGGGGTCCCTGTGGATAGGAACGTGGCCAGGCGTCATCACGTGGCCCCGGGGGACCCTGCCTTTTTAACGGCTCACCCGACTCCGGAGAGCCTGGTCATCCAAGCCTCCACCTCACAAGGCGCATTCCCTACCACCCCACCAGATTAGGAATCTGAGAAGCTGGAACTTTTTGGCAAGAAACTGTTTTCGTCTGCCAGCGAAGGGCTGCGGTCGGTGAACACCACATGTTTCTCAGGCCGGTACTCTCACGCTGTGTGGGGCACGGTTGCGCGGATACTGCCTCAGTGTACCGAGGAAGTTCGGGCAGTGCTTTCCCAAGCTGTGGCTGAGGGGAACGATGCCGCAAAGATCACCATCCTGTGTGGACTGTGTGAGAAGTTGGCCTGATATATAGTGTTCACTATTCTAGTGAGCACTTTGCATCAGTCCAAACAACCCTTATGGTGATTGGTTGTAAGTCAACCTAATAGACCAGCTATCCTAGTAGCGTGGATACGAGCAGTCTTCGGGCTAAACTCTGGAGGGCGTGTTAAGCCAGCTGTTATACCATCACATATACCCCTTGAACACCAAGTGAAAGGACACCACACAAGTGTTATGAAAATAAACAGTGTATTTATTTAGATCACAACAGCCCTGTACTCTTTATGAGGACGGTACTAAGCACACAACAAAACTCTTATGAAAATACTTCAAGTTGCACAATTTACACAGATGCCCGAGGGGCACGAAAAACCATATACTATGGAAGTGGAATGCGAAATTACTAGCAGGTAAGTACTGTACTAATAGGCTTTGGAATCGCTAGGACTACGTTACTGAACCTTCAGATTACTAGTAGGAGGCCTAGGGGACTCGGGTGCAGAGTGTGCACTCTCACGCGGGATGCAGGACAAAGTCTATGGGAGCTAGTAAAGACAAAGTTAGTGTTCTCGGGCGAACCCGATAAGGTAGGTCGAAAACGACAGTGGATCCTGACCCTTGGATAGTGAGGCTATGCTGGGGCACCGAAATGCCGAAGTTACCTAGCCCAGGGGCTGCAGCTGCATAGGTCTCAAAAGACATCGGGAATCCTCGTAGACGAACCAGGAGCCTGAAGAAAGAAGTTGCTGGCAGGCGACCAGTGAAGATAGTTCAAGTGATCCAAGCCTGGATCGAAGATGGATGACACCTGAAAGCAGAGGGGACCAAGTTCGTGACTACTAGCCAGTAGGTGGCACCAGGAGGGCACCGGATGGTAGTCACCTCGACTAGGTGAGTGGGCGACGCTGGGCTCTGCAGTCTCACGGACCAGGAGGCGTTGTTGGCGACCAGGATGGAGGTGCGAGCTGTCCCACGATGGATGGTGCTGTCGGCGTCGCTGGACCCAGGATTGGGGCAACAAGCCTTGGCAAATTCAAGCCCACGCGGTGGACCTAAAATGGCGTCTTGAGTGGACTAGGAGGGTCCGGGGTGCTCCTCTTTTGGAAGGGAGCAAGGGCCAGTCTGGAGCAAACAGACCAGCAGCAGTGATGTCGTCGGGCGTCGTTAAGAAGGCCACAAGCCAGCGGGCTAGTAGCCAAACAACGCGGTGAGCAGCAGAAAGCAGAAGGGCCCCACGCAGATCGTGGAGATGCTGGGAGGCTGGACTTCGGTGCTGGAGCTGCTCAGGGTCGGGGCTTCTCGGACCCCAAAGCACTCACCAGAGGATCCCTCGGCGGTCGTGCTGGATAGAAGTCGTGCAGTTCTGATGATGGCCGGTCCCTCGAGGTGTCGTCGCACCTACGGTTCTCAGCTTAGCTGTAGAAGTAGGTAGAGGTCAGAGGTGCCAGGGAAGCCGGATCTCGTCGTGCTGGTCGGTCGGATTCTTGAGGAAGGACGTGCAGCAAACCGCAGAGTTCTTAGATGGTGCCTGCGGATGCAGGGTGACTACTCCTTAGCCACAAGGGAGAAATCTTGAGAAGAAGTCGAGAGTTCCTTTCGTAGAAAGTAGTTTCTTGATTCAAAGATGATCTAATTTGGAAGGGTCCCCGCTCCTGCCTTTATCCTAAAGAAAGGGGTGGGTACGCGACTAGGTCCTGCCCTAGGGGTGGAACCAGGAAGGGGGGTGGTTACACCCCTCTCCCATGCCGGACTTTCCCCAGGCCAGGGGCTGGTGTGCCCCTGGAACTGGTTCTAGCCGGCAGATGCGTAGTGAGCACCAGGTGCCACTCTGCAGTCACCTTCCTGTAAAGCCCTGCCTACCCAGGATACACAAAACCCTGTCTGGGATGGTGCTAGCACCGCCCCTGACAGGAAACCCTTTGTCCAAGCTCTCCTCGCTGGAAGGACTCCCAGCAGCAGGAGGTCAGACTCGTGTCTGTGGTGGCAGCATCCATTTTGTGGAGCTGAGGCTTCAGTTAACTTTAACCGGGGTTCACAGTTACATACATGTCGTGTCCCTCTAGAGGGGTGGAATGCTAACCCCGTCACCAGACTTGGCGAGGGGTTAGTATTCCAATTCGTATGACACCTTACTCGACATGTTTTGATAAAGCGATACCAGAGATAGCATTTAACCGCGAGGATTATAATGCACTTAAGAGTATATGGTATGCGTTATCATGGAACAGCTATTAGGACTTAGTTCCGCAAGCTGCAAACGGGCTCAGCTCATGCCAGAGCACCATTTCACACGATTCCAAGCACTCTGCCTTCAGGATTGTCAAGGCCTGCCATAGGAGTGACTGATAGGAATCTGTGTGTCCATTTTTAGGGTTAGATATAGGTATACTATATCTAAAGCAAAGGGTGATTACACCACCTTGCCCCAGCTGTCGTGCGGCCAGTTGTGTCAGATTTAGATGGCCATCCAGGGGTGGCATAATACATGCTTCAGCCCCTGGTAGGCCCTGGGTACACCTATGCCCTGAGTTACAGGGTCTGATAAGGTGGCCCAGTACCAATTGGAAATGTACCTAAGGTACATGGAATCCATTTTAGAGAGAGAGCAGTAGGCCTGGGGTCCTGATTGGCAGGGTCCCAGGCCAACTAAGTCGGAAAACCAGCAAAACACCAGGCAAAAAAGTTGGGGGCAACCATAGTCAGGTATCCACCTTCCTACAGACTGGACACCGCAGACTCTTTGTGTAGGGCGATTTCCACCACAGTGGCCCTATGTCGTCACGCCTGGTTACGGTCCACTGGGTTTTCAGGGTATGTTCAGAGTTCCCTTATGGGCATGCCTTTTGATGGTACCAGCCTGTTTGGCAATAAGGCAGATAGTGCGCTGGAGCGTTTTAAGGTCTCCCGGGCTACGGCCAAGCCCTTTGGTCTCTCCACCACGCGCCCATCCACGTCGGCTTTTCGTTCCTTTCGTGGCCACGGAAGGGGTGCTCGACACGTTCTTTAAGCCAAAAGCATGCGCAGAACCAACATCAGCGCAGCCACGGATGTGGTTCCCGCTGCGGCAGGACAGGGGGCCAGCGTGTGGTACAGTCCACTTCCGCTCTTGCAGCATCCGCCTCAAAACCTTACTAGTCTGAGCTTTGGGGTGCACCCCACGCCGGTGGGCGGCAGAATTCGCCATCCCCTCCTCCACTGGCGTTCTGTTACTTTAGACAGGTAGGTGCTGCAAAATCGTCTGAAGGGGCTACTCCCTCCCCTTAGAGTCTGGCCCCCCAGCCATGCCACCTCAGTTCCACTGCATGTCGGGGGATCACTTTGCGCTTCTCCAACAGGAAGTCATGGCCCTCTTGGCCAAGGGGCCATCAAGCGCGTTCCTGTTATGTTATGTTAAGTGGAATTTATAGAGCGCACTGACACCGTGGGTTTCCTGGCGCTGTAAGACAGAGGTGAGTCTGGGGTCAGAGGAGGCGGAGTTTAGCCGAGTGGCGGAAAGAGGAAGGTTTTGAGCAGTTTTTTGAAATAAAGGAGGGAGCTACTGGATTTGATGGTCAGGGGAAGAGGATTCCAAAATTTGGGGGCAAGGTGGGCAAACCGACGGCCGCCCAATTTGTTGGTTTTGGTTTTGGGGACAGCAAGCAGGTTGAGGAGAGCTGAACGAAGATTGCGTGTTGGATGGTGTGGATTGATGAGTGTTGTCAGGAAAGTGGGGCTGGAACAGTGGAGGGATTTGAACGTGAGGCAGCCCAGCTTGAAGGCTGCCCTTTGTTCTATAGGTAGCCAGTGCAGTTTGTGTAGCAGAGGTTTGGCCGACTGCCATTTGGGAGTTTTGTAGATGAGACGGGCTGCTTGGTTCTGCACGACCTGAAGGCGATGCAGCAGTGATTTTGGGAGTCCGTAGTACAGGGAGTTGGAAAAGTCCAGGCCGGATAGTACCAGGGAGATGATAACCTGGACCAGAGCGGCTGGTGGTAGTAGGTGACTGACTTTGCGGATTTTGCGAAGCTGTAACGTACATGAGGAGATCACAGCGCTTACATGAGATCTGATGGAGAGTTCGGCATCGATGGTCACACCAAGACTTTTTACTGATTTCACAGGGACCGGGGGGGGGGGGGGGCTAGTTTATTAGGCCAGAACTGCGGACCCCAGTGGGAGGGGCTGGAGCCGGGGAGAAGGAGCTCAGTTGTACCAGGATTTAATTTTAATTGGTTGTAGTTCATCCACTCCTGGATGTGTATCATGGTGGAATGGAAGTTGTTCACACCGTCCGAGGAGTTGAGTGGGAAGATGATCTGCAGGTCGTCAGCGTAGTTGTACACTGTGATGTCCCAGCTCTGAAGCGAGTGAATCAGGGGATGGGGGTAGAGGTTGAATAATAGGGGTGACAGGGAAGAACCCTGAGGTACTCCACAGGTCGTGGGGGTTTTGAACGCTGTGTAGGGGCCCAAGCGGACGGCTTGTGTTCTGCCGGTCAGAAAGGACTGGGTCCATTTGAGGGCAGGACCCTGGATGCCTGCCCGCTTGACCCGGTGAAGGAGGATGTTGTGGTCAACCGTGTCGAACGCGGCCGACAGATCCAGGAGTACGAGGGCCTGGGGGATCCCTGTGTCAGCGTTCCTCCTCAGCGTGTCCAAGACTGCTAGGATGTCGGCCTCTTTGGAATGGGCTGGCCTAAAGCCGGCCTGGTTAGGCTCCAGGTGGCAGGGAGGTCTCGATGAAGTTGGAGAGACACTGGGTGACGTGGGCCTCCATTAATTTGGAGAAGTAGGGCAAAAGCGATATGGGACGGTAGTTAGAGAGTTCTGCCGGATCCGCACCAGGTTTCTTCAGGAGAGGCTCTAAAATGGCCTCCTTGAAGGAGCTGGGGACAATACCGGTGCTGAGAGCGCCATTCAGTAGGGGTAAAATGCAGTCGGGTAGTTTGAGACAGACGTCCCGTAGGACCGAAGGAGGGCAGCAGTCATTCCCAGAGCCTGATTTTACCCGGGTCGCAAGTTCAGCTAGTGAGTTGGGGTTGAGGGTGGGGAAGTGGGTGAAGGTCGATGAGTTGTTCGGAGGGGTGTCTGGGGGGAGTATCTGAGGGAGGGGGGGATGGAGTCCTTGATTTTATTGATTTTCTTGATAAAGAAAAGATTAAGAGCATCGCAGGTCTCTTGGGTGGGGGTCTGATCCGGGAGAGTTCTGTCGTCTGAGGTGAGTTTGTTCATGATTTTAAAGACCTCCTTTGATTTATTGTCCGCGGAAGAGATTCTGTTCGAAAAATGTTCCGATTTGGCTAAGGAGATTGCGTTTTTGTATTCTCTGCGAGCTGTAGTGTATTGTAGTCTGTCTGGCTCAGAGTAATTGCATCTCCACGTCCGTTCCAGCTGGCGCACCTTCAGTTTGTGTTTCTTAAGTTCGCCAGAGAACCATCTGTGGGAGTTGTGGTGTCTGGTGCTGGGGAACTTGGTAAGGGGGGCGAATTGGTCACTGGCCGACATTAGCCAGGCGCCAATATCACTTTCCATCGTGTCGATATTGGCTGGTGTGTTAATAGCTGGGCGGGTGTTGGCTAAGGTCGCGAGGAAGCCTTGGGAGTCGTGGGAGTTTCATTTGCGTGAGAGGCCGCCAGCCATCAGGGGGGGAGGAGGTCCTGCCTGTGACAGTGAGGGTGGTGTCGACTAGGTGGTGGTCTGACCAAACTCAGGGGGAGACAGATGGCTGGGAGAGTGCTACATTTTGGGTCCAAATCTGATCCAGGATGTGGCCCTTGATATGGATGGGCGAGGAAATTTGTTGGGTCAGGTTAAGGCTGTTAAGGGCTTCAAAGAGTTCTGTGGCGTGGGGCCCGGCGTTGACGTCATTGAACCAGTAATTAAGGTCGCCAAAGAGAGCTAGTCTGGAGTGCAGTGTCAGTAGGTCGGACAGCTGTTCGATCAAGGTGGTAGCAAAGGACGGCATAAGGTGTGGGGGCCGGTATAAGAGAAGGAGTGTTAGGGCTCCTACGTCGGTTTTCAGACTGATGATTAGGTTGTCTACTTCCGGGAGGATAAGGGAAGATGTGGAGATGAAGTTAAGATATTTTGATAAGATGGCTGCCACCCCACCCCCGGGGCGATTTCCAGTGCGGTCGGCATGGAGGATGTAGTAGTCTGGGGGGAGGGCCGCCAGAATGTCCGGGAGAGAATCTGTAGTCAGCCAGGTTCTGTGAGCAGAAGTAAGTCTGGTTTCTCATTAGACAGGAGAATGTAGATATCGGCTTGGTGTTTTACCAGGGAACGGGTATTCAGATACAACACCCGGATGGAAGTGTCACTCCTGACTGGTTTAGGGGGGGGTATGCTCCGACTGGGGGGGTGTGAGTCTAAGCGCGCGAGGCCAGCTGTAGTGATTCGTCTGGTGGTGGCAGGAGAGGGTGGAGGGTATGAGAGTTGCAGTTCTCTGAGGGAGTTGGCCGAGTATGAGGTGGGATAACCGGCATGGCTGGCCCCTGGGTCCGGCCTGGCGCGGACGGGCGCAGACGGCCTTGCCTTTGGCGCGCCCGCTGAGCACGTCCGCTGCGCGTCCGGGGGAGGCACATTGGTTTTTTTTGTGTGGGAAAGGGGCGTGGCCTGTGGAGACGAATGGCGGCAAGAGATCTCGGACCCGCGGCAGCGTTTAGATTGGCTGCGCGGGGATTTCTGAAGTAAATAACGGCGGGGGAGTGCTCAGGGGGAAGTGCACACAGATTAAAACAGTCAGTTCCAATATTTGCAGTTTTTTTAAAAAACGAGCGTACTCCCGGCTTCCGCCTCAGGAGTTGGTAACCTCTAATGGGCCAGAAGTAGGACGTGGTTGTTATTCCCACAACTTTCTGGTCCCCAAGAAGGAGAAAGGGGGCCTGCGCCCCATCCTGGACCTCAGGAACGTCAACCGCTTCCTCCGAAGGAGAAGTTCAAGATGTTAACTGGTTTGGGTCTTGGCTGCCCTCGACCCTGGAGACTGGATGGTAGCGTTGGACTTGCAGGATGCAAATTTTCATATTCCTGTCCTGCCGTCCCACCGGCGTTACCTGCGGTTCACCGTAGGCCAAGATCACTTTCAGTTTGTCGTGCTCCCCTTCGGCCTTACCAGTGCCTCTCGGGTGTTCACAAAAGTGTTGGCGGTGGTCGCAGCTCATCCGCGCAGATCAGGGGTTCCAGTCTTCCCCTATCTCGATGACTGGCTGTTGAAGGCGGGCTCACCCTATGCAGTCATCTCCCACCTCCAGACTACAGCCCACCTCCTGCATTTGCTGGGGTTCTCCATCAACGAGCTGAAGTCGCACCGGAGTCCCTCTAAGAAGCTCCCCTTCATCGGAGCGCTTCTGGATTCGACGCAGTTTCAGGTTTACCCATGGCCTCCTGTATCTTGTTAGTGCAACGTGCCAGATGGCATATACGGGCTCTGCAGTGAGACCTGAAGTTCCATTGGACACAGCATCAGGGCAACCGGTCCAATCATGTCCAGATCTCCAAGGGCACTGCACGACAATTGCAGTGGTGGCTCACGAATCGCGATTGGGTCAATGGCAGATCCCTCTCCCTTCCCCAACCAGAGCACACAGTGGTGACCGATGCGTCCCTCCTGGGATGGGGAGGCCACTTGGGAGAGTCAGTGATCAGAGGCCTCTGGTCTCCGGCGGAGTCCTGACTCCATATCCGTCTTTTGGAGCTTCGGGCGATCCGACTTGCACTGAAAGCATTCCTTCCCTCTGTCTGGGGAAGTGTGGTACAGGTGTTCACGGACAACACCACCACCATGTGGTATTGCAACAAACAGGGCGGGGTGGGGTTGTGGACCCTATGTCAGGAGGCTCTGCGCCTCTGAACATGCTGCAACATCAATGCATTACCTTGGTGGTTCAACACCTGGCAAGTTCTCTGAATGCCAGGGTGGACAAATTCACCCGCTGGTGCATGATGGATCACGAATGGCGTCTGAACTCAGGCGTGGCGCAAGTTCTCTTTCTACAGTGGGGAGAGCCTTGGTTAGATCTATTCGCCACAGAAGAGAACGCGCAATGTCATCAGTTCTCTGCGTTGGAATTTCCAAGGCAGCACTCGCTCAGCGACCCTTTTCGATGCGAGTGGAGCTGTGGTCTGTTGTACGCCTTTCCGTCTATACCACTTCTGCCCAGAGTGCTGAAGAAGACTCGGCGCGACTGGGCCCAAGTCATCCTTGTGGCTCCGGATTGGGCATGAAGATACTGGTATCCCGAGCTACTCAGCAAGGCGATCGATCCCCTGATCCGACTGCCTCTTCGGGAGGATCTTCTGTTGCAGCAGCAGGGGATGGTCCTCCACCCGAACCTGTCCAGCCTCCACCTCCATGCGTGGTAATTGAGCGGCGTCAGTTGACAGCTTTCGATCTTCCACTCCAAGTCTGTTCTTCATTCTGGCAGCCAGGCGTCCCTCCGCTAAGACGGTTTACGCCTGCAGGTGGAACAAGTTTGTGGCATGGTGCACAGCGAAAGCTGTGTATCCCCTTTCTGCCCCTCTTTCCGAGGTCCTTCTGTTCCTTCTCTCTTTGGCCCAGCAGGGCTCTGCTCTGGGCACTATCAAATGTTATCTTTCGGCCATCTCCGCCTTTCTACATCTTCCAGATCCGGCTTCTCTTTTTAAGTCCCTGGTTGTTAATAATTTCCTCAAAGGCATTACGCACACGTTTCCTCCCGTGCCTTTCATAATGCCTCAATGGGACTTAAATCTTGTCTTGATCTATCTGATGTGCGCTCTCTTTGAGCCGCTTCATGTGAGAAGTTAGCATGGCATATGATGTCCACTATTCTAGTGGGCACCTTGCACCAGTCCAAACTACCCTTATTGATGGTGGTTGTAAAGTCAAACTTATAGACAAGCTATCCTAGTGGTAGCATGACCAGCAGTCATAGGCTAAGAATTCAGAGAGCATGTGAAGCAAGCTGTTTTACCAATTATAATCCCTTGAGTACCAAATGAAAGGACACCACACAAGGTATATATCAAATATATATGTATTTATTTCTAACACAACCCCTCTGCGCTCTTTATGAGGTCAGAGATCCAAGTACATCACAAGTTGCTCAATTAGCATACGATAAGTTGCACAAATACAGTTATGCCCTAGGGGCCTCACAAACCATATACTAAGTAAGTGATATAAGAACCACTTCAGAAATAGTGAATAGGCCTAGGGCCTAGGGAATCGCTGGGGCTACACTGAACAACCAAAGGTTAGGAAGTTGGAGACCTAAGGGAGACGTGTGCAGTGTCTAAACACAGTTGCGAGTTACCATTGACTTATAATGGAGAACGAAGAAGTTACAAAGTTACTGTTTAAGGACACTTCCGGATGGACTACGGTAAAACCCCTTTAAACTAGGACACTTCGAGAGTCAAGACCCACGGCAGCACCGGAATACTCAAGTTACCTCAACCAGGGAAGCCGGGTGCATAGGTGTCTTTTCGTGTCGGGTTTCGTTATCGTTTTCTATGGAGATCTGCAAAGAAGTGCTGCAGGCGACCAGAGGAGAAGTGTCCGGGTGGATCCAAGGGTGGATCGGTGAAGTGAAGAACTTGAAAGCAGAGGGGGCAGAGTCTGGGTCTCTAGCCATTGACCAGGAAGGAACCAGGCGATGTCGCGATGATCTCACGTGAAGAGGTGAAGCTTGTCTCTGCAGCCACGAAGACCAGGAGCTGGATTTGAGCTGTCCCACGAAGAATCTAGTTGACTGCGGTGTCGGTATCCGGATTGGACCCAACAAGCCTTGGCAAACGCAATCCACGCAGGAAGTGAAGATTGGCTTCGGGTCAGACCAGCAAAGTCTGAGGAGCTTCCTCTTTGCAGGGAAGCTGTAGCAACCAGGAAAGCAGTTTGGTTTCAAAGGTTTGTCTTCAGGGGGCTCACTAGCCAGCGGGCTAGCAACCGGGAAGACGCATTGAGCTGAAATGCAAGAGCAGGCCCCACGCGGCACTCGTGGAGGGCTGAGCTTTGGTGCAAGTGGCGCTCGGGTCTGGGGCTTCTCCTACCCCAATGCACAACTGCGAGGGTACCTCGGTAGTCGAGCTGTTAGCAAAATGCAGGATGTCCAGGGTGTCCGGTCCCACGTCTCTCGTGTCCGCCACGGGTCTCAGCTTTGCTGTGGGTGTGGATCGGAGTCAGAGAAGTCTGAGAGTCCAGTTCCTGTGTAGCTTAGTCCTCGTGTTCCGGCGGGAGCGTCGACAAAGCAGACCGGCAAGTTACTGGTGGTGCCTGTTTGCACAGGGTGGTCACTCCTTGACCACAAGGGAGATGTCTTCAGTCTTCTAGTCAAAATAGAACGTCGAAGGTCCAAGAGTTTCGTATCAGAGTTTCGTTCCAGGATAATCCAAAGTCCTGGCGACACAGCACCTATCTTTATACTAAGAAAACCAGCTAGGTCCCGCCAATGGGTGGACCTGGGAAGGGGTGGTTACACCCCGTTCCCTTTGTCCAGTTTCGCGCCAGAGCGGGCTGGAGTGCCCCAGCAACTGGTTTGAACCGGGCTATGCATGGGGCACCTTGTGTGCCCCAGGCAGTGTCTCAAAAAGAATCTGCTGCTGCCCTCCCTGTCCCAAAACACATCAGCCTGTCTGGGGAGGTGCTGGCACCTCCCTGGACAGGAAACCTATTGTCCAGGATTCCCCTGCCAGAGTTTCGTCCAGCAGCAGGAGGTCAGACTTGTGTCTGTAGCAGCAGCATCCATTTTGTGATGCTGGGGCTCTGTTTAACTTTAACCGGGTAAAGCAGTAACATACATGTCTTTTCCCTCTAAAAGGGTGGAATGCTACCCCCGCCGCCAGAATTGGCGGGGGGCAATATTCCAAAGTTACACAACATGTTTTGATAAAGCCAAACCAAAGTTAGCATTAACCGCGAGGATTATAATGCACTTTAGAGTATATGGTATGGCTATATCATAAACCAGCTATAAGGAGATGGTTCTGAAAGCTGCAGAGGGGCTCAGCTCATGCTAGGGCACCCTCTCACATAAAACCAAGCACTCTGCCTCCAGGATTGTCAAGGCCTAACATAGGAGTGACTTATAGGTGCATATGTGTCTATATATAAGGTAGATATAGATATACTATATCTAAGTAAGGGGTGATTACACCACCTTACCCAAGCTGAGTGATCAGCCTGTGGTGTCAGTTTGGATGGCCAGCCAGGGGTGGCATAATACATGCTGCAGCCCCTGGTAGGCCTTGGATGCACCTATGCCCTGGGTACCTTTGGAACACTATACAGGGGCTCACAAAGGTGACCCAATACCCAAACAGGTATGTACCTAAAGTACATGGTATAAATTTAGAGAGAGAACAGCTGGGCTGTGGGTCTGATTAGCAGGCCCATAGCCACACTAAAGTTGAAAAAACAAAAAATCACAGCAAAAAGTGGGGGTGACCATAGGAAGCAGACCCTACTCTCCTACACTTCATAACTCCCTTACGTCTTCTCACTCTAAAGACGACTTTCCTGGTAGCTATCACCTCTGCTAGAAGAGTGAGAGAGCTCCAGGCTCTTTCTTCTAAACCTCTTTTTCTTTCTGTTCATCCGAACAAGGTGGTTTTAAGGACTCGTCCTTGCCAAAGGTTGTCACAGCATTCCACATCGGGCAGACCATCACTTTGCCCACCTTCTTTCAGCCTCTGCATCTTTCAACAGAAGGAGAGGCTTCACTGTCTGGACCCAAAAGGTGTGCTCTCGTTCTATCTGAAGCGCACACAACAGTTCTGGTGGATGACCAACTTTTTGTTGGCTAAGTGGGCGCCAAAAAAGTTGGGCCGTGCACAAACGAACCATCTCTTGGTGGATCGTTCTGTGCATCAAAGCATGTTACTACTTGGCTAAGAAAGAGCCTCCTGTAGGGTTGTGGCCATTTTACCAGGGCAACAGCAGCCCAGTACTGCCTTGGGACGCGGCGTTCCCTTGCAGGACATTTGTTAAGCAGCTACATGGGCCTCGCTGCACACGTTTACCAAGCATTGCTGCCTTGACAGTCAAGTCCGGAGAGACAGCTTCTTTGGCCTTTCTGTTCTCCGTGACTTTCTGGTGTAATCTTGTTCGCAGACCCTCCACCGGGGTTGGTATTGCTGGGGTATCTATTCTAAGGTAAGGAATCTATCACTAACTTGTCTCTTTCAGATGCACAAGTTACTACTTGTGTAACGATCTATCTGTAAGGAAAATTAGTTAGTGATAGATTCCTTACCGCCCCACCGATCCTCCCTTTTCTGCGAACTGATTTATAGGGTTAAGGTCATCCATTTCAGGGCCGTAGTTTTATGGCACCAGTGGTCAGTTTCTTGCGTGGCTCTGCGTTCCTGGCGTGGAAAGTAGTGTACAGAACTGCCGTCAGTGAGCATGGGTGACGTCATCTCGGCGCATGCAACGCCAGCGATGGACGCGGAGCCGCACGACGCCACTCTCCGACACGCAGGGGTACTGCTGACTAAAAAATTTCCGGATCCAGTCTGATGCCTGGGGATATTCTAAGGTAAAGAATCTATCACTAACTAATGTCTCTTACAGATATATCGTTACACAAGTAGTAACTTGTCATCTGTTTCCTCTGCCCTAACACCAGTACTATGCGAGGCTAAAGGCGTTATTCGGATCCTATCGGACATAGTTTGTTGTAAATGAATCTAGGACCCTAATATAAAAATTCCGATTCATGCCCTTATATAGGTCTATTTTATCATATCCTTATAAAGGCATACAAATCATTACCATATTTGGCCCAAACCATGCAGCCCAAATATGGCAGGGATACTTTCACTAAGCTCCATGAATTAACAACGTTTTCTTGGAAAAATCCGCCTTCAGCAGCCCGGGACTTCCCCCTGCTTGAATATTAAGTTCTCCTAGAACTCTCGGCATTTTCCAAGAATTGAGCCTTTGAGTGACGATATGAAGTCCAAACATGCGTCAAACTCTGCAACTTCAAAGTATAAATATGCCTTGATTTGCCCAATCAAACACACGGTGGTTTGGAGCAGATCGACTATCTACTTGCCCGACGCCCTGCAGCAGCAAGTGCTGAGGAAAGCCGACCCTCCAGCAATCACACTGCGAGACTCTGCCATTTCTCCTTGCCGAGAAATCCAGTTCCAGTGTTTTCAGTTTACCCTTGCGGGTATCTGGGAAATCGAGTCCCGAGAACGAGATACAAGACCTCCTTCATTCTGAAACCAAAGGTACGGAGCTGATTAGCCCTCTTAGAGAATTCTTGGAATTAGATTCCTGGCAGAAAAAACCCTAGACTTAAACTCCTCCTCTTATACTCTCTCCCTCGTACTAGACTTAGGTTAGGTACACCGGGGTAGGCGTATTTCAGAAGCACCAGTTGAGTACTTTTAGTCATCCTTTATTACAGTATGTATTTTATACATTTTGTACCTTTTATGCACTTTATGGCTTAACCCCTTCCACACTCATGACGAGCTGGGCTCGTCATGGCGTAGCCTCCTCGCATGCTGATGCCGAGCCCAGCTCGTCATGAATAATGGACTTTCAAATAATTCAGCACCGGAGGAAAATATCAATAGCAGTGATGGTGTTAACAACCTTATCATGCTTTTACAGTACTATTTCATAATACTGTTCGTATTATATGCATTATACTTTATTGTAGCAGTTCATTTTCAATGCTTGAGAAAGAAGACTGTTCAATAAATAACCTTTTATTGAAAACGCCAGTTTCTCTAATTTCTCAGCCGCTCTGGTGAAACGAAGCATGCACGATTGACTGAGTGAATTAGCTATCTATTGTTTCCGCGACTCTAGAGCTTGCTTTTCTTAATAATAGGAAACAAAGTTGTCATGTTTATGCGGTTGTCAGAAACTAATCCCTTCTTGTGAATTCGAGAAAGTTTCTAGTGACCTCTGAGCTAGCTGGCACTCACAATTAAGTCTAATATATTCGGTAGAGACCCAGGGGATCTCACGCCTGCGTCTAAGCTACAGGATATATTATTCCAATGCGCAGAGCCTTTTGGGAATATAGGAACTACACTACATGGCGCCCAACGTTTGGTAATGCGATAATTTAGCGCTAGATACTAGAGTAACGCAGTCGTGCTTTTCACACAGACCCCTCTTTCCCGTAAAAACTCCAATAGACGTCTGGAGTGGGTGAAAGGGCATAATATCCGCCAAAACTAAGTAGGACGAGAATCCTATGTATTAGTTGTTGGTTTATTCAACGTTGAAGGATACAGTGTTCCAAAAATATTGTGCACCTAATCTTTGTCTCCTTGAAACTTGCTCTGCAGAACTCACAGTAAATAAAAAATGAGTGACGACGAAAGGGAGAGAGCTAGAATAGCAGCTCAAAGAGTGTTACAAAACACAACCTTCCCAGAAACAGACCCGGATGCTAGAGGCATCCCGGCAAATGTAAGAAAAACCATAACTATAAAACTTATAGAAAATGGGGTATCATCGAGTGGTGGTAAAGTCATATTTGTGATAGAGGCACACGAATATCGGCAGACAGAGGTATTCTACTCTTGGATTACTTTTCCACAAGCAAATCCAGTTACAAAAGAGTGCCACTACTACAAAGCAGAGGAACCTCCAGAGGAATATGTTCCTTTTGAGGACATTGAAATTCCACTAACTTACCAGGAGCATTAGCTCTGGTTTAATGGCGCCCTAAATCATGAAAATCACATTACCGGACTCGGTCCACTAGGTAGATCAGGAGCTACATGGCCGGTACTAGCCAGCTATACACCTCATCCTGACATTGAAGAAATGTCAGATAGAGAACTCTTAGTACTGCTGAGACAATTAATTAAAATACACAGACAATTGGTTCAATATGTCAAGAGGACTTCAACAGTCCAACCAGAAATAAAAATTACGCAACACACCAAGTACCAGGGGAATACAAACAAAATTACACCACAGACTATACAGTCAGTCATTGGCAAGTTGCCTGCCAAAAGGGAACAGATTCCGTTTTGGCTAGCACAAACAATCACTCAAATAGAGGCTGTATT
The DNA here is from genome assembly GCF_964263255.1 of Lissotriton vulgaris. Taxonomy (NCBI): domain Eukaryota; kingdom Metazoa; phylum Chordata; class Amphibia; order Caudata; family Salamandridae; genus Lissotriton; species Lissotriton vulgaris. The sequence goes on from NC_141695.1 coordinate 848,987,829, forward strand.
TCCCGATGTAAAAATGTAAATTGATACTTGTATAGCGCACTACTCACCGCAAGGGTCTCAAGGCGCTTGTACGAATACCGCTGTGGAACCCATCCTGGCTTTCCCTGTGAGGCGTCCACTCCTGGGCACCCCCAAGGTGGAGGCCAGGTATCCTTAGCGTTGTGGGGGCCGTTGTGGAGATTAAGCAAGCTATTGCCCAGAGTTGCAGAGTGGGACTCCATGATTGGAATAGGCACCAAGGCGAGAATTATCAGGTCCGTGGAATTTTGAGCCCAAGACCCACCGAGGCGGGGAATTGAACCCTGGTCCTGGGCTAGACCTCTGCATCAGGGTCTGCCGCTCTAATCATTGAGCCACACTTCTACACTTAGTACACCATATGAAAAACACAAAATTCTGACAATCTGTTTACCAATGGGGATTGCACCGCATGTGGAGGACTGTGCCACTTGGGCTCCAGACTTTGCTTCAATCTACACAAAAACACATGGTGTTCAGTCTATGGCGGTGGTACCAGATGTTATGAGCCAGATTCAGAATGAATATGGTCCGGAACCAGCCTTAAATTTAGGTATGAAATTACTAAAAGATTTCAAACAGGTGTCAGCTATATTATTAGCTAACATTAGAGGTGAAGCAGCATCAGTGTTAATACGCCAAAAGTTAAAGGAAACAGATGTAGCAGACCAACCATTTGAACTTTCTAGACTAATTGAAAAATCTTATGAAGAATTAGGAAGAGATAGTTTGGGGGGGAAACCATTAAAACCCCAACTAACTGAAAATCCTGAAAAAACATTTATTAAAAATAGTCACACAACTCCAAAGAAGAAGTGGGAGAGTAATAAACAGTCTCTTCCTAGAGAAAAATATTCTCCGCCCAGAGGGAGATTTCCCCAATAGAGAGACAAGTCTCCCCAAAGAGAGCCCTCTGAAAAAAGATATCTTTGAAATAGGGATAATTTGAAAAAACCTGACAGATATCAAGATAATGATACACGTCCCCCTCGATCTTTACAGACTTCCTTGCAGAAATCGGAAAGAAGAGGACGGTCAGAACACAAGGAAGAACGCGTCAATTCCAAAGACAAGGAATCCGTTCACCAAAGTAAAAAAGCTTAATTTTCCAAAAAGAAGGTAGCAAGCATAAAAATCAGAAATGCCGAGGATCTTGAGGACACAACTCAAGAACGGGGAGTGGGCTCAGACAATGCTAGACAGCGCGGCAGAAGTAACCATAGTTCGCAGGATCCTGAAGGATCATCTGGAGACAATGGACATGAATGAAGGCATTCAGGTCGAAACTGCAGACACCAGGGTTAGTGTACCCCACAAATTATATGAAATAACGCTCCGGATGGAGGGGACATAACAAGAAAAATAAGAGCACTCTTTTGGGAGAAGCTCTCTAAGGGCTATGACATTCTTCTAGACTGGTCACCTGAATTTGTCAGGGAGTGCCCACATGGCAAAGATATATTTATGCCAGCCTTCTCGAATCACATCCCAATCCATAAAAAATATACATATGCCAGAAAATGGGCAGTGGCACAGGTTCCAGCTCTATATAAAAATCATGTAGGATGGGATGAGGACTCTCCTCCCCACAAAATCCAGTTAAAAAACCAGCCCACTGCACAAAGGCAGTACCCAGTAAAGCAAGAAGCTAAAAAACAAGTGAGGGAGATTTTAAATCAACTTGAAAACCAAGGGGTGATTGAAACAAGCAATTCACCTATGACAATCCTTTGTTTCCTGACCAGACAATACATATCGTCTAGTATTGGATTACAGACACCTAAACTCTTGCTGCTATACATTTGCAGTACAAAATTCACATAGTGCAGCACTAATGAATAACATAGTGCGCAAACAATATAAAACAACATTAGACATCTCAAATGGATTCTTCTATCAAAACATTTCACCAGAAAGCAGGCATTTGACCGCTTTCTCAATAATGGGAACCCAGCGACAATTTTGTCGTCTGCCCTAGGGATTCAAGAACAGCCCGGGGTTATTTTCAGCAAGAGTAACAGAGTTACTCTACAAATATGATGATGAGTCATTATCTTATGTCGATGATATCTATCTGACGGATGATAATTTGGAGGTACACTTAAAAAGGGTGAACACCATATAACTTGGTTTCGCCTCTGAAGGGTATAGATTCAATTAAAAAAAATCAAGAATTGCCCACCTCAATGTCATATTCTTTGGATATGAATTGTCAAGTGAAGGGAAAAGCCTAGCAGCAAACTTTCTAGAGAAATTCTAGGTTTCCTGAATTTTGGAAGAACTTACGTGCCGAACTACGCAGAGAGGGTTCAACCTCTCTACGAATTAATCAAACCTGATTTCAAACAAACACATTGGACTCAAAAACACACAGAAATGTTGTGTTCAGTTCAGACAAACATGTTAACAAAAAACAAAATTAGACACAAGCGAAAACATGCGCAACCTTGTAATCCGAATCATCCCAGGGAGATGCGGATTCACGCACCTAACCTTTAATGAAGGGGAAACGGTACCAATAGCTTACAAATCACACTTGTACACACAAGCAGAAATAAAATTTACTTCAACTGAAAAGATTCTGACAGCGGTTCAAACTGCTGTAGCAAGAGTGAGGGCTCTCGCACAGGGTAGACATATAATGATTGTTACACCTTGTGAGAAAGATCCCGCACTCACCCGCAATATGCAGACACGACCATGGTATCTGTCACGCTCCAGGGGTCTACAACGTCCACATTCATCTCCTGTGTTTCCACAGGATGATGTCGGTCGCTGGCTTGACCCGGAAGTCCTGCCCCCATACCCTGGAAGTGAGAAGCGTGAACCAATGAAAGGCGCGCAGGGTCAGGATGCGGGGGTGAGAGCAGACGCGGAAGGAGGAACAGGACGACGACATACGGCGGAGAGAAAGAGCGAAGACGCGGGACGCGGGACCCGGTGGTGACCAGGAAGACGCGGGACCCGGTGGTAACCAGAAAGACGCGGGACCCGGTGGTAACCAGAAAGACGCGGGACCCGGTGGTAACCAGGAAGACTCCAGAACGCCAGGAAGCCCGGAAGACGGAGAGGACAGCTGGTCGGAGGACTTATGGTGTCCGGAGGAGGCTGGAAGGCGGCCGTACCTCGGAGGGGAGTTACGGCGGGCCGGTGAGTGTAACTGGCTCGGGGTCACACAGAGGGAGGTGGGTTGGAGGAAGTCATAGCAAGAGGGTAGAGCACAACGGGGTACCACGTGGAGAAGGAGCCTGTGTAATGTACTCTAGGACGCTCAGAATGCTTTGTCATAAAACGTACTGGTAGCTGTAAATACGCACTGTTTTCCCCCCTCCCTAGGCACTTAAAATTCACCATCCCTATTCCTGACTTAGTGATAGGAAAACTCGGTGCCAACCTGCCTCTTGTTGAATATTCCTAAAAGTCACACTGGTGTGGTGAAGGGACAACCCAATATACTCACAAACTATACTATAGTGCTGCGTGCAAGATTGTTAAAGGTCTCTGGCGAGAAGGCAAATTTAGACCTATGGTCACAGAAACTCAATCACTCGGAGACTGTACAGCTCAGCGAGCTGATCTACAGGCTTTCAAGATGGTGCTTGAAAATACCGATCGCAAATTCCCCACACTAATAGTGTGTGATTCGTATTACTGAGTCCAGTCATACAATGAGTATCTGCAAAACTGGGTTCAAAACGGCTTCAAAGACGCTAAAGGTGGCACGATCAAGCATAAGTTGCTTTGGGAACAAGTAGTTCTTTTACAGAAAGAACTACTAAAGACTCACGTGATACATACACTGAGTCATCAACGGGATGGCGTTCACGTTGCAGGGAATTCATTGGCTGATGAAGCCACAAAGTCAGCTGTGCAAGCGGCTTCCATAGCTACAATCAAACGCTCAAAAAGAACGATAGACGGTGAAAGGCTATTAGCCGTGAAAGCCTCAATAAATGGCAATTATGCAGCGTTACCCCCAAACTATCCACTCACTTATACATACATAATAGATGCAAACTCTGGTCCTTTTGCTCAAATCCCTGGAGTGGGGATAGAGTAATTCCAAACAGGAAGCGGATGCCTTACTTAATTCAAGAGGCACACATGGGAGAGGGTCTGAGACATCAGAAATTCAAGGATTCTATAAAGGAATTAGAAGCAGTGTACTGGTGGCCAGGAATGAGCTTGGATAGCTATGAATATGCAATTAATTGCCCAGACTGCAACAGAGATTGCAGTGATGACCCCAGACACCTGACTACAGAGTAGCCAGCCAGATACAGACACCTCTGTTAGACAGCATTAGGCTATCTACCCGCAGACGTCCCCACAGACAAATGCGGACCTATAACTACTAAAACACGATTTATTTGGATGTGGCCCCAGCGCTCGGCTGACGCCAGAACTGTTATAAAGGATTTACGAGTCTTTATCGACACATACGCAATCGGCATGCTGCATTCTGACCAGGGTCCTGCGTTTAGCTCTAGGGCTTACAAGGAGGCCATGGTCAGCTTGGGCGTTGCATTGCGGTACTCTAGTCCCTTCCATCCTGAGGGTAATGCGGTAGTGGAAAGAAAAAACGGTGACATAAAGCAATCCATAACAGCAAAGGTATTCGGTTCGGGTGATGGGTGGGTCAAACATCTAATAAGTGTGGCAACGTAGTCTTAACAATCTGCCAAGAAATTCTCCGGGGGAGTCACTCCTTATGAGCTACTATTTGGTACTAGAATGATAATCGAAGACCTCGATTGTCGAATTTCAGTGGTAGAACAAAAACCCTTTTATATCAAAGATCGTTTGGCTGTCTTACAGGACTTCAATGAAACAAGAAGAAGTCTGAGTAATACAACACAAAAGCCAACAGCCACTGAAGATAAACCACCTGTCCCAGCAAAACCTGTCTGGATTCCAAAGATTGGGGATCTAGTCAGGGAAAAAATAGCTGTGAAGAAGGAATTTGGTCCTTCTTACAGAAAAGCAGTACCTGTCTTAAGTATACAAGGAATAAGATCAGTAGTACTACCGCCCCTTGCTGGTAAAAAGGAGAACAGAGTTGTGTCCATCGACCTGGTAAAACCACAACATGTGGCCAATAATAAGTAGTAGGCCAAGTGGACTCCAAAGATGTAGCAGGCAGCCAAATCTTGCTACGATCCAAGAGGTTCAAACTGAAAGACTTATCACCTTTGATAAACCTGCCGTAAGAAAAGAAGGACTGAGCAACAAAGCAATGGAACTCGTACCTCTTGAGACCCAAATAACTGTTCGACCAGAAACACCAGTCTACAATGATATAGCACCAGAATACACTAATATGATGGAGAGATCCGTTCCAGCAATTTCTAAAAAAACCCGATGCCATCCAAACAATTGACAGAAGTGCATCTGGATACTTCATCAACTTTGATAACTTTTCTGAGGATCCCAGTGAACCTGAAGAAACAACAGCAAAGAAAACTCTCAAAGAGAAAACAACAGAACTTGTTCATTAACTTGAAAGAATATACCTGGTTTCAACATGGATTGAATTTTGGTTTGGTTTAGGCGTATTTTTCCTCCTGCTCTGGCTGATATTGGTTTTAAGCTTGGGACAAATGATAGATGGAAAATACAGTACAATGGACACAGCAAGTCAGAAAATCAACTTGGTCCTAAAACCTCACAAATCAACTCATGTCGAAAAAAGGGACCTGTCATCACTGAACATCACAGCAATCCCAATACCAGGCGGTATAGCATGGGATAAAAATGACTATGATATATATGGCCCGGTGGAAATGCTGAGGATTCCACATCAGTTTAAGGTCTCTCTGAATGACTTTGTAACACCCATCACATTCTCCGATGATTGGGACTTTGATTCTAATAATAATATGTCAGATTTAGAAATGTCTGCAAAATATACTGAACATGACTATTGAGAAGGGTCATCAGACTATGAACAAATGTATTGTTTTAATCATTTTGGTCATCACGATTTGCACAGATCTGCAAACCCTAGAAATGTTTTAAAATATAATAAATGGGAACATTGTCCAATGCCACCAAAAGGCAGCTCTAAAACATTTATTGAAAAATGTCCTTATTTTTCAGGATTTAATGTTACAGATCCAGAAACGTTTTATTTAAAAATTATGAATAAGACCGGAATGAAAACAATGTTGACCAATACTAAACAAATTTATTCTATAGACTTTAATGCTAAGTTGTCCACATTAGGTTACAACTTCTGGAAAGACAACATAGAGACAAAGACTGTCTGGGGCACAAAAGAATGGCAGGTGCAAGGTCTGGAAGCTTTATTCAGAGCCTGCATTATACCTGAACAAATAATGTTTTTGAATGACACCGTGCAGCAAACAGCTTGTCTGGGATTAGCAGAAATAAAAGATTTAAATAAACTGTCTATACCAAAGCCAATATCTGAGAATAAAAATACATCAGAGGGAGAGATAGATGTACAATATATTTTCACAAAGAACAGAACTAGTCCTGATTGGAAAAAATGGTTCATCTGGCCCACAGACACCAATAACGGTCAAGATAGATTCCTGAACAAAACACAGGGGTTTACATTTAGCCGGCCAGATCCAAGATACTCCCAGAGACAACATCCAGGGATAGTGACAACATATAATGTAGGGAAGCTATGCCTTGAATGGCTGAAAATGTCTACACTTCCAGAAATTAAACAACACTTAACTTTACTTAAAGAAAGCAATGATTTGCGAAATTTCTTATTGGGACCTCGCAAACCACGGCAGAAACGTTTCATATACACCGGTATATATGCTGCGTACAACAAAGCTTGGAAAGTGACACATTTAGAAACTGCAGAAAGAATACGAGAAATTGATTGTATTAACTTGGAGAAAACTCTCTCTGTAGTGGACAATGGGTTAACTACTCTGTCCTCCAGAATATATTCACTGGACAGCATTGTATCTTCTGCTATAGACCTAATGGAACAGGACTTGCTAATGTTACAACATGGCCAGTCTCAATTACGTTCTATAATGCAGCTAGGCTGGACACTGCAAAATCCGCGTTCATTGTTTACTGGGTTTAACCTTACAGATAAACAAATCTCTTTGGCATAAAGAGGAGCAGACTATACGGTGCTGAGCATTGAAAAACTGGAAAGATTACCATTAACAGTTTCTGAGAAACCTGTAATCGAATGGATAATTCATGGCACCATTATGATACCAGTGACAATTTTCCAGTTTCAGTATTGTCTACAGCATATGCCAGAATGCCTGTATGAAAGGTTGGGTAAAGAATGCATTAAGTCAACATGGACTCTACCATATACACACAAATGTTGGAACAAAGGGAAAGAAGTATTCCTTAGTGGAAAATTTTTTTAAAATTCACTAAGTGGTACACTTCTGTGCCAAGGTATTAATTTACACAGAGCCTGCAAAGGTTCTGCGAATAACCTTTCATGCCACCTGCACGGTACTCCCTCCATACGGATAGAACCCGTTTTCAGGCAGCTATCCAATGGCAGTTATGTTATGTTGAATGATCACAGCTGCTGTGGCATGGTGCCAGGAAAAGTTTATCTGGTTAGTGTGTCGTCCATGGTCACTTGTTGTATGCAAGTATTGTATCCAACTTGCAAGTCCGACAGTGAGACGGCAATATGGCCTTCAATGAATATCTCTTCTATTCAAATTGATACTTTGAGCAGACTAAAGGCTATTCTTTTACAAAAATCTGTGCCACTGACCATCAAAAGAAACTTATGATCTGCAAGTTGCAAGGAAATCTGCAGAGATACATCCATTATTATCAACAAACTGCCCCGTACATTTCGCAGAAGTGTTAAGCCAAATCCTAAACATGTCTGATACCAGTGGCATCGCACATGTATTTAAGACAGTTTTTTCGGGACTGTTAGCACCATTTGAAGCAGTCCTCTGCATTTTTCCAAATTTCGTACACTCTGTGTTCGGCGGCCTGCCTCTCATCTTGGGACTCATAGCAGGAATACTATTTTTATTTCTTCTGCTCCGATATGGCAAGTCCGGCAAACAACGATACCCAGAACATCATGGAACAAACGGTCCGTGCCCAGAGGTATTGTGAGAGAATAACACAGATTCTCGGCTTGGCTCGTTTAAGAGATCTGAATACAACTTGCCTTCTCTCGTTCAGACCAATCTGACAAGATTGCATCTTACCTGTTCTGCGATGCCTGCTTTGCGGAGAAGAATGCGTGTTAGACATCTGTCTTACACTTCCATCAGTCCTGCATCGGATGTCGACATTTTGCTAGGTCCGGTAACGGCTCATGCACTGTGTTGTCCCCAGCGGCTACAAATCCTGATGATGGCATTCATTGAGATCCCACCACTAAGTCTGACTGAAAGTGAGATACGAGATTCAACAGGCACACAGGTATCATCTGACCTGACCATTGCTAATGCATCAACAAGCAATGCTTCTCATCTGTGCACATTTGATCTGCTGGATCAAGTGGTTCCTCTTTCACCTACTATGGTGGACGATTTCTTTGCGAGCCTAGACGACCTGATGTTTTCTCCTGACACCGAGAATAACTTTTGATCTATGCTCACAGTGTTCCCTGAACTCTGAAATTCGGCCTTCAACTTTCAAAACAAAAATTTGACTTCTGCATAATATTTCTTTCCTTATCCAAACAGATTGATTTTTCTGTGGCACAGAGTGATCTGCTCAAGGTAGAACTATTCCTAGAGAACAAGAAATTCATTTTGAACATTGACTGAGAAATCCTATTTGGCCCTGTCTCCTATTAATAGAAGTATTGATATGACATGGTAATAAAATGGTCTCGACCTTTTTTATGTATTTAAGAGCCATTTTAGAAAGGTAAATTACTTGAATATTCCAGCTCGCATAATTGTTTGATTACTTTATGCTTAGATATTCTTCACTGAAGTACATTGCAAACTGTAGAAATGCTGAACATATTTTTCAGCATGCCCAGTTCAAATGCACTTATGTATTTTGGGGTGGGATTGGAAACACTAGCTTTAGATATGTCAGTGCCTACATGGTTAGCTTATTGAGCTTAAAATTGTGGAGTGGGTGTTGTAAATGAATCTAGGACCCTAATATAAAAATCCCGATTCATGTCCTTATCTATATCTATTTTATCATATCCTTATAAAGGCATACAAATCCTTACCATATTTGGCCCAAACCATGCAGCCCAAATACGGCAGGGATACTTTCACTAAGCTCCAAGAATTAACAACGTTTTCTTGGAAAAAACCCGCCTTCAGCAGCCCGGGACTTACCCCTGCTTGAATATTAAGTTCTCCTAGAACTCTCGGCATTTTCCAAGAATTGAGCCATTGAGTGACATTATTAAGTCCAAACATGCGTCAAACTCTGCACCTTTAAAGTATAAACATGCCTTGATTTTCCCAATCAAACACACAGTGGTTTGGAGCAGATAGACTATCTACTTGCCCGACGCCCTGCAGCAGCAAGTGCCGAGGAAAGCCGACCCTCCAGCAGACACACTGCGAGACTCTGCCATTTCTCCTTGCCGAGAAATCCAGTTCCAGTGTTTCCAGTTTACCCTTGCGGGTATCTGGGAAATCGAGTCCCGAGAACGAGATACAAGACCTCCTTCATTCTGACACTAAAGGTACGGAGCTGATTAGCCCTCTTAGAGAATTCTTGGAATTAGATTCCTGGCAGAAAAAACCCTAGACTTAAACTTCTCCTCTTATACTCCTTCCCTCGTACTAGACTTAGGTTAGGTACACCGGGGTAGGCGTATTTCAGAAGCACCAGTTGAGTACTTTTAGTCATCCTTTATTACTGAATATATTTTATACATTTTATACCTTTTATGCACTTTATGTCTTAACAACCATATCATGCTTTTACAGTACTATTTTATAATACGTTTCGTATTATATGCATTGTACTTTATAGTAAGCTTTACTATTGTAGCAGTTCATTTTCAATGCTTGAGAAAGAAAACTGTTCAATAAATAACCTCTTTTATTGAAAACGCCCGTCTCTCTAATTTCTCAGCCGCTCTGGTGAAACGAAGCATGCACGATTGACTGCGTGAATTAGCTATCTATTGTTTCTGCGACTCTAGAGATTGCTTTTCTTAATAATAGGAAACAAAGTTGTCATGTTTATGCAGTTGTCAGAAACAAATCCCTCTTGTGAATTCGAGAAAGTTTCTAGTGACCTCTGAGCTAGCTGGCACTCACAATTAAGTCTAATATATTCGGTAGAGACCCAGGGGATCTCACGCCTGCGCCTAAGCTACAGGATATATTATTCCAATGCGCAGAGCCTATTGAGAATATAGGAACTACACTACAAGTTCAGGGTATGTAAACATTTCACCATTACGCCTTTTATGATTATGAGGAGGAGGCATACTACCTGCTCCCCTATCACTATACTGATAAGGGGCTGTACATGTATTAACAAAGTGCAATGAACAATCTCTGGAGACTAAGCTATATTTATTACCTAGGCCACCAAGGAAAGAACGTACCTCTTTTGCTGTAGTAGTGCAGGAGGTGACACAGATGTTAGACTAGCATTTGCCTACTGTTAAAACATGCAAATATATTAACTGAGATCCTTCTCTTTTCAGCCAGTCTTGCCATTTAACAAAGTACTCCAAGGTACTCTCCCTGCCACTTGGTGTAAGTCCCTTAGTAGTCCGGTGTGAACGTAAGTGAAAAAAATCAAGCCAGCTATGTTTCAAGAAAGAAGGTTCCAGGTTCTAGACTGTGTATTGAAAAATGTGGGGCACAGGGAAGAAATCCCTGGTGCTAGTGACAGGTTGTCTAATTCTGTACCAGGTAAGGTAGAGCACCCCCTCTATTGGAGCTACCAGTGGATTCTACCAGGACAGGAGCGTAAAGGTCTCTGCCGGAATGAAGACTTTCAGAAGGAGCCTCCGGTAAGAGAGCAGCCTCCTCCTTCAGCACCATGTGATTGCATGTCCTCAGTCTTGCCATAGTGGATACTCTAGTCAGGATATTTTCTAGTTTCTCCTTTTGACCCAAGAACAATAGGTCCCAGTCTATCTTGGTATTCACTGGGAAGCTGAGAACAGGTAAATAAATAGGCTTAAGTAGCAGCTTTGTGAATGATGTATTGAGTTATGAAGAAAACAAGCCTGTAGTTACCGACTTATTGATGAAACTCCGTGATGGGATTGCTTCTGAGGTTGATAGGATTTTTTACTAACATTACTGGGAAGCATGGGTCTTGCGAGTGAGCTGATTTGAGACACCGCTGTTACAAGAGAGGTGTTGCACTACCATTACCCTATGCATGTTGTTTGAAAATCAAAATCAATCCTAGTTCATGGGGGGGGGGGGACCTAGGGGTCAGGTGGGGTACTGTTATGCTTTACACAGTTATAAAGCGCATTATCAAATGGGAGCGTATCCTGGTGCTGATCTGGTGTGAGTCTAGCCAAACATGGCCTAGTGGGACTACTCGAAAAGCCACCTATTCAGCTTCTTGCAGAATTCAGGAAGTGAGGAGGAGGAGCGATGCAGAAGAAGTCTCGACCACTGGATTTTGTTTTCTGCATGCGTGGGATGGATCCACAGAAGAGTCTGGACGAGCAGAGGTGTCTGGAAGGTTTGTGAAAACAGATGCGATTGTTGAGGTATGCTGGGCCAGTGTTATGTAGTGCCTTGAAAGTATGAGTGAGGAGCTTGACTTATGCTCTTTTGTGTATGTGGAGCTCCTTTAGGTGTGGTCTAATGTGAGGGTGGTGAGGGAGGCTGAGTGATTTTGATCAGCAAGTTCTGAATGGTCTATAACCTTCTGGTGAGTTTTTTTGCTGATTCTGGCATGAAAAGTATTTCGGTAGTCCAGCTTGCTTGTGAAGAGGCCATGTGTGACAGTTTTCCTGGTAGGGGTGGCGCAGGAGGTGGGGCGGACAAGGGATCGTGGTTCTGGTCTGATCACAGATGGGCTTTTCTTTGCTGTGCACGGTCACCATTAAGTAGGTTCTGGGATGGGGAAGAGTGATGTAATTTTCTGTGCAGGGGGAGGATGGGAAATCCAATGATGTCTGTGAAGATGAATGTTGAAAATTATACCTCTGGTTTTGCTCCTGGGAGTCACACTCTAGACGCAAGAAGGGGCCGAAATGCTCTTTCAGGTGGAGACTATATATAACTGCAGATTTCTCATCTTTAGAACATCTCCAGGCACCAGACAGGATCTGGAACATTTTACTGCAATGCTCCTTAGAACCAATAGGAGGGGGTGTGTGGCTATGCAGTAACTCCGATAATCCCTGCATGTGATGAAGCATAGCCAAATATAAGCACCACCCCTGCATGCTGATATCAGTATGCTTAATTTTGCTTCTTCTGTGCTCTCAGGTACGAAGTACTTCCAACAAACTGCTGAAAATAGTGTGCCAAAGTCTAACTTGGAACCATAGCATGTTTTTCAAGGGTAAACTTCACAGAGCTGAAAAGTAAGAGGGCAGTGAGGAATCTGCTGTTAGAGTTTCCAAAGGTAAGACCATTAGCAAATGTAAGTAACTTGTTCTTCTGATGGACACTTCTAACCAAAGTTTCTGACATTTAGCTTAAATGCCACAGCAGTATCTAGCAAGGTGGCAGTCTGAAGAGTCGACTCATAATAGGAAGTCTTGCTGAACCGAGTGGACTTGACCCTGCTCTGTCCTACAGAACTCAATGCAGGAGAGGCAGTGGCAGAAAGGAGGCCCATGTCCCATTGCAGTATAAACCGGACTCTTCAACACTCTCCTGGAGTAGAATCCAGTGTGCAGTAGTTTTGACACTTCACCTTAGATAGTGGCGTACAGATCTAACAGAGGCATGCTCAACTGATCCGATGTCCCTTGCTTCCTCAGAAAATACATGCCACTCGCAATCCGACTTCTAATGTCTGCTCAGCTCATCTAGACTGGCATCAGAGATTCTGCTAGATTGCTGGCTACCAGACAGATGCTCTGCTAATCCAGTCACCTCCAGAGACATACAGTGCCTTAGCATAGGATCCAGGACCCCACTTCATTCTGCATGTTGCAGTACCACGTGGGGGACGTGTTGTATGTACCTGTCCCAGTCTCCCACGGATGCTTAGCTGGAAGGCTTTCAGGTCTAGAAAGAATGCCTGAACCTTTGTCTCTAAAAAGAGACCTGGTTTAGTGAGCAAGTGTACGGACCTGGGTACACTACCGTTCATTGCCCAGCAGTTTCACAGGGAAGAGGGGGGAGGGGGTGGCCGGCAGTTGATCTTATATTTTGGGTAAAAATCTCGTTAGCCTGTGTAATCAAAAGGATTAACCTAGACACTCAAGATATTCTAGGACTCAGGCTTGAGAGAGATGGGTATACTCTGTTTATCTTGAATGTATACAATAGGTGCAGGGGGATGAATACAATGTCCAATACACTATCTACTCCTGGGAGGTTATAGAAGAACTCCCATATGACAAGTTGCCAAATGTTGCAGGGCACTTTAATTTCACCTTTGGGCCCCTGTCTGCTGATATATTAGAAGACGCAGCCTGGGGTGTCCCTCATCTTGATCACCCCCAATTAAAAGGGGTTCAGTAGTGGGCAGCCAGTTGTGGGGGTTTTCTCTTTGGTTGGGGTTAGGAGCCTGCAATGGAAGGACCAGCTCAGAGAAGGGGTGCCCACACCTCTAAAGGACACATTCAGAAAAGTTGTATTGATTATATACTTTTACCTCTAAAAATGTGGGTTGCCCTGATTGACATGATAGCGATCATAATGAGCTCAGTCTAATAATCGTTAGTAAGGGATCCCAGAATCATTCCCACCCCACCTCAAAAATGGCAGGAAAACTCAGCCTCGAATAATAGGCGTGCTCTTAAATGGTCCGAAGTGGTTCAGGACAATAGTGCCTTAGCAAAACTTTTTGAGCTGGTTGCCAATACATTTGAGAAAATTCAAAATAACACATCCCCTAATTGCCTTGAACTATTTGCTCATTACATCCATGATCAGTCTCACAGCGAACTTCAGGGTCTACTAACTAAAGAGCTAGGCAAGACTAATACGCTGCAAACTCGCGGCGCTTGAGTTAATAGACAGTGCAGGGTAGCTAGGCTTAACCTGGGTTGGGCAGTAACAACTGGTAGTAGAACGGAAATCTCTGCAGCTAGGAAGGGCTATAAAGATACATTGTCTGCAGCACGAAGATCATGGGAACTGGAGGTCTGGGAGACTTTGGTCGAGGCAGTCGGGGAAGGAGACAATAAGTTCCTTGGGGGGAGGGGGCACAGTGGCTCATGGCTGCAGTTATGACGCAACCCCTACTGACTTTCATTTGCAGCCACAGCTTTGGGTCCATCACTTCAAACACGTTTATGCTACGAGAAATGCTTCTGCCATAACAACTATCCCAGATCACCTTGTTCTCACAAGAAACACTGATGATCAGTTAGATTTTACCATTAATGACATCATGGATTCAATCAAGGCTATTCGCCCAAGCTAAGCCCCCGGGCCTCACTCTGTGCCAAGCAACTTATACCCATTGGAGCCTGCTGTCTGGGGGCCTTATTTTAATATGCTCTTTAAGTCTATCCAGGGTGGGGACCCTAGATTCGATCATGGCAATAAGCCAAAAATAGTCCCTATTTTTAAAAAGGGTACGAAGAATGACCCCAGTAATTATAGACCAATTAGTCTTATAGATACCTCACAAAAAGTTTCTCTTATCCTGTACTTGGGGAACTGTCAAAGTGGGTACAGGCAAATGGTGTGCTTTCAGATTACCAAGCGGGATTCAGGAAAAATATAAGCACTATAGATCAAATCTTACGCTTTTGCTGTTTCTACTGGGAAACGGTATTGCTGGATTGGGACCACTTTTATGTGGTCTTTGTTTACCTTAGGTCAGCATTTGACTCTATCCCCAGGTCAAAACATTGGCAGGTGTTAAAGCAGGTGGGGGTTCCTGAAAATTTCCCAGTAATTTAAATTAAATTGCACGTTGCAAATATTGCACATGTTGGATTCGGAAATAAAGGAGAGCTAACTGACCCCTGTGTGATTGAGTCTGGTGTGAGGCAGGGTTGCATTTTGGCGCCAACCCTGTTCACCCTCTATGTAAATGACTTAGTGAATGCACTGGACTTCCTGGGTAACCATGCCCCGAAACTGGGTTCCCATGTGGTTTCTGCCCTGCTTTTTGCAGACAATACCTTCTTAATATCCAAAACTCTGTCGGATCTGAAACCCATAGTGGACAAGTTTCTATGTTTCTGCAGTGACCGGGGTCTTGAATTGAGTGCCAGTAGGACACAATTCATGGTCTTTAACCCATACAGAAAGGTGATGGTGACTAGCTTGGTTAAAGAAGTTATGCTTGCGCAAGTCCAGAAATTTGAGTACCTTGGGGTCTGCCCAACAAACAAACTTAGTTGGGTGTCACAGATCAATATGAGTACCTTGAAATTTCAGCAGGAGGATGGAGCTGTGGAAGACCCAAGCCAGTCTCTTACCACCAGCTATTGCATGTGGGAGCCAAACCTCTTATCAAAGCTGAAAATAAGTTCATTAGGAATCTCCTAAATCTCCTGCAGAGTATTTCTGAAGTTGTTATGATATACTACCAGTTAACAGCTTCACAGTAAACTGGGCAGTTGATAAAGCCCTATGATGGAAGATGCCACTCATATGATCAGGGTAATGGATACTACATAATTTCGCCTTTTTCCGTAATGCATATTCCCGCCCACAGAGAAAATGACTTGAGCCAATTCGCAAGCCCCAAGTCTTCAGGCACTACTCCATCACACTTAGTCTTGCACACAGACACAAAAGAAGCAGTTGTCATCGCAGTATCAAAATATATTTATGCAGCATGGCTTATACGGCTCCAAAGGGAATGTCTCAGAGGAGAGCTTGTAGGCTAGGCATGCTCCAATGACGGGAGGCCCACACTTTAAAGGTTACAGTCATTAGAGTACTTTGGAACCCTCTATATGAAGTCTTCATTCAATTACCACTAAGCACTCACACTTTTTGTGAATTACATTTGATGCTAGTTTACTAAGCCTTCCATCTAACTTTTATTACATGTATCATGAAGATGGTTATCCTTTTTAAAAATGTATTTTATAGTTTTTTTTACTTTGTGTGTTTTTAACTGTGTTTTAATTGTTGTGATTATATATGATGGAAAAGTATTGTCTGTTTTATTGTGGTTTGATGAGTCCTATGTGATTCAAAATAAACTAATTATGATGATGATGAAAAACTTCAACCAAACGCACCCAACAACTGCTGATCTATTTCCAATCACCTTTCTTTGGAAAACTGATAGAAAGAGCGGCTTTCATCCAGATCTCCAAACATCTGGAGGAAACCTCATTACTGTGTGACCACCAAACAAGGTTCTGGATTCTCGATGGGAAGAGACTCTAAATCCACCCTGATCTTGCTTTGGGATGACTGAACAACTAAAGTTGACAAAGACTGCATGGCAGTACTGATTCTCTTGGACCTAGCAGTGGAATTTTACATCATACATCACAATCCTTTACTGAGCAGTCAAAATTATTTAGGTATTAGAGGAAGCATCCTCAGCAGGATTGACTCCTATTTTAAAGACAGATCACGCATCATGTTTTTCCCACCGTTCTCCAAACTTTACACCATCGTAGAGGAGTTTCCCTAGGATCCATCATCTCACTACTTTTATTCCATGTCTGTATCAACCCACATCCAGAGCTCATTGGTCCTTTCAACCTCACATTCTACAACTATACTGATGGTACACATGTAATCCTTAACAGGGTAAACTAAATCACTTTTAACTCTCAAAATTAGGTAACTGCTTCAAAGTCACCGAACAATGAATTTACCTCAAACTTAACACCTCAAAAACAAAATCCTAAAATGCGGGCATTGAAACACAAATCTATTAACAAAGTTTCCTGAATAACTAGGAATTTTGCCAACAACCTTCTCTGAGGGACAGAACTTAGGAATTATGGATCCAGCCCTCTCTGTGACTTCACAAGTCAACCAATTGATCAAGTCCACATTTCACTCTGTGAGGGCACTCTGCCCCATCTTCCATGATCTTGGATTCCCTCTGGAGTGCTTGGCCTCTTATGCCTGGATTATGGCAATGGACTGTTCCAAGAAGTATTAATATTTACAACAAGACACGTCCAAAGATATGTTGATTTTAATCTTCTGTGTCCGGTTAGCTAAGAAGTAAACCATTTGAGGACCATGTCCTTAGTGCTCAGGCATTCTCAGCGAATTGTTTTGAATAATTATACTATATCAAGTAGTGATGAGAGGTCATGAAAGACAAGGAGGCAGGTGCCACCAGATCCAAGGGTTTGAAGTGTCCTCTACTACCTGGAGTACGGAAGAGTCGGTGCTTCAGCCATCTTTGAACCCAGGATAATATTCACGGAAAAGATAATTTCCCAAAAAGTGTTATGAAATGTGTTGCAACACAAAGTACTTTCACTAGGAATCAAAGACCCCACGCAGCCCAAAACTTTAGCTCTCCCATGCCTACTGTTAGTTTGATCAACAAGTGAGTGATCTGGACAGTTCTGAGGCAGTAGTACACTCCTTGTGTAATACAGAGGTTTATTAACTTTGTCAGGGGTAACAAAAGATGGTAGGTCATGTCTTTAGTGATGTTCCCCTGAACCCAGTCCAAGGAATGCTTTAAGGACTTGACTTTTGTAAAGATTTTGATAAAGTTGGTTTCAGTGAGAAAGTCAAACTTAAGCCATTTTGATTCTGTTTTGTACGTGAGAGTAGAGACCTTAATTGAATCTGCAGATGTGGTTATGAAAGAACAAGGAATGTGATTTTCTGATCAAAGAACCTTGCAAACTCTTCAGCTTTTGCAGCAAGATTTTCAAATCAAGTTGAGGATTGCTTGGTGTCTTAATTATGTAGATTCTCAACAGTAATAATCACAAATTTGGTGCACGTAGCCTTGGCTTTTAGCGCCTTTTCACTGCCCTAAATTTTTCCAGATTAGATGAGGGTTTTTTTTCGAAAGAAATCTGTGAAGAACCATGGAACAAGGGTTTGGGACTTCCATTTAAGAGGAGCTAGATAATAAAAAACATTGGATATGTATTCAACAAAATTACAGGAGGAGGCATTGACATCACCATTCGATGGATGGGAAAGTTTTTCAAAGTCTGTCCAGCAACATTTATAAAATCCAGATATTTGGTGTCCCAAACCAGTTTAATTCCTTTTTTGTGTATCCTGAGTTTACATATGCATGAGGAGCACTGAGCATAGAAGCCAATCATGATTAGACCAGTCGGTGAGAAATGGTCATCCGATGAAATTAAATCACTTTTAGTGCTTATCAGGTTCAGAGTATGTCCCTTGATTGCGACTAGGTTTATGATAATATTGTACCAAAATGAATCCAATGAGGAAATATTAGAATACATTAATTCAATCTCCATCAGATTGCCCCCAAAGGAAGTTGAAGTTACCTAGAAAAAGTTCTCATCTGATAAAGTGAGCTGCTTGATCATGTGGTCCACACACTCCTCACTCTTCAAACAAGGTAATACTCAGTAATTCTTCTCTTTTGAAAATCATCTGTTAAGCTCTTGTGGACCTCAAATGGTGGATGTACCCCTCCAACCTACTGTGGGTTATCCTGCAATCACAGGCCCCAATTATTTCGACACCTCCTCTTTTGATTGGGACATTCATGACGGAAAGAGGTATTTGGTGCCCATCAGAACACCAAATGCCCATCAGTGTGCTGGAACTGCAGGCCATGCACCTTGCTTTGAAGGTGTTTCTATCCTTCGTGTCTGGCCCTGTTGTACAATTCTTTCGGACAAAGCTATTGTGATTTGCTAATTTAACAGATGGGAGAGTTGGTTTGTAGACCCTGTGCTTCAAGGCCCTGTGTTAATGTCATTCTGCTCTGAAATGGGGAACTTTCCTGCTGACAGTTTATTTGTGGGGCACGTGAATGTGAGACCAGATGCCTTGAGTTACTTGCCCTTCACCAATGGGAGCTACAACCTGAGATTACGCGTGTAGTCTTCTCCCTTTTGGCACTTCCAGCAAAGCCTCTTTGCACGGTTCCAGGCAGGAAGTTCTCTTGATTCTTCGTCCTGCACATTCCATCATGTGGTACTGTTAGGAATACCTCTAACTTGAGATAGGCTCAAGGCCTACATTATGCATTCTATCTGATCTCACTGATCTTAAGGGTTGTGTAGAAAGAGCAAGAGGATGGTGTGCAATTGATCACCAACACCCCAGGCTAGGTGAAGAGGATTTACTACACTGATAAGTTCAGTTTTTCCTTCCTCTTTCAGAGTAGAACAGCTTAGGTGCAGTATTTACAAACCTCTGTCATTCTGTCTGCATGTGTGCCAAGCAGAGGCTTGCAGTCTCCTAATAGAGGTAGCCCCTTGTCATTTTGGCTAACAGGAACTTACAACTAACTACTTTTATGCACTTTGTTAGGACAGGATTGACACTTGTTGTCAAACATTAGGCTTAGACCCTTTCGAGTCTCATCTATTTCACTTTGTGTGTTCCCCCGCTTCACAAAGTTTGGTCTTTTCCACCATGTAAGGGTACCTGGTTGAGTTGTCTGTCTTCATCTGTGTCCCTAGCCTTCCTTGTTCAAATCTCCCCTTGTGGCTTGTTTCATAAAGGTTTTCTGTGTGGCGTGGCCAAGGAGGTGGATGCAATTTAATAATCCGAACTTCCTCACCATTCGTAGCTATTCTGCAGGCTAAAGGGGTTAAATCCCCCACATCTTGTTGCCACTGAGCCTTCGCTGGTACCCACCTCCTTGCTTGCACTGATCATGCGTGGGACAAGCAGGAGGACATACAGTCAGCATTTCCACTGTGACTGGGCTGGGCCTAAGATGACAGCCTGCCAACACCTGAGGCTGAATGCTCCATAGTGACTGCAGCGACTGGCACCAGAGGTGGTGTCCTGAGCACAAGACAATCAGACTGGGGCAAATGAAGCCCAGAACGGGTGTGTAAACCTGCCAATGTGGAGGCTGGTGGTCACAATTCAGTCCTTCTTGAGTATTGGACCTTGCTGTGCTGACTGGCTTGTTGTGGGGCGGGCACCCGTCTGTGCACACACAGGTAAACAGTCTCTATCCCTTCAGGTGCCACATTAGAGGTGCTGTGCTGATTTGAGTCAGCTGTATGGTACAGACGGGGGCCACTCAAGTGGCTTGCATTTCCCATGCCGGACGGGGAGACGCAGATCAAGGTCGGCTGGAAAGGCCCTGCAGCCCCATCTGGAATTTGCGGCTGGAGAGAGAGGGAGCTCCTAGTTGGTTCATCATCAGATAGCTGCATCGTCTGCCCTGGACATTGCTCCAGCTTCTCGTGCTGCCTCTTTTTATTTTCCTCTGGTACTTGCAAGGCAAGCGGCTGGGGCTACCAACCTTGTATCAGGCAGGGCATGCTTTAGGGGGCAGACCGAGTTGTGTGGGAAGCCCCCACTCGACCCTTGGAGGCAACCTCATATTTCTAGTTGATTTACTGAGACATGTGGGGCCTCCCCATGACCGCAGCTGTGGGGGTGCAGCCCATAAGGGCCTACACAAGATACACTAGCGGAGAGAAGTTGCTTCTCACCCAGGTACCTTTGTGAAGGCCTTGGCAACCTCTACCCTCCCCCCCCCCTTTAACACCAACGTGGGGAAAAGACAAAAGGCCCAACACTCATGTCCAAACCAAGATTGGGCAGAGGAAGTGGCCTAACCACTAGAGCGGTCGACCTTGGAGCTAGGGAACCTAGTTCAAGGAATGGGAGGGACGCTCTGCATCCTGTGATTTTGGGCAAATCATGTAACCTCCCTTTGCCTAAGAAAAATGAATGTGTCCGTCAGTAACGCAACCGGGGCTCATGATGTAATGCGCTCTGATACCTTCTGGTCTAGTTCACCATATATAAAAGAAACAAAAAAAGACAAATTCCCCGTGAAGCCCCTGGATGGGGCCGGTTACCGACAGAGGCCCCGCCGCTGCAACAGCAGTCCATGTCCAGTGACCTGGGCAGCATTCCTACAGGCAATTCACGCTTCTAAAGAGGTGGTCGAAACCAAAATGGGGGATGTGAGGATTGAGGTATCACCCTTGTGTCAGGATCTGCACAGTGTAGCTAACAGGGTGTCTGTGGCAGAGGGCTAGGTCTCTACCTTAGAGGACAAGGTGGTCACACTTAAACGTACTGTATCCAAACTCCTCTCTACCACCACAGTCCTAGAAAATTGTGTGGAAGACGCTGAAAATAGATCCAGTTGGAATGACCTAAGATTCAATGGATTTCCTGAAAACGCTGAAGTCCCTCATCTATCGCGGTGGTTCACGAATCAACGGTTCACCTCTCCCTGGCCCAAACTCTACCTCCGGGAGCCCCTCCTCATCCCTGAGTTTTGAACCTTAAGGATAGAGACACTGCCCTTCATGAAACTCATCAGGCCGGGGCATTGACCTTTGAG
The DNA here is from genome assembly GCF_964263255.1 of Lissotriton vulgaris. Lineage (NCBI taxonomy): Eukaryota > Metazoa > Chordata > Amphibia > Caudata > Salamandridae > Lissotriton > Lissotriton vulgaris. The sequence continues at coordinate 849,009,360 of NC_141695.1, forward strand.
TCCTCTCACATTATGATCTTTCCTGATTACACCAGGGCGGTTCAAAAGCAGAGGAAATCCTTTGATGAGGTCAAACAGAAGCTCTATGCTATGAATGTGCAATACTTGTTTATATTCACAGCCAAGCTTAAAGTGATCGACAACTCCAAAGTATACTACTTTGAAACTCCTTAGGAAGCCTGGAAATGGGCAACCTAAAGACCGAACCTCTGAAATAACTGCATCCAGACTGCTACTCGTTTGATCACAACAACCGACAACCTCCAATCAGGTCTGAATGGAGAACTCGATGGCAGAAAGACAGGAAGCACATTCGTAGCCTATCGGAATTCCCCAATCCTGGCAGAGCACTTTTATGCCGCAACAAACGCGTCCTGGAGACTTGGGACGCATGACTCAGGGTTTGACCTGCAGCCCGGCTAGGACTCCATGGCTCGAAGACAACAGTGAGGCCCTAAACCAGAATGGGGACCAGATGGGGGTCTGAGCGGCTTATGCTATTATTGAATTGATAAGAAGACATAATTCCGAGATTGATTAGTTAATTTGGTAATATCCTGTATAGGAGATGGACCCACACTACAGTTTTCAAATTTGCAACTGTTTGTGTTTTAGGGTGTTTCGGGGCCACAGATGCTGCAAGGGTAGAAGTGTGGGGTGGAGCGATTCTTTTGCATTGTTTTGTTTTTGTGTTTTAGTCCTAGACTGTTACACGCTTTCATACAAGAAATCCCACAAAGATACACTCCCAGTTGGCAATCACCATGCATATACGGTGGTGGGCTACTCCCAAGTTCACCACTGGTGCTCCGTGGTTCACTGTCTATCCGCAGTATCCCGATAGTGCATTTTAAGATCACGTCATGTAAAGTTATGCTGCCCTGTAACATGCTAAATGGTTCATGCCCATTGTACTTATGCTACAAGAGACACACCTGTTGGGTACACACTGTCCCCTTCTGCGATGGTTTGGATATGAAAGCATATATCACACTAGGTTTCTATGGACATCCCGGGGATTGGAACTCCTCCACCTTCTCCAAACATCATTTCTACTGGTGGTGACCTCTGCCTTTGTTGATATCCAGGGTCGATTTGCAGGGATGGAAGCCCAGCAGTATAACGTTCTATGCGCAAACATTCTGCCCCAATTACCCTCTCCAGCTCTGAAAGCGATAGAAAGAGTCATCCTTGCGTTTCCTCATGGGATCACTATAGTAGGGGAAGACTTTAATGCCTTCCCTAACCCTACCCTGATTCCTCCAACACACCCACGGTGAGCCAAAGCCAGGCTAAACAACTTCTGACCTGGTTGGACTCCCCTTGGCTTGTGCAATACCTGGAGAGTATGGCACCCTAGAGGCCGAGAATATGTGCACACCTTGGCCACATACATAACACTATCACACATAGATCTACTCCTCCTTCCCACCACTTACATCTGCCATTTTACTGGGGCCACGAACTTTCCACGAGGAATCTCTGACCCCTTACTCATATTTGCTCAGTCCTGGAAACCAACACTGCTCTGTACCCTATCTGGCGTCTTAATGCATGGAGCCTAGTCGATACCCCATTCTCTGAATATTTGATGACTGAAATGCATCCGTATTTTGATCACAATAAAGGCACAGTCTCATCTCCCAGGCCTCTGTGGGTGGCTGGGATGGTCAATTTTAGAAGATTGGCACAGGAGTACCTTCGACGTCTAAAGAAAGACAAGCTCAGTCAAATAAACACACTTGAGAACCAAATATTAGACCTAGAAAAGTGGATTCTGCTTAATCTGTCATAGGCCCTAAAACGCAAACTTCAAATTTTTAAGGCATCACCAAAACAAATCTCGCACTAGGAGGAAGGACAGTGTTGGTGGGCACCCATGCAACAGGTATATGAAAGGAGTGACCAGAGTAGGAAACTGCTATGCTGGTTGACCACCAAAGACATGACATCCCTGTAATTGTTGAATCATCCATAGACCACAGGCAGACATGAACAGATATTGTGATGCCATTTGTGGATCATTACTGGATGCTTTATACCAACCACCCAAGAGGAGCGGGACCCTCCGATCCTTAATGACATTCCTCTGCTGCAGCTCTCATCAAATCTCCATTCCGACTTCAAAGAGCCCCTTACACTTGAAGAAATTATTGATGCCATCACGAACATGAACCCAGAGAAAATACTGAGGGTTCCCTTTAGAATTTTACCAAATATTCGATTAGCCCTCATCTTCTTGCTCTGTATGGGGAAGCAGTCGACACTGGGCAGCTTCCGGCTGAACTTGATGTTGCTACAATAGTGGTCCTCCCTAAGGCTGGACAACTACCCATCCAATGCTCATCTTGCCTTCCGATTTCCCTGATTGACGAGGAGATAAAAATTGATGCTAAAATACTGGCCAATTGGCTTCGATGAGCCCTCCCTATTCCTATCCACCTGGACCAAACTGGCTTAATTCTCACCTGGAGCACCAGGTACTGCATAGCCTTAGCACATGTCCTGACTCTTAAGGGCCCATGTACCCTCCTCATAATAGACTTTGAGAAGGCCTTTGATTCGATGAATTGCTCTTTTTTGCTCGAGGTCCTTGAACAGATAGTGTTCCGTCTGAAATTTAGAACCTATGTTCACCTGTTATGCAGTGCACTCACTGCTCAAGTCCAGGTAAATGGAGTGGTGTTGTACCTCTTCCCAATTTGTAGAGGCACCAGATAGAGGTGCCCTTTGGCCCCACTCCTTTTTGCCCTTGGCCATTGAGCTCTTCACATGGCTCTTCAGCTGCAACGCACGGGTCCAGAGTTGGCAGTGGAGTGGACAAATGGAGGACAAAATCACACTATACCCAAATGAAATGATCCCCTACCTAGCCAATCCACGGCTCTCGGGACCCCGCTCCCTGGAAATATTAACCTTTTGTAGAGCTGCTTCTGCCCACCAAGTGAATTGGCACAACCCTTTCCTAGTCCCCATTCGAGTCGATCAGATCACAGACAATTGGCACCCATCCATCTCCATCCTGAGGCAGAGCTTTTAATACCTGGTTGTTTTTATCTCAGGGAATCCTGGCCTAGCTTGTTGCCCTAATTTCTCATCACTTATTACTAAAAGGAAACAGGACTTCCAAAGGTGGGTGGGACTGCCACTTAACTTACTGGGAAAAGTGACCTTATTCAAGATGATTCTCCTACCTAGATTCTTATACACACTTCAGCATTTTCCATTCGACAGCCCCAATCGTTGGTTCCAGAAAATCAATGCCCTGACCTGAACCTTTCCTTTGACGGGTCAGCAACCTTGAATAGCACTAGACAAGTTCATGCAGTCAGGCTATGATGAGAGACTAGGGATGTTTATTAACGAGTGGCTACTGGATGTTGTGAGGACCCAACATACCATTTGGAGATTTCTCGCTGGGGGCTAGACGCCATTGGGGAACTGCTCCAAGGTTCTCCTCACCATCTCCTGGACCTGATTGTGATAGTCATTGTGATATGGCACATGGCCCTACGCTTCACAGGCTGGCGCAAGAGGCTCCCACAGCTGACCTCGCTATGGGAGGGACAATGGTTGCATCACACTGCCCATCTATGAGGTTTTAGACAGTGTGATAGGAATTACCACTTTGGCTAACATCTGGCAAGTGGGACATTTGCACTGCTTCCAAGACCTCCTACAACAGTTCTCCCCATCTCACACACACTTCCACAAATACTTGTAACTCCGCCATGCCCTGTCTTATATACGTGCTTCGACTGAGCTGCCCGAATATAGGCCCCTCAAAGCTAAATTTGTATGGGCTGTCTCAGGAATGGTGCAATATCACACATATACCGCACATTGGTGAATAGTGTGCCAGAGGTGTGTCTACCCCTCAAACAGAAATGGAAGGGGTAGATAGGATCTTTGGGGGGTGTGGGCTAGTGAAACGCCCAGATGGTGGGGGTAGCCACAATGGTTTCCATTGCATTGCTCATAAATGGATATCTTCCCAACCTCCCACCTTGGCAGAATGGCGGATGAGGGTGGACCGATGCACCAAGATGGAACAACCGATATACCACGCCAGCGGCTGATAATAGAAACACACTAAGATTTGCAACAAGTGGTGATCTTATGGGCTGGAGAACGTTGTCTGACAGGCTTGTGATGTGGTAAGCAATGGAACGGTGTGTAAGTGCTTCCAATGTGTTACACTTGAAACAACTATGCTAAATGTTATGAAGAAAACAATACAAACTGGGCTATCAAAAACATTGTACTGCGTGCTTCCACCCATACCTTTTTCTCGTTACACAGTGGGACTTACATTTGGTTCTGAATGTCCTCATGGCACTATCATTTGTACGGAACCACAATTCTATTTGTCTTTCGACCCTCAAAACGGTCTTTCTGGTGGTAATTACTTTGCCCCTTAGGGTCAGGAAGAGCAATTCCTGTTTCAATACCTCTCACTTCTGTCAAAAGTGGGTTCCACTTTCCACTTTGGCATGCCTTTTACTCTTCTACCTTTCTTTTCCCCTTCTATGCCTCCCAAATAGTGGGAGCAGTTTCATACACTGGACCCAAAACAATCTGTCGTCTATCACGTCCATTGGACGTAGATAACCAGCGGTGCGTTGGTTTACTAGGGCCAAGAAGGGACACAACAGTGAATTATTTTAGCATTGGGTCACTCTTTGCATCAAGATCTTCTAGATGCATCTGTGCAAGGTATATGGTTGCTTCTCCTATCCTGACAAGGGGTGTTACGGTGACTGATATTTGCTGGGTGGCCACTTGTTCTACATTGCACACATTTCTCAAGCATCGCTGCCTTGTTACACAGATGCTGAGGGATGGATATTTTGCTGGGGCTGTGCTACATGATTTTGTGTTTTATCTGCACTACTCACTTAAGCCTCCATGTTAGTACTGCTTTGACACGCATTCATAAGGTAAGTACAACAGAAGAAAAAGTATAATACCTTCTGTAACATTACTGGTGGATACTATAACTCCCCACATATTTCTTATCGTCCCCTCCTCCTCCTCATCTGAGGTAGTGCTGTTTTTCATAAGGTTCCAGGAAATTTAATATGGTACTTTCTGTTGTTCTACAGTCTACTGTTGAAGCACTTTCTGTCCCACTCTGTATGCCTCAATTAAGTATAAAAAACACAGATTTATCATGCCAATACTGGATCTTGACCATCTGTGAGAGGTGGGCCTCGATTATAGGAAGAACTCAGCACTTTTGTGAAGAACTCAGCATTTCTTCGTCTACCATGGTTTTGACTTCGGAGAATATATATGATCCCAAATGTTACTCTGCTTCACCTTCTAGGTCAGACAATGACTGGCTCTGTTGTATCTACTGCAGGGCAACTAAGCAGTATGAGTACCTCCTGATATGAAAAGCATAAGGTGGATTGCAGTAAGTAAACCGGTAAACACATGGTGGCCACTTCCTTTAAGGCAGACAAGCAATTGTCGAACGTTAGGATTGTCTTCTTTTGCACAGCAGCTCCCAATTTGCAAGAGCAGGAGTAACAAGCCAAAGCTCTCGTGAGAGAAGGGGGAGGGGGATAGGCAGTATCTGCTATTATTGAGGACTCTCTGGACATTTCTATGACCAACTTTCAGCAATTGGCTAATACACATTCTTACCGATGCCAAGGACAGCTGTGTAATACTTCCTTCTTCCCAGTGGTTCAAGCAATGGGTCTAGACATGCAGAACAGTGGACCAGCATTCTTCTGCAATGACATTAATAAGTCTATGGAACCTATTAAAATCCACTTAGATGTTAGTCCTTGACTTTGCCTCTAGACCCAGTCACTCCTACATAGAGGTTCTCTATAGAATCCCTTCAAGTTTACAGGCAACCTTCCCTTCAACAGAGTTATCAGCAGAAATATCAAACATCTCAACAGCAGTCTAGCCCCAATTCTAGATGACAGATGCTGCCCAGACAAATTTGCACAACAATTAGTTGACGGTGATGACATATCTGCAAGGCATTATCTTTAACAAATGGGTGCTGACTATTGTTCAGATTTTACTATTCCTTTCCATTCACTAAACCCAACATCTGCTCCACAACAGAAAAAAGTGCATCAGCATTAACAGGATTTTCAAACACAATGTGTCCATGCTCCTAAAACCAATGTTTACGTCCCCATTCCCATTTACCCCAACCACTGCCAGCGCTTCCGTTTCATGGTGTAAGGACTGCCCTCCGCCCTGAAGGCAGCTAACCAGATTTTCATAAAATGCACTGGCCTGACAATGGTGAACCCGTGCCATTTAAGAGTTCAGATTTACCCATATTGTACAACTGACTCGCGGATATTTTCTAGGCAAGCTGCAAACGAAGCAACTGCACTGATTCTAGTAACTTTATTAGATTTGAGTTTGGCTCCTTTTTAACAAATCTTGTCTCATTCCCCTCACAAGCTGTTCTATTCCGGGGTTTGGGGACCTACAAGTCAGAAGTCAAAGGTTACCCAAACCAGTGGAGACTCGCGAGACTGAAACTTTACTCAAACATTTAAGGGAGACACACAATTACAGGATACAAAGCCCTCCTCCTTCAACTCTGCTGCTTTTGTATGTATGCCATCCAGTAGAAGCTGCATGTCCAGATACAATAGGAATGTATGACGACGTGGTGCTAGTTAACCCCAGGACTACAGAAGGTACCTCTACGGTAGCAGGTGTTTTCTCTGACAAGGGTAGCCTTCCTCTAGAGTTGGTGGGCAAACTTACCAGAATTGAAATTTTGCTGGGTTAGAAATGATCTGATGGACTTCTTAAGCAGAGACAAGTTAACTTCTCAAGCGTGGAAGCTGGACAACAGGAAGTTAGTCCTGATTTTCGGTCCATGCGATACCCCCAGTATGCAACTGGTTCCAAACACTGTTTTAGGTACTCTGGTGTGGGCTGTTTGCCTATGCCTACCCGTTCAGTCCACTGATGTATTGACTACTATGCAAGATGGAGGGAGATCCACGCTATTATCCTAATAGACCCACCTCGGTTTTGCAATTTTGGTTCACAGTCCAATGTAAGATGTTCTTAAGCAACCCATGACTTAGTTGCTTGAATGTAAAACTGTTTTTTTCCTATCATACATATTGGGATTGCAGACGGATGATCTATAAAAGCTTGGATCCAAGATAATCCAATAATCCAAGAGCGCTGGTGGTGATACACACTTGTATTAACCTGAATTGGAGTGTGGGAGTATCCTTCCAGGCCAGTACAATTGCATAACTTTGCCAATGCATTGAATTTGACAGATGTGTTGAGAGGGGCACTCTAGAGTAAGGAAATATTACTACTATTCTGACACACATGACTCCTTCTTGACGATAGAATCTTTTTTGACATCACTATTCTTGAGCATGGTACTTAACAGTAGGAAGGGTGCTGTTCCCCAGGGTGGGGTCTAAATATCTGGGAATTGAAAGAGAGAACTATTATGGACAAATTGAGATCCACCACAAACAACTATTTCAAAGAAATTGTGGGTAAGGTACACTTGGAGGTGACTCTATGGTCACTTTATGGGACACACATAAAACTGTTATAGGAGGGTAGGCCATCTGCAGTATAGTTGGTAAAATAGGAGCGGGGTAAACTCCTAATGCCACCAGGAAAGCTTTGTTAGGTCTAGAGAAAAAAAAATCCTGATAGTTGGGCATCCTCATGAGGGCCTCACCTTTATCACATTGATACTTAAAAAATGACAATCCAAGGGTTTTCGGTAATTCTAATAATTCCCCTGAGTGTGTTAATTAACACTACTCTGATTAGTCACGGTGCATTAATTTCTACTTAAAAAATAACATCAAACAGGTCCAATATCACTAACAAAAATAGTGAAAAAAGAGAGAGTACTCACGGTAGCGACCCCCGAGGGGGTTACTGGCTGGTGATTGCCAGTTTGCCCACTTATCATCATTGGCCACTCTCTCTTTTTATGTGTGGGAAAGAAAAAAAAAGAGATGTGTTCCCCTTTCAAACAAAAATGTGTAGTGAAAAGATGGTGAGCGCAGCCACTGTGCTTGCTATTCAAAATATGTGCTCAGAGAACCCCTATGAGAACCAGTGAACATAATTCTCACTTTTAAAACCAGGTACAGCTTCCTGTCCATACAATTTTATTCCAAGCTGCAAGCTCTTCCATATAAAAATGGTTACCAATATACCATAATCGCTTCTACATTGCCAACATGTTTGTTGCTAACATTTCTCGCAACTTCATCAAGGCTAGTAGGAGTTCAATAGTGTCAATCTTCACTCTCGGATTGTCCCAAGACCTGTAGTGACATTAAAAACAAGAGCCAGCAGGGAGTCTCCAACAGGCTTCCTCAAAGGGCATACTAAGAACCACAGTTTGTCACAACACACAATGCATTCCGATTCCAAAACATATTTAATTGTTTAGTCATTACCTGATGGTTACCGAGTCACCGCATACCTGCAACCATCAATGTAAAGGACCCTGTGTCATGTGATCACTTGTCCGCGGAACTGCTACTCAATGTCTAGCCCCCTACGGAAATAAAAAAAAAAAAAAACGACAACAGCAGCGTGAGATGGTTACTTCAACCACTGTTATCAGACCTCTCTCACATGTCACCCTCAACATGAAGTATACACTCCTGTAGACCCTTTAGTCTGAGGTATCTTTTGCGACAAAGGTGTTGTCAATTCATCTTTTTTACAAATCTCAAAACCAATGCCCTGCAAACTCTTTATGTATTCCGAATCACCTCGCTACATTCGCCAGTGTGCCTGCCAATCAAACCTACCCCTCACTCTCGTGTCACATGCCTGTATGTCAAGCGGACACCCATCTCCTTACCCGTGCCGAGTCCCTGATGAAGTTGCGAGAAATTTTAGCAACAAAACATGTTGGCAATGTAGAAGCGATTATGGTATATTGGTAACCATTTTTAATTGGGAGAGCTTGTAGCTTGGAATAAAATTGAATGGCCAGCAAGCTTTACCTGGTTTTAAAAGTGAGAATTATGTTCACTGGTTCTCACAGGGGTTCTCTGAGCACATATTTTGAATAGCAAGCACAGTGGCTGCGCTCACCATCTTTTCACTACACATTTTTGCTTGAAAGGGAAACACATTTCTTTTTTTTTCTTTCCCACACATAAAAAGAGAGAGTGGCCAATGATGTTAAGTGGGTAAACTGTCAATCACCAGTCAGTAACCCCCTCGGGTGGCGCTACAGTGAGGTACTCTCTCTTTTTTCACTATTTTTGTTAGTGATATTGGACCTGTTTGATTTGATTTTTTAAGTAGCAATTAATGCACCGTGACTAATCAGAGTAGTGTTAATTAACACACTCAGGGGAATTAATAGAATTACCGAAAACCCTTGGATTGTCATTTTTTAAGTATTGGTGTGATAAAGGTGAGGCCTTTTGTTGTTGATAATAGTTTGAGTGGGGGCGGCCAGACCTTGTTTCCCCTGTGACTCCTCTTGTGTGGTGGTCATCCTCATGAGGGAACAGATTAAACCTAAAACATTTAATTTCAGTAGCTGTTCACTTGTGAAGCCAGAAACTAATACATACCTTTGTAAAATGCCCATATGAAATTGGGAAATGTTTGGAAAGCTACTTGTATGGCTTAGTAAACTTAAAAAGGGTTACAGATGGGTTGCAACAGTACAAGACAAATGGGACCCTGCTGACTAGGAGCGTGGAGCTATCACCACACTTTCAGGTACACTACTCCATGAGACTGGACGGGGAGGAAAATGATTTAGTTGGATTTATTGGAGGATTGGCAACCCTAATACTGTTGATCAAAAAGGTTTCTCTTAAAGTGGCAATTATGGTGGAGTAGGTATTGCACTTGGTCCTCTCTGCAGGGTCACCCCCAAACTTTATGCCTTCACCCCTCCTGGTTTTCTGAATTGGATTTTGTTGGCATTAGGACTCTGTGCACTTTATCACTGCTAACCAGTGCTCAAATGGGTTTGCTCTCTTATTAAAACGTGTTAAAACTGGCTTACTCCTGGTTGACACACTTAATTTACTTGTAAGTCCCTAGTACAATGGTACTGCATATACCTAGGGCCTTTAATGTACATGTTACTAGTGGGCTAGCAGCACTTATTGTGCTACCCATTAAATAACACTTTAAAGCCTGTCATTCCAGCCTATAGTGCAGTTTTTAAACTGCCAATTTGACCTGCCAAAATAAACCTTTTGCCAGACCTAAACCTTCTTTTTTAATGCATGTCACCCCTGAGATAGGCCATAAACTGCCCATAGAGAAGAGTGCAACAGGTACAAATGACATGTTTAGATTTGAGATGAATTGTAATTTTGAATTGTCTTTAATGGTAGTCAGATTTTAAGTGAACATTTTGAAAATACCACTTTTAGAAAGTTGGTAGTTTCCCATGTTCTCCCTTTTGTTATTGATTTGTTCGTGGAACTTTTTTTTGTTGTTTTAGGATTTTGTTCATTATTATTATTCATCTATCTTGATGTACATGTGATTTAAAAAACAAAATTGTTAGATTCAGATGTGGATTGCAAAGAAAAATATAGTTTTTGTAAGCGGTTTATTAATGAAAATGAAAACTATATATATTTTTCTCAATTCTTGTGGTACCCGCTTAAGGCAAGAATGTGTTTTTGAATGTGGTACGTATGTGTGGGGAGAGTTGAGTGCCGTATGAGGTTCAGTTTTTTATCCTGAGGGCAATTTTGTTAATTCTGTTCTCCTGCCCTAACCATTTTTGTTCCTCTGTCGGTGTCTGTGAATGGATCTGCTGTTGGGGTTTGTTTATTCTTGCCAGACAGTGAGACAAAGGAGACTGGGTGTAGGCAGGACGGGCCATCCTGCCTGGATTGCTGGTGGTAAAGCTGCTCCCTGCCCCGCTTATATTTCAAAGGGCAGCCTCGAGCAAAACACAAAGGTATCAGCCACGAGTCTTTTGCCTCCACTGACTTCTTGAAACCTTGACAGGAGAAGTAAGAACTTTCCAAAACTAGATATGGTGGTAGTCTAGAACATTTCCCCACTTCTAAGACTGGCACCAGGTATAAATATACAGTGCTCACTGTGTCAATGGAACAAAGCTGTACCCAGCTGATGAGCCTATAACTAGGGTGAAACCTGTCCTGGGTTTTTTCTGTTCCAGTATAACGAGGGCCTGGCATAGCAGTTCGGGCTGGGTTGTTCCCATGAGGAATAGGGTCATGGCTGATTTGCATACAGCAGGGTCCAAACAGAGGTTGCATGGTGAGCAAAAGAACGATGGGCTGAGATGCTACTCCAGGTGATCAACAGTGGTGAGACAAAGCGCAAGCATTCGTCCCATCATCTTTTGTGTGTTTCATGTACTGCTATAAGGGACATGATAATGCCGACGTGGGTCCCATGGGTATGCCCAGACGTGGAACCAAGCTGTACCCAGCTGATGAGCCGATAACTAGGGCGAAACCGGTCCTGGGTTGCTTGTGTTCCAGTTCAGAGAGGGCCTGACCTGACTGTGTGCTGGACTGTTCCCAAGAGGAACAGGGTCAAGGCTGATTTGCATATGGCAAAGCAGCCTTACTGCACACTTACCTTCAATTTACCTGGCGTATCGAGGGAGTGAGAGTTGCACAGCGGTGGAACTGGTGCACACAAAGGCAGAGGGTATGAGCTGGTCTGACTGCTTCCAGACCATACAGAGGAGAAAGAAGGTTGAGTCTCCATATCTGTATTCCTTGCAACCAGGGTGCAGTCTAAATTCTAGAACCATTTTTTTAGGTTTGGCTTGTGAGCACAGTTGTCACCAGTCCTGATGTAGTTAAAAGGCTTTCAGGTGTACTACAGAGAGGGACTGTAATACCACCTAGATGTTGATTCAACTGAGTACAGCTTTTTATTTGGCCAAAGTTGTGTGCTTCCACAGAAAGAGGCTTATTCTCCAAGCAGCTGTGATCATTTGTTTATTAAGCGTCATAAGCCAGGGCTCTTTATCAAGTCAGGCTGTTGTATTAAAAAAGAGGTTTCCCTTTAGGTAAGGTGACCAGATATACCAGATTTCAACAGACAGTTCCAGTTTTTCTGTCCTGGCATACCAATACTTCTACTAAGATTAAGTACATGTGCCCGCATTGAGGGGAAGTTCAGGTGAGTATTAGCAAGTCCGGACTGGCCTTACTGGCATCAGGCACAATTTGGACTCATCAAAGGTAGTGCAGCGGGGTAATATACTTGCTAAAAAAAGCATGCCCTATGCAGATCACAAAATAGTATTTTATTTGGGTTACTGTTTTTGTCACAGAGATCATTCTGTTATTGTGCAGTTCATATTTTATAATCGGAATATAGGTTAGAGTTACGTTTTTTTCCAGTCTTTCATTATCCTAATTTTGCATAAAAGGGTTTGCTGGGGTAAAAATAAATTATTATTATTAACGTCAATCTTAACCCTGTGTTCCATTCTGAATCCTGAATTTCTGATTCCCCAGACCAAGCACTCTTAAAAAAGGCCTACCAATATGGATGACATGTGAATCCTACACCTTGTTCTAGACCTTTGTCTTATGTAACATTTTCTATACACTGATTTACTCACGTATTATTCAATGTCTCTGTATGTATGTGTGAGAAGACGGAAGAGCCTAGCTTTGTGCTGACGTTCCTTGGCATTGAGCTGATGAGTGGTTTGTCTGCCGAAGGGTAAAGTGGAGGAGATCCAGGTTTTTCTGTTGTATGTGATAGGAGAATGGAAGATTGAGTTGAGGGCTGTGCAGAAATTGTTGGGCTTCCTGAACTTTACGTGCAGGATGGTGAGAGCATGGAGGACCTTTTGCAAACATCTCAGCGTCGCCATGTCAGGGACGGTGTTGCCACACCACAGGGCACGAATCTCCTTGGGTGTACAAGCAGACCTGTGTGTTTGGCAGACTTTCCTGAAGAAAATTAATGGTGTATCCTTGGACTTTTTGGAGGAGAATACAGTTTGGCAGGTCCAGACATTCTTGGATGCCGCCGGGGCTTTGTGTTCTAGTCTATTCTGGGATGGGAGATCGTGCACAGAGAAGTGGCTGTCACATTGGTTGAGTCAAGGATGAAGCATTGCGTTTTTGGAGATTTTCCCGCTGCTGGTAGCCATGACAGTTTGGGGCAGTGAGTTGAGGAACAGGACGGTTCTTTTCCATGTGGACAATATGACTGTGGTGGATCTGGAGAACAGGTCAAGAGCAAGAGACTTAATTGTGTTAGGCCTGTTGAAGAGGTTCCTGCTGTTGTGCTTGTGGCTTGATGTTGTGTTCAGGGCGAAGCATGTGCCGGGGACCAGCAATGATATAGCTGATTCCTTGTCTCATTTGCAGTGGCATTGTTTTTGTTGTCTGGTGCCAGGAGTGGAGAAGTTCAGACAAAATTGGCGGTGGACATCTGGGCCTGGGAGGAGTGAGAGTGGTTGGACTAGTCGAAAAGTCGTTGGCAGAATCCACCAGGAGAAGTTACAGGCTGGCATTGGGTGAATTTGGGGAGTTTTGGAGCCATTCTTCAGAGTTTTTGGGGCATTTCGGTTTCGGAACTGTTGGGAACTGCTCGCCAGGGAGGGGGTTTGTATTATGAGGTGCGGTTGGACCACAAGAGGTTGAGGATCTGGCTGAGACAGTCTAAATTGAATCTGGCTGGCAAGGGTAGATGGCTATTGCTGGCTTAGGGTGGTTGTAATGAGTTCTGTCCTGTCCAAGAATGGCGTGCTTTCTTCTTGTTGCCTGGTAGATGTTTATCAGGCGTTTTTTTGTCATGCAGGAGGTATCAGGGTCCATGCTCTTCAGTTACTGGCAGTTTTACTCATGGCTTTACGCGGACTAGGTAGAGACCCAACTAGTTTTGGCATGCATTCCTTCTGGATTGGGGCAGCGATGGCTGTGGCATATTTGGGGTGGTCCTGGGTGGCACGTTTGGGGTGGTCCTGGGGTCGAATTCATCAGATTGGCATGTGGAGGTTGAGGTATTGTGAGCGCTATGTGCAAAAGTCGTGGGGTCTCTAGCCTGGTGGGGAGGGACTGTGGGGTAAATGTCGGAGCCAATTGCCTCTTTTCTCGACTGCAGGTTGTGTGAGTGAGCCAGGAACCAAGATAGTTACCTGAATTGTGAAACATTCATTTGTACACTAGGCAGCGAAATATGCGGACCAACAAGTTTATGGACAAAACCTCGGTTTGAGGAGCAGCCACCACAAGGTGTTTTGGTAGGGTAAAGGGGGAATGTGATGGGGTGGCCTATTACCATGGCTAACAAAGTTGGTTCTGCAGGGGGGCTGCCCGGACATGCTTTTCGCATGAGTTGGTTCGCTTGTCTGGACTGACCTTGCTCTATCATAAGTAGAGGGGTTTGGAGGTGATCTAAAGAAATTCTTTGGGAACATGTGTCATTTGGACTGAGTTTGTGCAGCGCATGGTCTGGAGGGGGGCCATGAAGCATGCTGCAATTGATAAGGACGGTAGGAAGTTGAACAGGGCTATGAAGGTTTTCTGCCAGGCTCATGACATCAAGGTGATTGCACAGGTGGGGCTTAAGGAGGAGGAACCGGGCCTATTCAGGGATGATGGAGTGCACCTTTCACGTTTGGGGAACACCTATTACATGATGGAATTGCGAGAAGTTGTGAGAGCGTTATGGAATGAGCCAATTTGGTGTCGTAGGTCTTATTGCTGAGAGGAGAGAGCTCCAAGGAATTGCTGGTGGGGCAGGTAACCACTCTGTGGGGGTTTCCTGGTTGGCTGTATTTTTTGAGGGGGGTGAGTCATATACGGACATTTCCACCCCTGAGGGGGGAGGAAGGGAGTACAGATGACTGGTGGCGGTGGACACGGTGCGATGAGCAAGGACGGATCTTGAAGGGAGGATGTTTGGAGGGCAAGTGATGGAGTGATTGGGTATATGGAATGAGGTCAGCAGGTGAGAGAGGGGAGAGTCTTACTGGTAAAGTGGCAGTGGTTAAGTTGTGAATGGTGCGGGGAGAAGGAAACTGTCTGGGGTATGTTTTGGAACTATTGTTATTTTTAATAAAGTTCATTAGTATGTTAGCAACCTTCTCCTAATAAATGGACTTTTATGGTATTACAACAGTGTGGAGTGTGGTTATTGCAACATGCCGGATTACAGGGGAAGTGAAGGTCACAGACCAGTCTTCCCCCGGGGCGCTTTGTGCTGGCCAGAGGACAGGGTTAGGATAGGCTAAGTTAGGGGGAAGAGGTGGGGTTAGGTAGGGCTATAAAGGTATCAGGAGAGGAGTATCCGGCCTCTTCCTGACACCATGCACCACCGGGAGTGGAGTTAGAATTTAAGCCCTCCCGCCCAGCCTACATGTTGTAGGAAGACGGGTGCTACTTGAGTTGCAGTGTGTTCCAGTTTATGGCAGGTTGCAGGTTGCAGGCCGTAGGCGGTATTGAGGGTGAAGGGTGATGGGATGACTGAGGGCAGTGCACGGGATGCGACGAGCAAGGGGAGGATTTTCAAGGGAGGATGTTTAGAGGGCAAGTGAAGTAGGGATTGTGTATTTGGAATGAGGTCAGCCTGTGAAAAGGGAGAAGAGTGAAGAAAATGATCTGGTCTTACTTAGAAAGTGCAAGCAGGTGAGTTGTGAATGGTGCGGGGAGAATGAAACTGTCTGGGTTATGTCAAGATTCATATTTTGGAACTATTGTGTTAATAAAGTTCATTAGCATGTTAGCAACCATGTCCTTATAAATGGTCTATTACACTATTACAGCAGCTTGGAGTGTGGTTATTGCGCAAACTAATATTCCTGGATTTACTCCTTCAACAGAAGCATGCAGTATTACACAGATGAAGAATGGGTAAAAGAGACAACTAACGAGAGGAGCTTCTTGTCAAAAGACAAGGTACTTAGGGAATTTATCTTCCCCGAGTGTGGAAAGGGTTTGGGAACTGCGAGGCCGGACTTGGGTTGGTACATAAACACTGGAGATGTAGCACAGGAACTGCTAGTGATGTCCACCAGCTATGCAGGTTTTAACACATGAAGCTTACTTAAAGTAGCAGGAAGGTCGGATAAGAATATGCTTAAGAGAAAGAAAGTTACAACACCCACCTTTCAGCACATTTCGAGGCGTAGCCAGGTTTCCCTAGACCCGTTTCATCCAGCTCCTGGGATGTCATTCACTCACAGACTGTAATGAAGTAATAGCGTCGTACTCTGAGCAGCTCCCTCGTTTCGTTATTACAGGCTACATGAGACGTACTCGACTGTAAAGAGAAAGTTAGATATGGGCTTTTGTACTGAGATTAGAGACCCCATTAATTTTGAAAAATTACTATGAGCAAATGAGCACATCCGGATGCATGGCACCAAAAACATAACGCTTGTATACAGAATAAACATTATATTGGTTTGCACATATTCCCTACATTACAAAACCCCAATTGCTCGCAGCTAGTAATCTGCCATTAGAAGAGATGAGACACAAAAGCTATGACTGGATACGGGCTAAGTGACAACCATTTGACCGCAGCGGTAGAATGCAATTACATAAAATACGAGTAGTTTTTACTTGGAATTTCAATGTACCTCAAAATATTTAATGTGTTATTTTTGGGTTGAAAGGGTTGCGTGTGATAGCGGAAAGCACATTTAAACCCTTTAATTATCAGTATTGCAACCAAATGTAGATATATTGCTATTTATTTGCATCTGCATTTGTAAATCAGTGTTATTTTGACGTTTAAAGAATTCATTTTGGTATGCAATCAGTGTTAGCTTCCTATGGTTATGGTGGTCTGAACATTTTTCCTCTCTAAGAAACAATTCCTTTTTTTCTGCCCTGCATTTTGGGGAGGGGTATCACGGCAAATGGTTGGTAATCGACAGGCTCTCCCCATGAAAGCCACGATTCTCCCTCTCTCGCTTTTATTTTGTTTAGAATGAATTGCATCATCTTTTTATACACTTATGGATTTGAACATATAGTAGTAAGGAATGTCATCATGTGCACTCAAGTTTTCGCCGTTATGAAGAAAATTGTTTTTATGAATTTTTTTCATTAACCTTTTCTTGAGCAGTAATTTTTGTATGATGTAATTTTCGTTATTGCGCCGTGCTTTCTTTTCTCTGGCCAGTAGATGGCAGCAGAGTGAATATTACTTTAGTGCAATTAACAAGCGTCTCAAGAACTCATATTGGCATGGATGTTTCTTTTTCATTTGTATTTGGAGTTTATTATTGTTTTGAAATTATTATGATAAACATTATGCGCATGCTTTTGGGTGTGCAAAGGTCGGCATTTTTTCAGTGTTCGATGTTAAAGTTTAGGTATTAAAATAGGTGCACAAGTATCGAAAATGAAATATTGAAAAGCTTAATGTTGAAAAACAGTATGAAACGCTTATACAGAACTTTTTTTTGCTAAAATACAAATGTGTGTGAAAATATAATGACATTGTTAAAATATTGTTCAGAACAACAGTAATTTATTTGTAAAGAAACAGTTTTTAGAATATGGTTAATTTGAATTGATTTAATGTTTCTTGTCAGACACTTGTTCTTTGCTTGACCAGCAAGTGGTTCCTTTTCCATTCTTGAGATTCTGACTGTTGGTACTGTTGATCGTGGATCTGGGTCATTGGAGAACATGCGGGTCCCCTCATGTTCAAAGATGAAAATCATTTTAGGGATTATTTTTTTAACCATTTTGTTTAATTTTCGTTACTGATTCATTTTCAGTGTTTGTTTCTTGGCCATTTTTTTTTTTAGTTCGTAACTTTATTTTTGTACGTATGTGTTTCATCCGAAGTATATGTTGGCCTCATCCACTGGGAGGGCTTTATTTATTTCATCTTTATTACATGCTTTATTTTATTTTCTTCCGGCCCTTTTGGTGGCTCTGTTGAAAATGAGTTTTCCCATTGTCATTCTTTACATGCATTTGTTCATGTAATCTATTTTTTTGTGCTTTTGATTTTCAGTTATAATTTAGGTGTTTGACCTACTACACTTCCTGGACTTGATTAATTTAGAGTATGAAACATTTGCATGGAATTCATCTTGACAGGCAGTAAGAAGGGCACTCAATGTTGACCACATTTCTTGCTGGAGTAGGGTCAGCTCTTAAATAAATGTATTGCAAAGGACAAGCATCCTGTAAAAGGGGATATTATTATTATTATTATTATTATTATTATTATTATTATTATTATTATTATTATTACAGATTGGTGCATAAAAACTACATTTCCAAAACCTGGCAATAAGTATTTGCTTCAGAAACGTAATTACTAACCATAAAATTGTACAGACCTACTTTTGAGTTATATGTCATGGTTGCTGGACTATTTTGGCCAGATAATAGGGGTTATTTTACACAAATCAGAAATGTATCTTAAAAATGTATTTAATTAATTAATTATTTGCAGTTTTATAATAGCAAAGTCTTTCCCGAAGGTGACAAAGCACTTTACAAGAGAATATGCATACAATTTTACTGATGTGATAATAATTATTTTAAAAGAGTAAAAAAAAGGTACACGCATTACTAGTGTGGATGTTTTGTAGGATTAAGAACTAATGTAACAAGCATTGGTAAATGCAAAAGGTTTTGCCTATGTGATTAATAATAACTTATTATTGTTGTAGGTTTTAGCTTGATGAGAAGTTGTGCAATATATGTTACTGAAACTGCGTAAAAGTGTTAGGACTTGTTAATTGAGAAAGGCAATATATTGTGCAGTAACTGGTAGTAATATTAAGGGGGGATATTAGGTGAGGGGCGGAGGATTTAACTAAAATGAAATGCAGCCCACAGCATCCTTCTCCCAAAAAAAGTGTGAGAAACATGTTTTAGTATGGTTGGGATTTAGGGGGTGGAAAGGGGCATCGTAGAAACTAGGAGAAGATGAGTTAAAAGTAATCAAAGCAAAAAAAAAAATTATACAGCTTACAAGCACACTTGAAATGCGTGCTGACACAAGGAGATTCAATTAAAAGCGTCAGACAAATCAAAAATGCAACCGAAAAGCACACATCATATGCAGTCTGCAGTATCTCACCTGTAGGTGAATGCTTCTCTGGAATTCTTCATCAGAGTTCTATGTTGCCTGGTGATGACTTATCTGTGTGTTGTGTTCTTAGAATGTTTAGAGTTGAAATGTGATTCAGTGGAAGATGCTTTGAAATGGTGGAGCCTCTGCTTCATGCTCCACAACCGTGTACCCAACAAATAAACCTCAGAACTTACCTTGGCTCCAACATTGTTACTGCAAATTGTTGGCGACGATTTGGCTACACAGAAGAACCTATTGCGTGCTGTGGATTTCTTCTGTTCTGCTGCTGGAATTTCCTCTGAAAGGTCTCGCTCGCTGTGGAGTCTGCTACTGGAAATACCCCTAAGCAGTCTCCCTTGCTGTTGGAGCTCATTTTCATTGTTGTCTGCTGCCATCATACCCTGAGAGGCAAGCTGTGTCACGATCCTGGCATTTGGTTGTTGTGGACATGTTACGTCTTCTTGCTGTTCAGGACGAAGATACTTGCCATTCTGAACTGCCGTTGCTCGTCAACGACTCATGGTGAGATCTTTCTATTTTTGGGGGTCTGTTCTGGGTCGATCTACTCGTTACTTGGCCCCTACTGTTCTTGGACTCTTCTTGCGCAGTCGTCATTGCTTATAGGCCTTGACACTGTAGGCCATTCTTGCTTCTCTGCATTGCGCAAGGAATTTCACCCACGTGTGGACATTGACTGCCGTTTACCAGTGAATGCTCATCAGGTGTTTACGTTGGTGCTCACTTCTGCTCATGTGTAGCCAGCTAACAATCCTATTGGATTGGTCTCTTTCTTCAGCTTTACAACAGCAGCGAGAATCTCCTTCTTGTTTCCTGGCAACAAGCATCATGCGTAAAACATTTTTCACCGATATGCACAGCATATTTCACATATACTATCTCGATGTGTGTATACACTTAATGCTCCAGAGACACATGTTATTATCAGCAGCAATGTCTTTTTTCTGTGCACTGATGCACCCAGTTTTTATTTAATTAAAGAAACATTTATCTTGCTTCAGCTGCATTCTGCTACGTTTAATATCTGCACATCTTCGCCGATGTGCACGGCTTTGTCTGGTTGTTGATTTTTATCAACATTTATTCCTGTGTGCTTCGCCGGTACACGCGGCTTGTGTGATCCTATTATTATTATTCTTTTTTCTATCTTTTTCACTGACACGCACGTTTTCACTGACTTCAAGTTGTGTGTGTATAATACAACTGCATGTTACTCACAGGGTTGTTCATGCTTTCACTAGCTTCAAATTGTTTTGGACAACTTTACTGTGTGTTGCTGACAAGGTGTTTTCATTGACACATGGGTTTTCAATTTATATCAGCAAAATTAAGCACCTTCTCTATTTAGGGAATTCCTTTTTGTTTAAAAGGTGTTTTTTTAATCAAAATTTAGTTAGCTAGTTCTCATACTATATAGTTTTCTACCATGCAAGCTGTTACTCCACCACCATCATTTCTAGACAATCCCGGTGAATCACCTGTGCGATGGGAAGTATGGGTTGATGCCTTCGAGACTTATTTGGGTGCCATTGGGGCATCCAGATTTTGTACTGAAAGTAAAACATTTCTCCTATTACACTCTCTTGGTTTTGAGGACAAATCAATATTCAAACATCTTCCAGACATTCCGAGGACTTATCAAATTTAAAAATAGGTTTGACAAACAGCCTAGTCTCATGGTACTTCGCCACAAGTTCTTTAAGAGAAAAAAATGATGGGGATGATGTAAATGGTTACATATCTGTTTTAAGGCGGTTGGCAGCAGTGTGTTTGCTTGAAGGATTCAACACACGACTTTCCTTCTACACCCCCCGCCCCCGCCAGCTTCGCTCCTCCAACCAAGCCCTTGCTGCTGTACCTCGCATCAACAAATCCACCATGGGAGGAAGATTCACAGATCAACTTATTTGCAATCAATTTGTTTGTCAGTGTAAAGATAAACAAATAAGACAAAAGCTGCCAGCAATGGGTAATCCATCCCTTGAGGAAACTATTAAGGTTGCTAAAAGCATTGAAATTTCTATTATTTCTTTAAAAGAACTTTAGGATAAGTTACTAGAGCCAGTTAGTGATATTACTGTCAGCAAACCTAAACAACATAATGTACCTGCTGGAAATAGTACTTCTGGCACATTTTTTAATAGTAATGTTTGTATGCGTTGTGGGAATCCACCACATCCCAAGGGTGGAAGGTATCCTACATCTAGTGTCACATGCAACTACTGCAAGAAAGTTGGGCACTTTGAAAAAGTGTGTCTTAAACTGAAAAATTCAAAGAAATCTGTTGTATGTACAATTGAGTCTGAAGAAGACTCTGATTCTGAAGTTGTTTTAGCCATTTTTGACAATCCTGTTTGTAGTCACAGTAGCCATAAAACATCTATTAGTTGTGATTCTTCTAAGTGTGTTAATCTTGTTGCTGAAGGTGTTGTTGGAGGTAAGATTTTGAAATTGTTTGTTGATTCTGGAGCTAGAATCACCATGATCACACAACAACTTTTTGAGGAAACGTGGGATGACAGAATTTTAGAACCTCCTGATCGATGTCCGGTTTCTTACGAAGGAAGACGTATTGAGTTACTAGGTTTTTTTAGGACAATATGGAGTTTAAGGGAAAGTAGATAAGAGGGAAAGTTTATGTGGAGCTGTCAAAGGACTCAATATAGCAGGTTGGTTTCGCCAAGGCCTTTTCAGTATCATCCTATGGCCGGGTACTAAGGAACACATTTCCATTACTAGTTGTAGTGACAATGGTCAAAAGTGGAAGGAAAGTTTTCCTTCTGTTTTTGGAGATAATTTGGGTAGGATCCTAGGGTTCAAACACAAAATCATTGTTAAAGAAAATTCCATCCCTATAAAATATAAACTATGGTGTGTTCCATTCAGTGTCAGAGATGATCTCGATAAGGAGCTTAGGGGTCTTTGCGATAAGGGCATCATTGAACCCACAGAATCCTCATTGTGGTGGTCCCCTTTAGTAGCAGCTCACAAGAGTTGTGGACAGCCTAGGGTATGTGTCGACTTAAGATCTCTGGCAAGGAGATTTGGGTCGATTCTCATGCCTTGCCAAAGGTCAATGACATGCTTGCGTGTATCGAGGGAGCCAAGTTTTTCTCTAAATTAGATCTAGCCTGTGCTTACCACCAGATAGAACTTCATCCTGAGTCTCACGATCTTACTGATTTTATTTCGCCTCTTGGAACATTCCAATCCTGGCACATGCCATTTGGCTTGGCATCCGCTGCCTCTGTGTTTCAGAGAGTGATACAACAACTGTTGAAGGGTATTGATGGGGTCCTAGTTTTGATTTTTGCAAAAGATGCTTGTTCACATGACACTATCCTGCATAAAGTCCTCAAACGTTTTGAGAGAAAAGGGGTTGTTTTGAAGTCGGAGAAATGCACGTTTTTTTGTTCTGAGGTTTAATATTTGGGCCATTTATTATCCCAATATGGTGTTAAGCCTAGACAGGGTTTGGTGGAAGTAATTGTCAACGCTTCTGCTCCCATTGACAAGGTTGGTGTCAAGTCCCTCCTTGGCTTATGTGAGTACTATTCGTGTTTTGTCCTGATTTTGCCACTATTGTCTTGCACTTTTTAACAGGAAGCAGGGACCCTCATAGTGCATGCCTGCAGTTCTAGATTTCCCTTTCAACCACCGAGTGCAGCATTTCTAATCAGTAATAGATTTCAGAGAGCCCTGCACAGAAGTAAAGACACAATTGCAGTTTCGTTTTGAGTCACTTTCTACTTCTAGATGTAGGTTATTTGCTTTGACGTTACCTGGTCGTTGGCTCTGTCTGAAACTACTACCCTTTAATTTTGATTTGTTAATTTGCTCACAGCAGTACTCGGAGGATAGCTACATGATGGAGCATTAGTTGTCATTGTTGGAACTTACTATTCACATGACTTAACTGGAGCACTGTGGTGTAGTATTCTCGAAAAATGAGGCCTGGCATTGGGTGGTGCTATGGTGAAGCCTCGAGTTTGTTGCTGTGTTACTATGACAGACGTGCTGTAGAGAAGCAATTAGAATCTGGTGCACAATGTATTGCGCACAAGTATGCCATCTTGTAGCCCCTTTCACTGGGCCATTGAACATGCACATGGTGGGGCTCCAATGGGAGCCTGAATTTCAGTCCACCATGTGCGCTGCGTAGGTAAGAGCGGGAAACACTCAAGATGCGACTGAAGCTCTACACATGAAGTTCTATGCCTCCCTTCTGCCTAGCATCACCAAATGAAGCCTCTTAACAAATATGCATTACTGTATCGCCTGCTCCTCAGTAACACATTCCAGACTGCCTCACGTAGATGTGAAAGACAAGCGTGCTCATTCACTTGAAACTAGGATGCGCCTCAAAAAATGAAAGAATGATGGATGTCTCTCTGGCGGCTCCACTGCACACAAAATCCAGGGGCAGGGCTCAGGCCTGAAACTGAGGTTTGGAGAACAATGCCTTCCAAGGCTCGTGGAAGAAATATAAGTTACAGCTTAGAGTGAAACAGAAAGAAGAGAAACAAATGATAGACACCTGATAGGACTGTGAACAAAAACCTTTAAGTCTCCGAACAGAAATGCCAGCAGTTGAAAAACAAGCTTAAGAAAAATTCCCACAAAGTGGATGAAAACAGTACGTGGGCCATGGGAGACTGATAAGAGAAACACTGAGAGGAAACGCAGGAAATAGTATGCTAGAGCCCATAGAAATTGAGAATTGTGAGTATAGTCGAGTGACCTACTGTGCCAAATGCTGCCAATAATTGTAGGAGTCACTATTTTCTGGCTGCCAAGTGTAATATTTACTTCTTTTTTATTTTACTCCTCAGGGTAGTACATTTCAGCTACACAAGGCTTTAGTTGGGCATCTACCTAGCTTTGCAAGACTTTCGTAATACTGGGTAAGTTGGAACCAGGGGGGACATTGTTTAGATGTTTAGGGGTTCACTCCTGTTTTTTAGAGTGGGGAAGACCTGCCTCACAGGCAGTTCACACCTTATCTTTACGGCTCAGGGTGAGTAATTTAGGTTCATCCAACAAGAAACAACTGAAGAGCTTATTCTTTGAGAAGTTCATGGTATGGGTCAGAATAAGTCAGAGGGTGGTTTTTGGTTTTGGGAAATTCACCTCCCCAAAAGAAGCCCAAGTGTCCTTAGTTTTTAAGATGATGGTGATTCCTATGCCTACCTTAATAAGGGGCGTGGGTAAGAGTGCAATCTTTTTTTATCTGTTCCCTCAAAAGTGAAAAAGAGTGAGACATTTTTCAGGTTTGTCTGTGGAGTAGTCAGTCCTTTCATCTAAAGGAGAATGCGTTAGAGTCCTCTACTCCAAAAATCTGTTTATGATGTTTTTTGCTATCCCTATTATGTTAAAGGTGGCCTTGGCTTTGAATATCTGTTGTTCGTATTTCATTCTCGCATTCCTTAATTTTGGTACAATCTCAGGGAAAGTATCTGTGTGCTATAAATGTTACTTAGCTCTGAGAGTCTTCCTTTCACACCTTTTAGATAACATTGTGCCAATGTTTAAGATGTTACTCTTTTAGCTTGTTTTTCAGTCTGAAGTGCCTATGATTCCCATCAAGGCTCCTGTACATTGGACCGTCAGCTTATTGATATATTGACTGGTCTGATGGGATAGCATCAAGTCCTGAGGCTGAAATATAGACAGGATCCATGTTATTCCGCTTCTTGACCAGTTGCATAGGGCTTTTAGCTTAGCCTGCAAACATGGCTTTTGGGGAAAGCAGTTAAAATTGGGTGAGAAGTCATGTGCCCAATTAACGGGGATTAGTGATTCAAATGTAATCTTCCCTTCAGAGCAGAAGAACAATTCTGACCAATCAGTACAGATCAGTGATTCGCGTTTATCTCCCCTTATGTGGCATTTGCGTGGTCTAGGATACGGGTTTAGAGTGGGTAGAAGTTGAACAAACTAGTTCACCAGTTTTACCGGTAGCTCCACTCAGGAATGCCCGTTAAGCTGGTCATGCAGCTTACATATACAAATTCGGAAATTTCACAAAATGAAAATGCCCAGCATTTTAATGTTCGCATATTCAACCTGAAACAGCAAACGTCTATCATTCTTGATTCTTGAATCAGAAATCTGACGTGACTTTGGAAATGTATTTTTTCTTGCGCTCGTTTCCAAGTACCACAGCATGTA
This sequence comes from Lissotriton vulgaris, assembly GCF_964263255.1. Taxonomy (NCBI): domain Eukaryota; kingdom Metazoa; phylum Chordata; class Amphibia; order Caudata; family Salamandridae; genus Lissotriton; species Lissotriton vulgaris. The sequence goes on from NC_141695.1 coordinate 849,034,590, forward strand.
ACTTATGTCCCTACAGACAGGAGATATTTCGCTTGAGAATGAAAGTGTTGAGCTGGTGCAATAATTAATAAAAGCCCCCGCCCCCAAAGATTCACGAAATAGGTGGATAATTGATTTCCATTGTATTTCTTTAGTGAAACCCCCTTGATAAGGGGGAATGCTTAAGGTAGGGTTAAAAAAAAGTGTATTCACGTGCTGTAACTGGCCACTAGATGTCAGCAGATACCCAGACTATCGCAGCCAACTTACTTCCCGGTTAATCGAAACCAGAATAGTAATGTAAATGTACTGATGTATATGATCACTGCGATACATTCCTCTAAACGAGGATCACTGGTATACTACTACGTTTGCTGCTCCTACATGGGTTATAGTGTACTTGTGACGCACGTACTCTGTAATACTCATAATTACGTTTGAACCACCAGCGACGAAGCTTCCAATGAATGGCCGCATCCTGTGGGTGTACAGGACAGACCACTCGTGTGATCCTCGTTTTACTCTATATGTAGCTCACTCTTGTGATCCTCTTTAAAAACACGTGTGTTTACATACCTCATTATGAACCTATATGAGTATCCTAAGTATCCTAGTACACCCCTACTGTCACCCTGTTGCTCCTGCGTGGACACCTGTGCGCTCCCTACTGCAGCCTTGCATGCTCGCCCACTGTTCCACTGCAACTCAATGGAGCATGTCTGCGCGTGCTTCCTATTGCACCGCGCTGCGCGGTCATTAACTGAAAGCCTTCCCTGCAACTCATTGCCCCTCCCCCCACCTATTGGACACCTGGTCAGACCCACTGCTCTTAGCACCCCACCTCAGAGCGCCCCACATGTACAGATGACCACTCCCTGGGCCCTGTACGTGCACCTCACTATCGACAGGGCGAGGACTGATTTGCATGTGGTTCGGCCCCCCGTTTAATAAATGCATAGGTAAAACGTGTATCCGAAACAAGGGGAATAACAGGGACTTGGAGCGCGTCTTGCTCTTTCCCAGCTGTTGCAAAGGGATAAGACAGGTCCTCACGGGCTCTCCGTGCTCGGGGATGCCTCAGCTAAATGTCGCCGGGCGCGAGCACCTTCCTGCGTGTAATGAGCGTAGCCGCGCCCGCGCGCCCTCTATAATCACCCACCTGATAACAATCACTGTACTGGTTTTATTCGGGGGAGCGAGTGTCGCGGCTGGGGGGAGGCGCGAGGTCAGGGGGAGCCGGTGCGCAGCTGGGTGCCTCAATTTAACAATTCAGCGAAACGCGCAACTGTAATTTGAACGATTTATGTTCTCAAGCGCAACGCGAACAGGCAAATGATTTCCCCCTTAAAAGCGGATAAAATGTGAACAGAACACAGAATAGCAGAAATTGCTTAAAATGTGCTTCACCCGGGTTTCAGGACAAGAAAGGAAAATAAGGTCTCCTGTAAGCACAATGCATTGTAGGCTTGGCTGACTGATTCTAGTAATAACGTGGATGCGTACCATGCGCAACACAAAGATACTTTGTAGTAGTGCTTAACAGTAGGTGTTAACATTCACCTATCTCCATGTTACTGATTTTATCACACTTAAAGCTTGAGTAATACTTACTCTGTGAATTTATTAGCACGTCTTTTCAGCTTGTTCATAGCTCAGTTTGCTGTCTTACCAGGATTAGAACATGTGATCTTTCAGGTGCACTTGAATCTCTGCTTCCAATGCAATAACCGCATTGACCTGATATTTTTTGGCGTGGTTTCCTCAGCCTTTTTGCCTCTGCCCTCCTGTTTTTTTGATTGTGTTCTGCATTTCGTTTTTGCTGGTGTTAGGACTGTAGGTACTCTACCATTGCTTACCAGTGCTAAAGTGCAAGTGACCCCTGTCCAAATTGTATTAGTGATTGGTTTATTATGTTGGACACAGCCTCGTGGCGTGGCCCTCGCTGATCCCCATAACCCCAGAACGACGGATGGAACTGATTCCCGTCCACCCAGAACTATACATGAGACTTCTACACCGGACCTGAGACAACCTCCAGACCGCGTGCCTGCACCCGTGCACGTGACCATCAGACTCCATGTTTGGCCACCCCGGCCAGCCGGCCGCCTTCTTCCCTTTCGGCAGCCTCTGGCCACTCCTGGCTGCAGCTAGGCGTGCGCGTCCGGCGCGCCCAGACCCGCCCGGGGGGTGAACGACCCACCAAGTACCCGAAACCAAGGCTTCCATCACACCTCCGGCCCCCTCCCGAGGAAGTGGACTGGACTCTTTAAGGTGATAGAGCGCAAGAGCCAGGTCACATACCTCGTCGATACGGAATCGGCCCGGAATGCCCTGAAGGTTCTACACGTGAACCGGCTCAAACCCCACTTTGTGCGTTCTGAGTTGGGATTACTCCTTGCCACCGACGACAGAGAGGAAGAGGAAACGGACCCTCTACCGGATCTCCTGTGTGCAAAGGACCAAGATGGCTCCGTAGAGGGAGTGAGTCTCTCCTCCTCCCTCACCCCCGTGCAGCGTGAAGAATGTCACCAGTTGTTGGGACAATTCTCAGACCTCTTCTCCCTCACCCCTGGCGTCAATGACGTGGACACCGGGGACAGTCCTCCGGTACGGCACAGAGCCTACCGAGTCCCTGACAGAGTTCGAGCCTGCATCAAGGCCGAAGTGGACAAGATGTTGGCCCTGGGAGTAGTAGAAGCCTCCGACAGCCCATGGGCTAGCCCCGTGGTCCTGGTTCCGAAGGCGGCCGCCCCCGGCACCGTTCCTGAGCTGAGGTTCTGCGTAGACTACCGCGGACTCAACGCAGTCACCCGAACCGACGCACAGCCAATCCCCCGAGCCGACGAACTCATTGTCCGCCTAGGGTCGGCTCAGTACCTCAGTACCTTCGATCTCACCAGTGGCTACTGGCAGATCGGCCTCACGGAGAGGGCCCGAGAAAGGTCTGCTTTCTCCACTCCGGTTGGCCACTTCCACTTCAGAGTAATGCCCTTCGGCATGAAAAACGCCCCCGCCACCATCCAGCGACTAGTCAACCAGGTCCTGGCCGGGTTGGAAAGTTTCAGCGCGGCGTATCTCGACGACATTGCCGTGTTCAGTGCCCACTGGCCCGAGCACCTGCACCACCTCTGGGAGGTGTTGGATGCCCTGCGCCGCGCCGGGCTCACCATTAAAGCTAGCAAGTGCCAGATAGGACAAAGCTCCGTGGTATACCTCGGGCACCAGGTCAGAAGCGGCCTTGTAGCCCCCCTCCAACCCAAGATAGACGCAATCAATGCCTGGGAGACCCCCACAACCCAGACCGAGGTGCGGGCCTTCCTAGGACTCACAGGGTACTACCGTAGATTCATCAGGAACTACGGGAGTATTGTAGGCCCCCTCACAGAGTTAACAGCCAAGGCAAACACCAAGAAGGTTAGTTGGACCCCCGCCTGTCAGAAGGCGTTCGAGGAACTGAAAAAGGCCATGTGCACCGTTCCAGTACTACAGGCCCCGGATTACTCCAGAAAGTTCGTGGTCCAGACCGACGCCTCAGAACATGGCATTGGAGCCGTGCTCTCCCAGGTGGACGACCAGGGGATTGATCACCCAGTAGCCTTTATCAGCCGGAGGCTCCTACCCCGGGAGCAGAGATGGAGCACCATCGAGCGAGAGGCCTTCGCAGTAGTCTGGGCCTTGAAGAAGCTGCGGCCCTACCTGTTCGGTACCCACTTCCGGGTCCAGACCAATCACCGTCCTCTCCGGTGGCTCATGCAGATGAGAGGAGAGAACCCTAAACTGTTACGCTGGTCCATCTCTCTCCAAGGGATGGATTTTACTTTGGAACACAGGTCGGGTGCCAACCACGCCAACGCCGACGGCCTGTCCCGCTTCTTCCGCCTCAGCGAAGAGAACCCCCAAGAGGATGGGTAGTTCTCCTCGTCTTTCAGCTGGAGGGGACGCATGTTGGACCCGGCATCGTGGCGTGGCCCTCGCTGATCCCCATAACCCCAGAACGACGGATGGAACTGATTCCCGTCCACCTAGAACTATACATGAGACTCCTACACCGGACCTGAGACAACCTCAAGACCGCGTGCCTGCACCCGTGCACGTGACCATCAGACTCCATGTTTGGCCACCCCGGCCAGCCGGCCGCCTTCTTCCCTTTCGGCAGCCTCTGGCCACTCCTGGCTGCAGCTAGGCGTGCGCCTCCGGCGCGCCCAGACCCTCCCGGGAGGTGAACGACCCACCAAGTACCGAAACCAAGGCTTCCATCACACCTCCGGCCCCCTCCCGAGGAACTGGTTTCCCTCGCACCTCTGAACCATGCCTGGGGGCTGGTTTCGATCACACCCGTGGCCTCCTAGTGAGCTGGCTCCAGACCTTGATGGGCGTCTGGGATCCCCTGGACACATGGTCCAAAAGCATCAAAGAACTAGCCGCCCAAACAATCGGGCGCCTGGCCCTCGGACCTCCGGCCTCCTGCCTCTAAGAGTACGGACATCAAAGGGCTTCTGGACTATAAGACAGCCTGCCTCCCATCTAGCCGGCAGTTGTATCTTGGACAAGAAAGCCCTGCTGATCTGATCGCGGCTGACCTTGAGGAGAACAGACTCTGACCCACCGAGCCCTGCTGACGTCATCGCGGCTCATCCTCGAAGCTACGGAACTGAACCACCGAGCCCTGCTGACGCTGTCGCGGCTCCCTCTCGAAGAGTAAGACCTGAACCATCGGAGCCCTGCTGACCTCGTCGCGGCCCACTCTTGAGAACGAGAGACTCTTGCTACCATCCTGAGCCCTGCAGACGCTGTTGCGGCTCTACCTGCCTATGAGTACTACGGAGTACTCCTGACCAAGCCCTGCTGACCTCGTCGCGGCTTGAAGAACCCTCTGGTCCGGCTGGACCCTCGACGCTACCCTCACGACAATCTTGAACAGAAGTGAGTCGGACAGCAAGTACCATCGCCAGCCCCCATACCCCCCAGTTCGAGGATTGAGAACTGTGCGCAGGGTGCGTGGCATGCCTCCTGGCCCTCTAAGACTGTCCCGCTTCCCTGTTCCCTTGTCACGAGACTTTCGCGATCCCTCGATCGCTGTGTATTGCTCCTTATTTTTCCTTTGATAAAGTTCCTACTTGATAAAGATTCACGGTGTGGTGTCCGTTCGTAAGTGTGGTGTGTCGACAGTGTGTACGATCAGTCCTCCCCGGCGGGGACTTCCCCTCGATAAGACTCGGCAGGAATTGTGGGAGAGGAGGTCTCGGGTGGTTAGGAGAGTAATCTTGACCCCTGGGGTCACCGCCTTCCAACAGTTTAGCAAAGATGGGCATATTTGATTCACTAGTAAGCCCCTAGTAAAGTGCTACTGTACTTAGGCCAGGTTAGAGGGACCCTCTGCCTAGACCGGAAGGGTAGAGAGGTATGCCGGTTGTGGATACGTCCTCCCAAATTAAATGTTAATTACTAAAGGTATCCCAACCAGTGTACTAAAGGCTCATCACTAAACTCTCGACGTGTTGCCTGCTCGGCACAGGAAAGGAAGCAATTACTTTTTGTTTAGTAACCCTCACACACCCTAGTGGTGTCATGATTCATCATCGGGTTCACCCTGATTCCTAAAGATCAGGGTGGGCTCAACCATATTCCTGGGAGCTCTTTGGAGACATAGGCCAGGGGGTCTAAAGATAAAAATCCTAATCCGTCTCCAGGTATTTTTATTTATTTATTTAGTTGTATATAGCGCTAGCTAGACCAGTAGGTATCAGAGCGCTTTACATACACAAAGACAAAAAGAAAATTGCATAACATCGCAGGATATGAGGATGCATAAAGAGGTAGCAAATTATTAATGGAGGCGTAGTCGATATTAAAATTATATATACAGGGGGTCTTTAGAAGGTGATTGTCCTTTGACCCTAGTGTCTTGTCAAAATGTTTCAGCCCTTTAAATAGGCCTCTTGGGACCCGGGCTTTCTTCAGGGAATCTAGAGGTTCCCTCTCTGGTTATTCACAAAGGGATTTCCCTAACTTTTTAGTTGAAGGATGCAGAAAGCTGCATTCTCATCAATGGTATGGAAGGTATACTTCTCTTCCATCCAGTTTTCTTATGTCTTATATCCGCCCTATTATGGTGGATTGCATGTGTCTCAGGGGGAGCGGTAGAAGGGGTAGCCTTTTAGTCACACATTCGTCAAAGATCCTGCCCCTCGATTCCACCCACTTGGGACCATCGTCTCCTGGCGTTCGCCTAATAAAGTGTACCAGGAGTGCTCAGGTACTGTAAATCAAATGGTACTCATTGGCATGCAGCCATGTTTGTGCCACACACATGAGTAGCTCTCAAAACATGTCTCCGACCTACCACTGCAGTGTCTGAGTGTGCAATTTTAAAACTGCCATGTCGCAAGTGCACCCACTTGCCATGCCCAAATCGTCCCTTTTATTACATGTAAGGCACTCCTAAGGTGGGCTCAAGGTAGCCCCATGGGCAGAGTGCAGTGCATTTAAATGGTATTACATGTACTGGGGTAGTTTACATGCACTAGTAGTGAAATCCTACTAATTTTGTCTTCACTTCTGCAAGGCTTATCCCTCCCATAGAGTAACATGGAAATTGCTTTGCAATATCTTTTAAGTGTTATTTCCCATTGGGAACAGATGGAGATTTGGAGTTTGGGTCTCTGAACCTACAATTTAAAAATCGATCTTTTGGTGAAGTTGGTTTTTAAATAACGTGGTTTAAAATGCCACTTTTACAAAGTGGAAATTTTCTTGCTTAACCATTGTGTGCCTCTGCCAGTCTGTACAATACATGTCTGCGTTGTCTGACAGTTGGGCTCTTGTGGATTCACTCTAGACAGTCACACAAAGGGAGCTAAGTTGTGCCTTGCATATCGTGATGGACCATCACTAGGCCGATGGGCCTTCCTGAGCTACAGTGGTGGGAAGAGTTGTCACTAGCATCTGAATAGGACTGTGCCTGTGCTCACAAAACACTGTCTCCACCACCCATGGTGTGTCTGGAGCCAGGTCAGGGAAAGGCATGGTCTTGTGCACTACAAATAATTTCTTTTGAAGTTTGCCTACTTTAAAGGCAGAACGGGGTATTAGTATAAGACCCCTGACACCTCAAAATCAGAACACTTCTGGACTGAGGACATTCTGCCAGGAAGAAGAGCTGGATGCTGTAGGAGGGACTGCTACTCTGTTTGTTGCTTTGTTGTGCTGGCTTTCTGCTTGCTGCTTCTGTCCTGGGACTGAAAGAACTGGTCTTTGCTTTCTGTATTCTGCTTCCAAGGTTCTCCAAGTTAAGCTTGGCCGGCTGTTAGGAAGTCTCAGGGCCATAAAAAACTCCACCTGCCAATGCCTGGGCTCTTCTGCCGAGAGTTCTGACTTGCTACATGGTGACAATTCCAGTTCCTGGTCCCCTTGGAAGTGTAACCTGGTGATCTTCCGGAGAAAATCGTCGCATCGACACCCAGCACCTGTTTTATCGATGCATCGCTGGAAAAGGTCAACCTATTGCTGCGAAGCGTGATTCCCGTTCAATGCATCGACCACGACTTTCACCTCAGCCCCCAGCTTGCCATTGCAGCGTGTCATAAGAATCGTCACAGTGTGAGTTTCAAACCCTGTGTCGACGACATCTGTGACACCTGCTCCGACTCCATGCAGCATCTGCTTCACAGCTGTGGAATTGACGCAGTGCCTGCTTCGCTGCTGTTTCATCGACGTAGTGTGTCTGATTTTCGACTCATAATCTCTGGATGCCGACTCTTTATCAACACCGTATCCGGAAAGCGATGCATCACCTCCGCTGCCAGTAAAGACCGAAGCATCACCTCCCCTGCCTAGCAGTAAGGAACAGACACATCACCTCTCCTGCCAGTAAGGAACTGACATATCACTACCCCTGCCAGTAAGGAACCATCCCCTCCCCACCCCTGTGTAATAAAGAACCAACGCATCGCTATGCTCTTTGGGGCGCCTCACCTTTTCTGCGTCTTGCCTCGTCTTTAATTTTTGAAGCATCCAATGTACATTTTGCTAAAAACGAACGCATCCTTTGATTTCTATGGAGTAAATTTGCTCATGAAAGTGATATTTTGACTTGTGTATTTTGGATTTTGGTTGTTTTCGTCTTGTTTTATTCAGATAAATATTAACTATTTTTCTAAACTGATGTGGGCTCTTTTTGTAGTGTTTCACTTTGTTAGTGTGTGTGTACAAATACTTTATACATTGCCTCTGAGATAAACGTGACTGCTCGTGCATAGCTACCAAGAGGGTGATGTAGAAAATAAAATGACAAATATGAACATTGCCGGCGCCATCTTGCTTCGTGAGGGCCTTTACGTGCGCGTAAGCAGCAACCATTTTAGACATCACGGCCATTTCATACTCTGCTGGTCACCTGTGAATCCCCGCGACCTCCCTATCATCCCCCGCGCTCTGACCAAGCCTGAAGACATGCAGCAGGGTCGTAAAACCTTGTCAGCATGACAATGCCCCGGAGTCACTTCCATGCACCTGGCCACTCAATCCGGTCCCAGGCACTAACCAACCCCTGTGGATATAGTTTATTACCAGCACACGACAGGGCTTGTTCCACCAACAAAGGGGCCTGAGCTAATCAAAGACACAAACCCTTAGATCTGACCAATCCCACATACATTTAGATCCTGTCGGAATGTCCAGCTGCAAGGTAGCGATCATCTATTAGATCTGGGTGAAGAGACAATTGCTGCTGGGTTTGTGTGGGAACTAGTTTGAGGCGGGGATTCCAAGGATGTTTGACTATGCAATAAACTGATGTCAGGAATGTTTGACCATGTAATAAACTGACGAAAAAGCATATAAAAGGCCATGCCACAAAGATGCAGTTAGAGTACCTCCTGACGATAGCCCCGGTGTCTGATGTGATGTACTCTCCTCTAGAGAAATAAACCTGTTCTTCGCCTTCCAGTTACCAGCGCCTGTCTCGTTATTTTGATCACTAAATCTTAAGGTGAATTAGAGGTGGTTTGCACCAAGCAGCATAGAAAGTCTTTGGAGTCACGCTGCTTTCCATCAGTGAGCAGGGGTTATCTTAGCTGTGTGGTTCCCTTACCCTGACACTAGAGTGAGGGTCCTTACTTAGACAGGGTGCAAAACTCTGCCAAAAGGAGACCCCATTTCTAACAAGCATGAATGAATGAATGAATTAATAAATGACAATTTATTAATCTCACATGTACCTCAAAAAAGAGGTGTCCGAGCTCTACCAATAAGAAGATGCATAAATATAGCAGGGATCTGCTATTTATTGAACAGCTGAGTTTTTAACTCCTATCTGAAGCTCTTATAATTGTCTTGAGCATGAAGAAAGCTATCCATGGCATTCCCTGCTTTAGGAGTTAGAACTGGCAGCAATCAGTCATCCTTTCCGCCTCTTTTGTATTTCGGTTCTTTAACCAGCGATTGCGACTTTGAGCTTAGGGAGTGCGATGGAGAGTACTATGAGAACATGATGTCCATGTAAGAGCCAGATGTTATACAATACAGTGTTTTGTTTTAAAGGCAGAGCGCTTTAAATATTTCTCTGGACAATGGGTAGCCAGTCCGTTTGTCAATGGAAGTGGATACACTTCTTGTTAGACCAAAAATGGTCTGGGCAGCAGCACTTGGTGCTAAAAGCATTTTATGTACTAGATGTTTGGGGAGGCCCAATAGTAACAAACTGCAATCATCAAGCCTGGATATTACGAGGACCTGAATCAAGTCTTAGCTAGAGTATACAGGAAGAAAAGGAAGAGTCTTCCTGAGGATTGACAGTAGGCAAAGTCAAAAGTTGTAAGTGATTGTATGTGTTCTTCAAACATAAGTTAGTTTCTAGCATGTTCAGCAGGAGTTGGTAGGGGGTGTAGCCAGGCAGGCCACCAGTTTTTTGTTAATGTGTTGTGGTCTCCGAAGATAACAACCTCAGTTTTGTCACCACTAAGTGCAAGAGAGTTGTTCCTCACTTAGTTCTAAACCTCCCCAGGGCAGGACGAGAATTCTTGTTTTTCTGTCTAGCGATATTTTATTGAAACATCTCGATTAATTACAATCAAAACAAGGTACGTTGCACGTAAAAGCAAATGCAGTCAGACGCTTTATCTGCATAGCAAGACATTTTGTTTTTTAATGAGGAAAAATAACTTCCACCACCTTCCCCCCACCCTTTGTCCTTCCCCACACAATAAGTCTACTTATTCCCCACCAACACACCCTACATAGCAGTCTCAAGACTTAGATACATTATCTCATGTTTCACTGTGCTTCAGTAAGCTGTTATCAACTTGCCTCTAATATACTTAATGGCCCCTTCTTAAGCCAATAACTAGACGGACTGTAATGACCTGGGGCACCCCAGACCTGGTTTGAATTCTCCAAGATAGTCAACAAAGAGCTAACATTGAGTATCACATTTTTGTGCCAAATTGCAATCGCTCCAAGTTAGTCTCTCCATCGCTATCAGTGCCCAGAATTGACTTGCCCATTCATATATTGTAGGGTCATGTGTGAATTCCATTTCTGTACTATTAGCTGTTTTGCTGCAAGGAGCATATTGAAGATGAATCTCCAATCGCCCTTTGCCATATGGTCATTTCCCACGGGATAAAGACCCAGGATTATAGTCCCCAGGTCTGATCACAAAGGATAGCATAGCACTTCCCTGATATGGCTGGGTCGTGTTGGGTCGTATATTACACATTGTATTCTCCTCAAAATAGTATATCATTGTGTCCCGTAAGGTTTACCTAGGCAGCCTTACCCTGAGCAGCAAATTTCCAGATTGTTCCATTGTCTGTTTGGAGGCCACTATCACTGGATGAGAATTTCTGAGATGTGAATTGTGTATTTCTGTCCAGCCTTAGGATAAACTGTGTATCAAAGGCATAGAAATTGAATCAGAATGAATTAATTGATCTGGCCAAAGGGACCATGTACAGGTTAAAAAGTGTTAGACTCAGGGCCAAAACCTGAGGGACACCAGTTAGAATTAGCTTGCTTGATGATTGGAAACTAGCTATTTGAACTATCTGAATGGGGCCTTTTAGGAAAGAAACAACCCAGCAGAGGTGTTGCTGTGGCCTGTTATCCAGATGGAAATACCCTAGAAAACCCCCCTAGAAAAGAGGAGTTACAAAATTCGGTCAGAGCTGCAATGACCGAAGCAGCTACCTTTTTAGTTGGAAAATGGGACAAACATCAAGGCATATATTCAAGCAAATGGCGCAGTGCGGTGCTGCAGCAAACTTTGCAGCGCTGCACCTTGTAATTTCCAAAACACAGGGATGCAGCGTATTTGCAAAAATATGGCACATCCCTGTGTTTTCCTTAGCGTTGGCGCTAAAAATAGGTGCCTAGCAGCAACACAGACACCCTTGTGCCATAGTGCAAGGGTACCTGCTTTGCAGGGATGATTTGTTATGTGCGGGAAGGTGTTCCTTCCTGCGCATAAAACATCAATAATGGCGATTTGCGGGGAGGAGCTATGCTGCGAACTAAGATGGCCGCATAAGCTCCCGGCTCCGCCGGCGACCCGTCTATCCTGTCGTTTATCCTCTACCCACGCCCTGTGCCTGGATGTATGAAGGTTGCCCGATGCCAACGGTGATTTCCCGGACTTCCTACCTTACTCAGCGACAAAGTTATGTCGTGTCCCATTCTTGGCCTACTCCCGGGCTGCCGCCGGGACTTCGATTTTTGAAACACCCGAGAGGGACCTGATCAACATCGGCTGTGGGACCGCGATTGTGGCCGGTCTTCCAGGTCTGAATAATTCTTTCCGCTCTTGACTCTTGTCCTCGTGGATGGATGGTGCCGGAGAAGAGACACTGTGACGTGCTTCGATCCTCTTGCACCGCGGCTGTGGGTTGTGTGCCTGACCCTCGTTTCCCGGTCCGGGGGCTGGCGGGCTGCATCCACGGCCGGTGTCTGTCCTGAGTGTGCCAGTTCGGGGCGCCCTTGTTGTTGCGATCGCCAATTGTGTGCCCGGAGCCCGGCGATGTGGGCTGGAGATTGTGTCCCCCTCCGTCCTCTGGACCCCGGGATGGAGGGGATGGATGGCGCACATTCATTGAGATCCGTAATGGCGGCGATTGCGGCGCTCCGTACGCAATTCACCGGCGCATGTGTCTCCCTGGCGGCGAAACTGGATGATGTCTACTCGCGACCGGCCACGGATGCGGCAGCGCCTGCACAGAAATCTGTGATCCAGACGAGCGATTTGACCCTCCATCTGCTGGGGCCCGAGCGGCAGCCCGACTTTGCTCCTTTGAGAGTCGGCCTCACCCTTCCTTCGTCTGCTACAGTATATGGTCTTCCCTCTACGTCTCCTATCCGATGGTGTGTCGTCGCTGGATGTCCTGTTTTTCATTGCCGAGTCTCAGGGTCCTGTCGAAGGGGATCGCCATTTTCCTTTGTTCCGGCACGTCTGCATAATGGATGCCGCCATTTTGAGACCGGACTTTGCTCCACCTTCACTGCCTTGGTCCGCCATGTATGCTTTGACTGTCTTTGGTCGGATGTAGCTTGGTCGAGATATGCTCCGGAACGGATTCGCACTTGTCAGGGCTGACTCTGACTTTGAGGTTTTCTTGCTCCTCGCCACTGCTTTGGACCATCTGAGACGCTCCCTTGGTTTGCAACTGTTATGACTTTGGCGATAGATCTCCTTGTGAGGCTTGCAGGGTTGACTTCTATTTCCCTGGGGTTGCTCCGTTTACTTTTGCCGGGACTGCACCGAATACCTCACCGGGCCGGGGGTAGGAGGGGGGGTGGGGTTTCCTAGTGACTGTCCTCCCTGTGATAATGCTAACTGTTTTTGCTCTATTGATGATGATTGTGCTATGGGGGGCCACCGCCGGGTGGGGGGTATCAGGTGTCCGGGGGCTTGTTTGATTGTCTCCTCCTCCACTTCTTCTTATATTTTCCCTTCTGTGGGGCAGTTCCGGGGCGACAGGCACGCTGTTAGTGGGTTAGGCCGTAGCCATTACAGGGGTGCAGGGTGGCCGGTGCAGGGGGGGTTTGTTATTTTAGTTTGTTTTGTTCTATGGTCCCTATCGCTCTTTTCCGGCTTTGGGAGGGTTCTTTCCTCTTTCGTAGGGTTGGCTGTCTCTTGGTCTCGCACCTTTCTTTTTTCTTTTTCGGCTTCTCGACAAGCCTCTGTTTTTCTGTTCTTGGGGGGGTAGGCTCTCTGGGGTGATTTTTAGAAATGTGGATTATTGTAATGTGGTTTACTGTCCAGTATTATCGCCGTGGCTGCCCGTATTGCATAGTCGCTTTAGTTATAGCCTATCTCCGACTGTAATTGGGGTAAGTCCCAATTGTCTCCTTTTTGCTCCTATCCTGTGAGGTGCGATGTCCTTGTTGTTGCAGCCCCCACTCTTTTTCTAAAATTTGAAAATGAAAACCTCATATCCTGTTTGCGAGCCCCACAACCGCATCTGGTATACTTTGATATATACTGTTTACTGATTGGCTTCAGTTTCTCCTGTTTTCATTGATTGTCTTTGCGGCCAGCCATGATGGTTGTGGGCCTGCGCATGTAACTCCTTCCTTTTTGAATAAAGGTTTTAAAAAAAATAAATACAAAAAAATAAATAAAAAATAATGGCGATTTGCAGCTTCATGCATAAAAACAATCATTAATGGCATTTTGCTCTTTCTATGTGTGTTGCAGAAATGCCACTGGAACATCACTCACTGACGTTCCGGTGGCTCAATGCCCTGCTCCATATTTACAGTGTTGTTAAGCCACTTTTTGTGGCTTAACACCACTTTTTTCAATATGGTACCCTTTCACTCAGGTATCTGAGTGAAAGAGGCATGCAATGGGTGTTGCTGTGGGTGTTCTACCGCAACGCCCATTGCTTTTCAACGCTGCCCCAGATTTACAAGAATATGTAAATCTGAGGCAGCGACAAAAACTAAAGCCATGCAAAAGCAGGTGTTAAATTGGCACAACGGGGAAAAATACTTTAATTTCTCCTTGTATTTGATTTTTGTATGTGTGCTAAAATCTGCACCACACATGGAAAGAGTAAAACGCCATTAATGATTGTTTTTGTGCATGAAGCTGCAAATCGCCAATATTGATTGTTTATGTGCAGGAAGGAACACCTTGCAAATTAAAAATCATTAAATAGTGGTGATTTGCTACTTCTTTGTGTGCTGCAGTATGCAGTAAAAATAGAAGAAGCAAATCATCATTATTGATTGCTTATGTGCAGGATTGACACGTTCCAGCTCATGAACAATCATCCCTGCAACACAGACACCCTTGCACTATGGTGCAAGGAGGACTGTGTCGGTGCTAGGCAGCTTTTTTTAGCGCCAGTGCTAGGGAAAACACAGGGGTGTGTTGTATTCTTGTTAATACGGCACATCCCTGCATTTTGGAAATGGCACAGCATGGCGCAGCAAAATGTGTCAAAGCTAGTCAACTATGCTGAAACAAATATCAATGATGCCCTTGTCAAGCATACATAAAAGATATCTAGATTATAGTTCATTCTAACAGTTGATGAAATGAATACGTTTTTGCTATATTGTTTGTGCATTGTTGCATGTAAGTTAGCATTCGCGGCTCCATTTTGTCTTTAGCTGCCATTTTGAATCATGCCATTAGCTGCTTATTGTCTCCTCGTGGAGAAGGCTGTGGAAAGTTTCATTTTTCCAAGGTTACGCCTTGCCCTGCTAATAAATACAGTGTCCTTATTTAGCGCATACATTTCCCACTAGATAGAGGTCTTATCCCTCCAGTCTAGCGGCAAGCACGGACAGAATGACCTTGGGTAGGAGATACTGTGTGCCCAGCCTCAGAATCGAAACCCATCCTACTGTACCTCTTTGTGTTAGCTGCACCTGTCTGGAGATTTCCATTATGGGCAGGTCTTCCTTGGTTCTGAAATGTACATAATGTATCACTGTGCTTTCTGAAGTCAGTCCTCTCTGCAGCACCCCTAAGCGACTGGGCAGATGGGGCTCCACTTGAGTGTATCTGCATAAACATATACTTGGTTTGTATTCTCTACTGTCTAACCAACTCTTCATTTGTATGGAAGGCAGAGAGGTGGTCGCCAGTGACCCGGGTGACCCTAATTGGGTCACTTCCTTAAGTTGGCCCACGAACAGGGACTCCTTCGGGTGAGTGACCCATCCCCTCCCGCGGACGGGTGGGGAGGATGGGACTATCATCTGGTTGGTCAGATGGATCAGGGATCCCTGCACGAGAGAGTTCCTGAACTCGCAGCTGCCCCTTCTGTCCTCTGGCCCGTACCTCGCCCAGAGGTCATCGCGACGGGAGTCCTGAACAGCGGAACTCTTGGATCTGACCGTTTGGTCCAAAGAGTCAGCAGTGGAGAATAAATTCATTTGACCTGCATAGATGAGGTGAGTTTTGTTTTGGTTCTTTGTGGATATGGTATAATTTTGGTTTGTATTTGACACGGTCTGAGGACCGAATTTGAGTGAAAGTGTTTGCAAACACTTTGCCAGGCATAAGTAGTGAACTTATTTTATTTTGAGAATGCCTGGGTTCAGCAAATTGTTTTGTTTGGGCTATCATTGTTGTTCTACTGATGCTCGATTGGAAGAAAGCCAGCGAGTGCCTCCAGAAGGCACTCTGAACTTTGATATTTATGTGAAGCATGGCCTTGGCCCTATTATGTTTAGTATACTATGGCACAAATATACGAGGGACAATGCTGAGTTGAAGTGGCCGTTGACGGGCACTTCTGATGAACAAAACATTTTTTTTTTACAGGAGAAATTGTTTGCAAAAAGAAGTAGACAGGCTATGTTTGATTCTCTTTGAACGTGGCAAATGGAAGCTACACAGAGGCGAATGAAAGCAGAGAAAGAGGCTACGGGGGAGGGAACGTTGACTCAGAAAGCTGTAGCACATGATAGAGAGAAGCAAGAGATAGGGTTTGTATGCGAAGATAGGAGGTTTAGATTACAAAATGATTGATCTTATGTACACCGAGAAGAAAATTATACTTTTGTGGAAAAATTGATGGATATTATACCCTTACCCCAATATGCCCCGCAGAGGATATATCCCGCTCTTCCCTCACAGGCACAGCTACCCGGTTCTTCTGTCTCTACTGTTTCTGTTCCTGTCACTACTGGTCAGACTGCTTTGGCCACGGCACCTCCTGTCCTTTCTTTGTCTTCGCCGTCTGTGGCAACTATGACTGTTAGTACTTCTGCAACTCCTATTGCTTCAACGTCTCTTTCACCGGCCCTTACACCTACAATGCAGCTAGCAGCAATGTTGGGGCCTGTTACTCTTGTTGCTACTTACCCTTTGTTCTTTCATCCCCGATATTGGGACACCAGTACTTGGCCTTGAGGAGCCAGATTGGATGAAATTTAAGGAACGCTTGGGGCGAACGTTAGTGTGATCTGATGTGGGAGATGAAGAGAAAAAGGTGGTAGCTAATCAGGCTGCCCAGTGGGCTCAAAATCCCATTTACAGTGTGGAATGTGATGAAAGATTATGAGCCTTTTGTACAATGGCATGCCCCTTAAGCACGTCAGCTACTTTGATCGGTTTTTGGGAGCAGTGCTTCAATGATGCAGCACCAAACATTCTATATGACATTAAAGATCACTTATATGTTGCTAATATGGCGCCCGGTCAAGCTTTTGGTAATGTTATGCCATTGATTGCTTACCGGGGTAGGCTGCTTGAGAAGAGCCCCACCACAGTATCTCAGTTTCCAATGCGGGAGGTTCACACTATATATCACCCGAGATCCCAGAGTTAAGGGATCAGCACAATTCTATTATTAGACCAGGTGAGGCTGCCCGTTTCCAAGACCAGTGGGTTTATACTCCATGGAAAAGGAGTGAGGTTTTGTCCCTTAAGACTCAGTTACCTGACCCTAGGAAAAATCCTCTAATAAAAGAGAGAGGGACCCCTGCACCAAAGGGATAGGGTGCCAAAACTGACTGTATGTCAAAACGAAATTCCCTTTGGATTATTCAATGAGAAGACAACAATTCTTACATACTACTAAACAAATATCATTCATTCATCGGGACCTACCAGTTGGAGCAATGCAAGATACAACAAAACAGTTCTGTAAAAACAAATAGATTCAGTGTGCACAGTTTATTCATATAAATAAAGCCAGTGAAAAGCAAACAAATATTAACATTAAATAAAATAAAATTAAAATTTGGGAACACAGACAATGTGAGAATTGAACAATTCATATACAAATTCTAAACCTAAACAGTTCCTAATGCTAATAAAAATCCTACTGCATATTATAAAGAATTGCCCGAGGCAGCCTCTTGAACAGAATTGACGCTTGCGGATATTGAAATGTTTTTTGATTTGCTGGTTCCGGTTGAAATTTAGAGACAAGTGCACACACAGGATGATGTTGAGGAATTGGGTGGTACATGGGATCAAATAAAAGCATGGGATCAGGACAGGAAGCCAGGTGAGAAGCCTAGGGCAGTGATACTTGCTTTGCCAGGCCATATCATTAAGTATATTCATTCTCTTATTCCTCCGAAAAAGGTTAATTGGGAAATGTTATCGGCCTGTCTTCAGAAGAATGATGAGCATGTGTCTGATTTTTTCACTTGGTTTGAAGGTGTGTTTCTAGATTATAGTGGGCAGGATTTGTCGATCGAAGGTTGTGTTTGATTGTTTGTTAATAGATTTGTTTCCAATTTGCTTTCCGAGATTGCGATTCGATTGAAAATGAGGATAAGGAGAGGATGGAGAAGAAGCACAAGGATTTGAAGACAAAGGTGTTGTTGTAGCAGGCTTCTAGAGGGAATGGTAGAGGACATGGTGGTTTGGCCCGGCAGCTTCCACATACTAGCAGGAATACTACGCCTTTAGGGCCGAATCAGTGTTTGTATTGTAAAGAGGAGGGACACTGGTGTAGTGAGTGTCCTGTGTTATTGCAGAAGAAGGCAGTCCAAAGAGGACGAGGTTCTCGTATACGGGGTTGTGGAGCTAGTGGTCAGGACAGGGCTCAGAATGCTGCAACCTCACAGGGTCGTTCAGATAATAATTACTTTGATGACACTCGGGCGGAAAGTATTATCATGACACAGATGACGTGACAGGAATGTCTTACAGCTAGGAAAGCCAGAGACAGAGTGAGGGACCAGTTCTGATTCCTGAAGATCAGCGTGGTCCTTATGTTACTGCAAATTTGCATGGCTAAGCTATGGAATTTTTGGTAAATACAGGTGTAACGGACAGTTCTATTTCCCACTCTTTGGTCCCTGGGGCTGCTCTGTCTGGCCATATTAATGTTTTGGTAGGTTTTTCAGGTGTACCTGTTGTAAGCCCCATTTCAAAACCTCTTGCATTGACCATAAGTCCTTTCACTGTGGATTTACCATTTTTGCTGACATCTAATTGTGGTGAGAATTTGATGGGTTTGGATTTATTAAAAAAGTTGCATGCCACATTTTATTGTTCTCCAGAAGTTGTCTATATGACTATAGGTCCGGATGTGATGTGCGCTAAGCAATGCTTGTCCATAGATGCGCCTCTTCCTGCTGAGTTTAAAGATGTGCCACCTACTCTGTGGGCAACAGGTGACACAACTGTGGGATTGTTGCAGATATCGCCTGTTTCGATACGCGTTAAGGATGGTGCCATTTTACCTCGTGTTCCTCAATATAAAATACAGCAGGCAGGACAGCAAGCCTTGTTGCAATTGTGCAGGATTTGATTGACAAAGCTGTGGTTGAGGAGACGACTGATAATGTTTGCAATTGCCCTATTCTTCCGATTCTTAAAAGGGCACCCGCAGATTCCTCTGATCATCATGAAGATGTTTATCGTTTTGTGATTGATTTGCATGAAGTTAATTCCCCAGTTTCCCGTGGCTCCTGACATTACTACTCTTCTGACAATGATTACCTCTTCTGCTAAATTCTTTACTGTCATTGATTTGAAAATTGCGTTCTTTAGTATTCCTATCATCCTGATAGCAGAAATCTGTTTGGGTTCACCCTAGCTGGCAGAATCTTTAGATTCTGTCAAGCTCCTCAGGGTTATACAGAGAGTCCGAGTATCGATAATCTGACATTGAAAGGTCAGTTGGATTCCTTGTCACCCCCCCACAGGTATTGTGTTGTTACAGTATGTTGTTGACTTGCTTATAGCTGCTTACACAGTACAAGGTTGTAGGGACAGTCCAGTCAAATTGTTGTTGCACCTGGCACACCATGGACATGAAGTGTCCCTTTCCAAATTTCAGTATTGTCGACAGCACGTCACCTATTTAGGTCACCTACTGTCGGAGGAGGGTAGGAAGCTAACTCCGGAGGGTAGGAAGCTAACTCCGGAGGGTATTGGTATTATTGTTAAAATGCCCTTTCCTCAAACTCAAAAAGATGGATGCGCTTTTATTGCCATTACTTCCTACTGTCGCCAGTGGATTCCAAATTATTCCCTACTAACCAAACCCCTCCTTGTTTTGACTACTAAAGATGTGCACGAACCTCTGCATTGGACGGCTGAAAGTCAGCAGTCCTTTGAGCAATTAAAAAGTGTGCTTTGTGGAAGGCCGCCACGTATTGCACAAGCTAAATTAACAAAGAGCTGGTATGATGGGGGAATAGCACTTCCCAATATGGAATTATATTACTGGGCGGCCCATCTTTAGCAGATAAATTATTGGTTGCATGCCCCACAGACCGAGCCGGCATACCTAGCTGATAGACAGTGCTTGGAGAACAGAGGGCTGTTGGGTAACATCTATAGCTGCCGCATGCCCCCGGACCTTCTTGGTCCCACACGCATACAACTTTGGTATAAGGCGAATAAACGTCTTAACTGCTCAGGGAACATCACACTAATTACACCACTATGGAACTCCTACAGGTTGGGCTCCCTCCGCAACAGCGCCGGGTTCCGCAACTGGGATAATATAGGCATTTCAGTAGTAGGTGACCTTTGGAAGGGAGGTAAGATGGTAGACTTCTCCCACCTCCAAACACAGTACGAAAAGACTCAGAACGAGAGATTCAGATACCTTCAAATCAGACATGCACTTCAGTCAGTCAATACCGGCTGATACCGAGTTACAGGAATCCTCCCCTCTAGAAGATAGGCTTCTGACGGAACACATGCCAGATAGAGCCACTTCCTTGACCTACCAAAATTTGATAAATAACCTTCCTAATATGACGTCCACACTAAGACGGAACTGGGCCGGAGACGTGGGCGACTTTGATGAGTCTGAGACCGGGAAACAGCCATACCCTCGAGGTTACAACTGGTCCAACTCAAAATATTACGTCGTACATATTACACTAGAACAACGTTATTCAAGATAGGATCAACCTCGCATAAATATTGCTTACGACACTGTGGGGATGGGGGGACATTCTATCATACCATATGGGACTGCAAACACATAGCAACATACTGGACCGCAGTCATGCGTACAATTTCCCAGACTATGGATGTTTCCCTAGTGCCTGAACCCCGTTGTTGTTTGTTGAATGTGTGGGAACCAAACGACTTAAATCACCGTCAGCAGGATTGGGTAATGTTGGGCATGATGGAGGCAAAACGCAACATTGCCTTACTGTGGGGCTTAGGGACACTGCCTACCCTCCGTAAGTGGTGCAAGGATATGGACAAAATGAAGGCCGCAGAAAAGTCGGTGTTCCTGCACCGGGGTGCCCCAAGAAATGGAGGAAAATTTGGGGGGCTTGGAATAAGTTTCGTGGTAATATCTGCGAGCCTCCAAACATTGCAGACGATGATAGTGCCTCAGACTGATACGGTTCAGACGTGTAGAGATTATTACTACTGATGTGTCCATTCGTGTATTCTGTATATGTAACTTGTATGACGGATAAGGCTGCTTTGCTCTCATGGTCCATACAATGCATATTATTTCATCTGTATGTATTATTGCCCTTTTTATGTTTTACTAATAAAAAACATATACAAAACAAAAGTGTGCTTTGTTCGTCTCCAGTGCTTAGCAAGCCTAACTACAGCAAGCCATTTTTATTACATGTCCATGAGACGGCTGTGTGTGCGTTTTCTGTTCTAACACAAACATTTGGGGATAAGCAACAGCCATGTGCTTATTTCTCTGCTGTTCTTGACCCTGATGCAAGAGCCCTCCCGAGCTGTCTAAGAGCGGTCGAGGCTGTGTCTGTCTCAATAAGGCAATCGGCTAGACTCATACTTTATACTGAGCTCACAGTCATGGTACCCCATGCTGTGGATACACTTTTGAATAGATAAAGACACAGCAACTCACCAGCGCATGTCTGACAGGTTACGAACTAACACTGTTCACTAAGCATATCACAATCAAACGATGCCACTCTGAGCCCAGCCATGTTACTAGCCTCCCTTCTGAAGACAATGAAAATGAGAAACATGATTGTATCTTCCGGACGGAAGAAGAGATGAAATGACGGGTAGACTTGACTGATGTTCCCTTATCTGACCCAGAAGGGGAACTATATGTCCATGGCTCTTGTTTCAACTTACCAGATGGCACTACAACTGCTGCTTATGCCATCACCACATTGCGTACAGCCGTAGAGACATCACAAGTCCCTTATCAGTTCACCCAGGCAGCTGAGATAGCTTCCCTTATTCGAGCTTGTGTCAATATTTATACACAGCCAGCATGCCTTCGGGTTCGTCCACAAGTTTGGGCGACTCTGGGCAGGGAGAGGGTTTCTTACTTCCCATATTACAAAGATCCAGCACTGTCACCATATACTGAGACTTCTATCTGCTTTGACGCTCCCTAAGAAGTTGGCAAAAGTAAAGTGTAGTGCCCATAGAAATATCATTGATGATGTAAGTAGGGGGAATGCTTTTGCTGATCAGACAGCTAAAGAAACAGCACGGACTAGGATGAAAGAAATGTTTGTTGCAGGTCCCGCTAGGTGGGTGCCGGTAGGTGCTATGTTTGAGAATACACTTGAGAATGTGAAGGAAATACAGAGTGAGGCCACAGTGGAGGAATTAGCAATATGGCAAGAAAGTACAGCACAATTGAACAATGAGGGATGTTGGATCGACAAGTCAGGAAAGCATAGATGGATGTTGCCAGATGCATATGTTCTTCCTGTAGTGAAGATGGCCCTTTGCCCAGCCCATATTAGTGCTAAAGGTATTTGCAAGTTGTTAGACCCAGTAAGGCAAAATGACATCTCCAAAACAGATGCACATTTAGTAAAACATTGCATAGTATGCATGATGCACAATCCAGGAAAAGGCACTCCTACCCCACTTAGTAATTTTGCACCACCTACTTTCCCATTTGAGGTCCTCCCGATGGATTTCATAGAGCTAGATAGTGTTAATAACTTGAAGTACATGTTAGTAGTTGTTTGTGCATGCAGTAAATGGGTTGAGGCTTATCCCACTAAATAAAATGCAGCCATTGCGACTGCAAAGTTACTCCAGAAGGAGTTCTTCCCTCGTTTCAGCTTACCACGTTTGATCTGGAGTGATAACGGAAGTCACTTTAATGCCAAGGTCATAAAGTTAATTTGCAATGGTTTGCACATAAAACAGAAGTTTCATGCTACTAACCACCCACAGTCAGCAGGTTTGGTTGAGAAGTACAATGGTACTCTCAAACTGAAATTGGCAAAGATTCAGAAGACAACAGGGTTGCAGTGGACAGATGCTTTACCATTTGCTCTTATGTCGACAAGAAAAACAGCACATTCTAGAACAGGATTGGCACCTAACGATGTTGTGTTTGGATACCCGGCAAATGTCTGGGGCGTCCTGCGCCCTCGTAAGTTCTCTGATATTGAGTATCTATTGTTGACAGACTATCTGTGCCAGTTACCTGAAAATTGCATTCTATTCACCAACAGGTCTGGGATACTCTGCCAGATATACCAGAGGGGCCTGGACATGAAATCCAGTCTTGTGATTGGAACCATGTGCGCAATTTTCAGTGGAAGAAGAGTTTGGAGCCCCGTTGGAAGGGACCTGAACAGGTCCTCCTAGCTACTCGAACTGCGGTGAAGGACGTCAGCGGTAAGAACTGGGTGCATGCGTCGCACTGCCATAGGATTCCGCTTCCCTTACCCAATGACCAATGGGTGAGGGATGGTGTTAGGGTCCCTGAGTGTGAGAAGGTACCTCAGTTCCTCCCCTTCAGTGACGCAACGCTAACTTGGACTGTGAGAACATGCCCTCTTTCTGCATGGTTGCCCCCGCTTTTTGCTGAATTGCTGATGTGCTTTGACTGAGTGTGCCCTGGGCTCCTGCTAATCAGGTACCCAGGGCCTACGTTCTTTTCCTAAAACTGCATTGAAGCCTAAACCCAATTGTCCTCTCTGGCCACAGGTCAGCCCTTGGTAAATGGTACCACAGATACCCAGGGCACTGTGAACAGAGAGGTCAGAGCTCTAAGGGCTGCAGCACTTATTGTGCCACCCTTAGAGGTCCTTTACCTTAGAGGCTGCATGTTTTGGTGCAGAACAAAGTGAAGAGTTGACATGGTGCACATCTCTGTGTGCCATGCCTACAACCGACTGCCCTGGCATAGGTCAGTCATCAGTCACCCCTCTAGCTCGGTGCACTATACCAGTGATGAGGGCATGAGCCCTGTACCCCAACAGTGTCTAAGTCCATTCTTAGACATTGTAGGTACAGTGCTGCCATTAAGAGTATATGGTGCTGGGAGTTTGTCATTACGAACTCCACGGCACCATAATGGCTACACTGAAAACTGAGGAGTTTGGTATCTTAGAGATGCCCCCTGAAAATAAACCTACCACTCGTGCCCAGGCTGAGTGGCTGCTTTCAGCTGCCACCACCAGACATGTTTCTAGAAGCCTGGGTCGAGAGCCTGCTGCCCTCTGGGGCCGGAAACAATGCACACCCTCGGACAAGGTGCCAAGCCTCCTCCCCCAGGATGGGCAGGGTTTATGAAGGGGAAGCTTCAAAGGCTTGCCGCCTTTGTGAGCTTCTCCAGGCCACTTGCTGCTCTCAGCAACTGGTCCCCACTGGTTCTGACCCCACTTTGGGTGGGAGAACCAGCGGGAAAAACAAGTGAGGAAGAGAGGTGTGCGCACCTCTGCCAACCCCACCCCTCAGTTGGAGGAGGGGAGGTAAAGCACAACTCTCAGTCATCACCATCTTGCAGATGGGGGGACTCAGCCAACCAGGGACAGGCTCATGCCCTCCTCCGACTGGAGGGTGACATAACAGGGGGTATACCCACCCCAGGGAAGGGACCCATTGGTCCATACCTTTTACACACCTGTCACGCCCCAAAATCCAGTATTTAGGGGCGCCTCTGAACTTTGCTTCCTCAGACAAGAAGATACTAAAAAAAGAAGAAGAAGAAGGACCGTACAGCCGTGCAGCCGCTAACAAGAGGAAGACGCCTACTGACTTGGCCCCAGCCCTACCGGCCGGTCTCCACCTCGAACCTGCTCTTGCGAAATCCCGGTGTGTCCTGCAGCCAGCAACCTCGAAAACCCTGGAGGACCTGCCTGCCTTCAACCCCAAAGACTTTGTCTACAGTGAGTACCGGATTTGTTCATCTGCAACCTCCAGCCCTGGCCGCAAACTGCAAATCTGCACCACTCTGCACCTGCCGTACACGGCCCGAGCTCGAGTGGGCAAACACCATGAGGAGGTTCCCCCCCCAGTGATCCTGACCCGAGATTCGGTGACCCCTGACCTGCCTTCATCAGACGCCTGCAGCCTAAATCCAGAAGGTCCCCCCAACTGCGAACAGGAGCTGGTAAGAAGGTCTGACCCCAAAAGGCACCCCTGCACCTGACGCCCCACAGCCTTGTGTGCCCAAACCGGCAGAGCCTACCCAACCCCTAACTTCCCAACTTACCTCTCAAAGTGATGGTCACTCCCAGTAGACCTTTGTCCCCAAGCCTGCGATTGCCTTTACAAACCAGAGGTTCCCCATTGAAAACAACAGGACGCTCGACGTTGAAACAGCACCCTGCACCCGGCCGCCCTAGTGCCGCTGAGCATGCACCTTTGGTGCTACTTAGTGTGCCCGTTTGCCCTGAGCTAAAGTTCAGGAGCTTTGCTCCCTCAACCAAGTGGACTGCTAGTCAGCAGCCACCAACCTGAGGCCCCCTATACTCATTGGATAACATTGGGCCTCAGCACTCTGCACCCGGCTGCCCTAGTGCTGCTGAGGGTGTAACAAGAGTGCATCCTTGACCCTGGGGGACCCCCTGAGTCTACCCCCAGGACCTCAACTCCCACTACCAAATACTTACCTTTAAACCAATAGCACTATTTTCATCCATAGGATAACATTGACTGTTTTTCTCGGAAAAGTTTCTAAATGTGGAGTTTCAAAACCTAAAGAAATTCTTTAAAATTGCACTAACTAACAAAAATGATTTTTCCTTCCCTGTTCACAGAGTAGTATCCAGGTATGCTACTCTGAGTAGGAAAAGTAATCTCAAAAGTAACTTACCTGTCATTTTTCTGAAAAGCCCATTCAGGGGAGAGGATGTAGCCTTAGGGCTAGAGCAGTCGACCTTGAAGCTGGGGAACCAGGTTCGAGTCTCGGCAACAACACTCAACATCCTGTGATTCTGGGCAAATCACTTAATCTCCCTGTGCCTAACAAAAATGAATGTGTCCTTCTGTAACAAAACTGGTGCTATGTAAAATGCTCTGATATCTGATGTCTCAGGTCTAGTTTGCGCTATATAAAACTCTTATCAAAATTCAAGTCTATGTACTGTATTTACAAAGTATCGCATTTCTCTGAAACCTTACTGTAAGTCAAAACAGAGTGCATATACTATTACAAATCCAAACTGTATATTTGCTTCAAAGTATTTATCACTTACCTGTGCCAGGCTTGCTTAGTTCTAGAAAATAAAATAACTAAAAGAATATTTTTTTACAAAAACAACTGGTCTGAAGTTCAGTCTTTGAGTGTGTGGAATCATTTGCTGACCGAGTGTGTTCAACAAATGCTTAACACTGTCCTCTGATACTGCCTTACTGCTCGACCACACTACCACAAATAGAGAGTGAGAAGCTAGCTAACTTTACCTCTGCCTACCTTTGGCGTTCCCCTGGACTTTGTGCACACTATACCTCACTTTGGTATAGTATATACAGAGCCAGCTTCCTACATGGACCCAAGCAGATGCTGAGAACGATGTAGTGCTAAATACAGCGGTCCCCCCGGAGATAAGAGGTATAAAGGATCTGTTGCTTGTTGACCTCTCTGTGCCTGGAGTTGCCAAGTACCATTTGCACCCTCAGCTGAGGAATAGTGTACCAAAGGAGAAGTCAGATTAGCCAGGGATGGACTGCATAAGTTAGGGTGTACTTTGCTGTAGTACCAACGGTGTTAGTTCAGGGTATCGTGAGATTGGTGCACTGTTCATGACATTGGACAGGATACGTTGCACATGCTCTCCTGGAGGGGGGTACATCATCTTGTTTGTTGTGGGATTCATCTCAAGCTTAGGACTGAGCAAGCACCACCGCCGGTGCTCAAGAGCGCCAACGTTTGATGAATAATAGGAGCCTGTACCACTGAGGCTCAGACAGACACTGGGAACTCTTGCCTTTATTATCATTTTTGTTGCACTTCTTTCTTTGCCTAATCATGCATCCTTTTGGCTGACCTGTGGCTGAGGAGGAACAGCCATTTGCACTACCGTGTTTAATGAAGGGTTGGCCAAAAAATAATAAAATAATTTGCATAATAGTTGTGTTGGTAGTAGCAACAGTACTTGGAATATCTTGGTTTCTAGAGGAGAAATATCCTGGACATTACTTGGTTGGTACAACACCCACTTCCACTGAGCACATTTTTGTTACTTTGGCCCCTCACTAAGAAGAGCATAGAAAGTCTCACACAGCAATGTATTTATACAAATGTTGCACCAAGCCCATGATGTGTCCAATACAACTAATTGTTGGGTTTGTGTATTGCTCCCCTCAGTTACTCATAAGAGTGACAATTTGTTGTCCATGCCATTGTCCTACATTGGTAGTTGTGAAGGTTGGTTTGAATTGTTCATTATGGTGCACTACCATATTCAACTCTCTACTCAGGATATGACTCTTGCTGATTCTTGTACTGTGGTAGAGTATATATGTTTTCATCACGGGTTTAGTCCCAAAGTACAGTCAGGACAAGGGACCTTCGGTACATTGTCCTCAAAATCCTGTACGAACACATATTAAAGAGTGAAGAACAAAACATAGCTCCGAATGGAAATGGCTGATTTCCAAAGGTTCCACACCTCTGAATATTTTTAATCCTTTCAGGATCATAATATTACCAAGGACAAACCAATGCCGGTGTCTGTGGTCAACAGAACCGCTAGCTTATGTGTGCAGGGGACCAGGGAGGTAAAGGTGGAGGAGAGTAAATGCAATTTCACCTACAGACTGAGAACGATTAATAGGCCACCCTTGGTTTTATCCCGTAATGTCTATTTTGTCTGTTGATCCCAAGCTCATGTATGGCTCCCGAGGGGATGGTCAGGCACATGTTCTCTCTCTTTCTTTCTTCCCCCTGTATGTGTTGCCCCGTCCAATTATCATAAATATCATCAGCTGCATCATAGGAGTACATACTTGCCCCGAGTCAGAAGGTGTTGTTAACACAAAGGATATAAATCAGACAGATACCCCTGCACAACAGTTTGGGGATGCCATAAAGAGTGTCCTACCTTTCTGGGGCCCCATGGCGAATAGTCTTCAGCTTTGTTGGCTAACAATAGTATTGGAGGGGATTATTAACACAACTGCTGGAATACTGACGAATATCACTGCTGAGCTTCAGGCTACGAGATTAGTCACTTTACAGAACAGGATGGTGCTAGACGTCATACTTGCAGATAGGGGTGGGGCTTGTTGCGTCATTGGCAGCAGCTGTTGTGTTTACATACCTGATCACGCTCCCAACATGTATGCAGCTATACAAAAATTGCATAGGCGTTCGTCTGACATACATCAAGAGACAGGTACTGTGACAATATCAGGGTGGTTTTGGAACATACTCTCCTCCTGGGATTGGAAGATCCTACATTTTCTGGCTGTGGTTGGCTCTGCATACAATGTCTCCCAGCTTGTTGTTCCTATTGTATCACTGTCCTCACTCCCAAGCCGAAAATGTCAGTTCATGATACCAATGTAGCAGTTATGTTACAAAAACAGATTGATGAAATGATGCAAATAGATGAGGGCATATTTGGTTCTACATCATCCCTTGCAGCTTGTATTTCTGATATTGAGTATATGAATTGTTTCGAATATTGATGTCCTTTTGCTTATAATAATGTTATGTCTTCCCCGCCCACTTAAAAAAATTACTGGGCGAATGCTAGAAGGAGGGTCTCATTAAATGAATATGTTTTTGCTATGTTGTTCGTGCATTGTTTCATGTAAATTAGCATTTGCTACACCATTTTGTGTTAAGACACCAATTTGAATCAAGCTATTAGCTGCTTATTGTCTCCTTGGGGATCAGGCTGTGGAAAGTTTCATTTTTCCAAGGTTAGGCCTTACTCTGCCAATAAATACACTGTCCTTATTAGCGCATACCTTTCCCACTAGATAGAGGTCTGCTCCCACCAGTCTAGCGACAGGCACGGACAGAATGGCCTTGGGTAGAACATACTGTGCCCTGCCTCAGAATCAAAACCCATCCTACTGTACCTCTTTGTGTTAGCTGCACCTGCCTGGAAATTTCCATTATGGTCGGGTCTTCCTTGGTTCTGAAATGTACATAATGTACAGCTGTGCTTTCTGAAGTCAGTCGTCTCTGCAGCACTACTAAGCAACTGGGCAGATGGGACTCCACTCGAGTGTATCTGAATAAACATATACTTGGTTTGTATTCTCTACTGTCTGACTGACTCTGCATTTGCATGGAAGGCTGAGAGGTGGCCGCGAGTGACACAGGTGACCCTAATTGGGTCACTTCCTTTATAGTCTATTCAGTATGAATTACAGTAAGGCTCATTGTTATATGAATAATCCAATGCGGTGTGATGAAGCTAAAGAAACAGAAGGTTGAAGTCAGCACATTCTTTAGTAAGATTCTTGTACTAGGCAAAATGTCCTAAATAAACATTTACTTAGCTATGAGTAAGAGTCAAAAGAAAAGGCTTTTGGACCTAAATAAGAGGTACATTTAAGAATTCTAGCATAGTAAAAACAAATTCCTCACATTATTTATATACACATTTAAAGCAGCACATTTTCCCTATGTGTTATTTTTTCTATGTGAAAACACTCTTTTATCAAAGCTAAAATGCATTCTAAAATGATTCTTTTTGTACATTTAAGCAAGCACATTTTTAGTACGTGTCATTTATCTATGTGAATACAATTCTGCAGCAATTTAAACTTATTCTAAGAATGCAATTCTAATATAGTGTACAAGTCGAAATTTGTTTTTAAAACTCATTTGCGGGGGGCGTGGCCAAGATGGCGGCGTAGGAAGGCGCACTTTTCGGAGCCCCCTCTCAGCGACCCCATCAGCTCGCCCGGTGTCCTTGACCCACGGGGGCCCAGTTGGGTTGTTTCTGGCCCGCAGGGACAGCCGGAATAGCGATCCACCGGTGGGCTTACTTCGCGGCCTGAGCCCGCGGGCGGCGCTGGAGGCGGAGCAGGCAGTCGGAGACGCAGCAGTCGAGCCGGAGGCCTGGGATCGGGCATCCCCCCACCCACCTCGGTGAGCCACAGGCGGGTCTGACCCGCGCCTTCTACGGCGCGAGGCGATGGGGGCTTCACGGGCCGATTGCTTCTGCAGACCCGCCGCCATAG
Organism: Lissotriton vulgaris; assembly: GCF_964263255.1. NCBI lineage: Eukaryota > Metazoa > Chordata > Amphibia > Caudata > Salamandridae > Lissotriton > Lissotriton vulgaris. The sequence goes on from NC_141695.1 coordinate 849,064,360, forward strand.
CGAGAAGGTGGTGTTCAGTGGAGGTACACGCCGTGCTGCGGGAGTGAGAAGGTGGGTGCTGCGGTGGTGAGCGTACGCCTGCGCTGAGCGTGGAGGCCTGGCGGGAGGCAAAGCAAGACGGGGCCTAGGAACGGGATCGCTAGTGGGGGGGCCCACACTAGAGACTTGACGTTGGGAACTTGTGCATTGAGGCCCCCCACAAGGTCTCGAGAGTCCACGGCGGGCCCGGCCCGCGCCCGAAAGCGGCGTGAGGTGGCAGGCGGGAAACACGCCTGTTGCTACTGCGGGCCCGCCGAACAGAAGCCATCACTGAGAAACCCGGGGAGGGGTCTGTGAGACGGAAAGCGGTCCCTGCTCTGAATGGACAGGGCTCATTGGAGCCAGAGGGAATCCTAGGGGTGGACCCCTGACGGAGGATAGCGCACCCCGGCGCGGTTCTTCGCAGCGTGGGCCTAGTCGGGCGCCATTTTGTCGCGCAGTGCGAGACGGCCGTAGACACGCGGCCTGGTGGCTGGCGCTGCCCACACACTGCCGGGCCTAGTGACTCTCTGGGACGTGGGCCCACCGCCGACCGGTCACCATGTTGCAGGGCTCGAAAGTCCGTAAGGACGAGACAGTGAAAGACTTGTTCGCAAAAAACTCAATCGCCCAATACAGCTAAGGAGGTTCCGGCCGCTAGTACAAAACGGGACACGGAAGGGCCAGAACCCATTACAAAGGCCTTTCTCGAGTCCCTCTTTACTACTTTGCGGGAAGACATCCACACTCTCAAAAAAGAATTTGCAGCTGAGATACGCGCAGTGCGCATGGATCTGGACGGTGTGGGAGAACGGGTGGCGGATCTCGAGGCGAAGCAGGATACCCGGGACACTGAAACTGAGGCGCTACAACAGAAAATCATACGCCTCCATAATCAACAGGTAGACCTGCAATCGCACTTGGAAGATCTGGAAAACCGCTCCAGACGACACAAAGTGTGCATTCGAGGAGTGGCTCACTCGGATGTGGATAAGGACCTCTTCAAGTTTACCAGGGAGCTCTTCAACCATATTCTGGATCGTCCGGAGGATACAGCCCTCCCGATCGATAGAGCGCACAGGGTCGGACCACAGCTTACTGGGTCGTCTCTCCCCGCAGACATTCTGGTCTGTGTTCAGGACTTCTGCACCAAGGAGGATATCCTTCAAAAGACAAGGCAGAAACAGCCCATCTCCTTCCGCGGTCACTCCCCGACGCTCTATCAGGATCTCTCTGCACTTACACTCCAGAAACGCCGCTGCTTCAAGCCAGTCACGAGCCATCTTCAGCAGCAGGCCATACCGTACAGCTGGGGACACCCGTTCAGGATTATGTTTAAGTTGGACAACAAATTTTACCAGCTTCGCTCTCTCAAAAAAGCATGTCAGGTGCTGGGTATAGACATGCCGATGGAGGAGGACGAGCAGCCGTCTTGTCAGGGAGGAGCGGGAGAATCCTCATCACAATGGAGCCAACAGCGGAACCGGCGACGCGTCAAGCGGCCCCCGAAGACGGAGATCGAGAATGGTCGCAGGGCGGCAGTGGAGGCAGTGTCCGCAGACTTATCACAACAGCCGGGCGGTTGATGCACCCCACGTTAGCAATTCTTGGGGTCTCGGATGCTCTTGTGGGGGCCGATGGGGGGAGGGACGAATGAGAGACTGGACCTTCTTTCCCCCGGGACACAGTGCGACCAGTCATCTGTGAGAGATGATGGACAATGGTGTACTTTTTTGTCACTATATTTTTTAGTTCCTAGTTCTGGGGTGTTGGCGAGGATGGGGGGGCGGAGGGAAGGGGTGGTGTTGGGGTTGGACGGGGGGTATAGACTGGGGTCTTCTTTTTCGTGGGAGGGAGAGGGAGGGGTTCCAGGTCCTAGGGGGTTCGCCACGAACCACTGGCACGAGATTTCACTACCAGGTAGCCGGCCAAGGACCGACACGACTCCATACTGTGGGGGAACCATGTTGGGGCACAGGCACGGACTTTGGGGCTGGTCCCCCGAACACAGAGCAGGCGGGGAGGAGGACGACCTATGGCCCCCACTGAAGTACGCATCCTTTCCCTGAATGTGAGAGGCCTTAACAATCCAATCAAACGGAGAGCAGTATTATCCTGCCTTGAACATGCGCACGCCGACATTTGTCTCCTACAGGAGACGCATTTACTGCAGAAGGACTGCTTCAGGTTGAGGGCACGTAACTTCCCGCAGCAGTTCTTTTCCTCCGCCCCGAACAAGAAAGCTGGGGTTGCGATCCTAGTGGCACAGAAGTTTCGAGGGAGGGTGCTAAGGAAGGGTGCAGAGATAAAGGGGAGGTTGCTATCGTACCATTTCTCTCTGGGGGGGTCAGACTTCACAGTTTGTTCAGTCTATGCCCCCAATGAGGGTCAAGAAAAATTCCTTCAGAACGCGCTTAGCGTAGTGGCGGCATCCGAGGACAGGCATGTCCTTCTGGAGGGGGACCTCAACCTTGTGCTAGACACCACATTAGATAGGTCGGCGCAGCGCACTACACAGGCTGGGACCTTGTCCGGGGGAGGTTTGAAGAGGCTGGGGGAACTGGGTATGGTAGACCTATGGCGCAGCTTCCACCCGGGCACTAGAGATTATTCATACTTCTCGAGCGCACATCGCACATACGCCAGATTGGATTATTTTTTGGCCTCTGCTTCCCTCCAAGCACTGACGTCCACTGTAGATATAGGGGTTGCAACTCTTTCTGATCACGATCCCATCTCGGCGACTTTCCTTTTTCCGCCAGTGCAGCGACCCTCCCGATGCTGGCGACTCAGAGACACACTACTCCAACGCAAGGAGGTGTCTGAGAAAATTGCACACACGATCACTGAGTATCTGCTACATAACACCACCTCTGACACTTCCCCAACGACACACTGGGCAGCCTTAAAGGCAGTACTTAGAGTGGAGTTCATAGCCTTGTCCTCGGGTGAAAATAGGGCTAGAGCGGAGAAACGGGACGAGCTGACGCAGAAGGTTAGGGAGTTGGAGGGTATGCACCAGAGGACATGTGCACCCAGGATATGGAGGCAACTGACATTAGTAAGGAAACAGTTGAGCGCGCTCGACCAAGACAGGGCGGAATTTGCGGCACTGCGAGTACGTCACATGTACTACACCGGGGGGGACAGGTGTGGGCACCTATTGGGACGAGCACTCAGAGAGAAAAGGCAATATCACATGGTGAAAGAAATTAGAACGTCGGGGGGGAACCTGGCTAAGGGCGATGGAGAGATCGCGGCCGCCTTTGGCGATTTCTGAACCTCCGTATACACAGGATCGACACTAGATCACGCAGCAGGCGAAACATTCTTTGATTCTACCCGACTCCCGGTGCTCACGCCGGACCAAGCTGCGGCCCTTGAAAGTAACATCAGACCCGAGGAAGTTATCTCGGCCATCTCCAGGCTCAAGCTGGGAAAAGCCCCGGGGCCTGATGGCTTCACGGCCATCTTTTCTAAAACCTTTTGTGCACAGGTGGTGCCGCTGCTGACCACTCTCTTTAACTCCTTTTCGGATCCGGGCGCGATATCGGAAGACCTCCTAGACGCCACCATCTCCGTAATCCCCAAACCGGGTAAGGATCACTCGAGGTGTGAAGCTTACCGACCCATCTCGCTACTCAACATTGATTTGAAATTATACACAAGCATCCTGGCCGCAAGACTAGCCCCACTGATGCCGAGACTGATAGTTCCGGATCAGGCCAGGTTTATCTCGGAGCGGCAAACTGTAGACAATACAAAGAGGGCGCTCCACCTCATCGAAAAGGCTACACGCACGGAAGGGCAATATATGATGCTTGCAATTGACGCGGAAAAGGCGTTTGACCGGGTCCATTGGCCGTATCTGGAGCAGGTCTTGGTAAGGGCTGGATTGGGAAACCGCTTCCGCACTTGGGTCTTGAACTGCTAATCGCGACCTTCGGCGACAGTCCGCGTCAATGGGTGCTCCTCGCCCCGCTTCTCCATAGAGCGGGGCACTAGACAGGGGTGTCCATTGTCGCCCTTGTTATTTGCCCTTTATATGGAGCCCCTGGCCCAGGCAATAAGACTCGCTCCCGAGGTTCATGGATTTAAAATGGGCGCCTTTGAACATAGCATAAGCCTGTATGCGGATGATGTTCTGTTGTCATTGTCCTCTCCCCGAGTTTCGTCACAGCCTGTGTGGCCATTTTGGACACCTTCGCGGAGGTAGCGGGATTTAAAGTTAAACTCAGTAAGTCGGTGGCACTCGACCTCTCCCTGGAGGCGTCCACGAGAGCTCACTTACAGGGGCTCTTTCCCTTCCCATGGGCGTCTGAGGCCGCCCGTATCTCGGTATCCAGCTGGCGGCTACCCTACAGGGCACAGTTCGCCTTTATTACACGAGACTTCGGCAAACGATCCGGTCGGAGCTGGGTAGATGGAGACACCTCCCGTTGTCGTGGCTAGGCAGGGTGGCAGCGATAAAAATGACAATCCTGCCGCAGGTCCTCTATGTGTTCCGAGCCATCCCTATGAGGCCCCCAGAGGGGTGGATCCGTCAGACCCAATCTGAACTGGCGCAGTTCATCTGGAACGGGCGTTGTCTGCGGATGAAACTTCGCCTGGCGATGTTGCCTCCTAAGAACGGGGGATTCGGCCTACCTGATCTGTTACTGTACTAGCAAGCAGCGCAGCTGCGAACGTCGGTGGAGTGGAGTAAATGGGAGTCCGAAAAGCACTGGCTCTTTCAGGACCAGGCTGTAGCGGGCCACACATTGCAGGAGGTTCCCTTCCTGCGGCGGCGACATCGACCACCTAATCTCTACGCCTCGTACATTACGAGAACTCCTCTGGAGGTGTGGAACCACGTGAGTGTGGCATACAAACTAACGTCCTTCCCTTCCCCGCTAACACTCTTGCTGAACAACCCGGACTTCGGTCCTGGTATGGACACGGCGGCATTTGCGAGATGGGCTCCGGCGGGATGTACGGTACTTTCACACATGTATGCAGCAGAGGGGGCCATTCCCTTTGACACCTTCCGTCGTGAATACAATATGCCTGAGGAGGAGCGCCTCCGTTACTTCCAGGTGCGACATTAGGCCCTCCATGCAAGCACGAGGGACGGGGCAAACCGCAGACTCAGCAAATACGAATATTGGCTGCTCTCGAGGAAATCGGACCGCAAACTAATATCAGATATTTACCGCATGTTGCTAGGTCGATACACTCATATCCACAACTCAGGAAGAGCACGATGGGAAAGAGATCTGGGCCGCACGCTGGGTAACAGGGAATGGGAGGGCATCTGCTATAGGGCTCGCCACTCCGCACACCACATGGGGTTAACAGACACCCTCACTAAAATCGCCACATACTGGTACTATACCCCGGAGAAGCTCAATGAGATGGATCACACACGAGATGCACTATGTTGTCAGGGTTGTGGGGGTAGAGGTACACTAGTACATTTACTATGGGAATGTCCTCATTTACAGGGTTACTGGAAACAAGTAGTAGATGAGGTAGATCTACACTTAGACACTACACTCCCGAGATTCCCCGCCTGCGTGTTGCTGGGCTCACCCAATCCCATCACCTACCCGCTGCGCTCCCATCGGGGCAGACTAATAGCCATAGCCCTGGGTTCTGCGTTGCAGAATGTTCTCACTTACTGGCGCACTGCCCACATCCCCACCTTTCAGGGTTGGTTACACCGTCTTTGGAATGTCTTGGAGATGGAAAAGCTGTCTCTGGTGGCTAGGGGAGAAGGAGATAAGTACCCAGAACTTTGGCAGCCCTTTTTAACACTCTTGGCCACAGAATTCAGGGAAGTGACCTGTCCCAGATATTTGCGCCTCCTTCGGCTACCGCACTGTGAGGTCACGGAATCTTCGAATTAGTCAATCGTGCCTATGTGGATGACATTTGGACCTGGAACTGTGGTGGTGGGTGGGTAGTTCGGGGGGGCGGCAGGGTTTGGGGTACAAGGTTTAAGGGTTTTTCATTCAAGGGGACACTATTATGTAGCTTTATAGGGACCTGGCCTGCACAGCAATTGTCTCGTTCTGCAATTGTGCGTTTTGCCTTTTTCGCTGGTGGTCTTCAGGAGCCTTTGTTCTTCGCACTCGAAAGACTAGCCATGGTTCCTGAAATGCTCATACCTATGCAAATCTGTCCCTCATGGTTAATGTTTTGATTTGTAACTAAAAGCTGTATCAGTGCTGGGTAGGCCGAATGTTGACGCCGATCCAGTGAATAACGCATGATGATGTCTTCAATCCGTATGTGCAGCACAATAAACATACTTTAAACATAAAACTCATTTCCTACAATTCCCTCCATTCCGATTATTTTAAGTAATCACATAACTTTGTTTCACATGTCAATTCAAGTCTAGAAAGCACTTTCATCTTCAGATGTGTCTAGTTTCGTTGTTTTGATTCTCCTTTTAAAGTCTGCGTGACTTCATGTAGTCATCATTCATAATTCTGCTTAACTCCATGTCCCTTTCATACATTTTCTTTTGGAAATGTTCGTGTCTTTTGTGCATGCAGTATTTACAACTCAGAAATAAGACATAAAGAAATATTAGGCCAAATTCTATTATCACTACTGGCATTAGTATTGTTCTCAGTATACCATTCCTAGCTGTCAAAAACAAATTCCAGATGGTGCTCAATCCTTTCCCAAATTTTTGTACAAAGTTTGTGTTTACAATTCATGCAATTTGGGTTTTAAACCTGAAATGTTCCTTGCATAGCTTTCTATTTCCTTGCTCTCATCCGGTATGAATGTACAGCAATGTGTTAATTTCAGCATGTGCCAGACTCCTCCCTTCTCAGTGAGTAATATGTCAAAAGCTAGATGGTCTTGCAAAACCATGGACCTCGAATTTGAATTTGAAAATATTTATTAAGCGCACGATTACCAGGCGGTTTCTTGGCGCTGAAGGACACAGACCCTAGAAGTCTGGGGGGCGGATACTAGGAGGGAAAGGCTTGCCGGAAAAGGAAAGTTTTGAGTGCCCTGCGAAACTTAAGGTAGCCGTCTGCAGATCTAATGTGAAGGGGTAGGGTGTTCCAAAAGTGGGGGCAAGAACCGCAAATTTAATTCCCCCAGATGTATTCTTCTTGAACCGTGGTACACAGAGAAGAGACTGAGAGGCTGAGCGTAGCTCTCTACAGGGGATATAAGTCTTAATTTTAGAGCTAATGAAAGCGGGAGCAGTCCCGGCACTAGCCTGAAAAGGTATACAACCCAGCTTGAAAAGGGCACGTTCTTTAATAGGGAGCCAGTGCAGGGCCTTAAGCAAAGGGGTCACATGATGAGATTTGGAGAGGCCATAGACAAGGCGGGCAGCCTGGTTCTGGACCAGTTGGAGGACCTTATAGCAATTAGTTCAGTGTTAATTAAGAGCAAAGCTCCAGAAGTGTTTGCTGCCATTTTGTCAACTACAGTAGCTAACTTTCTAATCTTCACATCATTTAAATTACTCCTACAGGTGGTATCACTGCTGTCAATATATCTCCTACTAAACCGTCTCCTTTGCTTTTGCTATGCATTTGGTCTGTGTTCTGGTGTTAAGGCCAATGCATCTAAGCTTGTAGCACGGTACATCTTTGGAATTAGGGTGCCTAAATAGAAAGTACTCTCCCAATCAACATAATAAGAAGTAAGCAATCTGTCCACAAATCAAGTAAACTCCTGGAAATGTGTTCCTGTCCCCTTGTAATATTTTCCATATCCCCCGGTGTACTCAAATGTATGTTCGCAACTGCGGATCCCCACATATCTAGTCCTTTTTAGTGTTATTCTTTTGTAAAAGCAAATATTTCCCTTGTATTGGCTGTCTAGTCTGAGATTAGGGTAAACCATTTTCTTTCTAAATTTATTCTCCTCTTTCTTCCATTTGTTCTCTAAAATGTCTCCCTTTCTGTCAATAGTCTTTGTCATGTTCATGTATCTTTCTTCTAAAGCCATAATGCAAGCCTTCTCTGCATGTCGCATTAAGCAGATTACATTGTTTTTATATGCTTTCATGCTATCTACAGGCAAATGTGGAGATAAATAATTCCAAGCTGTATCCATCATTTTTGCTTGCGGATGTAAATGCCTGCTTTCTATTAAAGGCTCTCTAGATAGCACAAAATCATAGCGTGAGAAAAAGTATTCAAAATGTCCTTACCCGTAAACTAGTGAAAGCAAAATGCTACAGGGAACTGCATAAGAGAAAGGTATGTGATAATAGGTGACCTCCTCAGAAACAGAAGTCGATGAGTGTGCACATACATAGCAATCTTTATCATCCATGGTTTTAGTGTATTCTTGTACTAATCTAGAGTATACAACAGTAGAGTAATCGTCCTTTTTGTAGCTCACAAAAGTTTTAGTAAAAGTCCTGGGCCTTATTTACAAGCCCATTGCGATGCTGGTTCATCAATTTTTTTAGACATACCGGCGGTGCAGTACCTGCCCAAATTTCAAGGCAACATAAAGTCACCTGTGGGCCTTTTCATGGCCTTGTGAATATGCCCTTTCACGCATTACTCTGCATGAAAGGGGCATTCCATGGGTGTTGCTATGGGTGTTCCCATGCAATATCCATGGAACATGACACATTTCCAGATTTATAAAGTGTTGTTCACCTGGGTATGCGTCAGAAGCCTACGCCTCCCCAGGCGTCGGAGTGGGACAATGTGGAAAAAATACTTTTATTCCTCCTAGTTATTTGCTCTATTCTGCAGCACACATAGAAAGAGCAAAACGCCATTAATGACTGTTTTTGTGCAGGAAGGTGTCTCTTCCTGCACAACCACAATCAATGCTGAAAAGCAGGCACCCCTTGCACCATGGCGCAAGGGTGTGTGCATTGGCATACGGCTGCTGTTTGTGAGCCGGCGCAGGAGAGAAGGACAAGAATGGTCCATATCTTGTAGATATGGTGCATTCCTGCCCTTTTATTCTGATGCACGACAGTGCAGCAGGAAGGCTTGTCATATTCCATAGCAGCCCTACGAGTAATCTCCCTACACAGGTACCTACTTTGTTTTACGTTTTTTCTCTTAAAAACCATTTTGAAACCTGGTCTAATTCACCATGCGCAGCATCCATTGGGAATGGAGAGATTTCTCACCTTTTTCTGACTGTAGTTTAATGTCTTTTCTAGTCAAAATGCCTTCACTTTTCGTGAATTGTCCTGCCTCTGTAAAAAAAAAAAGAGACCTAAGACCTCTGCATTGTGTGCCTTCCAGATCACCATCCAGAACACACAAGAAATTGTAAAAAAAAAACACTGAAAGATCAGCTGCTTGGCCTACAGGAAAGGCTTTAACCCCTTCACTGTGGGGTGTTTTCCCCCAATGTTCGGGGGGGGGCAGAAGGGCCGCGCGCGGCGCCGCTGTGCTTGTGACAAACTCAGCTCGTCATGAGGCACAGTGGATCTGCACTGATGACGAGCTGAGTTCGTCACAGCCACACCCGTTTTGGAACGTTCAGCACAGCGGGGTAATTATCCCCGCATGTGAACATTCCAACGGCCATGACGAGCTCAGCTCGTCATGAGTGCAGCTCAACCGTGCCTATGACGAGCTCAGCTCATCACAAGCACTCAACGGGTTAAGAGACAACTTCTGGACGTCATGAGGGACGGGTATAGAATTTTCAATCTACCTCCACGAACTCCTCTCGATTTAATGACTATGATGTCGAGGCATCTGACATTGAGAACAGGTATTGTAGCCATATGTTCACCATCAAGTCATGGTACTTCGCCTTCGACATCAAGAAGACACACGTCAATCTCAAGACCACTATAATGTCGAGACTAAACCCAACATCGACCTTGCGACCACCATTAACTTGGAGACAACCCCAATTGCTGTCAGAGAATCCACCTTCAGCTTCACCGCCGAAAAGACCTTCCCACTTAACGTTTAGACCTCTATTATCTGCAGTTCCGTGGCAGAAATATGCATTGATTAGGACCATCATCTTAAGAGGAGCAGAATGCAATGATTCCTCTAATGTTGTTACTCCGTGAGTGGCAATTAATGATCTTTTGCACCACAATAAAAGCTACGTGCACTAAAGACATGCAACAAATCTTTATGCAAGTGTGTGTAACACATACGCTACCAAATGCTAAAATTAGAACGTTTGATTCACATTGCCCTCTCAGTGTTATTAACAAGGCAAACATCCTTACATTCAATTGACAGCTATGCTTTCACCCCTAGTGGTCTTTAGGCTTGAACAGTGGAATATTTAGGTTTCAGTAGTGTAAAAAACGATGGAAGAAGGATTTGATCCATATTACTACTGTAATTTCAGTAAATCTCACATTGGCAGAAGCTTTCTCTGTCAAGAAATGAAAGTTTGAGAAGACACTCCTGACATGAATAAGCTGCTTCCTAATAGTTGTTGAGTCTGCACAGCCATTAAATCAACTCCACCCTATGGTTGCTTTGACCAGCTACAGCAATAAGATCAGGAGATCCGGGGTGTTGAAAGTGTAATGTTGGGACAACTGACAATCATCAGTTTCCATCATAATAAAGATAATCAACAACAATCTAGAACCCAAAGCGCAAAAACCCTGGCTGCCACCTCACAAATGATCCATCAGGTGCAGGGTATTAAATGTAAAAGGACATATATACAAACTGAGATCCTATATTTCTTTCACATTCAGTGCTACTAAAAGGCAACTACGACACGATTGGAGCACAGCTTCAACTCTAATGCACAACGCTAAACATGCTATACTATTAACAGCACTTTATCAATTATACATTAGTACTAAGTTATTCAACCACCCAGAAAGTACAGCGAGGGCCTTATGAGGGATATGAAGTGCTTTAAAATGGTACAATACAATACTATATACACAGGGTTTGACTTTAACAGTCAAACCCTTTGCTATACTGGTGGCATTGGTGTGACTTTTAATTCTCCCAGTTTAGGAAGATCACTTGAAATTAAGGTGCATTTCTGAGGACTATATTGGGGTATGGAATTCCACATTCATGATTGCATAGCATAAGGAAACACAGCTTCAGACAATAAGTATGGATGACATCCTTAACTGGGGGACAATGGATGACTCCACATACTGTTGAGACGTGGTCCTGCTACGCTGGCCATTTACTGACGTTACTTATGCATTATGTCCCAAATGAAGACAAAAGTGTACAAAAAGAATAGGTCTGGTATTTAGGCAGTGGTGGCTCCTCCACTATTGCAGAGGAGCGCCGTCCTACTGTTTTCCAGCAGAGAAATAAAGAAAAATAAAATGATAATAACTAGAAGTTATTATCATTTTACTTTTTCCTGCTGCTGCAGCTTTGCGGATGGAGGAAAGCTGCTCTGATGACAGAGGTGCAGGGGAGGAGTGGTGACACACTGTAAGTGCACATGACTGTTTAACCAGTCGTCTGGGGCCGGCTAAACAGTCATGTCACTTTGCATTTTCTCCACCGGGGCTGTATCACAGCATGGGCAGAGAAAATGCCCAGGCTCCCACTGCCTGTCTGAGTGCCAAACCACGGCTTTTAGACCAATCACAACACTACATTGCAGCACAGTGATTGGTTGAGGGGAGCCTGAGTTCTTCCAGTTCCGTTCCGGCCAGGAAAGATGACAGAGGGACGACAGAGGAGAGATGCAGCGAGGAGGTATGTTTTTTGTTATATTTTAACACCCCCTTATCCCTCCGACCCCAATCCGGGTCGGCCGACACTGTATGTCTGTAGAATGAACTAGTCTCTTAGGCCGTCAGACACCAATGGTAAACACATGTATTAACCACAGATTCTGCCAGTAACCACCGAGGTGGCCCAACCCATATATATATATTACCTACTGGTGGTCGCCAGTAGGTAGTTATAGTTAGGACCTAGTTACCATAGTAAAATGGCAACATTCTATTCCCAATAACTTTAGCGCAGATTGTCGAATCTTCGCGAAAGTTTCAAAACAAATTCTTTGTTCATATCAGCTACTATGTTGAAAGTTTGGGGGTGATTCATCAAGAGGGGGCAAGAAAAAAGGGGGGTCCCACAACATGTTAATTTCCATAGGAACTTTAGACAAGGCTACAGGTCCAACGGGTTAACGGAATTACCCCAAATTTGGCAGGGAGAAGGGTCTTGGTCTAGAAAGCATGCTTTTATTTATTTGGTGTCAAGTGGCTCAATAGTTTTGGAGAAATATCGAAATTTACAGATATCAATATTTGGGAATTCTGCCATCTGATTGTCTGAGGCGTTACGAGCATGAGCTTGCTGTTGATTGGCTGCAAGCGGTGCGAGCCATTGCAACTAGGAAGTGTTGGCCGTCATTTTGTGATTGCGTTGAAGCGAGTAAAGGGATAAAAGGGTGAAAAAAGTGGGAAAGAGAAAGTTAGGAGCACTGTAACCTCTGTGGGGTGTGTAGGGTGTGCAATAGAGGGGGTGCAAAGTGAAGTATTCACCCCTACCGGTGTGAATGTAGTGGGCTACGGAAATTAAGTGAGGTATTGCCTAGAGTCTGATGCTGCTAAGGTGAGCTGGTGCAGGACTCGGGGATTAAAGCGTGAGCCCAAATTGTGTGTCTTATGCAATGAAGTCATGTGCAGTGGCCGATGTACTACACTTGTGGAAGTAGTGTCAGAATGTGTTTATAACTATTAGGATGAACTACTGACCCGTTCTGGTCTGAAAGTCCTGGGGTATGCAATATATGTGAGGTACTGTCTAGAGTTTCATGCTGCTACGCTGAGCTGCTGCCAGACTCGGGGATGAAAGCGTGAGCCCAAACCGTGTGTCATATTCTGTGAGGTCATGTGCTCTGGCTGCTGTGCCACATCTGTCCAAGTAGTGTCAGCATGTAGTTATAGCTACTTGGATGAACTTTTGTTTTGAACATCGTACCTTGTGTATGGTGGTTAGGGGGTGTTATAGAGGGAGTGTGAAGGTAAATATGCGCTTATCAAATCAATTCGCTATTTGTGAAGTACTAACTACTCTCTCCTACGGGTCTGATGGCGCTGGGGGCGTAAGCTGAGATGCTGTCGGACTTGGGGTAAAGCCGTTGAACTACTGACCCGTACCGGTCTGAAAGTGCTGGGTACGGAAATTAAGTGAGGTATTGCCTAGAGTGTCATGCTGTTAAATTGAGCTGCTGATGGACTCGGGGATTAAACTGTGAGCTTAAACTGTGTGTGTTATGCTGTGAAGTGCTGTGCTCTGGGCGCTGTGCCACATCTGTACAACTTGTATATGTTGCTTAGGTGGTGTTGTATAGGGAGAGCGTAGGTAAATCAATACGGTATTTGTAAAGTGCAAACTACTCACCCCTATGGGTGAGTAGAGCCGAGGATCAAAGCAAGGGGTCTGTGCTGCAAAGTGAGATGGTCTGGACGCTGCTCCACAGCTGTGTGGAGAATACATTTTGACGAGGGTCCGGGAGTTGCCGATATCTGGCCCTAAAATAGTGGGCCTAAGTTGTAAGTTATAGGTTGGCTCTAAAAAGAGCCCTTGTGTTCATTAATTGGAGCTAAATATAAGTACGGATGCACAGCTTCAAGTTATTCAGGAAAACTCGGTTTCCCTAATCTGTGAAGTGCACTCCATCACTTCTGTATATATCTGCCATATCAAACGTATGTTGTTGTTGTAGATGGAGCCCATTTTTTAGTCTCTGAGGTATGCGAACACAACTTTATTGACTTGCTTCCGAGATTTTTCAATCTGAGGACAAAATTGTTTGAAGCATTTCCACTTCTGTCTTTGGCATATATTGGAATATACAAAGACAGTTTGAGGCAAAAGTAACATCATTTGTCCGAAGGTGTCCTTCATAAGCATTTCCAAACCTATCCCAGTCAATGTGCCTAGGTCGTTTCCACCACAGTGTACAATTATGAGGTCAGGGTGTTGGAGATGCAAACAGGTTTTAACCAAAGGCAGCAATTGGTGCTACTTCAATCCTCTATGTCCAAACCATTTAATGTCCACATTTTGTAAACCTAGGTCTAAGTCAAAACGTCTCTGTTCTGCATACCTCTTGCACCAGAAAGCATAGCTATGTCCTACGATCCACACTGGCATTTTGAAGGTATGGCTAGAAGGTATGGAAAAATGTCTGTAGCTCATGCAGTTCCTTTGTAGAATAAGAGATATGTTTAAAGATGGGGAAATAGTTTTGTTTCGCATACAAAACGGTACCTGATTGGGAGATGAAAAGCATTGTTTTTATAAAAGTAGGGTGCACATTCGTTTTGTGGAAAAGCATCTTTGTGATTGGTTAAGAAAAAGCAGTTTGAACGTGGAGTACATATTATAGGATAACATTTGATCAAGTCAACCACACCTGCTACTTGCATTTGGGATGCAGTGTTCGAACTTAAAACAATCATGAACTTTTAACCTGCACATGCCATTAAATGTTCGAGAAAATGGTGCAAAAAATATTGTTAGCTTCAAAAAAATTGATGAACTTTTAACCTCCATGTGTTGTTGAATGTTTTAGAAAGTGTGTTGATAGTATATGTTGCATTTCTGACTTCTATATGTGCTTGAATATCAATAAAATTGTTTATATGGAAAATTAGAAAGACAGTAATAGAGAGAAGTTTTGAAGGCTAAAAGAATCAAGTATTCTAATTTGTTTTTTATTACTTACTGGCAGTCACCAGTAGGTAGTTATAGAGCTAGGACCAAGTTTCCATAGGAAGAGCATTTTTAGTTTTGTTTATAACTTTGACGTCATTTGATGAATCTTCATGAAATTTTGAAAACTCATTTTCTTCTCATATCCGCTCCTATGTTGAAAGTTTGGGAGTGATTCGTCAGGGGGGGGGGCGAGATATGAAGGTGGTCACAAAACGTGTTTTCTCCATGTTAATTTCCATAGGAAAGTTTAGACAAGGCTAGAGGTCGAACGGTGAACGGAATTACCCCAAATTTGGCAGGGAGAAGGTTCTTGGTGTAGAAAGTAGTGTATGCAGCGAACTGCGGATACATCCCCTGTGTAGGCACTCCGTTGGTGATCAATGAATATGATTCAACACATGTGTCAGGATTAGATATTTTATGTTTTTAATCCACGTTGGGTTTAAAGTATTTCATTTAGTTCATTTGAGATATTCAAAGCATATCATCAAACAGCGTAACTCCAAGAGTACAACTCGATGAACATGATCCCCAATGCATTTCGGGCGGGGATGCCCTTGATCACGAGGCGCTGCGGAAGAAGACAGAGAGGGACAGTGAGCGCTAATGTGAGGGTCTACGTGAATAAGGCTTACCAGTGCTATATGTGTAGGAGTATGGTCAAAAGAGTCGATAAGTGCACGAATTTAGGAGGTGAGGGTGGGGGAGGTGCGGGATAAATTACCGCGTGTGAGCTACCAAGGTCTAAAAAATATATGGCTCCATGTGATGGTAGAAAACTTACTTCAGAGTAACGGGTGGCGTGAGACGCCGTCCATGCTCGGATGCGGAAACGCTGTGGGGCTTGTGTGGAGTGGAGCGATAATGAAGCGCGGCTAGACAGTGAAAAGGGACTACAATTCGAAGGCAACTGGGGCGGCCATCTTAGAGGGGAGTGTGAATGCGCGCTTGTAGTTTAAAGATAAGGATAAGTAAAGTGAGGTAAAATGTGCGAGGTGGTATGGAGCATATGAAATGAACAGTTACAATATAGTCATCAATTACAGTTAGCTCATCGTCATGGTGTTATAGATAACAGCTGTATTCGAGGCGATCATTAAGCCCATGTGGCTTCAGGGTCTGTAGTCTGTAAATCCACTCAAGTTCTCTTTTGAGTAAAAGTTTATGATTGTCGGTGCCTTCACGTTTGGTCAACACTTCCAGAACAATGTACTTCAATTGGGCAACTGAGTGGCGTGCTTCAGCAAAATGTGTAGCGACATTGGATTTTTCCACTTTTAGTCTGATGTTGGACTTGTGTTCGTTGAGGCGGGTCTTAATCTTTCGTTCCGTTTTGCCAACATATAACTTCCCGCAGGGACATTTTAGTGCGTAAATCAAGTTCATAGAATCGCAGGTTGCATCCACTTGCAGTTGAATGTTGTGGCCTTTCATAGGATGTTGGATGTTGTTCCCTTTAATGATACAATTGCAATGGTTGCAGTTATGACAAGGTTGGGTGCCACGATGTTTATAAATGGTTTCAGTTGGTCTAGATAGGATCTCTTCAATATTCTTGCTTCTTGTGTGTGCAAATAAAGGAGGTTTTTCAAAGATGCCCTGAAAGTCAGGTTCGATTTGTAAAATGGGCCAGTGCTTCCATATGATTTTCTTGTATGCTGGGCTGGCAGTTGAGAATTTGGAAACTAGAACCATGCGTTGTTCTGTGTCTTTCTTGGATTGTTGTAAACTGGCTGTTCTAGAAATTCTATTGACTTGGGTTTCTGCTTCTATGAGGGTTGATTCTGGATATCCTCTGTTGCGAAACCGTTCATGCATTTCTTTGATGCGTATGGCATATGTCACTTCATCTGAGACTAAGCGTTTGACACGCAGCATTTGCGAGAATGGCAGGTGTTTTTTTAGGGACCCTTGGTGGAAGCTCAAAAAGTGCAAGGTATTGTTGCGATCTGTACTTTTTCTATGAAGATCGGTGGTCAATCCTTCAGGGGTATTTTTAATGAGTACATCCAGGAAAGAAATCTCCATGTCACTGATTTGCCATGATAGATTTATGCGTGGGTCTTTAGTGTTGACTTCTGTCAGTAGTTGATTTAGCGAGTCTTTGGTGTCAGACCACATGATGAACAGATCATCGATGTATCTGACATACATTTTGGCATGTTTCTTAAAGAAGAGGTTAGAGTATACATGTTGTCTTTCGAAATTTTCCATGTACGCATTCGCATACGTTGGGGCAGCGCAGTTTCCCATCGCCATTCCGGATAGCTGTAAGAACCATTGGCTGTCAAGTTCAAAATAACTGTGATACAAGATAAAAATCATAAGTTCCATCAAAAAGGCCTGCATGGATGTGCTGATGTCGCTGTTAAGGAGGACCTGTTCGATGGCTTCAATTCCACCTTGGTGAGGTATTGAGGTATAAAGTGAGCTGACATCTGCGGTGCAGAATATCAATGGTTGTGTGTTGCGGGTTGTAAGTTCAGAAAGTTTCACTAAGAATTGAGTGGTGTCTTTTATATAACTTGCTGATTTGACAATGAGAGGTTGAAGATATCTGTCAAGAAATTTGCCTGTGGTCTCATGAATTGAACCTCTAGTTGAAACGATTGGTCTACAAGCTTCTTACACCCGAGGAACTCACGTCTAGCTTAGATGACATTAAAAACATCCTAGATAAATACCAAAAGGAAATCAATGAAAGAAAAATAAGAAAGTTCCGTCGGGACACGCTTGATTACAAGCTCGATGAGGTTTACTCTTGGGCCGAAGTCTACGCCCAAAGGCGACGCAACCGTCCTTTCAAATCTCAAACTGATACTTCATCCTCAGATTCAGACACCACCAACCGCCCACCAAGAAAACCCACCGCCCAAGCTAGACGCACCTCAAATGCTGAACAAGCCAGCACTTCAACCACGAACCAACAACAAACTCCAACGGGTCATTTTTTAGAATTAGGCCCGGAAGAACTCGACGAATCAGGCGGAGCAAGACGAAAAGACAAAGAAAAGAGCCCACCCAACACCCGGAGCACAACAGCCAAACTGAAAAAGACTGTCTCGTAATCAATATCTCTGATACCAATATTTCTACCCACCAGATGAACTTACTAGAACGAGGTACATCTTTCATTCCCACCACCACAACCAACTTGCTTGAACTCGAAGTAAGTACCTTCAAGTTCATGAGAAAGCTGAGACTTCGTCATTTCTTCGACAACGTATTACCGACCAAAACAACCACCAAAGAAGACGAACTCAAAGGTCTACGACCACCGAGCACCTATCAAGCACCCTGCAGTCATAAGTGCATTGACCTTTTTGAAACTCTAGTACGTAACGACCTACAAAAAATGAATTTGAAAACATCGGAAAAAAATTCTAACTTAACCACCAAGGACCGAGACACACTAAAATCTTTGGCCAATAATCCACATATAAAATGTGTTAAAGCCGACAAAGGAGGCGCTTTGGTGATTTTGAATACAAGCATGTATATGGCAAAATTACAAGAGCACATACAGGACACCATGACCTATATGGCATTGGATAGAAATCCTACATCAGAGTTCCAGAACATCCTCAAAGACATTGTCAACAAAGCTCACCAAGCAGGTACAATTGAAGACCGTACTAAAAATTATTTACTAATCGAGCACCCCAGAAGCCCTTCTATCCGCATGAGCCCAAAGATACACAAGAATCTGATGGACCCTCCTTGTAGACCAATCGTTTCAACTAGAGGTTCAATTCATGAGACCACAGGCAAATTTCTTGACAGATATCTTCAACCTCTCATTGTCAAATCAGCAAGTTATATAAAAGACACCACTCAATTCTTAGTGAAACTTTCTGAACTTACAACCCGCAACACACAACCATTGATATTCTGCACCGCAGATGTCAGCTCACTTTATACCTCAATACCTCACCAAGGTGGAATTGAAGCCATCGAACAGGTCCTCCTTAACAGCGACATCAGCACATCCATGCAGGCCTTTTTGATGGAACTTATGATTTTTATCTTGTATCACAGTTATTTTGAACTTGACAGCCAATGGTTCTTACAGCTATCCGGAATGGCGATGGGAAACTGCGCTGCCCCAACGTATGCGAATGCGTACATGGAAAATTTCGAAAGACAACATGTATACTCTAACCTCTTCTTTAAGAAACATGCCAAAATGTATGTCAGATACATCGATGATCTGTTCATCATGTGGTCTGACACCAAAGACTCGCTAAATCAACTACTGACAGAAGTCAACACTAAAGACCCACGCATAAATCTATCATGGCAAATCAGTGACATGGAGATTTCTTTCCTGGATGTACTCATTAAAAATACCCCTGAAGGATTGACCACCGATCTTCATAGAAAAAGTACAGATCGCAACAATACCTTGCACTTTTTGAGCTTCCACCAAGGGTCCCTAAAAAAACACCTGCCATTCTCGCAAATGCTGCGTGTCAAACGCATAGTCTCAGATGCAGTGACATATGCCATACGCATCAAAGAAATGCATGAACGGTTTCGCAACAGAGGATATCCAGAATCAACCCTCATAGAAGCAGAAACCCAAGTCAATAGAATTTCTAGAACAGCCAGTTTACAACAATCCAAGAAAGACACAGAACAACGCATGGTTCTAGTTTCCAAATTCTCAACTGCCAGCCCAGCATACAAGAAAATCATATGGAAGCACTGGCCCATTTTACAAATCGAACCTGACTTTCAGGGCATCTTTGAAAAACCTCCTTTATTTGCACACACAAGAAGCAAGAATATTGAAGAGATCCTATCTAGACCAACTGAAACCATTTATAAACATCGTGGCACCCAACCTTGTCATAACTGCAACCATTGCAATTGTATCATTAAAGGGAACAACATCCAACATCCTATGAAAGGCCACAACATTCAACTGCAAGTGGATGCAACCTGCGATTCTATGAACTTGATTTACGCACTAAAATGTCCCTGCGGGAAGTTATATGTTGGCAAAACGGAACGAAAGATTAAGACCCGCCTCAACGAACACAAGTCCAACATCAGACTAAAAGTGGAAAAATCCAATGTCGCTACACATTTTGCTGAAGCACGCCACTCAGTTGCCCAATTGAAGTACATTGTTCTGGAAGTGTTGACCAAACGTGAAGGCACCGACAATCATAAACTTTTACTCAAAAGAGAACTTGAGTGGATTTACAGACTACAGACCCTGAAGCCACATGGGCTTAATGATCGCCTTGAATACAGCTGTTATCTATAACACCATGACGATGAGCTAACTGTAATTGATGACTATATTGTAACTGTTCATTTCATATGCTCCATACCACCTCGCACATTTTACCTCACTTTACTTATCCTTATCTTTAAACTGCAAGCGCGTATTCACACTCCCCTCTAAGATGGCCGCCCCAGTTGCCTTCGAATTGTAGTCCCTTTTCACTGTCTAGCCGCGCTTCATTATCGCTCAACTCCACACAAGCCCCACAGCGTTTCCGCATCCGAGCATGGACGGCGTCTCACGCCACCCGTTACTCTGAAGTAAGTTTTCTACCATCACATGGAGCCATATATTTTTTAGACCTTGGTAGCTCACACGCGGTAATTTATCCCGCACCTCCCCCACCCTCACCTCCTAAATTCGTGCACTTATCGACTCTTTTGACCATACTCCTACACATATAGCACTGGTAAGCCTTATTCACGTAGACCCTCACATTAGCGCTCACTGTCCCTCTCTGTCTTCTTCCGCAGCGCCTCGTGATCAAGGGCATCCCCGCCCGAAATGCATTGGGGATCATGTTCATCGAGTTGTACTCTTGGAGTTACGCTGTTTGATGATATGCTTTGAATATCTCAAATGAACTAAATGAAATACTTTAAACCCAACGTGGATTAAAAACATAAAATATCTAATCCTGACACATGTGTTGAATCATATTCATTGATCACCAACGGAGTGCCTACACAGGGGATGTATCCGCAGTTCGCTGCATACACTACTTATTCCACAATTCTCTGGTGCTTTGACGGATAGCACCACCCTGCAGTGCACCCAAAACTTTGTTTCACCTGATATAACTCAACAACCTAACCACAGTTGTGCACCACCTATCATAATTCGTATTGCCTTGGTGTAGAAAGCCCACTTTTGTTTGTTTGGTATAAATCCGTTCAGTAATTTTTGAGAAATATTGAAATTTACAGATATCGATATTTTGAAATTCTGCCATCTGATTGGCTGAGGCGTTACGAGCAGGAGCTTCTTTCTTATTGGCTGTGATGGTGTTGGCCGCCATTTTGTGATTCTGTTGAAGGGAGTAAGGGGAGAAAGGGTTGAAAAAAGTAGGAAAGGAGGGTAGGAGCACTGTAAGCTTTGTGGGGGAGTGCGAAGCGAAGTAGTCACTGACTGAAAGTGTGGTGTTGCTCAGAGTGACATGGTGCTGAGATGAGATGCTGCTGCATTCGGGTATGAAACTGAGAGCCTAAACCGTGAGCTCATTGCTGTAAAGTGATGTGGTCTGGTCTTTGTAGCATACGTGTGCAAGTAGTGTTAGTAGGCGTTTATACCATACAGGGAGTGGGAAGCAAACTACTGACTGCTACTGTGTCTTGATAGTATACCAGAAGCGGAAAGCGAAGTAGTTACGCTTACCGGTGTGAAGACTTGGAGATGAAACTGAGGTGAACCTGGGCTTCTTTGGGAATTCACAAGGGCATATATCAAGCCCCTTATTGCCGCTTTAGCTGCAGTTTCCTGCCGCTAAAGAGGCGATAATGTTATTGCCATTCTTTGAAAATATAGTCCTACATTATTAGGTACAGGAAAATCGCTTGCATGCACCTGTGCACCCAGGGTGCTGCACCCCAGCCCCTTCTCTCACACTGTGCTCAATTGTAGGTCTTGCACACCGAGGCTTCACTGCTCACCTGCCACCACCAGTGTTTCCCATGACGTATTGGTGCAAGCTCCGAGTCCGGGGTAAGTCCCCTTGAATCTTGAGGGTCCCTGGGATCCAACTAGCCCACCAGGTACCTCCAGTAAGCGCCACAGAGCTGTGCTACAGAAGTGTAAATAGGGGTATGTCCTCTTAACTCCTCTCTGCAACGCAGCTCCCTGGCGCAAACTGAGGTTCATGGTGGGCTAGGTGCCCCCCAGGGACCCCCAGTATTCAAG
Organism: Lissotriton vulgaris; assembly: GCF_964263255.1. NCBI lineage: Eukaryota > Metazoa > Chordata > Amphibia > Caudata > Salamandridae > Lissotriton > Lissotriton vulgaris. The sequence continues at coordinate 849,086,209 of NC_141695.1, forward strand.
GGGAATTACTACCCCATCTTACAACGCGCCAGGGGCGCGTTTGCAGAGTGCTGAAGGGAGGGGGCGGGGCCTCCGGCACAATGCCGGTCTTTTTAATTTATTTATTTTTATTTTTTAAAGAATGGGGGCTCTGTGGCCCCCCTTCATTTTCCATGTTATTGTTCTTGGGGACCCCATTCCCCAGGGCCTGACCCCATTAAAAAAAATATATATATATATGTTACGGGAAGGGGGCCCCCCTTCCATGGCCAATTCCGGCCCCGTGACCACATTCCCCGCCCTGGGAATCCCATCCCCCGGGGCAGGCCTTTTTATTTAAATCTATTTTTTCTTTGGGAAGGGAGCCACGTGACCCCCCCAGGGTCACTTCTGGCTCTGGGGGCCCCATCCCCCGGGGCCTGGCCATTGCTTTTTTTGTTTTTTTTTGGGTGGGGGCTGCATGGCCCACCTCCTCAGGCCTATTATCGCCCCGGGGACCCCATCCCCAGAGGCAGGCCTGCCTTTTTTTTTATTTGTAGGGGAGCGGGCTACATGATCCTCCTCCCGGGCCACTTCTGGCCCCAGGGACCCCATCCCGCGGGGCCAGACTTATCCGTTGGGGACCGTGGGGTGTCCCCAATCCCCACACGGTCCTGCCGGCTTCCTGCATCCTGCGAGTGCCAGCATTGCTTTTTCACAAGGGGAGCTGCTGACATGCAGCTCCCCTTATGGAAAAGCAATTATGCTTTGCTACATTGAAGCAAGAGCAGGTGTCCCAGCTCTCACTTCAATGAAGCGAAGCAGAGTTTGCAATGACAGTGCGGGAGCCGCGAAGCTCACACCCTGTCATTGCAAATAGCAGTGTCCCGGGGGTGGGCACCCCGGGACACTGCAGGAGCCGGCCCTGGGGCGTGGCGGTCCCCAGGGCCATCAAATGCTCCAGGAGGGGGGCCGCATGGCCCCCCTCCAAACATTTGCATGTCCCAGGGGTGGTGGTGGTCCCTGGGGCTTGTAGGTCTGTCACTGACCCCCAATTTTAATAATTAGAGCCGGAGGTGGCGGTCTCTGGGGTGTGTGGGGGGTTTCGAGACCACCACATAGGAATAATAAATAAATAAGAGCCCGGGGTGGTGGCGGTCCCCAGGGGCCCTGGCAAATGTATTATTAAAAGTCCTGGGTTGCATGCCCACGCAAGTTTTTGTGCAACGCCCCGGGGGGTGGCAGTCCCCAGGGCAGTGTGAGGGGGATTGGGGCCCCTCACACATTTTTTTCTGCCCCCGGGACCTGGCCCACCTGGGGGATTTATTTAAACGAAGTGCCAGAACCTGCGCTTCGTTTTTTTCATTTTCGCGGCCGGATCCGCAAATCTTCCACGCATCCCGTGATTTAAAAAACAAATATATATATATATTTTGGGCCCTGGGGGTCTTTGTGGTTCCCCGGGCAACCCCTCCCCTCATACACCACACTCTCAGCCTGCATGCACCAGTCCATGTCTGTCGCCCATTCCGCTCTACGGGGCACGGCTCCTCCCTTCCACGTCCTTGCAACATTCCGCTTTGCTACCATATAGCCCAGAGAGACCCACGTCTGCTTGGTTGGGGTCTAGATCCGTAGCATCCCATATATTTAGGAGACATAGCCTTGGGGTGGGGTCTATCGGTTTCTGGCATATCTGTGACATAAGGGACACAGTCTCAATCCAATAGTGCTGAAGGACCTGGCATTCCCACCACTGATGCCTAAAAGTACCCACCTCGCCACAGTTACGGGGACAAACCGGGGAGGGCATAAATCCCATCTTGACCAAAGCTGTGGTGGTGTAGTAAGCTCTGTGTAGCAGTTTCAGTTGGATAAGTTTAAACCGGGACCGGATAGCCACCTACTTGGGCGAAGCCAGGGCCTCCCTCCAGTCTTCATCCGGTATGTCCCCCAGGTCAGCCACCCCTTTCCTTCGGATTTTATCCAGTGGTTCTGGAAGATTATTGATTATCTTGCGATATGTTAAGGAAATCGTCTTATCTGGCAGATAATCGTCCAGGAGCCTATCTTCTAAAGGCGATGAAACCGGGAGATCCGAACCCTTGGGAATGGTCTTGGTGAGTGCGCTACATACTTGTAATAACGAAAGGTTTCCCCTTCATGGAGCTGGTATTTGGCCTGTATTTCGGTGAATGGGATCACCGCACCCTTCCCCCATACATCCCCAACCTCAGTGAGACCAATCAGATCCCATTTATCAAAACCGGGCCGAGCAGACAACATCCCAAAGTGACATGATTCTAGCAATGGGGTTACTCGTGTGATTCTACCCTTCCATCTCAACGTGGTTGTAGACGCTCGCCAGATTGAGACCGTGGTGGAGGTGGGTGTGAACAAAGGTGTGTGCTTTGGCCCGCCGAAGAGTGCCCCCAGATAGTTACCCCCTGTCATGTTAAACCAGTCCATTCTGTAAGCTGGGTCTGTGATGGGACGATGCGCCCAGTGATTAAGGACCACTAATTGAGAGGCCCAATAATACATTTTAAGTGCGGGGAGCGCGATACCTCTGTCATACCAGCTACGTTGGAGTTTGTCTAATGCGATCCGGGGGGTGCCACCATTCCATGGTCCCTTTGTTTTTAATAGATTTCTGTACAACATAAAAGGTTCCAGTTTTGCTGCATCTCCCATGAAAGGACATACCTTACTAAGAACATGCTTGTCCCTTTGATTAACGTCTTAATGGCTTAAAAGTTGTTTACTCCCTAGGACTTTATGTCTAAACTAATTCTAGCAAGTTGTGATACTGTGCTTGTGGTTCCAAGCTGAGATGGTCATGGTTTCAGACAGCCTTCTGTACAATACAGGTGAGAAGATAAAGTAATAATATACTGAAGAGTCCATTATTACGACTTGTGTGCTTCCGCTCAAATACTATGGGAATTGTATAGTAACATCGATAGATGGGCCATACCATACAAAAAGGAGACCCGCTCAAATGTTATGAGAAACTTATGTAAATGTATGGCAACTATCCCCCACAACCAAACAAGGGAACGTTTATAGGGCGTATACACCAAATAGAAATATACAATTCTATGTATATGTCCTACCTGACGTTTTGGAAAATAGGTAACTACGTGTGCTCATCCTAGTACCTGCTGGGTAATACAATATAAATAGGACGTGCTGTTTTATTGAGGAGATACAGAAGCAATGTACATTAAGACTAAAGCTACATCAGGTAAAAATATAGAAGGAATGAGGATTTCCATTGTAAAACGTTATTTATTTCCTTTAAGGTATGGTGATGAAGGCAAAGAATTTGAAGGGTGTACTGATATGGGTAATATGTCTCGTAGTTAAATACGAGTGCATCTAAATCCATAGATGCATGTAGAGTATCCACTAGAAAGAGCTAATGTAGAAGAATTTTTTTTTATATTGACAGAGGGTCATATCGACAACTAAGAATTTCGGGGCAGATCTACAAGAAAGTGCCGCAGCGCGGCACCATAAGCCCTTTGGCTGCGCCACGCTGCAGCACTTTCAGAGCACAGGAATGCGACATATCTACAATGATATGTCACATTCTTGTGCTCTCCCCTGCGCTGGTGCAGAAACAGCTGTCATGCGCCGGCGCAGGCTCCCTTGCACCATGGTGCAAGGATGCCTGCGCCATGGGGAAATTGCTTTTGTGAAGGAAGGGGCCCCTTCCTGCACAAAAGCAATCACTGCAGGCATTTTTCTCTTTCAATGCGTGCTGTAGAATGCAGCACGCATTGAAAAAGGAAAAAACGAGGAGAAATGAAAAAAATTCTCCTCGTTTCGCTTGGCTACGCCACCCCTATGGTGGCGCAGCAAACTGACGCCTTTCCAGGTTTATGATTTCTCGTAAATCTGGAAATGCCTCAGTGGACAAGGATGTTGCGTGTGAACACCCACAGCAACACCCATAGCCTGCCCCTAACACGCAAAGTGTTACGTGAACAGGGGCGATATTTACAAGCACAGGTTAAGTCACGCAGGGTGACTTTACCTGTGCTTGTAAATATCCCTTAGCAGGCTGCGCCACCGGTGCGTCACGCAACGTGATGTACCGGCGACGCATGGGGCTTGTAAATCTGCCCCTTTGTGTCAGAGGTCACGTACCTTATGGCACGTGACACTTTCTCCACGGCTTGTAACAAACAATTTAGATGGTAGAATGTACTCCATGTACAGGATCCCTTGGAAGTAAATAACAGGATGTCCTATATCGATAAACCCAATTTATATTAGGAATTGAATGCACGAATACCAAAACGTTTATCAATGGAATCACACCAGCTCGCTATTTTACGATGCTACCATATAGATAAGAGACTGAGCTCTTTCTTACACTTACCACTTAATTAGTAAATATATATTTTTTAAAAATGAGAAAAGTTGGCAATGGTGAGGCCACCTGTTCAACAGCAGTTACACTTCATATTTATCATAGATTTCTGGATATTGGCAGTATCAACCTTTTAAAGCAGCCCCTATAAAGATGAGTAAAACAAAGGAGGTATACATATTTATCAGCAACTGGGATTGGCTGCTCAATAATTTAATTGAGTAAGAGGTAAGCTATTTCCGTCTATCCCCTTGGAATAGTTATTTATTGTCAAATTAGATCACATGGAATAAAATCTTAAATACATCTCATATAATTTTCAGGCTATAAAACATTACCAGCCTGATTCATGAAAACCGGAATCTGCGATTCTCAATTAGCGAAAAATTGCGAATCGCTATTGAGAAATCGCAGAACGGAATTCATGATGTTTGGCGATAAAAAAAAGCGATTCGCACGCGGCCGCAAAAGCCGTTTGCGATTATCGATAATCGCAGAAAAATCGCTATTTCCGGCTACATCCGTGTCGGGATTGCGATATCGCAAATAGCGATATCGCAACTAGCGATATCGCAAATTGCGAGATCGCAAAATCGCGAGATCGGGAAAACGGGAAGTCGCATTTCGAGCACAGTGATGACATCACAACCAGGAAGCAGCCAGTTCCCACCCCCATTCACCACAGTGAGGCAGGCCTCGAGTCAGCAACTGGGAGAGCTCCTGCAATTCTGTTTGGATTTCAACTCAGAAACTACAGTGCTGCAATGTCTGAGGATGCAGTTCCTGGGCCCAGCAACACCACAGGGCGGAAGAGAAAGTTAACATTTTCCGAGCAGGAGCTGGAGCATTTAATAGAAGGGGTGGTGGCCAACCACTCCAAACTGTTTGGGAAGGACTCTAGGAGTGTGCCGGAGCAGGAAAAACGCAGGATCTGGCAGGGTATTGCGTCCATGGTGAACTCTGTGGGTGTGGCTGATAGGTCACTGGACGAACTCAAAAAACGCTGGTACGACCTCCGAGGTCGTGCCAAAGAGAAGGTGGCAGAGCGGCTTTGAGAGGCATCGGGCACTGGAGGGGGAGGACCTACAGTCCCTCCAAACACAGCCTTGGAGGACCTAGTAGAAGACATGCTGGAGAGGGAGGCGTGCGTTGGAGTGACTCGTCTGGACTCATCCCGCCCCACCCAAGACATCCAAGGTAAGTGGCATGCGACTGCGACCCTGTCCCCTATGAATGTCCATGACCATATAGCCTCCCATAATGTTCCATAGTCATGCCATTGTTGCACATCAGGTAATGCCCTGAAGCATTGTGGGACATGTAGTGTGGCCACAATGTAGAAGTACCACAATGCAGCCAGACAGGTTCCAAAGTACGCAAAGCCATAGCCAGTCAGGGAATGTCACCCAGCATGCATGTAGCAACTGCACGTGTGACAGATACATGCAACTAATGAACGTCCACTTACCCTCACAGGTGGCGCAGACAGCAGCGACAGCGAGAGGCTGCAAATAGATGAGGAGGCCCAGGATGAGGAGGAGGTGCCGCCACATACACAGCCACCAGCCCCTGCCGCAGCAACAACACCAGCAGCCAGGTCCACCAGCAGTGTGCCTCCTGCGTCTGGCGCAACTACCACTGCCGCAGCCAGGCCCACAACTAGTGTGCCCCCAGCCTCAGCCGCACCAGCAATGCCTGCTGTGACACCACCAGCAGCTGGTGCTTCTACATCAGGGCCCGTGACAGCGTAAACACAGCGGCCACCCACTGTGTCAGGCCAGCAGAGCAGGCGTGGCAAGTCTCGCCTGCAGACCAATGCAGCTATCAGCAGGAGGGGGAATGGACAGCGGCTGGCGAGAATGAGCGTGGAAAGACGCATGCTCCGTATACATCAGCTGCAGGCACGCCGGCAAGGTGCCATACAGCTACAGCTGTACAACATTGGGCGCAATGTGGCCGGAGTGGGGGACCGGATGGACCGCTTGACGGCAGCCATGGCAGGTGTGGGGGAGGGAATGACCCGCATGACTGCAGCCATGGAGGCCAACACTGCAGCAATTACATCTCAGCGCAACGCAGCACGCCGGCGCCACCGTCAGCTATTGACCCGGCTGACGGCCTACACCAGGTCCAATTATGTTATAGGCAATGCCACATCACAATTATCGCGGCGGTCCCTTGCGCAGAAGCAGCAACTCATCCAGTGCTGCGAGGATTTGGCCAGGGTCCTTGAGCACCTGACCACTGCCGTGACAGCACTACACCCCCCTGCTCTACCTGCCACTGTTGGGGGTGATGATGTCAGTGAGGGGACATCGAGCTTGAGCAGCCACTCTGCCTCACAAGTAGGGGCACTCAGGCGCAGCACCAGGCCCACTGCAGGTACACGTGCCTTGGATGAGGATGAGCCGCAGAGGCACTTGGGTGGTACGCGCAGGAGGTGCACTTGACTTCATATGACTATTTCAGGCACAGGCTGAGTATAAGCCTGCCCTGTCCTTTCACACAGCAGTATGCTGAAATACTGTTAGCAATGACAACATTTAAAGTGGTACCATTATTGTGAATGAAACAATAATATTTAATTTTGCAGCACACATTGGCGTTGTGTCATTATTACATTTTGCATGCATTTGTGATTTGTGGGGTGAGGGTAGAGGGTGCCCTAGAAACTGTTCATTGTTATGTGGTTGCGGCGTCTGTGGCCTTCAGCTGGGTTCTCCCCGCGTGCATGGCGCACATGTGCAGGTGGCCGGTCGTCCCCTTCCGATTCACTGCCAGAGATGTCGACAGGTATCCGGCGCTTGGTAGCAATGTTGTGTAGGATAGCACACACAGCCACAATGCGGCAGCACACTTTAGGACTGTAGTACATGGCCCCACCTGTCTTGTGAAGTATGCGGAATCTGCTCTTCAGTAGGCCAAATGTTCTCTCTATGCAATTCCTTGTGCGTATGTGTGATACGTTGTAACGCCGTTGCTGTGGTGTAGCAGGGTTGAGGTATGGGGTGAGGAGGTATTCACGCAGGGCGTAGCTACTGTCACCTGAATGAGAGGAGCAGAGGGTGAGTGCCTGTGCAGCGCAGCTAGTCATTCGCAATGTGTCATTGAGGGCAAAGTGTACTTACCAAGTAGGTGTCCTTCCCCGAAGTCTCCCCTGACCAGTCGTGTGTGGAGGCCGCTGTGCCGGAATATGAATGAGTCATGTGTACTCCCCGGGTACTGTGCCACTATGTCCGTGATGTAGGTCTTCGCATTGCAGACCATCTGGATGTTGAAGGAGTGGTAGGACTTGCGATTGCGGTACATGTACTCCGTTGCAGCAGGTGGGCAAATGTGGACGTGGGTACAGTCAATGCATCCTATCACGTGTGGGAAACGGGCAACATTGTAGAATTGTAGCTTGGTCTCATCCAATTCCTGTTGGCTGGTGGGAAATTTGATGTGCTGGTGTAGCTGGGTCAGCATTGCGTCAAGGAAACTACGTAGGCAGCGGGACATGGTGGGCTGGGATATCCCCCCAGCTACCGCAACTATCCCCTGGAAGCTCCCAGAGGCCAGGAGGTGCAGGCTACACAATACCTGGACATGTGTTGGGATGGTATTGGTCCGCCTTGTTGGGTGCTGCATCAGGGGGTCAAGGTCCTGTATAAGCTTGATGATCATAGCCCCATTCGGCCGGTACTTTGCGTATATTTGCTCTCTGGTCTGGCCCAGCAGGGTGACACACTGGCGGAATATCCTCTCCTGGATTCTGCGTCTCCTCCTTGCTGCTCGCTGTAGCCTTCGCCGCCTGACCACCATGTACATTCCTGGCATTGTGAGACTCCTTCTGCTGTTGCTGCTTCCCCTTAAGTGTGTTTGGTCAGGCCTGCACCAGTTACTGATTGGCCAACGGTAAAAAAAAGTTCCTATGGGTTTGATGGTTACCACCTGCTTTGGGTTCTCCTTAAATTGCGCCTCGCAAAATGCGATTTTTGGCATTTTTGGTAAGACCGATTTTTCATGAATACCGATTGCGAGTAATGTGCGATTTCGCTATTATTTTCGCAGAATCTGTGCTTTCTCGCTATTTCCGAATCGCAATTGGTATCCTGCCGGCATTCTGCGATTATTTTTGCGATTTGGCAAATCTGTGTTTGCGAATTTGCATTTTTGATGTTGAATTCCGATTTTGGGAATTACGCCCGCGATAGCATTTTCGCAGTTATTGCGGGCGCTATTTTGCTTCATGAATCAGGCTGTACGCTCCTAATGGGTTCATCATCATAACCAAAGTTATAATATCAGCCTCACTTGATACTGAAGCAAGTCTTCAACTAAAGACAAGTAAATAACGTTAAAAGGAGAGTTACTTACCCACAAAAAAGATAATCTTTCTCTTGTTTTCGTGTGCCTTATATAGCATATCCTAATCATGAAAGGATTGGCTGCATGGAAGAACTTGGTAAGCCACTTTTTGAAATCTGAAAAGTGTATCACGGATATTCTGTGGAAGTGAAACACACACACACACACACACACATATACATATATATATATATATATATGTCAAAACCATCTTCCCCAATGGAAAGAAGCTGAGTCGCACACATGACTTCATTTTGTGGCCATTTTAATTAAAGGCGAACAGCGTGATTAGGGACTTTACTGACGCGTTTCGTTTCCCTTGGAAACTTTTTCAAAGTGGTGTCCTACACCTCGCAGGCAGTCCGTTAGTTCCACAGTCCGGTTTTATTATTTTTTGCCTCGTTCTTCAATGGCATTTTAATGTGGAAGCATTCCATTTTCGAGTTGCCTTATGGAGCCTGTGGTCCCGACGGCTGTCTGCAAATTAAACCCTCCATATATATATATATGTTTCACACATGTTATAGTTAGCTGGACATTTTACTCATACAAAACCATTGAAATTCCCCCGTTATAGTTAGTTCAGCTACCTATAACTCGCGCGCCCGCAATCCACTGCTGATGACGTCACATATTACATCACTCATGACATGGTCAGTGACATCACTCATGACATCACTGTACCTGGTGGGCTAGTTGGCCCCTAGGGGACCTCTAGATTGAAGAGGAATTAATTCCCCAACTTAAAACGCGCCACAAGGCGTGTTTGCACACCCATCACCTCAAGCCCCACCCCCTACCTTCACCACTGTGCACACGCGCCCCGTGGCGCGTTTTAAGTTGTCTGCTGGTTTTCAGTTGTCTGCGTTTTAAGTTGTCTACTGGTGGTCGCCAGTAGGTAGTTATAGTTAGGACCGAGTAGAGCATTTTTCTTTTGCTTATAACTTTAGAGTTGTTTGATGAATCTTCATGACATTTTCAAAACGAATTCTTTGTTCATATCAGCTCCTATGTTGAAAGTTTGGGGGTGATTCGTCAAGGGGGGGCCGAGAAAAAAGGGGGGTCCCAAAACGTGTTTTCTCCATGTTAATATCCGTAGGAAGCTTTAGACAAGGCTTCAGGTCGAGCGGGTGACCGAAATTACCCCAACTTTGGCAGGGAGAAGGGTCTTGGTATAGAAAGCACACTTTTGTTTATTGTGCATAAATCCGTTCAGTAGTATTTGAGAAATATCGAAATTTACAGTTATCAATATTTGGGAATTATGCCATCTGATTGGCTTAGGCTTTACGAGCACGAGCTTGCTGCTGATTGGGTGCAAGCGGTTGCAACTAGGAAGTGTTGGCCGCCATTGTGTGATTCAGTTGAAGCGAGTAAGGAGGAAAAAAGTGGGAAAGAGGAGGCTAGGAGCACTGTGACCTCTGTGGGGTGTTTAGGGGGTGTTATAGAGGGGGTGCAAAGCGAAGTATTTACCACTACCGGTGTGAAAGTGCTGGGCTACGGAAATTAAGTGAGGTATTGAGGTATTGACTAGAGTGTGATGCTGCTAAGGTGAGGTGGTGCGGGTCTCGGGGATTAAAGCGTGAGCCCAAACCGTGTGTCTCATTCTGTGAGGTCATGTGCCCTGGCCGCTGCAGTATAGCTGTGGAAGTAGTGTCAGCATGTGTTTATACCTACTAGGATGAACTACTGACCAGTACTGGTCTGAAAGTCCTGTAGTACGGAAAATATGTGAGGTAGTGTCTAGAGCAGGGGTCTTTAAACTGTGGGGCGCGACCCCCAGGGGGGCCATGGAGTGGTAGGAAGGGGGTCGCGCATTCCCTTCACACTTCTGCCCAGGCCCATAGCTTCAACCCCCTCCTTCCCCGTAGTGTCTCTCTGCCAGGGCTGCTGCAGTGCAGCTCGCGCAACTGGGGGCTCGGCTGGGAGGTGTCTGGAGTCTTATCTCCGGCCGCCTGAGCTTTTCACAGGTCTTTAAAGACCATTTGCATATTTACATGCCTTTGTTAACTGGTTACCTAGGCTTAATTTTTTTAATGGTTCCAGTACCCCCTGGGTCCTACTCTGCCTATTCCTTACCTTTGTATTTTTACACTTACTGCTGTAGTGTGAGAATGCATTTAACGAAAAGAAATATAAAGTTGGGTAGCCAAAAGAAAAATGCCTGCCGTGTGTTGTTTAAAGAGCCAGAAGAGACCTGCTCTAAATAAAAAAGTATGTATTAATTAGCTATGTTACTTTTCTGTCTTTGTTCTCTTTATTTATCAGTCATGGATCATTGAGGCAGCCCTAGAACACAATTAAAAGTGCATTCTATTTATATTTGCTGTTCTAAGTATTCACAGATAAGTGCCAAACATACAGCTTTAGGTGACTGCTTATTTCTAGGCCATCAAAATAATGAGCTGTATCGGCACATTATTTATTTCCTCTTCCCTCGATCCCTGATTAATGCCATTATAGCAATAGTTTAACTTATATCTGAAACCCTACGCTTCAAGTTTCTGGGAATGCACCCTGCATTCAGACAACTCTTGCCTTCACTTTCACGCTCGCCCTGCACTCACACTGATCACCATGCACTAATAGTGATAACAAAACGCGCTCACAGCGATCACAATGCACTCACACTGATCACAATGCACTCACATTGATCACAATGCACTCACATTGATCACAATGCACTCACACTTATCACCATGCACTCACACCATTCACCCGCTCACCCTGCACTAACAGTGATCACAATGCACTCACACTGATCACCGTGCACTCACACCATTCACCCGCTCACTCTGCACTAACAGCGATCACAATGCACTCACACTGATAACAATGCACTCGCACTGATCACAATGCACTCACACTGATCACAGTGATCACCATGCACTCACAACATTCACCCGCTCACCCTGCACTCACAGTGATCACTCTGCACTAACAATGCGCTTGCGTTGTTCACCCTGTACCTCACCCTGCAGTCACATGAGCACACTACTCACCCTGCACTCATGTGACACTTCACGCACCTGTCCCCCCTCACTGCTCAATCTGTAGCTCACTCAAACAAGGCCATCACTAACCATGCATTAATTCGTCCCACTCTGCACTTACAGCCGAACCCACATTCATATGGTCACCTCACTCACCCTGCAGTCACTCCTTTTACCCTACTCTCGCACTGTTGCATCGCTCACCATGCAGTCACTTGGGTACTCTTGTCACACACACAGGGTTTAGAAATCTTTGTCAGGAGGGGGGTCCTTACGCCTGAAAATGTTGACAGGGGGTCTCGGCATCCAAAAGTTTGAAGACCTCTGGTCTAGAGTCTTATGGAACTAGGAAGTGTTGGCCGCCATTTTGTGATTCCATTGAAGTGAGTAAGGGGAAAAGGGCAAAAAATGTAGGAAAGCGGAGGGTAGGAGCACTGTAACCTCTGTGGGGTGTTTAGGGTGTGCTATACAGGGGCTGCGAAGCGAACTAGTCATACCTACCGGTCTGAAAGTGCTGGGCTATGGAAATTAAGTGAGGTATTGCCTAGAGTTTGATGCTGCTAAAATGAACTGGTGCGGGACTCGGGGATTAAAGCGCGAGTGCAAATTATGTGTGTTATGCTGTGAAGTCATGTGCTGTGGCTGCTGCAGTACACCAGTGGAAGTAGTGTCAGCATGTGTTCATATCTAGTAGGAGGAACTACTGACTCATACTGGTCTGAAAGTCCTTGGGTACGGAATATATGTGAGGTTCTGTCTAGTCTCATGCTGCTAAGCTGAGCAGCTGCCAGACTCGGGGATGAAAGCGTGAGCCTAAACTGTGTGTCATATGTTGGGAAGTCATGTGCTCTCGGCGCTGTGCCATACGTGTCCAAGTAGGTTGAGCATGTAGTTATAGCTACTTGGATGAACTTTTGTTATGAACATTGTAGCTTATGTATGGTGCTTAGGGGGTGTTATAGAGGGAGTGCAAAGTTAAATTCGGCGTATCAAATCAATTCGGTATTTGTGAAGTGCTAACTACTCACTCCTACGGGTATGATGGCACTGGGAGCGTAAGCTGAGCTGCTGATATACTCAGGGTAAAGCTGTTGAACTACTGACCCCTACGGGTCTGAAAGTCTGGGGTAAGGAAATTAAGTGAGGTATTGCCTAGAGTGTCATGCTGTTAATTTGAGCTGCTGCTGGACTCGGGGATGAAACTGTGAGCCTAGACTGTGTGTGCTATGCTGTGAAGTCATATGCTCTGGGCGCTGTGCCACACCTGTCCAACTTGTATATGGTGCTTAGGTGGTGTTGTATATGCGAAGGTAAATCAATACGGTATTTGTAAAGTGCAAACTACTCACCCCTATGGGTGAGAAGAGCCAGGGATCAAAGCGAGAGCTCTGTGCTGCAAAGTGAGATGGTCTGGCCGCTGCGCCACAGCTGTGTGGAGAATACATTTTGGCGAGGGTCCGGAAGTTGCCGTTATCTGGCCCTAAAATAGCGGGCCTATGTTGTAAGTCATAGGGTGGCTCTAAAAAAGAGCCCTTGTGTACATTAGTTGAAGCTACATATAAGTGCAGATGCGCAGTTTCAAGTTATTCAGGAAAACTCTGTTTCCCTGATCTGTGAAGTGTACTCCATCACTTCTGTAGATATCCGCCACTGAGGCCAGAGATTAGGGACTATATTATCAAGGAATGGCAATAACATTATCTCCACTTTAGCGGCAGGAAACTGCTGCTAAAACGGCGATAAGGGGCTTGATAATATGCCCTTGTGAATTCCCTTACAAGCCCAGGTTCTGGTGTCAACCAGGGCTTCTTTGGGAATTCACAAGGGCATATTATCAAGCCCATAATTGCCGCTTTAGCAGCAGTTTCCTGGCGATAACGTTATCACCATTCTTTGATAATATAATCCTACATTATTAGCTACAGGAAAATCGCTTGTATGCACCTGTGAACCCAGGGTGCTGCACCCCAGCCCCTTCCCCCACACTGTGCTCAATTGTAGGTCGATTCAAAAAAGGGGGTGGTGATGGACAGAGTTTCTGAATTAAGCAGAATACTCCTACCCAGTTAACAGATCAGGGCTTGATCCATCACCGTTTTTTAGCTCACTGCACCATCCCAGCTGTAGGTCGGGCACACTGAGGTTTCACTGTTCACCTGCCACCACCGGTGTGTCCCACGACGTGTTGGTGCAAGCTCCGAGTCCGGGGTACGTTTGTACGGTAGGAGAGCAAGTCTCCGGTCGCTGATGGTTTCTTGATACCATGATGGAAAGCATCAGAATGCCCAGGGCATCATCACGGGGTGTGCTCCCGCTCCGCCTGTCTTGAGCCAATCAATTCAGTGTCTGAAAAGGGAGAAATAATTTAATGGTGGAAACGTCTGGAGGTAAATTAAGGTTTATTTCAGGCAGGAGTTGAGTGCATCCTTCGTTTTTGAAGTTCGATCTACCAACTGTTAGTGGTAATCGTGGTTCAAAGAGGAGTTGGAGTTCACGAGAATTCACAAGGTTCAATAATACGGTATACGAAGGTTCACATAGAAATGAACAGAGCGCATGGTAAAAGTATAATGTGCACATGTAATGCAGTGGCAGAAGGCTGTGTGCATGTACACTTAGTAACGAGCTCACTACAGTGCCCTAAAAGCCAATGCCACATGTCTGTAGAGCACCGCTGCCTGCTGGCTCAGGCCTACAGTATGGTCCAGCAGGTCCTTAAAAGGAGACAGAGATGTGACTGAATGAGGTCAGAGATCACATCATTACGCACAGCAACATCGCTTGTTCGCACCTGGCAGCCAGGCTGATGCACCCTACCCCTCCCTCAGCACCGCACTCAACAGGTGTCTTTAGGGCAGCGCTGCCCGCTGGCTCAGACCTACAGTACGGTCCAGCAGGTCTTTAAAATGAGACAGAGATGAGACTGAATCAGGTCAGAGATCACATCATTACGCACTGCAACATCGCTTATTCGCACCTGCCCAGCCAGACTGATGCACCCCACCCCTCCCGCCACACCACGCTCAATTGGATGCCCTCTGCACCCAGGCCACTCTGCTCACCTGCTGTCATTGTTGTGTGAGCAAACACTACGAGCAGCAGTGCTCACAATTCAGCTGCAGTGATGATTTCAGGATGGTGTACATCTCATGGACCTCTTTCGAAGACGATGGGCAGTAGGGCTCACAATTTAGAGCTAGTGTTGATTACCAGGATGGTGTACACCTCATGGATCCCTTTTTTTTTTATTGCACATTGTGATATGCGAGGTGGATGCGGCCATATCATCTGAGGCAGTGTGGAAGAAGAGAGACATGTGGCATTGTGGTTATCCTACTTTTATGTACGCAAAGTGGGCTGGGCTTGGGTACGCCAGGCCAGCGTAGGGGTGTCAATAAATATTCTGGGGTCCTGGGCGTTGTTCAGTTCCTGGCTGGCCAGGAAGTGTACTTATGTATGTTTCTTTTGTAGTTTTGACCTCGCAGAGTGTGCAATTTACATTAGTGTAGCATGTGTCGGGAGGGCGGCAACTATCGCTAATGAGATGGTGTTTGAAAAGATTGAATGGCGAACACCACATGTCGTTTTCAAGGTTGTGGATATGCGCAGACACGCATGTCAATGGTGTGGGATATTATTGAAAGTGTTGCTATTGCGAAGCGTATACATGTGAATGTGCTCAGATGGAGGGAGGATCAGCAGTGAGACTACGTCATACACAGTGATAATACTCATTACAGTCAAGCAATGCATGTCAAACGTGAATCTGAAAGTCTCACATATAACACACTACTATATTGGTAAAGCCTGACAACAGAGCGCACAGCAAAAGAAATCTACACATTGCTGGTTACTATTTGTCACATGTGATCTAGGATGTGCACTCTGCCCGTGGCTTCTGATACTTCTTAGAGCCACAAATACCCAGGTCAAAAGGGGGCACAATAATGTGCAAAACACACATCAGGGGCATCGTGTAACACACATTTGTTTTTTGATGGAATGTTTGAGATTCATGGCAATCACACGTTGGAAGCCTAATGTACAGACCATGAATATTGATCAAGATGATCGTTGCATGTTGTGTGTAGTATAAGATATGTGTATACAGGAAAACACTTATCAAAAAAGCTTTCTAAGCAGAAGGGGTGTCTCATCAAACAATGTAGAGAGAATGAGTAAAATGGGTGGGGTCGTCCAACTGTTACAATGGGAAATGTTGTGAAGCAATCAAATGCTTTTTTTTAAGGTCACATGGCAATCGCGCACCAGGCGCGCAAGGAGGCCGTACCCGACTCGATTTTGACAAAATATATTTATATATAAGTTTATTACAGTTAGAAATATATAAATGTTTAAAATATTTTAGATTATCTCTTGCTCTCATATACTGTTTAAAGTTATTTAGATATTCTTTTGAGACAAAACAAATGAGGGAATGGCGTACCCGGAGCGACACTATACGTCTGTGATGTAACAGAGGGCCTGGCAGCGGGTACTCGTCGCATACGCAACGTGCATCGGGTGCGACCCCATACGAACACGACGTAACGCTTGGCTTGGTACTGCGTACCCGTCGGATACCAAAGTAGCAGCTGGGGTGACTTCGTGCGTATATGATGTTATGTGGGATGCGGTGCTACGAAGTCGTCAGAAACTAAATGCGCATAAATATGAGTTTAGCAATATGGCGGATAGGATTCGCGTGGTGATAGAGTTTGGTACGCTACCGGTATGCGAGTGCAGTTTTCTCTCCCCCCAAAAAACCATATATATACATATTTTGGGGGAAGATATAAAACATTACATAATTTTTTTAAGTTAAAATAGAGTTCCAAAATATTTTTTCAAAAATTGAAAAAAATATAGGTTTTAGAAACATTAAAATATGAAATAAACATTTAAAAAACTTTAGAAATTCACTGAAAAAACCATAGGTTTCAGGCACATTATAGTTAGGAATTAGCATTTAAAAAACCTAAGAAATTCATTAAAAAACATAGGTTTCAGGGACGTTCTAGTTAGTTGAACATTTAACTCACATAAAACCAGAGAAATTCGCCTGTCATAGTTAGTTGAGCAAACTATAAATTGCGCGCCCGCAATGCACTGCTGATGATGTCACATATTACATCACTCATGACATGGTCAGTGACATCACTCATGACATCACTCATGACATCATTAATGTGACAATCTGATGCACATTCTGATGCTCTAATATAAACTTTGATACACCCATTCTAAAATGCTGACTACTATTTTTGATACCATACAGATAATAATGCCATATACTACATAGCACTCACTATTTCTTAGGTCTTCACACACATCCAGTCACGTATACATGTAGTTACTCATCAATACAGGACTATGATATGCACTCATACATCTATACATGCAATCACACTATGCCACTCATCCATAGAGTTACTTACAAACCTAGTCAGTAATGCAAAGAATCAATCACATACCCATTTAATCATGTATACAGTTATACACACCAACATCGTTTTTTTAGACATACCACATCACTTATTTATACATATACTAACACATATTTAATGTCTTATACAATCACTGATAGAAGCAGAAACTTATTTATACACCCACTCTTCAAATAAATTAGTTTCACGTATACTCATTTATATACTCCAACGCACACATATAGTGTCGTAAAACATATGTAGTTAGTCACAGATATACCACTGAGACATTTATTCACTCACCAACACACCCATAGACACACTAACTCACCCACACAGCCCTTCCCAGATGCACTTTTTAATCCATACAACCACTGAATCACCCACTCGGACATCTATGCACAGACTCATACACCCACCCACGCACCCACCCACACAGACACTCAGAGACCCATACAGATACTCAAACAACAAATAAATAACCTATATAGACACTCATGCAGCTATTCAGCAAACCATGCAGTTGCTTACACACCAATGGAGAGACTAATACAGACTTTCACACAGTTTAGTCACTAACTCATGCATTTAGTAAGACATGTTCAATCACTTACTTATACAGTCAGTCACGCACCTACGAAATAATTCCTTTAGGCACTTGTAAATGTATTCATTCTTCAATACACCTTGGCAAATATATATAAAACATATTTGAACTTTACAGAAACACACATTCATTGGATGATGTCATGAGTGATGTCATCAGTGATGTCATTTGAGATATTTATTTAAAGACAAGGGAACCCTAAAGGTAGCCAAGGACCTAGGGTATCAGTTAATTGTATGGAACAGTGGTCCTTGTTAAAGCACAAAATGCAGAGAGTAAATATAGAACAAAATTGATTCTATATTGCCTACCCAGCCGGATAGACAATTTAATACACATGAATAAGATTTCTGTCCAGGTACAGTTGCAATATCCAGTGGGATACAGTCCTGTATCCAAAGCAATACATAACAAAGTTGTGACAAGGTGACAGGTGACAATTTAAACACACTAATCGTAAAGAAAACAAAACAAAATTCAAAACAGTCAGGCGAAACAGAAGGAGAGCGTGTTCATAATTATACATGATGCGACAAGCATGATATGTAGCTACAGACGTGACACATTGAGATAGAATTATTCGTATGCACGCTGTTTTTTAAGGTCGACGACGTTTTGATCCATTTCATGGGATAACTGGGATCATCATCGGGACAAAAATTACTGTAAGCCTGAGATTACCCAATGTCAAGGTACAGCAATATTTGAAAAACCTAAAGAAATGGGGGAAAAAGGGGAAAAAGGGGGGGAAAAGAACAGAAAAAGATTCTACAAGTAAAAACTAATTGTAGTGCATTTTGTCATTCATACAACACCATATACGAGCTCATAATGCGAAGAATTGAGGAGTAACTGCTAGAAGTGGAGTTATAGAAAATAATTGCAGTGCTGATACGAATTATATTGAGGCCAACCGTAATGTGCATAATAGTACGTGGGAGTGGACGAGGAAAAACGAGATAAACGCCGGGTGTAGGGGCTGAGAGCACGAGCGTATCAAACTGTTGCCGCCAGGTAATGGGAACATGCATGATGTGCATAACGAGCAAGAGCAAGGTGCAGAGTCTAATCTCGAGTGTCTCGAATCAAAACAACGTGAAATATAACATGCGGAGCATCTGAGGAATTATCCGGTGGTGGGGGCGGTAATAGCATGCCGGACGGACACTAAATAATTGAGAATGAGCAAGTTACCTATTGGTGCGAGGCAAAAGGACTGAATGGTCACAAAGGGAAGGAATCCAGTTCCTTACAACGGGGTGTACAAGGTTCTATGGGAAATAAAAAATGGAATTTGAGAACAAGCATTGGAAATGCAATAGGGCTCGCATTAGAAGAGTTGGAGCTATTGGTCTTGTAAATCTAATAATTTTTTAAGTATTAATTTTGTTATTGTAAATGGCAATATTTATAGAATTTGCAAATGTGACACCTATAGCATTATTTAACATTTTTTTGTGTCATTTGTAATAAAGCTTGAAACATTGACAGAACATATTTGAACAAGTGATGCTGTGGTTGCGCTGAGTGATGCTGTGGTTGCGCTGAGTGATGCTGTGGTTGCGCTGAGTGATGCTGTGGTTGCGCTGAGTGATGCTGTGGTTGCGCTGAGTGATGCTGTGGTTGTGCTGAGTGATGCTGTGGTTGCGCTGAGTGATGCTGTGGTTGCATTCTGCCAAAAAAAACATCCTGCCAAATAAAAAAAACACGGTTTTCCGCATCGCAGACACTTAAGAAAAAAGTATTTGCTTGCACAAGGCCACTGCATAAAATAAAGTTACTAAAATTAACTCACTGAACCTATAATGTTTACAAAATCATACATGCTGAAATCACAGGCGGGTGCGTAAACACATAAGGTAACATGCACGCAAACACACACCAGAAGCTCAAACATATGCAGAAAACATGCACACGCACACAAACGTTTCACACACACACGACAGAAGGCAGGAAGGTTTAGAAGGTAATTGGACCCAGAGCAGGGAGAGTGGACCGAGCACAACGAGTTGCAACACGGCCGTGGAACAAAAGCTTGATTCACCATGTCAACAGATGAAAGGAAACCTGGTCCAAGACATAATAACTGTGCCCTAATGCACGTAATAGCATAAAACGAAAGTGTGTATGTGCACCTCCAAGACGAGACAGCAGCTGCCAGAGTCCCTCCCCTTCTATGGTGGTGAGAGGGGTTTATTGACAGAATTGTGAGAAGCAGCTGATTTAAACAAGACTAAAGAATTCTGATGACCTGCTGCATTAACTACAAAGTAGCAAAGAATAGTATCTCTCACAACGTGTTTTTAAAAAACTGAACACCTCCAGAGGGCAGCAGAATGAGTCGGGGCATCGCATCGCCAGACTGATTGGCAAGAAAGTCCGTAAAAAAAACAAAAAAAACATCAAGAGCTATCAGATGTATGCAGGAACAGGCTGCCAGATGGTGCGAAAGATAGCATTTACAAAACCGTGTTTGAAGCAGCCAGAAAGGGCTTGGCGGACAGCAGGCTTGTCAACGAGCTCTGCTCTTCATCATGTCTGTCACTGCTGCTGCCTGCCCGCAAGCTTTTACTGCCAGCAGCTGCAAGCAAATGCATACAAACATATACACAGACACACGCACACACATACACACAGGCGGGTGTGTAAACACATAAGGTAACATGCACGCAAACACACACCAGAAGCTCAAACATATGCAGAAAACATGCACACGCACACACACAAAGGTTTCACACACATACGACAGAAGCCAGGAAGGGCTGTGGCATGGGTGACCAGCCTGCCGTTTCTGCTAGTGCCGGGCCTCACATTGCATCACATATTTGGCCAAAACCGCAGTGTAATTAAATGAAGCATGTTCTACTCATGGCGTTCACACAGATCACTGCAAGGCCTTCTCTGGTATGTGATGCCAGATTAGTGCGGGAGATGTGAGCCATAGCTTCCAATGAGTTTCACAATTCACTGTAAACACATGTTAACGAAATGTGAGCATACTTCGTAATGGGGGCACTGGTGTACAGTGTTGATAATGAAAACACAATAGGTAATTATTTTATGCTGTGTAAACCATCGCATTGCAACCTCGTGCATGCAAGTTCTTTACGCTTGTACATAGGCAGGTGAGTTAGAGGTGAAAGTTTGTAGTATGACAGACTGAGTTGTGGCGGAGTTTTTTACTCTATGTCTGAAGCATCGAAATACAGAAATTTAAACAAGATTAATTAACAAGTTACAAAAGAATAGCATGACAGCTATTTTTAGTGCTGAGGCTGCTGCGATGTTAAACAAGATGTCGCACCGGGAAGTGAAGTGAATAAATTAGGGGAGGAGAAATGCCTGAGGCAGAGAGCAGAGCACACGCTGGGGATGCCTGTGGGAGGGAGGCTGGTGGGAAGAAACACCAAAAAGACGCACGATTACTCTGATTCCTATCAGTATTTCCCGCAAAAACAATGTGAAACCATGTAGTTTTTAACAACATATTCCAAGAAACGGAACAAAATCAGTGCGCAGAACGCAGCAAGCTCCCTAGGAAAACAATATCCGTTGCAAACACAGTGTTGATCATGAAAACATAATAATTAATTATTTTATGCTGTGTAAACCATCGCATTGCGAACTCGTGCATGCAAGTTCTTTACGCTTGTACATAGGCAGGTGAGTTAGAGGTGAAAGTTTGTAGTATAACAGACTGAGTTGTGGCGGAGTTTTTTACTCTATGTTTGAAGCATCGTAATACAGAAATATAAACAAGATTAATTAACAAGTTACAAAAGAATAGCATGGCAGCTATTTTTAGTGCTGAGGCTGCTGCGATGTTAAACAAGCTGTCGCACCGGGAAGTTAAGTGAATAAATTAGGGGAGGAGAAATGCTTGAGGGAGAGAGCAGAGCACACGCTGAGAAGCTTGTGGGAGGGAGGCTGGGCTGCCTTTGATGTGGTAATGCGAGGCAGGCAGGCAGGCAGGCGGCTGGTGGCATTGTGCACGCCCTTTTTAGGGCTTGCGCTTGTGCAATGACCTAAAAAGCACATGCACTGCATGGAATCGCCAGTGGAATCGTGCTTGGTTAAACTCTGGATAAGCCAGTATAGAGCTTCGCCAGCTATGCGCAAGCGCATCAGCAGGCGAGCCCTAAAAACCGGAGATATCGTGCGGAAAACTATGAGGTGAGGCAACGGGGAATTACCTGTTTGTGAAGACTAATGAGCTTGTAGCTGGTCCTGGTGGGAAGCCGGTGGCTTGTGAAGGGAAAAATACACGGAAATGTAGCAATAGTGCTAGTGCTCACTAGATCGATATTCCGGTATTTGTAAGCAGAACATACCTTACTGATATAGTGGCCGGACAGCGCCTGATGGCTGGGGGTCTGGAGACACTCAGTCAATGCCGCGTGGTGAGGAACCGGCAATTGGGATCGATGGATACCGTTAGTCAGCCGTTCTCTGGATTACAATGCCTATGCATGATGGCTCAGGGGGATCTGGGCTACGTGATACAAGGGAGTGCTTATTACATTCTGGTGCAAAGGCATATTTTATGATGCAGGTCTGGATATATTGGGCCAACCGAAAAAGGGTCTCTTCAGTGGCGGGAGGGTGGTTTTTGTCCATTAATTGTGGTCCATTAATATATCCGTCTATTGCCTCTTGGTTGATGTTCAGTAACTCTGTTCCAGGTCTTTGATTTTAAAGACAAACTCTTTTCCTTTAACCTTCTTTGTGTGTTATTAGGTGGTATATTCAATGCTTAAGATCTCCTCCTTTATGTAAGTATAAACTTTTAAAAATCCTTTTGTCATTTTAAAATCTTTGTTGGTGTAAGAAATTCCTTAACAATTCAATTCAATTTAATTTGATTACTTTATTCGGATAAAAACATATCCAAAAAAGAATAAGTCACATTTCAGCATACAAAATACACGATTGCATCATAATATCAGATGTAAATCAAATACATTCAAACATTGTTCATAAAGTGCACATGGAATTGCTGGTGCGCACAGTAGTTTTTTTAAAAGCGCCTTCTCGGAAGGCCAATTCATCATCTTCCAAAAGAAGGATAGATCTATATGCAACTTCAAGGTGGACAGGTGATTTTTTTTTTTTTTTAGAAAAAGTATTAAAAGCCATTTTGCATACTTTATATAACACTTGCAGAAGAATAAAAGTTGCAAGATGGTTTGCCCGCTCTGGTCGTTGCACGGACAAGGCAAAAGATCAAGATTAGCCTGAAAATCAAGGGCAAAAAAGTAAGAATTTCACAGTGCTCACTCTAAAGCAAAAATAAGTCCCCTCTTCCATCGACATATAGGTTTTATAAGGTAACTGGCCAACTGGTGAAAGGTATTCTCAATTGAAATAAAAGCAGCTACAGCTAGTTTATTAGACTCCCTATCTAGTCTTGCCTTACTAGAATGCGTATAGAGTGAAGTTTGAACTTCTTTTTAGCTAACAGAATCTATCTCATTTGGGTTTGCAAAAATATGTTCAGAGTTAACCCTGGTTAGACTTGAATGGACCACTGCTAGCCACTGGCTACCCATTCCCTTTTCACATTTAAGACAATCTCCTATTATCTCTCGTGTGAGAGTTGCTGCTGGATTTTTGCACATGGCTAGCAAGAATAGAGTGGGCGTGCCTGTATATAGTCTTCAATATAATGTATGTTCAATTAACTATGGCAAGGATATTGGACATTGAGATGAGGGCACCTAAACATTTCCTACAAAACCTGTTTTCTACACGCTGGATGCTACAGCTCCTTGAAAAACCCCAGACCTCCACGCCATAGGTTACCGTGGGAACGTTTAAAAAAGTTTAAATAGCTAAAACAGCCCCCTTCATTCTAGGTTGTGGTAGGCTAAGGACCGAGTTAATAGCTTTGGAGAACTTATTCCGGCAGTATGCCATGTGGTCAGCCTAAAACCATTAGCGGCAAAGTCCAGCCCCAGATTGGGGAAAGTGCTAGTGCATTGCAAACTTTGATTGCCCACGGAAATAAAGTTTAAAAGGTGTTTCCTCTGCCCACAAGCCATAATAATTTTTTTTTAATTAGTGCATAGATCTAGGGTGGCCATAAAATTGACAAACCCTTGTACTAAAAGGCATAGAGCGTGAGGTATGTGGCCCATTAAAACTAGATCGTCAGCGTATAATAGGGCAGGGAGTATATTGCCATTAATTCTGGGGACATCATTGGTTAGCTCAATCAGTATTTTGTGTAAATTATTAATATATTTTGATGAAGAGTAGGGGGGCCAGAACACATCCCTGCCTGACCCCGCTACCAACCCTGATGTCATTAGAGACCTCGCCCCTATATTAATCATAACACAAGCTCTTAGGTCCTTGTCCAAATATGCTAAGAAATGTACTAAAGCCTCGCCTAGCCAATATTCTAATAGGATTGACCATAGTCGTGACCGGTTTACATAATCGAAAGCTGAAGTCAAATCCATAAAAGGTGACCCCTGTGCAATAGTGTATTTCCCAATTATTAGATTGAGGTTTGAACATTGCTCGATTTATTTTAGTGTGTTTTATATAGCGCACGGCTACCCCAACGGGGTTTCCCGGCGCTTCTGAGAGTGTAAATAAATCTTACTCCTGAGGGATTTAGCAAAAGAGGAATGTTTTTAGTGCCTTACGAAAAGGAAGCTCGTCCTGGATCATCCGGATGGCAAGAGGGAGTTTGTTCCAGAGGGATGCGGTGCAAGTTTGGAAGGTTTTCCCCCCAGAACGTTTTTTGTGAAATCTAGAGGTGGTAAGGAGATTTTTGGAACCAGAACGAAGAGATCTGACATTCCTGTAGGGGCGCAAACAGGAAGAAAGGTAGGCGGAGCCTTTTCCCTTTATTGCCCTGTGAGCCAGTGTGAGGGCTTTGAATTCAGCCCTCTTCTGTATTGGTAGCCAGTGAAGCGAGCGCCGGTGTGGGGAGATATGCTCTCTGAGGGAAATGCCACATACCAAACGAACTGCTGCGTTTTGGACTGTCTGTAGTCGATGGCAGAGCCCTGCAGCCAAACCAATATACAGACCGTTAGCATAGTCTAGGTGTGATGTGATCAAGGCCTGGACTATGGTTCTCCTGGTGTTATTGGGGAGGAAGTTGATACATTTTTTAACCATCCGGATTTTGGAGAAGCAGGCTGTTGATACTGACTGTACTTGGTTGTGAAAGGAAAGGTTGGAGTCCCAACTGACTCCAAGATTTTTTACGGATTCCTTAGGTGATGGGGGGGCTGAGGTCGAGTGGCCACCAAGGGTTAGAGTCCAAGGGGGATGGCTGATGGAAGAAAAGGACCTCGGTTTTCCCGGCATTAAGTCGGAGGCACTTGTTGTCCATCCAGCAGGCAATTCTACGCAGACAGTCTTTTAAGGGATCAAAAGAGGATTGAGAAAGTCTGTCATAGGAGAACAGGAGTTGGATATCGTCTGCGTATGAGTTGGCTTTAATTCAAGACTGAGCAATCATCTCAGCAAGCGGGGAAAAGTAAACATTCAAAAGAAGTGGGCTTAAGGAAGAGCCCTGAGGGACTCCCCACTTTAGTGGCCGGCTGTTGGAAGTATACGGGGGGTGAATAGCACCTGAGTCCTGTTGGACAAAAAAGAGGACAGCCGCTTCAAGGCCTGGCCCTGAATGCCCTTGGAGTGGAGACGATCAAGGAGGACAGAATGAGAGACGGTGTCGAATGCTGCCGACAAATCCAGCAGCACCAACACCGCCCTTGAACCTCCATCAAGTTTCCAGCGCACAGCATCAGCCATCTCTATCAGGGCCGATTCCGTGCTGTGACCCTGTCTAAATCCATGTTGCGAATCATGGAGTGACCCGTGGGTTTCCAAAAAGTTTGCAAGTTGTTTCTGCACTATTTTTTCTAGTACCTTGGCTGGGGCCAGTAACAGGGGGATGGGTCTGTAGTTAGCCGGCTCGTTGGGATCAGCATTAGTCTTTTTAAGAATAGGGACTAGTTGTGCATACTTCCACGAGTCTGGAAAGATACCAGTCCGAAGGGAGTCATTCCAAATGCTATTCAGGATTGGGTTAAGAAGACGGTCTAAGGCTTTATAATGTTTGGCCGGCCAAGGATCGGTCGGCGAGCCAGATCTACATTTAGATAGGTCTGCTAAAGAGAGATCAAGGGAGATGTCTTCAAAATTAGTTAAGATCTGGGCAGGTTCTGAATCAGGAATTGTGTTTACTGTGGAATTGTGGGTGAGGTCAGAGCAATTTTTTCTAGGAAAGGAGTTGTGAATGATGGCAATTTTATCCTCAAAGTAATCGGAAAGACGATTGCAGAGGGATTGTGAGACAGGGGACTGGCGTTTTAGGGCCAGAGGGTCGGTAAATGATCTCACAGTGTTAAAGATCTCTCTTGTGGAGCCATGGGCGCTGTTGATTATTTCTTCTAGGTAGATTCTTTTATGATCTATGATCTTTTTCCTATACCTTTTGAGGGCTGATTTATATTCCATTTTACTATCAGAGGAATATGAGAGTCTCTAGCGTCTTTCCAAAAGTTTACAGGCAGACTTGCATTTGCGTAGTTCTTCTGAGAACCAAGGTGCAGAGGGAGATTTTTAATTCGCCTGATGGGAGCGATTGAATCAATAGCAGAGACAATCCAGCTGTTAAAGTTGTCCAGCCTGGAGTCTAGATCGAAAGCGTCCCTTGGGGTAGTGGAGCCCAAAAGAGCTCCAAGGCTATCTGGGGAGATATTGCTCCAGTTACGACCGAATGTTTTGGTCTGAACACAAGGTCTTTCTTGGTGGAATAAACAGATGGAAAATGGAATAAAGAAATGGTCCGACCAAGTCACCGGATAAGGGTCACCAGTAACTAAGTCAGGCAAATTGGAACAAATCAGGTCAAGAGTATGACCGGCCTTGTGAGTGGGGCTGCAGATCCATTGCTTTAAGCCTCCGTCAGAAAGCGTAGAGAGGAAATTGGAGCTTGTGGGATCCGAGGCATCCTCCACATGGAGGTTAAAGTCCCCGAGTAAGGTAAAATTTGCGTAGCGCGAGCAGGCCTGGAGAACATAGTCTAAAAAGTCCGGCAGGGAAGAGGTCTTGGATTTAGGGGGTCGGTAGACAAGTAGGCCTGTAAGGGTAATGTTTGCTGGAAAATAAATGCAAAATGGGAGTGCCTCAATGGAGTCTATTTGAGTGTAAGGAAAGGCGGAAATGGTCCATACAGATCTATAGATTATAGCAATGCCTCCGCCATGATTGCGACTTTGTCTGTTCGCACAATGAATATTATAACCTGAGGGGATGGCCAGGGTGAGTGCGGGATTGGTTTCCTCCCCTAGCGAAGTTTCCGTCAAAAAATGAATATCCCAGTTATTGTCTGATAGGGATAGAGCTATATCAAGCGAGTGTTTTACTAGCGAGCGACAGTTGATGAGGCCTGCTTTAATCCTGACATTTTTATTAGAGAGTGAGGACCGCTTAGGGTTCAGGCAGAGAGGACAGTGAGACATAGATAGGCTGTCTGCCTGATCAAAGTTACAAGGCATACAGGGGAAGGTAGGGGTTGTAATATCGAAGGGAAGGGGATACGAAAAGGCACATTGGGATGCTCTTAAGCTAAGTAAAGTATTTCTATCATACCTATGAATGGAAGGTGCAGCATGGTCTCTGGCCTTGGTCACGTCCTGGTTACGGACGGGCACAGACGGGCAGGACTCTGGCACGACTCCGGCGCAGGTCCGGCGTGTCCGCGGTGCGCATCCGCTGCGCGGAGTCATGCCTTTCCCTTTTTATACTCTCCGCTACAGTGCGAGAGTAGGCTTCCCCAAACAAAGATGGCGGGACTAAAATTCAGCCCGTCCGGGACACCGCTGACTCAGCCCTGAGTCAGCTGATGTAGGTACGGGTCGCAGGGGGGTGCGGGGGAGTATCGGTAGGCTCACCGTGCTTCTTTACATCAAGCAGGCGGCAGCTTGTGTAAAAGGTAAAAACCGCTTTCAATTTCGGCGGATTGGCAATGGGCAAAGTGAAATAATTAAAAGCTTAGTAGTCAAGCAAGCAAAAAATACAGTGCAGATATTTTAAAAACGAGCTACAAAATACAGAGCACAGAGTGACACAACCTCTCGGCTTCCGCCTCAAGAGGGAATAAGAACACAGCTAAGATACAAGGCTTCAGCTGGGTGCCCTTTTTATACTCTCCGCTACAGTGCGAGAGTAGGCTTCCCCAAACAAAGATGGCGGCACTAAAATTCAGCCCGTCCGGGACACCGCTGACTCAGCCCTGAGTCGGCTGATGTAGGTCCGGGTCGCAGGGGGGGTGCGGGGGAGGATCGGTAGGCTCACCGTGCTTCTTTACATCAAGCAGGCGGCAGCTGGTGTAAAAGGTAAAAAACATTTTCAATTTCGGCGGATTGGCAATGGGCAAAGTGAAATAATTAAAAGCTTAGTAGTCAAGCAAGCAAGTGGGGGAATTGTGTAAATCATTATTATAAAAATTAAGTAAATAAATAGATACCCCCTTTTGTATAGCTAAGATTGGAATTTTTCGCTACGGTTGTGTAA
The DNA here is from genome assembly GCF_964263255.1 of Lissotriton vulgaris. Classification (NCBI taxonomy): domain Eukaryota; kingdom Metazoa; phylum Chordata; class Amphibia; order Caudata; family Salamandridae; genus Lissotriton; species Lissotriton vulgaris. The sequence continues at coordinate 849,114,466 of NC_141695.1, forward strand.
GACCTCAATGCTGCACCCTGCAGTGATGTTAACCCAGATGGAGAGACCACCAGATGATCAACCAGATTTAGGAGTTGGGGCCAGGACGATGGGGCCTACTTTGCTCCTGAAACCTAACTGACATGGTTTAAGATAAGGTTGTCTTCAGACCAAGTTTTGATCTTAATATATTAAACCCTCCCTAAAATTTTCAGAGAGTTATCAATCAGGGAAATGGGTCTGTAACAACTGGGTTGGGAGTGCTCACTCTTTTAAAAAATTGGGACAATGATGCTAGTTGACCAGGTACTAGGTAGTGGGGCATCGGTTAAATTGTTAAAAATATGTTCAGAAAAAGTGGAGCCCAAAAATCGGGTTTCTGCGTAATAAAGTCAAGGAGTAACCCATTGGTGCCGGGGGATTTATTGCCCATGCTCTGATGTATGGCATCCTCGACTTCTGTAGGGATATTAATACCCCTAGTGGGACTTGAAACCCAAGCAGGTCGTCTTCTTATGTAGGTGCTGTATAAATCTTCAAAAACTTAGCTTTGCAGGCCTTACTGGTTATATTTCAGCTGATCTGTGTTAGAGGTTGTCCCATTTCTCTTATGTCGTTAACAGCAGCCCAAAACGTTTTCCTATTCTTTAGGCTAGCAGCATTGGCAAGAGCAGCCCATCGATCAGATAGTAATTCATCCTTCCTATGAGATATGACTAGCTTGTACTTCTGTCTGAGTGACTTAATTAGGGAGGGGCACATTGGGTTGGTTGATAGGGCCTTTCGTAGTTGTCTATTGATCACTGAACACTCAATATTGAACCATCTAGGTCCATGCTGCGTAGAGGCAGCAGGTTTTGATAGCGGAGATTTTATAACCTCACAAAGTTTAACAAATGCGCTAATAACCTCGGGTTAGGTTCCCATCCAGGCAGACAGGAGTCAAAAAGTTCCAAATTATCTCTAGCCACCATATGGAACCGATCAGCACTATTAACTCCTCGCCACACTTGTCTTAATTTGTCTATTGAAGGTGCCAAATCCCTAGCACCACATTCTATTTTGTACGTCGGCCTCAGAGACAATTTAAGCATTACTTGGATCGGGTTGTGGTCGCCATGGTGTGTAGGGACAATGGCGGCTTTCACTAACAAGTCTTCAAGGGTGAGGGAAATAAAGATATAATCAAAGGTGGTTGCACTACCCCTTCCTCTAAATGTTGGGGCGGTGGGTTGTATCATTAGTTACAGCGACGATATCCATGACATTACTCAAGGCATGATTTTGCAAATATTCCTTTAGCTCCACGTTCCTGTGACAAATTTGTCCTCTACTCCTTAACCATAGAGACATGGTGTCTTCACTGTGGAGCTCAGCATTAAAATCTCCACCCAAACAGATACAGTTTTTTGTTCAGGGCCAATGCGATTCTCTAAGGTGGCAACAAAGTCAAATAAACTAGTAAAAGTTAGGTTGGGGGAATTGTGTAAATCATTATTATAAAGATTAAGTAAATAAATAGATACCCCCTTTTGTATAGCTAAGATTGGAATTTGTCGCTACGGTTGTGTAGGACCTCAATGATGCACCCTGCAGTGATGTTAATCCAGATGGAGAGACCACCAGATGATCAACCAGATTTAGGAGTTGGGGCCAGGACGTTAAAGCATTCAAACCCCTCAAGGTATATATGTTTGGTGGCCCATGTTTCTTGGAACATCCAAATGTCCTGCTGTCTGACCAGTTCCAGCCAATCTACTAGGTCTATTTTTGATTGTAGGCTAGCGACATTCCAGCTGAGTATGTTCAGGTCTGGGCTGACGCAAGCCTTGGGTATAGTTGTGGTGACTTGATTGTGTAACTCAGATATATTGGAAGGGTGTGAGTATATATAGTTGACCTCATCAGTTATGGGGTGGTGGTGGTCAATCCTGAAAGTCCAGGTCAGACAAAGCCAGAAATTTATTTGGGCTGTTGGGAGAAAAGACTTGTTTAAAAAGCTTCTGAGCTTTGGTTTGTAAAAGTAACCCAGTGGTAAGCACCAGATTTTTGGCAGGTTGGTAGTTGTGATCTCCTGGCATCTAAACAGTGACTTTACTGTAGACGGTCTACGGAAGTTAACAATAAAAACCTTAACTTGGAATCTCTTTATTCGTTTCTTCAAGTTTTTTTTCAAAAACCGAGGTATGTACAAAGGTCTTTAGGTGATTTTATCTGGTTTGTATCTTGAAAAGTAATGTTTCCAATTGACATTTGACTGTATTAATAATTAAAATCAACCAGTATCTTGAACTTTCCCATAAGTGATGTTGGTGTTTTGTAATAATGATGCTGTCACAAGAATTGATGTGGCAACATCATCTCTATTCAGGCATAATTTAAAATTCATAGATTTACTCTAAACAACATTCCATTGACTCAGAAAAGTCTCGGAAAAGTTACTTACCTGTTATTGCTGTTCTAGTTCTCCTTCAGGATTCTTTGGTGAAGACGTAAAAACTTCCTCTGCTTAGTGGGAAGAATTGGATTGTTCTTCGTGTATTACGAGGCTCTTTGGTCTCTGTAAAAAAGTACTGAGGCCACTGCCATGGATAAGGCACAATGAGCGGTATATGCTTCCTTAATGAAGCAGTACTAATTTTTAGCCTTTAAAGGCTGCACCCTATCTGGCTACATTGCCACTCATTTCTTTCATTTCCCCTTTAAAAATGTTTATGGAAATTTTCTTTCTCACTTGTAAACTAGTGACTTGTTTAAAATAGAATTGACTTATTTTTTAAGAAAGGTTTACAGAATTTGGCCAGTACAGTCTAGGGATTGAGGTTCCGCGAAATCTGAACCCGTTTTATAAATGTCATGGTTTCGTTACGAATTTGATAGTAGCGAACCATAACTAGTGAGTTCGGCAAGTACGAGTGATTTTCGTCATGTTAGACCGACGGATTCACTATGTATATGGAGATTTCGTTCCGAACCATGGGTTCCATTTTGTGCATGGCAGCCATTTTGTGGTTGCCCTCACATAGGCCGATGACCGCGGCCGAACGAGTCCTTAGTACACGTACACCTTAGCTCGAGTTTGTGCTGACTTTTGGATGAACCGAGTGAACTGACCTCGTTGCCTGAAGCTGACCTTGCTAAGCCAGTTCGCTACTCGATAAGTGATCAAGATTGAGGATCAAAGCACAGGACATTGTAATGTTTAGTATGCACACACACACCCCTTATCCTGCTCCTTATCTGTTTCTGTTTCTTCCTTTATGGCCTCTTTATGACATGGGTTGTGGTCTTTTTATTATGGGTTTGTCCGGCTTATGTAAGAAGGAATGTGGAGCTTTCCTGTATAATTAATGGTGGGCCGGACAACTGAAAAGTGGGTTTGTCGTCATGCAATACCTTTTGTAATAATACCTATGATTGGGCAAATTGTAAATAGTGGGTGTTTGTCCGGAATGTGATTTTTGGCATAAAAGTGGATGACTCGCCTTACAAATTTGAGCAGTCTCCTACGAATATACGCTGTGTTGTACTTCGTGGACTTCTGTTTCTGGCTGCAGCCAATAAACTCGATCTTTGACGCCACCAAGAAGTATCCGGTGTCTCTGTATTCTAAGACAGGTGAACCCGAAGACTTTGGGCGTGCCCCTGGCGCCGCTGGGTTCTAAAACCCGGTTCTTCAGGATCGGCTGTGAAAAATATATGTTAATTGGCTATTTTTTTAAAAGAGTAGTACCTGTTGGATATAATTTTTTTAATGTGCTGGAGATCCGACGTGTGGATGGCTGAGTCAGTGCTTATGAATTCAATGAAGATTTCCTGAAGTCAGAGTAGGATTACAAATTAGTAAATTGCCTTTTTGTGTTGTCTTTGTACATGGGTATCATGTTCCCCTATGTGTAGGCTCTCCGGTTTTAGGTTTAAATGTATAATAACTGATAAAACCCCACCGAAGGGAAAATAGCCCTCACCAGTATAAACATATAAACACTGAAAAAACACCTTTGCAACCACAAACTAAATGACATTCAAAGAAAGGAAGAGGTGAGTGAAAGTGTCATTTCTATTTCTTCCTGAAGGGGTCAATACAATTTAACTTTGTTACATACGGCAACAGCAAGAAAGACTGGGCTAACATTATTCTGCTTGAGTTTTGTTGTTTAGGGATGTCACTAAAATATTATTTCTTCTTCCTATTGTTTTTTCAGTTTTGTGCTCTTTGGTCTAATAATGCAGGGTTTAGAAGCATGTTTTATGTCTTATTTAATTATTTTATAAACTGTAGGGAATCAGAAAATACATTTGATACTTTCATTGATAGGTAAAATGACTGGTTTCATAAAAATCTTTCCCAATATTAATCATCACATTTACCCACAGACAACAAATGGGTGAAACCCTTTGATACATCAGCACTTTTCTAGTGAGTCATTATTGATAGTAGGTGAATTGCCAAACACCCTAGGCCAGGGGTCTTCAAACTGTGGGGCACGACCCCCAGGGGGGCCGTGGAGTGATAGGAAGGGGGTCGCACATTCCCTTCACACTTCTGCCCAGGCCCACAGCTCCAGCCCCCTCCTTCCTCGTAGTGTCTCTCAGCCCGGGCTGCTGCAGTGCAGCTCTCGCTGCTGGGGGCTCGGCTAGGAGGTGTCTGGAGTATTATCTCCGGCCGCCTGAGCGTTTCACAGGTCTTTAAACACCATTTGCTTATTTACATGCCTTTGTTAACTGGTTACCTAGGCTTAGTTTTTTTAATTGTTCCAGTACCCCCTGGGCCCCCACTCTGCCTATTCCTTACATTTCTACTTTTACACTTACTGCTGTAGTGTGAGAATGTATTTAATGAAAATAAATATAAAGTTGGGTAGCCAAAAGAAAAATGCCTGCCGTGTGTTGTTTAAAGAGCCAGCAGAGACCTGCTCTTGACACTAAATAGAGTTATAAATAAAAAAGTATGTATTAATTAGCTATGTTACTTTTCTGTCTTTGTTCTCTTTATTTATCAGTCATGGATCATTGAGGCAGCCCTAGAACACAATTAAAAGTGCATTCTATTTATATTTGCTGTTCTAAGTATTCACAGATAAGTGCCAAACATACAGCTTTAGGTGACTGCTTATTTCTAGGCCATCAAAATAATGAGCTGTATCGGCACATTATTTATTTCCTCCACCATCGATCCCTGATTAATGCCATTATAGCAATAGTTTAACTTATATCTGAAACCCTACGCTTCAAGTTTCTGGGAATGCACCCTGCATTCAGACAACTCACTGGTCATTCTCGCCTTCACTTTCACGCTCGCCCTGCACTCACACTGATCACATGCACTAATAGTGATCACAATGCACTCACAGCGATCACAATGCACTCACACTGATCACAATGCACTCACACTGATCACAATGCAGTCACACTGATCACAATGCAGTCACACTGATCACCATGCACTCACACCATTCACCCGCTCACCCTGCACTAACAGTGATCACAATGCACTCACACTGATTACCATGCACTCACACCATTCACCCGCTCCCCCTGCACTCACAGTGATCACAATGCACTCACACTGATGACCATGCACTCACAACATTCACCCGCTCACCCTGCACTGACAGTGATCACTCTGCACTAACAATGCGATTGCGTTGTTCACCCTGTACCTCACCCTGCAGTCACATGAGCACACTACTCACCCTGAACTCATGTGACACTTCACTCACCTGTCCCCCCTCACTGCTCAATCTGTAGCTCACTCAAACAAGGCCATCACTAACCATGCATTAATTCGTCCCACTCTGCACTTACAGCCGAACCCAAATTCATGGTCACCTCACTCACCCTGCAGTCACTCCTTTTACCCTACTCTCCCACTGTTGCATCGCTCACTGTGCAGTCACTTGGGTACTCTTGTCACCCACACAGGGTTTAGACATTTTTGTCAGGAGGGGGTCCTAACGCCTGAAAATGTTGACAGGGGGGTCTCAGCATCCAAAAGTTTGAAGACCTCTGCCCTAGGCTTTAAGCATTCAATGGAAAGTCTAGTGACAGGTATATGTGAAAAGACTGCAATCACCAAGCATCTGGTATAGTTGGGTAAACATGACACCAGATGTTTGGAAATCAAGGAACGAGGTCTCATTTGGAAATGCTTCTGCTAAAAGTTCTTATCAAATTAAACAAAGATTTGAGGATATTGTTTGTATTTGCAGTAATTCAGCTATGTATATGAAAAGTTATGTGATGACCTGTCAAAATCAATACCAGAGCTGAAGTGCTTCCCTGTAACAGATCTTTGCCATTTGCAAGATGGTATGCTGAAAGCATCTTTACAATCTTCAGTTAATGAAAAATGCTATTGACTTTGTAGTCCATTCTGGTACACTGTTTCATTATGAGTGGGAACTAAAACGTAAATATTTCTCATTGTGTGCTTTGTGTAGCATCAATGAAAGAGTAATCCCAACAGTGTCATTTAGCTGGTGATTCTCAGTCCTAGAACCCGTGAATGCTATATTATCCATGTGGCAACCGTTTTCAGAATTGGTGCTTAGTGATGATGCCAAAAGTCAAGAAATGTAAGGATCTTTGGTCGCAGACTTAAACTGATTTGAAAAGAAGTACACTATACTGCATTCTTGTAGTTTTACAGGAAAACATGATTGCTGTAGTGAACATAGTAAAAAAAAATAGAGTCTGAAAACACCCTTGTCTACCAAGTGTTCAGCATAATTAGTGTGGATGTGAAATATCTCCTTGTGAGTTGGCTGGGCAAAACTTTTAGTGACTTTGGCACTGCAACATGTTCCATGTTAGAATTCAGATCGTTGTTCAGTCTCGGTCGGCAAAGAGCAGCAGAGAGTGGAGAATTGCGGGCTCAGAGCAGAGCTGCTGTCACGTCCAGCGGAGCGTCCAGAGGAGCGAGAGCGGGAGCAGGAGGAGAGGCCGGTGCTTTTGCCTTGCGTTTGCACTCCTCGGCATCCCCCGGCATCCCCCGGCATTCTCGCACCCCTCCGAGCCTCCTCAGCCCTCCATCCCTCCGCGGTCTCGAACGGCATCCAGAAGCCCGGAACCCGGAACCGGCATCGCGTTTGCTACGAGGTCCGAGGTAAGAGGCGAAGGAGCAGGGGGGTTGCGAGCGCGGCCACCGCTAGAGGCAGCCGCAAAGTAAGAGCTGGGGGGGGTGCTGACCCGCGGGGGCTGTTTGACCAGGTCCCCCTGCCCGTGGTCCCCCATGCGCTCCGCTTGCTCTCCTCCTCCCCCCCCCCCACCCCCCGCGGCAGAAGTCACCCTGCATAAAAGCAGACCACCAGCACTCTCGCCCCACCTTCAGAAAAATAAAAAAGCAGCCGGGGGCACATCAAACCAGCAGTCTATTCACCGGCGGACGGCAGGCACCTCTCAGCCCTCTGGAAAATCGCAGTCTCTCAATAGCCAGGCAAATTCCACCACACAACTGAACCTAGTGGTACAGCTGCACAAGAGCAAATCCCAACCATCACAAATCCATTATAAAATGAGTTTAGGAAAATTACGAGGTGAAGAAAACCCTCCAGAAAAACCTCAGGGCAAGACAAAAAGGGCAATACAGTCCCTCCGAAAACGGTCAATGAGGCAGTGGCAGATGAAGGAGCTACTGCGAGAAGAGGCAAGACCCCCAAAAAACTAAGTTCGAAAGAGCCACCTACCAGCTCTATGGAGCCCTTAGAACACTCTCATGCAATGATAAAACGATATGGCTCCCAGAGCTTAGTCGTGGCAGCAAAGGGGCAACTTGACCACGACGCAACGCCCTCTCCTGCTCAAAATGTTCAAGCACTGTGTCCCAAAGCTAGCAAACGTGCGTTAATTACCGACTTCCTTAAAGTTTGGCAAAGACTCTCCACCGGAGCGGAATTTCCACCTGACAACGCCGGCTCCAAATCTTACAGCAGTCAACACAATGGCTTCACGGAGACAATGAATAAGGGCATTAAATCACCACCAACCCCACCTAACTCGAGGTGCTCCAGCGAGCCCCGTAATGCTTCAAACATTAAAACAAGACGGATTTCCGAGGGCGGGGGATCAGGCCTTCCCGAGTCAGAAGACCCGACCAGCAACCAACAGGCCAAAGGCCTTGGCCGTCTCTCGTCGTATCCACCGTCTAAGGCTCTACAAGCTTCCCACAAATCATCGGCCTGCGCTTTAGCCCATCGGGCTTTAGATGCAAGGAATGAAGCAAGCAACGACTCAGTCTTCCTGGGGCAAAGCCGATGATCGACCCAGATAACTAACCCTGAAACAACAGAGAACGGCTCACCTCAAAACCAGAACCACACCCAAAAGCTACCCACACCAATGGTGAGTCCCCCTAGTTTAACAAGCGGCCAACTTACGCTGGAATCAGACAAAAAGGAGGGAAACTACAGCTTCCTCTCTGCAGGACCAGAAACTGTTGTGATCGAAGATAACAATCTTAGTAGAAATTTGAAGCCACAAGCAGACACCTTTCCAGCAAATGATACTGCAGAGCTCAAACGAAGCATTTGTCTGCCCCCCGCCCTTTATGATTTAAGTCCCGGCAACGAAGACTACATCCTAAAAAGGCCACCGCGAAGGAGTGCCTACCTGTGCGAGCAACAAACTGAAGTTGACCCCTCCAAACACCTTGATTCCTCACTCATACTCAGCCAGACCCAGGGGGAACCATCGAGAGCACTTAAACAGCCACAATATGGCCCCAACTATTAAAGACAATGGAAACCATATGTGTAGCCATGTCCTATCACGCAGACAAACTAGATACGCAAGTCGACCTCCTCAACCTCCTGGCTTCTCACGTCCAGGGGATTGAATCAAATCTACAGGATTTAAACCACATGATTACGAGGATGCAACTTAATATGGACTCCTCTTTTTACACTTGCCACTGTTCCCAAATAACAGATAAATTGGCTACCGTACCTAGCCTGATGACGCAAATTCTGGGGGCCGTCAGGGACTCATCAAAGAAAATAAAGACAACCATAAACCAAGTAAATGTCCAACAAGACGTTAAAAAGGAAACTGGCTGGCGAACAGATGATGACAGCAGTGGTGAGAAAAGCACGGAATCTCGAGACAGATCCTCCTCCCTCCTCACAAACGACACCCCCATGACAGCAACCTCAGACAATCAAAATCCAGTTGTCACTCAAGAGGAAGCTCTGCCAACTCAGGCACTATCACCAATTAAGACAACCCTAGATGATCAAAACCCAGTCGCAATCCGGGAGGAAGCTTTGCTAACCCAGGTTCCACCATCAACCAAGGTAACAAGCCCCAGCCAATCTGAACCGGCACCCACTCTCACAAAGAGAGAAAGGAAGCGCCTGAGAAAAGCAAGAAAATTTAAACCACAGTCTCGAGGGGTGCCACAATCACAGCCCCAAACAACATACAAAACCTGCAAAGGCAAAGAAGCTACACAGCTGCCAGAGGCTGTTCCAACTCAAAATAAAACAACATCAGGAGCCAGGGCTACCTTCCATAACAAATTCTTCACTAAAGGCAACTACCAACTTAAAAGGTCCAACTGAACGGACGTGCTCAAACCAGAACGCAAGGAAAGTGTATAGTATTTTTAACTGTCAAAGGGAGAAAGTTGAACGTAATCTACCAAGCTCAGACTCAGATCACAATGCAGAGATAGAGCAAGGAACTAAAACAAAAGCCAGCTGTCAACTTACGCAAGCACCAGCAAATGCCGGGCAAGCAGACGTAGATAAACTTGTCAAGAGTAAGGTAAAAAAAACAAAAGACACGCTGAGTACAGAAATCCAAGCATCATCTGCCACGCCCTCTAATGGCAAGGGGGCAATAAGCAGCGTGAACACATCCAACCCATTCACTCCAGAGCTAGAGGCAGAACAGGCAGGAATAGCCTCGTTCAATCCCGAAGAGAGAAGACGACAAAAAGATCAACAACGGCACATCCTCAGCAACAAAATCGAGCTTATTCCGCGATATAGCTCGAGAGGGTCCCACGACATACTAAATAGAGGGTCCATTTTAAAACTCCTAGAAGCCTTGCCCGCCCTCCGACATCTACAATCAAGTGACTTGGTACAAATCGAGTTTAAACCAAATCCTTTCAAACAAGGCCATGAATCCACGGTCACAACGTGGACCAAACATACCGACAACGATCTAATCTTGTCACATAGGGAGGACTTCGTTTTATGGGCATAGAGATAAGACAGGTGGAGCCTGCACGATACCCCAGTCCGTTGCAGAAAGAAAGCCCTAAACGAAGCCTTCTAAAAAATGCCAAAGGTCCAGACCAAAGAAGCTGCATCAAAGATGAAGACCACGCTCTCAGGCAAATTACAATCACTTTTGCCCACCAGGACGCAGCGATATCTAAAAGGCACCAACAAGTACCCCTGGCACCAATCAAAAGGACCTCAGAATGAATCATCGGTAGACGAACAACAGGGAAAGAGCAGGGTTGCAAGATCTGCTCATGGAACATCAACGGACTAAACACAAAGCTGGAGGAAGACGACTTCATAGAATTCATCACCCAGTACAAACTACTCTTGTTCCAGGAAACATGGCTGACAAAAAACACACCGTTGGTGGGATATAAAGAATTCTTCACTCCAGCACAGAAAGAGGCACGTCTCGGCAGGGCAAAGGGTGGCCTATCAACCTTCATATCTACCGACTTCCTTTAGTCATCAAGCTGCATCGAACTCCACTCCACATGGATGCAATGTATCAAAATTGATATCTCTCCCACAAGGGGTTTATTGATCGTAAACTTATACATGCACCCCGGTGGAAAACACAAAGGGAAAAGGATAAAACAACTAATTACAACAATCAACACACTAAAATCCACCTTCCCGAGTGACAACATCCTTATAACCGGAGACTTCAACATTAACTTATTGCAGGGCGACCAGGGAACTCTCCCAACTCACATCAATCCGCGACAGGGCAACCAAAGCAGGAAAAGCTCAATGGGGAGGAAAGGCGCTTCAGAACTGGAAGCCCTCCACGTGTACACCCTAAATGGAAGGGGTCACTTGGACAAACCAGCTGCCCTAACGAGGGTCAGCAAAACTTCAGGCTCAACAATAGATTACACTCTGGCTGACGCCGACCTAATCAATATTATCAAAGACTTCCACATTCGGGTACGGGGAGAAAGCGACCACTACCCACAGACCTTTACATTAACAATTCTACCAACAAAGTCCGAGCAAGCACAGCCTCTATCTTTGAACACCCAACTCTTCAACCTGCAAAGGTTAAATTGGAACAAAGAGAATATCCCCAACTTAATGGAGTCATGTCACTCATTGTTGTTACCACCCACCACGTCAAAAGACATAGTAAAGACATGGGAATCCTTTGTGGTGGATATAAATAAGAAATACCAAAGCAAACGCAGAGGACAAAAAAACAATAAGAAACGGAGGAGGGAAATGGTACACTCCAAAACTACGCTTATTAAAAAGGCAAATGAACACTTACCTCAGGGCTCAACGCAAAAAGGATCCTCAACTACCACAAGAAACCCTGAAAATAATTGAATCTTTAAAAAAAGAGCTAAAACGAGAGACCAAAATGGCAAAGCGAAAGCACACGGAAAAACTAGAGTGCATTTTACTCCAAGCAAGCAAACAGCGCAATTCCAAAGACCTTTGGGCTAAAATAAATTTCATGCTCAACGGCAAACACCGCCAGTTTAATTCAGATATGACTGACCAGCTCTGGTGTAGCCATATCGACTCACTTTATAACTTCACGCACGACACATCCACCAATACCACACCGGCATCACCACCAGAGCCCACTCCAACTCAAAGCCTGAGTAAAATGGCAGAATCAAAGCCCCCCGAACCTAAAGCCACCTGCAACCCACCGACACTGGAGCACACAGGAGAAATTGACCAAATTACAACGACGCAGGTACTGAACATCATAAAAAACTTAAAAGCAGATGGAGCCCTTGGCCCAAATGGCCTCCCCAATGCCCTATTTAGACAAGACCCAAAGTTTTGGGCCAGACAACTATCTCCATTGTTTTGTCACAGCCTAAGCACCGGGAAAATTCCGGACTCCTGGAGGGGCAGTATTTTACATCCGATACACAAATCAGGGCCCCGCTCAGACCCAAATAACTATAGGCTAATAGCCCTAATAGATGTAGAGGCTAAGATCTATGCATCAAATCTTTTGATCGAATTGGAATCCTGGGTCAGCAGCAAAGGGCTAATCCCTCCGACACAAACAGGCTTCAGGGCCGGAATGGGCACTCTCACAAACTTATCCGCGCTAACTCTCTTGGCTAAAAAGGCAATCGACAATTCCTCCACACTTTACACCTGTTTTTTAGACTTGACAGCGGCCTTCGACAAAGTGCCGAGATCTAAACTTTGGGCCAAAACGAAAGCCTGGGGCGCGCCGCCAAAGTTACTTGGAGCAATTATAGAGCTATATACGCACTCCTGGGTTCAAATAAAAAAAGGAGATGGCCGATGCCTAACTAAGAAATTCACAACTTTGAACGGCCTAAAACAAGGCTGCGTGTTGGCCCCCAGCCTCTTCAACATCTACACTGCAGACCTAGAAAGTGAGCTACGTACAATCCAGGGAGACCCACCAAAATTGGGCCAAACACCTATAGTCAGTCTACAATATGCAGACGACATAGTGCTCCTCTCAAAAACCCCGATCGGTTTACAACGTTTGATTTCCAAACTCGAGTTATACATCACCAAAGCACAATTAACAATAAACCTTAAAAAATCAAACATCTTATGCTTCTCCAGCTCCAGAAAGAAAAAACCTACATTTGTATGGAGGATAAATTCTTCTACATTGACCCAGTTGGACAAATATATGAAATCATCAAATCAAAGTAAGCTTTATTCGATTTTGAATTAAAATCATAAAAGCATTCATATGACATTTATACATACAATAATAAAAATGACATATACATAGTCAATACAAGTAGGAAAAGCTTACTAGATCCTTAAAAACATTTTTAATAAAGATTCATAAGAACAATAATTAAAAAACAAGCATTTCATTTAAGGGCCTGAGTAGGCTGCAGCAAGAGGGTCAGTTAATACATTCAGTTTCTAAATATTATAACAGATGTTAGAAAGCAAGAGACAGCATAAACAACATGATTTTCTTCTAGCTGTAACATTTTTGTGTATGCTGATCTACATTTTCTAACCCCCCAACGTTTGAGGAAATGCAACAGGAAATTTTTCCTGGGACTCGTATATAGCTTGCAGAAAAACATAATGTGAATATTGGACTGTGACGAAGTACTGTCACAGGGACATATTAGTTTCGGGGAAGACCAATCGTTAAGGTTAGGCAAAGTGACCAGGCGGAAGAAGGTGCCAAGACGTAACCGGGTCAGCAGCATTCGAGGATAGGGATTTTGTACCAAGACGAGGTAGGATTGTAATCCCTCAGTTGGTGTTATTGTCTGGTAGCTTAGCACTGTGTTTTTGGCTTTTTCAATATTCCATCTAGCGGTTTCTAAGTAGATGGTTATCATTTTTTTCAGTGCTAGCCTAGTTATCCCTTCTAGAGTTGTTGGATTATCAAAAAATTCTGGATGTCCTAGTTCAGAAAACATAGATCTCACATGAGATAACCACTTAACATTAGCTACACCGTCTAAAGCCAAACAGTCTTTAGTGAGATCTCTATTAAAAACACATTCCTGTGTAGACCAAACCTTGTGCCAAAGCAGGATGGGGGACATCTTGATGGTATCGCTAAGATAATTGACTCCTACCTCAATGTGTGACATAAATGTGGAGGAGTTTTTTGCCACGCCCAGTAGGTAACAGATAAATTGATTTTCACAACTTTGTAGGGAGTGAACTTTCTCGATGCCCCAGATGCCTGCACCATAGGTAGCCGTAGCTACGCACTTTGCTCGGTAGATCTGGATTAATTCTTTAATCGGTTTACCACCAATTTTACCGGCAAAGGCGCGCAGCGCACCTATGGTTCGACTGTAGGCCAGCTTCCTGGCAGCTACGGCCGCCTTCCACCGCCCCCATCTATCAAACAAGATTCCAAGATAGCAGAATGTATCTGTTATAGCTATTTTGTGATTATCTAGGAATATGGTACAGGGGGTTCTAATAGTCTTATGGGTACCTGACATCGTGAAAGTAAGAGAGATGTTTACTCTTAAGTTTCTTTCCCTCATGTAACTTGTGAACCTGTTAACTGCGCGCTGTAGACCAATTTTTGTCCTAGACATGATAGCCGCATCGTCGGCATATAATAGGATGGGCACCGGGGAGCCGTTAATAGTGGGATAGTCATTAGGCAGGGTTGAGAGAGTCTGGCCAATAGAATTAATATAAAAAGTAAAAAGCAACGGTGCTAAAATACAACCTTGTCTCACCCCTCTTCTAATGACAAATTTCTCCAAGCATTCCCCTTGTTTACCATACCTAACTCTGGCCCCTGCATCTTTATAAAGCTCCCTGATAAACATAATAATACGATCATCGATCCCTATTTCGCCTAGCGTTGACCACAGAAAAGCGTGGTCAACACAATCAAACGCGGAGCTAAGATCGATGAAGGTTACAAAAAGGCCTCCGCGTTTGGCATGTGAGTACTTAGAAATAAGTAGGGACAGGTTTAGGCATTGTTCTATGGTCCCTAAACCCTTTCTGAACCCGTATTGAAATTTGGAGATTACATTATGCTCTTCCTCCCAGAGTTGGATTCTTTTTAAAATTATTCTTCCTGCCACCTTCATAAGACCATCCAAAAGAGATATTGGTCTGTAGCAGGTGGGATCATCTCTGTTACCTTTTTTAAAAATAGGAACCACAATGGCATCCGACCAGGTGGCAATAAACCCACATTGATTTCCCATATTAAGTACATTTGTGAGTAGGGGGGCCCAGAAGTCTGGCTCTGCTTTATAGACGTCCACCGGGGTGCAATCCGGTCCAGGAGCTTTACCTGGGGCACTTTCCCTGATCGCATCGTGGACTTCCTGGACGGTGAAGGACAGGTCAATAGGATATGGGTTGACAGACGCATACTCTAAAGGTCTATCTGTAGATCTCATTTGGGCTGAATTTTCTGTCGGTAGGCCCACCCCGTCTGGTGGTAGGGTTTCCCCAGCGGTAAGATGATTGTACAGTTTACTAAAATGACTTGCCCACAGTTCGCCAGTAATGGCTACATCCAAGGTGTTATTGTGATCCCCTGACTGGTACAAAGGTCTTACCACCCTCCAGAAAGCAGAGCTATTCCTTTGGCTTGAAGCCTCCAACTGCGACTCCCAAGCCTCCCTTTTCAAACTCTGTTTCCTTTCTTTGATAGTAAGTTTATATAGTCTCCTAGTCTGGCGTATTAATTCTGAGTTTTTTGGGTTTGAGCGTAGAGCTCTTTTTAGTTCTTTGAGCGCAGTGGTACATTTGTTATCAAACCACCCAGGTAGTTTTTTAATGTTCCCTTTAGGTATTCTAACCAGCGCATTTTTAATGGAATGCTGTATATTTGAAAAGGCAGCCTTTATGGTAATAGGATCATTATTTTCATCTAGGCATGCCGAGATGTCGGCGATGCACGAAGAAAAGAGATTTTTAAGAAAGACTGCTGGTATAATCTTTTCCCATTTAACAACATATCCATTGACTTTGGTTAAATTAACCTCATGAGGATAGGTGCATATGCCTGCCTTCCTTGGCTTATGCCCTATCAAATTTACATCGAAAATCAATGGATAATAGCCACTCAGTGGCTCCTTCCCTATTTCCCAATAGGTTATAAACCCAGGTGTAGTTGGGGTGAATAGGGCAAAATCTATCGTCGAGTTAAAACCCCTGCCATTAAAAGTCGGTGCAAAGGGAACTGGTGGTGAGCATACATGATTGACAAATGAAAAATCAAAATGAAATACAATGTCGTTAAAAAGAGACCCCATCTTGGTGTGGGCGAAATGTATGGGACCATCCTCCCCGTAATCTGACAGGCCGCACAAACCAAAGTCATTTGACGGGCAGACAGTACAATTAAAGTCCCCCACCCATATGATCAAATTTTTCCCTGTAGCTTCTTCTCCCAGTGAATTAATACAGCTCAAAATTTCTGCCATGGTAGGTTCCATTTCGTTGGTTAGCATATTATTATAAAAGTTCACCAAAACAATACTGTGTGAAGTGCCCCACTTGAAAGAAAGTATTTGGAAAAACTGGCTGGAATGAAAAATGCGGACTTTCACATCCCCCGTAGTCGAAACATAGATACAGAGACCCCCCTGTTATGGCCCTGAGTTGAAGGAAAGGCAGGTGAGTGAAAAGTCTGATAGCCTAGTATATGAATTTCCTCCAAGAGCCAGGTCTCTTGAAAGCATAGTATAGCATGATTTTGTATAGTCTCTAGCCAGGGTTTATGGGTGATTTTATTTCCTAAGCCAGCTACGTTCCATGAGAGTAAGGTATGAGGGCTATTACTAGGTCCCTGACGGTTAGATCCTTGGTTCCCAGTTAAGTCTGGGGTATGCGGGGGATCAGTATGCAATATATCCATAATCACGGGGGAAAGTTGATTATGTGCTTTTAGGGATAATTGTTGGTGACTCCTTTCAGGATATTTTGACGCTAGGAGTTCTCCTGTTTGTGAAGATGGCGAAAACCCTCCCCAGGTGTTTAAGGCTATTTCAGATGCCCTTGAGCTCACTATGTCATTGGGTGTTGGCTTTTCTTCTGGCCGGTTGTGGATGGATATTGATGTTTTATTTAGAAAGGAATTCTCATCATGCTCAGGGAGCGTTGCTTGTCAGTCCAGGTCTTCAAGACCTGACAAGGCATCATATCTCTTAGCCAGCGGAATATGCCAATGGGGCATATATGCGGGCCGCGGGACAAAGTTACCGTGCCCCCCCCCAGGCACTAGGATTTCTTCTGGGTGGTCTTGGCCTCGGGATGTGCCACAAGGGTCTCCTCGGTTCGATGTTTATATCCAGTAAGGACGGAACAAAGGGGGGCCGAGAGGAGTTGTCAAAAGAGTATCCATCGTGCTGGGGTGCTACTAAGTGCTGGGGGTAGAAATAACTCAGGTCCCTTGTGGAGATACCTTTTGCCCCACGCATGTCAAACCAATCGGTGATGTGAGTTACCACCCTAAAATCTCTAAAGTTGATGGCGATCACATCTCCTGGGATGTCCTTTGGCCTTTGTCCTACCCACCACAAGCGCCTCACGTTCACTATCTCCCCATCCAGGTGGGAAGGTAATGGTCTGTTATTTCTAAGCCAGTGCGTGACCTTGTTTTTTAAATCATAATATCCTTCCCATCTGCCGTCTGTGAGCTCAGGTACACCTGTAAGTAGAATTACAAAAGGGGCAGAATCGGGAGGTAAATCTATATGATTGCGGGTGTTGATGTTTCTCTGGGGGGGTCGTTCTCTAATTGGTTCTCTAGTTGTTTTAGCTCTGTAAGAAGGTGTGATCTTATGAACAGAGTTAGGTGGACCCTCAACCTGATTTCCGGGAGGTTTAAGACCCGTAGCCCCTGGATGATTGACGGATGTGGGATCATTTGCTGGTTTTAACTGGTCTAGCCTCGGTTGCTTTGGTGGGACAGGGTCTTTGGCCTTCTTGTTAGTTAAATTTTCCTTCGCCTTATGGTGTAGTGCGGGATTTACCCTAGTTGCGTTACTTGCAGGAGTCGTTTTGTCAGGTCGCTCGCCTTCTTTAAGTGGGGGTTCCTTTAGGCTATCAGCTTTCGTTTTGAGTGTTAGTTCTTTCAAGAGAGTAGTATTTTCACTCAGACGTTTGGTGTTTTCACTCAGTAGCTTGGTTTTTTCAGTAGATACCACGGATAGGTTAGCCAGGTCAGAACCCAATCTTTTTTTTTTTTTTTTTTGTTAAATTTATACTTTATTACACCTTCGATGTAAGCACACAGCACTTATCGCCTACAACCCGGAGGCCGGCGGCAACAATAGATAGCACCTAGGTCAATGGTCAGTAGCCGCATACACAGCCGTAATGCCAGCATCCCGGGGGCCTGGCGGCGTACACATATGAAAGAAAGAAAAAGAAGACCGTTCTGTGGAAATAGCTTATGACTGACATCAAAAATAAAGTAGTCAATACTGGTGCGACACCCATGACCATAGTTCGGTGTGCAAAAATAATGCAGTTAATTTGTGTGTGCTAAACAAAGTCTCGGAATCATAGTAACAAAATATCCTGAGAGAGGGAGGAAAAAGGGTGCAATAAACCCACATCTAAACAAACCCCCACCCTTCAAACAAGCCAGCCTACCCGTACCCGTGTCCACCCACCCACCTGCACTAACTACTGATTCTATAGATGTACTTAGCACCTATGGCGAAGGACCCGAGGGCCCAATGGTAGGATGCAGGATTCAAAAGGGACCACTAATGCCACCCTCCCAGCACAACCGTCCCGGGGACTCACGCACTCAACTTCTCAATTGACACCCGGATGGAACCAGACAACCACCTCCGAGAAGGGGACAGTCAATCATGCAGCATGCCAGCTTCCGCCGCCTCCACCCCGCCCTCCTTCAGCTCATCCAACTCCTCCCCTTCGGGGTCTGACTCACCACCCCCCTTAGCGCACTGATATTCCCTATATAACCCCCAGAAATTCCTAGGGCGACTCTTTGGGGGAAGCAGTTCATTATACACCTCAGATTGTGTACAGCAATACAGCAAATCTGTCTCCCAGCGCCTTTTAGTAGGAACCGGCCCCCTCATCCAGCACAACGCAACCAGGCGCTTGGCCGTCAGCAAGGCCATATCAGCCAAGCGCCGCACCGCCACTGGCAACGGTTTGGAAAAACCCAGCAGCGCCAGAGCCGGGCAAGGCAGAACCTCCGTACCCAGCATAGAACTAAGTTCCGAGAATACCTCCCGCCAAAACGTATGGATACTAGGGCAAGTCCAGGACATATGCAAGAAATCAGCTGTGGGAAAATGGCATCGCTCACACTCCGCCGACTCCCGCAAACCGTATCTATGTAATCTGTCCGGTGTGTAGTAGACCCGCTGTAAATATTTAAAATGTATCAGACGATGTCTACTATTAAGTGAAATCTTCCTAGTGTTCGTACAGCAGTATTGCCACATCTCATCCGAGATCGTCAACTGAAGATCACACTGCCAGGCCAATCTGGCCTTGGAGAGAGGGTACTGCCGGTGCCGGTCCCCCAGTTTCTTAAGATTAGTTACCAAGTTACGGGACGAGGGGTTCTTAATAACGTACGTGAGCTCCTGCACTTCCTGCGGCTCTGCCAATTCCGGGCCCAGCAACCCCTGCAACGCCCTACGGACCCGGTGGTATTGGAAGCTGTGTAACAGCGTCGTTCCAGAGTGGGATTGGAGGACTTGTTGCGACGTCTTCACTGTGCCGTTCAAAAAGAAGTCCCCCATCTTTTCTATGCCCAAGTCCCGTAACGCCTTCAAGACACCCTTCTCTGTCAGCGGGGTCAACCACACCGCCCATTCCACTTGCATAAGGGGAGAGTACAACAGCTCACTATCACGGGAGCGGACTAGCTCATGCCAAGCGTGGTTTGTGGCGGCAATTGAGTCCAGATTACCAACCCTGCGATCGACAGGACAGCATATTGTGGCCGGAAGCAGGGTGGGGTCCGCAAAGAGGCGCTCCAGCTTCACATGCGGGATGCCAGGGTCCCCATGAATCCAGGTGTGGAGATGAGCCCCTTGTGCTATCCTGTAGTACCTTTCTAGATCAGGAGCTCCCAGACCCCCGCGTTCATAGGGAAGTATTAGAGTTTGCCATCGAACCCTCGACTGTTTGCCCCCACACGCAAGTCTGATAAGCGTCTGCGTAAGCTGACGAAAAAAGGCCTTTGAGAGTACAACAGGTATGTTAGCAAAGAGAAGGAGGAACCTGGGGAGAACCACCATCTTCATAATTGCTATCCTGCCCATTAGGGACAGCGGGAGCCTGCACCACACCTCTACGTCATCCGCTAGCTTAGAGTACGCAACCCCATAGTTCTCGCGTATCAGGATCTCGGGATCGGTGTGAATACGGATCCCTAAATAACGTATAGAATCCGTGGTCCATTGCAACGGGTATTCCGAGTCAAATGGGAGGGTCACTGGAGTCAGAGACAACGCCACAGACTTGTTCCAATTGACCCGAAGGCCCGAGAGGGCTCCGAACCTCACCACTTCCCGCAAGACAGCCGACAGATTCACCTCCGGCTCCCGGACATACAACAGAGTGTCGTCAGCATATGTCGATATGCCAATCTGATAAGAAGGGAAGTTGATCCCCTCGAACCCGTGGTATTCCCTAATAGCGCAGGCCAGGGGTTCTGCCACCAGAGCATACAGAAGTGGGGAGAGGGGGCAGCCCTGCCGAGTGCCCCTGCTGATCTCAATCGGGGCAGTGACCGAGTTCCCTATCTTTAGCCGCGCAGTCGGCTTGTAGTACAGGGCCCCTAGCATCTGAAGGAAGGGTTCGCCGAGCCCATACTTACGCAGAACCCTGAGCATAAACGGCCACTCCACTGAGTCAAAGGCCTTTTCCATATCCAGGAAAATAGCTACAGCCTTGTTCTCTTGCCGGACATGTTGAATGGTGCCTAGCACCGTACGAATATTATAAGTCAAGTTCCGGGCGGGTACAAACCCTGCCTGTTCCGGGGCAACCAATTCTGGGACAAGTAGAGCCAACCGTGCCGCCAAAACCTTTGCATATAATTTGGCGTCTACGTTAATCAGTGAGAGCGGCCTATATGAGCCACACTCGTTGGGGGGTTTTCCCGGCTTCGGGATGGTGATGAGAAGCGCCTCCCTCATAGACTTCGACATGCTACCCTGTTGACAAATGTCGTCAAAAAGGAGCATCAAGTAGGGTACCAATTTGTCTTGAAAAGCCTTGTAGAAGGCCACCGTAAGGCCGTCCGACCCTGGAGCGCTGCCTGACCTCATCCCCTCCAGCGCCTCCGTGATCTCCTCTTTCTGGAATGGCGCCATCAGAAATTCTCGTTGCCAATCAGCTAAAAAAGGCATCTGGATGTAACTCAGATAGTCGTCTATTTCCTCCTCTAGGTGGCCTGATCTCGACGTATACAGTGCGGTATAATAAGTATGGAATTCCGCCAGTATATCCTGTTCCCCAGTCACCACATCACCACTAGCTGTTAATAACTCCTCGATCACCAGGGGCGGCCTGCTATTTCGCATCAGTTTAGCAAGCAGGGAGCCAGGGCGGTCCCGTTCCCCATACGTGCGTGCCGTGGCGTACTTTCCCATATGTCGTATCTCCCTATCCGCCTCATCCTGGAATTCCGATAGCAGGGGCTTAAGCCTTTCAGTTATGTTTGCATTTCCTGCACCCCCCGCTTGACGTTCCAGATCAGACAACTGAGTTTCCAGATATTTCAACCGCTGCCTGATAGCCTTAAGCACCCCTGAGTGTTTGGCCATCGTCATCCCCCGTATGTACACTTTGAATGCATCCCAGAGCACCTGGACACTATCCACCAACCCCACATTAGTCGAAAAGTACGTATCTATATCCTCAGCCAATTCCCCTCTGAAGGCCTCATCTAGAAGTGAATACGGGGGGAACCTCCAGGTGAACGGGGGTATCCTTCTAGCCGGGGCCTCTAGTAGCAAAAGCAGCGGCGAGTGGTCAGACAACGTGCGGGGCAACACAGCACACCCCTTCACGGAGTTAAGGAGGGAGCAGGAGACAAACCAATAATCAATCCTCGTGTGTACATTATGATAGGCTGAGTAGTGAGTGAATCCACCCTTCCCCGGGTGACGCCACACATCCAGCAGATCGAGTTTCACTAGCTCCGCATGCATAAGTAATGCCGAGGCCGCCGGGGTCCTGGGAGCGCCAGCCGACCTATCCAACTCCGGGTTCAACACAAAATTGAAGTCTCCCCCCCATAGCAACCTGGAGCCCTCATACTGTCTACAGAGGTCCGCCAACGAGGTGTAAAAAGCGGGTGTGTCGTAATTGGGGCCATACACATTCACAACCAACAAATCGTGGCCTTTCCCCACACAGCGGGCAACAGCATACCGACCCTCCGTGTCCACAACAACCTTCTGCAGTGTCAACTGAGATTTGGGATTAGCCCACGTAAGCACACCTCTTGCATGTGTAGTGAACCCTGCAGCAACACAAGCACTCCCAAGACCCCTGGTCTGTAGCATAGGACTAGTCAGAGGCAGGTGGGTTTCTTGGAGCAAGGCGAGATCAACCCGGTGCCGCTGCAGATAAGCTATTACCTTCCTAAGTTTACGGAAATCATTCAGCCCCCTCACATTCCAAGACAGCAGTCTGAGAGAGTTGGGGCCACTCTCCAGCCCTAGAGACTCAACGTCCACCATTGTAGGACAGGGAACAAATCAGGGTAGCACAGGTGGCACAGTAGACACAATCCAGTAGCAGGCCTTACTAAACCCTCCCCCCAACAGATCCCGAAAGACCTACATAACATGGTCAACAAGAGAAGAATAGAGCAACCACCCACCCACCCACAGCCGACCAACCCCAACCTGGTCAGACAGGTCCCACCACCACCCACCATCCTCCCACCCCAATGAAAAACACTACAAACCCAAGGGCCCTCAGGAGAGCCAAAGGCCGAAAGCGCAGGGGCAGAGGTTCCCAGCTGGACAACAATACAATTAGGTCAAGGACCTCAGACCTCGGTGGCTCCACCACCCCGCCCCCCAGTACCATTCAGCACCCTCACCAGCCAAAAAACACACAGTCAAAGAACAAGTCTCCCACGCGCGGGAGAGCCTTCCCCAAAGCTACCAGCTAACAGTAAAACGTGTTGACGCTACAACCCTATTGCAGTCCACTAATAGCAAGAGTACACCCCACATTGTCTATTAAGTAGGTTCACAGCACCTGCAGCAGAGATAAACACTCGGAAGGGGCCCAGCCGACCCGGAGAAGAATCCATAAATTAGATTACCCCTGACCGTCCATGGAAGCGGCCTCCTCCGCGTCCTCACGTTGGCCCCTCGAGCTGTTGCGTTGTTCCTTGGCCCACTCCTTCAGAGATTTTTTCAGGTCCGCCGGGTCAGTGAAAAAGTGCGAGTGTCCCTGTTTGTTGATTCGGAGTCTCGCAGGGTACAACATGGCGTAGTCCAGCCCCAGGTCTTTCATCTGTTTCTTATACGGGGCGAAGCGCTTCCTCTCCTCCTGCACTCTCGCCGTGAAGTCCGGATAGAGGGAGATGTTCATGCCCTCGAATTGCAAGTTTCCTTTCTCCCTCACCAGCCGGATCGCCAAGTCTCGGTCCCTATAGTTCAAAAGTTTCACAATAATCGGCCGTGGCGGGAGTCCTGGCTGCGGTTTCGGCCTCAGAGTGCGATGAGCCCTCTCGACGATGAACATAGGGGAGAAGACCTCCTCCCCCAGCAGTGTCTGGAGCAGTTTCTCCACGAACAACTCCATTTTGCCAGTGTTGGTAGATTCCGTCACCCCAGTAATGCGGACGTTGGAGCGCCGTGAGCGTGCCTCCAAGTCCTCCGTCTTGTCCTGAATGACTTGGAGTAGGCGTCCGAACTGCTTACGGTCTTTATCCCATTCCATTTGGGCTTCCTCTGCTTCCGTTAGCCGCCGTTCCGCCATATCCAGCCGCTCAGCATGTTTATCCACCCTCTCAGACATGCGGTCCATCCTGAAGGACAGAGCGTCAATTTTGGTGCCAATTGCCGCCATGCTGTCCTGTAAGCCCTTTTCCATGGCGCCCAGCATTTCACGAATGTCCGCACACAATGAACTGTCGGTTGCCGTAGGCCGCGGTGAGGCATCCGGGGCCGGCCCCTCAGCACCTTTTGCTTTCCGCTGATCAAACGACAGTTTGGGTTGATTCTTATCGCCTTTCCCCATAGCGTTCCTAGTAGACATTCACCAAGGCGCTCAACCGCCAGCAAAATATCGCCAGCGAGTGTTAGTGGGGCGAAGAGGGGACACTGGGGGAGCAAGCTCCGAAGGGCGAGGCGTTGCGCAGCAAGAAATGCAGCCAAGATGGCGGCCAAACGCCCCGCAGCACGAGTAGGCCTAGGAGCCAGAGAGGCACGCCACCAAGCACTCTCTCAGAACCAGGCCACACCAATGTCAAGCAGTTGGGCCCCCACACTCCAGCACATTTCCAATCCGCAGCTCCGCAGTGGTCCTTGAGACGCGCAAGGCGCAGGCATCGGCCGATGAAACTCTCCCCAAGGAGACGGCGGCCCGCCGGTGGCTTCCTGCAGCGACCACTTGTACCTTAAAGCATCAGCACTCTTTCTCCCATCAAGTGCACAAACGAGGGCCAGTCCACCACTGCCGCTCCCGGGAACACAGCTTGATAACACACAGCAGGAACAGTTGAGCAGACACCAAATAGGCAGACCGACACCACTCTAGCACCACTGGCCGTACGTAGCGTGACGTAGCTCGGGCGTCTCCTCGGGATAGACCGCGGACTACGGCCTGGTCCGCCACTGCGCCCTCCTCCAAACAGCGAAGCGAAACCACATCGGATTTCGACCGGGGAAAGGCCCCCCACCAGGCCGGGGCGTAGATGGAGAGTCCACCACAGTTTTCAGGGCTGGCTAGGCGCCGAAAGGATAGTTTTGTCGAATATTAAAGGGGCTCAGGCGAGGAGCTCAGCGCTCACACGTCTTTCATGGACGCCGGCAAGCTCCGCCCCCCCAGAACCCAATCTTTTAACCCTTTCTACTAGTGGGAGAACTATTGATTTCATTAAATGCTCTATATTTTCCAGGGTGCACGGAAATGTCCCATCCAGCTGTACCGGTGCATATTGAGCATTTATGTTCTCGGGCGTTGTTGAACTTTACTCTTATTAATGAGGGGAAGTTTCCCTGTGATGGATTTTTTCAAAATTCTAGGGACTTTCGCTATTCTCCCCTTCAGAGACGGGCACCTTTTTCTTTTCAAATTTACCTTTACAGGTTGTTTAGCAAGTTGTTGCTTTTCAGGTGACCTCTTGGGAGTTGGTGCAGCTAATAATAGTAGTGAAGGTTCAATTGAGGAAAGGTCTGAGAACAGTTCCAAAGGTGCAACACTAAAGTGAGGGCTAGTAATTGAGATGTGTGGGGGCGAGTGCTCCTGAAAAATGAGCGGGGCATCTAGTTCTGGTGATTTACCTATATGTGTGTGTGAAGGTATAAGCCTTGTACTATCCTCTGGAAGAGAAAGTGTAATTGGCTGTGAGCCAAAGGACAAACGTCTCTCTACCAGGGCAATCTCCTGATCTATAGCAGCCACCCTCTTCGTTATATAGGCGTCTAATGGTCCTTTAACGGTTGTAGCCTTAGCCGAGATGACAAAGGACAATAGACGTTATGCCGTACTTAGTCTTTGAGTGTTCTGTTTCTGCAGCAGGAATCGAATAGTTCAAACGCTTCAGGTGTTGACCCCTGACCGGAGATAAACCTCACAGAGCCACAATATTTAACGGTGTAGCTAAAGTACAACGTGAGTTACAGACTTAAAGTTCAGGGTCCTTACTATTTTCGAAGCAGTTGTTAGAGGGGTGGGCCGGTCCGGTCCTGGCTGGTCTTGGACGGGCTTAGACGGGCCCGCCCTTGGTCCGGGCTTCGTCCGGGCGTCCCGCTCGCGTCCCGCGTTGCGGGCGAGCCCCGCCTTTGTAGCGCCTCCAGGCGCAAGATGGTGACGCGCTTTCAGGAGCGCCGGTGCAAAGGCCCCTGGGATACCGAGTCCCTCCCAACTGCGGCCGCAGGTGGTAGCGGTGCGGCGGCGGGAGGACTCAGCAAGGGGGAGCAAACAGGCAGCTGGGCTCAACGTAGATGAAGGTGAGTCTTTCCAGAAACGTTGGAGGTTCGCACAGCCCTCGGTCAGGATTTTGTGAAAAGAAATATTTGGGCATCTCACTTGACCATCAATTAAAGTACAACCACCATTCAGATCTGGGGAAATCAAAAGCCAAACAGCTTCAATTCGCTCTTAAAACGATACAAACACATCTAAGAGGTAGTTCTACCGGCCATATGGTAAAGATCGTAGCCGCCAAATTTTTGCCATCGCTCACATATGGCTCGGAAATGATGGCAACCAGGGACTCCACAGTGCTAAATCTAGCCCAATCCAGACTGTTTAAAAGTCTTTTTTTGATTCCGAGACATATGTCACAAGCCCAAATACGTTTGGAATATGGACTAACCAATCAGACTCCGGCTAGACAAGGCGCTCTGGCCAAGTACTACTGGCGCATGAGGGACGCTGAAGATAACACCCTAGCCCATTTTTGCTGGCTAGAGGTCGAAAAAACAGGCCGGGTCCTCCAATTCAACATACAAATCCCTAAGGCAAGCGCTCGTTTCACTAAAGCTGGAAGAATCCTGGCTCTTACCTGTATCATACAACGCTTTTAAACATCTTACCAATAAAGCCATCAAAGAAGTATCGCTGCTAATGGACAAAGCCGCAGTGGCAGGAAAAAGCCATGCCTGGATTGTGTTGCCAACTTACAAATATCTGAAACCTCAGCCATACCTGCAAGATTGTTTCAGGGACCACTATAAGAGGAAATTAAGCCTTCTGAGGTTGGGAAGCTTCCCGAGTAAGGACCTCACCCCCAAGTGGCAACGGTCCTGGTCAACTCCCGCCTGTCGCCTCTGTGGCAACGCCATAGAGTCTTTATTGCACTTAATATGCATACGCCCGGCACTGCATAAACAAAGGAAAACGCTTTTGCTACCCCTTCTAAGAGAAGCACATGTGCAAACTTGCAGGGCGGCTGTGATAGTATGCCTCAGCGGGTCCCAGATACAACTAGCCTGCAAAACTATAAAATTTCTGGCTCATGCCGCAGAAGAGCTAGAAAACATGGAAGTAATTAAAAACAATCTTGACCAACCGGCCTTATCATGGCTGCCCCTGGACCCCCATTTCTCACCTTAATGGACATCCCCTTATTCTCACTTTTTCAGGCTGTGTTCTTTAATCTGAGTCAAAGTGTGTATTATTATTATTATTATTATTATTATTATTAAATGTTATAAAGCGCGTAGTCACCCGTGAGTATCCCAGCGCTAAGATCCATACAACTGCGGGTCAGTGGGGACAAGGGGGAGGAGTCAGCATTTAGGGAAAAAGATGAGTCTTCAACCGCTTCCTGAATCGGAGATAGTCTGGTTCTGTTCTAAGGTCGCGGGGTAACGCGTTCCAAAGGCGTGCAGTGTGGACAGAGAAGCGCCTTCCACCCGTGCGTGCCTTCTTGACTCTAGGGATGATGATAAGATATTCCTGATCGGATCGTAAGGATCTTGGGGCTTTGTATGGTCTGATAATTTTTCTTAAAATAGGGGGGCCTTTGTTTTGTAGAAGTCTGTGAGCCAGACATAGGGCCTTGAACTTCACTCGCTCTCTCACTGGGAGCCAGTGGAGAAGCTTCAAGGCTGGTTTGGCTGAAGCTCTGGCAGGGGTATTGGTGAGGATCCGGGCTGCAGAATTCTGGATCCTTTGTAGTTTGTTCAAGGTTGCCTCAGGGGCGCCTAGGTAGATGGTGTTACTGTAATCCAGCCTCGATAAAATAAGGCCTTGGATTAACAGTTTTTGGGAGGTGCAAGGAAGTAGAGGCAGAATCTTCCTGATCGACTTGAGGAGCCCAAAGCACGTACCGGCAACTTTTTTGGCTTGTGTCGTGAAAGACAGATCTCTTTCGAGCCAAATACCCAGGCTTTTAATCTCGGACTTCGGGTCTGGAGGCGCACCCAGACAGGGGGGCCAGATGTTCTGTGAGAGGGACAGCCCCTTCTGACCAAGGAGGAGAATGTCTGTCTTTGAACCGTTAAGTTTCAAAGATGAGCTGTTCATCCATCCTTGTATCTGCGTCAGGCAGTTGTATAAGTCCGCTGGTTCTTGACTTGGGTGAGATAGGGACACCACTAATTGAGTGTCATCAGCGTAGCTGACGATACTCACTCCAAACGGGTTGACAACCTCCTCCAATGGGGAAATGTAGACATTAAATAATGTCGGGCTCAGGGAAGAACCCTGAGGCACGCCGCATTGGAGGGGTGTTTCGGGGGAGCGGGTGTCATTCTCCCAGATCTGAAAAGAACGTTGGCTCAGAAAGGACGTGAGCCAGGTCAGTGCGGTTCCCTCCACACCGATATTCCTGAGTCGGTGAATAAGGAGCTGGTGATTAACGGTGTCGAAGGCCGCACTGAGGTCCAGGAGGATCACTGCCACTGATCCCCCTGCGTCCAGAAGTGCTCTGGCCTCCTCCACCGCTGCGAGAAGGGCGATGTCGGTACCCTGCCCTGGGCGGAATCCAGTCTGCGAGCTTTTAAGCCGATTGTTGATTTCCAAAAAGTGTGAGAGTTTTTTATTCACAAGCTTTTCAGCAATCTTACTGGTTCTGGGAAGAAGGGAGATTGGCCTGTAGTTGGCCAAGTCCGATGGGTCCAGGGAGGATTTTTTCAATAGGGCCTTGACGACTGCAGCCTTCCAGCTGGGGGGGACGACTCCCTGTTGCAATGAGGCATTGATGAGATGGGTAAGGGGGAGAACGATGGTAGGTGCTACTTTCTTAAGGATACGTGGCGGGGTCCCTGGGAGATCCGCTTTTGATGGTGTCTAGCGTGCTTTTGACCTCTTCGACAGTCACTGGTCCCCAGGAAGTTAGATAGGGAGAAGTGGGAGTAATGTTGGTCTCTTTTTCCTCGCTCAAGTTGGTGGATGGGATAGAGGCAAGGATTTTCTGGATCTTCTCCTCAAAGAAGTTGGCCGTTTTACGGCATTTTTCCTCATCTGCTTTAGGGTCTGGTGGAGTTCTAGGTCCGGGGTCTGGGACCTTAAGAAGTTCTTTTAAAATAATAAAAGATTCTTTGCAGGAGCAGGAGGAGTTTTCTATTCTTTCTTGGAAGAATATACTTTTAGTCTTGCGAAGAGCGGTCTTGTAAATTTGTAATGAGGTGTGGTAGGCATCCTTCTTTGCAGTTGACTTGTCCTTCCTCCAGGAGCGTTCCGTTCTTTAACATTCCTTTCGTAAAAGATTGAGCTCCGGAGTGTACCAAGGGGCAGGGCGCACTCTTTTGGTATGCTTGAGGGTGGTAGTTTTGGGGAGGAGTTTGTCCAATGAGGATGTAAGCCAAGAGTTGAACTGTTTATCGGCGTTGACTGGATCGGTGGAGAAGGCAGGGATAGAATTCACAAGGATTGTGGTCCATTCGCCTGGTACAAGTTTGTGCCAGCGCCGGTCAGTAACCCGGATTTTGGGGTGTTGGGTGGGTGCTACAAAGAAATACCAAGAGATGGGGATTAGTATCTCCCACCGAACTCACTTATTCCCCAAAGTATTTGTACTTTTTCTTAGAACAATAATCAGTCGTTTTGCAGTTCCTATGAGATAGTCATATCCCCCCCCCTCGCCATTTCCTTAAAACTTTACACTGCGATTGTATACTTGTGTAAGATTGTTAAGATAATGCTTCTTCCCCCTTTTCTGTGATTTTATTGCTGTTTTTTATGCCGATTTTATGATGTACATGCTGTTTGTATGGTGGTAAGACCTACCTGAGGTCCAGTGTCCGCGTCCAGCCGTGAGGGAAACGGCGTAGCAGGCGGCGCTTTCACTCGTGCTGTCAGGGGACAGCGGGGCCATTATCGCGCCGTGAGGGCAACGGCAAACTACAATCCCCAGGTGTCCCGGGACCCGCGGCGCATTTCGAACGCCACCACCAGCGACCGGAGGTGCTACAAAGCACCGGGCAGCATCCTGCAGCGTGGGGGGACCTACCTGAGGTCCAGTGTCCGCGTCCAGCCGTGAGGGAAACGGCGTAGCAGGCGGCGCTTTCACTCGTGCTGTCAGGGGACAGCGGGGCCATTATCGCGCCGTGAGGGCAACGGCAAACTACAATCCCCAGGTGTCCCGGGACCCGCGGCGCATTTCGAACGCCACCACCAGCGACCGGAGGTGCTACAAAGCACCGGGCAGCATCCTGCAGCGTGGGGGGACCTACCTGAGGTCCAGTGTCCGCGTCCAGCCGTGAGGGAAACGGCGTAGCAGGCGGCGCTTTCACTCGTGCTGTCAGGGGACAGCGGGGCCATTATCGCGCCGTGAGGGCAACGGCAAACTACAATCCCCAGGTGCCCCGGGACCCGCGGCGCATTTCGAACGCCACCACCAGCGACCGGAGGTGCTACAAAGCACCGGGCAGCATCCTGCAGCGTGGGGGGACCTACCTGAGGTCCAGTGTCCGCGTCCAGCCGTGAGGGAAACGGCGTAGCAGGCGGCGCTTTCACTCGTGCTGTCAGGGGACAGCGGGGCCATTATCGCGCCGTGAGGGCAACGGCAAACTACAATCCCCAGGTGCCCCGGGACCCGCGGCGCATTTCGAACGCCACCACCAGCGACCGGAGGTGCTACAAAGCACCGGGCAGCATCCCGCACCGCGGGACGCGCGCGGACTGCGCCGGGCTAAGCCCGGGCAAAGGGCGGGCCCTCTGTGGCCCTCAGAGGACCTGAGGAGGACGGGGCGGGCCACCCCCCTTGGCTTTCACACCTGTTACTACATCACGAAGGTAAAGACTATTTCTCATGCATCTGTTGGTATTCCCTTATTATCATGACTTCTAAAGTGGATCACCCAGCTAGCGTAGCAGGAACTGGGCAAAAGTTTTCTTGGTTAGACGAGCTAAACCTCTTATGTCAAACCACCTATGCACCATCAGAAACCCCCCTTTCGCCCAAAAGCGACATCATACTATCAGTTAAGTCCACTCTTTCGGAGCAGCCCACATTACTCAACAAAACTTGTAGTCCTCATATCGCACCCCCCCAGGTTTCATCGGTGAAAAGGACTCAAACACCGCCTCCAGGCTCACGCATTGTTAATTCTCCAACGATTCCATCGACTGCTGAGGCCCAAGATCCCTTAAGCCCTCTTATACACCCGCATATATTACCGCTCATTGAACAATTGCTTAGCTCTCTGATAGCCCCGTTGTTGGAAAAAATTAACACTTTAGGGGATAGGCTTACTGGATTAGAGTCAGCCATCAAGTCAAATTTGTCGGCTGACAAACACTGTGACACATTCAACCGTCCAAAGTCACCTCCTACTCACGAAGGCTTTAAACGGGATAAAAGCTGCCAAATACAATTAACTGGCCCTAGTACAGTGGGGCAAAAAGTAACCAAACACTCTCCAAGTGTCTCCTTTCCCCAGTTGACCGCACCTAGAGCAGTTCAAGATAAGATTAACTCAATCCATCTACCACCAGAAGCGGCCCCATTCGTGTGCATACTTGCTGGCGTCCCTGCTCTTCCACCTGGAAAAATTGAGAGCCAACATGACTTACTTAACAAAACCAAATTCTGGCTGTCAAAAAATAGGCCATTGCCTCGTCACCTATATGGAGCAATAAGGAGCGTCAGGAGGGTGGACTGGCTGGGTTCTCTTCATAAGGATCTTCCTGGGGACCTGGTACTCGTGAGATTCAGAGACACAAACATTGTCCCTTACTTGAAAACCTGGCCGCCACAAGAGACAGACGGCCCAATATCTATATGGGACTTATATGACTTCTATCCCTCAATCCCTGGTTTTCCCCCTTTTTCGAAATCATACCCTACATGATCGGTCTACATCATGATCTTTTTGGGAAATACTGGGAGTGGTAATAACTAATTCTAACCCCCATTTTCACCATCTCAACCCGGGCGTGGAAGGGAACTAATTATGTTTGGGATCCTGTCCTACTGTTTTTGGATTAGATTGGACTTGGCAATCATGGAGTGATGTTGAACTTTGCAAGGTCCTACCTAAATTTACTCCTCTTTTTAGACTTTTTAACCTTTTTAATCTTTTATTTAAGTTGACACTGGTTCTTTTGATTTTTCTTTTTAAATGATGATCATCTTTTTCTTTACCTTTTTATTTGAATGAAATTGTCTAAATGTACTGTATTATTTTTTCTGTTACTGTATGCTTATATGATATTCTTTGGTAATATCGAATAAAGCTTATTTTGATTTGATTTGACCCACCCTTTTATGATTTTTATAAATCAAATAAAAGTATTATCACTGCATGTTAGAATTCTTGCCACTTAGTATGCTAAGAATTGTTGAGGAGAAATTCAGGAAATGTCATTTTACAGTGCATGACAAATGGCTGGCAATGATGAACAGAAATGTCCCATCACCAACTTTGGCATTTGAAGTCAATGAATGCCTCACTGAGATACTCTGTAAAAGTTCTAAATCTTTTCCATAAATGGGAATTTTCACTGGAATTTGTAAAGAACTGCCTAATTTTTGACCGCTTCAATAACATCGGAGACTCTGATTGTATAGTAATTGCATTTAAAGTGCACTTGCTACCCCCGAGATGTTGAAGGTATCCTTTTGCAGAAGATGTGGTGTAAGGGTCAGAGCTGCCGACTTTAGAAGTGGGTAACCGTGTTCGACGTCTGAACCGGCTATGATTCTGGGCAAATGACTTCATGTACGAGCAGATTAAAATGAATGTGTATTGTGACTGGGGCTCATGCAAAACACATCAATACCTTCGTGTCGGTTACGCTGCGTACGCACTATATAAAACTGCTAAACAAATCTATATATTTATATATGATTTCGCTGACTCCCAAGTGT
Source organism: Lissotriton vulgaris (assembly GCF_964263255.1). NCBI lineage: Eukaryota > Metazoa > Chordata > Amphibia > Caudata > Salamandridae > Lissotriton > Lissotriton vulgaris. Next base: position 849,147,109 of record NC_141695.1, read on the forward strand.
CTCCATCAACCCCTTCCACCCCCAACTACTCTTTAAAGGTGCCCTCTCTGCGACAACAACTCTCCATGGTGCACCGCGTGCTGCATGTTCCTGCCAGTAGTAGTGATGACAACAAAAGTAGTGTGAACAGCAGCTACTGGGATCTACGCCTTCTCATTAAAGCCGCACCGCTATGGCTGAAACCCCGCCCCGGCTTGTGCCTGCGTCCCCGCCTCCCTTTCTCCCAGGCTGCTACTGGTTCCGTCTGCTGGGATGTAAATGAGGTGGGCGCGGTTCCCCGCTCCCTGCCCATCCCGCCGAGGCTTGGGGCTCAGGGGAGTGCGGGCCGGGGATCCACAGGGAAGGAGCAGCTGTGTGCAGGGACTGTTGTGCCGGGATACAGGGGACGGGTGCAGGAGCCTTTCTGAAGGAACTGCGTGTGCAGCAGGGTCCGCGTGCAGGAATCCTGCCAGCAGAAGCCCATGTGCAGGGAGGCCAGCCAGCATCCCCTTCTGCTGGCTGCAGGAGGGACCTACTCCAGCCTGCGCCCCGGAGGATGCCCTGCGAGGCAGCGAGCGCCTGAGGCGGCCACTCTTCTGTGACTTGTGCCGCTGCTCGTGGGATGAGGACCCCTTACACTGGATGGGAGCAGGGGAGACCGCCATCGAGAATCCCACCAGCCAGGACCTTTAAACCCGTACCTGAGCAGCCAAGACCCCAGCTCGGGCTCTGAGCTGCCCACACCCTCAGCCCTGGATCAGAGCAGCCGAGGGGTCCACAGCCGGGCCGGGCGCTCAGGAGCCTCGGTGCTGGACAAGAGCAGGCGGGACCCCTGGATCTGAGCAACAAAGAGGCGGCACTGGGTGTGCGCTGTCAGGAGGGCCCCGGACAGCGCCTGGAGAGTGCCGAGAGGAGCTCGCGTCTCCTGGTGCCTCTGTACCCCTGGGAGAAGGATCATGTTCGGGATTCAGGAGAGCATCCAGCGCAGTGGGAGCAGCATGAAGGAGGAGCCGCTCGGCAGCGGCATGAGTGCCGTCCGGACTTGGATGCAGGGCGCCGGGGTGCTGGACGCCAACACGGCCGCGCAGAGGTAAGCAGGGTCGGGCCGACGCTGGTACTCCAAGCCCCGAGGCACCCGAGTGCACCACTCTGTGGTTTCCAGTCTCCCCCAAGTCACTCGCCCCCCCCCCCCCCCCCTCACCATCACAGCAGCCTCTTGAGGGACCCCCTGCAACTTATTCAGCATCCTCCAGCCCCCTCCGCATCAGCATCCTCGACTTGTCCCTCGCCCTCAGTGGCCCGCAAGAGCGCGTAGAAGCTGCACCCCGTGCCAGAGGAGCTGGTAGAAGTGACACTGAGCCCCGCAGGCTCCAAGTATTTGACGACAGTGTTTGCTGGTGCACTTTTTTAAAATCATAACTACAGCGTCCTACTGAGCAAATGGTTCCAGCCCCAGTGTGCGCAGTTCACCGCCCAGCGCTCCAGGTTCCAGATGTTCCGAAGCCGTCCAACATCTGTAGTGCCGCAGCCTCGGTAGCCCCGGTCTATGAGTGGGCCTCCAGCTGCCCTGTACCTCAAGCAGCACCTCTCTTGGTCCCAGCCTCCCCCGATAGACAGTGTGATACAAACTCTTGCATTCACCGCACCTGTCCTCACCTCTGCAGAGCCTGGCCCATCTCGCCAAGGGCTCCCGATTCGTCAGTTCATTTAACTCTCACGTCTCACTACATTTACCATCTTGCCAAGATTGCTTGCTGCCTTGAACCCCCCCCCCCCCCCCCCCACCCCCTTTGTTCTTCCTCCCGGTGGTCCACGACCCATTCTGCTCCTTACCTGGGTTCCCAATGCATTGACCTCTTTTGGGGTTCGCTGTAGCAGCCCCCTCAGACGTCAGTTTGACGCTAAACAACATCTACTCCTCTAAACTTCAATATTGTTGCGCTAAAAGCAAATGTCAACAATGTCCACACACGTTTATAATTAAGCTTCGTTATGTCAAATTGTAGATGAATCCTTCCATCCCTTCCCCACAAAAGTGTGCAGGTGGTCCCCTTTAACACACTATGTGCATCGGCTAATACTTATTCCGGTCCCCTGCCTGTGTTCAAAACAAACTCTAAGAAGCCACAATTTCGTGCTTCCCCGAATACATACATTCGTTTATTCATCTACCGGCTGGTAATTTAATCTCCGTGGTGTTCATTCCTCCCCGATGTTTCCCTAAATCACGTAAAAGCCGGCAGGGTGGTATACAATAATAAAGCCACATACGCATACATATATGACCCCTGGCAGCCGCTGCCTTGCGCCCGTGGCACGGGCGCTTCTCCGGCAGCCACACTCACCCTTCCGGCCTGGCGGGAGCGCGAGGGCAGGTGAAGGGGTCCGTGCCAACCAGCATTTAAAATCCACATTCGACGGTGCCACGGCATGGCCTTGGGGTGGAAGAGGCTGGATGTAGACCAAGTAGGCGGATGCTCGTTTATTCCACATTGTATTTTTTTTAAGGGAAAGGGGTCAAGGTAGTGTCCGTGGAAAGACGGGATGTGGAATGATAGCAATGAGAATTGAGGGGAGGGAACCGACAGGTGGGAGAGGTGTAAAGGTTGGACAGGACGGAGCACTGTGGATCGGGAGGAACGGAGGCTAACTCTCAGTTCAGAAACTTTTCATCCAAAAGAACATTTCGCATAGAAGAGTGTATTTGTTTTCAAGTTGATGGCGGGATAGACAAGTCAACGAAACGAAGAAGGGTCGGGATGACAGGAGCGAGGAGTTTGGAAAAGGCGAAATATGATATGAGAGGTAGAAGAAGGAGAGACAGGGTGATCCTAGCGGAGGAGTTAACGGGAACACAATAGACGCGATGCGGGGCTTCTGGAGATAGAAGGAGGAGGAGAAAGAACGGATGGAAGGGCAGGAGTACCGACGGGGAAAGGTTGAGGGGTAGAAAATGAGGAAGAGGAAGAAGTGAAGGAGAAGAGGTTAGCTGGGGCAAGAGGGAATGAAGTACGTGCGAATGGCTGAAGAATGAGTAGTGAAAGAGGAGGCAGGGTGCAAGAGAACATGTCTTAAAGAAAACTAAAGAGGATGAAGGAGAAAAGAAGGAGTTGAAGGAGATGGTAAGGAGGAGATGGAGTGAGGGGGAAGAAGGATTAAAGGCGATGCATGTGAGGTGACGTTATAAAGGGCCTGTGAAAGGGAGATGGGTGAAGGAGAGGAAAGTGAATGAACTAAATGGAATGAAGGAGAGGACATTGAATGAAGGAGAGGATAGTGGATGGAGGAGGTTAATAAATGATGGAGAAGTCAAAGATAAGAGAATAAAGGGGCCCAAAATGGATGAGGGAGAGAGCACTGATTTAAGGGGGAGTGAAGAAGGAGACAGCGTGAGTGAAATGGATTATGTGAGATTAAAGATGATGAAAGAAAGATGATGGATCGAAGGAGAAGTGATGGAGAAGAAGAATTAATTGAGAGTAAAGGGCATGAAGGAGAGGAAAGAATGAAGGAAAAGCTAGAGTGGAAAATAAGGAGCAAGAGAGGGTAGGAAACAGAACAATGGGTGAAGGAGCGATGGGATAAATGATAACATGAAAATAATTTTTAAAGAAGAGATAAAGCAGAAAGAAGAGGTTGAAGGCGAAGTGATGGATAAAATGGTTTGAAGGAGAAGAAACATTAAGGGTGACTAAAACATACGATGGGCAAAGGATGGATTGACCATCCATCCAAAGTGTTCAAGGAAAATTATCATAGCAGAGAAGAAGCTTTGAAGGACGGAAACAGAAGAAGTGAAATATTGGAAGAGAAAAACAGTAAGACATTTGGAGGATTAATGAATAAAAAGAAGTAATTAAAAGGACAGGAAATATTGACGTGAGAAAACCATTTAGAAAATATAACCTTTAAAGAAAAAGGAAAGTATTGAAGAGGTGGAACTATCAAATTAAAAACCCAGTTGGAAGGACGAGGATTACAAGAAAACGCAAGGCTTGAAAGCGGGCTTGTCAGAGGTAATGAAGAGTTGCATGGAATTGGACCGAAGCAAAACGGTGACAAAAGTCAAGGAAAGTGAAATGTGGAGAGACACCAGCCTAAAATGTAGGGCAGATTAGCCATTTTAAACACTGTGTTTGTAGGAGTAGATGAGGGACGGCCAGGGTCTGGTCCTTGAACACCCTTTCTTTCTGGCCTGTCACTGGTGGTATGCAGCCCTCTCTCTGTCTTACTGTCGTGGGGTGGGTCTGGCCCAGGTCTTACAGAAACCTAGTCTTAAAAACTGAGTGGCCCTAGTTGGGTTTGACCCTGGCCTTATCTAGCCCTCTCCATGCCTCAGACGAGGGGGATCGGGTATTTATTTGCAGTTGTATATAGTGCTGGCCACATCAAGTAGACTACAGTGAGCAATGAGGAAAACCTGCTTCTAAAACACACATACTTCAAGACAGGAGCAAACTATAGTGTCTTTTTTAAGCCCCACAGATACTACTTGTGACACAAAATTAGTTGAAACAGAGTAGCAACAATGACATACATACATGATACATCCGCCCATGAACAAAGTGGATATTAATATCTCATATAAAAATGGTGTGTGAGGGCAGAATTATGTGGGATGTGAAAGGATCACTGTTGGGAATCAGCTAAGTAAATTGAAGGTAAGTGGTAATTTAGTGTTGAGATAGAAGTTCTTTCATTTCCCTGGTGCACTCTTGACTAACCCCCTTTGTCTCCGCTGTGCCTAAATGCTGGTCTTACTCCTGCCCAGACCTCTCCCCAACCCCAGGAGTGGACTTACAACTGTCCGACGCTGTCCTCTAACCCTCTATCCCCAGCAGAGTGGGTATTTTCTCCCCTGCCTCTCTCTCTCTGCCTGGTGAGTAGGTCTCACCCTCATCTTCCTAGCGGGGTGTGTTTGGTCATGGTCTGGGTTGCATTTTGTATAATCATCTCTCTCTCGTTGTTTGGGTCTGACCCAAGTCCGGCTCTGGTCGTGTGTGTCACCTCTTTCTCTCACCCTTCAGAATTGGACTCAGGTCTGTCCTTGGTGCTTTCTAAATCATGTTTTATCTCACACACCCACTCTCTTCCCCCAAAAGTTTCTCCAAGCCGAGTAGGTCTGGCCCTGGTCCCGTGGAAACTCTCCTCTCTCTTTCTCTTGTTTGGTGTAGTGAGTCTGTCCCAGGTCTCACCCTTGTCCTTTCTAAATCCTTCTCTCTCACTCCTCCTTTCCCAGCAGAGTGGGTCTGGCCGGAGTCTGAACTTGGTACTGTCCAAAGCCTTCCCGTCCCCACCATCTCACGTACAAACTCTCTCTGTGGTTCTGGAGCGGGTCTGGCCCGGTCCTACCCCCTGGTCAGACCCTAGCCCTCCCCTCCTTCCCCAGGCGCGGCCTGACCCGGGCCTGTCCCGGTCCTGGCCCTGGTCAGACCCGAGTCCTGCCCTCTTTGGCTATCATTGCCCGGGCGCAGCCTAGCCCGGCCCTGGCCCTGGTCAGACCCGGGTCCTGCCCTCTTTGGCTGCCCTTACCGGCTCCATCTAACCCCTACTCTCTTCTTCTCTCCCCCAGCGGAGTGGGGCTGGCCCGGGCGCACTTCGAGAAGCAGCCGCCGTCCAACCTGCGGAAGTCCAACTTCTTCCACTTCGTGCTGGCGCTGTACGACCGGCAGGGGCAGCCGGTGGAGATCGAGCGCACCGCCTTCGTGGGCTTCGTGGAGAAGGAGAAGGTAAGGGGAGCCCTGCACCCCGCCCCGGGGGCAGGCCTGCAGCAGAGCCCGAGCCGTCCACCACCAGCACACCTGACACGGCCCCGGGGCGCCCTCGGCCTGCTGTACCCCCCAAGGGGGCATCCTTCTAGAGGGCCGCCCCCGGTGCTGTAACTGAGCAGGTACTGTCCGGTGCTGAGCACCTGCATGAAAGGGGCCTACCTGCCTGCAGTACATTTAGGGGCTTATTTACAAGCCGCTTGCGCCGCAGGTGCGTCACTTTTAATATGGCAAAAAAGTGACTTACTGGCGGCGCAAGTGGCTAGTAAATGACCCCATGAGGTGAAAGTATCTGCACTTCTCAAGAGCAAACAAGTGTCCTTAATAGTGAGCACCTGCGCTTCTGTACTTGCAAGTAAAGCACGGGCCGCCTCGCCTTTGACCAGCAGTTTGCGCCTCTTCTAATGCAACCCCAAGAGCGAGCAGGCCTCTCGCACCCTTAGCGGTGCTGTTACTGTGACCCCAATATTAACACCGCACTTTTTAATTAAAGGGGCTTCCTCCACTGGGCAGCACCTGACACCGAAGACACAAGCCACTTGGGAAACACATTCAAGTAGTGTAAAGCTGCCATTACACCCTCCACTCATCACCGTTTAAGTATCCAGCGACAGGTGGTGTTTCCCACGATAATCAAGGTGTCCTCGCACACTTCGAATTATTTGGTATTCCCAGAAACAGCATCGCGCCCTTAGAGGGCCGGGGACAGTATTTCATCCTCGAGTTGTCAGAGGCCGCACACCGTGCGTGCTTCGCCCAGCCCTGCTTCTGCGGGTGTATCTGTTTGGGTGTTTTATTCAGACCCCTGCGCTGCACACCTCAGGTCTGACCCCCTGCCCGCCGTCAGTGTCCAGCTTCCGGTCTGCTCCGGAGTCTGACAGCCTTTTTCTTTTCCCCCCAAATATCCAGGAATCCAGCAGTGAGAAGACGAATAACGGCATCCACTACCGGCTGCAGCTCCTGTACAGCAACGGTGAGTCTCTGCTCCCAGCACCCGGGCCCTGCACCCCGGCCCAGACCCGGGGCGTCTGGGCCTGTGACCCCAGACCTGTACACTGACCCACGGGCCCCCACGCACGAGAATGCTCCACACCTCCCCCCACAGGGCTAACCCTGAATAGGTAACAGGAAGCCAGGGCAGGTACCATTCCGGGGGGAGGGTGTCAGCTTATACCGCATGCCATGTGGTGGCAGGTCCCAGGTGTACTGACCAGGTCGTCTAGTCCTACCTGGTTTAATACCCCCTCGGCATCACCTCCTCTCAGTCCGGGCCGGTAAAGGCAATGGGACATATAAGCTGTTTTATCATCATTAGTAAGCAGAGGTGCCCTGTTGAGCTCCGAGCTTTACACAGCAGATACTCTGCCTGGACCAGGCCCACCGTCGAGCCCCCTCTGCGCCTCCCTTTGAAGCCCCTCTTCTAAGCGCTGTGTGTTTCCTTTACAGGCATCCGCACGGAGCAGGACTTCTACGTGCGCCTCATCGACTCCATGACCAAGCAGGTAGGACGGCGGGGCTCTGCCGGGGACTGCGGGCTGTGGGGCTGGAGGGCTGAGAGGCTGCTGGTAGGGAAGGGCGGAGGAGGACAGGCCAGGAAGGCAGCGCTCCTCAGATTGACGGCTTTCAACGGTACATGCAGTACGGGCTTTACCAGGGAGGGGTGTGTGGATGGAGGGGGAGGGGGGGGGGGGGTGAGTTTAGAAGCCACACTCCATTCCATAGGCCCCAGAGTAATGCAAACAAAACAAAACCAGGAACTAAACTCCCCTTCTGGAAAATACCCCGCGCTTCCGGTAGATGTGGAAGAAGTAGGACGGGGAAGGGAGGCGTGAGCGCCCATAACTCACCCACCCTCTCAAGTGTACAGTATATTAGTAAACTGTACCCTCTTTAGTCTGCACCAGTGCACAAGCTCTGATTGTAATGAGTGCCCTTAGAGTGGGCTCGGGGGCCCCTCGCCGGGGCCTTTACCACCCTGGCTGACACTAGATAAACACAGGCCTCCCTGCCCAACCCCACGAGTGGCCGCCGTATCTGCAAATAACATCGGATGCTGCAAGGACGATTTGTAAAATAGTTTCCTCCATTATATTTCAATAGCAAAGTTGCATATCCAGGTGATCTCTTTAATTCTAACTAAACTTGAAGGAAGCTGTGCAGTCGGTGCGATGCATGGTGTTTCTTTAATGCTTTTGGCTTTTAATTAAACGGCGCCTCTGGGCTAACGCTACAGTTCATGTTGTGCGCTTTTGTGGCCAGTGCCGCTGGGTGCAGTGAGCGCGCTGTAAGTAAGCTGTGGGGCTGGCACTGGCTGGGACCCGCGGACAATCCGCGGCTGCCCCGACTCAGTCGGTGTTCGGGACCTGGTGAAACTGCCCGATCCTCGGGGGGCGCTCCGGTGCTGTGCCCGCAGGCACAGAACTGCACTCCTCTAAATGTTGCTCGAGCTCAGCCAGCCGAAAATTAAATCCTCACCACAAATTAAAGGCAACAGACACCACGTTATTTTTTCTGTGAGTGTATGTATTTAATTCTGAGGCGACAGAGCAGCACAACTCCCAGAATTTGATCTTGACCACAAGTACCCTAAAAACAAAAGTCTGTTCTTATAATAATTTATTTCACGAACATTGTCCTACGTGATAAAAAAAAGGAAGCGCTTCGGGGGAGGGGTGCTCTTCTGTGGGGACATCTTTTATTAGACACCGTGTTTGGGGCTTCAGGTGATGCTGGTTACACTCGCCACGGGGAGCGCTCGGGCTGCGGGGCCTCGCTCCAGTTTTAGAGACATGCTGTGTGTGCATCAGTCAAAGAGGTCTCTGCTGTGTGTGAGACCCCTACCCTGCCGTGTGCTGTCGCTCGCTGCCTCCTTTCTTTAATTGTTCATTTTTCTAGACAGTCCTTTTCTCGAAGGGTATTGCGTGTGTTAAAGAGGCAGTTTCTTGGCCTTAATAATTGCACGTTGCTGTGCGCGCAATGCTTTTTCTCGTCCGCTACACTGGTCCCACCCCCTGGCTCGGCGGTGTCACGCGTTGGGGGCTGTCTATTTCTTCTTATTTGTGTACGTGAAAGGCAGCTCTTTTCCTGTTATTTATTGTACGTCAGAGGAAGTTCCATTTTAGAATCATTTAATTTCCCTACAGGCATTTCATATCAGAGACGGCCCTGGTTTGCGAGTATTACTGTTTGAAAAGTCCAACTAAGTTACTCTGAGTTTTAGAAACATCGTATTTCCCCTTTCTCCTTATTTCATAGCAGATGCGTTTTAGATATACGATATATATATATATATATATATATATATATATATATATATATATATATATATATATATATATATATATATATATATATATATATACATTCCCTTTTGTTCTGAAAAAAATGGAGGTTTTCTAGTTACAGTGCTTTCGAAAATGCCCTGATTTCGCCGAGCGATGATTCCGCTGTTTTGTTTTGTTGAATTGAGATTTTTCTTTTTTCGAAAACAGTTCATTTGTTTTCATGTATTTCCTGTTAAAGGCAACCCTGACTCTTTATAAGCTCTGTTTCACCGAGTGTTATTTTGTTATTTTTCATTTATTTTTTGCTGGTGACTTTTCAATTTCTTTTTAACTTTATGTTTTAAAAAGTCTCGACTTCTTCAATAATTGTATGTCAGCGGCACATTTTCCACGTGTCTTTTAATTTTTTTACGATCTATTAAACTGCTTTAAAAACAATTTTTCACGGTAATTTGTGTTCTCGAAATTATTGTTTTCTCGCCGAGAATTGCCCTTGAAAGGCGGCAGTTTCCTAAGTAGGTTGTACATCAGACTGCCCTTGTGCGCCTACATTACATCTGTACCTTTTTAATTTCTATTCTTGTTTCTTGAACTTTCCTGTTCCGTCGTTGCTTGTCTCTTTCCACTCTTCAAGACTCCGTTACCTGTGAGGCCACTGTTCAGTAAATCTTTTTTTTTTATCTGTTACTTAAGCCCATACATTGGATCAACATCGGTTATTATTCTTTCTACCTTTCTTGGTTTCGTCTTCGAGGGATTTGTGCTTTTAATTCATCCCGTGTATTCTATATTTTCTGCCGGGGTGTTGTGGCAGTCAGTCCTCAGGCGCTGCGTGACCCGCTGCCCTCTCATTATTATCCGACTGCAGGGAGAGAAGAGACAGGAAGAGACCGTTTATTTTTAAATCTTGTAACCGATACTGTAGTCGGAGACCGGCTCTGCGGAGGGAGCATTTCTTTCTGTCGGCGCCCTTCATAAAAGTCATTATTTGAAGAAACGAAAATATGCGCGGTGAGGGCTGTTGGAGCTGTGCGTTTTTACATCAGATTTCATTCTAGGAAAGCGCGAAGAATGTCTCCAGCTGGGGCACCGGGAGTGCCATTTATTATTTATACAGAGTGGTGCCTCGGCGGCGAGCCGCGCGGTGCGTCCGGCGCGTACACTGCGTGCACGTCGTGTGCACGTCGTGGCGCAGGGCCCCTCTGAAAACACACCACGCTTCAACGCCTGAGTCTGTGAGCGCGAGCGGCTGGGGCGTGCGTGCCGGTTGCTATAGGGTGTGAAAGTGCTTGGAAATGCTAGGATGTTGTATGGTGAGGATGAAGGCAGATATTATCAACCAGAAAGGGTGGTGGTGAGGGGCAGGCGGAATTAGTGAGGTAGGGTAGGGTATTGGAGTGATGGGTGAAGGTGGTAACAGGGTGTGGGACACACACACACACAAAAAGAAGCTACCCTGAATGGAATTGTCGTTTTGAGGTCAGTGACCAAAAAATGACAAGCACTAAGCCCTAATTAGTGGAGAGCTGGGCATCTGAAAAAATGTAAAGGACTGTCCTCATACATCACCAGGTGTCATGCTTCATCATTGGCAGTCCTTACTCTCTAGAAACCATGTTTGGTAGAGAGCGGGCCTCTGTAGCAGCTTGTGGAGGGAGTGTTGCAGGACGGTGGGGTGGCGTGGGGGAGGAGCAAGGTGGGGGTAGTAAACTACAGAACAGGGCCTAACGGAGGTAAGTAAACAAATAAATACATTTTTAAAAAATCATTGCGCGCGCTGCATTGCCAAATGCGATGCAGCGCGCAACAAAATTCGATTTATTTATTTGTTTACTTACCTTGGTTCGGCCGTATTTCTTAGTTATTACCCCCCACCCTGCTCCTCCCCCGTCCACCGCCCCGCCACTACTGGCGGGCCTACACATGGAGACATGGAGGCACTTCTAAGATCTAAGTGGGGGCCCGTGAGAAAAGTGATTCTTAAAAACTAATATAAAAACTGAAATACATTTATTTGCTGGGTATTTACTTGGTATGAAAAGCTAAGTGTGGGGATTGGGGGAACTAGTACCCCCTCGCCACAGTGATTGTCGTCGTCAACATGTTTCTGCCAAATTTTCCCAAAGGGTCCATGGCATTCATCAAGACAAAAGAACTAGGGCTCCTATCTCACCATATCTGGCCAGATGTTACCACTGTGTAAGGTGACCTATGTCATCCCCTAACTAATTGGTATTCATTAACCCCAAGGGAGGGCCCAATTTGCCCCATGGAAAGGGGGTAAGAGGGACCCATGTAGTCACCCTTGCCTCAAAGGTACATCCCTTGTTGTCCACCTAGGCTATCTGCTCTTCTTCTCGATGTGTGTTATTATCAAGGTGTGGGAGCCTGGTGGTGTCAATTCGGGGCAGGAGGTGAAGTTTAAAGACTGGGGATATGGTGTGGCCGTCTTGAGGAGTAGCTTGAGGGGTAGGGCATGTGGGGGTGGTTGTGTACTTTATGTAGAGAGTATGGTGTGAGATCGTGAGGGGATAACATCTTCGGTATAGTTAGAACAATGGTGAGGAGATGGGTTACCATTGTGGGAGTTGGGGGGTATCAGAGATGATGACATAGGGCGTATGGTGAGGTGGGCACAAGGGGGGAGTCAGGTGGTGGGTTATAATGGCGAGGTAGGAGAACTGCCAGGCAGCAGTAGATAAAGTCAGTTGAGTGTTTCTTTGTACTCTGCTTTGGAAACACTCCTGTTAGATGGAGGGACATGTTTGTATGAGCTGCAGGATGTTCCCGCTCCCTGCTGAGAGGCGTGAACATACTTCTCTCTGAGAGATTGCACATCCTTCCTCTGGGAGGCTTGGACATGCACCTCCTTTTTAGAGGGTTCAACATACTCTCTCTAAGAGGCTTAGGCATATCCCTCAGGGTGATCAGGAGTGGGGGGTAAAGTACATACTCCGTTCTGAGCCCGAGGTAGAACCATTCTCCTCATTGAGGCTGGACACCCTCTTCTCGAAGGGAAAGTCAAGGCTTTAAGTAGGATGACAAAACTGGGGGAGCGGGTGTTATTTCCAAAATGGGCGTGGCAAGCCTGTCAAGGGTATGTGGCCAACACAATCAAGGGCGTAGCCTAACCTGTGGGTATCAAGGCATTCTTTGCAGATTGGTAAATGCATGAAGTTGTAATATGTCACGATTACCAACTTAGAACTCCCCTGCTGTACACCACTGAGTAGATGACAACATTAGCATGTCCTCTCTGGGTGCTATTGGGGGCTCAGAGAGAGGGGACAGTGGTCGATCTGACTTTCCAATGAATGCCTGCAGTTGAGTGTAATCACAGACGGCACCAACAAACCTCACATGGTGTTACCAGCACCCTTCTAAAGGTAGGCCTGAGTTTTCTCTTCACAAACAGTATATGCTCCTGTGCACCTGCACCCTAGCCTTTGGGGCAACGTCAAAAATGAAAATAGATGATTTTGTTTAAAGTTCTAAGTCAGTTTCATGCCCGGACCTGTGCACTGAGTTAAAATGTTAACAAGTGGCTGGTATTTGTGTTTCAGAAAGATGTGATGATTTTGGGTTAATAGGTTTGGTCCAATCTGTGTTAAGCACATTAAAACTAAGGAGGGAATATTGTGATTTCTGTCAATTCAGCGATGGGCACAAATGATGGTTAGGTTTTATGCATAGAATAATTCCATCACTGACTGACATTTCATTAATAAGAAGTCCTTTCTTGGGGAGCAGTGTGTTACCACTTCATACCACACCACTATTCTCAGAGGCCTGGCCCATCGAAAGCTTGTGAAGTGTGAATTAAACAGAACAAACAGATCAGAAGTTTTACAATACTGCATGTAGGTGTATGGTTGCTGTTGTCACTGTGTAACTTTCTAGGTTTGACCCATCTTAGCCTCTTGTCCTTCTGAGTCTGATGAACAAAGACAGTTGAGATGGGGGAAGGCAGCAGTTAACATGTAAGCGCCTAGTGGTGTAGCAAAGGTGCTATATGGGTACTTGCGCTACAAAGTGATGAAAAGTGACACACATTCATCGTGACATGAGCTTGTATGTTCAACTCCCAGGCCCAAACTGCTCCTTGCTACCCACTCCTGTGCCCCCAGGGAGGCAGTAGATGGACACCACCTCCATCCGTTATTTCTGAGCTGAGTGAGTGTCTTTTTTGAATCTCTTTACCAAATCACGGTGCTGCAAAGGCACTGGCACGCTGCGACGTAGCCAGTATGGCATGGGCATAAAACAGAGCCCAATAGGGACCCGTTTCGATACCCCCTTTTAATAAATGCCAGTGCTGAGCATCGATAGGACCCAGGCCACTGAAAGCCATGGGGAAAACTGTCCCTACTGTTTTTCGTTGAATGCTTTCACACACTGTGAATCTGAGGCAATTATGCGCTGTCTCTTCATTAATAAAGTTCACCTTGCTGTTTACTGTTATGTATTTAGGCACCATGAGGCTCCAGGGAACTGCTGAACCATATAATTTCCCAGTGAAAGTAAAAAAATAAACAGGAAAGGCCTCCAGCGCCATATACTTTGCCATTTTATCGGCCTATTATAAACCCTCAGTCACACCTATTATCGTTCATTTGTGTCTTGTGGCTGTCTCTTTTTCTCTTGTTGCCTCTTTTCTCGAAGGCCCTCATCCTGTATGTTGTTCAGTCACTTAGTACATGTTTCTTAGAATCACTACGATCATATATCTTTCATTGTTTGTTAAACTCTCAGCACCTGGATACCCTTGCCGGTGATTAGCCAAACTGTTGGTTTGTTTGACAGTCTTTCATACCCAGTGTGTACCTAGCTTCCATTCTTTAGTGCGCGCAACGAAATTCGTTTTATTTATTTATATGTTTACTTACCTGTTAAACTCCGTAATCCATACATTACTACCCCCCACTCTGCCCCTGCCCCTCCCCTTCCCCACGTCACCGCCCTGCAGGAACTCCTACTTCTGCCCGCGGCTGCTCTCTCTCTCTCTCGACCACTGTCAATGTAAATAACAGTACACCATCAGGAGGCAGGTACTGCAATTAAAAAAAGAGCGAGCAAGAGAATTCGGGAAATCAGTGCAGATGCACAAGAAATGCAAGGGGAGTAACATACGGATGAAGGGTGCTAGGTATGCAAAGGGAATATTCTGACACATCTCATGCTGAGATCTGTTTGGCTGCCAATACTTCAACCAGGAAGTGTTGGCAGCCATCTTGGGACTCAGACTCAGACCGAGTCTCAGGAAAAAAGTTTAAAAAAGGCATAATGGGGCATGGTAGGAATACCCTGACTCCGTGTGCTGGGGCACCACAGGGACAACAATATTTCAAAAATTGTTGCCATGATTTTGCGGAAGATCTGCAATCCACCCAAAAATGTAAAACAAAATCCAAGTGCTGGTTCCTGTGCTTGTTTTTTAATTTCCCCCACAGGTGGTTCACATCCTGAGGGAATAATGTTTTATTAAATAGGGGAGGGGGTGCATGTGGACCCCCACCCCAGGCTTTATAGCCCTGGGGACCACCATCCCTCAAGTCCCGGTTGATATTAAACAATGGAAGGGGTCGGCGCTGCCCTCTCCCGGGCCCATTTCGGCCCGGGGACCTCACCCCCAGAGGCCGGAAAAAGTGTAGCACGGGAAGGGGTGCCTCGTGGACCCCTACCCCGGTGGAGTTCTGTCCCAGGGACCCATCCCCGAGGGCCCGTTGGCGCAATGGAAAGGGAGGGACACTGCATGGCCAGTCTTCTGGAGCTATTAATGTCCCCGGGGTCCCACCCCCCTCTTCAGGGCCAGGCTCCTGCTACCTCCTAGGGTGCCCACCCCTGGACATAGCGGTTTCCCTGCTGCACAAGTACATTGCAAGTGTACTTTGGAGTTTATATCAAGTTTTTAATGTCATATTTTAGAATATGTAACATTTGTGAGAATGTTCTTGTGAAGTTATAAATAAGCGAAATCATCTGTGAAACTATCCATAATGAAATTAACAGAACATTAGACTTCAATGAATTGCAGTGTTTACAATGAATTGTTTAAGAAGTAGATTCATCTTTGGATGTATTAATATAATGGGTTTGAAGAGAAACTTTTAAAGATTGCAACATCTCAATTAATTCTCCATAACCTAAACCTGTCTTTTATGTTTATCACAATTGTTGTACACATTCACTCACAAGAGGGCGTACGTTGTCGTAAACAAGGTTGCCAGGGGAAATCGAAATGCATTGACAACATTACTATGCATATTAATAATAAAGATATAGAAACTCATCGAGGAGTGGCGTATCTCTATATGCAGAAATTGAGACTTTATCGGTAGGTTGTTATAGTTAAGACCATGCTTCCATAAAAGCGTTTTTTGACTTGCCTATATCTTTGGTGCGGTTTGACAAATCTTCATGACATTTCCCCCCAAAAAACTGGCCAGTGATTCTTGTTGTGTATGGAATGTTTTGGGGCCATCTGTCAAGCGGGGGGTCGAGAAAAAGGGTTGGGGCTAAAAAAGTGTTTTTCCAATGTTAATTTCCATAGAGATTTTTAGACACAAATACCGCCCACATCGCTGGGCAGAATTACACCAAATTTGGGAGAAATGTAGCTCTTGGTCCAGAAAGAAAGTTTTTGTTATTTGTGTAAATCTGGTCAGTAGTTTTGAAGATATTAAAGGAAATCCAAATTTGGATATTTAACATCCAACTGTCCCTGTGCTGAAATCTAATTGGCTGCCAACACTTCAATCAAGAAGTGTTGGCAGGCATCCTGGGGCTCGGCTTCAGCCATGTGCCACAAAAAAACATTTAAAATATGAAAAGGGGGCAGGGTTGGAATACACTGACACCTAGCTGTGGGCTGGAGGTCCCCCTGGTACCCCGACAGGCCCAAAAAGCACTTTATTTTTCAAATGTTTTGCCTTTGGTACACAACGGAGCAGCAAATCTGCGGCAACATTTAAAGAAAAGAAAAAAACAAGTGCAGACCCCTGTGCTTGTTTTGAAAACAGCCCCACGAGAGGGGGGGGGAGTTCCCAGGGGCATATTTTAAAAACAGGAGGAGGCACACCTGCCCCTTCCTTAGACAAATAAAAGCTGGCACCCACTATGGCTGCTGGCTGAGGAGCTGGAAGAAGCCAACAGGGGTTTTGGCGCCCCCCTGTGGCCCCCAACAATATTCCTTGTTGTGGGTGGCTGTCTTACTCTACTCTATCCTTTCTTTGTATTCCTCTCTTTAACCTCGCAGTCTCAGTCTTTTCTCTTTCTTTGTTTTACCCTCTCTTACGCTTTCTACCTAATTTTCCTTGTCCCACTTTGTTTCTCTTCATCTCTTTCTGGAATGCCCCTCCCTGTCTATCTCGCTCTGTTTTATATCTCGTTCACGCTTTACTTGGTTTTGCCTCTTGGGGTCACAGTGACTTATCATGTGTGTTGTTGGGGCTGCATGGAACTGGTCGAAAGATTCATGTAAGAAAAGTAGAAAAAAAAATTCACATGCACAAAGGGGAGTTTGATGTTTTGTAATCAATTTGTGATGAGTGGACAGTGCTCTCCTTGGATGTCCTCCAGTCTGACATGTCTTGTAGTATCCTCTTTGTCAGCTTCTTTTGACTCTTTCGGCACGTCTTCAAAAATCAGGGCATTCATTTTCTTCACCAGAAGTAGAAAATAAAACGATTGCTTGAGTCTGAATTTCCTCTACATAACTAATACCACAAGAAACACAAAAGGTGATATATATATATATATATATATATATATATATATATATATATATATATATATATATATATATATATATATATATACTAGCAGCCCGCCCCAGCGTTGCCTGGGGGCAATGAGGCTTCAGGGCCAACCACCCGCCCCGACATTGTCCATGCACGGACACAGACCAGGCCCCCCTCCCGCCCCGACTCACTGCCGCGCTCCGTGCTTCTGTCGCCTGGCCTCCTGCATGGACACGGACCAGACCCCCCCTCCCGCCCGACTCACTCCCACGCTCCATGAAAACTTTCCCTTTCCTTACCTGTGCTGCCGCTCCTCACTGCACAGCCGCTCGTCACTGCACCGTCGCTCCTCCTTCGTCTTCATCACGCACGTCGCGTCGCGGTCATCACGCATGTCCCGTCGCGGTCATCCCGCACGTCGCGTCGCGGCCAGCGCTAGGTCCGGCCGGCGCTACTTTCAGGGGACTACTTTGTTTTCAAACTTAATTTTTTTAATTTACTTTTTTTAAAAATTTATATAGCCTATGTACATCTACACACCATGACATTTTCATAGATGTATCGGGTGTATAGATTGGCGCTGTGGTTCCCAAGTTTACCTTGCCAAAAGGTGCAAGTTAGCAAGTTATCTCTTTATAATAGTAGTGTGTATATATATATATATATATATATATATATATATATATATATATATATATATATATATATATATATACACGATAACTCCACACACTACTTCCGAGTCAGACCAGAGGTCAAGTCGGCGCAGGAACAGAGGAGACGGACCAGCAGATGCGCTACACAGGTTCTTTTATTGCGTTATAGTCGGTAGCAAGAGGGCACTACGCGTTTCGGGCTTCAAAAGCCCTTGTTCACATGCAAGTGAACCAGTTAGACTTTTTTAATTTTATAATGCAGTGTGACATGATTAGCCCGCCCAGACACGTGATGTCACAGTCTCATAGATATAAAAGACATACTTTTTTTATATATCGAATCTGTTGTTGCATACGGACTTTATACATTATTGCAAGCAAAGTATGTATTAAAAGACATTCTTTAAGGCAACATACCATAAAATATAACAAAATGCAATAATAATGTTATATGATCCCACAAACATAGCTGATAGGAATTTCATATTTTCAGGATAAATCCCTTAAAAAAGACCATACATTTCATATATATAAAATCTTTAAAGTGACTGGCGGACTAATGTCTAAGTGTGAATATATCTAAATTAGACCGGTTCTGAGCCTGCGTCAAGTGGAGTATATTTAAAGTGCGTGAGGGAATGAGGAAGATGGGAATAAAGTGCTGAACCAACATATTGCACAAAAGTACCATGTGTATTCAATGCATAAATGCAGTTTAACAGTTCGAGATAGGACATTATCCTTTACTATATCTCATATTAAAAACTGTAAAAACATTTGATACTGGTATTAAAACTACAATATGTAAAATTCATTATGACTAAAAACACCCAGTGTAAAAAAAGTGCTAATCAGATAAAATTAGGTAGTAAAGAGTGTATACAAAATATTAAATAGTAGTCAGTGTATATTTACAAAATAGGAGGAGGTAAGGAGCTATCTGTTTTGATGAAAAGGAGGCCAACAAGGAACTTGACTGGCCAACTGTCTAGCTAATCAGATAAGTCCTATCCTAGGTCACATTAGAAAAAGATATGTATATATGTGTCTATATATATAGTCACCTGTATATTTATTTGGTCCACTAGGTAACAGGGAACCTGACTACCTAGGGGAAGTTACATCCAGAGCTGATACTTTGTTTACAAGGACTCCATGTTTACATCATAAACCTTATCATATGAAATGACGAAGATCCTCTGTGATGTTAAGCCCATTTGGCCACTTACTATCATATTTGAGAATCATACGTGACTCCAATTGTCGGAGTTTTAGTTCTCGATTACCCCCTCTTCTTGATTTGGGTACTGAAGCCACAACATAATAAGATAGACAATTAATGTCTTTGTTGTGTGAGCTCAAAAAATGGCGGGCGACAGGATAAGCAGGATCTGAGTGTAAAATGGCCCGAATATGCTGAAAAATTCTGACATGTACCGGTTGTATAGTACTGCCTACATAATTGAGGCCACAGGCACATGTCAGTACATATACAGCATATTCTGTTTTACAAGTAAATTGGCCTTTAATAGGAAACTCAGTGTCGCTGAAGGGAGTTTTGTAGTGTGTCTTAACCATTCCAAAATTACAAGCTCTACACGTAGAGCATTTTCGGAATCCCTCCTTGATTAGCCAATTAGGTTTCAGTTTGAGCTCTGGGCTGCTTTGATCTAGCACAGCTCCCATATTCAGTGCCCGACGAAAGGTAACCAAAGGTTTATCAGGAAGCATGTTACCCAAAACATTGTCAGTATATATATATATATATATATATATGTATATATATATATATATATATATATATATATATATATATATATATATATATATCACCATCCACCCTTCAAAGTAATGAAATGAAAGGAAGGAGCCACACGCAGGGATTTGACAGGTGGGGTTCTTTTTTAATGGAAACTCAGGCAGCTGGGCATTATGCATTTCGGTAATGACACCTTCTTCAGACACCCCTCGCTGCCGCTCCTCATGCCCGTAGTGCCCTGTTGCAATGTTCGTGGTTTAATGACAAGTCCATTTGTAAACGCCGCCCCAATCATGTGATCAACCGCCGAGTTGCAGCTAATGTCAAACTCCAACTCCCAGAAGGCTATGTGTCTGGAATGCGTGTTGTGGGAAACCAAAGCTGTTTATTTTCGTTTTTTGGCGTTTACAAATCCGGGCACACTTGATGAAGTGCTCTTCTTAATGTCCTGACCCCTCGAGTTCCCGCCAAACGTTCCAACCTTCAGAGCGCCGGTCTCTGGGTAATGAGATGGCGAGATTGCACCAAACTCTCCCGTGTAGTCACGGGCTGCCTTTTGGCTTCAGCGCTGAGTAGGTGAGCTGCCTGTAAGCCCATAACTGAGCTGACTCCGTATCTGCGAACACAGAAGTGTACCAGGAAAGCAGGCAGCCTCTTGGCGGTACGGCGGCTCCTTAACGTGTCTCTGGCCGGCACGTAAAATCACCATCCACCCTTCAAAGCAATGAAAGGAAGGAGCCACACGCAGGAATTTGACAGGTGGGGTTCTTTTTTAATGGAAACTCAGGCAGCTGGGCATTATGCATTTCGGTAATGACACCTTCTTCAGACACCCCTCGCTGCCGCTCCTCATGCCCGGAGTGCCCTGTTGCAATGTTCGTGGTTTAATGACAAGTCCATTTGTAAACGCCGCCCCAATCATGTGATCAACCGCCGAGTTGCAGCTAATGTCAAACTCCAACTCCCAGAAGGCTATGTGTCTGGAATGCGTGTTGTGGGAAACCAAAGCTGTTTCTTTTAGTTTTTTGGCGTTTACAAATCCGGGCACACTTGATGAAGTGCTCTTCTTAATGTCCTGACCCCTCGAGTTCCCGCCAAACGTTCCAACCTTCAGAGCGCCGGTCTCTGGGTAATGAGATGGCGAGATTGCACCAAACTCTCCCGTGTAGTCACGGGCTGCCTTTTGGCTTCAGCGCTGAGTAGGTGAGCTGCCTGTAAGCCCATAACTGAGCTGACTCCGTATCTGCGAACACAGAAGTGTACCAGGAAAGCAGGCAGCCTCTTGGCGGTACGGCGGCTCCTTAACGTGTCTCTGGCCGGCACGTAAAATCACCATCCACCCTTCAAAGCAATGAAAGGAAGGAGCCACACGCAGGAATTTGACAGGTGGGGTTCTTTTTTAATGGAAACTCAGGCAGCTGGGCATTATGCATTTCGGTAATGACACCTTCTTCAGACACCCCTCGCTGCCGCTCCTCATGTCCGTAGTGCCCTGTTGCAATGTTCGTGGTTTAATGACAAGTCCATTTGTAAACGCCGCCCCAATCATGTGATCAACCGCCGAGTTGCAGCCAATGTCAAACTCCAACTCCCAGAAGGCTATGTGTCTGGAATGCGTGTTGCAGGAAACCAAAGCCGTTTCTTTTCGTTTGTTGGCGTTTACAAATCCGGGCACACTTGATGAAGTGCTCTTCTTAATGTCCTGACCCCTCGAGTCCCCGCCAAACGTTCCAACCTTCAAAGCGCCGGTCCTCTGGGTAATGAGAAGGCGAGATTGCACCAAACTCTCCCGTGTAGCCACGGGCTGCCTTTTGAGCAGTGTCCCTTGGCTTCAGCGCTGAGTAGGTGAGCTGCCTGTAAGCCCATAACTGAGCTGACTCCGTATCTGCGAACACAGAAGTGTACCAGGAAAGCAGGCAGCCTCTTGGCGGAACGGCGGCTCCTTAACGTGTCTCTGGCCGGCACGTAATATCACCATCCACCCTTCAAAGCAATGAAAGGAAGGAGCCACACGCAGGGATTTGACAGGTGGGGTTCTTTTTTAATGGAAACTCAGGCAGCTGGGCATTATGCATTTCGGTAATGACACCTTCTTCAGACACCCCTCGCTGCCGCTCCTCATGTCCGTAGTGCCCTGTTGCAATGTTCGTGGTTTAATGACAAGTCCATTTGTAAACGCCGCCCCAATCATGTGATCAACCGCCGAGTTGCAGCCAATGTCAAACTCCAACTCCCAGATGTCTATGTGTCTGGAATGCGTGTTGCGGGAAACCAAAGCCGTTTCTTTTCGTTTGTTGGCGTTTACAAATCCGGGCACACTTGATGAAGTGCTCTTCTTAATGTCCTGACCCCTCGAGTCCCCGCCAAACGTTCCAACCTTCAAAGCGCTGGTCCTCTGGGTAATGAGATGGCGAGATTGCACCAAACTCTCCCTGATAGTCACGGGCTGCCTTTTGAGCAGTGTCCCTTGGCTTCAGCACTGAGTAGGTGAGCTGCCTGTAAGCTCATAACTGAGCTGACTCCGTATCTGCGAACACAGAAGTGTACCAGGAAAGCAGGCAGCCTCTTGGCGGAACGGCGGCTCCTTAACGTGTCTCTGGCCGGCACGTAATATCACCATCCACCCTTCAAAGCAATGAAAGGAAGGAGCCACACGCAGGGATTTGACAGGTGGGGTTCTTTTTTAATGGAAACTCAGGCAGCTGGGCATTATGCATTTCGGTAATGACACCTTCTTCAGACACCCCTCGCTGCCGCTCCTCATGTCCGTAGTGCCCTGTTGCAATGTTCGTGGTTTAATGACAAGTCCATTTGTAAACGCCGCCCCAATCATGTGATCAACCGCCGAGTTGCAGCCAATTTCAAACTCCAACTCCCAGAAGGCTATGTGTCTGGAATGCGTGTTGCGGGAAACCTCCTTCGTCTTCATCACGCACGTAGCGTCGCGGTCATCACGCTCGTTGCATCACGGTCATCACGCACGTCGCGGCCAGCGCTAGGTCCCGGCCGGCGCTACTTTCAGGGGACTACTTTGTTTTCAAACTTAATTTTTTTTATTTACTTTTTTATTTTTATTTATATAGCCTATGTCCATCTACACACCCTGACATTTTCATAGATGTATCGGGTGTGTAGATTGGCGCTGTGGTTCCCAAGTTTACCTTGCCAAAAGGTGCAAGTTCTCTCTTTATAATAGTAGTATAGATATAGATATATATAATATATATATATATATTATATATAATATATTATATATTATATATATATATATATATATATATATATATATATATATATATATATATATATATATATATATATATATATATATATATATATATATATATATATATGCAGGCAAAGCACGAAGACTGAAATCTGGAGCCCCAGACCCAGAAAACGACACGAGTCCCAAAGTCAAGGCAAGTTCTTTTTATTTTCTTAAGGCAGAGGCAGCATACGAGACTTATATATATATATACCAACAAAGTTTTTTCCCATTTAGGAGAGCCACACAGGTAGGGACGTACAAATCCTGTTTAATCTGCGAAGTTGCAACAAAGTCGATGAAACAAACACCAGAATTATTCCATAGCTGCCTGACGCGTTTAATGCTAACAAAAGCATTTCCTCAGAGGCAAAAAGTAATTCACCTGCATGTAGCATCAGCAAACGTTTTATACTTAGTTCTACCTCCCTCAGCGGGCGTCGGCTCGCGCTGAGCATCACTAAGCATGATGGTCCTTGTAGGTTAAGTCTTCCTCCAGTGAGTTTGCTGAATGTGATGACAATTTTCAAATTAAAACCCCAGTGGGTAGGGGAAGTTCCATTCAAACTAAGGTGCAAAGTAGTTCTTCACAGAAACGACTTCTCTACCAAAGCGCTGCTTGTCGTGTGATGGCAGCACACACTGCACTCAATTCGGCTGGGCTTCTCCCACGACCAGGACCGGCCGTTTACATAAACCAACAAAGTTTTTTCCCATTTAGGAGAGCCACACAGGTAGGGAGGTGCAAATCCTGTTTAATCTGCGAAGTTGCAACAAAGTCGATGAAACAAACACCAGAGAAACAGTAGTGCACATTTTAAAAGGGATTGTGGACTAAGAACTGGTTGAGATGGGAATAGTTGTGAATGTGTAAGTTATGGAAATCCCTCCCCCTCCACATCCGCTGCATTGACAATCTACTGGCTTTCCGCAAAGCCATCAAAACTCATCTCTTCCCCTCCTTGTAGGTTTTCTCCCCTCTTTTCTCCCAGTTGGTTATGATGGTTCTAGCGCCGGGACGCCCCGTTGCCAGGGCAGCTGTTGCGCTTTACAAAATGCTTAACATAACATACCATAACATAACATGGGGCTAGGAATGGAGAGTTCACTTTTGATGCCCGCAGTTGAAGATCATGGTGACTCTGTAACCAAGGGGTGGTGAAGCAGTCCACGTTCCCACTTTCCTTAAGCTCGCGGACAGCATTATTTCCTACCTTGAGCCTGCTTAGTTTGTGAGTTTTGACGGTATTGTGGTAATGAAGATCTTATGAAAGCATGGGAGAACACGTCCATCACTCGTACTTGGTGCAAGTACCCGCTGCCAGGGTTTGCTGCACAGGTCCTGTCACTCACTAGTTCTCAACTACTCTCCTTTCTGTTCTTTTCAAAGATGACTGTGCTATACTTGACTCTGTTATCAGGCTGAGCAGCATTCTTTAAAGATATATGTGTATATCTTCTAGGTGCTTTATGTGTCGAGGGAGGTGTGAGGGCCCTTCACTTACCAATACCTCCACAATCATTTGCAGCCCAATATTTAGGAGTCGACATCCCGGAACGAAGCCCACTGTAATGCACTGGCACTCACATACACAAAACACACTCACGCAAAAGGATTCATCTTAGTGAACAATACAAACACAGTCAGCTACTCACAGATTCAAACAGGCTCATACATGCACACACATTCCAACAGAAACTACAAGTAGGCAGTCAGAGGCACTCACAGCCACTCGCTTCACCTCTGCCTGCTAACACACAAGCACTCCCACATGAGATGCTTTCCTCCTTACACACTGCCCTTCTCACACACAGGGACCCATTCACAAACAAGTATTCTCATGCATAGCGCTCACATGCACAGTCTCTTGAGCGCACAAATGATTTCACCAGTACAGAGTCACCACTTTTATTTGACCACACTTTGATAGGTCCTCATGTTAGTCTCCTACTGACGTGTATGTGCCTATATCCTTACCTGGGCTAATCACCTACACAAACTGTACTTGTAGTTTGAGTATGCCAGCGCACTGCAATTTCATTCCCTGTGAGTCTGTGGGAAGCGCAGGTGATTTACAGACTTTCTCTGCTCAGTGGTGACACATTTGAATTTGCACGCATGATCAGGACCCGTGTTTGGGAAAATGTAAACTCATTACAGTGGAAAATGTGTTGTTTGGAGTCTGGGGGTGAAAACAAAGCTGAGGCTTTTGGAGTCGTCTCTTCCAGATGGCCCGGTGCTTCCCAGTCTGGCAGCCCGACTGCGTCCTGCTGCTCGCGCGCAGCATTCACTGGAGCCGCGTCTGTGGGAGACCGAGGGAGCTTCAAACGAGCATTTCACGAAGCATGTTGGAATACAGTGCTGTGTGCACATTGGCTGTTCATAAATACATCCCCTTTACAGGCTGCCGCCACTTTCTTGCACTTGCTTTTAGTTACACATAAACACAGACATGCTTTTACCCACTCTGTCCTTCACATACACAGATGCACCTTCATTCTCTCTCACACACACACACACATTCTCTCTCTCTCTCTCTCTCTCTCTCTCTCTCTCTCTCTCTCACACACACACACACACTCACACACACACACAACATACCTATTATTACGAGGCCATTGGCTGTTGACCTTGAAATAATTTTGCTTGTAAGAGTGTGGAAAAACAATTCATTTTGCACCACAGTTCTCAAAGGATATCGAATAAGTTAATAGATTTACTGGAAGTTCTCATTTGAAATGGTAAACACTACTTGTGAGAAGTTGGCCTGATATGCAGTGCTCACTATTCTAGTGATCACTATGTATCAGTCCAAACAACCCTTATTGATGATTGGTTGTAAGTCAACCTTATAGACCAGCTATCCTAGTAGCATGGATACGAGCAGTCTTCGGGCTAAACTCTAGAGGGCGTGTTAAGCCAGCTGTTATACCATCACATATACCCCTTGAACACCAAGTGAAAGGACACCACACAAGTGTTATGAAAATAAACAGTGTATTTATTTAGATCACAACAGCCCTGTACTCTTTATGAGGACAGGGTACTAAGCACACTCTAAACTCTTACGAAAATACTTTAAGTTGCACAATTTACACAAATGCCCGAGGGGCACGAAAAACCATATACTCTAAAAGTGGAATGCGAAATTACTAGCAGGTAAGTACTGGACTAATAGGCTTTGGAATCGCTAGGACTGGACTACTGAACCTTCAGATTACTGGCAGGAGGCCTAGGGGGCTCGGGTGCAGAGTGTGCACTCTCACGCGGGATGCAGGACAAAGTCTATGGATAATAGGAATTGCAAAGTTAGTGATATCGGACGAATCCGACTAGTTAGGCTGAAAACGAAAAAGGATCTGGACCCTTGGATAGTGAGGCTATGCTGGGGCACTGAAATGCCGAAGTTACCTAGCCCAGGGGCTGCGGCTGCATAGGTCTGGAAAGACGTCGGGAATCCTCGTTGCAGTCTATGGAGCCTGAAAGAAGAAGTTGCTTGCAGGCGACCAGTGATGAAGTTCGGATGGATCCAAGCCTGAATCGGAGATGGAAGACACCTGTAAACAGAGGGGACCAAGTTCTGAATCACTAGCCAGTGATTAGATGGGCACCAGGATGGCACCGGATGGAGTCACCTCGACCAGGTGAGTGGGCGACGCTGGGCTCTGCAGTCTCACGGACCAGGAGGCGTTGTCGGCAACCAGGATGGAGGTGCGAGCTGTCCCACGATGGTTGCTGCTGTCGACGTCGCTGGACCCAGGATTGGGGCAACAAGTCTTGGCAATTTCAAGCCCACGCGGTGGACTCGAAATGGCGTCTGGAGTGGACCAGGAGGGTCCGGGGTGCTCCTCTTTTGGAGGGGAGCTAGGGCCAGTCTGGAGCAACCAGACCAGCGGTGTTGAAGTCGTCGTTCGTTGTCGGGAAGGCCACAAGCCAGCGGGCTAGTAGACAGACAACGCGGTGAGCAGCAGAAAGGCAGAAGGGCCCCACGCAGATCTCGTGGAGGCTGGGAGGCTGAACTTCGGTGCTGGATCTGCTCAGGGTTGGGGCTTCTCGGACCCCAAAGCACTCACTCGAGGATACCTCGGCGGTCGTGCTGGGCAAGAGTTGTGCAGTCTTGAAGATGGCCGGTCCCTCGAAGTCTCGTCGCACCCACGGATCTCAGCTGAGCTGACGATGTGGGTAGAGGTCAGAGGTGCCAGAGAAGCCAGGTCTCGTCGTGCTGGTCAGTCGGATTCCGGAGGAAGGACGTGCAGCAAACCGCAGTGTTCTTGGATGGTGCCTGCGGGTGCAGGTTGACTACTCCTTAGTCACAAGGGAGAAATCTTGAGAAGAAGTTGAGAGTTCCTTTCGTAGAAAGTAGTTTCAGGATTCAAAGATGATCTAATTTGGAAGGGGGCCCGCTCCTATCTTTATACTAGGAAAAGGGGCTGGCACGCGACTAGGTCCTGCCCATGGGTGGGACCAGGAAGGGGGGTGGTTACACCCCTCTCCCATGCCGGACTATCCCCAGCTCAGGGGCTGGTGTGCCCCTGGAACTGGTTCTAGCCGGCAGATGCATATTGAGCACCGGGGTGCCACTTGCAGTCACCTTCCTCTAAATCCCTGCCTACCCAGGATACACAAAACCCTGTCTGGGATGGTGCTAGCACCGCCCCTGACAGGAAACCCTTTGTCCAAGCTCCCCTCGCTGGAAGGACTCCCAGCTGCAAGGGGTCAGACTTGTGTCTGTGGTGGCAGCATCCATTTTGTGATGCTGAGGCTCGAGTTAACTTTAACCGGGGTTCACAGTTACATACATGTCGTGTCCCTCTAGAAGGGTGGAATGCTAAACCCGTCACCAGAATTGGCGAGGGGTTAGTATTCCAATTCGTATGACACCTTACTCGACATGTTTTGATAAAGCGATACCAAAGATAGCATATAACCGCGAGGATTATAATGCACTTAAGAGTATATGGTATGCGTTATCATGGAACAGCTATTAGGACTTGGTTCCGCAAGCTGCAAACGGGCTCAGCTCATGCCAGAGCACCATCTCACACGATTCCAAGCACTCTGCCTTCAGGATTGTCAAGGCCTGCCATAGGAGTGACTGATAGGAATCTGTGTGTCCATTTTAGGGTTAGATATAGGTATACTATATCTAAAGCAAAGGGTGATTACACCACCTTGCCCCAGCTGTCGTGCAGCCAGTTGTGTCAGATTTAGATGGCCAGCCAGGGGTGGCATAATACATGCTGCAGCCCCTGGTAGGCCCTGGGTACACCTATGCCCTGAGTTACAGGGTCTGATAAGGTGGCCCAGTACCAATTGGAAATGTACCTAGGGTACATGGAATCCATTTTACAGAGAGAGCAGTAGGCATGCGGTCCTGATTGGCAGGGTCCCAGGCCAACTAAGTCGGAAAACCAGCAAAACACCAGGCAAAAAGTTGGGGGCAACCATAGTCAGGTATCCACCTTCCTACACAACCCCCCCCCAAACAAAAGGAGATAAGGCTATCCTTGACCAGGTAAGCCTATATTGCCTGAGTGGCCATATGAGGTGGTACATGCACTGGCATGGTTACCCACTGTATCATGGTCCACTAAGCAATCCCTCACCCTAAGGGTATCTGAGGGTCTCCACCATAGGGAATCACTACCTGTGGGGTGTTTTGGCAAAGAAAAAGGCTGGTGCTGGGATGGAGTACTGAAGTGAGGATCCACTACTTTTGGGCTCAACTTCCTCCAATCACTACTCACCAAATCTGCCTTTCTTCCCATGACTGAGTTGCTATGAGCTCTCAGGGTCAACCTCTGGCTACCTAAAGCTGGAGGCTGAGTCCCTCTGTTTGGCTTACCTTAGGGACAGGTCAGGTTAGGGGTTTTTAGGCCCCATGTTTGGCTGTGCCCAACAGTGTCCAGCTGTGGGAGGTCCCTAACTACTTTTAAGGGGGATCCCTCAGGAGTCTGTTTTATTTTCACTTGGCTAGGTCTACTAGCTTCAGTGATCCTAATCTGTTGATTGGGGAGTTCTTTTGGACAGGGGGCCCTTTGGGGTCCACCACTGGCCTCCCTGACCTTTACAGCCCTGGGCTGATTGAGGCAGGGTAGAGAGGTGCAGGCTACATGCGCCAGACTGGGTCCCACCTGGGAAGGTTCCACTGTCATCAGGGGCTCTGCCAGGCTAGGCCTGACTACCTCTGGGGCAGTTCCCTCACCAGGGGTAGAGTCAGTTCCCTGAGGAGGCTGGCTCTCACCTAGTGTCTGGGAGGGGGAAGACTTTTCTTCCTCCTCAATGCTCTCAGTTTGGGTGGAGTGATCCATTGTTTCAGGCTTCACAACCCCACTATCTGTCTGAGTAGAGGCTGAGACCATTTTAACCTTGCCAACCTTTTCAGGAGGGCACTCAGTCTGTGTGTGGGCTGTGACTGTCACAGCCCTCCTATCCTGTTCTGGAAAGTCTGTCTGAGCCTGGGCAGTGGCTACCACTGCTCTTCCAACCTTTTCAGGGAGGAATGGTGCTTGGACTGGGGCTGTAGCTATTACTGCCCCACTAACCTTTCTGGGTAGGCCTATCATCCTGGAGTGGGTTTCTTGCTCCACCTCAGCCCATGCTGAGAGTTCCAGGTCATTCCCCAGTAAGCAATATACAGGTAGGGTGTCTGTCACTGCCACTCTCATGGGCCCTGTGACATTACCCCAACTGAGCTCGACTACTGCCATGGGATGCCTTCTTTTCACTCCATGAACGTCTGTCACTTGATAAATGAAACCAGGGGTCAGTTGAGCAGAGGGGACCAGATGGTCAATCACCATGGTGATGCTGGCCCCTGTGTCTCTGTATGCCTCAACTTTCTGACCATTGATAAAGGGCTCTTGTCTATACTTCCCCAAAATGTGGGTACCAGTAGTGAAGTTGGCAAACCCCATGCCAGTCTCACAGACAAGAGTTGTGTCAGGGGATCTGGCTAGGCCATAATCCACCTGGTTTCCCAAAGTAATGCCCACTACATTCTTGGGGGCACTCCCACCACCTGGGGGATTACCACTAGTGGAAACTGGAGGTCTGGGAGCATTACCTGGGGGTATGTTCTCCTTATTGTTGTTGGCCTTGGGGCAACTGCTGTAACTTTTATAATGGCCTACCTGTTTGCAGGTATGACAATAAGGTTTCTTCTGGGTTTTGGGAGAATTTTGGGACCCACCCTTTTTAGAGGAATTTTGGGGCCCTGTGGTTTGATCAGAAGATTTATTCCCACCCTTCTCTTGAGGCTTGGTTGATTCCTTCTTTTGGTCACCACCCTGGTTCTTAGGCCTGACCCTGGTTCTGACCCATTTGTCTGCCCTCCTACCCAATTCCTGTAGAGAGGTTAGATCAGAGTCTACCAGGTGCTGGTGTAATAACTGGTTCTGACAATTACTTAAGATTTGCTCTCTCATAATTAGATTGTACAATCCTTTGAAATCAGTAACCTTACTTCCCAGTAGCCAGCCTTCAAAAGCCTTAGTGGCACAATCAACAAAGTCAGCCCAATCCCGAGACTGAGTTTTCTGGGTGTCTCTGAACATCAACCTGTACTGTTCAGTGGTTAAACCAAACCCATCAACCAGTGTATTCTTCAGGACTTGGTAATTGTTAGCATCCTCAACTCTAGTAGTGAGGAGCTTATCTCTACCTTTGCCTTCAAAGGAGAGCCACAAGATAGCTGCCCACTGTCTCTGGGGGACACACTGTACAGTGCAAGCCCTCTCCAAAGCAGTTATCCATTTGTGGATGTCATCCCCTTGTTTAAAGGGGGACACTATCTTACTCAGGTGTCTAGTGTCTAAACTCCTGTCTTTTTCTCTTGGGAGAATGCTGCCACCAGTGGGGTCTGCCCCACACAATTTCTGCTCTCTAGCAAAGGCAAGTCTCTCTTTGGCCAGGGCAAGTTCTTCCCTTT
Source organism: Lissotriton vulgaris (assembly GCF_964263255.1). NCBI lineage: Eukaryota > Metazoa > Chordata > Amphibia > Caudata > Salamandridae > Lissotriton > Lissotriton vulgaris. The sequence continues at coordinate 849,177,493 of NC_141695.1, forward strand.
CAATCCTCAGATTGGCTTCCTTCATTTTTGCTTCATGCTTTCTCCTCTGAGGGGATGTCATCCCTCTGTGAGAAGAGGTCTGAGAGCCATTGGTTCGAATGGATCTGTTAGAGCCTCTGGACAGAGACCTAACTCGTCTACTCCCAATGTTAAGTCTGCCTGAGAGTGGCCCTGGGGGTCCCCCAAATCCATTCTCATGCCTACTTAAGTTGGACCTGGTGAGTCTCCTGACTTCTACCTGTCCCTTGTCTGCCTCATCCCCTGAGAACTCCTCTTCCTCCTCCTCCTCAGCATCATCTGCTGCCTGGAGGTGGCGGTCAGGGTCACTAAAGGGTCCCTCTAAGGGGGGCATATTCCCATCTGGACGAGAAGGATCTGTGTTAGCAGCCCTCCTAGCATCATAAGTCTCTAAGAGACCAATCAGAAAAAAATGGTAGGGTTAGAACCCTGTTTTAGCTTCCTGGAGGTACACACTTGTCTCATCTCCTGGAAGCTAAGAGCAGCATATCTGGAAGGGACCTGTGGAGGGTCCACATCCACAAGAGGGGTCTCTGAAGACTCTCCATGGTTAGACATGCTTCTAGTGTGGTGTAAGTGATGCACCTACCTACACTATTTGTTTGCCTACTGATCCCTTGCTAAGAGTTGTAGTCAAGGTGTGCTAAGCCTTGTTGAACTACAACAGCTGGTTCAGTAGAACTCAGAGTATTCTAAGCTAAGTTATATGTACCTAAGTACTTATGTGATCTTTCACAATGATATTCTTAGGATACGTGTGGTAAAACAACAGCAAGCTCAAATCCCAACCGCTGCTCACCAATGTGAGAAGTTGGCCTGATATGCAGTGCTCACTATTCTAGTGATCACTATGTATCAGTCCAAACAACCCTTATTGATGATTGGTTGTAAGTCAACCTTATAGACCAGCTATCCTAGTAGCATGGATACGAGCAGTCTTCGGGCTAAACTCTAGAGGGCGTGTTAAGCCAGCTGTTATACCATCACATATACCCCTTGAACACCAAGTGAAAGGACACCACACAAGTGTTATGAAAATAAACAGTGTATTTATTTAGATCACAACAGCCCTGTACTCTTTATGAGGACAGGGTACTAAGCACACAACAAAACTCTTACGAAAATACTTTAAGTTGCACAATTTACACAAATGCCCGAGGGGCACGAAAAACCATATACTCTAAAAGTGGAATGCGAAATTACTAGCAAGTAAGCACTGGACTAATAGGCTTTGGAATCGCTAGGACTGGACTACTGAACCTTCAGATTACTAGCAGGAGGCCTAGGGGACTCGGGTGCAGAATGTGCACTCTCACGCGGGATGCGGGACAAAGTCTATGGATACTAGGAATTGCAAAGTTAGTGATATCGGACGAATCCGACTAGTTAGGCTGAAAACGAAAAAGGATCTGGACCCTTGGATAGTGAGGCTATGCTGGGGCACCGAAATGCCGAAGTTACCTAGCCCAGGGGCTGCGGCTGCATAGGTCTGGAAAGACGTCGGGAATCCTCGTTGCAGTCTATGGAGCCTGAAAGAAGAAGTTGCTGGCAGGCGACCAGTGATGAAGTTCGGATGGATCCAAGCCTGGATCGGAGATGGAAGACACCTGTAAACAGAGGGGACCAAGTTCTGAATCACTAGCCAGTGATTAGATGGGCACCAGGATGGCACCGGATGGAGTCACCTCGACAAGGTGAGTGGGCGACGCTGGGCTCTGCAGTCTCACGGACCAGGAGGCGTGGTCGGCGACCAGGATGGAGGTGCGAGCTGTCCCACAAGGTTTGCTGCTGGCGACGTTGCTGGACCCAGGATTGGGGCAACACGTCTTGGCAAATTCAAGCCCACGCGGTGGACTCAAAATGGCGTCTGGAGTGGACCAGGAGGGTCCGGGGTGCTCCTCTTTTGGAGGGGAGCTAGGGCCAGTCTGGAGCAACCAGACCAGCGGTGTTGAAGTCGTCGTTCGTCGTCGGGAAGGCCACAAGCCAGCGGGCTAGTAGAGAGACAACGCGGTGAGCAGCAGACAGGCAGAAGGGCCCCACGCAGATCTCGTGGAGGCTGGGAGGCTGAACTGCGGTGCTGGAGCTGCTCAGGGTTGGGGCTTCTCGGACCCCAAAGCACTCACTCGAGGATCCCTCGGCGGTCGTGCTGGGCAAGAGTCGTGCAGTCTTGAAGATGGCCGGTCCCTCGAGGTCTTGTCGTACCCACGGATCTCAGCTGAGCTGACAATGTGGGTAGAGGTCAGAGGTGCCAGGGAAGCCAGGTCTCGTCGTGCTGGTCAGTCGGTTTCCAGAGGAAGGACGTGCAGCAAACCGCAGTGTTCTTGGATGGTGCCTGCGGGTGCAGGGTGACTACTCCTTAGTCACAAGGGAGAAATCTTGAGAAGAAGTCGAGAGTTCCTTTCGTAGAAAGTAGTTTCAGGATTCAAAGATGATCTAATTTGGAAGGGGGCCCGCTCCTATCTTTATACTAGGAAAAGGGGCTGGCACGCGACTAGGTCCTGGTCATGGGTGGGACCAGGAAGGGGGGTGGTTACACCCCTCTCCCATGCCGGACTTTCCCCAGCTCAGGGGCTGGTGTGCCCCTGGAACTGGTTCTAGCCGGCAGATGCATAGTGAGCACCGGGGTGCCACTTGCAGTCACCTTCCTCTAAAGCCCTGCCTACCCAGGATACACAAAACCCTGTCTGGGATGGTGCTAGCACCGCCCCTGACAGGAAACCCTTTGTCCAAGCTCCCCTCACTGGAAGGATGGAAGGACTCCCAGCTGCAGGGGGTCAGACTTGTGTCTGTGGTGGCAGCATCCATTTTGTGATGCTGAGGCTCGAGTTAACTTTAACCGGGGTTCACAGTTACATACATGTTGTGTCCCTCTAGAAGGGTGGAATGCTAACCCCGTCGCCAGAATTGGCGAGGGGTTAGTATTCCAATTCGTATGACACCTTACTCGACATGTTTTGATAAAGCGATATCCAAGATAACATATAACTGCGAGGATTATAATGCACTTAAGAGTATATGGTATGCGTTATCATGGAACAGCTATTAGGACTTGGTTCCGCAAGCTGCAAACGGGTTCAGCTCATGCCAGAGCACCATCTCACACGATTCCAAGCACTCTGCCTTCAGGATTGTCAAGGCCTGCCATAGGAGTGACTGATAGGAATCTGTGTGTCCATTTTAGGGTTAGATATAGGTATACTATATCTAAAGCAAAGGGTGATTACACCACCTTGCCCCAGCTGTCGTGCAGCCAGTTGTGTCAGATTTAGATGGCCAGCCAGGGGTGGCATAATACATGCTGCAGCCCCTGGTAGGCCCTGGGTACACCTATGCCCTGAGTTACAGGGTCTGATAAGGTGGCCCAGGACCAATTGGATATGTACCTAGGGTACATGGAATCCATTTTTACAGAGAGAGCAGTAGGCCTGGGGTCCTGATTGGCAGGGTCCCAGGCCAACTAAGTCGGAAAACCAGCAAAACACCAGGCAAAAAGTTGGGGGCAACCATAGTCAGGTATCCACCTTCCTACACTACTAATATTCCATAGTTTTATACGCTATCCAGAAGGAATTTCTGTTTTCAGAAAAACAAATTTGGAGGGTGCCTTTAAGAAAAGTGTGTGCCTTTGGCTTCGTGCTGTGGCCGTGTCCAAAAAAACACACAAGATGATGGACAGAATGTTGCACAATGGCAAAACATTCACCCCATTCATAGAACTGGGTTTAATCCATCGTTATTTTGCTCTCCAAGCCACCCCAGTTCAGGCATGGCCATATGCAAATCAGTCTTGACCCTGTGCCTCATGGGAACAGTCCAGCCCGAACTGCCAATCCATGTCTTTCCTGGACCGGAATCAAGCATCCTAGGACCGGTTTCTGGCTATCAGCCGTCTTCAGCCAGGATAGCTTGACTTGACTCCAGTGGCTTAGTGAGCAAGGGACCCACGTCTGGGCATACCCTTCCCACATAGGGTGAACAGCAAAACACACAAGATGATGGACGGAATGTTGCACAATGGCAAAACATTCACCCCCAGTCACAGATCTGGGTTTAATGCATCGTTATTTTGCTCACCAAGCCACCCCAGCTCAGGTATGGGCATATGCAAATCAGTCTTGACCCTGTGCCTCATGGGAACAGTCCAGCTTGAACTGCCCAGCCATGTCTTTCCTGGACCGGAATCAAGCATCCTAGGACCGGGTTCTGGCTATCAGCCGTCTTCAGCCAGGATAGCTTGACTCCAGTGGCGTAGTGAGCAAGGGACACACGTCTGGGCATACCCTTCCCACATAGGGTGAACAGCAAAACACACAAGATGATGGACGGAATGTTGCACAATGGCAAAACATTCACCCCCAGTCACAGATCTGGGTTTAATCCATTGTTATTTTGCTCACCAAGCCACCCCAGTTCAGGCATGGCCATATGCAAATCAGTCTTGACCCTTTGCCTTATGGGAACAGTCCAGCCCGAACTGCCAAGCCATGTCTTTCCTGGACCGGAATCAAGCACCCTAGTACCGGTTTCTGGCTATCAGCCGTCTTCAGCCAGGATAGCTTGACTCCAGTGGCTTAGTGAGCAAGGGACCCACGTATGGGCATACCCTTCCCACATAGGGTGAACAGCAAAACACACAGGCTTAATGAACCGAAAGATCAGAGCACAGTCACCCTCGATAGCAGCCCCGCAGCTCAACTGGTGTTTTCTTTGTTTTCAGTATGATCAGTCCTGTCTTGCCTTTCATCTTCTCTCTGAGGATCTGAAGAAACAGCTCTCCACCTCCTTCTCTCTGTTTGTTTGTCTCTCTTTCATTTCCTCCCTCTGGTTCTCTTTCTCCCTATAAAAGGTACATTGTGAACTGTACAGAGCGCGTGCCTAGGAATTGTAAGGAAGGCGAGGGAAGGGACCTGCTAGCACTTTACTAATTTTCCTAAATGATAGGTGGTCTTTGAGCAGCCCATCTCAGCGATGAAAGCGTTACTTGTCAGAGGGAGTAATCACTACACTTGTACTGGTGCCATATGGTTACATACACCCAAAACAATCACAAAAAACACTACAAAGACTCTTTACATTCTTCCCTCTACATTTGCCTGGACAAATCCCTCCAAGAAATAGAAAACATCATCAATGCCTTCCTCAATGACACAGACCCTAGCCCATACTTCAGTGGTGGCTGCCTCGGAACGGAGGTGGTGTGGCGGGGCAGGATGAAAAAATGTAAAAATAAACGTACCTTCTTCTTCGTCACTGCACATCTTTCCTACACCCTCACTCTGCAGCACCGGAAGCTCCAAGGCTCCCGGACTCTACGAGCCAATTACGACGTTGCATGAGCAGCATTGTGATTGGTCTGAGTGGCCTGTTTGGCTGCTCAGGCAGTACCTGGGAGACTGTGCATGTTCTCCACTGGGCTTTGAACATGGCCCAGTGGAGAACATGCTAAGTGTGCATGAATGTTTGGCTGGCCCCAAAGGACACAACTGTCATGGGCACCTAGGGAGTGCAAACAACTCCTGCTCCCTCTGACAGCGGAGAGCCCAGCCCCACCCTGCACCTAACATGGTTTTGAGTGGCACAGAAAAATAAAATGATAATAACTTCTTGTTATTATCATTTTATATTTATTTTGCACTGCTCAGCAAGCAGTGGGGTGAAGGAGGAGCTGCCACCGCCATACTTACCACATTGTTTGAAATATAAGCAGAGTCCTCTTCGGTACATCAATATTGACTTTAACTGCCAGATGCGTGACCTTAGGATGGCCACCAGTGTACAGTACTGTCCCCTGCCTGACCCCAATGATGGCTTCCGTAGTGGCCCCCTACACGTTGTTTTACTTCCCTGGGACAACAATTGGACATAGACCAGACATTGAACCTATCCCCTAAGCTGCCTACACATCAGGACTTGGAACCTGCGGAACTTACCTCAGACTGCAGACTGTGGAGACCTAGCGATTTGGCTGATGCCCGGTGGAGCTACCATATAGCGAAAGAGGAGTTGGGTTGTGTACTCCCTCCCCCCCCCCCCCCCCCCCCGCCGTCACCTACCCTGCCGGACCTTGGGCAGATCTTCCCCTCGTCTCTACGTCCTATCTTCTTCCTACCCCTTTACCATATCCCCTTACCCTTCATTGCTCTTTTCACCTTATTCCCTATGTTCATTAAATGCTTTTCTTGATACTTATGTAACTTTTAACTGGTGTAAATTGTAACATTATTGTTCCTCATGTAAAGTGCTCTGATTCCTTTGAGTCTAGCCAGTGCTATATAATAACTCATTAATTATATTTGTTCCCATTTAGTACTCTTTCTCTCTTTGTCTAGTTTCTAGCTCCAATACCCTCTCCCCTGAATCTCTCACCTTGCCTGCTAGTCTGCCTAACCCCCTGTCCATTGTGCCCTTTGACTAAGCACTCCTTCTTCCCTTGTTGGGGAAAGATCGAATATTTATACTCTGAAGTCTCAGCTAACCCGCTGAGAGAGTCCACTGCGCCAAGGGAGCCACTCACAGCTGAGGTATGGTATGGCTCCCCTTGCCAAAGCACTCCCTCTCCCTTTTTAGGGGAAGGATCCAGTATGTAGGCCTTGGAGTCTCAGAGACCCCTCTGAGAGAGTCCACTGCGTAAAGGGAGCCTCCTGCAACAGAGATTGGGAAGTGATACCACTTCCCCTGGGATCACAGCTTACTGGAGTTTGGACGTTGCTTTGACTCGTCTACCGGTTTGTGCCCCCGTCGCCCTTCCCCTCCTCTTTCCATGCGGTGTTCTTCACCCTCCCCTCCTCTTTCCCTCCTTCATTACCTGTCTACTTCCCCAGCTCCTTCCCCCTCCTCTGAATCTTTCCCCTTACCTGCTTTTCCCCTTGTGTATTTGTGCTTATTGTTTATCTAGACCTTACACGTAACTATGTTGACATGCTCTAATAACTGTGTACCCTTTGTAACAATGTAACCTTTAACTATGATCTGATGCTCATGTAAAGCGCTCTGATACCTCCGAGTCTAGCCAGCGCTATATAAAACCTTTAAAATAAAATAAAATAATTACTAAAAACAATACAAACATATAAAATCCAATTATCATCTGGATATATGATTTTGAAAAGAGCCCAAAAACTAAACCCAAAAAATTAATTAGCAATCTAAAACACTGATAGTTCCTAATACCTTAGCACACTTGAGAAACATAGCCACCAATCAGGAAGAAAAATGCAGAATGAATGCCAGTTAAAGTTACTCAGGTTGATGATGACTCAACAGCAGTGCCTTCAGGAAATACAGGCGCATCTTAAAACAAGCAAGAAACCATGTCTAGCTGGCAAGAATGGTCATTAATAAGCAGAACACCATAGAAGCCGCTCAAGGCATCCTAGTTGAAAATCTCATAGAGGCCTAGAATTAAAATACCCTTATGAAACCTAATCTCCTACAGAAAATATTTTAAGACCAGCTGAACTCAATAAACAAACCCAAAACTGTGGTGAAATTAAATGGTATTCCAAAAAGTAAAAGCAAAAAACCACCCTAAAGCAGATGATTTATTAATCGGGATTACCAAACATAGCTCACATGAACTACAAGAAGCACTGGTAAAAAACTTTCACGGTCAGACTAATCTGTATACTTCTCTGGTACGTGGTCTGAAGGTGTCATTACTTTTATTTACAAATACAAATGCCCTCAACTCAAAAAAACTACTGGGAAGTCTGTGTTAACAGTAGCAAAAGCAACTTTACTGGCGCTTTATGAACTAAAGAATACTAAAGTTCCTAACTGACAGTAACATTTTACATGTTGGGGCAGAGAGGTTTCCTATACAAATTATCAATGACAGACCATATCTTCACATTATATGCAGTAATCAGCACCATGGACGTCATTTAGAGGTCACTAGTGGTCGCAGCTACGACCCCTGGCTTGCTCCTTGCTACCCCTTGCACTGGTTTGCGACCACTGACCCAAGAGGTGGCAAAGTCAGTGCCTGGTACACAGGAGCAGCTAACCCTAATAGACGTAATTTGGAGTTCCATTTTCATGGTTTTCTGTCAAATTTTTACGTCACAAATAGTGCATAATATTATTTACTATTTGTGTAATAAAAGTGGAGTGATATTAGCTAGAATATGACCCTATCTGACTGCTATGGTAAGTAAAATAAACTAATTTAAATGTATGTTGTATGCATGCTTGTAGGTGAGTGTGTTTATATGAGAGTGTGTAAATGTGTGTGTATGTTTAAGCATGTGCGTGTGACTCAAAATAAAGGTAAAATAGTGTGTGATGTCTTTTCCGCTACCACTGGCATTTTGGTGAAGTGACTCCTATGATCAGCACACATATAACAAATAAGAATGCAGGGAAAGGATTTGCTTGCTATGTTGACTTCAAAAAAACATTTTTTTCAATCTAACACCCAGACTACGCATCAATTGCTTCAAGTTGGAGTAAGGAGAAAACATATGGCTATATTCCTTCAAAGTGACCCTGAACATATTCAAAGGATGCACTACCCAATGTAGAAGCCTGGGGGAACACACCAATCTAGAATGCAACAGATCTCTGGGACGAAAATGTAATCTTTCTGAATACTTCACTGTGGTCAAAAAAATCCAAAGCACAGAAAATGATCACCAAATACAGACTAAGTGACTACAGACTAGAAATAGATACTTGTTGTCAAAGGTAAAACACAAACCCAGTTTGTTTCAGTTTTATATTGCTCAAACTTGGCCCATGGACCTTGGAGTGCTTTACATCAGCACCAGATTACATTACACAAGGCCATATTATATCTTTTAATGCACAGAAGATTAAGTGATTTGTCCAGAATCACAGGATGTTGAGCAGACACCGGGACTCGAACCTGGTTCCCCAGTCTCAAAGCCGGCCGCATTGGCAATATCTCCTGTCCTGTCCAACCTACAAAGATGCTCGCGACAACTTCTTCCATACAAGAAAAAACTGTAATCATCATAATTGGAGAAAACAAAATTGTGCTTCATCCTATAAGACCTTCCAAAAACAATGGATAGGGCAGCAAAATATATCTACGCAAGTCACAAAAATTATTGCATAAAACATGGACTTCAAAATAGTCATGAAATTGTAGACGACCTGTTCAACTGAACAGGCTAATATTTAATGTATGTCACAAGTTCAGTTTTGCAATATTTGTCTGAACTGTTATGCAAATAAAGTAAAGTGTACTGTATTGTATTGAGAGAGAGAACGTCTGAGGTGCTTAAACACTAGCTTATCCCCCTTCTTTGTTTGGGCTTAAGGGGGCAGGCTGCCAGTAATACCCATATGTGCCTCGGGCACACCTTTCAATTCCTCGTGCACACATTGCAGTGCTTTGCGCCCACAGATCCTAGTCTCATCACAGCTGACACTGCTAGGGATGAGACAGATTTTTGGGTGGCAATGGGCACAGGGCTGGATTTGCTGATAGGATACCTTGAGGTTCTGCTTCCCTGTATACAAGGAGCCTGTCTCTCCTTTCCCACCAACAGGTGCCACTGTCTGTAGGGGGGCACACCCCAAGGTACTGGTAAGGCAGACCTCTTAGAGCCTACAGCACACTGGCAGTAGACGTCCAGACCTATCCTGCTTGTATTTAAGGCACAGAAGTGGCGGTAGCCTGGCTTTAAGAGACACACATCTCCCATGCACACAGTACCACCTTCCACACTGCAACGCAGAACTACATCCCATGCTTCCTTCACCTCATTACTTAGCTGCTGGCAGAGCATCTCCCCAGTTCCAAGCCTCCTACTCAAACGCATTCCTCCTCTTACTCACTTTCTCGCAGGTGGAAGCAGAGACAACAACGTGCACTCTCTCTTTCTTTTGTCTCTGTCTTCCAGCCACTCACTCACACACACACACACACACACAAACATCAAAATGCTGATCACTCTCCCTCTGCTTCTTTTTCTCCTGCCCACACTTTCTCCTCCCACACATCTTACAGGCATAAATTCTCATGCACACACACACACACAAGCACACACAGATACTCCAGTGCACATGCAGAAACACACAACGGCAAGAGTTGAAACAGACACACACGCCACCCCAAATTACCATGGGCATCATGTTGCTGTTGTTTGCGGTGAATTGTTCTAGTCTGTGTTGCAGAAAAGGCCTAGATGTGTGTATTTTCTTGTATTTTGAAAAATTATCTTGCTGCACGGGTCATGTTGTTATGTCATGTGGGAAAGGTAGATCTTTGCAATGTGTTAATGAATGAACCGAACATATGCATAATTAAAAACACACATTCGATGAAACCCGCAGCAGGGTTTATTGTTATATTTATTTAACGCACGAAGAAGAAAATCAGTTGCAAATAGCCTCTTTTCAAGCTTCATGAGGACTGATATTTTTCCGTGACTGTGTTTTTATCTCTCCCTTTAGTTATAAACCTCAAAATGTTCATGGTATTACTTCCCGTATTTGGATCATTGATTCCAGAAACATTGAAATTACAAAAGTCACCTAGAATGTCTCTGAACTCGAACCTACCCCACTACACCAAGCAGTAGTAATGGGAGGGTGGTGTCAGCAGTGATGCAGCAGGATGCCACAATTGCCTCTAAAGCTGATTGCGGCCAGTGCCTCCTTGGCTTGACTCAGTTATTTCTTATTGCTATTGCCTCAATATGGAACATGGTCAGAAAAGCACACTGGCAAACTACACCTTGCCTACTATCATTATGGGATTAGGTCAACTTCCATCAACACAGTCGGAACTGCAAAATTCTCTTCCACTCATCTAGTGTAGTGAGTTGCTCCATTATCTAAGCTACGACCACTACGTCCAAGAAAGCCAGAAAACACAAAAAAAACCATGCCATGGAATTTCACTTAACTTGTAATCAGAGGCTTATTCTTACCCTAAAATGTGGCATTGCCTCTAAAATCCTCCTCCTATTCGCCACTCCCACGAGGCATAACAAACAGCGTTTATCACAGACCTATCCATTTTAATATTATTAGTGCTTCAGCGGGGTGTCATAACTCGGAATTTGCTCAAACCCAGAAAATACACACATAACACTTGCATCAAAGGAATAATCACAATTCAAGCTTCTGACTAAAGTCTCTTTTGTTTCCAATCAATCTCTGAATCTCTCACAATCTCAAATGAACAAAAACCCTTAACAACCACAAACCTAATACCTCTTCAAACAATGGTCCAGTCTCCATATGCTTCCAAGCGTTCCTCATACACACTAAAGCTGATCAATTCAAATAACCGCCCATCTGGGAAAAAATACCAGAATCAGAACACAGAACAACAGAAGGCTAGCACATGGGACCCTCCACCCCCCTCATGTGATATTTATTTTCTACTAATGAACCGAATATTTGCCCAAATACTGGATCAACCCCACATGGAGCACAAGATCCCCTCGTACCCGGATCCACACCAACATCAGTCCTATGACAGGGATCAATGTTTCTAAAACGTCAGTAAAACATCTAATAGCTCCAGTATAACCTATATCCGAGATAACGACACCCAGGCCCAGATTCTCACAGCTGTCAGGCAATGCAGCGCAGCACCCAAACAGGCTGCGCTGTGTTGCATGGCAGGGGAGAACAGGAGAGCACAATAGTCACAGAGATATGGCACTTTCCTCCCCTTTCCCTAGTGCCAGCTTTGATTTTAGCTGCCGTGTGCCATAGCGCTTGGTTGCATGCCTAAGTCTACCATAGGTTTTATGCAAGTGACGACAACCATGAACTGTTCATTTAGAAGAGCAATAAACAACTATTCTAAACATGACTGAATGAAATGAAGCCAGCCTGATTTAAAAAACACCTTTCACCCAAAGAAAATTCACTTATATATACACACGCTGAACACCAGCTGCACACTAACGGAGCCATCATCCTACAAAAACTATAGAAAAATATGAACAGCAGTTAAAAATAATAAGTAATTACAAGTAAGGTCACTATCTGCTATATATTTACCAGCTTTTGAACTAGTTCACACATTAATCAGTACGGAAAAAAGATTACATAGAACAGAGACATTGCCTTTTTCAGTGTAGCAGGTGTCGGGAGAGTTGGGGAAGCATTTTAGGTTCACGGGCTAGGTAATTCCCAAGCTAAAGACAATGGGCAAGTTGGATAGGACCACAGCGGCATCCCGCCTCTCCTCCAGGGATTCCTCTCCAGGTCACTCCTAATGACGGCCTATGTCAGGTAAATAAATGGTTGCCTGGTACTGAACACCAGCACAATTTCTGATTTAAAACATGGAAAAGCAATCAAGCCAGGGCAAGTGGATGCATGCTCTTAGTCTTTGGTGTCTACTTTGTAGATTTTACATCTTTTCAATTAGACGTAAAATCAGTTCCTAATTTGAGCCGGTGCTTGGCACCAGCACTCAATTGTCAACACCAATGCTTGTGACAGTCTGCCACAAGTTGGAGCTGTCTGGCTAATTTAGAGATAACCACAACAACAATTCATTATTAATTCAAGATACATTAAAATTACTATTCCCTGCCGCCCAAGCCAATCTTATAGCTTTGGGTCCCTGAAATACTCTGAATTGTCACACTTGCAGGAGTCTGACCGGAGCCCTGGTGCTTATTTTATTGTACAAATTAAGCGCTGCGTAAACTATCTTGTAGTACTGAACAAGACACCGTTTGCACTAAAACGTGTCTTCAGCAGCCCACAATCATTATGCCTCTTTACAAGCAATAACATGGAGAAGCTGGTTTACCTCAGTTTATGCAGCAATTTGTGCAAGCCGCCGGGTTTAGCATCTTGTAAAACCGACTAAACTCGCGACCATACTGAAAATAATGTTCATCCTTCAAGCTCTTTAATCTTTTATAAACTTATTTCAGTGGTGGCGGCTTGAGGTTGAAAGGAGAGAGCAACAAAAGAAATGCCCGGATGATGAATCGTGTCAGGTTTTGAGCACTCTCCTATTTCGGAAATGGAGGATTGTATGAAGGGCGCAGATGCTGTGCACACCGAGGCCGCACAAAGAGGCTACCGCGGCACATCTCAGGTTTCAGCTGAAAGGCCCCACACCCACCTCACACTGATGCCCCCCAACTCCCGCTCCGGCTTCCGATACTCAGAATCATCCTCCTCCCTGCTTTTGAAAGATGTCTTTAAGCATCTCAAAAGTGAAAAGGCACATACATTCATGGCTTGCTCGAGCTGGGAACAGTGATTCGCAGTTCAATAGGCAGGGGCAGGTGATTGCTGGTTTTATTGTTGGCGGTGGGATGCCTCAGAGGAAGGACTGCTGCTAGAGATGTGTTTAAGATATGTCAAATGTGCAGCTTTCCCATACACAGTGATGTTTGCGTTCAGCAAATCAAATGTTATGCTGTGACAGTCAGCCACGTGTGTTTTTGTTCTTGTGTTGTTTCTTGTGTTGGCTGTGCTGGTTGTATGTAAAGTCGCAATATGATTTACTCCCATGTTAAGTCACTCACAAATTTAACACCAAACACACACACACACAGGCATATTGTCTCGAGGAAGTTTTCTTTTGAGAAGTAGCATGTTATTTTGTTGCTGGGTCGCCCATGACATATCCTCTTAAACAGAAGAGTAGGAGGCTTGGCCATGAATAGTAGAGCAGGTGTAGTAGCACGAGTGCCCGGGGGTGTGAGAAGCCTTCTTGACCCGAATAATGCCTGTCTATCTCTACCAAATGTAAGTAGTGGAGCCGTTTCCTTGCTTTCATGAGTGTGCAATGCACCTTTGCTACAAAACTAGGAAGAGTGTACGTCACAACTTATGAGCGCTTCTAGAAGCGACCGCATCTGTGTGCGCATGCTCGGACTGGTGCAGGGCATCACTTGACTTACCATGGCATAGGAAGGCAAATGTACATGTTGCGGGTCACATCCAAGTTCTTTTCGTATGAAAGTCTATTATCACAAGTTGGGAAAAAGGTTTGTTTTGGCTCACATACTTCATCTTGCAACAAGAAGAGCACCTTCTGGGACAGAGTGAGCACATACTGGACTATTCTGCTCGTGAATACTGTTAATATGTTGTCACTAGATGAGGAAAGTCATCTGAAGTAGGTATGTGAGCTAACAGACATGGGCTTCGTTATGAAGGCCTCATTTCCTGATACGAGTGGAATCCCATCAATGTCCCATCTGGAATATGAGGCGCCTTGAGTTACTGTGGAAGTCCAAAGCTTCCTCGGAGAGTTTAGCTGCTGAGGGCAGTTGAAATCTACTAGGTAAATGTATGCGCTTGAAGAATATCGGCCTGGGAATCTGACCCAGCATTGCTGATTTCCCTGGTAATTCCTAATACTGTGGAGATTCTCAGGTATCACTGCGGAGTCCATGTTCATTCCACACACCCAGAGTTGGAACAACCGGCATCACCCGGGGTGCAGAATTATCATCCCTACATTCGGGCCCTTAAGGTGGACTCAGTGTAGTTTCCCATCTGGCTGAAGAGTAAAGGTGTATCCCGCAAGAGTTCATTCTTCAGACTCATGGTTCTTTAAACTTCTGAACAGTGATCAAAAACTCCAAGAAACATATCTTGGGAAGTTTAATGCATGGGAATATTGGCACAAGTATTTCACATTTTATTTTTGCCACGAGTTTTGTTGTTTCTTTTCTCTCAGATGTCGTATCCTGGTTGTCACTTTGTTTTTTCTCGCTTGTTTGCTTTCCCAGCCATGAGCCTGAGCACCGATTTAATCCAGTCATTGAACCCCCTTCTTGATGTGAGTTCGCCAATGTAAAGTGAATATTGTAGAGTGATGCAGGTGTATACAAGATGTTTCCTACGAGAGATGTAAAGTGTGCTTGGTCACATTGCTTGTTTTAATTAGAGACCATATTGTGCTAATAGAATATGTGCACTGCCCGCTTCCTGGCTGGATGCAGCCTTGCAGAAGTCACATAATTAGCTTTTATCCACGACTCTGGATGATCTGCTCATGCTTAAAGGCACTGGAGGAGTGGCACCACTGGTCTTGTCGGATCTTTCAGCGTATTGCATGTCGCGGTTCCCTGAATACTCCACGAGCATCCATCTTTGGCTTTTATAACTGGGAAGAAACAGGCGTGATACTGTTCCTTCTTACAAGATTGGAAATAGTCATTCTCTCTGTGCCCATAGCTGCTTAAGGGACTTGGAGAGAGATGTATGTCATTACAACGCATACTTTTACAACGCATACCTTTACAACGCATTTTTTACACTGCAACATCCATTACAACGCATTCCATTACAACGCATGCCATTACAACGAAATCTTTGAAACTACCTTTACAACGCATTCCACTACAACGCATACTACATTTACAACGCATACCATTACAACGCATACCATTACATTGCATATATGGTAAGTATTGGATAGTGTAGGGGTAAAAATTACTATTCTAACTCCAGGGGGTGTAACAGTAGGGTAAGTGTTGGATAGTGTAGGGGTTAAAATTACTATTCTAACTCCAGGGGGTGCAACAGTAGGGTATGTATTGGATATTGTAGGGGTACAAATTACTATTCTAACTCCAGGGGGTGCAACAGTAGGGTATGTGTTGGTTAGTGTAGGTATGCGTTGTAATGGTATGCGTTGTAATTACTGCGTTGTAAAGGTATGCGCTGTAGTGGTATGCGTTGTAGTGTCATGCATTGTAATGGTTGCGTTGTAATGTCATGCGTTGTAATGGATGTTGCGGTGTAAAAGTTTGTTGTAAAGGTTGTGCGCTGTAAAAGTTGCGTTGTAAGTGTTGTTTCCCCTTGGAGAGACCTTGCATTCATCATGTTTTTAAAAACATCTTCAGCGTCTGACTTCCCAGGTTTGCTCTTTTGGCGTTCATTTCTACTTTTCCGCTTATATTACATTGACTCTGCTTACCTTTTTGGGGACTGCCTGGCGACACAGATATTCGTTGGGATGAACTGTCTGAAATTAAAATTTAATAAAAAGTTGTAATGAACCTTATATTATCAGTACATTGAACCCTAGTCCTCCATGCACAGTCCTTACCACATGTAGATGGGTCTTCCTCCTCAAGACAGCTTCCGACTCACGAATAGTAGGAAAAACATTAAAGAAGTGTTTCTTCTATTTCCCCTCACATGTCTTCCTGGTCCCAGTCCTTATCACTTGAGTTTGCACCAAGCTTACATTTTCTGCAGCCACTAAATCAGAGAACCTGACAAAAATGCAAAGCATCAAAAACATTTCAGTACTCCTGAACCAAAAGAAGTATTTTACTTACTAGAGATGTCCAATTAATAATGTATAAGAAAAGTGTTTGGGTTCGACCAGATAGCAGCCTTGCAGAGTCCATCTACGGTAGATATATTAGCTTCCACCCGCAGTGCCTAATCTCTGTCTGATCACCCTAGATAATCCCAGGTATAGTCTTACTCTTAAATTTATATGCTTGAGTAATTGCGTGCTAAACCCACCCGCTCAATGTCGAAGTGGAAGGTTTCTTGCCTTTGTTAACTTGACCCTACAAAATACAGAGAGAATCTAAATTCCTGAATGATTCTGTTCTTTACAGATATGTCACTAGAGCTCTCTTTACAGCTAACATTAAACGGACATCAGATCGTGATCCTAAATTCAAACAATGGAAATATAACCTTCGTAGAGAGAAGACCATGTGATTGTACTTTGAGCTTAAAATTGGGGTTTGAAAAGACAACCGCCCTATTCCAGACGTCACTGCGCGGAAAGTGAATGTACAAGAGGAGACGGATGCAGCAGTAGGTGGAGAATGAAGAGGCTACTGGCCAGTAGCTGCCATCTGCTTTTGGAACCAGACTCAAAATGGAATACATACCTTGATGTCTGTGTAGACACGGAAGTTCCACAATTGCACCTTTCTTCAGAAGATCTGCTGCTATCCCTTGCAAAAAAAGCCTACTTTTGGTGACTGGTTTTGGGAGAGGGTTTCCCACCTGTGGGAGCAAGTCTTTGAGCATGATAGAAGAGACACATCTTAACTTTCGCTGCGGCGGCTATTCCGCCGCAGCGCTAACAGGGCGGTGCGGCCGCACGGCGGCCGCATGCTGGTGACAGAACCGCTCCATCACCAGCCGCGGTTGAGTTGTGCTTGTGACGGAGCGGTTCCGTCATGGCCCGCCCCGCTCAATAGAACGCGCCGCGCAGGCGCGAAATCAGCGCCCCGCAGGCGCGGGGGCCGGGCCATGACGGAACATCTCCGTCATCAGCACAGCCCAACCGCAGCTGATGACGGAGCGGTTCCGTCATCAGCATCGAACGTGTTAAAACGGACTGGACCCATTCGACCCTAACTCGAAGTTTCCACTCCTTGTAAATCGTATCCTTATCCTTCCCACTGCAACTGCACTTTGCCATCAGGAGTAGTTGCTGAGTTGGTTGGAGTCAGGATTTGTCAGCAAGCGGACCACAGGCCGGCTTGAAAGGGTTAACGATCTTCTTACTGCGTAGGTCTTTTCTGAATACAGGATTTATTTGTAGAGAACTATTGCCACGGTTGACAAATCTTGCTCTCTTCTGCTGTCATTCAATTTCAGACCAAAGAGTTTTGGACCAAACAATGGAAGATTCTGGACTAACACCTTTTGCCCCGATTGAGCTTCCATAACTTCACCCACAGCAATCTTCTGCCTGTCAAGGAAGATCCTATAGAAGTAGCAAAAGTTCACCGTGAATCAAACGTCGTGCTGGAAAGAAATGTTGTCAATGACTTCCTATTGCTCAGAATTGGGGTTGGGTCTGCTTTCTCCTGGAGATGATCAAACAAAGAATGAAAGCCCTTTAGTAATGTCTGGCCTCCGGTGGAGCCTACGCCCTAGTCTTAATTACAACGTTATTCACTACCTCGGTCTTTTCAAAGAACTTTCTATCTTTTTATCCACACAGTCTGGTTACAAGGCCTCTTCTGAAGCCAAAGTCGATGATGATGATGCCATGCTGGGAAGTATCAAGTTCAGTTTTTGGATCTGACGAACTCTTCTTCGTCAAAATTTTGCAAGGCATACCTTTTTCTTAAAAATCAAAGAAAAAAGACCGAACAAACCTTGGAATACTTGGTCATTTTCTGGTATTTTTCCCTGCATTTTTGTGACAAATCAATTGACATTTTCCACCACCTCAGAGCAGGCAGATGTTGTTAGTTGATAAGGGTCAGGGTAGGAGGCGATTGGCTGGTAGTCATGGCAGGCTAGGGCAGGTCGAAAGCTGAATGCTCTTCAAGTGGTGTTGCGGAGATCAGGCAGGGACAAGGGTGTGCTCAACCTCACAGCCTACCCCTATCCCGCCGCCAGTGATTTCTGCGAGTGCGCAAGTGCGCAAGTGCACCGAGTGAATCTGGACTGAAACACCGGCCTACTTGAAGGGTTCAACGCTGTATCCCTCCTCTTGAGTGAATGCGCTGGGGGAAATACCGCCAGTCGTAAGGAGGGCCTATCAGTTAAACTTCCTGTCATCCTTGTCAGCTAATGATACTGAATGCGATAGTCAACACTCCCTTCGCTTCTCTGATTCTTCTGTGTTATCTACAATTCAGCATTGAAGACATATTCAAAGAAGTCCAGCAACAAAACGCATAAGGTATCATAGCCAATAAGGGTTAATGTTTTAGTGAGAGACATTTAATTGAAAAGAAATATGTCTTTAATAAGCACTCATAGAACTATTACATTGTTTGACTCTATTTCGAATTTTTACATAGAGCTGCACATTACAATGACCACTTCACAGCACTTGAAGATAAAGATAAACATAACAGAAATAGAGTGTACTTGATTGAGAGTTAGTTCGATAGCTCCATTTGGACCCTGGATTTAATTGAAAGCCTGCATTAAAAAAGATACCGTTTTTAAGGTCTTGAGTTCAGTGGCTAAAGCTGTTCCATAATCTCAGAGCTTCGACTTCAAAGGATCTTCTGCCACATTTGATACACTTAAAGGATTGTTTGATCTAGTATGCCTATGACTAGTGCCGCTTTTTGACCGGAATACAGTGCCATAGTAGAATTTAAAGGTAGCCCAGGCCTTCACACCAATATCCTTTATGCCTAATGCGCAGAGTTTTGAACTAGACTTAATTTGGAGCCAATGTAGGATTTATAGGACTAATCTTAAGTCATCCTGTTTTTGAAGATTTAGTCACATTCTGGACAACAGAAGACCAACAGTGTAAACCAGATGCGCCTATCACGTATGATTCTAAATATGGCTCCAAGTGGCTTTTATATGGTATTGTGTAATACAAAACGAATTGTGACTACAGCTTTAGTTTGAATGGATCTCAATTTTTGACCTGGCTCTGTTATCATTTTAATGCCCTCCGGTAATGATTTCGATGTGTCTCTCTTGCTTCAGCTGTTCGCGAATTTACCACTTTGTGTACAAACAGCCATCTTTTGATATCTGGTAACTCATTTGGTTTTGCAGAAGAGGGGGGTTTTGGATCAAAGTCAATTAAAGTTTAACTATACTGGAATGCTAAGTTTGATTTAAAGCGACTTTTCCTTTTTTGCAGTTGCATGTGTTCTCTCTTTAATCATGTGCTAGAGCCTCTCTGGGTTCACAAATTCTGTTTGGGAATACAAGGTAGATAAACTCGCCAATATCTTACAACTTGCCAGTCACTGCCCAGATTTTATCATGATCTCTGGGTCTGAATATGTGGCCAGATCAACTACTTTCATCTCGGAGGCAGTCGTTTGAGACCAAGATTTGTCAGTGAACCCCTAGATGACTATACCAGTCATGACTTGAACATTGGTTCATGGTGAGGTCACACTGTCTTAGGGCACCTTTGGGTAGGGAGCCTTCCCGCTAAAGGACTCCATGATTTCCTCTAAAATGCGGATCTAGCACGCATATCTAGCATATTTGCTTGACTGTCAGTTGCAAGACCTCAAGTTCATGTTGGGCAGAGGACTGATGGAGCCCAAAGTGCCTCTGGATACTCTCATAATGCTTTCAAGATTGTCACTGTCCCTAATTCAAGTAAGCAAGCAAGCAAGCAAGCAATCAAGCAAAGGGTGCTTGCACTGTAATGATGGTCACCATCAAACAATAAAAAAGTGATTCAGTGGTGCAGAAGAGTAAATATGCCAGTCAGGGTCAGTAACCTAGGTTGCTGCCATACATTCCGTCATCGTTGTTACCCGATGGATCGCCTCCTCTGCTTCTGCTGACCCATGCTCGCAGCACCACTGGATTCCAGCTAGCCTGGCAGATGAGTGGTGATACCCAGAAACCAGCCCCAGGAGGCTTGTTTCCAGTCCAAGGAGGACATGGCTGGGCATTTTGTGCTGGACTGTTCCTATGAAGAGCAGGTTCAAGACTGATTTACATATGGCTGGGTCCAAACCTGGATGACGTGGCGAGCAAAATAACGATGGATGAAACTGAGATCTGTGACTGGGGGTAAGTTTTCAAAAAGTTTCAACACTCCGTCCATCATTTTATTTAGTGATGTTGCTATGTGTGCCCTCAGTGGATATGGGTGTGCCCAGACGTGGATCCCTTGTTCACTGCAGCACTGCATTCAAGCTAGCCTGGAAGGTGAGGGGTGATACCCCAAAACAGGCCCCAGGATGCTTATTTCCAGTCCAGGGAGGACCTGGCTTGGCAGTTCAGGCTGGACTGTTCCCTTGGGGAGCAGGGTCAGGACTGATTTTCATATGGCTGGGTCAACACTGGGGTGATGTGGAGAGCAATATAATGATGGATTAAACCCAGGTCTTTGACTGGGGGTGAATGTTTGAAAAGTTTCAACACTCCATCCTTCATTTTATTTTGAGATGTTTCTATTTCAAGTAAGCAAACAAAGGGTGTTTGCTCTGTAATGAGGGTCCCCATGAAGCATTAAAAAGTGCTTTAGTGGTGCAGAAGAGTAAATATGCCAGTCAGGGTCACTAACCTAGGTTGCTTTCCTACAGCCCGTCATTGTTGTTGCCCAATGGATAGCCTCCTCTGCTTCTGCTGATCCGTGCTCGCGGCACCACTGGATTTAAGCTAGCCTGCCAGATGAGTGGTGATATCACAAAACCAGCCCCAGGAGGCTTGTTTCCAGTCCAAGGAGGACTTGGCTGGGCAGTTTGTGCTGGACTGTTCCTATGAAGAGCAGGTCAAGACTGATTTACATGTGGCTGGGTCTAAACTTGGATTACGTGGCAAACAAAATAACGATGGATTAAACCCAGATCTGTGAAGTTTTCAAAAAGTTTCAACACTCCATCCATCATTTTATTTAGTGATGTTGCTATGTGTGCCCTCTGTGGATATGGGTGTGCCCAGACGTGGATCCCTTGTTCACTGCAGCACTGCATTCAAGCTAGCCTGGAAGGTAAGGGGTGATACCCCAAAACAGGCCCCAGGATGCTTATTTCCAGGGAGGATCTGGCTTGGCAGTTCAGGCTGGACTCTTCCCTTGGGGAGCAGGGTCAGGACTGATTTGCATATGGCTGGGTCAACACTGGGGAGATGTGGCGAGCAATATAACAATGGATTAAACCCAGATCTTTGACTGGGGGTGAATGTTTGAAAAGTTTCAACACTCCATCCATTTTATTTTGTTATGTTTCTATTTCAAGTAAGCAAACAAAGGGTGTTTGTTCTGTACTGAGGGTCCCCATGAAGCAATAAAAAGTGCTTCAGTGGCGCAGAAGAGTAAATATGCCAGTCAAGGTCACTAACCTAGGTTGCTTACATGCATTCCGTCCTCGTTGTTGCCCGATGAATAGCCTCTCTGCTTCTGCTGACCCTCACTGAAACCTGGGTCATGTTCCCTTGATTAGGACAGGCGGGTGATATGTTGTTTGGTAAATTACAATCTCTCCCCTCATGCTCAGGTGCATTCATTAGAGAGACAGACAAACTCTTCAACAGGCATGCAGGTCAGAATTTGGGGGCTGGAGGAGGAATGTTAGGTGCAGGCATATCCTAGGTTGAGTGTCCAGGAAGCACTGGCTAACCCCATACAGGTCTGTGGCCGTGTAGCTCTTCAGCTTATGGGGTCCAGCATTTTTTCTATTTTGGGGGAGCTAAAACACAAGCTTGGTTGAATGCTTTCAGTGAGAGGTGTGGCGCAGCGGAGGGATAGGTGTGGCGCAGTGGCCAGGGTGGCTGACTCCGGAGCACAGGGCTCACGGTTCAATCCCTGGCGCTGGCGGCAGCTCAGCCCAGCACCATCTGACTCTGGGCAACAACCTGCTTAATCTTCCCAATGGCCACCAGTGCCTTGAGACCCTTAGGGATGATTAGTATGCGCTTTACAAATACCGGGTAATAATGCTTTTTAGTGGAGAGCATCAATGGAGGAGGACTGATTTGTCAGCTTTCTCCAGAGGAGACTGGGGTAACTGGCTTGGGCGGGTACAGGTTGTGTCCTGTAGCTCCCAAGCCACACATCTGGTAAACAACTCCTTATTTTGAGATCCAGTTGGTGTTGTTAAGGCACAGGAGCTTGAAGGAAGGCAGCATGCCCAGGCTGTCCTCAAGTGGGTGAAAGACGACATCCTAAGTGTTCACGTACCTTGTCAGGTGTTATAGGCACAGTTGACCAATCTCAGCGTGTAAGGAAGAGAACTGTGGGGACTACATTTATCTTAGGCAGCAGCAGACCTTTCCCACAGGGGGCAACGTGTATCATTACTATTCAAGCTGCCTCCTACACGGTAGTCATTCCAGGGTGAGGGCAGAGAGATGGTTCCCTGTTAATGTAAAGAGGAGCCCTTTTGGTGCTCATAGTCAATTCAGAGTCTAGACCTCTGCTGAGCAGCAGTCGTCAGCTGGCACATACATGGCCACAGGGAATGAAATTTAACAAGGTGAACTTTCACTGGAACTGCGTAATTATTGAGGCGGTTACACACCTGCAGCTGTTTGGCCGTGCAAGCATTCACGGTATACTCTTCCAATGTGTGCTGTGTTGTCATGCTCCAGAGATTATCCAGTGGGGGACAATAGTCCACAGCAGTCGGGTCCCAATCATTCTGTTTTGTAATGTGCCTAAAGCTTCTTCTTCTGGCATTCCGTGCACCCCTTAATCCAAGCCATCAACCTGGCCCAAGCTCTGGTGCTTCTCCAGAGGAAATGACATTTTTTGGCAACAGTAAACAAGAACTCTAGTAACTGGACTTGAACATTGAGTTGTTTGAGATAAGTTGCTCGATTTGGCTGCTTTCTCGAAATATCTAGACATTGAGTTTGTCATCAGTTAGGAGTAAGAATTCATATCCTATGATAACCAATGCACTCTGCTATATGGAGCTTTGAAACATTGCACCCAGGTTGCACCTCCTTAGATTTGCATGTTAAAAACTGCTACTACTCTCAACACCTCTGGAGTTATTGCAGCATAAAACTGTCCAGTTCCCCAACTTCGCAGACATTTTTTGAAAATGATGACAGCAGCTAGGGCTGGAGACTTCAATTTGCACTGTTAATCTCTCTTTTCACTTACAATAATTTTAATGTGTTTATTGTAGAATTGTTTCTATTTCATATAATAAACATGACCTGTTATTCATATTTTTTGTTTCTGATAATAGTTCAGGTACACTGTATCAGGATCAATTTCCGCACCATCTTCCATGACCTAGGCCTTGACTGCCTGACCAAGCTACCCAGGAGATTCAAGGAGGCTTTGTAGGCCCACCTTCCTGATGCAAACTAAATGCCACTCTTCTGCTCTGCAGGGAACATATGGAGTTTCAACTCTGAAATTGCAGGTGGTCTCTACCACCTAAAGATCTGGGAACAGCCTGACAGTTGGGTACTTCCGACTAATGCATTCATTAATAATCATTGGTGTTAGACATGCATCATTTTCCCATGAATCACACTGAAGTTGTCCTGCATGGTTATCAGTTGATGGATTTACAGCACCTAGCTATACACCGGGCGGTTGCAGGCATGCTGGGTAATGCACTATTGATAAAAAGTGAAGCATCCAGCAGTGCCTTCTTAGAGGTGTGCTGCATGGATCACTGTCAGTGAATGTGCAGCTTTCAAAAGGCCACGTACAGTCTTGTTCGCAGCCAATAGAAATGCATCCTCTACTAGTGAATTTATTAAAGGTGTCCTCTGTTGGTAGATATATGGCATCCATCAATATATCCGCATAGGTAGCGACTCGCCAGCAGATGTGCAGCAATGACCGGTGAATCTGCTTCTGCTGTGCCATGTGGATATCGTCCATAGATATGATGTGCAGTTTGCACCAATACATCATACATATGTGTAAGTTGGTTAACCCGCTATAAGCATCGAATGGGTCTGATTCGGTTCACGTTCTTCTAGTTTTTGTCGGGGAGGGTTTTTGAAGGAGTGCTGCGTTCTCTACTTTTAAATGTGAGATGTATATTTTTGACCGGTTTCCACCAGTTAACCGAAGACTCTTTTCTTTCAAGAGTTTCCTTTGCATTGTGTCTCAGTGGGTGCAGCCTTGCCGTTTGCCAGAAGGTGTAACCCTGTCTTTGATTTGATATTCACTAGCATCTGACTGAGGTCTGTTGTGAAGCATCTGTCGGAGGTTTTTGTTTCTGAGGTATTGGCAAATTGATTGGAGCATCGTGGCTTGTCATCCAGGCTGCGTGCAACAAATACTTCTAATGCAGCTACTACAGGGCTGTTTGGACACGTGACTAATAGAACAAGACGGCCGGGGGCCCCCTCTGGGCCCTCCGAAGCCTGAACATGTGGAGTTCAATTCAAAAGCTTCTTCTTGAAGTCCCTGTTTTCTTGCTTTACGGTGTCCAGGCCGAGGACAGGGCAGGCTTATGCGAAGATAAAAGACTTCGTGAAGCGGGACCTTGGACTTCAGTCCCCAGATATATGTTATAAATCTGGTGAGAAGAGGGTCGCATCTCAGGACAGGCGTGTACCAAGCTGTTACCCACTGGTGACTCCTCGGGAGCTTCTGTGAGTGGAATGCGGGGGTGATCTCTGGCCAGTTGCCACTGCGTGCGGCACACAGACACAACCTTAGATTTAGATCACTGATTAGTAGCGATCGACGCATCTTCATATCCTGCCGCAACAGGACGGTGGTCGTTCCAGAAGAGGGGCACGGCTCCAGACCCCCACGCAATGCTGATAATGTATTGCTCGAATCTCTTACTTTCAACAGAAAAACATTTATGGCGAAATCCTTCTCAGGTAATGCGAATTAACAACTGCTACCTCCAATCCTTTGCACCACCCCCTCTTTCCAGATTTTCAAAACAGATCTTAAAACTCATCTCTTCCAAAGAGACTTCCAGGAATAATTCAACCCAGTTTATGACCCTGAAGGCCACATGACATTCACCTGAGCTCAATTTTGTAAATATGTATTCTGTACTTGTATTACCCTAATTGTGCCACCTTTCGTTTTTCAATCGTGATTGTATCTGTAACTTCTTAATATGTAAATTCCACCACAAGTACCTATAACACTCTCACTCTTTATCTAACTTACTTCGTTTTATTGTTAAATGATCTGACACCCCTGGGTACTGTTTGCCCTATATAAATATGCATTAAATAAAACAAATAGATACATAAATAAATGGGCACTTGGGAAGCGGGGGGGGGGGGGGGGGGGGAAGCCAGAGAGAAAGAGAGATTGTGTGTATACAACATACTTGCATGTAGTAAATAACGAAAACATTCTGTATCAAATGCTGTTTCTAATAGATCTCAGAGGTCATGACAGTGATACCGAAAATGTTTGAAAGCACACTCAAAGGAGGAGTTTTAGTTTGGTTTGTGTATCTGGTGCAATTTGTACTCCCGCTGTGTAGGTAGAACAGAAGTCCTTGACGTAGAACACAGAGACACTTTATTTAAGGGTTGTGTGTTTGAGGCAGCAACAATAAAGGTAATCGTCTGAAAGGGGTGCTCGTTAATGGATTTATGTGGGATTGCTGTTAGAAGCATCTGCACATTTATTACGTACTTTGAGGAATATAGTGGGTCGTATTTATAGCCGTGATGTGGTGTGTGCTCTGAGCCCATTTTGAGACTTTATGCAGCATGAGGTGTGCCTGTGCCTTGTGCATTCGGCGCTCTGCTGTGTTCTCCATATGTCAGAGGCAGCTGACAGCTTGGAGCCCCGGTCTGCAGAAGAGGATCATGACCAGGGTTGTGACTCCTACAGAACTGACAAGGTTTGAATTAGGGTTGGCTCTAAGTTGGGCTGGTAGTTTATCTTTGGTTTTCGCCTAGTACTGAACCCCAAACAAGGTTGTTTTATAAATACCTGAAGGAATTCTAAAAAGACAGAACGTGGTTTAAGAAAATCATTTTTCTTTCCGTACTATATGGATTAACTATTTAGGTCTCCAGAACGTATTTGCGGACTCGTTAATTAGTATCGCAGTTTTTAAAAGAATCATATGGCAACATATAGCGATGACCTGGAGGGGTTTGCTGCTCTTAACAGTCAACAGTTGTACGTTTCCTACTACTATAATACATTCGGATCCACTGCAGGCCTGCGGATCTGAAGATTGTTTAAACTCTGCAGATTAGGTCCTCATCCCATTGTAAAAAACACAGGTGTTTGTTGTGGTGGTCTAGACATGCCACATTTTAAAAAAGGTGTGCAGAATAATACATGATATTTGCTACACAGTACTTCAGTGTTTACAAATGTCTAACACATGTTACTTCAGTGGATGATTGCTTGTTACCTCAGATGTGTGAAATTGTAACTACCAATTAACAATATCAAAGAAGACATTTCTTACTAACTAATTAATATGTTGTGTACTTGGTTGGAGATAAAAAGTTGACCTCCAATGCCCCTTTACTCTTCCTGGTAGCTTGGACGAGCAGGTGCGGCCTAGTACAAAGGAGGTGTTATGAAGTTTGAGACAAGATACAATATGACACAGTTGCTGTAACTAAAATAAATATGGACCTTTCAGATAGACCTATTAAGAATGTACCCCTTTAATAACACCTATAATATACATGAACAGTAAAAAGAAAAACCTAAATAAAAGAAATAACACAGTTTGACAAGCATTCAACGCATCAAGAGCTCAGGATGTTGAGAAAAGCATCCCTAATCTGCAGAAAATTGTTTTCTGTGTTCGGTTTAGAAAAAGTGGTTGTACCACAAGAATGCACTAATTCCACGTATGCATGGGAAATCCCTGCCCATTGGCCCAGCAAAAATCTGGGGTTATTTTGAACCTTTCAGTCTGGAAAAACATGCAGAAACACTGTTTCTGTCTGTTATTTTCCATTTACGTCTAAATTTGAAGTAATATCATAAGTTAATGCAGTCAACACATCGTGCTGTTATGCATAAGATACACCTGTCTCTAAATGGCTCCCGGAAAAGCAAAACTGGGTCCAAAAGTTAATATCAGATCACTACAATGATTTCGGTCAATGCGCTGTTCATAATGAACTTTATAAACAATGCGGACAGTGATGCTCTCCCCAATATTTATAACTCCTTATGTACTGTTCACTCTGACTGGCTAATTGTGATCCCGTTGAAAATACTACTAAACTCCATAAAATAAATACAAACCATTCATATGAACGTTCTAAGTTGGAGCATTCCATTTCTTCTGTCAGGAAACCTGTTTTGTCTCCTGGTTTAGGATTTTCATGGTATCTTAAGGTGGATATCTTGTGTTGCTGGATCAATGGTACCACGATCAGGTGGGGCACTAGGCTCAGTAAGGGAGTTGGTGATACAGAGCTCTAATCGTAAGGGGAAACTGGGGATGTGAGCTGTCAAGGAAACAAGAGCTTAAACGGCCACTCAGGACCTTCTTTGAGTTCTGGATCAGACTAGCAAGCAAGCCTCCTGGTGCTGCACCTCTGTGCGGCCAGCCAGAGTCAGGAAGTGCTTGATAGTAGCTCAAAGACTCTTGTGTCATCACCCTGGGCACTGAACGGAGTCATTAGTCATATGCAGAATCAACTGAATCACAACGTTTTATAATTGTTTTCTGAAAATTGAAACTTCATGAACTTCAGTGCTTGCCATGTTTGACAAAAGGGACGGCTTTAGATGCATTTGTAGTCTCTAGAAACAGTTCTTGCCGCTGCTCAGGGCCCCTTGTAGCAGCGGCTGAACTACTATTATCAGCCCTCCCCATCCCTGATCAGAGCCCCATCTATTGCCACCGCTAAGGCTACGGCCTTTGTCCCTAGTGAGGTCCCTGCATAGTACCGAGATCCTTTGCCCCCACCCTCCTCCCCTTACCCAGAAGCTCCCTTCTCTTACACACCAACTTGTACCCATTTTGGAGATGGTATTTTCCAGCTACTACATATTCTGCCATTAGTTGAAAGGATATCCAGCAGCAGGGAAACAGCAAAGCTGGAGGACCGGTTGGTTAAACGTCTCTTTGCAAAAGCTAGTGTAGTGCAGAGGATGACATTTCCCACTTTTCTCCAACTTGTTGGTAAAGTGTAAACTTCACCGGCAACGCTAGATGACAGGTATGTGCTCAACATGATGCCAAATGGAAGATAGTTGGTACAGAGCAAGGACGAGGCTAGGGGGGCGGAGCATCCTGCAGTGGTGAGCACACAACCGTGGTCGCAAGGAGAAAGTGTGCTTGTCACTTTTAGGTGGATTTTGGTGGCACCCTTCTTCTGTTGCGATCTAGTGAGTGCTTTGTAGTGCTTTGTTGTGCTCTGTACTCTCGACTCATGGGACTTGCTGGAGGTTCCACTTAGGAAAGGTCAGCTGTAGTGGGGCCTAACAGCAGAGCATCTGCAAGGCTCCAGGCTTAGTCTTTGCCTTGAAAAAAGAGGTAGCACCTGCTTAGGAAGCAACAGTGTGATGCCCGCAGAAGCATATCTGGATGTAACTCTTTAAACTGCTTATGTTCACAGTCCTTTGAAGGACTAAGTTACTATAGTAGTTTGGTGTCGCATGGGTACCAGCCCCAGGTAAGTTGAATTTTCACTATAAAAATTCACCTGAACTGACTGATACTGAGAAGCTACTCAGTACCAGTCAGTTCAGGTGAATTTTTATAGTGAAAATTCAACTTACCTGGGGCTGGTACCCATGCGACACCAAACTACTATAGTAACTTAGTGGGCTGCCCTTCAGACATGCCAGGGTACAAAAAGGAACAGAAAGAAATATGAAATAGAAATAGGCTGACCCTTTGGTTTCTTTGTGGGCATTGCTATCCTGCACCTTACATTCAGCTTCCATATCATGAGATGGATTAGGATCATTCTTCCTTCCACATTCATTCCGATGTGCGCTATGATTATTGTGATCTCAATCCAATCCAATCACAGAGGGCTTCCCCTTATCAGCGGTCATTGGACTTGATTTACTCAGGAGATGAAGAGGCTTCGCCTCTGGGTGAAGTTACACTCTGTACTACTATACAGCTTGCCATTGACTCAGAGTGGCACCTCCTTGAGGCTTATGTGGTGGGTAGACCAGATTGTAGTCTTTCTTGTTACAAACAAAACCAGAGGTTGCAATTACAGAAAGAGGACCAGCACCTTGGGGATTTCTCGCTTCAGATCTCCTTCATTGTTTCTCCGCTGTTGGAGGAAGGTGGGGATGAGGTCCCATACAACTAGATCTCCGCTGCTCAGAACCCAGTTCCACCTTCTGGTGCATAAAGGATGAACAGTGGTGGAATAGAATTTGTGTGGAGATGCCCCACTCAAGAGATTGCCTGTGGTATCCTTCTGATTTGCAAAGAAGACACTAAAGGGCCCAGTTTCTGCATCATGACGAACCACTGATGGAGCCAGGGCCTACATACTGCCCTGTGTCCCAGAAACCATTGACCCTGCCTGAAGTGGCATGGAGAGATAGATTCAGTGGTACAAGCAAGAGGTACATGACAGTCAAGAAAGTGCAATACAAGGGGCATGGGACCCTGCTAGACACACAGTGGGACTGATTCACAAAATTATTCAGGAGTATGGCAAGTGGTACTACAGGAATACTCATTTATGTAATTTTCCATGCCTTTGTGAATCAGCCATAAAAAGTCTAACTCCATTTTGGTAAAACTGAAAAGAGGATACAGTCCTTTCTATTTCCACTAATTGTATATGAATATTTCCAGTATATTCCTAATCGAGGTGTTGTGGGCTGATTCAGTCAGTCAGTCAAGAATACTTTATTTCGGCTTTACAGCCATAAAATCACAATACATTTTACATCCAATAAAATAAAAGAAAAATAAATGTTTTTTTTTACAATAAGGAGAACGGTTAAATATAAAAGTTCGAAACAACCATTCCTTAATTGACAGGGATATATTAGATTTTTAACTCAACTTTAACAGGCACAGAATGAGTGCCTGACCCCGAGGTAATAGCTTGCAGGTTGTCCATAACACAAAAGTCACTTAATTGAAAGTTATACAACTATTTAAAAACAAGATCAATACATTTTCATACTTAATTAGGCTTCTTGTTAAAAAAATAACTTAAAAGGAAAAACATTAAAAAGTTACATTCCTACGTAACCAAATTAAACACAATTATTATCATCAAATTCTCTGGGCGATACCTTAGAACAACAAAGGGCAGTAGGCATGGCAGCATCATCAGTTGCCCAACTCTTTCCCCTTTAAGATTCCTCTGCGCATGCACCACATTGCGAAGAGGAATTTCGAGGTAGCGACTACGAATAATGGTAACGTTTCAGATTTGAGTAGCCTAAAAACCTCGATATAATTTCTACGCCCTAAATTTCTACATAGTTGGAGGACCCACTTTCATCTAGACCTATGATATGCAGGACAGAAAAGCATTACATGGTTTTCAGTTTCTTCCGAAGCGGAGCTGCCAGAACAATCTAGTTTTACTGCACCCTTCCATTTATTTGTAAATGCACGCAATGGAAGAGTGCCATGCCTGAATTGTAAGAACAGTTTTTTTGCCATGAATGGTTGAATACTGTCCAAGGTCGTTTCTAGTTTATATTGCTGCTTCACATCCAGAAACCTTGATGTCAAGGAGCATGAGATCGAACTTCGAGTTAATTGGGCTAACTTAAAATCCTTAAAGGCTGAAACTAAGGTTTTTTTTGAGATGCTAGAGCAAGTCTCCTCTGGAGTTAACCACATATTACCATACTCCAATGCAAATCATAACTCCTAACATAGGACAGCCATGGGAGGTTAGTAGCCCCCAATTTACACATAACATCCCTCAATTCCTCCCTATAATTAATTAACTCTGGCTTACTCCAAATACGATGCCAGAATAGGAGAGGACGAGAGGCGATTAAGTCTGAGATGGGACCAATCCCTAAGTCCATCCTAAGTGGGGTCAAGGGCGTACATTTTGGGAGACCCAACAGTCGCCTGATAAATGTGTTCTCAGTCACCAGTAAGGAATGGGGTGAACAGTGACCCCAGAGTTCGGCACCATAAAGGGATGCTCCCCCTGCTTGGAGTTTATAAATTTCAGCTGGGGGACCAATCACTTTTTGAGAGTGACAGTCAAGAAAGTACAATACAAGGGACATGTGACCCTGCCTGACACATAGTGGGACTGATTCACAAAATTATTCAGGATCACAGCAAGTAGTACTACAGTAATACTCATTTATGTACTTTTCCATGTCTTTGTGAATCAGCCATGAAAAGTCTAATCAATTTTGGTAAAACTGAAAAGAGGATACAGTCCTTTCTATTTGTACTAATTGTATATGAATATTTCCAGTATATTCCTAATGGAGGTGTTGTGGGCTGATTCGCAAAGGGGTTAGGGAACGCAAACAAGGACTGCAGGACTCCTACTTGCATACTCTATCTCTTTATTCGCCAATTCATTTTTTCCCTTATGCAAAGCTCCCTTTCTTTAGTACTTTTCTTCGACCTGCGGCTTGGCCTTGCTCAATGGTGACCTGTGGTGAAGGTGCATGCTTCTTGGTTGCTGAATCTTGAAACTTCTTTGCTGAGTTTCGTTTTTCCACGTTCCTTTGCCCATTGAGCCTAAAAGTTATCATAAAAAAGCCCCAAAAAGTAGATATCCAGTGGTGTAATATGGATTTAATTGTAAGTAGTGGGTGATGAGAAATCAGACTGTGAAGTTTTCTCAGTAGGCGTAGTCAGCAACTGTTAGCCTTCTGGGAACCAACGACCCTAGGCCATATCCATCTAGAGATACAGACTCGTGAGGACCAGTTGGCACTGGACAGACCAGACAGTGTTAAGATACAAACCCCTGTATGTTTCCAGGTAGTCCAGATGAAAGGGGGAGTCAAGAGAGGCTCTTTGACACTTAGAAACCTAACACCAACAAAAAAAATCGAAGTCCCTGTGAAGCAGCTCCTTCCCCAGCTAGGAAGCTTAACTCTGACTGAAGCCTAAGTGCATTGAGCTGCCTTGACCCAAAGAAGCAAAGACACTGTTGTGATTGTCTGGGCCACAACTTTTACGCTTTCTCCATACACTGGACTCAAAGAGTAAACAGGAGAAAAATTCTGCAATTTTGAGCCCATGGAGTAGGGCTCAGGACAACTACTCTACACCGTGCTACATGGAGACGCATTTTCTGGCCCCATAGAAATGCTTTGGACATGTTTAGAGTCACAACTCTTCAACACCTCAACCGACAGTGGTAGACCTTGTGATCCTTGCAGTCTAGTTTGTTTCTCAAAACATGTATGAAAAGGTATTATTTTCACGAGACATACATCTGAATGGATGCTCCACCGTACTATCTGTGATCAATCTTACGTTGTATCTACAACAACCACCTTTGAATGAAGCCTTGACTGCCCGGCCATAGATGAGGCTGATCAAAGAAACTTATGTTGTTGCTTGCATTGTCTGGTCAAGATTCTCTTGAAGGCCCTAAGACAGCGAGGAGAATCAAAAGTGCCATTCGCTCATACTGTTCAATAGACCCCATTTTCTTCAGGACCTTTAGGAAAGGGCTATCCTTTAGTGACTAATGTTCTTCATAATTTCTCGGTATAGCACACTGCCTTGCTTCTTTATGCACGTTTATTTTCTGGTTTTGCTCAGCACAATTTATTGCTCACAAGCACCAGCATACTTTAGGGAAACATTTATGTAAAGATACATTAGTCAAACGCACACATTATTGAGAAAAAGCAATCGATGTATTATTTAAAATGCATCTGTAACGGAAATCAAAGCCAGATGGGCACCAGGTGCTTGCTACTGCTGGCTCCCTTCTCAGGCAGGCCAGGGGCGCACCAGACGAAAGCAGGTTCCCTTATTTTCCTCCCGGGTGGAGGGTTTGTGGTTGGAGGGTGGGGGGCGAGTGTCCTTCGAGATCCCACAAACAGGAGGGATAGAGTAATTTGAGGCAGCCTGGACCCCACTCCCAATCTCGAGTCTAAAATGGCCGTGATCACAGAGGACTGATGAAGCTGCCTCAGCCTGTGATTGGAGTGTTGGAGCTGGGCGGGGCGAGGGAGCACTTCCTCTTTCTGAAGAGAGGGATACCAAACCAAGCCCCCAAGTGTTACGGGTGCCAGGGCGTGAGCTCTAGCACTGACTTTGAAGCCGCACCAGTGATGTGGCATGGGAGCAGTGTGCCAGGGTGGAGTAGATCTGCATCAGCGACAAAATGCTACTTAGTGCAACGGCATCAGAATGAGAACAGACTCAAGACCGCGGAACGCCTTCAGAATGAGGGCAGACCGAAGACCACGCAACGCTTTCAGAATGAAGGCAGACCTAGGACCGCGAAGCCTTCAAAATGAGAATAGACCCAAGACCGCACAACGCCTTCAGAATGAGGACAGACCAAGTCTGCACAACGCCTTCAGAATGAGAGCAGACCTAAGACCGCACAACGCCTTCAAAATGAGAACAGACCTAAGACCACACAACGCCTTCAGAATGAGGGCAGACCTAAGACCTCGCAACTCCTTCAGAATGAGAGCAGACCTAAGACCGTGCAAAGCCTTCAGAATGAGGACAGACCTAAGACCAGGCAACGCCTTCAGAATGAGGGCAGACCTAAGTCCACGCAACGCCTTCAGAATGAGAACAGACCCAAGACCACGCAACGCCTTCTGAATGAGGGCAGACCTAAAACCGCGCAATGCCTTCAGAATGAGAACAGACCTAAGACCGCACAGCGCCTTACGAATGAGGACAGACCTAAGACCGCACAACGTCTTCAGAATGAGGACAGACCTAAGACTGCACAACGCCTTCAGAATGAGGGCAGACCTAAGACCACGCAACGCTTTCAGAATGAGGGCAGACTTAAGGCAGTGTAATGCCTTCAGATTGAGAACAGACCTAAAACCGCGCAACGCCTTCAGTATGAGGGCAGATCTAAGATCGCACACCGCTTTCAGAATGAGGGCAGACCTAAGACCGCGCAATGCCTTCAGAATGATCACAGATCTAAGACCGCACAACGCCTTCAGAATGAGGGCAGACCTAAGACCAGGCAACGCCTTCAGAATGAGGGCAGACCTAAGACCTCACAACGCCTTCAGAATGAGAACAGACCCAAGACCACGCAACGCCTTCTGAATGAGGGCAGACCTAAAACCGCGCAATGCCTGCAGAATGAGAACAGACCTAAAACCGCACAACGCCTTCAGAATGAGGACAGACCTAAGACCAGGCAACGCCTTCAGAATGAGGGCAGACCTAAGACCTCACAACGCCTTCAGAATGAGAACAGACCCAAGACCATGCAACGCCTTCTGAATGAGGGCAGACGTAAAACCGCGCAATGCCTTCAGAATGAGGACAGACCTAAGACCGCACAACGTCTTCAGAATGAGGACAGACCTAAGACTGCACAACGCCTTCAGAATGAGGGCAGACCTAAGACCACGCAACGCTTTCAGAATGAGGGCAGACTTAAGGCAGTGTAATGCCTTCAGATTGAGAACAGACCTAAAACCGCGCAACGCCTTCAGTATGAGGGCAGATCTAAGATCGCACACCGCTTTCAGAATGAGGGCGGACCTAAGACCGCGCAATGCCTTCAGAATGATCACAGATCTAAGACCGCACAACGCCTTTAGAATGAGGGCAGACCTAAGACCACATAGCGCCTTCAGAATGAGGGCAGACCTAAGACCACGCAACGCCTTCAGAATGAGGGCAGACCTAAGACCATGCAACGCCTTCAGAATGAGGGCAGACCTAAGACCGCACTCCGCTTTCAGAATGAGGGCAGACCTAAGATGGCACAACACCTTCAGAATGAGGGCAGACCTAAGACCACGCAACACCTTCAGAATGAGGGCAGACCTAAGACCACGCAACGCTTTCAGAATGAGGGCAGACTTAAGACCGTGCAATGCCTTCAGATTGAGAACAGACCTAAAACCGCACAACGACTTCAGAATGAGGACAGACCTAAGACCAGGCAACGCCTTCAGAATGAGGGCAGACCTAAGACCTCACAACGCCTTCAGAATGAGAACAGACCCAAGATTATGCAACGTCTTCAGAATGAGGGCAGACCTAAGACCGCGCAATGCCTTCAGAATGAGATCAGACCTAAGACCACACAATGCCTTACGAATGAGGACAGACCTAAGACCGCAGAACGCCTTCCAAATGAGGACAGACCTAAGACTGTACAACGCCTTCAGAATGAGGGCAGACCTAAGACCACGCAACGCTTTCAGAATGAGGGCAGATTTAAGACCGTGCAATGCCTTCAGATTGAGAACAGACCTAAAACCGCGCAACGCCTTCAGTATGAGGGCAGATAAAAGACCACACACCGCTTTCAGAATGAGGGCAGACCTAAGACCGCGCAAGGCCTTCAGAATGATCACAGATCTAAGACCGCACAACGCCTTCAGAATGAGGGCAGGCCTAAGACCACGTAACGCCTTCAGAATGAGGGCAGACCTAAGACCACAACGCTTTCAGAATGAGGGCAGACCTAAGACTATGCAACGCCTTCAGAATGAGGGATGAACTAAGACCGCACTCCGCTTTCAGAATGAGGGCAGACCTAAGACCGCACAACACCTTCAGAATAAGGGCGGACCTAAGACCACGCAACACCTTCAGAATGAGGGCAGACCTGAGACTGCGCAATGCCTTCAGAATGAGAACAGACCTAAGACCACGCAATGACTTCAGAATGAGGGCAGACCTACGACCATGCAACGCCTTCAGAATTAGGGTAGACCTAAGACCGCACAATGCTTTCAGAATGAGGGCAGACCTAAGACCGCACAACGACTTCAGAATGAGGGCAGACCTAAGACCGCACAATGCTTTCAGAATTAGACCAGACCTAATACGGCACAACGCCTTCGGAATGAGGGCAGACCTAAGACCGCACAACGCTATCTGAATGAGGGCCGTCTAAGACCATGCAACATTTTCAGAATGAAGGTAGACCTAAGACCGCGCAATGCCTTCAGAATAAGAGCAGACCTAAGACCGCGCAACACTTTCAGAATGAGGTTAGACCTAAAACTACGCAATGTCTTCAGAAAGAGAGCAGACCTAAGACCGCGCAATGCCTTCAGAATGAGGGCAAACCTAAGACCGCGCATTACTTTCAGAATGAGGGCAGACCTAAGACCAAGGTTCACTTGGGAGTATGAACTCTCACGGGATGGAGTTGCCCGCTTGTAGTCTTCACTGGGACAGGGGGTTTCAAGGGGTTAAGCAGCCAGCCCTCTTTAAATAGGATGTCATTTTTGAGAGGGGATACTAGTTTCTCCCATAGGGCCATCATCTTCTCTCTTCTTTAAAGGTTGGGGGTGGCCCCCAGTCAGGACACCCTCACTAACGTCCTGGACCTCATATTGCACTTGTGGAGTCAGGCCTGGAGCGTAGTGTAATCCAGTTCTAAACTTCTTAGCTTAGTTGGCAACGTCCTTTAAAATAGAAGAGGAAAGGACGATTAATATCCCAAGGTAACTACTCACTAGCTTTCCTTTACTAACTACATAAACAAAGACACGGGCGATGATGCTGGTGAGAAATCGTTTGTCTGGATGCCCCTTGAGCTAGCCTTCCCTATCTGCTAGGACAACCGAACCCCCCACCCATCCAATTATCATGGACTCAGAACAGGTTTAGTGAAACTTCCCCACCCCAAACAGTGTTCCCAATATCAAAAAGAGAGTAGGTCTGTGCTAAGACCAGGATAAGGAGGACACTGAGGAAGAATTCACCACCTAGTGCAAGGAACCCATGGCAGGCAACCAATTGTAAACAGCTCAGCCAGCATCTTTGTTATGTATGTTGCTGTAACCAAGACTACTTCACACGGGCTTTGGTCTTTCCCCTGTACCAGTGATCAAACAAACTTTCATACATACATTTTTTTAATATATGCTTATTGATGTGATTTACATTGCACAAACATGGCCTCTAGCAGTAGCTGAGCTATTTATACAATAAAGATACATACCGGGGTGTAGCTATTGGGTGGCTTGAAGACATTTATATAGTTCTGAGTTTACTAGATTACACTACCTATTATAACAGGATATTGTTAGTAATGGTTGATCTGGAGGGTGAGACGGAGGGCTACCTAACCAGAAAGGGTGCATTCACATGAACAATACAACGAGTGAAATAGTAGAGAAAATAAGTACGGGTGCTATCTATAGACCCAGGAAGAGCCTGATCCTTCTAGCAGTGTACTTTAGTTCTGCTAGCCTTGCACTATAGTAATCTGCTCAGACATGGTGCTTTACCTGTCACAGCAGCTGTGACCCATCAGGTCCTTCATTAAAGTATTTTTTTAAAACACATATAAACTACCAGGCAGGAAATAGGAGCCATGCAGAATCCTCAACAGTAATGCAACACGAACCATGACTTAACATATTATGCCCGCATAAGTCCTGTGTAGCAGTGTAATGCATGACATTGTGACATGAGAGTGTAACGTGTCATATCCATAGTCACACCTTGAGGTGAGGTGCACTCAGTACCTGTTCTCAGCAGACTCCAGGGAACGCACATGGAATAATGTGCCCAGGAGGCGGGGTTCATCCTTGTAAAGAGCACGCAGTCCATTATTGTCCCTGTTGTTCTCGCGATGATTACTCTCTGCTTCCTCTATGAACCATGGTCTTTTTCTTCCAGGCAATCGTTTACGAAGGACAAGACAAGAACCCAGAGATGTGCCGAGTCCTGCTCACGCATGAGATTATGTGCAGGTAAGACAGGCCCAGTTCCCCTTAATTAGCGAGGGGAAGATGAATTTCTCCTTCAAATCTAGGTTGTAAAGATGAACGGGGGGCTATTTCGGGACATACGTTTATCCTTCTTGCATTAAACCAACTAAAAAACCACAGCAATATCTGCATAATTAGGGCAGCGCCAGGTTCGGTGCTGATTTGCAGAAAGAGGTTTCTCTTAAACTCTGACATTGTTGCTACCTTCTCCCTGGTTGCTGGGGTCCATTACTCACAGGGGGGCTGATAACTGAGCAGCCTCTGAACTCTCGCTCATTCGCATAAAGAATATTCCAATGGAGGCAAAGCAGTCAGTGAGAAAATGACTTTTCATAGAGGGAGGCCACTCACACTGGATGGATTTAGCGCAGTACCTTCTCCCGTCCAATGGTGATTTCAAAACAGTGAGGCCATGGTTTGAATGGGCAGTGAGACTGTTGTCCCTGCGGTCCAAGGTGGATTCTTCAGCGAGAAAGGCCATGATGAAACAGAAATAAAAGATGTTTTCTCTTTCAATCATTGCAGACTAAGGGCCTGATTACGGGTTTGGCAGTCCAACGCATCACCGAACCCATGGTGGCGGTCCCTGGACCTCCAGATTGGTGTTCACTTGTTGTATTACGGATACGTTGGAGAGACCACCACAGGACCGCCGCAACCGCTGGGGATCATGGATCCTGTGGCGGTGGAACAGCATTCAGAGGCCCTTATATGCTGCCGGTGCACTGCCGAGCATATTAGAAATCTCCTCACCGCCACAGTTTTCATGGCGGTGAGGCCACTATGAAAACTGTGGTGGTGAGGAAACAAAGGGGACCCTACAGGGCCTCATGTTGCCTCAGGGCCATAGGGTGTGTGCAGGAGGACACATGTTATGCCCCCCCTGCGTGCAGTGCCCCCATTCCTACATGGCATGGACGTACAATCCATGTCGTGTAGGAACGGGCTTTGGCTTTCCCATTGCGCTTCCTTTTTAACGGGCACTGTGGAAATGCCATTAGACTGCTCACCA
Organism: Lissotriton vulgaris; assembly: GCF_964263255.1. Lineage (NCBI taxonomy): Eukaryota > Metazoa > Chordata > Amphibia > Caudata > Salamandridae > Lissotriton > Lissotriton vulgaris. The sequence goes on from NC_141695.1 coordinate 849,216,636, forward strand.
GACCACTAGATAACTCAAGGCTGTAGATTTTACTCCCCAAACGTTATACTCAAATACCACACATCGACAAATTTATGCAAAAATAACAAGGTTGTATTTACAATTTTGTAACAAAGTTGTATTCTTTTTTCTTTGATTGCGTTTTCACAAGTAAAATAATCATATTCTGACCTAGTTGAAATGTGGAGCATTTGTAATACAAGATGTAGACGCTCAGGTGGTGCAAGCCTGGGGCATTATCCAATGCTGAAAATTACTCACTTGAAAAAACACAGTTAAAATACACTTATGGTTACGTATTAAGACAAATTAAAATCAAAAGCTGCTCACGCTACACAATCCATAACTCGCACAAGAGTCATGCAAACCTTAACTCACACACCAAATGCAATGCTCATGACTCATCCTTGATGTGAGAGATAAAATTACAAATGTCATCAGTAATCTTACAAATGAAGTGATATTTCACATTACCATTAACATCATGAAAGAGAAAACCATGAAAGTAGTTTTATTTAGATGTTCAAGTTTGTGTTTTTTAATTGGGTTGTTGTTTTGGGTATCGTTACTTATTGATGTAAATATTGTGAGATCATCACTATCTCATTTGGTGTGTGGGTTATAGTTTGCATAATTGTTGAATGAGTTATAAATTAAGGAGCTAACCATAATGTGTGAATTTCAGTTGCCCAGTGGGTTTAAAGAAAGGGTCTACTGACCCAGCCATAGGTTTTGCAAACCCTTTCAGTGTTGTGGACTCCTGTTAGACCTCCGTGTGGTTTGTGGACCCAAAATGGGAGTAAGGAGAATAATCTCTCATCCTTTCAGATTTGTTTCTTTTTTTAATGTGTGCTTACGGATATTCTGCTAGCCAAGCTTGTTACCCATCCGCAGACTAAGTACAGATTTCTCTCACTTTTTAACCCTTTCATACCCAACCCTAAAGGATTTCCAAGACACTAATTTTTCAAAAACAACTCCATGGATTTACACTTGACTAAACAAAGTTCAACTTTCAGGCCATGTTTGGTGTAATTTCAGTCATCCTGTTATTTAGACATTGGACGGAAAACATCCTATGAAAGTTAAAATGTGAAAAGTCGCTTTTATAAACCCCCTCTCTCCTTTCATGCGATCTGCACAAAACTTGCCACGCCAAACCTAAAAAACTCTTTTTTTAAAAAATGTGTACAGATTTCTTAAAGCTCACCAATGCTATGTTGAGAACAAAAAAAAAATCCTTTTTTTTTCGTGCAAATGATAATTGCAGAGTTGAGGTTGGCAGGTGTAAGGTGAGATTAGCTGCTGGAAGTTTTGAAACTGTCCATTGGAGCGGAGTGGAAGATTGCTCGGTTGGTTTTGATATCTGTGGGCACAGGTTTGAGGTTAGCTTACGCACTATTGCAATTGGAAGGGAAACTATTAAAATTGGCTTGGATAGTCCTGACATTGCCGGATACAGGGTTAAACATGGTTAGTGAATTTATGAGCTATGGTGTGCAGTGTTACATTTATCGTGGAAGAGGTGTGGCGCAGCGGCCAGGGCGACTGACTCCGGAACCCAGGGGCTCACGGTTCAATCCCCGGTGCCGCGGCAGATCAGTCCAGCACCATGTGACTCTGGGCAATAGCTCGCTTAATCTTCCCGATGGCCCCCAGCGCCTTGACACCTTCGGGTAATTGTTTGCGCTTTACAAATACTCTACATTTACATTTGGAGGTACACATTGAGCTTGCTTGTTGCAAAGGTGAGTTGGCTATGTCAAAGCAAATGTTGCAGTGAGCCAAGTTCATTTGACTGAAGGGACTGTTCAGGGTGCCTGCAGCAGTATTTAGGTCGGCATAAGCTGTGGTAATGCAGCTGAGACTGAGTGGCAGTTTTGACATTGGCTGCAGGAGCAATGTTGAGGTTGTCAAGGGTAGAATTTAATTGGATTATTGCAATGTTGAAGGTGGTTTGAGCAGTGTTGAGAGAGACTGTCTGACACTTGATTCATGAGTTTAGCTGTGGTACCCTCACAGTTACTTGGGACAGACAGGCTGTGATCATTTTGATTTATCGCAGGCAAAACTGAAATTAGTTGAGGTAGGTGGCTGGAGCAGTGCTGATGGCACATATTTCTTTATGGTTCATGGTTTGAGTTACGTGGGTGAGCCACACCTCCACTGTAGTTTGAAATAGAGGGTTGTCACATGTAATGTGTCTGATGGCAAAATAAAGGTGAAGGAGCAAGTTGGTGGTTACAGGGTGCGTGGAGGAGGTGATTAGGTTGCCGGTCACAGCTTTATTGGGTTTATGTTGTTGGTTACGGGGTTAGAATTAAGTAAACACATATTGATTTTAATTGTATTTAATCTTATTTTGTGTGTGATAGTGAATGTAAATGGGTGGGGGAATATGAGTATTATTTATGTCAGAATTAGTTTGGTTAAAGCACAGAGATTTATCCGACAGCACGTTTTTTAATGTTATTTTGATGAGTCCAGTTTTATGGTAACTGAGTAAAATGTTTGATTCCTTTTATTTTAGTGACCCCTGGTGAAGGGCTGTAAGAGCCCGAAATGCTTTGGGTGATAATGTATGAAGCCAACCATGATGAATTGTTAATCCCTCCATGCCAGTGATAAGGCCTGGATGGTTATGCCCGTGGCATTTGAGAAAATGTGGAATAATGATGCCTTTTAAGTGATTGGATAAAATATGGATGTAGCTGAAAATGTAAATAAAGATATGGATTAAATTCAGAATACTAGATGAACATTAGTTTATTGTTAAAACAAAGACTTTTCTACAAGGCTCTGCGTCTGATTGGCACATGAGGACGTGCCATATATACAGTGGTGATGTCTGCCAAGCTAACAGTGAGGTTAACTGTGGCAGTATTGAGGTTGGCTTTGGCAGGAATAGTCTTAAAGTAATATTGGGGCAATGTTTGGAAGCTTTTGTTGATCTTTCCGGCAGTGTTTGAATTCTTCAGATAGTTTATGATCACAAAGTCCTCAGCCTACACTGTGGCCTAGTCCACACCTGATTAGGAATACTACATCACATGATTCGGATTGCACCATATATTTTCCTTATTACATTAATCTGTTGTATTCTGAAAAAAATAAAGGCATCAAAATGACTAAAGATCATTGAACGCAGGTTTTGTTATTTGTATAATGTGCGTGAGTGAGTAAGGCCATCGTTTTAAAATCATGATGCTCTAAATGGCCAGCAGGTGAGTAAGATGAGATTTGTTTGTCATACCAGGCGACCCTATTGTACCGACCGCTGTTCCACACCACACTAGTACCCAAAGGGAGCAGGGTCTGGAGTGGGGGGGAGGAGGGGGCAGTTAGCGGCAGGCACGATTGAGCTGTAATCTGCTTAAAGGACAAATGATCGACATGAATAATCGACCTACTGCAATTTAATGTAAATCAAGGAGGTGCCACCGTTTTGTAATGGTTTACACTTCCAGTATATTAATAACACTTTATACCACTAATGCTCTGAGAAATCCAGGTATTGTCGAGTAATGATGTATTGTTTTGTGATCGTTTTTTTTTTTACCAGAAAAACACAATATATTAAATATTTTCACCCTGGATGCAGGTCTTTAGTGGGGTCCGACAGCTGGGTTATTAGGGGCACAGGCACTGTGCTTAAGTGGGATGAAATAATAATAGGGTTTAGGAAGGGCCTCTAGTGTGTTACAGCGGCATTAGTAAGAAGGGCTCACGAGAAGCATAGAAACTGTGCTCCGGTGAGGTCAGTCATGAGAATCAGGAGGATGAAAGATTATGTGCTTTGATAGGAGAACATTGGGACATATGCTTCAGTGTGGTCATTGATGGGACATGAGGAGTGTAGACACCATGCTTCAATTGGGATATGTAATGGAGCCTCAAGCTATGCCTCCACATAGTCAGTAACTCAGGAAGCAGGTCTATTGGGCCCAATACTATCATGCTTAGTAATGGTCGGCAGACATCCTACACCAGGAGGAACAAAGAAACATTGGGGCTGATTACGACGCTTGGTTGCAGTCCTTCCGACATCTGCCTCTGCGATCTGCCCTCCTCATTACAACGCGGCGGGTGGATGCATCGGGCGGAGGGACCATCCGCAACGCTTCCGACGGGCTCAAGGAGAAACACCGACGGGCTCAAGGAGCCCGTCGGTGTTTCGGAACACACCATAATCCCCTATTAATGGCAGAACCAAGCTCGACTCCACAGCCGGGATTATATAGTCAGTTTCCGACAGCCATTTGACGTCGGCCTTTCTGACATGAAAATGCTGTCGGAAAGTGTTTTTGGGGGCCCCTAGCAGGGCCCTGTACCCCCTGGCCGTCCACAATGAGGCCTGGGGACACCTATGGTACCCCGCTCAACAACTCTGCACTGTGTGCCAGACGGTGCAGGGATGTTTGCAAACCTCCATTCTACAATGGAAGCTTGTGCTGTAGACCTATTCCACCGCCGCACAATCTTGTACTGTAGAATGGATGATTCTGACTGCCCGCATCCAAATCAGGCAGTCGGAAACGCCGACCTAAGGTCAGGCGGTTCCGGACAGATTTGGTGTTGCCGCCCGACATCGTAATTAGGCCCATTGTATTTTGTTAGGGGCAGTTGTGGGACCTCACGAGAAGTATTGATGCCCGGGCTTCAACGGGGCCTGTGATGGAGCAGAGGGACGGACCCTGGGCCTAAGTGGTGTTCTGTTATGATGCATGAGGAAGTGCCTGGATGTGGTGCATTAGTGGGGTGTGTCTTAAGGCGAGGAGGGCCATAGATGCTTTACTGTGATGGGGTGGACCGTGATGGGGACCCTGTAAAAGCACATGCTGTACCGCGGATCCTTCTGGCCTCACCCCCAGCTTTAAATTCAGATATGCTGCATTGGCTCCAGTGTGGCACATGCGGCTGTAGCTATAGGCATAAAATTAAAGTCTGCTCGCCATTAATCAGCGCTGCTAATTGCCATGCACCCTATTAGCCATATGGCGTCTAAGGCAGCGCGGCTTTCCGCAAGATGACATTTCTCACTTCCAGACATGAGTTAGTGGGGACCCTCCATTTTAAAATAGCTTGTTTTAGAGATTTAATTTTCAAACAACTTTCTGCAGTGCTTTCTGTCAAGACTAACAGCACAATAAAACTTTGCGTTTATGTGACAGAAGGTGCAAATTTACAGCGTAATAAAGCCGTGCTCCGAATAGCGGGTAGAATCCAGATATGCCGGGAGGACCTGCCGTGGAATATTTCAGCGCTTCGGAGGCAGCCTCTGTGAGGTGCCTTTTAGGCGCCCCCTGGTTTGCAGGGGTTTGTTCGGAGGCAGCATATAAATGGTACGGTCCGATGCGAGCACGTGGCAGCTGCTGAGGTAAGAAACCTTAGCGCCTCAGGATTTCTCTTCAGAACCCTAACAAGGCCTGTGACACGCAGGGCCGTACAAAGTGGCATATGTGATACAAAACATGCCTGGCTGTTTCAATCCGGCCACAGTCCTTATACAACTGAACATTTAATTGACTGCGATAACTGTGACTTCGGCAATAATTATGGAATTCTTGCAGGTAACAGGCTGCCTGAGGTCGGAAGCAGTATTTCAATAGGATTCTCCGTCACCCACCTGTCTGTCAGCGTGCGGGGCGGGCCAGAGAGTGTTCGGTGACGCGAGTTCTTAATCAGGGACTTGTAATCAATGTTAGTGGTTCCAAGGACGATTCCCGCCCTGCCATGTAACCGTGTGGGTGAGATGGACTCGTACAGCTCCAGCAAGACGGGTCCGAGATAGCAGGGTTGGCAAGTCACAGTGTGCTCAAGCCCCTATAAAGCAGCCCTTATAAACGAGAAAGCAGCTCTGGCCCTCAAGAAAAATATACAAATCAAGCAAAGGATTTAAAAGTGTGCTACAATAAAGAGCTCGGGCAAAGGAGAAGTACTAACTAAACGAATGCATCATTACAACATAATTTCAGCCTTAAAAGGAAAGGATAGACTTGGACATTACATATGTACAGGCCTGATAGAGAGTCCTGGTGCAGGACAGGCCTCTCTGGTAAGCATTGTTTGCAAGTACCCCCCCCCCCCCCCCCCCCCTCCCAAACGAGGGGCGCTCCCACTAGACCTGGCCTTCAGGTAAACACAGGTTCGGGGGAACCGCATTCATTCCACTGATGTCAGGGAACTGGGGCATAAGGAATACATATCCCCTGTCACGGGATTCTCTCTGATATACATAAATAGAATTATAGGTGATCCACTCAAATACAGGACCGCAGGAACACTACATGGTTCATACGAGAAACATTCAATAAATGAGAACAGGTTTGCAAAAGGCAACGTTTTCAAACCTCCTTTTATCTGTTAACAAATACACGCAGTCAGGAAAATCAGTCACTTATTGCATCTGACCGAAAACACTCCTGTTTAAACATTTTAAAACGAAAAATCAAATAAAAAATGGGACCTCTCAGTAGGATGAAGGAAACCACACACACACAGTCTCAAATTGACACTGTGCTTTAAACATTTTTTACTGTAGCTGCCAGCCTTTTTCATGCAGACTCGGTGCTAGTTTTTTTCCCCGACTGTCAGAGAAGAAACCCTGTACACACCTGAATTTCTCAAACATGACTTTTGACTGAAAATTAATTTTTTTTGTCTTTCAATATGTTTAGGCGTCTGTTACTAAATTTAGTTTTTTTACTTAGTTAGGAGACATTTTTCCCTTTTTTTCCTTACAAGCTTAGCTCACCTTGGCTTGAATACTGGGTGACCATGCCAGAACTCTTTGATAAATGTTCCTCTTGAGAGGAGAATAAGTCCTGGAATAATGAGCATGAAGTCTGCATCATCTGTCTTCCAAACTCCCGCTCATCAAAAAGAATAATAGCATATGTCTGCAGATGTCTTACACGAGGCCCAGGGACTGGAACTCCTCAGAGCTAAGCAGAGAGATGTTGACCACACACTTCTCAGTTGCCCAGCTCCAAGAAGGACAGGAAGCCTTCACCCTCCTTACCGGATCTGGCTGTGACCTGGATACTGTATAAACAAAAGAGGAGTATCACCAAAGAAGAACCTAGGGAGGTTCTGAATGGGATGTCAAAAAAGGAAGCAAAAGGGTGTTGACCTTTTGTTTAGAAACCCCTCACTCACCAGCCTGGTTGGTGACATGCTTCATCATCGGGGTCCACCCAGATGGCCGAGTGCCATCCGGGTGTGCTGCAACACCTGACTACAGTGGAGCTGGTTTTTGAGTGTGGAGTGCAAGCAAAAGTGATGTTAAACATTTTCCTGGTATGACTTATAGAAAAAACTTTATTCGAAAGCTACTGGACAATGATAGTAGTATCTATGTGTGTGTAAAAAAGGACCCTTTTTTTACACACACATAGATACTACTGGTCATTATCACCCATCAGTATCTACACTTCGTTTTTATCATTGTCCAGTATCTTTCGAATAAAGTTTTTTCTATAAGTCATACCAGGACAATTTTTAACATCACTTTTGCTTGCACTCCACACCCAAAAACGAGCTCCACTGTAGTCAGGTGTTGCAGCACACCCGGATGGCACTCGGCCATCTGTTTTTGACATCCCATTCAGAACCTCCCTAAGTTCTTCTTTGGTGATACTCCTCTTTTGTTTATACAATATATCAGTCCTGGGGACAAGGAGTACCTTCCGCTCACTACGGTGAATAATCCCTCACTCTCTCTTTTGTTGCTATGTGACCAGGATATACCTATTTTGGGGCCCTTGCTTTATCGTGATCCGAGTTGATATTAGGCACCATTGCACTCTACCCCAAAGGCACTCATTGCTAACACATGCAGCCTCGAGCCCCTGAACTTTGCGGCATCCAAGGCTTTTGCTTTGACATCAAAGTACCCCACTTCCTCAAGATATCTTCTCACATGGCTGTTCGTGTCTTCGAGGTCGAGGGTCTTTTCATGGACCTTAGAGGTCAGGGCATGGATAAGTGTTTTCAATCCATCCTCTTCCCTAGAGCTGGTACCCTATGTCGAGCAGTTGCTGACCATGCCAATTATGGAGGATGACTCCCAAATTCGGCCTCCCCAACGGGCTCTCCTAACTCTGGTAGAGGAGGCCAGCTGGAGGCTCCCAGATCGAAGGGAACGTGACGGAACATAGGGAGTAACAAAAGGCTGTAGGATTGCAGGGCCCAGGTGATGAAAGGCTTTGTGAAGAGTGCACATAGCCTTGAAGGCATCAGTGACGGTGCAGGCAGAAAGGCCCCATTTGGGGAAAAATGATAGGGTCCTGGATTCAACCCCATCCATGGTGGCGGACCATCCTAAGTCATATTCCATCATTATGGCAGCAGCTCATGTCAACATCATCAACACCTAACTGAGACGGCCAAAAACTATAAACTGTCTCATAGGGTTTAATTCTATGGCAACATTTTCTATAAAAGATGCACATGACTTAGCCATCCGTGGCTTTTATGACTGATAGATGTTTAAGCCATCTCACCACTGATAAATTTGATCTCAGAATACGGAAGAGACGAGGCCAAGGCCAAAGTTAAGGAGGGGGCCAATGCATCACCTCCATCATGGATGCAGCAATAGATGTGCCTAGTACAGAATTCCATTAACTGGCAGCGTGCACGCTCCTAAGAAGACAAGGGTGGCTATGTTCTATAGCTTTCTGCCTGGAAGTCCAACTCAAGACAAGCACTATTTGAAAAACATGTGGGCAATGCACCTAAAAAATGTAACACTGCATGGTCCTGTTGAACTTTGCTGTATAGGCATCATATTTTATCTGCTTTTTGTTACTCCAGACGCTCATGGGGAGCTTTCACCCAGTATGGGGGTCAAAAGAGATCCTATTATTTTTCTGGCCAAGGTGGATATGAGAGGCCAAAGACGAGGCTATGGCAGAACCTCTGGAAATAAGAAGGGTATCACACACCAAAGACAACTAGAACAGAGATCCACTTTTCTGAGTTGGCCCCTTGCCATACCAAACCTATTTAGCTGGTAGGAGATTTTCACTTTACATCCGCTTGGGAATCCGTAATATTAGACCGTTGACTGCTGCACAAGGTGCATTCAGGACACTACCTTGAATTTGCACAAATACCACTAAGTCATCCACCCAAGAAGGAACATCAACTACACTTGCAGGAGCTGCAATAGGAGATTTGTTTCCTCCTCAGAGGAGGAGCATTAGAGACTGCCCAAAAAATCCTAAAGAGGCTGAAGTACTCCAGGTTCCTTTAAATAAAAAAGCAAATGTGACAATGGAGACCAATTCTGAACTCCAGAGTTTTTATCAAGCTCCTGAAAAACAATCCTCTCAAATTGTGATCATCCAGGAAGTCATTCTGATGCTTCAGGAAGGTGAAAAACTTACCTATGTGGTTGTTCAGGATGCATATTTTTACATGCCATACACTTAAACAACATAAAGTAACTCTGCTCTTCAGTGGAAGGGCAGCACTACCACTTCTGCTCAATCACCTTTGGACTTAAATCTGCACGCCAGATTTTCACAAAGTGCGTGGCACCAGTTGCTGCCTTCCTGTGGTGATATGGTCTCCAGTTATACTTGTAGTTGAACTAATGGCTTGTCAAATCTCCATCAAAGGAATCCAAATGCCTCTATAAACACTTGCATTATCTTGCTCCATAGATTGGAAAAGATTCTAAACAGCAAGAATTTTCAATTAAGTTAGTGACAAGACTCTAGGGGCCAGATGTAGGTAAGTATATTTTACCGACTCATAAATACCTAATTTTACCGATTCGGTATTTATGAATCGGTAAAATTGAAGGAGGGAGATTTAGGTAAATTCGGTAATTGAATTACGGAATCTGTAAAAATCGGCCTTGAGGCCCATAGGAATCAATGGGCATTACCGAATCGGTATTTACCGATTCGGTAAATACCGAATCCTGCAAGGGTGCAGGGGGTGTCACTTTGACACCCTCTAGCACCCCAAATACAGGCATGTGTGCCATTTGGCACACAGACATGCCCTAAGGGTATGTCTGTCTGTCACATGGCATAGGTGTGCATGCACAAATGTGCATGCACACCTGGATTCGGTATTTTACCACCCAATTGGATTGGGTGGTAAAATACTGAATCTGTAAGGCCTTTGGGACTCAGAAGAGTCCCACCTACATCTGGCAGTTACCGAATCGGTAAAAATACTGATTCGGTATTTTACGGATTCGGTAAATTTACCGAATCAGTAAAATAGGGCCCCTACATCCCAAATACCCATTTACCGGTCGGTAAATGGCCACCTACATGTGGTCCCTAGGTCTTGGGAACAATCCTGGACATGCAAGTAGAGAAAGCCTTCTCTTCAACAGAAAGGATGGTGAAAATCCAAATGATTAAAAAACGTTTTTCTCCAAGCAAACATTTCCGGTCAAAGTATACAAATCCCTTCTGGGCCTGATGTCATCCCGCATAGGGCTAGTGCCATTTTGCACACTCAGGATGAGACCCATGCAGCAGGCACTGGACCGTTAATGGTGGCAAATAAATTTCTCATAGGACAACAGACTCCATGTTACAGGAAGCCTCAGTCTGGCATTGGATTTGTGAAGACTCACATTAACCCTCAATGCAAGCCTCCCATTCCAACCTTCAACAGACAGGACACCAATCACAATAGACACATCAATGGAGGGATGTGGAGCCCACACACAGGAGGTAACAACCAGAGGCTTCTTGTCAGACTCAGAAAAGATGCTCCACAGCAAAATCATGGAGCTATGGGCAATAAGGCTGTGCCTGTAGTGATTCCTCTCAAGACTAGCTAGACAAGCTGTGATGATCAGAACAGACAATGCAACCTTGATGTATTACACCGCAAAACATAGCGTAATGAGTTCTCATTCTTTATTAGAAGGGTCACAGATGCTAAGGGACAGGGAACATCTACACAGTAGAAACCACAGTGGAACATTTCTTAGGATTCTAGAGTGACCTAGCAGGTGCACTCAGCTGCACTCTGTGAGACTGCGATTAAAGGAAACTCTATGAAGACCAAGTGGATTACATCTTTCACTGATGGGGTATGCTCATTTTGATCTGTTCGCCACTCTGTACAACAAGAAAATGCCAATACTATGCTAGCAGGTTCTGACAACCAGGGTCCAATGGTAATGCCTTTTCATGACATGGTCTAAAGTCTTCGCAGACACTTTTCGTCCTTTTACCCTGATCCACATGGTACTTAGTAGTGGGAAGATGGATTGCTGTTCCCTAATCAGCATTGCTCTGACATATCCTCACAAGTACTGGTCCACATATAAAGCAATACTACTGAAGAAGCATCCCAGGCCCCTTTCTAAACACAATGGATAGGTCCTCCACCACAGCCTTGAATTACTGAGCCTGACAACCAGGCAGCTCACAATCTAGAAATTGGCCATTTTGACATTCCAAAAGAATTCAGGAACATTCTAGCATAGGCACATGCACCAACAACTACAAGAACTTATAAGGCCAAATGGATTCATTTGTGCCCAGGGGTTTTTAACTCAAGCTCTTGGCAGCTCAACCACATGGTTCCATACTTGCTGGATCTGCCCAAGATTGAGCTTATATACTCCTTGGTTAGCGTCCATCCCGCAGCAATTTCAAAAGAACAGAGGAGACTGCTTCATTTTGTTACAAAGGATCATAAAGCAATATATCTAAGAGCTATTGAGAGCCTTTCCACCTGTGCTGCACCCTCCCCAGTGCCTTGGGAACTGATCACCATCCTGAATCGGCTCATGCTGCCTCCCTCTGGACAGATTTGTAGGGCGCACCTAAAATTCATCATGCGGAAGACAGCGCTCTTCACATTAGCAAGGAGAGTTGCAGGAATTTACAATTAAATGAGCCTTTTCTTCATTTTATAAAAGACAAACTTATCTTGTGTAGCAACACAAACATTAATGCCTAAAGTCCCAAAAGTCTTTCATTTGTCTAAACCTGTATCTTCATTCCCCCTTCCGTAATCCGACAACAGCAGCAAAGAAGTCTTTGCACTCGCTGGATCTTCCCAGGTACATTAGATTTTACATTGACAAGACAAAAGGCTTATATACATCAGGCCAAATATTTATGTCTTTTGGCCACTCAGGCCATTCCCTGTCCAAATAGGGCATAGTCCATTGGATGTTAGCCTGCATCACCTTCTGCCACAACAAAGCAATCCATTGATTCCAGGGAAGAGTGACAGTGCATTCCACCCAAAGCCTGGCGACAAATCCTGCACTTCATATCAAAGTGTATCTACAGGACATTTGCCAAGAAGCCATGTGAAAGAGCAGGCACGTGTTTGCCAAGCTTTACCGCCTTGTTATGAACACAACCGTTTTAGTAAAGGTGCTCCTGTTTTAGTCAAATGTTATGCACTGCATGCTATTCTATTACAAGCATGTCAACACATGGAATACCCAAAGCTCAAGAAGAAATTAGTTAATTACCTATAACACCACCACTCCAATTTTGGCATATTTCATATATTCACAGATGAACCCTACTTCTGCTATCAGAGGCTCACGTCTATTATAGAAACTCCTCTCACTTGTGCTTTGCATTCTGAGCTATTGTGACCTTCAGGGGGCCATAGGAGAGCTCATCTCTTCTACTTCATTAGCTAAAGTGCGGATTTAGGAAAGAGCTGAAGAACTGAACATCTTAATTAGGAGTGTGCAAAATTCATGTAATTTGCTTTCACACAATTAAGCTAAATTTCTGGAAATTACACCTAAACACAAAATGCAAATCTTTTATTTAGCACTATATATTAGCGCAAAATGGAACCTGCATCAATTTTTAATGAGAGGACGCATTCCGCTCTAAACTGTGTCAAAAACACAATTGCTGCAAACAAAGCAGCTCACGTTCTAGTTGTTTGCATTACTCCACAGCTCCTGCGGAATAATTTTGCTGCAGAAGAAGGCATAATTGTATGGCATGGCTTAATAGCATGATTTCAGAAATGTTTCATAGAAAGTGTGAAGCAAAATTCCTCAAATTACACAAATTTCTCCGCCGTAATTTACATTTCTCCCAGGCGTAATCTTAATGCAGTTGCATACTATTTTCACTCTTCAATACCAGTATTCTGCTGCGCTCTGCTGCCTTTCGGCTCGGTTTTCGCTATACGATTGCCACATAATCACACACATACATATGTAGATACATTACACAAAATATACACAGTGTGACGAAATTTGAATTGTGGCAAAGCTAACTCAGCCTCAAATTCTTCCAATCGATACACTGAGTACTATGCAAGAAGCAATTAACTAAGCCCTTAGTCGCAGTCTATGGCCATCATGTTTGCGGCTCATGGCTCTTTTATGCACACATCCTGCGTTTCAATGAAAGATCATTTTTTTTCTAGTGCAGGAGCAAGCATAAGGGAAAGGATCCACTGGAGGGATTTGCCAACCTTCTTGACATTGGTGCAAAGAAGTCCCAAGCTGAATAGATACCTTTAAACATGTTAGTTGTTTTGCCTTTATTTCACTAGAAATGGGTGAAGATTGATGACTGCCTCCAAGTTCTGATAGATACATCTGCCGTGTGGATTCCTCACCTTGTGAATATCCCCTTGCGTCAGCAGCATTCGGAAATTCTTTTGTAGCCTCGCGCCGACGTGGACTCGGACGTCATAGAGTCACGGCATCGCCCGCGACCCCGCTGACGTCACCGACGCCTACAATAGGCCCACGCCAGCGTGATGACATCAGTTCCCTTTTTTCCGCGTCGTCGACGCTAACGGTTTTTGGGATACTCTGTAGCTTCTAGTTACTCTGTAGCTCTATTTCTTCGTTGTTTCCAGTTCTCTTGTCACTTTGTTCGTTAAAATGTCGACAAAGAAGACGGGTTTTACCGGGGCCCAGAACCTTCTTCCGAAGTCTCGTACTTTCCCTCTCTTATACTCATATAGACAAGTCTCAATATTGTGTATACCAAGGAATCTAGATAGCCACATATGAAAGGATGGTGCAACAGTGTCCTTCCACCCCGCAGAAATCAAGATCCTAAGAACGGCAACAGAGATAAATACCAATGCTTCTTCTTCCTTGCCCAAATTTGAATTCGAATCTGTGCCCAGAATCATCAGGGTAGGGGATAGATCGATCTTATGACCTAGCAGCCCCTCCCATAGCTTTTCAATCTCTTTTTTCACTGGAGTCAAGAGAGTACAAGAGAAAAACATATGCAATAAGTCTGCTTGACCCCCCCCACATCTTGGGCAATTATCATCCGCTCTAACCCCCCATGTGTTTAGTTTTGCCGGGGTATGGTATAGGTTAAATACAGTTTTATAATGTTGAGCTCTTAGGTTAGTAGCTCTGAATATTATTTTATTCAATGCTATAGCTTGGTCAACATCTACATTCGGGTTCCCTAATTTGTTAGACCACGCAACCTCTGTTTTATCAACATCATCCATGATCTCAGCCCGGAGGATGTTGTATAAGGGCTTGATTTTACTGCATCCTTTGGACAATGCTTCCAAGAGGGGGCTATTTTCAGGGGGAGGTGGTTTCGATTTAATGGACTTAAGGGAACGGTCAACCTGGGTATAGGCGAACCAGTGATTATCTGGGATACCGTGTCTCCTTTGTAATGCCTCAAAGCTCATGAATCCTTCTACCTCCATTATGTCATGAAGTGTATTAATACCCAGTTCCCTCCAAATTTTTAGAACCCCGGAAGAAGGTTCTGGGCCCCGGTAACCAATTGGAGGGAGACTTATGTAAAAGATGTATGAATTGTTATTCTGCATATTGGGTTGTCTATTAATATTGGAAATATAATTATGTACCTTGTCTCCCCCTTCGATTTATATTCTGATGATTTTACATGAGCTTTTCCATTTTAGAAATCTTAACTATTTATCTAATGTATGTTTGGATTGAGTATTTGTCTTTGATATTTAAAGAAGATGAGAATATGAGAATTAATTATTAAGCCTGTGCCCTGAATGATAAAAATATGTATTTTTATTTCTTTGCTGTGATGTATTTTTTGACTCCAAATAAATTAAGGAAAAAAAAATAAAAAGAAAAAATAAAAGAAAAAAATAAAAGAAAAGAAAAAAACAAAGAAGACGGGTTTTAAGCCCTGCAGGGAATGTGGAAAGATGATGTCCGTTACGGACCCGCACCAGGACAGTATTTGGTGCTTGAGCTCCGACCACGACGTGGATGGGTGTTCGTCGTGTCAAAAAATGAATCCTAAGGCCTTGCGAGAAAGGGAGTCTAAGCTTCTCATTGCTAAGCTGAAGGCCGATAAAGAAAGAAAATCTTCGAAGTCCCATTCAAAGAAGTCGAGATCGAGATCGAGGTCTCGGGAGGCGTCGGCTTCGAAGTCTTCCTCGGATTATGCGTCGAGGTCGCGAAGGAAGCACAAGAAGAGGAGACATGAGTCTCGACGTCATTCGGGTGATAAGTCTGGTTCGAGGTCGAGATCACCCAAGAAGATAAGATCTAAGGTAATTCCTCCACAAGAGGTTTCGGATCAGGAGGGCGAGGCTTCGCCTTCGGAGTCGCAAGTTCATTCGCCGGCTCCGGCACCCGATCCGACTCCGGCTCCGTCCCCGGCCCAGGAAGAGGAAGAGGAGGTTCCTGAAGAGGTTGAGGGTTCGACTCCTGTTGTTGAGACAGATTCGAATCTACCTCGTGGTCGACCTGAGCATCCACCTTTTCCAGCTCCAGGTCAGGATCCTTCAGCGTTTCTTAACGCTATGTATGATGTCTTCTCTAAGTCTTGGTACCTTTCTGGAGTGCCTTTGGGTCCTATGGGTCCAATGGCATTTAATTTGGGGGTGCCTCATTCATATGCCCCGGCACCTTTCATGCCGTTTTTGCTGGCTCCGACTCCGCTGTGGCAGTACCAGGCTCCACCGAGGTCGACGCCGATGTCGACGACTCCAGCTCCGGCGTCGCCCGCTCCAAGCAAGTCTTTGGATCATCCTTCTAAGCCTTCGGGTTCGATTCCGACGTCGGCTCCGGCGCCGTCGGAGTCGACAGTGGATCCGGCTGCACTCCGAGTTAAGCAGAGATCTAGAAGGGAGGCTCTACGTCTGCTAGAAGAGCAGAGGTATTGTGAGTCTCATTCTGACTTGGAAGAAGGTGAGCTGGATGAAAATTATTTTGAGGATCTAGCAGAGGCTAGTGGACTTGAGTTTTCTCCAGAGTGGGTCTTGCAATCAGGCTTTGATGCGCCGTCTAAGGATGTTCAGCCATATCACGTGGTAATGAGAAAGGCAGCGGGTCTTTTAGGCTTAAAATTGTCTACTGTTGAGTTCAAATCGAATCTGCTTACTGAGGTTCTTCATTCTCCAAGCTCGGCAGTGGAGCCCTTGCTCCCTTTTAATGCTGCTTTGACTGATCCCATTATGGAGGTGTGGAAGAAGCCTCTTTCTGCTCCTGCAGTCTCGAAAGGTGTGGCTCGGAGGTATAGAGTGGCTCCTGAGGACCCTGCCTTTTTGTCGACACACCCTTCACCTGAAAGTTTGGTGATCCAAGCGGCATGTTCCAAGAAGTCAGTATGTGCTTTTCCCCAAGTACCTGGTGACAAGGAGGCTAAAAAGCAGGATCAGGTGGCCAAGATGACTTTCTCTTCCGCTAGTATGGCGCTGAAATCTACAAATGCCACTTGCCTTATGGGAAGATATATCCATGCTCTTATGGACTCAGTACGTACTTTGATCCCAAAGGTTCCTGAAGACTGCAGAGGTGACTTTGAGGAAGCTTTATCTGACACTCAGGCAGCAGCTCGTCAGGTTATTCAGAGCGGCCTTGATACTGCAGATTCTGTGGCGAGGATCATGGGCACTGCTGTTGCCACAAGGCGTTCAGCATGGTTGAAATCCTCGGATTTTTCTGCTGATGTGCAGTCTGCTTTGCTAGATCTGCCTTTTGATGGAGAGGGACTCTTTGGCAAAAAAGCGGATTCGGCCTTGGAGAGGTTTAAGGACAGCAGGGCGACTGCTAGATCTCTTGGTCTGCAAGTAAGAGGCTCTACGGCCAGGAAATTCAGAGGCTTTGGTCGCTCTTCCTTTCGTACATTTAGGCAAGGACAGCAGCAGCAACAGCAGCAGCAGCAGTCAAACACCTTGTATAAGTCGTACAGGGGAAGGCAAAGGGCGCGTCCTAGAGGGCGTCAGACCTCTTCCTCCTCCACCTCCTCCAACCCCCCAGCCACAGAAAAGCAGCCCTAGATCCGCCATCCAGGATCATGTGGGTCCGGTGGGGGGTCGGCTTACTCACTTTCTACGGGATTGGGAATCGGTTACATCAGATCTTTGGGTTCTCAATCTCGTAGAAAATGGGTACGCCCTTCCCTTTCGGGAATTCCCTCCCAATTACCCTCCTTGCCAGGGATATTGCTCAGAGGAACATCTGCTACTCCTACAGGAGGAAGTTCAAACTCTGTTGAGGAAGGGTGCGATAGAGGTGGTCCCGGAGCAGGAGAAAGGTCAGGGATGCTACTCCCGGTATTTTCTGATCCCCAAGAAGGATGGCAGGCTTCGTCCGATTTTGGATCTCAGGATCTTGAATTTTTATCTAAAGCAGGAGAAATCCAAGATGCTCACCCTTGCTCAGGTTCTTCAGGCTCTGCTGGAAGAAGACTGGATGGTGTCGCTCGACTTGCAGGATGCGTACTTTCACATCCCTATCCTGAAGTCGCACAGGAAGTATCTCCGTTTTACGGTGGGATCGCAGCACTATCAGTTTGCGGTCCTTCCGTTTGGGATTACTACTGCGCCGCGAGTCTTCACCAAGGTGATGGCAGTGGTGGCGGCGCATCTCAGAAGGTCGGGGATTCCTGTATTCCCTTATCTGGACGACTGGCTGATCAAAGCGGAGTCGGCCGAGAAAGTGCTCCATCACCTGCAGGAGACAACCCAGTTGTTGTTCAGGTTGAGTTTTTCAATAAATGTGCCCAAATCTCACCTGGTGCCCTCCCAGCGCAACCTGTTCATAGGTGCAGTACTGGACACAACTGTATGTCGTGCATTCCCTCCTCCTCAAAGGATTCGCGACATACAGGATATGATTCCTTTATTCTACAATGGAGCGGTCGTTCCAGTCCTGAAGGTCCTTCGCGTGCTCGGTCTGATGGCTTCTTGCATTCTGTTGGTCAACCATGCACGCTGGCACATGAGGGCGCTCCAGTGGTGCCTCTGCAGTAAGCATGGGCGAATTTTGCGAATCTCGCGTTCGCGAATTTAGCGGATTTGCGAACTCGCAATCCGCAAAATCCGCGAATTCTCGCGAATTTGCGGATTTTTTTTTTTGTGTTTGCGCGGGTTTCTGCCAGTTCGCGAGGGTTTTGTACAATTTCGCAAATTGCGAACTTACCTGTCGGGTCGCAAGTTTCGCGAACTTGTTGTTTCTACGTGTCCAGCCTGTTTGGGACACTCTTCTTCATCACTGCCACTCTCTGTCACCACTGCCACTCTCTGACTACTCATGCCACCCTCTGGCCCACCCATGCCACCCTCTGTTTCATCACAGTACCCTCTGGTTGTCCAGTCAGTGTACATTATTGTGGCAAAGCTAGCACACCTTCCCTGCCTCAAGTGACCTGAATTAATTTGGGGCTGATTAATGTGTCACAGAATATTTTTTTAGCTGGCACCTGCTTCCTTAGTGCTTCCTGATTAGTGATCTTTTGCACTTGCTAAGTGCTTTCATTGTTGCAAAATTAGTTACAACACCTGCCCTGCCCCAACTGACAATAATGAATTAGGGGCTGATTAATGGATTTGAACTTCCAGCCTGGCTCATGCTTGTCTCCCTTAGCTGTAATTCAGGACCTTTGTGGCATATGTGTAACTATTCTGAGGTTCAGAGCAGGGTCACATAATAGTTTCAACTGGCAACTGAACTCTGGAGGGGCCCCTCAGGAAGCACTACAGGAAATGGCTACTAATGATGAGCCTGAACTTTTGAACCTGGTAAGTAGTTTCAGTTTTGCTAAGATCGTATTTCTGCAATTTTGCACTTATTCGCGGGGCGCGAACTCACGCGAACAGTGCGAACAGTGCGAGCAAAATCCGCTGCTCGCGGATTTGCGGATTTTGCGGGAGATTCGCAAATATCGCGGATTGCGAATTTACCGAAAATCCGCAAAATCCGCGAGCGAAACGGATTTTCCGCCCATGCTTACTCTGCAGGCAGTGGTATCAGCACAACGGAGATCTCAGGAAGTCAGTGAGGATCTCCAGAGAAGCTGCGGCGGATGTGTCTTGGTGGGGCGTGGAAGGCAACCTGTCTCAGGGGAAGCCTTTTCAGCTACCTCCTCCAGTTGCCACAGTGATTACGGATGCATCCACTCTAGGGTGGGGTGCTCATCTGGGGGACCTAGAGGTCAAGGGTCTTTGGTCTCCGGAGGAAAGGTTGCTTCACATCAACCTTCTGGAATTGCGGGCGATACGTCTAGCGCTCAAGGCTTTCCTCCCTTCCCTTCGCGGTCAGTCGATCCAAGTCCTGACGGACAACACGACCGCGATGTGGTACATCAACAAGCAGGGAGGAGTGGGGTCGCAGTGTCTCTGCAGAGAGGCTCTGCATCTCTGGTCCTGGGTTCAGGACCACCAGATTTGTCTGATGGCAAATCATCTGGCCGGAGCTCTGAACGTTCGTGCAGACATTCTCAGTCGACAGTTCTCTGCCGATCACGAGTGGAGGCTTCATCCAGAGGTGGTGCGTCACGTCTTTCGGACGTGGGGGACTCCACTGGTGGACCTGTTCGCTACTCGCGAGAATGCTCACTGCCCGTCATTCTGCAGTCTCCAGTATCCGATGCAGGGAGCCTTGGGGGACGCGTTTCAGTTGAGTTGGGGAAGTCGACTCCTTTACGCGTTTCCTCCCATACCCTTGATTCCTCGGGTTCTGAGGAAGATCCGCCAAGACCGGGCCCAAGTCATATTGATCGCCCCGGACTGGCCAAGAAGGGTGTGGTATACAGATCTACTCCACCTCTCCTCTCACCCGCCGCTCCGTCTCCCTCTCAGGGCAGACCTCCTCTCTCAGATGGAGGAGCAGGTTCTACACCCCCACCTCCAGACATTGCACCTTCATGCCTGGAGATTGAACGGGGCAACCTGATTTCCTTTTCCCTCACACCTGACGTGGTGGATGTCATCTTGTCAGCCAGGCGTGACTCCACTAAATCTGTCTATTCGTATAGATGGTCTAAATTTGTCAATTGGTGTGGTGGGGATTCTATTGACCCTTTGAGAGCCCGTTTGTCTGACGTTCTCCGGTTTGCTCTTTCTCTGGCGCAGCGGGGACTTGCTGTTGCTACGGTTAAGGGTTATCTTTCGGCACTGTCGGCTTTTCTTTGTTTGCCTGACCAGCCGTCTCTTTTTAAGTCTCCAGTAGTTTTAAGGTTTTTGAAGGGTCTCACAAATTTGTTCCCTCCTACTCTTTTTATTGTGCCTCAGTGGGACTTAAATCTTGTCTTGACTTTTCTGATGGGTGCTCCCTTTGAGCCTCTTCATAAATGTCCTATGGGGTTTTTAACTCTGAAGGTAGTCTCCCTCGTTGCAATAACCTCGGCAAGGAGGGTAAGTGAGCTTCAGGCTCTTAGTTCCAAGCCCCCTTTCTTGACCATTCATGTTGATCGGATGGTTCTGAGGACCAGGGCTGCTTTTCTTCCTACGGTGGTGACTCCTTTCCACCTTGGTCAATCCATTACCCTCCCTACCTTTTATCCTCCCCCACATCCTTCCAAGGAGGAGGAGAGGTTGCACCGTCTGGACCCTAAGAGGGCGGTGTCTTTTTATTTGGACAGAACTAAGGACTGTCGGTTGGATGAACAGCTCTTCATTGGCTTTGCTGGCTGCAAGAAAGGAAGAGCGGTCCATAAAAGGACTTTATCGAGATGGATCGTCCTCTGCATAAAGATCTGCTACTCTTTGGCCGGTAAGGAACCTCCAGAGGGTTTAAGGGCTCATTCTACAAGGGCTAAGTCGTCTACCTCTGCTTTGGCTAGAGGTGTTCCTGTGGAGGACATTTGTAGGGCGGCAACTTGGTCCTCCCTCCACACGTTCGCAAAGCATTACTGCTTGGACACTGAGGTGAGGAGGGTCGGCCAATTTGCGCGCTCTGTCCTTTAGGATTTCCTGGTTTAGAAGAGTGGACACCCTCCTCCGGGAGTGTGGGACTGCTGTGGGACTCTATTCACAAGGTGAGGAATCCACACGGCAGATGTATCTATCAGAAGAACAAGTTACTTACCTTCGGTAACGCTTTTTCTGGTAGATACTATATCTTCCTGTGGATTCCTCACTGACCCACCCGCCTCCCCGTTGTCCACTCTTCTTTACCAGAGTTACTGAAATGTATTGTATAATGTAATGTTAAGGAGTTGCTTTGATTGCATTTGCTTCACACTGTGTGTGTTTTTCTCCTTGATTATTGTGTATTATGTATACTATGTATATTTCTGCTAACATTGGTCCATCCGTGTGCCTCGATGGCACAGAAAAAAGGGCGGAACTGATGTCATGACCCCGGCGTGGGCCTATTGTAGGCGTCGGTGACATCAGCGGGGTCGCGGGCGATGCCGTGACTCTATGACGTCCGAGTCCACGTCGGCGCGAGGCTACAAAAGAATTTCCGAATGCTGCTGACGCAAGGGGATATTCACAAGGTGAGGAATCCACAGGCAGATATAGTATCTACCAGAAAAAGCGTTACCAAAGGTAAGTAACTTGTTCGTTAGGGACAAGAGAGCAGAGCTTCACTGATAGAGCTATAGGCCTGTGGCAGCTTGAGACAAGTCAAATCATTTTCCTTTTATTTAAGAAAACTGTATGTTAATACCAGAAGTGTTGATAGTATATCCCAGGCCCCTTTCCAATGGTAGTATATGTAATACAAAGAAAAGTTACTTACCTCTAATCCTAGTTCTCTGTTATGGGTATTCTCTCTGAATCCACAAACACTAGGATGCTCAGGATGCCAGGAACACTTGTTTATAATTAAGGCTCCCTGATTTCCGTTTTTACAGATAAATACAGACAGAAAACATTTATTTTCTTGTTTTTTTTTTTTTTAATTCTCTTTATTGAGTTTTTACAGAGGTAATATTGTCCCACCCTCCCCGCCCCTGAGCGCCCCTCCCCCCCCGATACAGGCAACTTTCTACAATTGCAAAAGCAACATTTTGGTATTGTCACAAATAAGATAATATCGAATAAGGCTACACAAAACCGAAGGATAAGAAGAGAGAAAAATAAAAAAAAAATAATAATAAAAAAAATGAGAAGAAAA
This sequence comes from Lissotriton vulgaris, assembly GCF_964263255.1. Taxonomy (NCBI): domain Eukaryota; kingdom Metazoa; phylum Chordata; class Amphibia; order Caudata; family Salamandridae; genus Lissotriton; species Lissotriton vulgaris. The sequence goes on from NC_141695.1 coordinate 849,238,939, forward strand.
AAAGGAAGAAAAAAAACAGAAGAACAAAAAAAAACACAGAAGAAACAAGAAGATCAAAGGACTTCTCCATTTTAGTAATTACATTCATTACTAATTTGTGGTTTCATTGTTAGTCTGGTCTCCCTGCCCATAGTCGGACCGGCTCCCAGATTTCTAATCCCTTTTTTTTCTTCTTCAAGCCCTTCCGACTATAAATTGCTATTTCGAGGTTGTATGCAGCTAACAAGCGCGTCCGCCATTGTAAAAATGTAGGTTGTTTTTATTTTTAAATGTCGATAAAAACTGAGATTTGGTTGCTTTTTGAGTAATTCTAAATACTGTCTGCCATGACTCCCAGGCAATAACTGTGTGGATTGAAAGGTAACAGGACTAAAAAAAAGAGGACTTTTAGTACAGAGGCATTACCAGCAGTACATATGTACATGTTTGGTAGTACAATTTGCATATTTTCTTATAAATGTATTGATTTATCTTCTGCAGGTGTTTACAGCATTGAAACCTAGTAGGCATTCAAGCATGATTGCATATTTACAGTTTGAATACATGCAGAAATATACTAATTTCAGATCTCCTTTTTCCACAATACCCAAAATAAATACGGATAAATTCAGATAAAATGTAGCTAAAAATAAATATGGATAAATACAGATAAAATTAGCAAAAATGAAATGTGGATAAATACAGACGTACATGTCCAAAAAATAAATACTATAAAACCAGGAGCCCTCTTTATAATACCTTTCTGCTATTATAAACATTAAATAAGTGAAAATATCATGGAAAAGACAATCTATGCTTAAACTGAACAAATATTTAGAATGAGAACATTTCTCATGAAGGCAGAAGTTGCCTTGTTTCTGATACAATAGGCCTTTGGTTCACTAAGCAAGGGTTTATTAGCCTTCTTATAGAAGGTAATGATACTGGATATTATCCATCTTGACAGTTTGCTTAGTAGAAGTCAGACCTGTACACAAATTACCATAATTAATAAAAAGCAGATTAATATGTCTCAAGTCGTTTGCCATCTCCAAGTAATATCAATGAGCCCTTTCTACAACCAAAAAACAGAAATACCTCGCTGGAGAAGAGAGGGTACAGAGAAATGTTGGTATGGACATAGTCTGATTCATATATAAATCTGAGATGACTTTTGTTAGAAAAGAAGGGTGAGTTTTAGTATATTTAATTAAACTGTAAATACACATAAGGTTTTTCTATGCAAAAATTCTGAAATTCATTCACAATTCTGGCGAAGTAATGACTACAAGAAAAGCTGTTTTCTATGACAAATGTTGCAGGTCTGGTTTGTGCATAGTTCAGAACGAAATTGTGTTATTGTTGTACTCCGAAGGAAAGGAAGTTCTTCTGACGGGGAAATATCTTCCTAAGTTCCTTCAAGAACTCTTTAATGAAAGGTATGGTGAAAGAAGACACACTTGGCAGAGACAATTCTCACAAGCTGTGATAGCAGCCAAGTGTACTTTTATAGAAGAAAACTAAAGGCCAGATTTAGCCAAATAAAACAATAAGTCAATACCAACTTTCGGCTTGTTCTTGAGCTCACGTTTTTCTGGAGACACTGGATTCTGAATACTTTTCACTTAGAAGCATAAGCGAACCAAATAGGAGACTGCTTGGACTCTGTCAGGATGTTTATACAGGTATCTAGAGAGTTCGGATGGCTGTATTGCAAGAACTCAGATATGGCAGGTTGGATTGTCAAATGGAGAGAATATCCATCAAGCGAGAAATCTTCCTGAATGCTTGTAACCGGTGTTGGAAGTCCAGATACAAATACTGTCTTGAGCAGTCTGTAGTAATGAAGATCATATTCTTCTTGGAATGCCTCAACCTGAGGATACACTTGGAAAGCAGTGGATTGGAGGAAAGACAATGGTAAATGTCCTTAACTACTTTATCAAAAGGTAATTCCCTAACAATAGAAGCTCTGGAATATGGATGTGAAGACATAGAATTTTTCTGTTTTATTTGCTGTGGAGACCAGGTTGACCTCAGCAGTTACAAATGTTTAAAAGTGTTTGCCACAACATATTCCCTGAGAATCTACTTGTTCTCTTCCATATAATGCCTATTGAGCTCATCTGCATTTGTGTTCTGGATGCCTGAGAGGTGAACTGTTCCCAATGAAATGCTTCTTGTTAGATCCCAGAGCCAGATCATTTGTATATCATTTGACAGAACCCCAACGCTATTCCAGCTTGTTTAGATATTGCATTGTTGTTTGGTTGACCATATGCAATAGAATGGATGACTTCCCTGACATAGATGGGAAGAAGGATTTATTGACTAGATCAACTGCTAAAAACTCCAACTTGCTGATGTAGCACTTCTTGTCCGATATAGACAAATTCCCTTGAGTATAATGGCCTCTCCTATATGAGCACTGTGTCCTTCCATTGATTCTTCCATCAATGTAATCAGAAAGGAGTTTGCAAAGGAACTCCCTGGAGCATTTTCTTATGCTTGGTCTTCAGCCAAAAATAGAGAGAGAAAGGTAGAGCGACAGAGAGGGAGCAAGTAAGAGAGAGAGGTGCTATTTGTCACTGGATCTTCTTGTCCCAATCATTTAATGTTTCTGAACACTGGCCTCCTGCGCAATCCCGATGGGGAACATGTGCAATCTGGCTTTGGGCACAATGAGGCTGCAGTAAGCCATTTGGATTTGGAGGGACTAAAGAAAGACTTTTTGATCCAAAGTAGACACTTTTGCCAGATTTTTGTTCAGTGTTGCTCCCAAATACTGAATAGCCTGAACTGGCTAAATAACTGACTTCATGGAATTTGTTTAAGGCGCTCGGTGCCATGAATAATTAGTCAGAGGGCCAGACCTAGTTAGGTCAACAAGGAGAAAAAATTAGTTACTCACAGATTGTTACATAGAAATAAATCTCTGACCAAAATGCAAAGAGAATTTTAGGCTGGGATGGAAGAGGTTGAAGGTCACTTTGGGAGAGCTGGGGCTGAGAGGATGGACCGGCAGTGCAATGTGATCCAAAGAACCAGTCAGAAGCGCCTCTGTCAAAAGGGTTAGTGTGCGTACTTCCAGGTGACTTCCATTAGCGGCAGTAGAAAACAGTCTGTGCCTCACAAAATGCAATGTAATACATTTTCCCACCTGCTCAGCTCATTCTCCATTAGCGTTCTACTACGTTTGATGCTTGTCTTCCTCCCTCTTTATGTTTTTACTTTATAGGGCTGTGACATGACTAATCCGATCAAGGCTGACGACTGTCACCTCGCCAAACACACTGCTTCCTAAAGTGCTGCTACACTCTATCCAGGTTTTGACAGCTGCCAAAGTCCTACTCCTTAACTATTCTCTCTTTCCTCAAACATTTCATACTTTTATTGTTAGGTGTTCCCTCAATGACCTGTTACCAACTTTCTTCCACATTGATTACATTAAAAGTGGTGCCATAGCCCTGTTTTAAATGGTTCCTCTCTCAAAAACGCACCCCGTTTTCCCCTGGACAAGGTCCTAGTAGTAAGCCACTACCTAAGTATTCATTTACCTACTCTCACACAGAGGAGACTTGTGAAATATCATCAGAAGCTGGTTTAAATGCATTCATTCGCTCAAGCCTGACCCTAGGTCTGATTGAGGGTATTTCTAAATGTTCTGCAATGAGGGAACCTTCCTTAGCCAGTCGTCCATGTCCATGCACCAAAGTGGAAGTGCAGATTTTAGGCAGAGAGGAAGAATCTTGCATTAGTAGTGAGAGTTTCCTATTCGAACCATCAGGAACCGTCTGTGATCTCTGAAAATTGGGGTGTGAAAAAAATTGATTTCTTTCCTGTAACTCAAATTCTCTATTGTAGGTATCTTTTATATATTCACATGCTTGAATCATTCCCCGCTGTCAGTTTGAGAATCCCTAAAAACTTTAAACAGTTTTTAAAAGACTATATGCCTCAATACCAGTGTTTGTTCAGTAGCACATCCGCCTCATTGGAGTTCCATTTGGGTACTGGTGATGTGGTAATATTTTCGCAGGCCCTTGATGAGGCATGTTGCTGCATGTAGAATGTCCTGAAAGGCTGCCAGTGTGGAGTCTGGGAGTCTGTGGTGCACGACAATGCCACCATAAAGATGAGAGCACAAGGTATTGAACAACAGTTCTGAAGACACTTTCTCTGAGAATTGGTTTTATTTTCTTTACTAGAGAGATGGTACCAGGCTGTCTTAGCTTTTTGGGCTGTGTGTTTTATGAGGGTACGATCTGTGCCCAGGGTGAATTGGAGAGTTTGGTCCTGGGTAAAAACAGGGGTTCAAATCCATCTACATTTATGCAATTGAGCCAGGTTTGGACTAGTTCTTGTTTGTTGTTCTGTGCAAATAGCAGGAATTTTGCTTTGATGAGTATAAGCTTTTGGTAGATGATGGACACCCATGTTTGAATGACATGAAATCAGTCAGATCACCTATTTGTTTCATATGAAAATTCTAACAAGGTGTGCCCATTGTCGAAAACGGGCATTGCACGCTGGGTTTCAGTATGTTCTGCATAGTAGGATCCTCACTGGTGACTCATAAACATTGAATATTCCTGTGCATTTGCGGGGACCCTGGAGCGTTTTCTCTTCAATCATTCAATCTTTAGATGGAGGTAGTCACCTCAATGTCCATAAAATTGGTGTTACCTCTATTAAAAACTAGAGACGTCTGCTTTTATTTAATTTTTATGAACAATAAAATGGCATTCATTAATAGAATATGACCACATTGTAGCGCCTAAAGACAATGTTGTGTTCAATCCTAAAAAAAACCTATTAGCTGCATACAGAGTGAGAAAAGGAAAGAAAAAGCCTGTCAGATCAAGAGTGCAGAATCTGCAATTAAAAATATAATGTTACTTTAAGGAGCCAGCAGCTTCCCTTTCATGCATGCACTGTACTGGCAGTTTTCCTCACAACCTGAGTACTTTTTTTTATGGCTAAAGTAGATTTAAAGACAGCAAATGTATTGTCAACCGGGGAGGAGGGAGGTTTGTATATGACGTCAGTGAGAATACCTATGATGCAGAAATGGGAATCCAAGTAAGTAACATTTCCGTCTGCATTGTAGGATCTTCACTGATAGTCTTAACATAGAACAGAGTAGCAAGCATATCCTTAGCCCACTGGTATCAATACAATCTATAAACCATACATAATTTATAAAGATATTATTACCAGAGGTATGGCAAGTAAGAATTGTTCTAATTAAACAGATTCTTTAATGTTGCTTGATCTAGTAAAGAGTCAGTGGTTGAATTCTCGTCCGAACAATAATGCTATGAGAAATTCTGAACAGATTTCCATGTAGCTGCTTTACATATTTCTGCTATTGGAAGATTTATAATACATGCACCAGATGCTGCCTTACTACCTGTAGAGTGAGCTGTAGGGTTACCTGGAAGGGCCTTGATAGCCCACTGGTAGCATTGAGTAATACAGGAAACTGTCCATCCAGCATCTATTGTTTGTTTTGAGGTAGCCATACCAGTTTTTAGAGGTCCATAATTTATGAACACCTAGTTTGTTTTGCACATGTCTTTGTTCTGCCCAAATGAAATGTATGAACTCATTTAACATCTAAGGAATGAAGGGTCCTTTCTGCTGGTGAAGAAGGGTAACTGAAATATACCCAAACAGAAATGGTTTGATTGATTTGAAAATCTAAACTATGTTTGGTAAAAATAAAGGATGTGTTCTTACCACTACTCTATTATTTGAAACACTGTGTATGGTTCTATTAAGGAAAGAGCTTGGCTCATTGGCACTTCTTGCTGATGTAATAGCTACCAAAAAAGCTATCTTCCAAGTAAGGTGCTACATTGAGGTCTTAAGTAGGTACTCAAAAGAGGAGCCATGTATTTAGCTAAACCTCGACTGCTTTTCGAGTGCTTACTTTATATCTCAGCACAAAAACATTAAGATTATCCAGTGAGCCCTTTCTCAAGTCATGATGTGATAGAAATTCGCTTTTGGAGTAGTATCTTGAAAATATGTTTTTTTTCATTTCTCTAAGCACTTTTGTCACAATGGAACAGGTGTTGGGTTTCATCCATTAGGTATCAAAACATCTCCTCCTTAATTTTTCTTCCACCATCCCAAGAGAATCCCTGCTGTTTCCATAGATCGATTTCTTTATTTTGATTAATACAGGTGAAATCACTTTTTGATATTATATGTCTCCGATTGTCTTCATATTTGATGACAAAATATTTCCTTTCATCTTTAACTAGTTTACGTTGGTCTAAAGATATTGCCAGTATGGCATGAGTATAGTTCAAGGCACTGGTTTAATATTAAACCCTGCTTCCCTTGGTGAAGACGCCGTACATCACTCACTTTCCTTTCACCTGTTTTTTAAGTCATAGACTTTACAATCTCGCCACTGTTTGTGATATAGGAATGAATGGCATTTACATATGGATCTGGTTAGTTTGTCTGTAGTCAGAACACGAAGGTCTCCAGTAATGGATCTCCGACAGATTTGCTTTCTTGGTAGCTTCTAGTCGTCACTGAAAGCGGGGAGATGTTTTGCCAAGCACAGGAATATGGGCATTGCCGATTATGGACAGTACTGATTCTTTGCCAGTTGTGCATCTTCCACGGTTATTCATGTGAGAGGAAGCTTAATATTACTACTACCCTAGAGCCATTTCTCCAAGGACGTGAATGTCCAGAACATACTACGGGTGGCGAATTAAGATTACAGGTAAGAAACGTATTATTTTGCTCAATGTTGCTCAATGGATGTTAATTCGGAGTATTGCAACCGAGCCATACTTTGTTCTGCCCTTTAATTCTAATACTAATCTCTTGCCCACTCTTCCTCCACAGTCGCTGTTGTGATAAGAAAAGCTGCGGCAACAGAAATGAGACTCCCTCGGACCCGGTGATCATCGACAGGTCGGCACTGCTTTTATTCTTATAACCACTAGATCGAAACCTACCTATGATGGATGCTCTCAGGATTGAGGTTCGCGGGGTCCTAGCGCCCCTCCGCACTGTCTTTTGTGGAACTACCACATAGGGGATGTGGGAATATGTTTGTGAATCGAAAGCGTGGTCCTTTTGCAGAGTTTCTTGACGAGTGTATATGTTGCCCTGTGGAGATGTGATAAGCTCTTGATTCTTGGCGTCGCAGTTTATACATTCCTGGATAGCAGTTACATAGCGCTTGGCGGTGGTAGGAGCACCCAGCTCTACTCAGTGCTTTAAATGACAGCACGCCTCAGTGAGTGACCCTCTGCAGAGCAGGTTATGGATAACCACTGCTTGCAGGGAAGGCATAGTCTAGGGGCGCAGCTCATCCACGGGGTACAGTTCTGGCTCTGGCAGTCAAGGTACCACTCAGAGATGCAGGTCACATCCTGGCCTTGGAAATTTTCATTTGTAGCTGCTTAACATAGCGTTGTTCCTACTCTAATGAGCTACCAAGCGCTTTCTAGAGAACACTTTTAATGTGGTAGAAGCAAACAGAACATGAAATGCAGTAAATAGATCATGATGGCGTTTGGGTGTCGAGGTGAGGCGAGATTGCCTTTGCCAGGATTTCATGTGGAGGAGGATGAAAACATGCTATTGTGAAACAGCCCACTGCCCTGCTGTTTTGATTTTACATTAAGATATTCACAATTTCAGGAAGAGAGATATGTGATAATATAATGCTATGCTATGCTATGCAGTGTTATGTGCATTTGTATAGAGCTTGTCTGCCCTTTGTTTGACCTTGTGGTCATACTCTTGGGAGGCTGGAGATGCTTTTCCTGGGCATCTCTTTGCTTGAGGTGGACAGCAAAGCTTTGCTCTGTGTAGCTCCTACTAATGTTCCCATTTAAAGCACAACCCCTGGGTGGCCTTGTTGTTTCTTAGTCGGCAGACGTTGTTTTGTGTCTTACTTAGATGCAGGACGTTTGTTCTCGTTGTTTTCCCCACAGGACGGAATACTAGTCCATTGCTCTGCTTTTTATGTTGGTTTCTCTCATTAGGGGATGTACAGTCTCCAGCTTCATGACTCTAATCCTATGTTGTGTGTAGGATAGTATGGGCCTCTGCTTTACGTTTGAGCGATTGTTGGGTACATTGTATATACATCTTTATTGCTTGATTAATAAAACTCATTGCAAGTCAAAACATCTTCGCATCACACAATATTTAAAAACTGTGCTACAAATATTATTTAAAAATGTACTAATACATTCATAATTATGTCATAATACCTGTTGGCATGAGGAGTGTATTGTACTACCGGGGAGCATCGCTTTGACAGATGTATGGTTTTGATGCTGTTCTATGTGTGTTGGTTGGTAAAGTGTTGAAGCAGAAGTTATACCCAAGGTATCCTGGTTCCCAGATAAGCAAATAAGGCACAAAACCACACTTGTGTCTCCTGGCCACAGTCCAGAAGGGGGGGGGGGGGGTACAGCTTTGGGTTAGAGCCTGTCCATGGAGTGGAGCCCGGGGTCATGGCCGTCAGTGTAGAGCCAGGTCGCAGGCTGGCAGTGCCAGGTTTTTAGATCAGCACAGGCAATACCGTTCAGTGCCACAGGCTGCAAGTGGCCATAAAGCGAAGCGGCTGGGTCAGAAAGGGAGGGAAGGTTCAGGATCTCAACACTGCCACAGCCATAAAGCTCAGGGCCTAAGTTGTAGAATGACGGTGAAGGTTCAGATGAAGATCAGAATCCAGCAGGTGAACTAGAGCTTGTGGTCAAAGCCGATCAGGGGTGGAGAAGTGGGAAGCAGATGGTAAACTCTCGGTTTAGCCTGAGCAGTGAAGATACAGCTCAGCACCAGAACGTGCCTGGCAGGGTGTAAGCCTGGCGGGGGTGGTACAGGTCAAAGAACAGACTGGCAGTAGATGGAGACCTCATGTCTAAACCCAGGAGGTGGGGTACATCTCAGAACCACTGGTCAGCAATGGAGGTGAAGACCAGGGTCTGAAAGAGGGAGAGAGAGAGAAGAGGGTGAAAAGGGGAGAGAGGGAGAGGGAAAGAGCAAAAGAGAAGGAGAGGGAGAGGAAAAAGAGAGGAAGAGAGTAGAGAGAGAGAGAGAGAGAGAGAGAAAGTAGAGAGGGAGAGGCAGGAAGCAAAAGAGAAAGAGAGGAAGAGGGGAGGAGGGGAAGAGAGTGCGAGGGGCGGTGAATGAGTGAGAGAGACGCTTCCTTGAAGTACTGCGCTCCGGATAAAGCCTGTGGAGTGTGCGATCTCTTGGGTAGTTTCTGTTGACGCCGACTTCTTAGCCTCAGTGTAATGCTCTCTGTGACAATAATTCCCGTCGAAGGGTTCTGTGGAGAGCTCTTCGGAGCACTCGGCTCTGCGCTTGATTGCTTTTCCCTGGGGATCGCCTCTCCTGGTTCTCGCAGTGTGCTGTGGCTTCATTCCCGGGCAGTGGCAGGAAGCGCAGCCTCCGAAATAACAAGCAGAGAGTTTCTGTGATTTATGAAATGTGGTTGCCTGCTTATAAATATTTAACTTTTATTATACAATTGTTGCGATGATGAATCATTACCCCTTTGTTTGCAAGAGCAATTCATCTATATTTCCAGGTTTTTGTTTATGCAGAACGGCAATAAGGGGGGAAAAGCTTCACAGATCTTCCACAAATAGCTCCCCGTGTGGATCACAGGCATATTTATTGTTTTCTGCAGATTCCTTGTTGCTTGCTTCAGTGACTGTGCATCGTGACATGCTGCGGTCCCGGCCACGGGCGCACACCCCAGCTAGAAACAGGACAGGGCCCATGGTGGACTCTCGCCCCCGCTGCCCCGTGCGGTCGGCAGCCATAGAGCGTAGACAAAACAGGGCCTACATGTTTCTCAGCAGCAGTTGTCGTGGTATTTGTGTATCCGCCGAGCCTGCAAGGGCCTTGTGGGGTTATGGAACATGTCTGTCATCACTTATGGAAAGCCAATCCTGCAGGCCGCCCCCCGAGGGGTCCCCGAGGACCAGACCAGATGTCAAAGGAGCTGAGGGCGGCCTCCACTGCCATTGTAGCTCCCAGGACACAGCTTTCTCACACACTGGCAGCATCCTGCCTCTCTCAGCAGGATTTTATGCTCTTTAAGAGGAGTTGGTCACTAGGCACAATTATTTTTGGGTAAAATGATACGAGAAGGTTATAGCCCTCTTTACCATTTTTAGCAGCTCTCCAGTCTCAAGCTGGTGATTTGTTTGTTGATGTTGGCTTTTGTTCGGTTTCAAATACCCGTAAATAATGTTGATCGCAAGAAGCCTCCATCCATTAACAAGAAATTTAGAAATGTACCACTGTGCAAGTCATTCAGTTATAAAAGTGTATTTTGGAGTGAGGGCATTTTGCAGTAAAATGTTTTTGTGGGTGTACGCTCTGGACTGAATATTGTAAATTTTGCTAAAGTGTAAGAGAATCTTCTAATGAATCAGTTCATGTTTTTGTCTTTCTTTTTTCAATCCCTCCATTGCTATTCAGCAGTTTTATTGTTTTTCATGTGCAGGACTAGTATTGTATATTGATAGCTGGGGTGTTTCAGTTTTTGTTCATTTCAGGGTGACAGGGCACACAAGAGTTACTGGGTCCCAACCATGGTGGTTGAGGTCTTTCGACACGGGTGTCTATGGGCCTGTCCTGCTACTGCATTGCAAACTGGGCCAAGTACAACCCTTGCAGCACTTGATGCACAGGCTAGCGAGGGGCGGGCAGTGCAATGTTTATCAGGAAGATAGTGTGTTAACCAAGAACTCAGAACTCAACAGTCAGCAAACAGACACAATATCGTATAAACACAAAATCCTGCGCACTCCAAAAAATCTCAACAACAATGTGACTATTAGTTTTACAAATTAATACAAAAGGAAGTTCTTGTTCAGTGTCGTTTTCATGGAGGTTCGTGTGTCTCTCCTTTTTATTGGGTCATCAAAATTAGGTGACTTAATACACAGCCAGCCGACACGTGTTTCGTTGTAGGACTGTACAATTACAGAAGCTACAACTCTTCAGGGCTCAAATGCTGCAACTTCAATATCTTGACCCAAATCCGGTGATACTTCCAACCCGGCGGGGTGTCTTTAAATCTATCAAGTCACGGTATATGTTGCCACCGCTGTAATGCTGCAATCTTAATCCAAAAAAGTCTGTGCTTAATTATTAAAGCTTCCGTATTTCACTGGAATCGGCTTGAGTCCATCTGGTACAATCCCCGTCAAAATAACCCCAGCAAAACGTAACCACGGGTACGCGCGTTACGAATTCCTTCGGCACAATCGCCCTCGCGTTACTGGCGTTCAAAACCCGGAAGTGAATCACAATATCGTATTGTCCAGCTCTGAGCTTCCCTTTTAGTTAAAGGAAAATGCTTTACTCTCACAACAAAAGTAAATACTACACAGTCCTGTAGCAATGGAATTACAGGCTTATTATCTCAGTTGCGATCATCTGTAGGGCGCTACACCCCTCTTTGGTATTCTCTCTCTGTGGCAGAGAAGATATCTTATGAAAACAGTCCCTAGTACACTATGAGTACAGGCATTGATTAAGCACAAGTGTACATGACTTCAATAACCACACTGAGCAAATGCTTAACTCAATTCAACATATTTTTACCTCTCTCCTTTACCTGGCAAGAACCTTTACATTCATGCAGCAGGCTTGTCTGTGCCCTGTTAGCCTCTTGGGCTGTTTGCAGGGTAAGCTCTGCTTTTACTGCTTGCTGGTGCTGCAGTTCTAGCTGTGTGGCGGGCAAAGTTCCCTTACCTGGCCTCGCAGCAGCTGCTGCACTTTGACTGGGCCGGCAGGAGTGACCTCACGATGTAATAGGGCATGCTAGATGACATCAGCATTGTAGGGTTGCGCAGCTCTGTCCTCTAGAACTCGCGGTGGATTGCCGGTCAGCACAGTGATGCTTGCTATTGCAAAAATCTTGGTGAAGTTCACACAGAAACCACACACAGAGACCGGGGACAGTCGCACAGTTCTTTATCTGTGGTAGTCTTTTTTTCTCTGGATGCTCCCCATGCCAAGAACATGCTGGGTTTCTCTTACTGTACATTCTCTCCTCCTGCAGAGCCAAGCACTCTCTGTACCTCTCTCATCAGACTGGCAGGTAGCTGGGCACTAGACAGACCATCAGCTCCTCCAGCAGAAAGTACAGACTTCAAGTGATGTCCCTTCACCCCTGTGAGAGAGACGATCTGGCAGGCACCATACTGGTCACAGAGCAGTTGGCAGAGAAACTGAATCCAAGCAGGAGGGCCCAAAACATGGGCCCAATGAATTGTGAGATCTCTGCACTTGGCTGTTATCCGTGTTTCCGAGCAGCAATTTGAGATACACAAAAGGGCAGGCCCAGCCTTTAAACCTCCTCAATGTGAAGCACAGAAGCTGCAGTCCCACCCCTCACCCCTACCATCTACAAAATGGCAGTGCTCAATAAAAACGAATTGGCAGTGTTTTGCTAACAAGGCCCTTAATGAATTTCTAAGGGAATCCCTGCACCTATTCCCCTACACTGCAATGGCTGGATTTCCCACTCTAGCTGTGGGAATTTAAACAAAGTCTGCCACTGTCTGTGGAAGCTGTCCTCGTCCTCCATTCTGTATCATGCTAAACCAAGGCCATCCAAAATGGTTCCCACTAGCCCCAGCTCTCACACTCATACCATACACAGAGCCCTACTTCAATACATGTGCTACACATTTACTGCACACGCATACAATTGGCATGCATATAGGATGTCAGAAAGGTTCTGGGGGTTCTGCTAAAACCTCAACATATACAAGAGGCAGCTTTACACAGGACTGTACTCTCTGACATACAGAGAAAGATCTGATCATACTAAAGATTCACAAAGCACAATGCCCCGCCACCAATGCGTTATGTATCTCATCCTGAATATGGATAGTAGTCCTATGCCCAACATAAGGGCACTCTTGGTCCACCCTTCCAGGTCACAGGAAACGCTAGCAGAGATAGGTCTAGGCCTCTGTGCGCACTTTAGATTAGAGCATGGGTACTCACAAACATTTGCCCAGGGGCCGCAAAGTACAGTCTGTGGTGTGACCGAGAGCCGCACTGAGGCCAGCAGGGTGGCGGTTGGGGGGCTGGGTGGGTCAAGGATTGTGTAAGGAGGTGGAAAAACATGTTAAATAATCAGGCAAGCATTTATTTGTAGGTTTATAAACGTGTGCCTGTTTATTTAACATTGTTTCCTGGATATTATTGCTCAGCCACTAAAATGCAGCTTGTGCTGCTGTTCAACAGGGGAGCCGCATGTAAAGGTCAAGAGGGCCGCAAGCGGCCCTCGGGTCGTACTTTGTGTATCACTGAATTAGAGTAACACAAGAGCCAACAAAAAGTCACAATGCTAGTTGCACATGCAGTCAGTGAATCATGCAGGAGTACACACCTTTTTTCCATGTCGGGGACATTTCCATCCCAACAAGGTATTGAAGCATTCTATGACAATTGTAATGCATACTTTTTAATATTATAATTGTATTATTTTATTCCAGCATTAAATCTTTCATCAAAACGCATGCTTTGAATTATTGCCCTTGTCCGGTTTGGGATCTCAGTCTGATGCCTTATGACAATCCAAAGCTTGAGAATCTATAACAGATACCTGTGCTATTTAACTGTAGTTAAAGGTCTGTAACTCTTTCATAAACATTGCAACTCTGTCCTCATGAGCAGTATAATGCTGTTCAATGGAACAGGTATATGAGGATTATTTGCAGGGTTACAGAGTCCAAAGTAAAGTAAAGAGTGAGTGGTGTCAAGTGAAATTGAGGAGAGGGACAGGTTATAAGCCTTTTGTTAAAGGGTTGCTGGAAAATAGGTTGGTTTGAAACTTTTCTGCAATGCTAAATACAATAATTATGAACTTAGGCAATTATACAAGTGTAAAATGTGTATGTTCGCTTAATCATTCAGTCTCGGATCTATCATAAAGACATCATATCATGGCAGAAAAATACTAGGAGCAAATCCAGGCTGCTTACTTCTCTCACACCTTTCCCTAGTAAACCACAAGTATTCAACCCCTTTACTCTTGCATTCTCAGGTAAGTTGCCCTATTACTTCCCCAGGCCTATCCTGGCTTCATAAGGTTCAGCTTCTCTTTGCTTTATTAATATGTTCATTGCTTCCTCCATCTCTTAAGTTAGCTTACTCATTGTTGTAAGCACCCTCTCTGTTGTGCTTCTGTGAAGGGACACATTTGCTTTCGCAAGTGTTCGGTTAGCTTTAGACTCACGAGCCAGTCATTGAGACGGTTAAATAGAGGGTTCCCACTACCATGGCTGCCGCAATGTCCGGTAATAACCTAGAGCACATCCCATCATATCTGCTCACATTATGCCCCTTACAGTCTACAGACTCCGAGCAGGGATCTGTCTTCTTGATACCCTAGCGTCCACCTTTGCTTCTGGGGACATCGGAGGGACAGTAATCCCTACAATAGGGGCGAGGTTGCTCAGGCACCGCCATAGGAATTACGATGCCATGAAAAGACAGGCAGAAAGTGACTTTGGGGGCCCCTAGTGATCCCTGCACCAAGTTGTAGGCACCGCATGATGCCTGCCACATGGTGCAGGGAGGTTTTAATTATGTTTTTTGTATTGCGGCATGTGCTGCAGCCGGTAGCACATGGCACAATACAGGATATACACATTGGGACCACCGTGAAGACGATTGCATCGTAATGCGGGCAGCGGGACCGCCAACTCATAGTCGGGTGGTCCTGCTGCCGCCATGGTGTTGGTCGGACGAGAGTCCGATCAGCATTGTAATCAGGCCCATAATTCTGTGTAATCTCATGTAATTTTGCCGTAATTTATTGCAATTACCCTACCACAAAATACAAGAGTTACAACCACTACAGGTATTATGCCATTTTCTGTAAGGGTAGTTTATGCTAATTTATGGATGGTTACATAAAATGTCCTTTCCATTAAATGAATTATATGGCTCTTATTTGAAAACCGATATTTGCATTAAAAAAAAGAAAAAACATCATCTTTTATTTCCATATTTTCCCAGTTTAGTGGGTTAAGCTCAGTACTTAATTTATAAAACAATAAAGACCTGGGCCCAAAGATTTGCACAGAAGCAGACAACCAGTGCTACCAAATGTCAAGTACCAAGGGTATGTAGTCTTTCTTTATTCCACACAGTGCCTCTTTTATCCACCACCACACACTCCCTGTCCATTTATCTCACTCTTAAAGGTAATTTCTTTATTTATGCTTTCTCCTTTTGTCACTGTTTTCTATCTTTCTTTTCCTCCTTCATTCCTCACTTTGGATCTTTCTCGTCCTTGTTCTGGATCAAAAAATAAGCCCTGGTTCCCAAAAATGAGTGACGGTGGGGCTCATCTGCAACCACCGGCTAAGCTTTTAAACTATTATGACTGCTCTTGGGAATGGGAATGTAACTGGTGCCTGATGGCACAGTACGCTGAATAACTTTTGATTTTGACTTCCTAATTTCCATGGACAGAAGAAACTGGTCTCAGCTGTGCTATAATTAGTGCAGCCCGTGCTTTTGATGCAGCAGTGAAATACCTGGATTATATTAATTGGCTTATGTTATTCCCAGGAAACACCTGCCCCAGTTTATAATTTCAAGCTATTATGGACTGGTGAATCCTGTGATGCTGCTCAGGTCATTTTCCGATGTTCATCTTGTTTATGCACCATAAACAGGGCAATGGAATTATGTGATTTGGCGGCTGTGGCATTTCCCACTTAATTATGGATTTGCTGCTTTTGCCACATAGTCCTTCATCTGCTGCATATTTGCAGATTTTAATAAAAAAATGTTGTTTCTAACTTAAATGGATCACAATTTACTGAACACATGGCACCATGTGTTGCTGTGCTGTGCAAGGCCCTTTGCAAAGCTTGACTGCTCCCATTTCTGTTGCTTATTGTTGCATTTGGATGTTAAACTGGTAATAATAGGTGAAACATTTGCCCAGACAGTGTTAACCTGTGTGAAAATTATAAAATAAGTAAGTAATGACAAAATGTACTGTTTCACGCCGCAATTTGCCTTTTCTTGCTGCATTATTTAGCCAACTCTACCACATAATTTGGTCTTCCCCTGCTGCATAACTCCAGTGGCCCTGACTATAGGAGGTCTGCCTTCTTGTGAAGCCTGTTCTCGAGAATGACTCTTCCTTCTAAAAAACCTGGTTTTCTGCATTCAATCAAGGTACTTTATTACCATTGTTAATGTAGCAGTCACCTCAAGTCCTCAAGTCAATATTCTTAAGAACATAGATGTTCGTTCTGTATCTCTGTCATGCCTTTACAAAACCATCTTCGAACCTATAAGGTTTGGTTTACGACACACATCTACAACCGGCACTTGACGAAGACGCAGAGTTAAACACAAATCCCATGAAATTCCAGTTCCCTTCATAGGAGTAACGCAAAATGATATGGCCCATTGCAAAATGTGATGAGGCTCCAGTGACAATGCTGTCTTAACGCATGGGCAAGTTGAGCAGTTGCCCGGGGGCCCCACGAGCATAGGGGCCCCATGCGGACTAGAATTGAACAGTAATTTTCCGTTAAACATTTTTATTCCTGTGAGTGGTTGTGTTGGCAGGGCCAGGTGCACCGCTTTGCCCGAGGGCCTATAATACTGTTAAGACATCCCTGGCCCATGAGTCTCGTCTGATTAACTTTGGCATGAAGGCATGGGGGGGGGGGCTTGCACCTCAGGGGCTGCAAGGGCCTGCGTCACGCCTCTGGTTCCCTTGCATGTCAATAAACGCCATTTCTATTTTTAATAAATGCGAAAAAGAGGAACAGATACTGTTCAACGTGCGGTGCCCTAACAGCGCTCAGTATCTAAACACTATAAGATGTCACCGGCTCTGTGCAGATTTCCTACAGCTTCCTCTCAACGGACTGGCAGTTGCACTTGGTCTTTTAAACTTAATAATACAATCCCAGCTGGGTAAACTCCACTCAGCTCTAACACGAGCAAGTAAAAAAAAAGATGCTGGCTAATAACCAAATAAGCCTCTTCTCTCGTCCCCTCTTCCCTCTGCAGAAACACCATGCCCAGCTCAGCCTCCAGACGCCAGCGCGTGGCCCCTCCATTACCTCACAAATGGCCGGGCTTCTTAAATCTAAAGTATATCATTTGTGGCTGTGGGCAATATTAGCCGGGCCCATTTCGGGAGGGCGGCGTGTTTTATGTTCTGTCAGGAGTTCTGTGCCCTAATGATCGAGACAGTGATTTTATGCTTTCAAATATTCCAGCAGCGTCGGGCGGGAAGAGTGGCGCACGCGGTGTTCCCAGCCAGGTGATCTGTCTGCGCGGCCGAGGGAAGCATCCGTCACGTGCTCGCCTGTATTCCGGTCACCTTTAAAGAGCCCATTTGGAAAGCGCGCGGATAGTGCGGCTGCCGGCGGGAAGGTGGCTCGGAGGCACAGCCGTGATGAAGAGCGGGGATGGCATTGCAATATTCCCATTTTAAGGGAGAAGCGAGGTCACGTGACCGAATCGTTGTTACAGGAGAAAAAAAATAACATTTGTTCTTTTTCAAATTAAGTTCGAGATTGATTTAACTTCCAAGCTGTAACTCATTTTTTGAATTTAAAAGCTCTGCAGTAAAACCCGTGTGCTGGAATGGAATAAATTGTGGTTTTATTGCCACATTGGATATTTCAGTGTCCTAACCTTTTTCCCCCCTACAGTTATTTTCTTCAATAAATAAAAGCTCATTAGTTCTTTCCGATTTCAAAGAGTTTATTAAATTTTACAGGAGTAATTAGCATAAACTCTGCAACATTTTCTTGAAGACTAATGAGGGGGATTCTTAATTACGCCGGCTTTGTGACTATCAGATGAGCTGGGATTGACAAATGAGGCATCTACCACAGGAAATCAGAAGAGGTGCCATCCTAAGGGACTCTGTGGATTCCTGCAGGTGGGAAGGAAAGTGGGGGCCACCAAGATTAGCGTTGGTTAAGCCCAATAGGTCCCCTAGGCAGGCCAGTTCTTATTTGTAGTTCTCTGTTCATCTTCAACCAGGAAAACAGTAGAGCACTGATGGAAAGGTGGCAATATCCTTCCAACAGAGGCATATTTATAGCATAATAATGTTTTTCATTGTGGCGCATAAAAGGAGTATTCTGGAAAAGCCCTCTTTGACACAAGCAATAAGTGGGGCTTGCACTGTACGTTGCTGATGCTCGGCTGGATTTGGTGTGAGTAAAGCTTGCTTTGATGAGGCTTGAATTGTACTCGCTATCTGTTTTAAACCAGCAATTCTCAAAGTCGATAGGTCTTGCTTTTAATGGAGGAGTGTGGCTCACTGATTAGAGCGGCAGACCCTGATGCAGAGGTCTGGCCTGGGACCAGGGTTCAATTCCCGACGCGGCAGGGTCCTGAGCCTAAAATGTCCACGGACTCGATAATTCTCGCCTCGGTGCCTATTCTAATCATGGGGTCCAACGCTGCAACTCTGGGCAGTAGCTTGCTTAATCTCCACTATGGCGGCCCACCCGCTGCGGGATGCCTGGCTTTCACCTTGGGGATGCCCAGTAGGGGTTATCTCACAGGGAAAAAGTCAGGACGGGTTCCCAAGGCAAGCGCCTTGATGCCTTCGGGTGATACGTGCGCTATATAAGTCGCAATACATTTATATTTATATGTGTGTTTTATGAGCTGTTGTTTTTGTGAGTGTATATTTTCCTTGGTGTGTTATATTTAAGACACCATATTGTATATATTGTACGGGAACTGTCTTGGACATTTAAAAGCAAATGACCACAAAGGAGGAAAGGGAACAGTTTGTGTGGGTGAAGGCGAGTGAAGGAAGCAGCAGTACAGCAGAAAGAGCCATTATGGGATAAACAAAGGAACTGACCGGCAGCGCTTGCAATGTAGGTCCAAGAGGGTCGGATCCAGAATAGATTTTCAGGTCAGTCACTAAAGATGTGAATGTGTTTCCTTTACATTCATGTGTTAAACTGTTTCTTGTGAGGAAATCCTGAAAATCGTCCACTGTTCTGTGCCTCTCTAACCCATATTGAATTCCTCTGCCAGGGGCTTAACGCAGATGTCTGCAGCCTCTGCGGTGCAGGGGGGACACAACTCTCCAGTGGCCCCCAACACCTTCAAGGGGGCACCATTGCAGCCCAAAACCAATTTATATCTGTGACATATAGAAGACTTGGAGGCCCCTCATCACATTCTTCAGGGGTCCCCATTATTTTGTGTTACCCCACTGGCCTCTGCCTGTGTCCACACACGTGGACACATAAAAGCAGTAGTGAAGGATTGAAAAGCAAAGTAGCAAAAAAACAAAGGAGAATCAGGGAGGGGTGGAGGAGTTACACAGAAGCTTTGTAGGTGAGAGGGAATGAGAGAAGGAATAGAAGAGCAGGGAGCTGTACGGGGAAGAACAAAAAGAACCCCAAGCAGTTGCAAACTGCAGAGAAAAATGTGCACCACAAAGGCTTAGTAGAGAGCAGAAGGGTGGCACCACAACAGATTGTTTCATGTCGAACAGGGATAATGTAAACTAATTGGAGACACAGCGTGCACAATCCATTTTCAACAAAACAACCTGTCTTTACAATCCGATCAGAAGTGTCCACTGCAACTGACCAACAGAACAGGACCAGTTCATTGAACTCTGCACCAATTTCATGGTTGTCCAGCACAGTCAGTCGAACCAACTCAGTTCCGTGTGTGTCCCTAAATTCCACTGACAGAGCATCCAAAACGTCGATCTCTCAAGAAAGTTGCAGGATCGAAACACAACACAAGGTGTTCAGGCTTTAGTTGCCACCAGATGCAGCAATTGGTCCAAAAAAGTCTATTATCGAAGGATGTTTATTGTAACCTGATTACAAGTTGAGGGTACAACTCCCATTAGAAGAGATTTGTTCAAAATGTGTAGGTCCAGTCAATTACTGGGGAAGAAATGTCCCCAGGAGATGAGCAGGACAGAGATCCCTATGAGGCTGGATTTTAGATCTTGCAAAACCATCTAAGGTAGTTGCCTGCAGAGTGGAGACTTCTGCAAACTTTCCAACAAGAGTCACTGCCTGTGGGACTGTGCAAGAACTAATTAATATATTTGTGGAGGAGGGTCCTTCACTGGAATCATAATATTGCTTACTTTAAAATGCATAGTCAAGCTTAAATAGTTTTTGGTTGTGGTCGAAACATCTTCTTAATAATTTAGAAACTCTTTTTCTGCTAGTTGGTAGAACCCAGTATCCGTTCAATAAGAAAGAGTTGCAGGCTATTTAACAGTTACTCAAGGAGGTTTAGTGTTTGTGTGTCGCGGGGGTCACATATGTCCCTTCTGTTTTTCATTCAGCAGATCTAACCTGGCTTTAAAGCCACATATGGGCTCGACAGTGCAGTACATAGCAGAGTGTTATGCGTACTTCTATTTGGAGCCCGGCATCTTTTGGGCAATACGTGTAGAAGCAGGCTTGTTCTCTGGGCATGGTGTAAAGCAGACAGTGGTCTGTGCAGCTCCGATCAAAGCCAGGTTTGGCCTATGCCGCTCAGTGACTCATGGCCCGTGTAGCTTTGTTTCAATGCCAGTATTTCTAAGCTGCCCGGTTTAGTGACATGCATAGAATGGACATATCAGTTTACTAGCAGGCATAGTCTTAGCAGTCCTAATTAGAGCTTGTTAAAATCAGTCTGGGAAAATCAGTCCAGAGCAAGGCAAGGATTATGTAGCTTAGCTCAAAGCCATGCTTCTCTTTGCAGTGCACTTTGGAGCCATGCAGACACCTTTCACTTAGTAGCCCAGATCTGAGCCTCCTCATTGTTAAACAACGCGTGACCTCTACAGCTACGCTTAGAGCCAGGCATGGTATTTGCAGATCATTTTACAGTGCATGCATGATCTTTGCAGCGTGGTGGCAGTAAAACATTTCCAATACAGTAGACTCTTTCCCTGATTTATCGAGTTCTTTGCTCTTTCACAGTGACTTCAAGCCCGGTTATTAAGAGAAGATTGATATGTTGCTGTGTTTATGAACATTAGGCTAAATTGTATCATATTGACTGATATTGGATTGCATTTGAAATCTGTATCACACTCATTTGAGTACTTGGCAGCTGCAAAATAAATGGCTAACAGAGTGCAGCAGAAATCGGCATTCTCTGAAGCATTCGCCTGTGCCAACTGCACCGCTGCAATTAGCTACAGGGGTTTATGCAGAGTGGCAGACGCGGCCCACATATTTGTTGTAGCGAATTTTATCCATAACCTGTGAAATAGAAATAGAAACATGGACAGTCCGTTTCTGGAATATGTTACCTTTTTTGGCATCTGGCTTCATAGACTATTTCAGACAAAGCACATTCTTATTTACCTTGTTTTCTTAAATTGTATACATACATGGTGATTTGTTGTGTCTAGCTAAGGGTTTGTTCTTCATTGTTGCTTATTTCTTGCCCTCGGTTCACAGTTCATTTTCCAGACTTAGACATTCCTTGTTCCTCGGTGTAGTTTCTTTGTTTATGGCTGGTGGTTCTTTCCCCATCCCTGTGTACTCCTTGTCTTTGGGTGAGATTCCTTCTCCATTACTTTGCTTTTATTGCGCATGGCTGGGAATTTGCTGCCCTTACCTGGAGAGTCATTGTCCCAAGTTGGATATTCATTACCTATGGATACAAGGTATATCGCCTTTTGATGGACGGATCTTTGTTGTTCATTGATGAAGGCTTGTTGTCCATTGATAGAGACTCCTTGACCTTCGTGGGAGGTTTATTTTCCAATCGTTGAGATGTGTTAGCAGTGGGTGAAGAGTCTATGACCAAGCTTTCATGGGGATGGCTACAAATGTGTTATCTATGATTGTAAAACACTCGTCGTTGAAGTGTGTTGTCATTTTTCATGATTTCAAGTTTATTGTCCAAGGCGGGAAGTTCATTGTACTTGGTTGAAGATTTGATGTCCATGACTGGAGGTTCCTTGTCCTTGACTGATAATTTATAGCACATGTCTGAGGATTTCTTTTCCATGTCTCATGAGTCATTGTCCATGATCGTGGCTGGCAATTCGCTGTTTATGAATGGAGCTAGGTTGTTCATGGTTGTAGTTTGATTGCTCATGGCTTTAGTTCGTTGTTCAGTTCTCTTATTTATTGGTTATAGCCTAAGTTCCTTGAGCATGGCTGAATATTTGTTTTCCTTGGCCCTGGAGTCACTGTCCATGCTTTGGTTCATTGTCCCTGGCTGGCAATTCATAGTTCATGGATTGATATTAGTTGTCTATGGATACAGGCTTTTTTTCATGGCTGGAAGTTGTTGTTCACGCCTGTAGGATTACTGTTTAAGGCCTGAAGTTCATTGTACATGGCTGAAGATTCGTTTTCCCTTTGTTGTCAATGGCCGGAGAGTCACTATCCAAGGCTACAAAACTACTAACCTTTCTGAATGTGTTTAAGGCAATGCCCCAGACCTTTTTATGAGGAAGAAGGCTTTATTACAAAGTTATGGGAATTTATAATGACAATCATCGGCGTGCATTTCTGGAACCTTCGCTGGCCGAACACATTCTGCAAGCGATCTGGTTTTTATTTTCAGGCCTGTTCTTA
Organism: Lissotriton vulgaris; assembly: GCF_964263255.1. NCBI lineage: Eukaryota > Metazoa > Chordata > Amphibia > Caudata > Salamandridae > Lissotriton > Lissotriton vulgaris. Next base: position 849,261,522 of record NC_141695.1, read on the forward strand.
TTTCAAGCTACCAGAAGGGTGACTGAGGAAAAGTGAAATGTTTGAAGTGACGGCTTTCCATAATCATACAATTCAATAGGCTGAGACTGGCAGTGCACCGCTCTGCCCATCCAGCTAACTGTTCGAGACACAATAGTTTTGTAACATAATATAAAGCAATCGTGTTAGCTGACACATCTTTAATAAGATACAGCCCCGCACCCTGCCATATGTTCCAGGGCAGGCTCAGTCACTGACTCCTTTTATTCCTGTCAGGAAGATTATTTCAAACACTAATCCTCAGTCATTGACACGGATACAAAAGCCGACTGACATCTAATAGATGCCTCCGCTTCGCTTTCCTTCTTGTTCCTGTACTTTTTTTTTGCCTTTTACCTGACAAAAACCTGGCAGACACTTGGGCCTCGAGTCACAGTGCACAGGGAGGACTCCTAGGGTGCTGAAAGGAGTGACATCTGGCTGATAAGGACGAGGGAGAGGGCCTGGATGAGGCGCGTAGACCAGCGAGGACTCCCTCCCCACAACACTTACAGCTGCTGTATTGTCTCTGTGACCACGTTCTATGGCTAAGAAGGGATGCCCACCTACCCCCCTGGAGAAATGATGCTTCCTGTCAATGATTTTTGACCGCTTACACTTTGTATCTTTTGAAAACACATTCGGGCATATTTACAAGCTCCTAAATCCACCGGAGCGTTACTTTTTTCGATGCTCCAGTGGCATTGCACTGTTCCCCATGTTTACAAGGTGGCGCTAAGCCACTTAACATGGCTTAACGCCACCTTGTAAATATGCCCCTTTCCACCGCAGTCTGCAATGGGTGTTGCAGTGGGCATTCCACCGCAACACCCATTGATTTTTTACGCTAACCCAGATGTACAAGGCTAGGACAGAGCCAAAAACGAAAGGCCCAGTAATACCTGGTCTTAGAATGGAGATACGAGGATAAATGATTAAGTTCTCCTAGTTTCTCACTCTTTATATGTGTGCGGCATTCTGGAGCAAACATAGAAAGAGCAAATTGCCATCATTTATTGTTTATGTGCAGGAAGGTTTCCCTTCCTGCACATAAACAATCGCCCCTGCAGTGCAGGCAGCCTTGCAACATGGTCCATGGGTGCCTGCACTGCCACTAAGGCAGCTTTTTATAGTGCCAGCACTAGAGGAAATGCAGGGGTGTATCATATTGTTGTAAATACAGTGCATTCCTGTGTTTTAAAAATGTCAGAGTGCTGCATTGACAAATTTTGCATAACACTATACTCCAGCGTTTTCCTGTAAATATCCCCACAGTGAATCTTTAATTTTTGTATAGCCTAAGTTTTTTTCAGTGTGGTTTTTTTTAAATTCCATATATATCTTCAACCATACCTCCCTTAGTGTATCTTTGACAAGATCTCCAATTAGCTTCAGTGTGTGTAGTTCATGTGCTGGCCCACTCTGCATCTACTTCTCAGTCTCTTCTTTACAGCCGATGGTCATTGGACAAGCTTTTGGCAGTCTGTCACATACTGACCTTTCCTTCTTGCATACCTAAAACAACCATTGACAAACCCAATATTTCTGGCCTTGGCAAGCTGGTGCAATGGTTGATTAAAAAATATACTGCAAGTATATGCCACTAAAAGAAAATTATGTTACTACCTAATCGCGGCAGCCATATGCTTGCAATAAAAATGTCAAACTAAACGAAAACATGAACCATCGCATATGATTTTAATAGAATGATGTGGGTTGCTTCCTGGCAGGTAGTTGTATTTATAGCAGGTATGGAAAGCCTCTTTAGTTTTAATGCACATCAAAGGAATATATGATTCTCACTGGTGCAAACCAAGCAGTACTATTGGATTTGAATTACTGTACCTGAAGGTACAGTGTAGGCACACAAGGGTGGCTAAAAAAACCCCAAAGAAGAATAAATAATGGTAAAGTGAAGTATTGATCCACTAGGCCCACCCAGGCCATATGTTGTCACTCACATTGCAATATAGCAAAATGAAATTCCTTTCTGTGTTGTTTGACTTTAAGATATGTGACCAACTGGGCTACTTTCAAGTTTTATATTACTTGTATACAGATAGACGATTTAGGTACTTATTACTACACAACACTGAAATAGCTTCTTTCTCTCAACATTTTATTTTTATGGTGTTATACTATCGTGGCTATCCACGATAGTATACATTCAGAAGTTTTTAATTGTATGAAGCACTGCTTTAATTTGTTTTTCGAGCATTAAAAAGAGTAGGATTCATTTTGAATTAGATTAGGGAGATGCTCGTAATTCTATGTTGGATATTATATGTTTTGTGATGAATTTTATATAAATTATTTTAACACCATAAAAATAAAATGTTGAGAGAAAGAAGCTATTTCAGTGTTGTGTAGTAATAAGTACCTAAATCGTCTATCTGTATACAAATAGTATTTAACTTGAAAGTAGACCAGTTGGTCACATATCTTAAAGTCAAACAACACAGAAAGGAATCTCATTTTGCTATAGTTCAATACCCAGTCCTTTCTGGTTTCTTGGGACACTCTCTTCTTTTGAAGAAGGTCACTCACATTGCAAAACAGCCTATAACTGAAGTGGTTTGGCACATAGCCCTTTGCTGTGATGGGTTGAAGCAAAATGTGAATGACAGTAGAACGGACCAATTAATGTAGAGGGTTAAACCAAAGCCCCTCTATCTATCTATCTATCTATCTATCTATCTATCTATCTATCTATCTATCTATCTATCTATCTATCTATCTATCTATCTATCTATCTATGTATCTATCTATCTATATATCGCTGTATGTATTTATATATATATATATATATATATATATATATATATATATATATGTGTGTGTGTGTGTGTGTGTGTGTGTGTGTCTGTGTGTGTGTATATATATATATATATACATATTTATTATGTATGATTTTATATTACATGAGGCAATTGAGACAGCTAAAGGTGTCTCCCTACTAGACCTAAAATATACTTGAAAGGCAGTTACATGTTCAATCCACAGTTTAGTACTGGCCACAAGGCATCACCTCTGTACTTGCATCTTTCAACCTATCTCTAGGACTTTAAACAATCTTAATCTCTCTTCTTGTTCTCGTATCTGTGCTTGTGTCTGCCAGCCTCTTTACTCTGGCTAGCCTCTTCAGCCCCACAAAGCAGACCACTGAGTGTGCAGATACCCGACTCTACCTGCCTCTGCAGACATATGACCTTTACTCAGGTCTTGGACACAGGGTCATGGAGCCACAGAGTAGGCTGGCGTGGTTATCATTGGGCTGTTAGCTCGGCTGACGTGGTCATTATTGATCTACTGAATCTGCCATATGGCCACCAATGAGATGCTAAGCCTGCCTACATAGGTATGTTTGACTGGGCCTTTCCTGAGCATCTGAGCAGCCGCGGTCGGTAGTGGGTGTACATGCCGGGCGGTGACGTGGGGAGGGGGAGGGGCAGGGGGGTAGTATTCTATGGATTACGGAGCTTTACAGGTAAGTAAACATATAAAGAAATAAAACTTATTTCGTTGCTCGCACTGCATCGCATTTGGGGATGCAGTGCACACAACAAAATTTGTTTTATTTATTTATATGTTTACTTACCTGTAAAGTCCATAATCCATAGATTACTACCCCCCACCCTGCCCCTTCCCCTCCCCACGTCACAGCCCTGCAGGTACTCCCACTACCGACCGCGGCTGCGTCTGAGTCATCACACATCGCCATTACCAAACTGATGATTCTGTTACTTGTCAACACTGAGCTTTGGAGTTAACAGATAAGGTCCTCAAAAAGCATTGAGTCAACACACATGGCTATTATTTAGCTGCTGAGCCCACCCATATGAACTTCAGTAAATCACTAATTTACCTCACATGACCATCATCTAGCTGCAGAATTAGCACCCATGTTCATGATATAGTCATTGAGTCATCTAGCATGCTTATCATTGAGCTCCTGGGTCATACCATGTGATCTTTATAGAGTAGCTGAGCCAGCCCACGTAGATAATAATGGAGAAAACGAGTCAGCCTGCTATATAACTTTTGCCATCAGTTTGGTATATTATCTCTTCATGCTACCTTAGTGGATTACAAGTTTTTTTGTATAAGTTGTAGAAATGTTTGAATCTTTCACTTCTCATGCACATTGAATGTTTTATTATCTGGCTTGCAGTAACTGCAGCTTCAGCTCTTGACCAACAGAGCAGAGGACAAAGCTCTAGGTCAGTGGTTCTTAGCCTTTTGACGTATGTGGCCTCCTACTTAATCATTAATGGAACCCGCAGACCTCCATTGAATCATTATTGGAATCCGGAGATCCCCATTGAATCATTAATGGAAGCATTTTCAATTATTTGAGCCGCAAAACAATAATAAAAAAATATAGAAACAAGACTTCATCAAACAAATACACAATACGTTTTAAATTCACAATAAATAATTTAAAAAAACAAAATTCTCATTCAATGGGAAGGTTGGAGCTTTTCTCAATTCAATTTAGTCCCCTCAACGTCCATACTATAAACTATAGTACTATACTATATTCTGTTTGATGCACTAGCACTGCTCCCACAAATCAATCCTAGGATTCTAACTTAATTATTAGCCTCAAATTTCAAATTCCTTCACATTTACAGAAATATGTAACATTGTTAGTTTTACATTTTGCTTATTTAGTTTTATACTTTATTAATCTGTTAATATCATTTAATATTCTAACCAGTTGCGGACCTCCTGAGAAATATTCACAGATGCCTATGGGTCCCCGGAGCAAAGGTTAAGAACCACTGCTCTAGACGTCTGTTGAGCAGTTCAGGATTTTTCCAATAAAGATGATAGGCCAATGTCTGTAGGGGAATGTAAAAAAATTAAGAAACTGGGTCACCAGCATTTGTCTTGCTCTTTTGTAAAACTTCCTTTTTTGCATGTTTGTGACTAGTGTAGTTCCGCATTTCATTCAATATGTTCCTTTTGGAGACTGTGATTGTTTTCTCCTTGGTATGTACTTCTGGCAGGATATCTTCTGTTCTGAACATTGGCAGGACACTGCCTGCAAAACCTTGAATTAACAGGACATGTGTATAGGTTAGGTTGGGAAGAAGTCGGTGCCCTTACAGTTATGCTGGACAGGGCCTCACTGGCCGTAGCAGGCACCGGGCATTTCCCTGGTGGGCCGGAGGGATATAGGCTGGTTTTGTGGCCACAGGAGAAGCTTTTTTTTACAGTGGGCCGGTTTTGCAGCAGTGTTGCTATATCGGCCCCCTGTAAGAAAAGAGGGTGCGGTGCTTCGCGGCTACCAACCTCCCCACCCCCCCTCCCAGGGCTGGTCGAGGAGCAACCTTCCAGGGCTGGTTGCTGTTCCCAGTCCGACCTTGATGCTGGAACATAGGATGACGTACCCAAGCCTTCATGGGATGTGCAACAATGTGGATTTGGAAATCATGTCCAACCCGGTATGTAAACTGAGAAATCCCAGAGCCCCTCAAGGCAAGTGTCAGATAAGAATCCTGGCCCCTTTTCCCACGGATGAGGAGAAGAGGCAGACCAATAGGATGAGCGGGTGAGTCAGATGAGGAGTGCAAGGCCCCCTCCAATGAGCTGGAGCGTTAATGAGGACTCAGTCGCTTACCCAACCCAGACCGCACAAGTGTCAGTTGAAGTATCCCAAATCGTTCCCCGTGACAACAGGAACACCCAGTGAGGGCTCCTAGGCTGGAGATAATTTGCAGGGGGTCCGGTAAGGAGTAAGTACCCCCTGAGATATACAAGAAATATCAGGCCTGGGCCATGTGCAGGAGAACTGCACGAGGAATCACAGCTACACCTCCTTCCTTGTGAGGTGTGTATAGGAGAGTCAGATGAAGACGCCTACGTTCCATCAGATGAAGACGCCTACGTCCCATTGCATTGCCCACCCAACTCTCAATGGCGTGCACTGGGGTCAAATAAGGAATAATCAGTCTTTGCTTCTGGGGCCAAAAAGACAAGAGAATCCCCTCTTTTCATGTGTAGAGTATGGGATGAGGCGCTGGCATCTCCCTTTCAAGGTGCCGGGGGTCTCCTGGCAACCCCACCTGATCTGAGACCCCCCCCCCCTACAGGTACATCCTGGGCTGATTATATGCCATTATCTTTACTCGTTCTCACAGTACACTGTTCATCCCATTTGCCTCCCTCTACTTGCTGAGCGGAGGCCCCTCCCCGCGCTGCCAGTCTGAGGAGGCGGCGCGCGGCTCGCGCACTCTTCAAGCTCATGTTTCTGCTTTCCTAAGTGATCTGATTTTGCAAAATGTGCTATAAACTGTTCTCATGCAAATAAAGCAGAATAAAATGGTGATATTTGTTTTTGCCATGGTAACACAGTTATCTCCTCATTATTCTGTCAAATATTAAAAAGTTCAGGACTAAAACGCATTTAAGCGAGAATGTTTTCCTGCCGGCAGCCCTGAGAGGGCCTGAGAGCGTCTTCCATATGTTCCTCGCGGGGTCTGCAGGATGCGCTTTTCCTGGGACTCAAAGGGTTAATGAGCTTGCCGCCTGCTCCCAGCAATCGCGTCATGTGCCTGAATAACTCTGAAAAAGGAGCTTGCCGCCGTCCCGGCCATTCATTGCCGGCTAGTGCCGCCCTTGCCAGCTGGGCGGAGGAGCTCAGCCCAGGCCGCGGCCCGGCACACACGGGCCAATGAGAACACAGGAGCACGCTCCTTGGCACCAGAGGCTGGGCAGGGATACTGGCAGCGAGACCCGCTCATGCAGGGGCAGCGATACTCCAGTGCCGGGCAGTAATACTCACTGTAGTGCTGGACAGTGAAACAACTCTAGAGCTGGGCAGTGAAGCCCAGTTCAGTGCTGGGCAGTGATACCCACTCTAGAGCTCGGCAGTGATGCCCACTCAAGAGCTGGGCAGTGATACCCACTCCAGTGCTGGGCAGTGATACCCACTCCAGTGCTGGGCAGTGATACCCACTCCAGTGCTGTGAAGTGATACCCACTCCAGTGCTGGTCAGTGATACCCACTCCAGTGCTGGGCAGTGATGCCCACTCTAGAACTGGCCATTGATTACCACTCCAGCGCTGGGCAGTGATGAACACTCCAAATGCTTATCACATTATGGACTCCAGAGGTGACCAGTGATACCAAGCCCCCTGAATCCATGTTCTCTGGCAACGAGCAGGCACTGCCGTGAACCGCTCTAAACCCTCAAGGGCTGTGCAGTGGCCTCAAATTCTCCTGATTCAATTCACTTCTGGGCTGGGTGGTGGCCATGTGTCCTACAGACTCGGTAAGCTCTGGGGCTCAGTGACGGCTTCCATAAATCCTGGCCATTTCCTCTTTGCAGATTATGGATAAAATCACGCCTCACCTGTCTTTGTAAGGTGGGCCATATATGTATGTCTTGATCTTACAGTTGCCACTTTACTCCGTGTACCGTGTCACACTTCCAGTCCAGAGCATTTCTGTTGCAATTCAGTGAAATAGGCATGTCAGCCCGATGGATCCAATAGAAGTGACCCATGACCAGAAGACATTTTGTTGGTATATGAAAGCCAAGGCCTGGAAACATACTCATGACGAGGAGCTTGGTGATAACCGTCATGAGTATGCATGGGTCTCCCCTTCTCCAGCGAGCAGCAGTAAAAATGTCTTCTTCAACCCAGGCTGCACGCTCTATCTTCAGGAGAAGGATGATCCTCGGCTACAGGAGCACAATGCCAGGATGAAAGATTTGGGAAGGGTGGTCGGGGAGCAGTCAACCCGAAGTCTCCCACCACAGCAGCTGCAGATCATCACCTTCCATGTGCTGCTTGTCTGTGTCATTTCGATGGTGTGTGAGGAACTGAAGACTGTCTAAGGACATATGGGGTGATGCGGAAGCTCAACAGGGGGTACGTGTAGAAGGCCAGTTGGTGATATGGGATGGAAAAAGGGGGACATGAAACAGAGCATGTCTGTGACATGTAGGCTTGAGCTCTTATTGTGAGGTTCTTTCATATATACAATGTCAAATTTGGGGAACGAGTTCTATGAGACCAGATTTGTAACGTTTAGAACGTAAGCATTGCCAAGATAGACGTTACAACACAGGACGTTACAATGCAGGTAAGTACAGCAAGGGGCCTTTTCAAGTACTGTACAACATGGGAATTTACTAGTCAGGTAAGTCTTCTAACTTATTATTTATTACGGGAAATAAGGGTAATGAAAGGGTGTGAGTTATTTTAGGGGTTCAGGGATGTCCAAGTGTAGGGGTTAGTAAGGGTTTTTTAGGGTTCAGGGATGGGTAAGACTAATGGATAGTAAGGGTGATAAGTGTTTTTTAGGGTTGCATGATGGATAGGTGTAGGGGTTAATAACTTGTTTTTACGGTGGGAAAGGGTATGGGTTAATAATGGTGTCAAGGGTTTATGGGCGGTAAAGGTTCGGTGGTAAGTGTTTTGAGGTTTTTTTTAGAGTTAAGGCACGGCTAAGGTGTAGTAAAGGGTGTCTAGAGTTTAGAGATGGGTAAGGATACAGGGTAGTAAGGGTTCAAGAGGTTTTAGGGTTCAGCGATGGGTAAGGGTTAGGGTTCAAGGAAGTGTAAGGGCGTGGGATAGAAAAAGGTTATAAGGATTTTTTAAGGTTTAGGTTTTGGTAAAGGTATACGATAGGGGGGTTCTAGGGTTTAGGAATGGGTAAGGGTATGGGACACTAAGGATTATATGGGGTGTTTAGGGTTCTGGGATGATTAATGGAAGGAGTTAGTTTGTGGTTTTTATGGTTTGAGTTTGGTTAAGGGTACAGTGCAGTAAGGGGTTTCTAGGGTTTAGGGATTAGTAAGGGTAGGGGTGGTAAGGATTTTAAGGGTTTTTTAGGGTCCTGGTTGGGTAAGAGTATGGACAGAGGTGTAACACAGCCCCCTGTGGTGCAGGAGTCCCATCCCTTCAAGGGGTCCCAGCCCTACAGGGGGTTCCCATTCAGCCCAAGGCCAAAGAATATCTGTGAGCTACGGGATACTCATGGGACCATTCTCAGATTCTGCAGTGGTCCCCCATAATTTTATATTACGTTACTGGGTACGGAGTAGCAAGGATTTTAAGGGTTCAAGAAATGGTAAGGGTATGGGTTGATAAGGGATTTTTAGGGCTTAGGGGATGGGTAAGGGTGTAAGCAGTTTTTTGTTGGGTAGACCCCCTAAAAAGATACTCTCTTTCTCTCTCTCCCTCTCCAAAACCAGTCGCGGCTTTTGCCTAGAAGCAGCAGTGGGGCGGTTGGGGGCAAAGGGGCTGGGGATAAATCTGGTAAAAAAATATAATACTTACCTCCCTGCCCTCCGGCCTGTCCTGTTCCTGGCTTCTTGTGAGGAATAGGAAGCAGGAAGCACCAGGGCCCCCACGCTCCCCGCAGCAAATCACAATGCTGCAATGCGGCATTGTGATTTGTCTGAGCACCGTAACACAGCGCTCAGCCTGGGGTGAGGGGTGGGCATGTTCTTAATGCAGGCTGTAATGCAGCTTGCAGGTAGAACAGGGAAAGTGCACATGACTGTTTTGGGTGGTCCGAGAGGGCTGAGTAAACAGTCATTCCGCACTTAGGAGTGTTCTACCACTCCTCTCCTGCTCTGCAGCCCTGCCCCACCCCCTCATCACGCATGCTGCTGCAGCAGGAGGACAAAATAAAATGATAATAATAGTAATTACTCCAATTCCGCCCCTGTGTCTCCCACAGAACAGTGAATGGCCCAGTCATGGGCCTCTGGGGTTATTTTCCTTAGCATTTGTGGGATAGAGAAAGGCCTTGTTTAAGTATTAGAAGCAGCTGGTTTTAAAGCTGGCCCGTATCTACACACAGTCCTAACTTGCCTCTCCACATAGGCATAAGGACTATTGGGTTTACTGAGTGTCCGTCGCGCCACTGGATGCGCTAGCTGCAGTGTAAGAGCTGTAACTTAGGCTATACTTAGGGGTATTTGTCATTGAGGAGTCTAGGTGAAGCCCTTCACTAGGCCCCTGTCAAAAAGAAACAATTTCTATAATGCCCAAATAACAGAACCCCACTGCCCATGTGCCTGCCTTCCACATTCCAAGTAAGTTGTTTCATTACAACCCTATTCCTGTGCCCGATTAACAGTTCACGTCTGTGCATGCATTGCCAATACCTTTCAGATGATTCTACTACAGACCCCATTCTGAGCCCTTGCTACAGTACTCAGTCTTCATTTTATTACAGCCGTCTTCCTGCACTTGCATTATATCCCTCTGCATATGTCTGTATTGCACCATCTTCACCACTCCTGCATTACAGACTTTACACACATTTATTACAGCGCTCTTGCTGGTCATTTGGTACATACTCTGTGTTTCTATATTGCATCCTCATTGGTATGATTGCAGCACAGGCTTTTTTATGCCTGTGTTATAATCTAGTGTTCGGGTAAAGTGTATTTACCCTACATTTTTATGAAGCGTGACAGAGTCATAAGTACTTTCGACTGTACAGTCGAAACAACTAGCAAAGTAGGTGTGTGAATTAATCAAGGCCAGGGTGAGGACCCTGAAAATGTGTGCCTGGTCTTCTCATAAAAAGTCTCGCCTTTGTCAAGATGATGCTAGGTAGGTCAGTCAGCAAAGCTTTCTAATCTTAACCACTGAGGTTAGAAAATGGTGAGTTTTGTGGAGTTTGGTGATTCATAACAATGTCTGGCAAAAGAAGAGTGCTGGTAAATGTGCTCAGTTCATGTTCTTTGCTTCTTTTTTAATTTAAAGCAGTTTGCGGTTTCAGACGTTCTATGTAGCTGTAGTTTTGACATGATAAACCAAGCTCTTGTTTACTTTGAGCTGGTGAGAGCTCAGTCTAGTTGTTTTCATCATTAGAGCATATTGCAGATTGTCTTGGATAACTAGCACATCTCAATAAGCATTTGGGTACGCAGTTCGGGTTCTGCAAAATGCTAATTCGGCCTCCTGAACCTGTTCGCCAGGGTAAGTCATTAGTCCAGCCTAGAGGCGAGCTAACTCAAAAAACAAATGGCCCACTCATTCTCTGCACTGAGACCTGCAGATAAGAAGGAGCTGCAGTCTCCAGCTTAAGAAGTATAATATCAGTGTTGATGTCCTGAACCAAGTAAGGTAGATTAATATTCAATGTAAGAGCCAAGAGCAGACAAGCTCCCCTGACTGCAAATGTTTACACAATGCACTTATAATCATAAGGAATATATAAATAGGCAGATCTGGTGTTTAAAAATGGAAGAAGGATAAATACACTTCTGATTATTGCTGCTCGACACACTCTAGGCAGCCTTTAGACCTGGATGGAGTACGCAATCTGTGCTTATTGTGGTGGTAGAGGGCTAAAGGCCTATTGCTTATCAAGACACTGTCAAGGGAATGATTCTTTTGGACCTGCCATCAGCTTTTGACACCATATAACTTGATTATCCTTCTGCTGTGTCTTTACCAGCTGGACATCCAGGATATCCATTGTTTCCTTCATAACTGGTAACACAGAATCTCGCTCACGAAATGTACTTTGAACTCGGTCATGATATTGTGGGCTGCCTCTAGACTCAAACCTGTCCCCTTTGTAATGAATGCACTTCTTTGTCTCCTGGCACCTCTGAGGACATCTTTCAGCTTGTCCTTTTATAGATGTGTTCAGGATACCCAGATAATCATCCGTCGTAGTCCAGGCTGAACTGCGCCAACACTTTATACCTGGGTCTATCGAATAATTCTGTGGGCAGGTTGTACGGAGTAAGGAAAGCCACAGCCAGGACACTATCTACAGCATCAGCATTTTATCATCGCTCTCATGCCGATTGCCCTACATTGGCTGCTGGTACTTAAGAAAGAACATTTTGAGGCTGTGCGTATAGCACATGGGTTTTAGTGAATGTTGACCTCCTTTTTGAAGATTCTTTGTTTGTCAAACCCCGAATAATGAATACCCCATTTCCAGTGCTCCAGGATGGAAGGCAGGCCTTTCTGGGCCCAAGCTTGTACTTTTTAAAACTCTACCCTTTGCTCTACATCCTCATTCGACCTTTAACATGTTGTAACATAACCAAAACCTATCTGTTCTCATTATAACTGGCTTGTTTCATGTGTCACAGCCTCTCTAATTAGTGCTTAGAGGCCAAGTGTCATATACACATGGTAATTAACATGGCGTACAATAACATAAGATAATATAACATAACCTTTTACCAGTTTGGTTCCCAAAAATACCCTTAAAAAGCTTAGATTACTACTTTATGCCTTTAAGGAAAGATCCTGAGGTGTAAGTAACACATGAGAGCACATCGCTACCAGTTTGGCGCCCTAGACAGGGAATAATGATGTATAACTTGGATTGTTTCAACCATCTATGGGTTGGTACCTCTGTTGGTTCGACCCAAAGGCTTGAGTCTAGGGTGACCCTTGCCTTGTTGGGGTATTCGGTGAGCTCCATAGTGGAGGGTGTTTAATGGAGCAGTTTTGGGCTCTCGTGAGCTAAATGTGACAACTGCAAATTACCTGGATATTTCTAGTCTAAAGGACTGCAAAAAAAATGGAAACAAATATCAGTAAAATCTATTTTCTCGGTTTTGATTATCGTGTCATGTAACCTCGGGTCACAAGATAGATCAATGTTAAGAAAAGGTATACTATACATTGTGTACTGGTGTTGGTTGCGTAGCCAAGTAAGCTACGCTCTTTAACCGGTAGACTTCAGTGCACAGTGAGAATATATGCACACGAAGGATGGGAGGTCTGAAGGGTAACCCTAGATCCACCACACTCAGTGTTCTGTTGAATTCATTCACGGCCTTACCCTTTGTCAGAAAGTTTAGTTTTGCACTACAGTACGCTTCAAAATATCGTTTTATGATTATCTATTTTTTCAATTGTCGATAACTCTTACATATCCAGTTACAAACATTTTTGCCAGGATTATACTTCCTGTTTTAAAGGTCAGAGGAACGTGACCCTAGCAGCAGAGCAGAGCCCTCTGAATTATTCATAACATTGACTTTGTGTCAGCTTCCACATTTGTGTGGAGGGATGTTTTATTCATTTATCTCATTTAGGGTCCTTCTATGCACCTGTTTCTACCATTAAGTACTATGTAATTTGCATTGGATGCTAATTTAGCTCCACATAAGCCTGCTCTCCCTTGTTAATTTAATATTGGTAAACCCGTTTTGGTACTGTAGAATTGTTTTCTTCCTTAAACCAATGATTTATTCAAGTAATTGTCAGAAACACCTTTCAAATGATATCTTTTGGGAGATTCCTCTACTTGAGTTCCTAATTCTTGTAATGTGTCTATGTTAATATGTATAAAGTGTTTTATTTCCTTGGCTTGTGCGATTTCAGGACTTCCTCCTTCATGCTCCAGCAAACTCTCAGGAGATTCCTAAAGTAAAGGGAAAACTATTAAAACAAGAACACCTTCCTGAAAAATAGATTCCAGCTTTTCCGTTCCAGTAATATTTATTAAATATCATTTATTGAATATAATCATTAGGAGGATATTGAAAATGGGATTTATTTCAGTGTATAGTTTCCTACGTTATAGTTATGTTACTACTTTACTTGTTAAGAACAAGTAATTTTTTAGAACGAAGTCACTGCACATTCTTGTTGTCGAATGGGAGTAAATATTCTAAAAACACAAAGCATTATACAGTTAATGAAACTGTTGATTCAGTTACTTGACTATCACCGAATTATGGATTGCATAAAATAGTCAATTTCAATTTGTCTTTTTTCGATAATTTTTCAATCATAATAATCACATATAAAAACATTATATTAAACCAAGTGTGCCACACTTTATAAAATACAGTTATTTTTAAAAAGAGTAAGTTAATTATATTGAAAAAACAAGTACAATTTACATTCATTGCAAAGCATAATTATGCCAAGAGGGAGCCACATAAAAAGAAGAAACAATATTCCCATATAGCCATCAGAGGAAAAACATCAAGCAAAATCCTCTTCATTAATGTAAAGTTGAATCCTGCATTATCTTTCATACTACTCCTTCTAAGGGCCCATGACCAATGCTGTTTGGGATGATCTTGTACCAATATTGCGTCAGATCGGCGTAATCCATTTATTATGGGGACCCTTATACACAGGGCACACAAACAATACATGGAGTATAGACTCATCCTGAGATGTACACACGGTGCATTTTGTATTGCGATCTCCCCATTTTGCCGTAAAGGTTTTCAAGGGGAGGGTACCCATTCTAAATTGGTGATACAGTTTCCTGTCACCAGGTCTCGTGATGACATCCCAATAGGCCTCCAACCTACATTCATACTTTGGATCTAAAAAGAGGCCTGTCAGGGATGCACTACCCACCAGTGACAAGGACTTAAGACAAACCATGTCCCAATAAAGAGATTTAAAATCGTTTTTATATGGGAACTGATTCCCTTCTGGCTCCTCCCTCAAGTGCCTAAGCCCCATGTTGACCAGTGTGCCCTTGATTTTGTTCAACCAAGTAATTTTCGAAGACATATCAGCCTCTCTGCTATGCTTAACTGCTTTCGCATATGGTACTAACTCAGGGGTTGTCCAAAGCCGTCTCCAATACGCAAGGGGTCTAAAGCCTGCGTCCTCCTCAATAGGAATACTACCCATATCTAAAAGTAGGGATTTGAGGGGGGACAATTGGGGAAGACCAGTCAGAGATCCCAGAAACTTGTTTTGGACCAGGACTAAGGGGCCTAGGTTATTGAAGCCCCAGAGTTCTGTACCATAAATTATGGAGGCCCTGATTTTCCCATTGTATATGGCAAGTGCTGGGCCTTCCAGTTTAGTATAGGACAGCCGGTACTCTTTTAAAAGGGCCTATGATAATTGATTATGCCAGAGGGCTTGTAAATCCATCTGAGGCTTCCAATTCATCCTCTTGCCCATCGTTACGCCCAGGTACGTAAAGGTGTCAGTTTGCTCCAACGGTGCGTTATTCATTACAACTCTGCCTTTCACTTTTTTTGTGTTTGTGCAGCACCATGAACTTAGTCTTATCAACATTAAATAAAGTGAATCTATCAAGGGCTCGTTGCAGACCTGATTGTGTTTTGGATTAAATTAGGGTGTTGTCTGCAAACGTTAAAAGTGGAACTCCTCACGCCAGCAAGAGTAGGAGCATCAGTTGGATATTCAGAGTAGTACGAGATAACATTATTTATAAACAGAGAGAAGAGGGTGGGGGCCAAAACACAACCCTGCCGTACCCCCTTGGTCACAGGAAACCGATCTGTTATCTCTTTCTGTTGGCCCCACCGAACCCGAGCATAATTAGACTCATGAAGTTTAATGATGAAATTTAAAATCTCAGGGGGACTTCCCTACTTCCTTAAGTGAATCCCACAATTTCGAGTGGGGCACCAGATCAAATGCTGACTTTAGATCTATAAATGGAGCGTAGAGAGTCCCCCCTGTTAAAACCACAGTATTCCAATAAATCATCATGAATCTAAAAACTTGGTCGATAGTGCTGACATGAGGGCGGAAGCCAGCTTGGAAAGTGGATAGAATTTCTTGGTCATCTATCCAAGTATTTACCCTACTCAGCACATGTTTGGGCACAATCTTTTGCATGGTATCTATGAGACTTATGGGCCTGTAGTTACTTGGGCTAGCACTATCCTCTTTTTTTGTAAATAGGGATAATCTCTGCCCCGTGCCAGGATTCTGGCAAGTGAGCACCTCCTGCTAGTCCACTGACCATATGATGCATATATCTGAGCCAGTGTTTCTTATCAAATTTAAAGATGTCCGCTGGGATACAGTCCAGACCTGGGGCCCTACCTGCAGCCACGCTATCCAGTGCTCTCTCAATTTCCCCTATGTCAAAAGTTAACACAGTGTCACTCATTACTTGTGGATAATGGCTTGGACTACTATTCGTTGAGGCAAACTGGGTCTGATAGTGCATGACCCATGCTTCAGGAGGGACATTATTAGTTGGTAAGAGCCCTGTATCACCACTGCCCCATTTCACTGTTTGCCAGAACCGCACCCAATTTTTCCCATTACTTGCATTTAGTAAATCCTGCCATCTTTTCTCATTGACGGTCTACTTTGCCCTTTGCTGGGTTTCCTTATATGCAACCCTAGCTTACCTAGCTTCTTGCGGCAAACGTGACCTAATAGCTTGAGAGAGGTGACTAAAAGCAGTCCTGCATGCCCCATCATACCATTTTGCAGATTTCTGTATGACCTGCTTAGAGCTCCTTTTTTTTGTTAAAAAGGTTTTCAACTTTATGAAAAGCTCCTCTTGAACCTTTGTACGGGCAGGAAGAGAAGCCTCATGCAAATCAAGCTGTGAGAGAACTAATAGGGTATCTTCAAGGGTTAACTTTATCAGGTCCATAGTACCCTCATCCTCTGAGACCAGTGCCCACTTTAATCTACGGAAATCATTGGATATAGTCACTTAAGCTGTGGCTATTTCAATACCTGCCCTTACCGTAGATTGACCGACAGATTTAAGAGTTAAAATTAAGGGGTCCCGATCACTCTCCGGTCTACTATGGACCTTCATATCCTCTAGCCTTACCCACAGTTCCAAATTGATAAGGTAGTAGACAATTCTGCTACTTCTTATCCCATTATTAAAAGTACCCTCACAGTCTGATTTCGACCTTCCGTTAACAGCCCTCAGGCCTAATTCCAGAGATAAGCTTTTAAGCTAGAGGACTGCCTCTGACCATTTGTTAATCGGGGTGAGCTCCAGTAATGGTATACCCCATGTCGCATCCTCATCCCTGGACAGTCTTCCATCTTCTATGCCCAGCGGCTCAAAAGTACAGTTAAAATCACCCGCTACTACTAGGTGGTTTGCACCCTTCAATGGTTTTATGTATAGATCAAATTTAGAGATAGTAGGAGAGGCTTTCCCTCCCACTAGCCCTCTTGCGTGGACATTGGCAATATGAGATCTAGCCCATGTTCAAAACGAATTTTGATAGCCAGGATGTCAGGGTCATCTATTAATAGCTCTTCCACCTGGCAACATGCCTGCTGTCTAACTCAGATGAGCAAACACCCAGATGGTCTCCCTTTCTGACTGGGAATAGCTGATTTACCAACAGCCAAATACCCAGGACGAAAGATCGTGTTCAACAACCAAGTCTCCTGGAACATAATGATGTCTTGATTCTCTATAAAGCACGACCACTCACTAGAGATAGTTTTTGTTTGAAGACCAGCAATGTTCCATGATATTATATTTAATAGGGGGGAACATACATAGTCATTGTGGAGTCATTGAGTCAATCTACAGCTGTTTGGGTTATAGTGTGTGCCCGAAGTTTCTGACATTCATGCACTCATTTAGGACTTAAACTACAAGTATAAAGACAAAAAAGGCGGGCGAGTGGTAATGAGCCCAAGCTTTGAGCATAGGATGTTTTAAAAAATGACTCTTATTGCTCTAAAAATAGGCCTATGTTTTTTGTCAAACGTGTTCAGTTTGTCACTGAAACTCCAGATCAGTAAAAAAGGACCACTTTAGTTTTCTAATAGTAACAAATGAACCCAGCTGCTGCAAAGGGCCACAGGTGGAATAGCACTGTTTGCTGTCAGTGTTCTGAGCACACAACTCCAAGCCTTTCCCACCCCCACACTATCCCATTCCATGTTCTGCTCCACCGCTTTGCTTTGCTTTGCTTTGCTTCCCTTCCCTCTGCTTCCCTTCCCTTCCCTTCCCTTCCCTTCCCTTCCCTTCCCTTTCCTTCCCTCCACTTCGTTTCCCTTCCTTTCCCTTCATTTCCCTTCCCTCCCCTCCCCTCTCTCTTTCCCTTCCCTTCTCTCTCCTCCCCACCCCCTCCCTTCCTACCCATCCCCTCCCCTCCCCTCCCCTCTCCTCTCCTCTCCTCATTTCACTTGCATGTGGACGACCATGTAGGGTTCATAATTCCTTACTGCAGTGGCAGCTCCTCCGCTAAGGCGGGGGAGCAGCGCCATACTGCCTTTTAGCAGTTCAATAAAAATAAAATAAAATTATAGGAACCTGCATTATCATTTTATTTTGTCCTTTTGCTTTGCGGGCTGCTTTGCACTCAGAGCAGGGCAGGGGAGGAGTGGTAGCTCACTCCTAAGGGGCTGATTCTGATGCGGGTTGGAAATGCTTCCCGACTGAATCGGGTTGGAAATGGTTTCCAACCCACTCGGATCGGGACAGTCCGACCGACAAAGTACAATGCATCCGGATGCTTCGGAATACGATTTGGTTGGATTCCCATTGACTTCAATGGGAGCATATGTTCCTAACCGCATCATAATTGGGCCCTGGGTCGTTCCTGATCCGATTTTGAAGGAGCAAATGCCATTAGGAGGCCTTCCTAACCGCATCAGAATCAGGCCCTAGGTGGGAAAGCTTTCCAACCCGCATCAGAATCAGGCCCTAAGTGTGCAGTGATTGTTTGGCTGGCCCTCTCGAGCTGGCCAGACAGTCATGGACACTTCGCATGTTCTCCATGCAGGCTGCATTACAGCTTGTGTGGAGAACATGCCCAGGCTCGCAGTCAGTGTCTGAGTGTAGAACCACAGCATTCAGACCAATCATAACGCTGCTAAGGCAGCGTTGTGATTGGCTGACTCAGGCCGAGCGCGGGAGTATGGAGGAGAGACACGGCTAGGTAGCGGGGTGTGAAGGTACGTTTTCCTTTTTCTTTTCTTTTTTTAATGCCCGCTTCTCCCTGCGTCCTGCCCCTAATGCTCCCTGCCCCCCCTACCTCCGATCCTGCCGTTCGCCGCTTCCTTAATGTCTTGTCTTTGCCTTTGGCGTTGTTCATCTACGGAAAAGTGTACATTAGGAAAGTTTGCTGGTGACATTTTAAACCTGCCCATTGTTACAGTAAAAGAGTTCAAGATTTTGTTGCAACACGTCGCAGAAATGCTGGAGAATGTATACATTTTCTCACGACTGTACTCAACAGATAAAAAATCATAGCTAAAGAATTCCTGTCTTGCTCATTGTGACCACTGTCCAAATGTTTAACCCATACCCAGCTTTTAACATCTGCCCAAAGTGATTCGTGGTATAATTTGTCATTCATCAGAGCCTACTTTTCTACTCCCAAAATGCAGTAATTCTGTATGTGGATCCATTTCGACTCACTTTGGTTCCATATGAAAATAAATTGAGGTAACCACGGCCATTAGAAATACATTAAGCAGGTGGCATTAAAATATACAAAGCTTGAACTAAACTCAATATGAACATTGATTTAAAACAAATGTTCTTTTGGGTACATAATACGTTCATCATTTCTCAGTGTGTTCATTGAGAAAACCCTGCATTCCATTTTCAAGACTGCCTTATGCAGCAGAAGAACTAAGTCCAATGTTACTGCAGAGTTAGTGTTCGATAGGGATGTCTTGTATATACATGTGATGCAATGCTCAGAATATGTACTTCTCCAACTAGAATGCTAGGGAATCTGCCCCTTCTGCCATTAGTACACACACACATCGCATACAAAATTCTCCAGCTCTCCCAGCCTCGCCGCAGAGTGGAACCTGCTAGTTCTTTACACACGATTGAAGGAAAGATTTCAAATTCTTCTACCCTAAAAACGCCTGAAAGACTTCTGAGAATGCAAAACCGAAATTACTCCAAAAAATAACAAATGTTACAAACGAAAATCTGAACTAAAGCAGCCTCCAGTGGAGGAGACAATTAAAGGAATGCTTCTTCCCCAAGTAAATCGCCTACGGTAAGGGCGCCAAATACCTAAAAGCATCGAGTAGCTCTCTTGCACACAAACGTCAAACAATGGGGGTGGGCGGAACTTGCGTAGTTTTACTCTGTGGAACTCCATGGAATTACATATAAACTCTACTAGATTCTGCGAGTGGTGGAATATGGCATGCTGCACTGCTCATGCTGATTTTTCGCTCCTGGAGCTTGTTCTGCACTGTAAAATCAGCGCTAACAGCATCATGTTCTGTGCTGGAGCACGCTGCTTCTTTCTGCTGCTCGAGTAGATTTTCTACTCAATTAGCAGCATCTTCAATGCAAACAATAGTGACCAGCAGTGACTGCCTGCTTTAAGAAATTGCACGGGACTCGTCCTAGCGCTCAAAGTTTCTTACTCGCGCTCGCTGACTTAACACTGCCGAGCCGCGCACGAGGAAAACTCCGCCCCGCAATCGTTTGTGGAGTTTTTCTAGAACTCCGTCCTCTACTCTAGGCATACCCACATGCATTATTGTTTCATTTTGCACTTCCTAATTTGCGAGTTTTAGGGAATCGCAAATTAGGAAATGCAAAATGGGGTGCATGTACATTTTCGCAAAATATTTGAGAATCGGTAAAAATCGAATTTTTTTCTGATTCTCAAATATTATGCGATTAGCAAAGTGCGAATTCGCAATTCCCATTCATTCCTATGAGCTAAAATGCCCATAGGAATGAATGGGAATTGCGAATTCGCAATTTGAAATCGCAATTCAGCAATGCATTTCAAGGGTGGAGAGGGGGGTCCAAATGACCCCCCCCCTTCACCCATGAAATGTACTTTTAAGTATAAGTTACATACACACATGACCTAAGGACATGTGTGCCTGTAACTTTACAGTTTAAAAAATGCATGTTTGTGCTTTTTTAAACAATTTCGCAAATTACCACGAAGTTCAACTTCGTGGTAATTTGCACTTGCAATTTCAAATTTCGCAATTTGAAATCAAATGATGCATAGCATTTTAGAAATCGCTAAATTGTGATTTCTGAAATGCTATCGCAATTTTAGAAATCGCAAAAAAGTTGCGATTTCTAAAAAAGCATGATGCATCTCAAAAAGCATTTTTGGAATCGCAAACGGACGATTTTAAGGAATCGCACCGTTTGGGATTCCAAAAATGCTTGATGCATGTGGGCCATAGTGCAGAGCAGAGTTTCCCGCCCACGCCTACAGATAATCTAGATGTACAGCAAAGCTCTGTATGGAAGACCTAGTCAGAAAAAATCTATTTTACAGAAGCAATATGATCACTAAAATTGGGTTTAAAAGAATAATGGAAACCTGCTGCAGCAGTTTACGTTGTGTGCCCTCTAACAGTTAGATGTATGGATGTAGCAGAACAGGATACATTCTAAAGAATATTGTATAGCTCCCATTAGATTGCAGCATAAATTATATGTCCAAATATAATGACCCTGGACTTATGCACAATGGATGACCTAATGATGTGGCATTGTAGACTAAATTATGCAGAACAGCCAAGTTATAAGACATTATGCAACAAAATCTTGCTTACTTATTGCAATCTATGGCATTATTTTTCTAGCTATTTTTATATGTATTGTTACAAACGGGATCCCATTACTGTAAAAATACTCAGTTTTCTTAAAACGTAGAGCTATAGATGTTCAGCTGATAGTTTTTCATAGGTAATTCACTAATATTTATTTTGGATTGCATTGAAACATGGGAACAACGTTTTTAAAACACTGTTTTGTATGATTCGAGGGCCATTTTGGGGTAAAACATGTATAATGGTACACTCGGCAGAAAACAAGAGTACAAGTCGGCATGTCTTGTATCAAATGTGCGCTCCTTTCATTGTGCATATCCCATGTTTAGTTTAACATTTGTCTCAGTTTTGAGATAAAGAACACATCATTTTCACTGTGTTTGCATTCCATTTACATTTTGAAGGCTTTTATTTCCTGCTCCAGACAAAACCTTTATCGCACTCCATCAGTTGAGGATATTCACATCAGCTGGGTACAATTCTCACCTCTCAAGTGCCTGAAAAAGGGCATTCAAATGTAGAGAAAAAACAATTATGGAGCAAAAGGCAAGTGCAGTAAATTCATAATTGTGCAGTAAACACAGCAGAATCGCATAATTTGACTGTCCCTTTCCATAGATTTGAGAAATACACAACAATGTGTATTTATTTATATGTTTAAGGGTGCTATTCTACGGGAAGGATTTGGGACATTATCTTACTGACGTTTTATTTAACCAGCATGACCAGGTTTCAAAATGTTTCTGTAAGCAGAATAGTTTTTGCTGGTTTCACAAGACCAGGTGGTTCCATACTTTCTGGAAGAGATGAACCCTTACCCCGGCCCTCATTGACCAAGTCACGATCTTTGCCAGTGACATCCTTAGAGAATCTTCAGTAGAAGGGCTGAACTTCTCTCCAAACATACCTTTTGTACCTCACGAAGGGCTCTGAATATGAAAGGTTGGTGAACGAGCAGGCAACAGAGGTGAGCTGTGGAAGGGGTACGTGTTGCTAGTTCATGTTATTTGTCAATCTTGGTCCTATGCATGCTCTGCAGTCTTGGAGATGCTGTAGCTGTGACAGCATACATTGTGGGTGCTTAAGATCTAGACTATTGCAATTTTCCGGGGTACAGCAGATGACACTTGCAGCAGAAAATGTTGTGAGGCCAGAGAAAAGAGAACAGGATGCAAAATATGAAAGTGGCAGTGGCAAGGTTTATCAATAGCCTTAAAATGAGGTGCAAAAGTGATGGCCTCATTGATAGGAACGCAATGCTTTCTGACATCTGGGAAAGAAAATGTAGAAGACCATAGCACTCCTGACCAAATGCCATAGGACGATAGATCAGGCCTTAATATATCAAACCTGCCCTGACATGCTGTGATCCTTTTTACTGCCCCCCACCTCTTCCCCTGCTTCGGTGGGATAGGTATCGGGCTCCATGCATGTTGCCATGGGAACGGACAGTCAGGGGGGCATCACTTCCAGCAGCTACAGAAAATCGATGGAGTATCTGCACCAACCCCCTGGGACTGCTGATACCTCTTGCTTTATTAATGAACCCAATCTAAGAACAAGAAATTCCGAAACCAACAGCTACTTGTAGAGCGGCGCCCGCCTTTTAATTCCGAAAATCTTTTTTCATCTCTCTTTTCAGCGAAACAAATAAATAATGAATAATCCCTGACTTTCCACTTAATCTGTGGAAAGTATAATTCATCCAGCTTGTCACTGCAACTGTGCTTTGTGTTGGCTAAATAGGTTTAAATTAAGACTGATTCCTGAAGATTTAACTCTGATTCTCCTACCAGCCTTGGGCTTCTGGGTGTGTTTTAGTAAAAGAAAGAAAAGTACATTCCGTGTTTATTAGTTCTGCCACCTTCTTGCCGGCATCATGGAATTATTCTGTTGCCCATTCTTTGTTCTCGCCTTGTACTCTGGACACACCCAGAGGTATTCTGATGTTCTCTCAGAGTAGAACAGAACAGTGCTGGAAATTACTTGGTTTAACAAAACAAAAAAAACTCAGTTCCTATATATATATATATATATATATATATATATATATATATATATATATATATATATTTTTTTTTTTTTTAAACCCAAAGGTTACAGGGAAGTTATAGTTATTTTCAGATTTTACACACGCAAAACCATAGAAATTCAACAGTTATAGAAATCTCAACTATAACTTTTTTCCTAAGGCAGTTCTAACTCATGCCCCAGCATGCACAGTTTTCTCATCAATAATTTGACAGAAAATGGTACGCTGATATTATCAATGATGTCATAAGTGATGTAATATGCAGTGCTTGGCGAGGGCGCAATTTTTAGTTACCTTATGGCATGAGTTATAGTTACTTAAGATAACTATAACTGCTGATTTCCTATGGTTTTGTGTATGTAAAATAGAAACCTAACTATAGTGTCCCTGTAACCTTTGTTTTTTTAGTGAATTTGAAAGACTTTTTAAATTCTATTTCCTAACTATAATGCCCCTGTAACCTTTCATTTTTTCATTGAAATTCTAGTTTTTTTTAATGAAAGTAATATTTGATTACCATATTTTAATCCAACCCCATGTGGCAGGCGGTTGGCCCTAGGGCCTAGCCTGTGGCCAGGCCCTGTGGCCATCCGCCTAAAGCAGAGGTCTTCAATCTGTGGAGCACAACCCACATGGGGGTCGTGGAGTCCTGGGAAGGGGGTCGCATATTCCCCAGATTCACTTGTGTCTGAAATCCAAAATGTTTGCCTTCATTTTGAAAAAAGAACGCTGTGCTAGGATGGCTAATTTAGATTGTTATTAACTGAAGTTTTATCAATTGACTCTCTAGTGCTGTGAAAAGCTTATGTGCCAGGGTGCCTGCTTGCCTGAATGAAATGCAAATGTGCCTATCAGTTAATCTGCACATGTAAAGGGTTCTAGGGAGCAGGTACTGGCTTTAATTGTTAAAATCACTCCAAGCTTTATGATGTCAGATATTTTTTTTTGGAGTGGTAGTACACATAAATAACAACTGGGCTGTGAAGTGCTTGCTTTTAGTTTTAGCTGCATTTACACAGCCATTAGTACCCCTTAAGAGGTGTTGAATTGGCAGTTATGTAAAAATAACTACATTTTGGAAGCACTATTTTATTGTAAACAAATGTGCAGGTTTGTAGCACTCTATCCTACACTGTGTGTAATGCAAATATAAAATAATGACTTGCATATTTACAGTGCTTTCTGTCATAGGCTGTGACCTTGTAGCACTAAAATACGTGCCCCTATTCTCCACTGCACCAATCAAGATTTAATTCTGTGGCTCTCTGGTTACACACAGACCTCTGCAGTGCATTATCTAACAGAGGTTTCATAATGTACTAGAGTGCATTTCCCACTGAGTAACAACTTTTAAATCTATTTTTCATCATGCTGCCCATTATTTTATAAGTAGATACCTGATGGCGAAGAACCTAAAAAACATACAGAATATTTTGGGGCTTATGTATGAGAGGCTTGCATCTCCAGAGCATCACCTTTTTTGACACTCAGGCGGCGCAAGCGTCTCAACCATACCTATGAGGCGATGCAAAGTCACCCTGTATGACTTTGCATGGCCTCATTGATATAGCAGCGCGAGTCACTGCATTGCCTTACTCTGCTTCAAGGGGGGTTTCCATGGGCTTTGCGTGGGGTTCCCAAGCAACACCCACAGATTTTGATGCTGCCCCATATTTACAAAATCAAGTAAACCTGGGGCAGCTCCAAAAGTGGACCCCTCCCCAGCTGCCTCAGAATTAGTAATGCTGCAGCAGTGTACCTTTGTACAGCCTCTGCACCATTAGTGAAAGCACCTCCAATACATGTGGGTGATCTAAAGTGAGTAATGCCGCTAACCCTAGAAAACATCTGTTCAAATCAAGCACTGCAGGAAGGGAATCAACCTCAATCAGGTGTCGCCGTAAAGGGGGGGGTTGGGATGATGAGGTGTGGGAGGCTTTGAGATTCTAAAGAGACTCCTTGAGGTGTAGTACATGGGTTGAGGTCATGATGAATCTTTAGAAAAATGAGGTAGCAGTGAAGCTTGATAGATGAAACATCACACAGGTAGGAAAGTAAGGAGTTGGTCCTGATGCTGGATGAAGTTTAAGGACTAGCTTAGTAGAGTGGTTATGCAGTGATCAAGTCAGCATTGCACTAGTTTGTCGGTTCGGATTTTGGTGTTGTGGAATCTGAGGTAAGGGTACATGTTAGAGGTTTAGTGCTTGGGTCCAATGGGGCTATTGAGCTCACCAGCGACGGCTCGTGGAGGGAGTTACGGTGGGGCAGGAGGGTGGGGAGGGGGAGGGGCAGGGTGGAGGTTGCTAAAAACCGGCATATGGATAATTGCAGGTAAGTAAACAATTTAATTAATAAAACGAATTTCGTAGTGCGCCTTGCATCGCAAAATGCAATGCAGTGCGAGCTACGAAATTCGTTTTATTAATTAAATTGTTTACTTACCTGCAATTATCCATATGCCGGTTTTTAGCAACCTCCGCCCTGCCCCTCCCCCTCCCCGCCCTCCTGCCCCACCGTAACTCCCTCCACGAGCCGTCGCTGGAGCTCACTATGGCTAACATTTCATTTCAGTACAGTACAGTACACTGCGTCAGTAATGATTATATTGTATTTCTATGTACTTTGTATGCATTACCACATGAACAGTGAGCTTTTTCACAAAATGTTTTGGCTTGGTCATGGATTGGATCAGTCTCAGCTCTGTAAAGAGGTTAATTACTAAATGAACAAATATAACAGCATTACTCAGAATTATTTCCATTATTTACAAAATATTGGTGAAATTGTAAGATTTGGGTTAATTTTGCCTCACAAGCATTCTCCAACCAACTAAAATGTGAATTAATTTACTTTCCATGATGCAGAGCCAAGCCTGAATTGTTGGAATGTTGTTTCTTTAATTGCTCTCTATAAAATACTGCATGGTTTGATGAAAAAATGTGTCATCAGTACTTATATTATTGATGACCTGTTAGCTTCAGTAAGGCAGAAAGAAGCCATAAATTGGTTGTGAAAGTGGATCAACAGCAAGTGGACATAAATTATGTAGTAATACGCCACACATTCGAAATTCTCTTTATACAACTTGGTATATTCTTTTTTACCCCTGATTTTTTATTTAGAATTTTTAACACTCATCATTTCTGCTTTTATAAACTGCATTAATTACAAGCAGTTATCATCACCTCCCTTATACCCAGTTTGGGATGTGCACTGCCTGCAAAAACATCTATGTCACTAACGGCAATCATCCCAGCTTTGTTTCTGTTTTCTTATTAGTTTGAGCATAAAAGTTGAGTCCGGATCCTGCCTGAGACTAAGCCGAAAAGTTTCCATCATCTCCTTATTTAGATAGCAGCTCTAGCCCAGTGAGAGAAGAGTTAAGCGATATATATCTTACGGCTTCATTAAACCAGAAATACAGCATGCTTTAAGAGGTGATACCAGATTTTATACCCATGTCTATAGTGGATTATACTATTATGTACCCCATGGGCACAGTGCCATCTGACTTACAGATTCAAATTATATTGTGGTAAACACACCTGTCCAAATGTATTCACTGTTTTTTGATTCTGTATAATTTACTGCATAATTTTGTTCACCCAAAACACAATGTAGTATCCAGTGAAAGAAACATATCCTAGCTGCATTCTTGTAAACTTTTTTATTGATCGCAGAAATCTATAAAAACACATGTTGCAAATTTTGTGTTTGATGAATTTTTACGTCTAGGATTGCCATAAAAAACACCATACTTGAAATAAGTTAGATCGGATGTGGATAATAATAACAATAAATCCAATGTTCTGGTAATACCTTTTCTTGCTTTCTCTTATCCTTTTTATACGTCTCTCTCATTGTCTGTTACTTTCTCTCTACCCCTGCCTTCTGTCTCACACACCTACATAAACACAAATACACACGCTCATCCTCTTAATCTTTATCTTGCTCCCTATTTCTACCTCTCTGTTGTTCTCCCCGTCTCATGTCTCTTCCACACTATAACCTTTAGCATTCCCACTTACTGAACACAGCCCACCAGACAGACCACAACCTCTAAGTGAAATGATCTTGCTTTCATAGAGCATGACTTAAATATTATTCGTCCATAATTTAAATATAGGAAAGTATTTATAGACACTTTGATTGACCCTATAATGAATTAGCCAATGGAAGAGAAACACTTTAGGGTGATATTAAAGAAAACATCTGAGGGGAGCATCCTGATTGCTTACATGATATTTAAATGGTTTAATTTCAAAAGGACAAAGCAGACTTTTGATTTGTCCTGACCTGTTTGTATAGTTGCAACCTCGCTCTGATTCTGGGGTACTTTAAAATACACAAAAAATCCAGGAATTGTTATCTATAATATTTCTTTTTGTAACATCAGGTCATTGACTAAAATGCTAATTTTGCTTTTTTCTATTATACTAGCAATTTTCACATACAAGTGCTAGCTATTTGGCAACCGCTCCTGTAAGTGACTGTGTAGTTTTCTGTCTAATGCTTGGCATTTTGAGATGTAAATATTATGGAGCAGTGAAAAAAGCATCTGTGTCTGTAAAATTTTTGTCTACAAGTAGAATTTCAACTCCCTACCATAAAGACGCCGTCCAAGTGAAAAGTGAAGATTTTTACTTGCTCTGCCCCGCAACACAAAGTGGAACTATTGTGGCAAAATCTGCAAAAAACACAGAAGGCGGCCACGGAGCTGTTTTAAAACCCACGAGTACTGGAGTCCAGGGAACTGTTTAAAGGTCCAAGAGTCCTTGCACCGCAAAATGAAACAAAACCACTAAAAGTACAATTGAGCAAATGGGAACACATTTTTACTTGGACAGAGTGATCCTGTCTCTACCACTCTGAAAGCAATTTTCTTTTAGGGCGGAAATCCTTGTCCACACTTAGGTGGCATGTTTCAGGAACCCTATGAGGAAACATGTCACCATATGTGGATGAGGGTTTCTGTCCTAAAAGAAAATTGTCTTCAGAGTGGGAAAGGCATGATCACATTACCCACATTAGGGCTGTGTTCCAATTTACGCAACAGACCTGGAGTAAACTTAGTGGGTTGGTTGCACAAGTTTTTGCGTAAGTGGAATCTTTCCCTATGTCTGTTCCAGAGCGTAACAAAAAGAGCCAATTCATTGTAGCTGACCTGTTCACTGCTGCGCTAATTAATTATTTTTTCTCAATAAAATAAATCTGGAGTGACAAGGGGTGTATCCATTTCAGAGTTTATAACTGTTGGAGTTTACTTCAACTGGCAATGAATACCATTGTTTTGCTGCTTTCTTTGGGGGAAGAATTAATGTAATGTTGCTTGTTATGTTTTGCCAACCAATTCTTTTTTTTCACGTTACAAAAGTAATTTATGCTTTGAAGATATTGCCTTGTAGAAATTGAAAGTGATGTAATCTCAACTTTTTAGGATTATTTAGCCTGTTGCCACAGTTCATGATGAATATTAGGTTACAGATTTAAACTCAGTCATGGGCGGCTCAGTATTCTTTAGTACATTTGAGATGAGTTACACTAACAATGATTGGGAGAAGATGGAATAGTTATTAAAATTGTCCTGCTGGAATGTGAAATTGTGACGTGCATGTTAAACCCACATTCATGCAGCAACCAATCGGACCATTTAGTATGGGTATACGCATTTTATTTCCCCAAAATGTACATTTACATTTCCTAGAGCAACTAGTAAATCGGACAGCTGTAATTAACTTGACAGCTTTCAAACGCCTGTGGAACTGGCAAGATTTTTGGGACAAGAGGAGATTTTACCCAGGTGATTTTCCTAAGAATTTCTTTAAAAATGTTGAATAATAAATAGTAACATGCTAACAATACTGTGCCAAAGTATAGCAAAATGAGTGCATTAATGTTAAGAAAATGTTCCAAAAACAAGCAATGAAAAAGTAAAACATATAAAAATGGGTTTGGTTCTTTAGGTATTTGAAAAATAAATTTCTGAAAATGTGCAAAAATATACTTGCAAAAACCTCTGTAACATAAACCTAAGTAGAATATGAAAGAGTAAAACAGAACAAATTAAAAATCAAACCCAACCCTTAACAATGGTGGGTGTTAACTGAGGGGTTTGCACTGCCTATTTTTTTTTCATAAGAGCGAAGTTCCACCATCCTGGGAAAAGCAGACAACATGTGGGGAGTGTCAAGAGGAATAAAATAATGTATGTCAATTGCTGGGGAACATGGGTATGTCTTGAGTTTCAGGACAATAAACTTTTTCAAGCGCTCAGTGCATATATACTTTTCAGGATAGGATGTATTGAAAAGTATATCCGCGAAAACCCCGCTATGTATCTGCCAGAATCCTTATTACATGTACCCTTATAACTGGGAGTGCCAGCAGAAGGAGGTCAGTTGCGCAGATAGATAGTACACATGCTCAGAAGGCCGTGACTTTAAATGGGTCCTCCTGTCATTAGCATCTTGCTGTAGATACACCACACTGCTTATTTACATCTACATCCTCATCACTTCAAGTTTCAAAAGAACGAAAAATTTATTTTTTTACTCAATATCTATAGAAAATGTAGTTCTCTGCAAACAAAATCCATTATTGGATTGTATTTTATAATTCTTCTTATTGTTTGGATGGATTTTATGATTTAAAAAAACTAGAGACATTCAAGTGTATTATAATAAATTGCATTGCATTGTGTTTCTGCACATGCATTACACCATACTGTGCATCACTTAGTGGTACAGGGCTTCACTAACACTTTTAAAAAAAGGTATACAATAAAATACATACGTAAAGAGATGCTGGTTCAAAGTTACAGGACAAACACACGCTAAAAGTAAACTGTATTTTCTTCTTTACATGTTTTATGTGAATTCAATACAGTAAACTATGTGGGTGACAAGTTTAATGAGGTGTGCAAATGTGTATTAGCAGTGCATTAAATCAGGGGCTGAGTGGGATGTACTCATGCTTGCAATTGATCCCTTAGAAGTATCTTAACTTGGGCATTTGAGCTTGTGGTTGCTGATGGTGTGTTCAGCATTATTGCCACATTCCGAATTCTTAGTAACAAATTGAATTCAAATTCTGGGATTATTGAAGGCATTGAAGTTAGGCGCTGGTGCTATTATACTATGAATTAGGTAATATCTATTATTAACTGCAGGAGAAATGTGCCAGAAGCTGTCGTTCAAATCAAAGTACTGTTTCACAATAAATATTAACTGTTGCTCGTTGTTATTATGAATGGGAGCATTATTGTCAGCACTTGAGTCCATTGTGGGGATTAAAGTGGTTTTCTAGGTTTCTTGTGGGCACTGAGGTCTGATCCTGTGTCTTTTTTTGGAGCGTTCGCTTCTCCTTACCTGTTTTATCTGGACTCTGAACTGTTGTGGGCACTGAAGTGACGCCTGACTGGACTGCAGATTCCAGTCTGTTGCTGCTTCTGGGCACCACCACTGATTTAGCACAAAACGTCAGTGGTCTGGGTCATAAAATATTTGTCCATGAGTAAGTGTTACTTCCTCCTGTATATCCAAGATCCTGATGAACGCAAGGCAGGAGTACTCTTTGGCGCAATTGACGACAGAATTATGACGCACACTCGTAAAAAGAAGCGTCTATTGATCCCCAGACATTGGTTCAGGGCTGGGGTGGCGTTCTTGGCAGGGTGTGCAGAAAGGAGATCCTGCAGGCTAGAAGGATAGACGAATGTGTGCTGTGTCTTTATTGACATTTCTGTGTAAATAAAATGTGCAAGGGGCCATCATCATGCTCAGCGGCCCGGGCGGGAGAGCTGCTTTCAATACACGTCGCGGCCTCCATTTCTAAGATTGCTCTTTGCTTTATGAGGCTTTTGCAAAGAATAAAAAAACACACATCTGTTTCTTTACGAGGCAAATGCATCTAGAAATACAAGTGTGAGGGATTGTAACACTTCCCCTCTTCCCAGCATTAATCTAATTGCTGCTAAGCTACATGGAAAACCCCACGTCTCGGCTTGACAGGAGTAAAGTTACATCCAACCGGCAGAAAATTGAACTCGCCACTTAAGAAAATTGGCTACCAATTATGTGTCAGATGCACTAAATTCAGACCAGCACCGCTTCTGGTAAAATCAAGAAAACACAGGGTTCTTATTTGTCACGTTGGGAAGAGGCTAATCTGTTGAATGATTCAGGGCAATAAAACAGGAGACGCCTCTTCTCCATAAAAAGAAAACCTGCTCGGGCTGTACCGTCACCCTACAGTCAGTACCAGCCAGGCGGGAGCTCTAATGTTTTTGTAACAGAAAACGAGGAAACAAACTGGAATAAAATAGGTACCTGCGTAGCCCTCATCTCGCTTCTCGGACAGGCACCAGTGGGTTGATACCCTGTGTTTTGGCATTGCCCCTCCTGCAGCATTCTGTGGTTTAATGAAGCTGATAAAGTGCTCGGGTGTGTCATCGGGTGCAGCTCCAACATCAGAGCTGAGTAATGATGCATCTAAGCTCCTGTTGGGACCTATGACGATCTGCACAGAGTATTTCATGAGGGGCTGACATAAACTGCATGTCAGGATAATTGTTCAAATGAAATCATCTTTCTTTAAATATTGGATTTGGTGCCACAGTCAGTGGAGTTTGGGGACAGCCTCTTTATTACCATAGTATTGTCACCCAGCTCCTTATCACGCTGGCTGATGTGCGCCCTTGAATGAACCTATTCAGTCTTTCACAGCACAGCCTTTACAGAGGAGGCTTCACGACTCCATATATGTTCAGACCAGGCTTAATACAATCTACAGAGACTGATGTATACCCCATGCTTTCTATGGTATTTTGGGCCCTGGAAATTGCAATTACAAGTGAAGCAATGCTGAGCACGTGGGGAATGTTAAGCATGCTTTTAAAGTGTATTTTATTCCATTTGTCCAGAAGATCATATCCCACGCACCTTGGAGATTTCCTATCCACTTCAGTAGTGGGAAGGTTCCTAGTCTGGGGAGACCGACAGGGAGCATGCTGGGACACCTTTATGCTGGAGTGGTAAGCAAACACAATAACGCCTAGCTGGAAGACCTTCACCTACTTCCTTTCTCCTTTTAGCTGAGTCTCGTAGGTGCTTGGCCCCATGACCTATGTTTCCCAGCCTTCCACATACAAGTTCAAGTTCAAAAGACCTTTATTCGAATTTGATAAAATTCATAAAAGTACCGAACACAGCAAAAACACACATATACATATAATACAAAACAATTAAATAAATAACATTCCATAATAACAAAGTAGTTCATACAGTGATTAAGCAGTAAATTTCATTATCTAATAAAGTTTTTGCAGTAGTATCATTATGACTGATTCTGATTTCAGGGACTTTCCATTGTCTTGCGTGCACGTATGGCTAGTCTTAAAAAAGTGCTGGTGCGAAAGGTCAGTTCATCAGTGTCCAGGGTAAGCAGCAACATATAGGATTCCTGAAGTGTGAGAGGTCTGAGTTTTCTAAAATATGGGGTTAAAAGCCATTTGATATATCTCACATAAAATTTGCAGAAAAACAGAAAGTGCAAATCGTCTTGAGTGCTTATACCATCGCAAGGGCAGGGGGTAAGATCTGTGCAATGTCGGTACCCCAAGGGAAAGGACAGCAAAAATTTCACAGTTCCTGCCCTTAGACGAAATAATAAAGATCGCTCCCAGTTTGACATGGGAAGTGAGAGGTAGGGCGGCATAATTTGCATACAGAGACCATTTCCTATGTATTTCTTAACCCTTGATTTCTGAGATTCTCTTCCAAGCCGTTCATTACGGTAAAGTGCATAAAGTGCCTTTTGGACCTCGAATTTATCCTTTAGTTCGATAGCCGTTGGATCAGTGAACAAGATACCTCTACCAATTTCATTAAATGTTTTAAAAACTTCTTTGAACCAGGGGAACTGCATGCCATTTTCACAGTTTAGGCAATCCTTAATGATGTTTTGTGTAAGGACAGCCGCATCATTCCTCCAGATTCTAATCCAGAAGAGAGCTGGTCTTGCTTTGATAAAATCATTTATGAAGGGGAGGTTGAGTTCATTATGACAGATAAAATCAGAAGTGGAGATCGGTACACCCAGCAATTTTCTGCAGAAACGGTTTTCCTCTCTTTGGATACTAATGCTGCTGACCGATCCCCATACTTCGGCTCCATACGTGGCAACAGGAGAACACTGTAATTTAAAAATTTTAACAATAGCCTTTGTGGCGCCGATTTTCTTTGGGCGGGTTAACATACTTAAGGTTACTTGATTAAAAATGTCTTATTTTATTGCTTTCAAATTTGATCCCCACCTGACCAACGACTGGACATCAAAAGATCATGGTTAATGCCAAACCTAAAAAGGTTAGAATTTTTTTTCTGTTAACATTTCATTGTTCTAGTTTTCTTAAATATTTCCCATAATCTTCACAGAATTCTAATTGAAATACTCAGAAACAATCCATTTTTTGACATTGCACGTGTAAGACATCAAACGAATCCCTCTAGTCTCACCTTGGGTGGACTTTTCCAGGTCGGTTACAGTCACAAATGAACGTATGGTTCATTTGTGACCGTTGTTTAACCTGTTTGCAGGTTTTTACACCTGTTTCCTGAATTCAAAGGCACATGTGGGACCATCATTGTGTTAGCTTTGTCACTCATGTTGCTACAGGAGAAAAGTGGTGTTGTAATTCGGTGCTTCTGTATGCTAATGCAACATATCCTGCGTATTCTGTATCAAGTATTTCCGAAGTTTTAGCTGTTCTGGTTTAATCCCTATTTGTATTCGGGGTACCCTGCACATTTACTGGACTTTTCTCTCTAATTGGTATAAAATACTGAAAGATTTAGTTTTCTTTCATAGAGTTTATGGACATTCTAAGCCCAGATATGAGGTCTAAGTTATTTATTGCTTGCAAGGTATGTGAGGCGGATGGAGCCCACGCTTACAAAAGGCTGTGGATAGCCATTGTAGATGAGTGCACAGTAAGAGCCAATGAAAGAAAAGAAGACTGTATAGTGCACATTGCAACTTCTTCCATTCCCTGCATTTCCAATGTACAGTTCACTGAAGAACAGAGAGAATAAAATGTGATGCACGAAGAAACTGATTCTACCCTAGCCTATGACTCCATCTGTGTACTCTATGCAGCCTTGCTGTTCAGGCATCATGCCTCTCAATGACCATAGTTAGACTAGAATTTCTATATTTCAATTCTTATTTTTGAGCAAGAGAACTACAACTCAATCAAACAACATTGTGTTTAGGTCTGCCTTAGAGCAGCGCTCCAGAGAGTAGCGTGTTCTTTACTTTTGAACATACAGAAAATATTCAAAT
Source organism: Lissotriton vulgaris (assembly GCF_964263255.1). Taxonomy (NCBI): domain Eukaryota; kingdom Metazoa; phylum Chordata; class Amphibia; order Caudata; family Salamandridae; genus Lissotriton; species Lissotriton vulgaris. Next base: position 849,296,155 of record NC_141695.1, read on the forward strand.
GAAGGCGGGGCAGGCGGCATGAGTACCCCCCTGCGGAGGATCCAGATTTACTAGGGAATGGCCATTCCAAATTCACCTTAGGAAAGACCTCCAGTGACAAAAGTGTTTCTCTTTCTGTATATGAAATATAATAAATGTTAAACTTCACTAAACCCACCTTCTGACACGATTCCATGGAGAAGGGTGCTCTTGGTTCAGGTTAGAAACGCCACCTTGGATAATTTGTGGCGCACACTGGGATACTGGAAGGAATGAACCATAGGCTACAAGACACATACCATTTATTTACCTGACATTTCATCCACTTCCATTTCCTCGCTGTTTTTCTTTGCCTGCGAGTTCCCTATGGAGCTTTTTTTTCGATATTGTTCCTGTCTCCATCACATTGTTGTGATAATTTCCGTGTGTCTAAGGCTTTTTTATCAACTATTTTTTTTATATAAGTAGCTGTAAAGTAAACCTATTTACTGTCCCTAAATGTACCCCTTAACTTTGTTTACTGTTTTGGTAAATTGCATTTAACATAAATGCAAGACATTTCTTATCCATTGGTCCTAACTTTTACATATTATCTTAACTTTAAATACGTGTAAATATTAATAATTCTATGTAGTTCATTTTTTATTATTTTCACTATGTTTAGTTGTATTGTTTAGTAATTAACGGACCTTTATATTCAATTGTATGTAAGTTAAATAGATTATGTAGTGGTTCAGCTTCACTCTTAATAGAAAATACTTTTTTAAGTTAATAACTTTTTTGTTGTTTGTCAAATGTACACAAAATCTTGTGCACCACTAGTCAAACTACCTCATGTTTTACATGTCTAGCTTCGTGCTATTGGTGCAACAGAAAAAAAAGTCAAAAGGGGTGCTAGGGACAAAAATCATACAGGACTATTTTCAATTTTAGAAACACAATATAGTGGTGCGTCAGTCTTGGGGTACATTGTGTGTTGCATGCCATAACGGCGGATTCAGTGTTTACATTGTTTATATGGTGTACCAGAACTAATCTTTCAAATTAATTTTATATTGCACAGTGGCAGTTGCCACTGTGTTGTTCAGGTTCAGCCACATTATCCATTGAAGCAAATTCTTTTGATTCCCCTTTAAGTTTTGATTCAATGGACCGATCTGCTCCAAATTTAGTGGTCGCTTTGTATAGTCAACTAAAGTTTGGCTTGATGTTTTTCAGACAGACGTATCTAGTGCAAAACAGGTTAAGGCCGAGGGATGAAAAAATATGTGGGTCCTTATTTTAGTTTCTTTGGGAAATTTTGCTTCCACCCACATTCAAAACTGCTGAACGAATTTGCACAAGGCTTAGCATGATAGTAGAACTTAAATCAGAAAACATATATTGGCATTTTTAAATGCAGAGGATTCACAGATCCGATCTGCAAAGGTCTGCGATCCCAAATATAAAACTAATAAAAGGTTCTGATCGGATGAGTAAGTCTTTTCTCCTATCTTCCCATTCAGGCCAGTGGTTCCAGTGTTAGAACTGTAGATCTGAGTACTCTGATTGGCTGGCCGCAAGAGAAACACTTCTCTCACAGCTGCCATTTCAGGATCCTGGCACATTCCTGGTATCATGAAAAAAAAATCAAAGGCAACTTAAGTGGCCAGGTAGAGCACACCTAGAGGTCCATACCTTGGTGGGAGACTCCTAAGAGGGGGGCCCTATGGTTTAAACTACCAACCCATTCCTCACTGTTTGGGTATTGGCATGTATGGCTTTAGAGCCCTTGGGAGGATGCTCTTGAGTCACAGAAGCTTGCCCTGGGTTTGCAACTCCCACGCATGGCGCTTGGCCTGAGTCTGCAAATCCAAAAATAGAGTTTAGACTATGTGGGCCAACCATTATGCGCAGAAGGAGTTGACTGCTGGCAGCGGGATAAGTGCAGGACCTGGCCATATACCCTGTTGCCAACCCCCACTGTGCATGACCAAAGATCTGTAATACAGTATTTAATGAAATTGTTCAGTGTATGGAGGACACATGACTCGCACTGCTTTATAGTTCACCCCTCCCATTTATTTGAAGAAGTTCTCATGCTCTCTGGGTCTTGCAGTTGGTACACTATTATTACTTGACAACATGCTGATATTAGAGAACTCCCACAATTAGTTTCAACACCAAATGATCTCTCTCTGGTTTGTGTTCTACACAATGTGCTGCATTGTTGGCTTAGAAATATACAATGGCTATAAAAACACATACATTCGCATAATAACAGTGCAGGGAAAAAGACCCCAGTATTGCTTACCTCCATCACCTGAGTGAAGCTATTCTTGTCAAATATTGAGTGCTTGTACAATGTTCAGGGACGTATATGAGCAAAGTGGGGGAGGGTGTACTAGAGTAAGGAATGGAACCCGGTAGGACTGGCAGAAGCAAAGGCAGTGCCTATAGGTCTAGATTTAATGTGTTTAACGCATGCAGCCTTAGCTTGTTAGAGTGATACACTCAAGAGGGAGCCAGCAGGAGCAGACAGAGACGCCTATAGTTCTAAAGGAAACCCTCATGCAATTTAGTGCAGGTTCTGGAAAGGCACCAGAACGATAAACCCAGATAGATAATAGCTTGAGGTGGGAGATGAATTCATTTGCTGGGGTGAGGCAAGTTGAGATTGACAACGGACAACAAGGGGCGGACCCAAAGCCCACCCTATATTGCCAGCAGTAAGATTGTTTGGAGGCTGCACTGTCAAAACCCAGACCTACAAACATGGACGTCATTTAGGGGCTGCAAGGGACCACATCTGCAACTCCTGACTTGCCCCATGCGACCCCTGGACCTGCATGTGCAACCCTTGGCCTCAGCGGTAGCAAAATCAGTGCCAGAAACATAGGGACAGCTTGTCCTTATTAACATCGGTTGGGGCTCCAATCTCCCTGTTTTTTGTAATTTTCTTTTTACACTAATAGTGAATTATATTATCAATTATTAGTGTGATAAAATGGAGTACAATTAGCTGTAATGTGTTCCGCCCTGGCAGCAGAGGTAAGGAGAACAGTCTTTTAAATGTATGTCGTGTGCATGCATACAGGTGAGAGCATGTTTATGTGAGAGAGAGTTTGTATGTTAGGAGTTCGCAGAGTTTTTCCCACTTAGGGCTCTGTGTGGAGCGGGGAATTCCACAAAACTCCACGAAGTGATGCATAGCAGAGTTTTTCTCTTGCGTGGCTCCCTAACTGTAATTTGGCGAGCGCTGGCGAGACAAAAATTGCGCTGGACCTCCTCTCAGCGAGATTGCTTAAAGTGAGCGATCGTGGCAGGCCGTGACTGCTTGCATTGACAAACCTGCTGTTTGCGTTCAGGAAGCTGCCACTCGCGTAAAATCTCTACTCGAGCTGCAAAAACCAGCAACGCCTTCCGGCATTACACGGAGTGCCATTCGTACTGATGTTACAGCATGGGACAAACTCCTTGTGCATAAAATCAGTGCAAGGAGCCCGTCTTAACCTCATAGATGCTATTAAACATCTCTCCCCAGTGCTGCGCTGTCCATTGGAACTAGTGCTGTATGGACGTCCAATGGTCGTGCGCAGCACTGGGGAGGTAGTGCTGCCGTCGGCCAATGCACCGAGGCAGCACTTAAGGGGTTAACAGCCCGTCTTAACATACTCCGCCACTGGCGGAACTCTGCGGAACGCGGCAGAGTTTTTCTGTCACTTCACAGAGTTCTGGGGAGTAAAACTCCACGAACTCCACCCAGGCCTAATGTATATGTGATTCTGTATGATTGTGTAAGCACGTGTGCGTGACTAAACGTAAAGGTCATAATACATGTGATGTCACTTCAGCTATCCCCGGCCTTTGGTTAATTGATGTTCATGCCTGCAAAGGTTACTTCGGCAGTGAAAAGTTTGGACTTTGCACTGGGACTAACAGGCATGGCCAGGTCTGTTGCCATGTCTGTTTCAGGATTTTTAAATGGGACTAAAATGATACCAACATAACAGTATACACTGTGTCAATGCTCCCTCTTCTCCACACTATTAAATATTTAAGCGTATCCTTCCGGTGCTTCGCAGCAAAGTCATAGATAATTTTCTATGGAGCTAAGAGCCCGGTGTGCAGTCAAGCATGCTAGGTCACTGTACAAACTGCTGTTTAAGGTTGGTGCAGGGTTCCTCAGGCCCACAATGTGAGCCAATTTGAAACATAAATACGGAACTAGTGAGAATGGACAGGCTCTCAAAAGGAGGGGTGCAGGAGACTTCATTTACAACTTTGTTTCACTGATTGTGGAAGGAACCCTGAGGATGCAAGGGGCAAATCCCGCAAAGATCTTGCTGTTTAGCAGAAAAGACTGTTTAGCAGATGGACCAGGCTATACAGAGCTACATCACAGTGAAAGAAGAGTTCCGGCACCTTGCGAGGCAAAGAGGTAGTTTCTTTTGTGCTTTATCGATGATAGCGCATTTTGCTAAGGACTCTGTAATGCCATTTCACTAAGTGAGAGCAGTAGGAAATGGAATATTTTGCTGTGCTGTAAGAGTGAGCCGCAGATCAATAGTAGGGACAAATTCTGCAGTTCTACCATACCAAGCATGTTGCCTTTGGGTTCCATGTAGGAGGTACAGATTGTACTGTAATGAAAATCCGAGCAAGCAACCTTCGGGGGGAAGGCAGGTTCTGGTGTGTTCTGTGCTAACATTCTCCATTTCTTGCGTTGTTTTCCATTAGCAGAACCATGATTGGTATAGAGGCCACTAATATGATCCAATAATAGATCTATATCCAGTGGAGGGCATATACCTGTTCAGTTTTTGTGTACCCACTTCCCAAAAAGGTAACTGGCTAAAACCATAAGATTACTTTAAAAGCAATTTAGAAACGTGATTCAAAGCTAGATGGTTCCAAAAGTTTTTCAGCACTTATGACCCTAAATACTTGAATACTTAGCATAGGTCTTAGCCTAAATTGACTGTGCAATAATCCTAAATAAACATAGATATTTTACCTATTATTTCTTTCGTGTTATTTCTGTGCCACCTTATCTTTTGAAACGGTCTCTACGTTATAGTTCCAGAGACCAATTTCCTGCATAGGTACTTAAGCTAACAGTTAGCCTCCTCTCCTCTTTCTCCTCAACTTCACAATGCCGCTCAACTGTGAATGAGAGCTTTATAAAATGAAGCAAAATAACATGCCAATTAAGACCAAATATTAAGGTCATGGACCAAAATTAGACCAGCTCGTCATGAGGCACAGCACCACCGTGACTCATGACGAGCTGGTCTTGTCACGAGCACCCCGGCGCCGTGCTCACCCCCCCACCCGCACCGTGGGGGAATTACCCCCCGCAGCGAAGGGGTTAAAGATTTGGGGAGAGAGCAGCCGCAGTGGTAATGGGTGTACCTGCAGGGCAGTGATGTGGGGAGGGAAAGGGGCAGGGTCAGGGTGGGGGGTAGTAATCTATGAAATACGGAGCTTTACAGGTAAGTAAACATATAAATAAATAAAACGAATTTCGTTGCGTGCACTGCATCCCCAAATGCGATGCAGTGCGCGCAACGAAATTCGTTCAATTTATTTATATATTTACTTACCTGTAAACCTCTGTAATCCATAGATTACTAACCCCCACCCTGCCCCTCCCCATGTCACCGCCCTGCCGGTACACACATTACCGGCCGCGGCTAGGAGAGAGTGGAACATTGGGGCAGGGTTTTAAGTGGGATGAAAAAACTGGAGGGTCTCTCAAAGGGGCGTGGCCAGTGTAATTAGGGGCGTGGACTTAAAACATGAACTTTCAAAATCTGTGTTTAGCATAGTGTATAATATACATGTATTTTGCTGTTTCTGTCATTGCATCTAGATATGCGATACAAGTAACACCATACCTACAACAAGTAAGGAATATTGGCTTTGTCAATCGTTATTAGTTGCATAAGATAAATAAGCTGCTACTATGGCTTGTTACATATAATATTGAAAAAGCTTCCAATTAAAGCCCTGGTGACCCTACCACAATGTTGCTTTTCTTGCGTTTCAGAAAGAGAAGGGAAATCCAGAGAGAAAATGACTCTTTAAAGGATTTCCCTTCCCCCACAACTCACCTGGCATGACGTCATGCCGTAACTTCTCCACTAGTGAGAAGTGAGCAGTGTGAGCAGCACACATCGATGTGCCTGCTGTCTCGAATCGGGTCTCTATCGGGCTGTTTTGCGCCCTGGCACTACAGTGCCAACAAACTGCTGTCACTGCAGTCCGGACACAAAATGGACCGCCTGTGCCAGGGCTCAAAACAGAGCCCGATAGAGACCCGTTTCGAGGCCCCCTGAAAAAACTGCCGGTGCTCAGACCCCTTGAGACCCGGCCCACTTAAAGCCCTGCATTATGGTACTCCTTGGTGGTGAGAGGAGTGGCTGGAAACAGCTTTAAACTACTGTAGCCTGAAGGCTCGTGTAATCTAGGAAGTTTAGAAATAAAAAAAATACATACTTAGGTACATACAAACAGTTTTTTTGTGTCAGCCCTCTTCGTCCACTGATCCTTTCAACTGTTTTATAAACCTTTCCCGCCTACCAAAGCCTACGGCATGGGACAGGGGTCGGCCCTTTTCATGTATTTGCTCCTTTGCAGTGGAGTGATGGTATGTTGCCTTTTCAGATTCGCTCTCCAGAATAAAAAGAAGTGTATTTTCATGCATAGCTGGTGGGCTAACACTTTACTTTCACAATGCTATTTTCCTTTTTCATTCAGTATCCTTCTTTGTCATTCTTTTGTGTTTAAACTTTGTCTTCCGGATACAGTAATTCAAAGCCAATATACTTTTTCTTTGCACCAATAGGCATCTTCGTTTTTTGTCAAGTGTGTTAAAGCAAAAAAGAGTCTATGACTCTGTGTACACCTGCCCGCTAGGATGTACCAGTACTGTTCTATTAATATTATATACGATGGCTGATGTTTTTCATTTTTTTTATTCCATGTTGTCGACGTGGCATCTTTTCTTTTTGTGGGAAATGCTTGCAATAAAAACCAAATATAACATCGCTCCAGCTTCTGACGGCCAGACCTACTGGCTTTTCCAATGCCTGTTATCTATGAGTTCTGCTCTGCCCGAAATCTGTTGCCAGTGAAGCTTCTTGGCGACCAGCAGTAAATTCTGGCTCTAACCGAAAGGTATTGATGATTGGGCATAGGGGTGAATTATTAGAAGAAGCTATGAGTGATGATGAATTCATTCTATGGCCAGGACTGACTGACCTCATGTGGAGTCCTCACCCCTCTACCCACTGCCCACTTCAGGACAGGGCAGATATCGTGCATTATCGCGATACATGAGTGCTGCAGGCAGGCTTTGGAAGTGTTACGGATGGCCATCAGGTTCAGTCCACTGTAGCACCAGAGAGGCGCCTGCACGCCGCTCCAGACAGGCACGATGGAGTTAATGCAATAAAATGAATAAAAATGCTCTCCTGGCTGTCAGCCGGCGCTGGAAGGGGTCAGAGGTCGGCGAGGTGCTCCAGAAGAGCAGCCATCGATTATCTGTCATGGTGGTGCCGGGCCTTCAAGGAGGAGACGAATTGAGTGGCGCGAGGTCCAATCTCCATAATTGCTCACTGCCTGTAGTGTACAACCTTTCATGGCGCACACAGAATATATCACCGAAGGCTATTGATTGGCCACTGGGCTGAATAATTCACTTAGTATTTATTACCTGACCCTAAGAGGTTAAATAAATCCCCAATCAAACGAGGGCTTGTGAGAAGTATTACTCATTCGCCAAAACGTGGGCTGAATTGTTGCGCAATTGGATCCTATCGCTTGTTTTTTAAACCTTAATCTCTGATGACTGTGGATGCCGGAAGATACATCCCTTCCACCCCCAACATACCGATGGCAGGTTGCCAATGTCCTCGCGGCTTTGCATCCGGCAGCGACAGGGCCCTGTTTTTGGTGTGATGTTTTCACTAGGTCAGATAACGAAATTACCATTTTAACTTTTTGTTTGTGCAGCTGTTCCTTAACTGCAATATAATGCATATTATATATCGTGTTATATTCTGATTTACTGTTATTCCCGAAAGTCGTTGCTCGCCCTGCTTTTTGTGGTTCGATAGAATAGTAATCTCCGGACACAATACATTTTTCATGGGTGGGACACCTCCTCGTGAGTGATATAATGCCTTCCTCCACCTGTCCAGACCCCAGGTGCAGGGGATCTAACGCAGTGTGCGCATGTTCCCGCAGGATGACGCCAATTCAGGCCAAACCTCGGCCACCCATAGCCACTTGCTGTCCTGCACATTTGAGTTCACCACAGCTAGACCCTAATCCTTGTCTGATACCACGAGTGCTTTACACTCTACAATTGTTGCCATTACTTATACAATAAATGATGTATGAGTAGTGGTATTTGCATGCTTTTCTTAGCCTGTCAGGATGAGGCACCCTCTGGGCTCTCATTGTGGCTCCGGGGACAATGGGTAAAGCGCTTTCACATCCCTTCACAGAGCAGCATCAAAAGATTGCAAACTCCGAGTCTCGGCTGCTGCAGTCTCGAATATCCCTTCTTCCTCCTTAAAGAAAAGGTTTCCTAACTTTGTGCTAAGTCTTTCCTCTCTTTCCGGCCTGTATCCTCCTCGAGTCTCCAGGCATTGTTTGAAGTTTGGTGGAATTTGCGTTGGGTCAGGAGAAGGAAGCCAGGCTGAGCTCATTGCTTGATCCGAGCAGGGGAGGCGGCCTCATCTCGCCAAGGGCTATGTTTGTTGACAGCCGAGTTAGTTCTGTATCCAGGATCCAGGGTTACAGGTCAACTGCTTCTATTAGAAACCTGTAATTTGGGTGTTGAAGTAAAAAAAACTGCATTTCCTCTATTGTGTAATGGAAGGAAGGTGTCTGTCACAGAACCAGCTAAATGTGCAGAAAACCTCCCGAGAGTGTGTTAAGGTGTCAGACTTTCTGTGTCCTGCTTGCAATGATAGAATCAGCTGTTTTTTAATTGTCAGTTTCGGTTTATGTCTTGATTAATTGCATTGGAGTGCTCACGTTTAGTGGCATCGTCGAGGGATGTTTATATTTGAGTATGCTGAGCCGAGACTCTGAATTTAGCAAAAACAAAAGCAGAAAAGATACCCATTTTCAGATCTTGATGACACAGCTCTGCTTCAGACTGATGAAAGGGCTCAAGGTTTTCATGCTATGCCTTTTTCATTAATTATTTAGGGGCTTACATGGGCTTTAATACATGGTGGATATCATGTCTCCAACATTACAAATGCCATAGGCTATAATGCGCTTGTAATACCGCGAATGAGCCATCCGCCATGTGTGTAATGGAGTGTCCCGCCTGCCAACCTCCAAATGAAACCCTTGGTGGCTGGAAGTTGCTCCCTTCTTGATGTCATTTCTTAACCCCTTCTGGGGGGGCCGGTGTAAGAGCTGTTAAAGCTGCAAACCTTTGCTGCTTGCAAGATTCATCTTAATGCCCGGGTCTCAAGGAGCTTGGTGTTCTCTCCATTTATAATCTTTACTCTTAGATGGATGTGTTCATTAGCTTCTTGTTCAACCAACACCATCTAGTTGAGATGCGCAGTGGAGCTCAAAGACAGAACTCTACAACTTGTTCTTGCTGGAGGCTCAACAGATTCGTGGCCCTTTTTTTTCTAATCTATTGTTTGGATCTTGGCTTAGGTGCGTTGCATAAGCCTAACATATGGCACGGTATGTGATCATTGCAATGAAGGTAAGAGAGGCACAGCCATGACTACAGAACACCTTCACTCCTGAACAACAAAGCAATGCCCGCGTGCTCTCTTTCCAGTCTGCTTTCATCCAATCAGGTTTGGACTCAGGAACCTTTCAGAAGATGATGGGCCTTTTATGAGGGTCCATTGATGGGAGCAATGCCAAAAAAAGACTTGTGCTTGGTGATGTTTGGGGATTCTTGTAGTTTTGTGGGGACTGTGACCTATATGCCATTCCTGTCTCCTTATTGTAATCATGCGCAACACCCCCACCTTTCATAATCGCTCTTTGTGTTGCATAACATCCTTCTGTTAGCAAAGGGCAGCCGCGTGAATCAAATTGTAAAATTAATTTAGTGCAAGACCCACCGTTTTCCATTTTTTGATAGGCCTTAGGGTTCTAGGACTGCTAAGGGGGTACTGGAATCTAGGCTCAAGTTCAAGTTCAAGTTCAAAATTTGTATAGCGCACTACTCACCCAGAGGGTCTCAAGGCGCTTGAGGGAGGGGGGTACTTTACTTATCGAATATCCAAGTTTTTAGTTGCTTTCTGAAGGAGATGTGGTTCTGTGTAAGGCAGAGGTGGGTGGGGAGAGAATTCCAGGTTTTGGCCGCTAAGTAGGAGAAGGATCTTCCCCCCCATGGTGGATCTATGGATGCGCGGAATTGCGGCGAGGGCTTGATTGGACGATCGTAGTTGGCGGGTGGGGGTGTAAAAGGACAGGCGCGTGTTGAGACATTCGGGTCCTAGGTCGTAGAGGGCTTTGTGTGCGTGGGTGAGGAGACGGAACGTTATTCTCTTGTTGACGGGGAGCCAGTGGAGGTCTTTCAGGTGACCGGAAATGTGAGCTTGGCAGGGGATGTCTAGTATGAGTCTGGCTGAGGCGTTTTGGATGCGTTGGAGTTTTTTCTGTAGTTTGGCTGTGGTTCCGGCATAAAGGGGGTTTCCGTAATCCAGTCGGCGTGTGACCAGTGCGTGGGTGACCATCTTTCTTGTTTCGGTGGGGATCCAACGGAAGATTTTTTTGAGCATGCGTAGGATGTTGAAGCATGATGATGAGACGGCGTTGACTTGTCTGGTCATCGAGAGGCAGGAGTCCAGGATGAAGCCCAGGTTACGTGCGTGGTCCGTAGGTATGGGTGCGGTTCCCAGGGCCAGTGGCCACCATGAGTCGTCCCAGGCAGAGGGGGATGAACCTAAGATGAGGACTTCCGTTTTGTCCGAGTTCAGTTTTAAACGGCTGTTCTTCATCCACTCGGTTACTTCTTTCATTCCTTCTTGTAAATTGGTTGGTTTAGGCTGAATTATAGACATTTTCACCCTTCTGCCAAAGAACAACAGATATTGGGTCCAAGGCATCTTAAGTTCTAAACTTCAAATTCAAAACATTTCAGAAGTTTGGCGGGGTCTCGAGCTAACCTTAGTGCTGAAGCTCCAAGCAATAACTTCGGTCGATTGTGCTTTTATTTTTTTATATCAACAATACACTGTAAGGTAGCTGTTCATAAACCTGTTCAGTAACTGAAAAATATAGACCATCTTAAAAAGGATTGTGGACTTAACTTTTTAATGGCTTTTACTCAAACATCGGCCATCAACAATTATTTTATAAAAGCTGCTCTGGAATGTTTATTATAGAGTTATTTCTGTACACATTACTGGACATTCAACTGGACATTCATCTTATTGTGCTTGTTATGTTATTGCCTGTATGGATGCAGGGGTGATCTTTATTTGATGTGAATTTGGGGTTAAAAGGTGTTCACTTTTTCCAAAAGGAGAGCTGGAACCATGCTGTATAGTTTAGTTGGTCATGTGCTCTTTCAAGGAGAAGTCTGTTTCAAGTGACATTCAAAGTGATTTCTCTTTAGCCAATAACTGGAGGGTGAAGACATCAAGGTTCAGGTGTGCTGGCGAGGCTCGGACCAAGGATGGTTTAATATTATTCAATAACAGGAAGAATTTTGCCTTTGTCAGGTTGAGTTTTCGGCAGAATCCCAACATTCAATTCTGAATTTGTTTACAGCATGTTTTAAGTCATCCACTGAGGAGATTTCGATGAACACTTGTCCGTCAGTGTATTTATGAATCTTGATGCCGCCAACAGTGGGTTGAGTACCTTTGACTTCAAAGTAGAAGTTGAAATGGTGTAGAAAGGGGATGAGTCCATGAGCGATTCTGTTGGAGACATGACGTTTCTAGAATCGTAATGTTCCCAACTGGATCACTGGTGGTGAATGGTGAAGTAAGGGGTGAGCCACTGGAGAATAGTTTTCTTGCTTATTTCCAAAGTGTTTATTAGTGCTTGGCGGTCGAAAGTGTCACAGACGACTGAGAGGTCGAGCAGAATCAGGTGACTGCGGTTTTCTGATAGATACATCTGTCAGTGGATTCCTCTCCTTGTGAATATCCGCCTGCGTCAGCAGCATTCTGAAATTCTTTTTGTAGCTTCGCGCCGACGTGGTCCGACATCACAGAGGCACGGCATCGCGCGCGACTCCGCTGACGTCACCGACACCATAATAGGCCCACACCGGCGTGTTGACATCAGTTCCCTTTTTTCCGCGTCGTCGACGCTAACAGTAGTTTTGTAGTAACTTTGTTACTTTGTGATTATTTTCACTGTATCTTCGTCTTCTATCGAGATGTCTTCGAAGAAGACTGGTTTTCAGGCTTGCGGGGAATGTGGCAAGACTATGTCCATAACTGATCCGCATGAGTGCTGGGTCTGGTGTCTAAGCTCCGACCATGACGTCGAAGATTGCCAATCGTGCAAGAAAATGACTCCGAAGGCCCTTCGGGAGACAGAGACGAAGCTCCTCATTGCGAAGCTTAAAAACAAAAAAGAAAAGAAGTCTTCAAAGTCTCGGTCTCGAAGTTCGAGGTCGGGGTCTCGATCGAGGTCGAGATCGGAGTCGTCGTCTGCCCATGCTTCAAAGTCTTCTAGGAAGAAGCATAAGAAGAGGGGTCATGAGTCACGATATCACTCCGGAAAGGACTCCAGTTCGCGACCGAAGTCGCAAGTGAGGCTTCTTCGAAAGGAAGTGGAGGTTTCGGCGTCGGAAGCTCAGGACACAGATGGTGAGGCTTCGCGTCCGAATTCGCCAGGGTCACCGAAGCAGCAAGCGAACCCTTCTCCGAATCCGTCTAATCCTTCTGGTCGGGAGGATGAAGGTGAGGTGAAGGAGGTTGGTGATGATGAGGTGCAAGTGCCAGTGGGTTCGTCGGCCCCGGTGCCGCAGGTCGAGGAGCAGGTCGGCGTTGTGACGACTCCGCCTCCTCGAGAGCAACCAGGTGGACCTTATCCAGGTCAGGATCCATCCCAGTTCCTGAACGCAATGTTCGGAGTATACTCCAGGGCGATGTACCCCTCTGGTGCACCTGTTGGTCGCACGGGTCCTATGGCATTTAACTTGGGCGTTCCCCAGGCTTATGCTCATGCGCCCTTCATGCCTTTTATGCCAGCTCTTACACCGCAATGGCATTTTCCAACGCCGAAGCCGTCGACGCCGCACCAGTCGACGCCGATTCCATCGTCGCCGGTGCGCACGACTCCGAGGCAGGATTCTGTTCGACCTCGACTTTGCCCGACTTCGGGTTCGACGCCGGCTTCGGCCCCGGCGGAGTCGGTTCCGGATCTGTCGGCTTAGTTTACTAAGGAGAGGTCAAGGCGTGAAGCCCAGAGACTTCTGGAGGAAGAAAGGTATCAGTTTGCTGATGTTGAAGAAGGGGAGTTACAGGATTCTGATGATCCTTTTGATGACCTGAGAGAGGCCAGTGGGCTTGAACTGTCCCCTGAGTGGGATTGGCTTCTGTGTCAGATGTACCTTCCAAAGATGTGATGCCATATCATGTTATTATTAAAAAGGCAGCAAGCTTATTGAATATCACTCTGCCCACTACAGAGTATAAGTCTAATCTTCTAACAGAGGTCCTACACTCATCTTCTTCAGTTATTTGGCCAATGCTGCCGTTTAATGATGCTTTGGCTGAACCCATCTATGAGGTCTGGAAGAAGCCTTTGACAGCTCCAGCTGTTTCAAGGTCTGTGGCCAGGAGGTATAGGGTTGCGTCTGGTGACCCGGACTTTTTGTCAACACACCCTCTGCCTGAGAGTCTGATTGTGCAGGCTGCCTGCTCAAAGAAGTCTGTAGGGGGCTTTCCACAGGTTCCTGGGGAAAAGGAATCCAGAAAGCAAGACCAGGCGGCCAAGAAGGTCTTCTCTTCAGCCAGTATGGCGTTAAAATCTACCAACGCAACTTGTCCTATGGGACGGTACATCCATGCCTTGATGGATTCCGTAAAGCAGGTAGTGCCAAAAATTCCTGAGGTGGACAGAAAGGATTTTCAGGAGGTAATTGCGGACACTCAGGCTGCTGCGAGACAAGTTATAAAGAGTGGGCTGGACACTACAGATTCGGTGGCGAGAGTCATGGGCTCTTCGGTGGCCGCTAGAAGAGCTGTGTGGCTAAAAACATCGGAGTTTTCTGCAGATGTACAGTCTGCTTTGATGGACTTGCCATTTGATGGCTCAGGATTGTTTGGCAAGAAAGCTGATGCTACCTTGGAACGTTTCAAAGATAGTAGGGCCACAGCAAAATCTTTGGGACTTCAAACCAGGGGTACTACTGGAAGGCGCTTCAGAGGATTTGGAAGATCTTCCTTTCGTTCCTATAAAACATCGCAGCAGCAGCCACAACAACAGCAGAATACGCTGTATAAGTCTTTTGAGGAAGACAACAAGCTTGTCCTAGAGGTCGTCAAGCCTCCTCCTCCTCCTCTTCCCCTTCCCAGCCCCCTGCCACCGCAGCAAAGCAGACCTAGATCCGCCATTCCAGATCATGTGGGCCCAGTTGGGGGCCGGCTTACCCATTTCTACGAGATTGGGAATTGATTATCTCAGATCTTTGGGTTCTCAATCTCGTGTAGAATGGGTATGCTCTTCCCTTTCGGGAATTTCCCCCAAATGACCCTCCTTGCCAGGGTTTTTGTTCGGAGGACCATCTGCTGCTCCTGCAGGAAGAAGTCCTAGCTCTGTTCAGAAAGGGTGTGATAGAAGTGGTACCAGAGCAGGAGAGGGGTCAGGGGTGCTACTCCCGGTATTTTCTGATCCCCAAGAAGGATGGCAGACTCCGTCCAATCCTAGATCTCAGGATCTTGAACCTTTACCTGAAACAGGAGAAGTTCAAGATGCTCACCCTTGCACAGGTTCTTCAAGCGCTGCTGGAAGAAGACTGGATGGTGTCGATCGACTTGCAGGATGTGTATTTTCACATCCCAATCCTGAAGTCGCACAGAAAGTATCTCCGTTTCACGGTTGGATCGCAACACTGCCAGTTTGCGGTCCTTCCGTTTGGTCTTACTACTGCGCCTCGAGTCTTCACCAAGGTGATGGAAATGGTGGCTGCGCATCTCAGAAGGTCGGGGATACCTGTATTCCTGTATCTGGACGATTGGCTGATCAAAGTAGAATCTCCAGAGATAGTGCTGCATCATCTGCAGGAGACAACTCAGTTGTTGCAAAGCTTGGGTTTTTCGATAAATGTACCCAAATCTCACCTGGTGCCCTCGCAGCGCAACCTGTTCATAGGAGCGGTACTGGATACAACTGTGTGTCATGAATTCCCTCCTCCTCAATGGATTCTCGACATATAGGAAATGATTCCTTTGTTTTTCAATGGAGCGGTCGTTCCAGTCCTGAAGGTCCTTCGCTTGCTCGGTCTGATAGCTTCTTGCATTCTGTTGGTCAATCATGCACGCTGGCACATGAGGACACTCCAGTGGTGCCTCCGCAGGCAGTGGTATCAACACAACGGGGATCTCAGGGAGTCAATGAGGATCTCCAGAGAAACTGCAGCGTATCTGACTTGGTGGGGCATGGAAGTCAACCTGTCACAAGGAAAGCCTTTTCATCTACCTCCATCAGTGGCCACACTGATAACGGATGCATCCACTCCCAGGGTGGGGTGCTCATCTGGGTGATCTGGAGGTCAAGGGTCTTTGGTCTCCAGAGGAAAGGTTGCTTCACATCAACCTTCTAGAGTTGCGGGCGATACGTCTGGCACTCAAGGCCTTCCTCCCTTCCCTTCGCGGTCAGTCAGTCCAAGTCCTGACGGACAACACGACCGCGATGTGGTATATCAAAAAGCAGGGAGGAGTAGGGTCGCAGTGTCTCTGCAGAGAGGCTCTGTGTCTCTGGTCCTGGGTTCAGGACCATCAGATTTGTCTGATGGCAAATTATCTGGCCGGAGTTCTGAACGTGCGTGCAGACAGTCTCAGTCGGCAGTTCTCCGCCGACCACGAGTGGAGGCTTCACCCGGAGGTAGTTCGTCACGTCTTCCGGACGTGGGGAACTCCTCGGGTGGACCTGTTCGCCACTCACGAGAATGCTCACTGCCCGTCATTCTGCAGCCTCCAGTATCCGATGCAGGGAGTCTTGGGGGACGCGTTTCAGTTGAGTTGGGACTCGCAACTCCTTTACGCATTTCCTCCCATACCCTTGATTCCTCGGGTTCTGAGGAAGGTTCGCCAAGACCGGGCCCAAGTTATATTGATCGCCCCGGATTGGCCAAGAAGGGTGTGGTATACAGATCTTCTCCGCCTCTCCTCGTGCCCTCCGCTTCGTCTCCCTCACAGGGCAGATCTCCTCTCCCAGATGGAGGGGCAGGTTCTACACCCCCACCTCCAGACCATACACCTTCATGCCTGGAGATTGAACGGGGCAATCTGATTTCTTTTTCTCTTCCGCACGATGTGGTAGATGTCATCTTGTCAGCCAGGCGTGACCATACCAAGTCCATTTATTCTTATAGATGGTCTAAGTTTGTTGCTTGGTGCGGGGAGAAGTCCATTGACCCTTTAAGGGCTCGTTTGTCCAATATACTTCAATTCGCACTTTCTTTGGCCCAGCAGGGTTTTGCAGTGGCAACTATCAAAGGTTATTTGTCGGCCTTGTCGGCTTTCCTTTGTTTGCCAGACCAGCCTTCTTCGTTTAAGTCTCCTATTGTTTTGCATTTCATTAAAGGTCTAACGAATACATTTCCTCCTACACCATTTATTGTACCTCAATGGGACTTGAACCTTGTTCTTACGTTTTTAATGGGTTCACCTTTTGAGCCTTTACACTCATGTCCCTTGAGACTTTTGTCTTTCAAGACTGTTTTTCTGGTGGCAATTACCTCGGCAAGGAGGGTAAGTGAGCTTCAAGCTCTTAGCTCGAAGCCCCCGTTTTTATCCATCTAAGCTGAAAGAATGGTTCTAAGAACCAGGGCTGTTTTTCTGCCTAAAGTGGTTACTCCTTTCCATCTGGGGCAGTCCGTTACCCTCCCTATCTTTTATCCTCCCCCTCACCCTTCCAAGGAGGAGGAGAGACTTCACCGCTTGGACCCTAAGAGGGCGGTGAGCTTTTACCTGGACAGGACACGGGAGTTCAGGGTGGATGACCAGCTGTTCATAGGCTTTGCTGGCTGGAAGAAGGGGAAGGCGGTGCACAAGCGCATGCTCTCGAGGTGGATCATCCTCTGCATTAAGATTTGCTACGCCCTTGCGGGTAAGGACCCTCCAGAGGGTATAAGAGCTCACTCTACTAGAGCAAAGTCATCAACATCTGCTTTGTCTAGGGCTGTTCCAGTTGAGGACATTTGTAAAGCGGCGACTTGGGCCTCCCTCCATACTTTCGCGAAGCATTACTGCTTAGATGCCGAAGTGAGGAGGGAGAGCCACTTTGCGCGTGCTGTCCTCCAGGATTTTGTGGTATAGGAGAGTGGACACCCTCCTCCGGGAGTAGGGACTGCTGTGGGACTCTATTCACAAGGTGAGGAATCCACTGGCAGATGTATCTATCAGAAGAACAAGTTACTTACCTTCGGTAACGCTTTTTCTGGTAGATACAGTATCTGCCTGTGGATTCTGCACTGACCCACCCGCCTCCCCGTTGTCCACTCTTTTATACCTGAGTAACTATAATGTTTTTACTTTGTTGTCAAGGATTTGTTTATTTCAAATGTTTAATTACATTTGTTTCACACTATGTGTGTTACCTTGATATTTGTGTATTGTGTATACTATGTATATCTCTACTGTCATTTGTCCGTCCGTGTGCCTCGAAGGCACCGAAAAAAGGGCAGAACTGATGTCATCACGCCGGCGTGGGCCTATTATGGTGTCGGTGACGTCAGCGGAGTCGTGCGCAATGATGTGCCTCTGTGACGTCGGACCACGTCGGCAAGAAGCTACAAAAATAATTTCTGAATGCTGCTGACGCAGGGGGAAGGAATCCACAGGCAGATACTGTATCTACCAGAAAAAGCGTTACCGAAGGTAAGTAACTTGTTTGTTTCTGCCATTAAAGGAGATCATCTGATATGTCATTTACTACAGCCCTTTTTTGTAATGCACAGCTCTTATTGATATTGACAACCAACTTTGAATTTGAAAAATCAATAAAACTATGCTTACAAAAAAAGAGGAGGACATCATCAACCAACTACTAGTGTGGGAGCTGTCTCCATGCTGCAGCATAGGCTGAAACCTGATTGCTAAATCTCTATATTGCACTTGTTGATCTGGACCTGTAGTTGGATGGAGTCTACTTTCTCTGTGAATTTTTCAACGAGCGGGAGGGAATGAAACATTAATCCACCTTTCCTGACATAGGGCGTGACTGCATAGCCAGGTTACCTGGAGAACCAGGGCGGTTTCCACGCCACCTTTCCTAAACAGGTTCATCTTATTCAGAAGAGGTAGGAGTCTTCCTAAATTTAAACAAATGTAACTGAGCAGCCAATTAAATTCCACTAACTACCTTTATTGAAGCCTTAGAAGGGGGATGGTCCTTTGGTGACAACCTAAAAACGTATCAAAACATTCTCAAAAATGCTCCTTCCTTATAATATGTAACACCTTCAATGCTACAGCAATTCTCCCTGGATGCTGAACCCCCTTGAATCCCCTTGTTCATGACGAGCTCAGCTCGTCATAAGCACACGAGCACTTTGCTGCATGACGAGCTGAGCTCGTCATGAGCATGGAAGGGGTTAAACTTGTAAGAGTGATAGTTTTTGCTCACTATCCGCCATGCTATTTTGACATGTCAATTTTTTATACATCCTATAAACTAGACCCATTCAAAAATGTCCTAGATTTTCTAGAATAGGGCACTAAAAGATGGACAACTGATTTAATAGAAACAATTTATGAATTCCTATCTATTAATAACTGAGCTTTCTCCATTATTTGGGAAAATTAGGCACTAAACAATGTTTATAGATTGAGGACTGGGCGCACCATAAAATAAGATTTGATTACTTATTCTATGCCCCCTATAGTTTAAGGTTTCAACCTGTTATGTGTTAATGATGTGGTCAGCTGAAAAGGGTTGGGATCAAAAGCAAGAAGGAACAGTGCCTTAATAAGGGAGAAGAGGCAGGAAAATTGTGGGAAACTTCATTAGCAATGATGCATATATTATTCATTCTCTTGCTCTACATTTTATGCAAACTTTGGAAGGGACCAGTAACAATCTGTTTTAGGTGCATAAGAAATAGGCTTAAAGCATATTATTGTGGACTGCTGTTAGTAATCCAGGTTTTGGGAAGATGTGTTCAGGTTTAGGAATCAGGAGGAGCCTTAAATGGATGACGGCAGATTTGTGATTTATAGCACTCGCTATAGCATGATATACATATATATGCTAAATATGTAAAAAAGGTATTGGAATGTACATCAAGGAAGGGTTTTGAATGTAAATCAGAAATGAACATCTGCTATATATCAGAGATCAGCTTCAACTTATGTCCAAGAAGTACTTCAAGTGCATAGTAGAGAATGGCAAGAGAGGAGGACATGGTTCTCAAATGTCCCATCCAAATATCAAATTTGTAAAGATATTATTTAACCCCCAATTACTTCTGAAGGAGCAGAAAAATTCACAGAATAAACCACAATTGTCATACAATTAACAATCAGAAATCAATGAAGATTTAATTTAGTAATCCTCTTTCATTGCAAAATGAATACAAGCCTTCTGGTATGGTCTATTGCTTCCTTCCTCATTCTTCAACAGAGCAGTCTTTCTCTTTACCTATAGAATATATATATATATATATATATATATATATATATATATGCAACAGTTGATGTTGTTGCACCAAGGATATTGTGCTGGATAACTAAACACTTATAATGTCCCAAAGGTGAGACCTATTGGCTATGCCAATGCTTGTTATATCTGTGGCCAAATGAACGTAGCTCTGTGACTTGAAGAGCGATCCTGACCTCTTTCTCAAAAGCAATCTATTTTTTTGCTAAGCGACAAAGGTGAGCCTCCCACTGCCTGGATGCCTCTGCGTACACAAGGGAGCACTTATCACTACTTCGAATAATACCTGTAGCCCAAGCACCACAGGCACAAGTTGTGTGGGTCTCTTGATCAATATCTGCTTTTGCAGCACTGTCCTGTGGTGTTCAGGGGAGACATCCTATCTGGCACACATCAGAAGAAAGAACTTGGAGTCATCAGAAAAAATACGTTGAGAGCAGAGCCCCAGATCCACATTAAACTCCTCAGAAAGAAAGGAACTGACGCCCGTGCACTGGGGTCGCACTTACATGCTGCTCAGGTCTGTCACTTGTAGGGTGATATGGAGTCCCCGCAGACCCATGCAGTGCCACCTACAGGAGCATGGGAAGCATTGCTGAAAGATCTCTGGATGCCGTCTGGCTCCTCATAATATTAAATAGGTGAGCAATCTGCATTTCAGAATTTTAGCTAGTAAGTCAAATATTAGTGAAAAAACTAAAAATGGAACTCTGGCTCAGCCACGGCCCATGGAGGGAGTTTTGGTGGGCCGGAGAGGCGAGGCGGGCGGGGGAGGGGCATGATGGAGGCTGCTAAAAACTGGAGTATGGATAATTGAAGGTAAGTAAACAATTTAATTAAAAAAACGTATTTTGTAGCGCGCCCTGCATCGCATTTTGCAATGCAGGCCGCGCGACGAAATTCGTTTTATTAATTAAATTGTTTACTTACCTTCAATTATCCATACTCCAGTTTTTAGCACCCCCACCCTGTCCCTCCTCCGCCCCGCCTCTCCGCCCCACCGAAACTCCCTCCACGGGCCGTGGCTGCTCTGGCTGAGGAATGGGCACTAGCAGAACCATCATATACAAAAACAGCCAGAATTGATGCAAAATTGGCAGAGGATGTGCTGACTGCGGAGGAATGCTTTGAATGCCGTTATGCCCGCTAAACAACAAACTACCTAGAACAAAGTGATTTAGGTCAACAGATCTGCCCACATTGTTGTAGAATAGTGACACCTATACTATTGGCGAAAACAGAAGAGCAGTTCGGGCCCAATCTAGATTGGGCCTAAAATGAGAAGGACCAATACACCATTTGATATAAAGAGCATTTCCACAAAAAAGTTTCAGTCTCTGGCGGGTGATGGAACAATGAGGCACTAAGGTCACAATGTCTAACAGTTTTTTTTAATATGCTTGCATCATCTACTGAAACAATAAAATCACAGTAATGTACTCCTCCGTATAAGGATTCTGTCCGGTCTGAAAAGAAGCCTCCAAAAATGATTATTCCTGTGCTTTGTTTATTCAAATGTCTATCCATAAAGTTGCAACACAATAACAAAAAGAAATTGCAGAGTGGAGAAAGTAAACAACATCATTTAAACGTAGAAACCAAACTCATCTGGTTCTGTTGTAAGTCAATTAGTAAGGCAACAAATTACTTTTAACAGCATTTCCATAAAAATACGTTAACTTTAGAATCACCGCTGCTATGATACCAAACACGGCGAAGACAGCGAGCGCAACCTGGCGTTTGTTAATTTTCTTCAACAAAAACAACGTGGCCCATTCCACTTTTTTGATGCTGCTCGATGGGTACCTCAGGCTGGTCACGCGCTCCATGCCGAGAGACCTGATCTTGATTAAACATGAACGGCGATGAGAGAAGGTGAGGAAGGTGTGCTTCCCGTGGTAGGCGCCAATGCCTTTATGACCTTGGAAAGAAAAAGAAAAAGAGAGGAAAGCTAGATGGTGCCGGGAGCAGCAGCAGCCAGTGGGAGGAGCGGGACACGCTCTGTGGTGGGGGAGGGGGAGGAGCGTTGAAGCTCACTCTTGGTAGAGCAAGCAAGAGGAAAGCCAGATGGCGCCTGATCGAGCGATGCGAGGAATGCGTGTTACTGTGGGCGTAACCGCACGCTCTAGGCCAGCAAAAGCTTGTGGTCGGATTTCTAAAACCCACTCACTAAATATCTTGCCAGAACAGCGCATGCGCTGGCTCAGGCGAGACCTAAAAATGTCTGTGGAAGTGGACTTGTAGGAGTTCACTTTACCAGTGAGGTCTAATGAACAGGGAAACCATTTGACAGCCATACAATAGTAATTTGCTCGCCAGTCGAGAAACATCATAACAAAGAAGTCACATACTGTATAGAGCATATGTCTATTCATGACCGATAGCGGTGAGCAGAATTTGTTTTGTCATGTATTGTATAAGGGATGGCTCAGTCTTTTGTCAGTCTCAGAATCTGAATAGGAAGTCATTCAGTAGGTCGTTCTGTACCTGTGAACTGAAATGAATTATGTATTTATTAGAATCTCAGGAACATAATGGATGCCACATATTGATAATAGCTATTAAGAGAGTCTTCATCAGTACTGCACGTTCTCAGTAGTGGGATTGTCTACACATGATTTAGTAGGTCTGAGATTTCCCCATGCTGTATGGAAGCATTGACATATTTAATGCTAACGAGAGTATGATCTGTTCTTTTTTTTCTTATTAATTTGTTTTATTGGTTTTGGTTTTAAGGTTTTCCTGGTATTAAATTATTAAAAGAGATGTATGTCTACCCAAACCATTCAGACAGGCAGTTATTCCTTTTGACTGTGGTTGAAACATGCATTCCATATTTTCTGATATTATTTCACGCAGCCGCATGAAACCCCCCCAGACCTTCCCAATACCGAGGATTGCGTGTTTGAACTCTAGCTCCAGATTAGTGCTAAGAATTCCCCTGAGGGATTTGTATGCCTGGAGCAAATAGTGGTTTACCACTGGGCAGGAGCAGATCATGCCTGCCTTATCAGCGTGGCAGCCTGTGCATCGCGAGTACTGCCTACTCCCCATGGTCCAAATTAGTCAGGTCAAAGTAATATATAAATATATATTGCTGTATATAAAGAACTAGGTTGTCTAGCACTTTGTCCATGTGCCTATACCGCTATCCGAATACCCACACTTGAGTGTCACCCCTGATGCACTCTGTGGCGCAATTATCATGGCAAAAAGAAGCAAGGAGAGGGACACCCCTAGCGCCTGCTGGATCATGCGACCGCACCCTGACAACCTTGATTGCCCCACCTAAGCAACCTGTACCCATGAGAACCAGCCTGACCTCCCAGTCCAGTAAGAAGGTGTCTCAAGCCACACCAACGAAGGACAACCGCAAGAGGGGCAAAAGCTGCTCACCTGGGAAATCGAGGTTGTGCGGGCAGTGCAGGTCCGATTTGTTTAAGGATTTGGTGGATCTCCCAGGGCATGACTATTTTCTTCCTCGTGTGTTGATCAGATCATCATGAGTTGTAGGAGCAGTTAAAGAATGTATCCTGCAAAGGGTGGCTAATCTGAGATAGCATAAGAAGCAAGAAAATGTGCAGCCAGAGACATCTGAGATCCTAAATGCTTCAAGGACATGCTTGCTGGCTGGCAGAGGAAGGCTGTAGATCTCAGCGCACATCAAGGTCATCAGACCTCTTAGGAGGCATTCATGGGTGGGTGGCAGTGCTGTCGTTCTAAAGGGGCATGCAGATTATAGGGTAACAGTGTTTGTGGGGGGATTCCTTTTCATTGTGGTTGTAATGGGATACAATGAATCTGCCAGTTAGTCCCATCTTGGTTAGTGAGACTCACTCACCCATCAGTCTGCTTTCCGTATGTCTAGATTCACAACAAGGTGTTTGAAGAAGCTCTAGCTTTACCATATCTACGATCAGTCAATAAAATGTTTAATTCGGACCTAGCCGAAGCTAGCGTAAACTGCTTCCAAACATCAGTCCCTTAGTGCATTTTCAGAGAAGAGGCATGAAGGGAGGGAACCAGTTGAAGGTACTTTTGTTTCCTTACCGAAGGAATATGGGCAAACAAGAATGATCTGGCTTAAATGGAGTTATCTCTGCAAGAAAGAAACTAAAATGGTGGTGAATGCCGCGTTTCGTTCAACACAATTGCACTAAAGTCGCTATAATGCAAGGGAAAGAGGAAGATGAACTGACCAAAGTGCTTGCATTAGGACACTTAGCGCCCTTGCTATGCCACTGGTGTACAGACAAGATTAGCAATAAGGTAGCAGGCTGTTGGCAATGTTCTTAAAAATTAGCAATTTCGTAAACAATCAAAATATTTGTGGGGCTGCAGTGCCTGGAGGTCGACCACTTTGCTGAAGTTTTGTAAGTGGCCTAGGAACCCTGACAGCCTGTGTAGTTAGTGTGAACAATATTGCTGGGTCGAGAGGGAGCTCTAACAGTGCTCGAAAGGAACGATTTAGCTCTCCCTTCTTACCCCGTTCGACTAACTACCGATAAGTATTTTTTAACTTAATGTGCCATTGGTTTCCCACTGGTTCTATTTATATTAATGAAACCATTTTGGGGAGGGCCAGGCCGGCGGCCTCTGTGGGAAAGTAGTGATATTGCCAACAGCAGGGCAAGCTCACTGCTGTGTTGTGGTTTCTGTGTGTCCTGTTGCATTCCGTTCATTGCTGAACTGTAGAAAAAAAAATCACCCCCAAGAAGTTTATCCCAGTTGCAAAGTGAACCTTTCTGATAAGTTGTGCCTCAAAGCTCTAAATGTCTGTGGTAGGAGGTTAGCCGGTCGTCTTTCGGGGAGTGTGCGCGTGTTGCGGAACCTCCGTTGGTTCTGAAAGTCTTGTGTCCATGTATGGGCATACTCTTTCTAAAGCAGAATCGGAGCAGAGAGTGCTAGGGAGGAAATAAAGGAATCTGCACGTGTGGAAGTAATAATGGGCCTGGTTAAGAGTTTAGCGGGCAATTGTGATGATGTACCCTGTCGCCAAACTCTCGGTCCACCCACCATATTTAGAGTCAGGTGGACTATCAGCTTTCCATCAGCGGAGTAGTTGTCTTCATCAATGGAAATCTTGCTTTAGCTGCCTGAAGGATTGCCGTCCAAGGAGCAAGAGCATCACATCGTCTGCCGCATTTAGATGCCTCTTTTTCTCTCCATCACCATCAGGGAAAAACTTGCTGTGATAAACAAGAAAATGTAAAATGTCTGGTAATGAGGGTTCATTGTTTTTTTTTCAAACTCCCATCTTGAAAAACGAAAAGTTTGCTTCATCAAATGTTTTAAATCTTCATTGCTGGGCCAGTGGTGATATGTAAATATGGCAGTCTATTATTTGTCAGGGTGAGGGCCTCAGTGTCCTCCACCACAATGACTGACAGAGTAAAAATCGCCATATGGGCCTTATTTAGAGATTCACAGACAGGATACTCTATCACAAATGGGCCAGATGTCTCATCCGTTGTGCTACAAGTTGATTGTAGCCTATGGCACATGTAATACTGTGGACGGGATTTCCGTCACGTTTTGACAGAGTATCCCATCCGCCAGACTCTAAATAAAGCCCAGTGTCTCATGTCAGAATTAGAAGACTGACAAAAAGATAAACAAGGAGCATGCACTGGAGATTGGACATTTGCAAGAAAGGTGTCACAAGAGCACGGCTTGTGGATTTACGGTTGCATGAGTTGACTGACCCATTCCCTCTTTCAATCTATGTACCTTTGTTATGTTAGCATGCTAATTTATATAGTGCAATTATACATTTTTCATGGTGCTGTGGGTAATGTTTATATAAATACATCACAGATAGATGCCTCCCACAGAATCCACCAATAGCAACTTAATCCACTAATTTCAGCAAAAACATTCAGTTTTTCTTGGATCTAGTTTATGGACCTTGTCTGTTAACTATACCAACCCCATCCTCCCTCTAGACTCTCTACCAGTTCTAACTCTTTGCTCACCTCCAGATCCAGCTAATCTCCAAGCACCAGCCTCAGACCTTGTCCTATTCCAGCGTCAAACCTAGCTGATGTCCAGGCCAACAAATAGCCTCTGCTTCAGCCCTTGCCTCAGTCCTAAAACTGTCCCAGTTCTACCCATAAATGCACACCAGCTCTAGCCGTAGGTCTAATTTTAAATAATCTCAGCCTCATTCATTGCCCCCGTGATGAACCGATGCCTAGCACAAACGTAAGCCTCCTTTCTACTCCCAGTTTAACCCCATCTCAACCCCAGTTCCAAACTAAGGGCCAGATTTACAGTTTGACGGACTCCATCCACCAGGGTGGCAGAGGACATTACCCCGGACATCCTCACCTCGACACCCATAAGGACTAGCATCCGTCAAATTTGGAGATAACTTACAGCCCAGAGGTCATCTGTGTACACTGAAAGAAACCACCATCAATGTAAAAAATGTGGGAATTTGTTTCAGAAAACCCAAAAAGCCAATGACCCCACCCTGAGAAGTTTCTCCCAGGTATGGTGGTCATTATTCTTATTCTGCCTCTCACGCCAGGTTTTTCCTGACAGTGATGGACACTTAAAAAAAAGAAGTTACACAGTACATCCTAAATATGGTGAGGGATGTATGTCGGTACAACGCATGCTTTTTCCACGCATGCCTTTACAACGCAGGTTTTACAACGCAAGTCGTTACAGCGACTTGCGTTGGGGGGCGCTGGATTGTGAATAGTTTAATTTACTATTCCAACTCCAGTCCCCGTGGATAGTAGGGAAGGTTTTGGATAGTAAATTAAACTATTCCCTATCCTACAGCGCCTTCCAGCGCAAGTCGTTGTAACAACTTGCGTTGTAATTCCTGCGTTGTAAAGGTACTGCGTGGAAAATTTTTTGTTGTGAAGGATGTTTTACTATGGTGAGCAGTGCAATTTCCTTCCTCCAATGGTCCGTACTACATCAGGCCTTCAGAGAAAGTTTGTTTGGCTCCATTGATTAAAAAGTTATGGTCTGCTCGTCTGTAAATGAGATGGTCAAACTGAGTATTTGCAGGCAGGGTGCTCCATCATGTTTGTGACTGAATACCCTCTCTGCCAGCCTCTAAATTTGGTCCTAATTATCAAATTGAATTCCAACCCAGTTATAACTTCATTGCCAACTCCGGCCTCACTTCTATCCTATTCAACCATCTCAAGCTGCCAATAGCCCGACCCCCACTGCCAGCTCGACCTCAATCCCCTACCTCGACATGAGCTCACATCTAGGTGCAGCTGGGCTTGTATACCAAAACCAGGCTCAGCCTTAAGTCCATATAAGCTACAGATGTTTAAACCCCATTGTCAATTTCATCATCAAGCCTTGGATAAGTCCAAAGCAAACTGCTAGCTTTAAACCCATCCCTAAACCAAGATCAACCCAGTGACAATCCAACCACACATCGTACCTCCTTGCTTCTTTTTTCTTTCATACATTTGTCACTAAGCTGTCCCTATTATTTCTCTCTGAACAGCTCTTGACCATCCTCTTTGTCAGTCCGGTTTCTTTTACACTTTCCAACCACCTCTCTTGTTTCTCTTCTTTCAGCTTCCACATTTCTCCTCTCCCTCTTCCCATCCCCTTTACTTCACCTCTGAATTTTCTCTCTCTGCTCCTCGTCTCCACTCTGTATTCTCTGTTACCCCTCCACCCCTTCTCTTTCATTCCTACTGTCTATTTGGACAATTCCTCTCGCGCCCTTTAACTCCCCTTTAACTTCAGTTTGCCGCTCTACTCCTCCTTTCCTCCTCGTTTTCCCACCTGCCACTTCCTTGTAGTCTTTTTGCTCCTCAACATCTCCATGCACCTCTTTTATGCCCCTTCACATTACCTTTGTCTATTTAACCCCCACCCCTGTTCTTCATTCCCTCTTTTCTCTTACATTGTTTTCCGATTTGCCTTTACTTTGCCTCTCATTTTATCTCTTTCCCTTCAATTCGCCTTTTCAGCCCTCTACCCACACTTCGTTCTCTTGCTTCCTCCCTCTTTCCCACCGCTTTTCTATTCTCTATCCTCCATCTCCCACTCCCCTCTCTCTCGCGGCCCCATCAACCTGTCTGACTTCCCTCCATCTTGTGGGCCTCTCCCTCCCTCCCTCCCTCGGTTGTGAGAGCCCAGTTCCACCGCTTGTTATGGTTACTCCTCTCCTGCGCGCGGCGTGGCTCGTGCGAGCCCAGCGGGAGCCTAGCATGGAAGTGGGCGCGTGCGGACACAGGTGCGCGGGGTCTCTTCCGTGTTACACTCACTGAGCGCTCAGCACGGTGGAAGGAGTTGCAGACATTGCATTAGGGTTTGATCTGCTCCTCCCTCCTCACTCTGGTGTAATTCGAATTGTTCGCAGTTTAGTGAGCTTCGGCTCAGACATCGATGGTTTAATGCAGTCTGCACGGGTGGGCTAAAGGCCTGAAAATGGGGCAGGATGATCCTTCTGCTGTAACTCCGCAGAAGGTGTGCTGTGGTTGTTCTTACAAAGTGTACCTACTTACACCTAAGTGTTTCTTGAAGCTATAGACACAGGCTAAGGACAGTCGATGTTTATGGTGGAGAGAGACAACCCTGTAAATTGAAAATGAAAGGTATTCTTTTTCCTTCGAAGGTAAGAAGGGAAAAAAATCCCGAGATATGCCATTCACCTGAGAAAGATCTGCTCTCCAACTTTTTGAAATCTGAAATATGGGCCGAAATATTCATGTTCTGCAAATGAAGCGCATGCTTATAATGATAACCTGTGTCAGACGGGAAAGGGAGGATAGCAAAAATAAGATTAAGACGTACAAGATATTACATTTTACTTAGGCCTGGGCGTGAAATTCCTCTCCGCTCGTGGAGTTTGCACGCATAGCATAGCGTGTGAATAAAGTCTTACTCCAGACCACCTCCCAGCAAGTTTTCTTAATGCGGGCAGTGGCAGCCGCATTGAGAAACCTTCAGTTCTAGTTGAGGAAAATGCCGCTCTAGTAGAACATCTAATCGATTGGCAGTAGGAAGCTGTGCCCGCTTATGCTGTGCATGGTGCTGTTTGTGCTGATTTTCCAGCATGGGACAAACACACAGCACTAAAAATCAGTGTGAACAGCGTGACCTCACAGACTCTGCCGCTTGCGGAACTCCACCTAGTACGGCAGAGTTTTTTGGTTACTTCGTAGAGTTCTGAGTAGTGGAACTTCGCCCAAGCCTAATTTTACTATTCTCCCTATCGGTCGCTCATGAACTGAGCTCAGTGCATGGTAGACATGATTATGACCGGTTAGTAACTAGGAGTGAGCGTGACTGGCATAATTCTCCATAGCGTAATTACATGCAATTACTGCAAAATTCCTCATTCTTATGCATAATTGTTTAAGAAGCATAAGCCAGCATTTAGTGCTATTTTATTAGTGCAAAATGCATCCTAGAGTTCAAAATGGGCCCAAGGATGCTTTTTGCGGTAAGAAAATAACACTAAATGCTGCAGGACAAGAACCGCTCTAGCTAGCAGCCCTATCTCTCTTTTTGTTTGCTGTTCCTATGATCCTGCTGTAGGATTTTTGCTCCAAAATACTCAAGCATAATTTTTGTAATTTTGCATCACAAGAGTAATGTGTTATTACTGAAATTCAGTCCTGATTATTTCTTCGAAGACCTCTAGCCATTGGTCTTCATGTATATACATACTACTATTCACTACTTTTAGAAAATCAGTTGGAGATGCATCATAAAAAGGTGCCAGCTAGTGTCCAGTAATGTAGTACGGGCTGAACTACAATCTGTGGGGTTCGAGGTCTCAAGGAACCCATAGCTCTTAGTAAGGGCCAACCACAGTTTGCGATCAGTAGATCTGGTGCATGCAGTGCGAGTTGATCTGGTATGTTGGTATCAGTCCGAAATCCTTGCTGGGTGGAGGTCGGAAGGAGGTCCCAAGCTTAGAAACTCTCAAAAACTCAAGTGGTGTGTCACACAAACCTCATCTTGACTCTCGTCTAGGTGAAGGGAAAAGTCCTGCACTACTTGAAGGATGGAGGGAGTTTAAGAATTTGTACAGAGTGAAATTGATCACTAGGCAGGGTTGTTCCTTCAGGGTGCTCCTCAGGAATTGTCTTCATCTTCTGGTCGGTTACATAATGTCTCCACCCTGGTTGACTGATCCGAGTGTCTTAGAGTAACTCTGTGGTCTTATGAGGCTGGCCTACCAGTCTTATACTGTGGATTGCTTCCGACCCATCAGGTCAGGGTCCAGGCAGACTCTGGTCCTCAGCATGTAACCTTCAGACTACTGACTGCTCAGTTTTTGTCCTTACTAACTTTAAGAAAGTTGGACTGGAATTGAGCTACTAATCTTCAGAGGGCTTTATTTTACATTTTAAGTGTCAAGTCACCGAAGGAAGGTGGCATTTCATTACCTTCCTTACTAAGTAAATGGACACAAACTGGATTGGACTATTAGGATATGTGCTGTCGCCTTAGCCAAGCATCATAAAGTCAGTTTTCTGTGTAGTCACACATTGGGTTCTGGCAGTGACTTAAGGGAGATGGGAATAGCACCACATCCTCAGAGCTATCCCTCTAGTGAGGAGTTGCTATAATGCAACCATACACCCTTTTAAGTAGGGGTGTCATCCATATACTAGTGCGATCATATCGCACACCTGGGGTCGGGAGGAAAGTCAGGTTTTGGAGGACTGTGCTGACTTCAAACAGAGTGGTAGGTAGACGGCACCCTATGGCTATACGCCAAGGTAAAATAGATTAAAACCAACCTTTATCCGTCATCCTCATCTCATCAGATGAAGAAGTTATACTTTTCTCTGATATCATGAGTGTTCTTATCCAATTATCAGATGAGGACGTAATTTCTGTCTGGCCATTGATTGTTTTAAAATAGTTTCTATCAGAATGTTCGTCATCCATACGATTAAGATGGAAGCCATATCATTCCCCTATCTGTATTATTCTATTATAGAAGGCCTTGATTGCTGACTTGAAACTCTTTGTTTGTGCTTAGCAACAGTTATTTTTAGAGGTACAAGCCATGGCCTTAGGCATCCGGGTCCGGATTTTTATCTTACATTGATCAGAAGAGGCCAGTATACTTTGCTAATGTTCGTGGAATACAAATTTCCCTTTTAGATTTTGGAGGAAGGCAGCTCTAACCCCCCACTAAGTCATTCACTTTTATATTCGTCAGCAAGTCACTCCCCTCGCACATTCTCCCTTGATAACAATAGATTAGAAATCCTTAAAATGCATTTTGCCACACAGAAACTGGACAACTAGGTAAGAAGTGCTGTGGAGCTCGGTGGAATTATATAGGCAGGTGACAGGTGAATCGATGTGCTTTGGAGCCAGGTAGAATGACACAGACAGGTGATTGGATGACTAGGTAAGAAGTGCTGTGGGGCTAGGTGGAAGGATTAGACAGCTGTTTGGATGACTAGGTAAAGACGTGCTGTGGAGCTCTATGGCAGGATGTAGACGGGTGATAGTATGACGAGCCACGTAGTGCTGCGGGGCTCTGTTGCAGGAGGAACAGGTGACTGGATGACTAGGTAAAAAAGTGCTGTGGCTCTCTCTGGTAGAATAAATACGAGTTATTGAATGACAAGGTGAGAGGTGTTGCAGGGCTCTGTGGCAGAATATAGACGAGTAACAACCACTGGGAAAGGACGTAAAGCATCACAAGAAAAACATGTTTGTTTCAAAACAGACACATTTAGTCCCTATTAACTTACGCTTTTGAATATCTGCAGATATATTTTTGATGTTGAGTAGAACTTATTGAGAATCAGTAGCTGCAATTCTACAACTCCCCCTTATTGGCTTCATGGATGTATTGCAGGTTCAGGTTCTGTCTGGTAAAGGTTGCAACATATGTCGCAGACAGTGCTGTGACCTTTGACTCAGGCATTGCAGTAAAGTCTGCCACAGACAGGGATGTGCATATTTAGTACAAGCAATGCTGTCCATCTAATAGAGCAGTGATATGAAGTCCGGCCCACGCATGGACGTATGCGTTACACAGGCCTAGCAAAGCTGCCCAGCGTGTCTGTTCATCTAGTACAGGCAGTGCTATAAAGTCTGGCACAGCCATGCATGTACGCCTGACACAGTGCTGCAGCGTCTAGAGGTCTGCTGTAGGAAGTGCTGTGCCTCTGAACACACAGTGCACAGGCACCAATACAGGTTTGAAATAGGCAGTGCGATGAAGTCCAGCACAGCCAGTGCTTAATTTGTAAAATAATAAGTGTTGGTGGCCAAAGTTTTTTTAAGAAACCGACAGCGGGCGCTATTTAATATCAGAAGTGCTGAATACCAAGGCTGTGTAGTCTTGATTCCGCCACATGGCTCTTTAATCCACCACCCCACACTCCCTGTCCCTTGATCTCATTGGTGCGGTTCTTTTTCATCCCTGCTTTCTCCCGTTGTCACTGTTCCCTACTCATAGTCCTCGTGCACACCAAGTCTTTCTATGAACTCTCTGCTAACACTGAAAGTAGGCGGCTATATCTTTAACAAACTTGATGCACACATTTATCCCCACTTACTTTCCTGTACTCTGATCTGGCTTCAGCCCTGGCTTCATAGCTATGTCTGAACTAATCCTACAGTACCTAGGCGGCTTCAGCCCTGGCGTTCATAGCTATGTCTGAACTAATCCTACAGTGCCTAGGCAGCATTAGCCCTGGCGTTCATATCTATGTCTAAACTAATCCTACAGTACCTAGACGGCTTCAGCCCTGGCGTTCATAGCTATGTCTGAACTAATCCTACAGTGCTTAGGCAGCTTCAGCCCTGGCGTTCGTAGCTATGTCTAAACTAATCCTACAGTGCCTAGATGGCATTAGCCCTGGCGTCCGTAGCTATATCTAAACTAATCCTACAATACCTAGGCGGCTTCAGCCCTGGCGTTCATAGCTATGTCTGAACTAATCCTACAGTGCTTAGGCAGCTTCAGCCCTGGCGTTCGTAGCTATGTCTAAACTAATCCTACAGTGCCTAGATGGCATTAGCCCTGGCGTCCGTAGCTATATCTAAACTAATCCTACAATACCTAGGTGGCATTAGCCCTGGCGTCCGTAGCTATATCTAAACTAATCCTACAATACCTAGGCGGCTTCGGCCCAGGCGTTCATAGCTATGTCTAAATTAATCCATCGTACCTAGGCAGCTTCAGCCCTGGCTTCATAGCTATGTCTAAACAAATCCTGCAGTGCCTAGGCGGCATTAGCCCTGGCGTTCATAGCTATGTCTAAACTAATCCTACAGTAACAAGACGTCTTTAGCCCTGGCGTTCGTAGCTATGTCTAAACTAATCCTACAGTACCTATGCAGCATTAGCCCTAGCATTTGTAGCTATGTCTAAACTAAGCTACAGTGCCTAGATGGCATTACCCTGGCATCCGTAGCTATGTCTAAAATAATCCTACAGTACCTAGGTGGCATTAGCCCTGGCGTCCGTAGCTATATCTAAACTAATCCTACAATACCTAGGCGGCTTCAGCCCTGGCGTTCATAGCTATGTCTAAATTAATCCACCGTACCTAGGCAGCTTCAGCCCTGGCTTCATAGCTATGTCTAAACAAATCCTGCAGTGCCTAGGCGGCATTAGCCCTGGCGTTCATAGCTATGTCTAAACTAATCCTACAGTAACTAGACGTCTTTAGCCCTGGCATTCGTAGCTATGTCTAAACTAATCCTACAGTACCTACGCAGCATTAGCCCTAGCATTTGTAGCTATGTCTAAACTAAGCTACAGTGCCTAGATGGCATTACCCTGGCATCCGTAGCTATGTCTAAAATAATCCTACAGTACCTAGCGTCAGCCCTGGCGTTCAAAGCTATGTCTAAATTAATCCACCGTACCTAGGCAGCTTCAGCCCTGGCTTCATAGCTATGTCTAAACAAATCCTGCAGTGCCTAGGCGGCATTAGCCCTGGGGTTCATAGCTATGTCTAAACTAATCCTACAGTAACTAGACGTCTTTAGCCCTGGCGTTCGTAGCTATGTCTAAACGAATCCTACAGTGCCTAGGCAGCATTAGCCATGGCATCCGTAGCTATGTCTAAACTAATCCTACAGTACCTAGGTGGCATTAGCCCTGGTGTCCTTAGCTATATGTAAACTAATCCTACAGTACCTAGGCGGCTTCAGCCCTGGCGTTCATAGCTATGTCTAAAAAAATCCTGCAGTGCCTAGGTGGCATTAGCCCTGGCGTTCATAGCTATGTCTAAACTAATCCTACAGTAACTAGACGGATTTAGCCCTGGCGTTCGTAGCTATGTCTAAACTAATCCTACAGTACCTATGCAGCATTAGCCCTAGCCTTTGTAGCTATGTCTAAACTAACCTACAGTGCCTAGGCGGTGTTATCCCTGGCATTTGTAGCTATGTCTAATCTAATCCTACAGTGCCTAGGTAGTGTTAGCCCTGGCGTTCGTAGCTATGTCTAATCTAATCCTACAGTGCCTAGGAGGCTTGAGCCCTAGCGTTCGTAGCAATGTCTAAACAAAGCCACCATACCTAGGCGGCTTGAGCCTTGGCGTTCATAACTATGTCTAAACAAATCCTACAGTGCCTAGTCCGCTTTAGCCCTGGCATTCGTAGCTTTACTAAACTAATCGTACAGTACTTAGGTGGCTTGAGCCCTGGCGTTCATAGCTATGTCTAAACAAATCCTACAGTGCCTAGGCGGCATTAGTCCTTTTATCCGTAGCTATGTCTAAACTAATCCTACAGTGCCTAGGCCACATTAGCCCTGGCTTCCTCAGCTATATCTAAACTAATCCTACAGTGCCTAGGTGGCTTGAGCCCTGGCGTTCATAGCTATGTCTAAATTAATCCATCGTACCTAGGCGTCTTCAGCCCTGCGTTCATAGCTATGTCTAAACAAAGTCTACAGTGTATAGGCGGCATTAGCCCAAGCGTTCATAGCTATGTCTAAACTAATCCTACAGTAACTAGACGTCTTTAGCCCTGGCGTTCGTAGCTATGTCTAAACTAATCCTACAGTGCCTAGGCAGCATTAGCCATGGCATCCGTAGCTATGTCTAAACTAATCCTACAGTACCTAGGTGGCATTAGCCCTGGTGTCCTTAGCTATATGTAAACTAATCCTACAGTACCTAGGCGGCTTCAGCCCTGGCGTTCATAGCTATGTCTAAAAAAATCCTGCAGTGCCTAGGTGGCATTAGCCCTAGCGTTCATAGCTATGTCTAAACTAATCCTACGGTAACTAGACGGATTTAGCCCTGGCGTTCGTAGCTATGTCTAAACTAATCCTACAGTACCTATGCAGCATTAGCCCTAGCATTTGTAGCTAT
Organism: Lissotriton vulgaris; assembly: GCF_964263255.1. Classification (NCBI taxonomy): domain Eukaryota; kingdom Metazoa; phylum Chordata; class Amphibia; order Caudata; family Salamandridae; genus Lissotriton; species Lissotriton vulgaris. The sequence goes on from NC_141695.1 coordinate 849,331,266, forward strand.
GTCTAAACTAACCTACAGTGCCTAGGCGGTGTTATCCCTGGCATTTGTAGCTATGTCTAATGTAATCCTACAGTGCCTAGGCAGTGTTAGCCCTGGGGTTCGTAGCTATGTCTAATCTAATCCTACAGTGCCTAGGCGGCTTGAGCCCTAGCGTTCGTAGCAATGTCTAAACAAATCCACCGTACGTAGGCGGCTTGAGCCTTGGCGTTCATAATTATGTTTAAACAAATCCTACAGTGCCTAGGCGGCTTTAGCCCTGGCGTTCGTTGCTTTACTAAACTAATCATACAGTACTTAGGTGGCTTGAGCCCTGGCGTTCATAGCTATGTCTAAACAAATCCTACAGTGCCTAGGCCGCATTAGCCCGGTTATCCGTAGCTATGTCTAAACTAATCCTACAGTGCCTTGGCCACATTAGCCCTGGCTTCCGCAGCTATGTCTAAACTAATCCTACAGTGCCTAGGTAGCTTGAGCCCTGGCGTTCATAGCTATGTCTAAATTAATCCATCGTACCTAGGCGGCTTCAGCCCTGCGTTCATAGCTATGTCTAAACAAATTCTACAGTGCATAGGCGGCATTAGCCCAAGCGTTCATAGCTATATCTAAACTAATCCTACAGTAACTAGACGGCTTTAGCCCTGACGTTCGTAGCTATGTCTAAACTAATCCTACAGTGCCTAGGCGGTGTTATCCCAGGCATTTGTAGCTATGTCTAATCTAATCCTACAGTGCCTAGGCGGTGTTAGCCCTGGCATTCGTAGCTATGTCTAAACTAATCCTACAGTGCCTAGGCGGCTTGAGCCCTAGTGTTCGTAGCAATGTCTAAACAAATCCACCGTACCTAGGCGGCATTAGCCCTGGCGCTCGTAGCTTTACTAAACTAATCCTACAGTACTTAGGTGGCTTGAGCCCTGGTGTGCATAGCTTTGTCTAAACAAATCCTACAGTACCTAGGCAGCTTGAGCCCTGGCGTTCGTAGCTATGTCTAAACTAATCCTACAGTGCCTAGATGGCATTAGCCCTGGCGTCCGTAGCTATATCTAAACTAATCCTACAATACCTAGGCGGCTTCAGCCCTGGCGTTCATAGCTATGTCTGAACTAATCCTACAGTGCTTAGGCAGCTTCAGCCCTGGCGTTCGTAGCTATGTCTAAACTAATCTTACAGTGCCTAGGCAGCATTACCCCTGGCGTTCATAGCTATGTTAAACTAATCCTACAGTGCCTAGGTGGCTTCAGACCTGGCATTTGTACCTGTGTCTAAACAAATCCTACAGTGCCTAGGCAGCATTAGCCCTGGCATTCATAGCTATGTCTAAACTAATCCTACAGTAACTAGAAGGCTTTAGCCCTGGCGTTCGTAGTTATGTCTAAACTAATCCTACATTGCCTAGGCGGCATTAGCCCTGGCGTTCATAGCTATGTCTAAACTAGTCCTACAGTAACTAGACGCCTTTAGCCCTGACGTTCATAGCTATGTCTGAACTAATCCTACAGTACCTATGCAGCATTAGCCCTAGCATTTGTAGCTATGTCTAAACTAATCCTACAGTAACTAGACGGCTTTAGCCCTGGCATTCATAGTTATTATGTCTAAACAAATACTACTGTACCTAGGTGGCTTGAGCCCTGGGGTTTGTAGCTATGTCTAAACTAATCCTACAGTACCTAGGCATGCTTGAGCCCTGGTGTTCGCAGTTGTGTCTAAACTAATCCTACAGTGCCTAGGCGGCATTAGCCCTAGCGTCCATAGATATGTCAAACCAATCCTACAGTGCCTAGGCGGCTTGAGCCATGGCGTTCGTAGTTACGTCTAAACTAATCCTCCAGTAACTAGACGGCTTTAGCCCTGGAGTTCGTAGTTATGTTTAAACTAATCCTACAGTAACTAGACGGCTTTATCCCTGGCGTTTGTAGTTATTATGTCTAAACGAATCCTAGAGTACCTAGGTGGCTTCAGCCCTGGGGTTCGTAGCTATGTCTAAACGAATCCTGCAGTGCCTAGGCGGCTTTAGCCCTGGCGTTGGTAGCTATGCCTAAACTAATCCTACAGTACCTAGGTGCTTCTCTGCTGTATATATGTACCAGCCACATATGTACCAACCACAAAGCGAAGTCCTTACTAGACTTGTCTTTTAACCGAGATGAACCCAGTTAAGCACCTGCGAAGCCTGCTGAACTCGGTTAAGGCTCCTCTAAGCCAGCCCTATAAGGTTATCTCACTACTAACCCGCAGCACCAGGCTATGAGTACTAACTCAGAAGAACTGTACTATATCTCTGCTCCCATATGGAGTTTAGCTAATCCCGAAGCGCCGCGCTGTGTCTGTATCAGCCTTGCTGGACAATGTTATGCCCCTACTAGTACCGCTGAACCCCGCTATGTCTCTAGTAACCTTGCGGCACCCAGTTATTTCACTACTAACTCTGCCATAACCAGCTGTGAGCTAGCTGTGCTGTAGCAGGCTCCTGCTGTGGTGCCTCTGCTAGCCCTGATGTACCCAGCCTGCCTTCAATGGTCCCTTTCCCCCCCCGTGTCCATCCTTCCCCGATGCCGCCTCCTCCCTCCAAGGGCCCTCTCCAGTGGGTGTTGAACCTGTGCCACGGGGGCCCTGCTGCTCTGCTGCAGCGCTCGGCACGGCGGGGCTCAGCAGCAGAATGCACAAGCTTACTGCTGAGCGCTTTCATAATCGCTTTTGAACATTTAATTATACTGTTTGACAACACATTCACAAACTCTCAAAATAAATCCTTGGATGAGCTGCCTGCCTGTTACCAGGGTCGGCGGCACAGCGCTTTGACGGAAACGCCGTGCACAGATCGTCTTTTTATGCAGTGTCAAAACATTCACGCTTGCCAATATGTAGACTCGCTGCTTATCAGCTGGGAGACTTTCCTAGAAAATGCGCCTTTTCCCCATTGCCGTATGTATGTTTTAGGTAATTTAGAGCCCGCTGATAGTACTAAAATAAGCACAACAGAATGTGAGCTTCTGTGTTTTTTAACACCGCCGAACTGGGGCTGAGGTGCCGTCACTTGTGGATGTGAGTTCACCATTACATCAGCTTTGAGTGTGTGGTACGAACGAGTGCGGTAAAAAGCGAGCACAGAACTCACACTAATATGGTTTGTTTGCATGTTCACAATGTACCAAGAGCTTTCGGTCCCCTTCAGTGAAAAGAGTATGACAATGTGTGCTGTTGAAACTCAAAATGTTTGCTTTTAGCCAATGTATTTTTAGATTGACGAGGGCCTGGGCTGATCTCTCACCAGTTAAGTTTTGCAAAAACCAGGAGCCAGCATTGGCAAAGCCAAACGGATAGCAGCCAATGCTAGACTTATTGGCATAGGTGGACGAGGCAAAAAATTAACAGGGCGAGCTGAGCCAGGGCCGAGCCAAGGGTCTGCCTCGGATCTTCGAGCCCGTGCATGAGCTGAGGCAGTATTTGCTATGTAAATCGGACAAAAATATCACGTAAAAAATGATACAGTCTCTTACAAAATGTTACAAGTGTATTTCTTAAACACGTGGCAGTTTTGACATTAATAAGACACATTGAAGCACTACAGTGAGAAGTACAAAGTTTTGTACATTTGGTAGTCCAAGTTCACATATTTGAAAGTGCTTTCGTACATAAAAATGAGGAAAAAATAGTTTTCGTGAAATAAAGTATTTGCCTGAGATCACACAATTGAAGTGGTAAGCTGCATTTTATCCAGGTTTTCTGCTTTCCTTTTGAGCGAATCAGCAAGTAAATGGGTATCTATGTGTCTTCCCATATGTTAATGCTTTGTGTTTACCTCTTAATGCATTTTTCTGCAGTTTTTGAAAAATAGCGCAAACTCAACTTGTGGTATTGGAGCGCTTTAAATGAGCACCAGTTACATTACACAAGGTCACATACATTGTTTAGGGGCATGAGGAGATTAAGTGATTTGCCCGGAATCAAAGGATGGTGATCCGATGCAAGACTTGAACCCGCTTCTCCACTTATTCAGTCTGCAGCACTGGCCATAACGCCACATCCTGGTCAGAGGGAGGGAGGCAGAAACCAGATGAAAGCTTGGCTTGTTATGGGCTCGAGGTTTAAAGAGAACTTTGAGCTGAGCTTTAGGCTCAAGCTTTCAGTGGCTCTCTTACCTCTGCTTATTGGCTATGCCAGTGCTTGTTTTATTTTTGTGTTTAGCTCGTTATTGTTTGAGGGAGGCCCTGTTGGATGAGTGTGATTGGATGTAGGGGGACAGACACTTTAAATACCTTTCACAGTAGTGAGGTGATCGAAATAGCAAGTCATAATCGAGGGATTGGAAAGATGTATTTAATCAGCTGTAAAGACTTGTCTGAACACAGTGCCTTTCTTCTTAGTTATCGAAAAGCCCGGGGAACAGGTGTAGTACTGTGGAGAGAGCATTCTACTTGGAAGCTCTGGGAAATTCTCAGACTTGGGTTTTGTTGCTTTTTGGTAATAATTTTTCCTCCCAAGGGAAGGTTGGAGTAAGAGCGGAAATACTAAGAAGCATTATCAAAGACAGGAGATCTGACCTTGACAATCCATACTAATATAATAAAGAGAGAGCCCAAACCTTTGAGGCGGGTAATCTCAGGAACCACAGCACCAATCACAGCATCCAATACAGCGTTGGAAAGGGCACTTGCAGCAGAAGGACATAGGCTATTCAGACGCCCACCATATACATTTAAAAGGTAAAAGAACTGTGCCTGCAAAGTAGTCCCTTGTGGGCGTGTCTGCAATGTGCTGTGGGCGTGTAATGGGGGCGTGGCAAATGCTGGGGGCGTGTGGTACGTTCCGCCTTTCATGCCATGTCTCATATCGTGTGCTAATCCCACCCTGCTCCCTTTAAATACCCCTGCACCCCATAATCATAACCCACCCTTACTCCTTAAAATACCCCAACACCCTTAAACACTAACCCATCTTAACCCTATAAATATACCCTGTTCCCCAAAACCCAAACCTATCCCTAAACCCTAAAAATACCCCTGTACCCCAAACCCAAACCTAGCCCTGAACCCTATAAATACCCCTGTACCTCAAAACCCAAACCTACCCCTGAACCCTAAAAATACCCCTGTACCCCAAAACCCAAACCTAGGCCTGAACCCTAAAAATACCACTGTACCCCAAAACCCAAACCTAGCCCTGAACCCTTAAAATACCCCTGTACCCCAAAACCCAAACCTACCCCTGAACCCTAAAAATACCCCTGTACCCCAAAACCGAAAGCTAGCCCTGAACCCTAAAAATAACCCTGTACCCCAAAACCCAAACCTACCCTCGAACCCTAAAATACCCCTGTACCCCAAAACCCATACCTATCCCTTAACCCTAAAACTACCCCTGTACCCCATAACCCAAAACTATATCTGAACCCTTAAAATATCCAAACACCCCAAAACATATACCTCAGTACCCCAAAACATATACCCCTATACCCATACTTACCTTATCCAAACATAAAAAAAACATGCTTTTACCATTCATGCATTTACAACAAATTTCATTGTAAATATATGCGTGGTAAAAGCATATAAAATGTAATGCCATGCGTTATAATGGCATTGCGGAGTCATGGTACTTTCGTAATGAAAGTATGCGGAGTGAGGGTATGCGGGAAGAAAGTTGCGGAATAATGGGTGTTTACCCTCCCCGGTAAGTACATTGGTGGCACGACAGCCCACATCTCCAGCAACATACTCATATTTTGTCACCACCCATTTGAAAAATGCACAGGTCTCTCTCATTGATGGCCAGCACCGACATACACTTTTAGACACACCTCCCGCCACAGGTTCTAGAATTGCGAACTTTAGAGCTGGGGAGCTACCTTCGAATCTCGGCATCAGCTCAACATCCTGTGCTTCCAGGCAAATCGCTTTGTCTCCCCGTGCCTACCACAAATGAATGTGTTCTTCTGTAATGTAAATTGTGCTCATGCCATGTTGTCGAGTTCGCGCTATATAATATTGCAAGGAAAAATAAAGTAGGGAAACTCGAGTTCGCACACTACTGAACGCGCACTCTTAAGTGCATCAGCAGTGCACTGTGAATCGGAGCGTTTCACAGGCCTGTCACAGATAAGAAATGCTATCAAAACGAAATCCTACAAAACAATATACTACAGGCCGGCAGCAATTCATACCCGGACAACGTCGGGACCGGCTGCTAGTCTTTTACATTTCTGTTTTTGCAGACATGTAAAAGTAAAAATCCTGCCTTCTAAAGGTGGCATGCACATGGCTACAGTGGCATAACCCATTGTCCCATGCTGTAGGTTGTGATGGGTGAAAGCAAAATGTGAATGACACTTGAACAGAGCAATGGATGAAGAAAGCTGGCCAAAAGTAAGTCAGTCAGTCAGTAAATCCGTCCTTCAGTCCGTCAGCCCGTCCGTACATCCGTCAATTCGTCCGTCCGTTTTGTTTTGGGGAAGAAATGCATAGCGAGAAAAACTAAATCTGTTTCCAGGCCAGAACTAAAAAGAAGCCCAGGTGAACACATTTTCGCATATTGCTAGGTGTGACCAGAATCATGTAGACTCAGGTGTGCTGCACATTTAGCAACCTTTTCTGAGTGTAGTTAATCATGGACCTCTATCACTGTTTAATAGTACAGAAGGCCAACTGGCACTTCGTAAGGAAAGGTCAATCATTAGCAGGATTCAAGATGAGCAGATGGATGAATGAATGAAAAGGCATTTCTTAAAGAGCCTAGCTACCCGGGGGCATCCCAGCTTCAACTCCGGGCAGTATTAGGGAAACAGATACGTTTTTAACTGCTTTCGAAAAGTCAGGTAATTTGGCTCAAGGCATATACCAAGGGGCAAGAGATTCCACAATTTAGCAGCATTGTACGAGAAGCGACCCCCTCCAAAGAATGGGGCTGTGTGTTGCATCTAACAATTGCATATTTATTCCATTGGTTCTGAAGGTGTCAAGAGTGCTTCCACTTCACCTTAGGGAGGTACTGAAAATATATGTTGATGCTTGAAAAATATCTGAATTTCTGCTCCTGAGAATTTGTCATGTTCAATCACTCGTGGATTCAGACCCTCTACAGTCTGATGGGGCAATTTAATGTTGAGACATACTCGAATTTCTTTGTATGAGGTATCCCCCATAATCCAAACTGATGCAACTCCTGAGGTAAGAACAAGCCTTTTCACTTCCATGGGGATCCGCACATGATTAAGAGACGATTTTCGGGAAGACCTTTAGCTTTTCGTATCCAGTCACCAACGGGGAGGCAGTTTACAGAGTCAGTTGAATAGTAGTATTATAAGCTTAGTGAAAGCTGTAAGCAGCAGGGGGCGAGCTGTGCTACATTCATGTAAATAACTGGAGGGGACTCAGTTTGAGTATTGGTTGCAGCTAGTGGCAGCCATATCCCTTGCACCTATTGAAGATTAAAGATCGTTCACAGGAGACTTGGTGACATCGAGAAAGACATGCATCAGAACCAGCTTGAGATAGAAGAGTAGGGAAACTATAGAATTAGTTTGGTCTACCTCTCTGAATGAATACTGCAGAAGAGACAAATGTATCCTATCAATGATACAACTCAAGAAAAAGGGGTCAAGAGATGAGAGTTATTGTGGGAAGTTTGGCAGTAGGGGTGAATGATAATCTATGCACATGCCTAGGAGGATGACACATTGTGGCCCTAAAGCTACCCTTTTCATAACCTTGTTTTATAGGCATATTTAAACCCCTGGTCTCTTTCTGACTCTCAGGCCCTAAACACTGAATCAAACTGCTTTGGATGTTTCTATGTTTCGGCCAACCACCAACTGATGGCATTTGCACCAATCAGGTTGGCTGAAACAGTGATTACTGGTCCTGCCTGGAAGGCTAGAATCCGAATTCAGAAGGTGGAATGCTATACATTCCTCGGAGGGTTAGTTTATCCCCTTAATTCCACACATACTGCTTTTGAACAAAATCTGTAATTTGGATTTGTGCTATTGATCAATTCCCCCTCTTATTTCTACTTGAACCTCATTGTCATGTTCTTGCTTTTTATTTATTTTGTTACTCCCTTTTTCACCACAGCTATGTTACTATCTCATTGTTTATATAGTCTAGATCTTTACTCCCCTTGTTTCCTCAGAGTTCTCTCATTGACCCTGCATCCTCTTCTTCTTTGTTTTCCTGCTACTTGCATTTCTTCTTTCTCCTTCAATCCATACAGTTATCCCTTTCGCTCTTCCATTGTTTTCCTCTCCTTTATTCTCCAGCTTGTTACTCTTTCCTCCTGTCCCCTTTTCCCCTAACTTCTCTCTCATTCTTTCATCTTCCATTTATTCTCATGTTTTGTTTGTCGTTTCTGGTTCCTCACTGTTCTATCTCGCTCTCCCTTTATTCACCTGATTGATATTCTTTGTTCCTCTTTTCTCCTTAGGGTTTGCTCCTTCTTACCTGATTCCTTCTTTTGTTCTCCTACTGTTGGTTCTCCTCCTTTCTCATTTAAGTATTCCACTCCCTGCTCTGTAATTGTCTCTTTCCATGTATTTATCTGTTTTCATTTTTGCCATTCCTCTTCTCTCCTTAAGCTTCACGCCTTCGCTTTGTCAAGTTTATTCTCTTACTCTCCTTTGTTATCTGAGTTCCCTCTCTATCCGCTTCTCATTTTTGCTATTTTCTTTCTCTCTTTTCAATGTTTTCCTTTTCCCATCCCATGCTTCTATTTTCCTTTCACTTATGCCTATTTATTCCTTTCCCTAGTCTGTTTTCTCCTGAGTTCCTTTCTCGTCATAGGCCTCTCTTCCTGCCCAGCTCATGTATTCAACTGCAGTGTTTCTTCTATCCACCTTTCGCCTCACAGCTCCCTCCTCCCCGATCTAGGCTATCTCACATCTTCAACCTATCCCAGTGCTGTGTTTTCTTCTCTTCATCATTTTCTTCACACCTATGTCCCACCTCACTGCTTTACTCCATTCCGGGTTTGTCTACATTCTCTAGCTCTCAACTATTACTAAGTTCCAAATAGGAGAGAAATCCAGGGCTTTTTCAGGGCCAAGAAAAGCTTTTGCCGATAAACCTTCTCCCAGCCTTATCAACAGGCGCATAATCTTTATCGTTTTAAGGGTTTGACTTAAAAAAATTATTTCTGAAAAAAACAAGAGAAAGCAAACATTAATGAGCCCGGTATATAAAAAAAAAGATAATAATTTAGCATTTTTTACTGTTACCATAGAAACCACTCAGCTCTTGCTCTTGCTAATTAGTTGGATTTTACACATTTTATATTTGGAAATGCAAATCAGATTTCATAAATTATTTCGTATTTTCCCTGTATATTTACAGTGCTTCGCGGACCCTCGCACGGGGAGTCAGAGATATTAATTAGTGACAGAGCGGAGCGCAGCCCTTGCATTTTCAAGATGTTCTTCCTACAAATATATCGAATTTCCGGGAGGAGCTTGTGTGCACCCGCGATCCTCTTTGTTATCAAGCAAAACAAAATTCAGACTGACAGCCAACACACCTGCATTGTACTGTAAACGCTACGAAAAACTCCTGCTATCGGCTGGGAAAACGAATTCAAGGAGTATGCGTGATGCTTAATTAACGCAGGTGTGGGACTCGGGGCCTGCAACTGTAGAGTGAGCTTAAAAAGGCAGCCCCATTGTAGCAAGGTGCTTAGCTTAAGCGTTCTGGACCAACACCAATCCTCTGCGAATAAACATAAGAGAAAACACAACACAGCCAATCGGCGCCGAGGTTACAAGGCTACTTTACAAATTACCAAAATAAATAAAACATAAGACTCGTCTGCAATATCCCTCGTTCGTCACATAACTTCGTGCGTTGCCCGTGAAAGAATTAGAATGCACTGAGGCCTGCCCCTCTTACACATCCTATTGTCCCCACTGAAGTAAATACGCCTTGGGTCCCTGCTGTCAGATGCCCCGAAGGACCCCACAGGATCCCAAAACAAAGCAGCCAGTGAAGGGCTTCCGGGCATCCAGCTAACAAAAATATACTGAGAGGATGCGGCTCTGCAAGCTACGGGCCTCTCCCGACAGAGCGCCTCCAACCCGGGCTTCCGTCTGCGCAGCTTTCCCCACATCTGGCCCAGCTGTGTCTCACGCAAAAATGAGCAGATAGGAACACCCCCTTGCTGTGATGTCACTTCCCAATGCTGGTTGGTGCAAATATTCCTGCCTATCTATATATGTGTGTATACAAAGATTAAAGAGACGTTATAGTTAGGTATGGTGGTATGACCCTTGATTAAATTACAAAAGCAAAATTTCACTGAAACAAAACAAATGCTAAAGTGATGTTATAGTTAGGGTTTGAAATTAAATAAAAACTAACATTTAAGAACCCAAAAAGCACTGTAATTTGCCACTAAAAATCAGTTAACTATAACTTGTGTCCCTGCAACGTGTTGCTTATGACATCACGTCATGTTAAATGACATAATTGATGACATCACTTATTACCTCACAAATGTCACCACTGATGAAGTCATCCAAGCCACTGCACCTAAAATTACTCTAAAAGCCACTACATCATTTTGGAAAACAAAGTAGGTAGTAAAGGGATCAAGCATAGATTGACTATATGCCCATGCGTTCATATGTGAAATAGACAGTGTAGTACTGGAGTCAAGTCTGAATCCACTGTGATAATAGGTAAATAGTGCACAGTTTAACTACCAGTAAAGTTTTAACTGCAAACAGTACTTCATTTAAACAAGGTAGAGACTGAGTGCAACTACAGAGAGTTGCAGAAGTGCGTTACCAATAGGTTGCGGCTTAAAACAAGGTCTTGTTGCCAAAACATGCAAATGTCATTCTGCTCATTTCAGGAACATGTGTAAGGTAGGTGTAGGTTGCAAACTATGGAGGGATGCGCACAGGCAGTTGTATAGGACTTTGTTGTGCATGCCTTTACAGTGGCTTATGCATAGAAACCGTTGACTTAAATATCTATGTCAGATGAGGCATTCAACAGGTACACCTCACTCAGGTAAATATTCACAGTCTGTTGATTTCAAGATATATCAAACTGATGATTAATGTTTATGAGGACATTACCGGGGCTATTCACAAAGGTATCTTACACTTGTGAATAATGTACACGTGTAAGTTTACTCTTACATAAATTGCTGTTCGCATTAATGTCTAAAGACACATTATGTTTCTTTTGCACTTGAATACTAGTATGGAAAGAGCATAATATCTTCTACATTTGGGTGATTTGACAGATATGCTTCAGTGTCTGTCTATTGCAAAAGGTTATACCCTTTAGCAATGCAGAGGATATGGAAAATGTGCGCTAGGTGTAGGTCACTGAATACCTTCCATTATGAAAAGCTGGAGAGGATGAGGGGATAGGATGTGGTGTAACGCCTAGAGCTGCCAACCTTGGAACTGGGGAACCAGAATTTAGTCTCAGTGTCAGCTCAACATTCTGTGATACCGAGCAAAACACTAAGGGCCTGATTTATTTATTGGCAGGACTGGTCCCGCCATTTCTGTTTTTGGTGATATTCCTGCCTGCCGCCTTGGCGGTCCGCCCGCCTGGTTTAGATATTGGCTGGGCATTGGAGGGAAGACCGCTGCAGTTCCACTGACTCTGTCAGGATCTGTCTCCTGCATCGACAACATCAGAGACTAAAGTGGCTGGTGGAGGGAATCCCATTGACATTCTATCCGTCCAGATTATGAAGTGCCTTTCTATCGAGGCAACTGTGGTGGGGAAAACTTCAGGCTCAGGTTGGCAGAAATGACATAAAAAAGGTGAAAACTCACCCTTTTCGGGGTGCCACCAAAGCTTCCGTCTTTGATGCCATTTTCCAGGTCCTTGCTTTGCTGCTACTACTTGAACACAAAGCTCAGCCATCCCATTGTTGCCATATTGTAAGGTAGGGTTTTGTGGTGGTTGTGTGTGTACAGTCAATAGTGTGTGTAAGTTGTTAGTGTGTTCATTGCTATATGTACAAACAATGGGCACTTCACATTGCCTACATTTACATATTGATATATACACAACATATGGGTGTATTGAGATGCAAATAAGTAGTACTTACCTGTCTCCACATCACCATTGCCCCACTCCATCAGGACTCCGCTGCCAAGACACCGCCAGAACAATGGTAACATCTAAATCGGCTTGGTTCAATCACCAGCGGCCTGACGGCGACAGAGTACTCCTAACCAGCAGAGAAGAACGCCACTGCAGCAATCTCCTAACTATTACCGCAACATCTAAATATGGCGGGTGGACCGCTTTCCACTTGATGGAGTAGGTGGGACCACCTTTGTGGTGGGGCGGCGGTATGACTGCCAAGATCTAAAGCAGGCCCCTAATCTTCCTGTGCTTGAAAGACAACAACAACAGCAAATAAATGTGTCCTGTTGTGTAACGGTGAAGCATCTTTATTCCGCATCCGTGAGTCCGCATGCTGTCACAACGCGGTCGTTACAACGACCGCGTTGTGACAACGCATACCATTACTCCGCAAGTCTTTACAACGACTTGCGGAGGGGGAGAGAAGGTGTTGGATTTAACATCCAACACTTTCCCTAAAGTCCGCACAGACTGGAGTTGGAATAGTAAATTTTACTATTCCAACATCCAGCCCCCCCCTACGCAAGTCATTGTAATGAATTGCAGAGTAATAGTATGCGTTGTAACAACGCGGTCGTTGTTACGACCGCGTTGTGACAGAATGCGGATTCAATACTTGCGGAGTGAAGCGGCATATTCTTGTGTAGCTGTTGCTCAGCCCTCAGGCCAAGTTTGCACTATCTAAAAACTGCAGAAAAAACTATACCAAACTAGTGTCAGATTCATTGGATAATATCATCAATGATGCCAACAATTTTGTCATTTGAGGTGTCATGAGTGATGTTATCAATTATGTTATTTAACATGTCATTAGTGATGTAGTATGTGAGGTCATAAGCAGTGCATGGTGGGGGCTCATGTTATAGCTGGCTCACTGAACTGTAAAAGGCACATTTTAGTGTTTTTGATTTTGCATTTATTTTTTATCTCATTTTAGCACCTAACTAAACTATAATGTCATTTTAACCTTTGTGTTTTTTCTGTGACTTTCTAGGGTTTTACACATAAGCTAAGATCTTATTACCATAACTAACTATAACATCACTTTAAGATTTGTATTTTTCAGTGAATTTCAGGTTTTTTAAAGTAAGGGAAGATACATATTACCATAACTAACTTTAACATCTCTTTAACATTAGTCTTTTTAGTGAATTTCTGTTTTAAAAAAAATCATGCTCAGATAACACCCCCACTCCGCACGCCATTCAGCTTGCTCTCAATGATTAGGTTGCTGCCCCTGCTCATTTTGGCCCGCCCTCTGTGGTCAGCTTGCTGTGCTTGCCTTGCAGAAGGGGCCCCCTATTGGAATTTTCCCACATGGCCTTGGAGGTCAGGGAATGCCCACCCTGCCCCCTTATAGTTAAAAAAAGATCTTCAACTGGCCCACTGGGAATTAGGAGGCACTTCATAACAACAGCAGAAGTGTTAACCGGATCCAAACACCATTTGAACTGGCTTTGACATATACCACAGCTCACTGTAAGGCCAGTAAACCGTCGATATGTGTGACGCTTGGCTCCCCGGGTCCTACACCCAGTCGCAGGCCTGAGCAATTTACTTGTCAAAAAAGACTGCCTGCTGGCACACGCTGGCCAGAGATTGAGTCCCAAGTCCTTTAATGGCAGCTGAAGGATTTTGTTTGTAGAGGCACCCAGCCAAGCAAATTACTCAGTACTACAGGACTGGACCTGGTCCCATGGTACAAGAAAGGCCCAAGAGCGAAAAGAACTTCCTTAGCCAACCAGAAAACGCAATTTTTTTTAAATGGTGGTCACATGGGACTCCCTTTGGGATCAATGGTTCAGATAGACCTATTTTTTTAACCCTTTCAAGTGCATACCAAGCACTTCTTTAAATGCACATTTCTCAAAAACAACTGAACAGATTTACACAACATCACAAAAAACATGCTTTCTGAGTAAAGTCCTAACTTTCTGTCAAATTTTATGTAATTCCATTTTGCAGTTTTTCCTGTATTGGTGAGAAAAGTTTCCTGTGGGAATTTATATGGGAATTCAATGTTTTTGGACTCCACTTTTCTTAACTGATCAGTGCAAAACTTTTTCCGGAAGGAGCAAATGTGGGTGAATTTTGGGAGAGGGGCAGCAAGTCCCCCTTCCCTTTAAGTAAGTTATCAGCTTAGGGGGATGGGGTCGCAGGGCCACATGGCCCTCCTCCCCTTCAATGAAATCTGCCTAGGCTACGGGGTCCCCAGGGCATCGTGGAGGCTTGGGGGGGGGGGGCAGGAGGCCCACATCTCTTATAAAATTATCAAATTGAATTATACTGAATTATTGTTTCAAAAATGAACTCAAAACACAAGAACCAAAGGTGGCAGAAGTGTGTCTCCACAGCTGCAGTCTACATTGCCTCATGAATATATGGAGGATGACCATGTTGCTGCTTTGCACATGACCAAACATTGATACTCTTTTCAAAATCCCCCGAGAAGACGCAATTCCTCTTGTTGACCTTCTTTCTGTTTGTCATGTTACGTTCCTAATCTGACTAGTTTAAGCACAAAAATAGCCTGTTTTAATAACCTACTAAAATTGGACAATAATTGGCTTCAGAGATTGCCCTGAAATACCAAAAGTAACAAAAAGTAAATCTACCTTCCTGAACGGATGTTCTGGATAAGTAGACTCTAAGTGCTTTTTGACCATCCAAAGTGTGTTGACCTTCTTCCTTTATCGAGAAAGGACATGGAACATAAACTGGTATAACTATGTCAAAAAAGATGAAGGGGGGCTGTGGGGCAAAATCAGGAGTAGGATGAAGCATCACCTTATTTAGAATTTCTTTTTAAAAATGACTTATAACATATAAGAGCCCTCAATTCTCCAATTCTTCTGCCAGATGAAATGGCTACCAAAAACAACATTTTCCAGTTAAGGAATTTCAATTCTTCTTGGTGTAAAGATTTAAAAGGTAAATTTACAAAGTCTGAATGACCATTGGAATATCCCAGGTTGTACAACTGTACAAGGACAATGTGTAAAGAAAACAATGTTTCAAACATTTTGGTGCTGAAGGAGCTATTAACTCTAATTCAGGACTCCTAAATGCCCTGATTGATAAATTCATAGACAATACAGAGCCAATATTAAAAATCCATTGAAATCAAGTATCAAATATTTGCCAATGACAGAAATATGATTTTAATGTGGATGAGCATCTGGACTTTTGTATTAAAGTGACTACCTATGAGGAACAACCTGATATTTTCAAAATTCGCCCTTACAAAATCCATATTCCCAGTTGTCAGCAACAATTACAACCCTATAAGATGATAAGAAAATAGAGTAATAGGCCAATAAAGTTGTATGTATCCTTAACCGAAGGAGAAAAGGAAATCAAAAAGGTTGGTCCCAGCATAGAACTACCAATAAATTCCATGCCTGATCCTCCTTGATATTCTGTAATCTTTTCAGGATCAGTGAAATGGGATAAAAGACATACAAAAGTACATTGGACAATGAGAAGGACATTGCGTCCACCATTTATGTTTCTTGACATAGAGTGATTGTACAGAAGCAAGGAAGAACATTCAAGGTTGTCACAAGCAAATCTATCTTTGGAAGCCCATGGCACTTTTTGCTTGAATACTATCTGAGTTAATGATTATGATGACTCTGCTCAGGTCGTCTGCAGGCCATTTCTATCTCCCCAGAACAAACACTTCCCAAAGAGATGGAGATTTATCTCTGCCCATTTATTTATTTATTTATTTATTAAGAGTTTTGTATAGCGCGAACAAGACCCTTGGGTATCAGAGCGCTTCACATTACATGAGGTAGTTATAGTCCTGCATTGTTATCGTGATTTCCACTATATCATGAGGTAGGTACATATATGATACAAAAAGCGACAATATCAGACAAATTTACAATATTATGAGGTAGGAACATATATGATAGATATGGAGATAGAAACCCAAAAATTGAACCAGAGATCTCCTTTGATAACTGTTATGCCCCATAACAATTCAGTTGTATGTTCTGACATAAACATTGTTGTCTTTCAGCATTGGGGAAAAGTGCAGACGGACTACCTGAACTGCCTTTACCTCACTGTAACTAGATACAAATGCTGCTTGTTGCCTTGGCCGTCGCCTTGGGCTGTCACCTCCCAAGGAGTGGCCCCCACCCCAACTTGCTGGCATTTGTTGTTAATTTTCTGATAGAGTGATTCTGTAGTGGGTTCCTTTGTCAAGTTCTCTTCTTTCAACTATCCCTGAAGAGACTGACCAATTTCTGATATTGCCAGAATCTCCCATTTGTATTGTTGAGAGCTTGGATTCCCAATAGTTCAATATGTGGTTTAACAGAGGCTATATATGCAACCTGGTCTAAGCCAAACTCATCAGAGTCGAAGCCATCATACCTTGTACCTTTGCCGTGATGGACACTGCATGTGAGCTGGGAAAATGGATTGGTAACCCATTTCTGTTTCCTTGTTAATGGCAGAAAAACTTTCCTGAACACCGCCCTGAAATGCACTACTCTGAATCTTAGCATATCAACCCTCCTTCTATATAAGGAAACACACAAATCAATTTAGAACGGATTACACATCTATCGGTGCTAGTACTTTGGTGAAAACCATAGGAAAGGATGATAGGCCAAATGTGAAAACTCTAAATTGATGTTTTCCTTGAACTCAGAATGAGAGACATTTTTGTGGTGAGTGATAAACTGGAACATGAAGATAAGCATCAAGAAGGTTTAATGATGTAGGGACATATCTATTGTTAAAAAGGGTGAACTTTCCTAATATTCTAAATTTTGAACATCAGATGGGCGAATACTGAATTTACTGTTTTCAAAACTATCACCACCCTGTAATGCTCTGGTAATTTCTGCACTGTAAAAAGTTTAAATTAAATCGTCTTCCTCTCTATTTGTGGAGAACTGGAATCGTGGCCTTTTTTCCCGAAAATCTTTGGATCCCTTCTAGCAAAACTTGATTCTTTTGAGGGTTATTTGAAGGAGGAATGCTGTGAATTCAATCAAGTGGAGGAGTTTGAAAGATTATGCGATCACCACTCTTCACAATATCCAAAACCTCACTAAGATTCTCTATTTCTCCAGGAAAAGCATCAAGTGACTCTCCTACCCCCTCATACCTCGCCCCCTCAACACTGAATGGTGATGAGGACCTATGGCATAGACAGGCTTTCAATGATGGTTGGTTTTAGCTTACTGCTTCAGACTGCAGTGGCCGGGATTTATCTGAAGGAAGGACGTCATGACCCCTTCCTCCAAAGGGATGATTTGTTAATGTAGCTTGGAAAGATGGACAAACCATTCTAAGGGCTTCAAAACAATGTCCTTTCTTCCACTAACGTTTTTGTTATCATATTCTCAAGTTGTGTCCCAAACAAATTTGAATCTGAAACGGGAATCCATATAAAAAACACATTGCACCACCGTGGGAATCTGAATGTGGCTCTTAGGAAATAGAGGGGCTTCTCTCACTTTTAAAGCTTCTGCTTACAGCCATCTCTATCATTCTCTGAATATCCCCCATTATTGGCACCTTGTCCGTGGATTTCTCAGTGTTCAGGTCTAGATACTTACCCATAGTCCAGTGTGGGTCTTTTGTTGTCCGATGTATGGGAGACTCTTTCCGGAAGCCACAATGCAACCACACATTGTAATATGTGGTAGGCAAGTGCCCTCAAGAAGCTGCGATCTTCTCAGGAGCAAAAAGTCAAAGGCAGAAAAAATCTCCGTCCTGGATGAAGAGTTTAGAGGGTTGAAGACAAACAGGAGTCTGAAATACAATAGTGAAATTCGTCAGGAGTGAGGAGTCAGGATCAGCAAGTGGAAGTAGCGATGAATACAGCTTTGTTGCCACACACTGTCCAACCAAACTAAATCCTTTATTGAGTAAAAGAACAAGAAAAGGAAATTACATCAAACATCACATGACAGGAAACACAAAGTATTGGGAAAACCAGAAAGGAATCAAGGAAGAAACAGCCATGATGGAGAAGAAAAAGAACTGAGCAAAAGCCGTAAATGGACTAGCTGAGGAGCGGATTTAAGAGGCAGCTGCAAACCCTCAGACAGGCGATTGCCATTTTGGATTTGAAGGATCAAGAAGTAGCAGCTAGGAGTCCAGCAGCATGAGAGAAGGCAGCCCTAGGTGAGTGAAACTCATAGCATGTCGCTGCTGGCTTCATGTGGTGTCTCCTGAACCACAGAACCACGCAAGGTACGTGGGTCTGAGGCTTGCAGGCAGCAGAGACACTGCAACGGCAGGACTCACTCTACCCTTGAAAAGTGTGCATATCCCTCAATAAGCCACCTTTTAGAGGATTTATTTATTAATCTCGCTTCTGCCCCCAAATATCACTCAGACCTCAGATAGAAAACGAACACACTGCCTCTACAGTGTTAGCGAACTCTTAGCCTTTTAAGTAGAAGAATACCAGCCCGCTTTGGCACATTGCTTAACAATCCCACTGTTTTCTCACAAAACTACTGCCATGACCCAGTCAGTGGTAGTCACACCTTCAAGGGTTTCTTGTTTTCTGATGATTTTTTGCTTCAATAAGGTTGCAGTTTAATCCTACCGCTGTGCAATAAAACATTCTGTACTTGCTAAAACAAGACATCAAGGGGTATTTAAACTATGGGGGTCACTATAGCAGACCCTCTTAATTATCAGATATAAATACCTAATTATTAGAGCAAAAAACATGTATTTACTGATGCCTGGTGGCAAACCTGCACATAATACAAAAACACAGGAAGTGGTGATGGCTGGCTTCCTCTTTATGGGAATTGAGGGAATAGAGACAGAAAGATGGCCATATTGGAGGGATAGGAAGCAGTTTTACTGTTGGCTTGGTGAATGTTCTCTCCACAGGAGCAATCGGTCATAAAGTAAAGGCTGGGGTGAGGAAGACGGAAGAGGAGGTGTTGTCTGTCTTTATGTTTGTGGACCTCATTATTACAGAAGACTGAGTGCTCTGCTTTCAAATTGTCATAAGTATTTATTACAAGAGGGCAGGGTGTTCCCTACCCATGTGTTCGTCAAGGTTGGCTGTTTGGTCTGCCTTTGTGTTAATGGATCTTGCTGCTACAGCGGGGCTAAGTGTTCTGTTATCTTACCCTCTGGTTATTACATGAGGTATGGATGCTTTCTTTCCCTATGTTTGTGAGGGTTGGGTGTTGGGTCTCTGGTTATTACAGGAGGGGTGGTTTTTCTCTTTCCCCATGGTCATGAGGGTTAGCTGTTTTGTCTGCCTCTGTGTTAATGGGTATTGTTGTTACAGCAGGGCTCTGGTTATTAGAGGAGGGATGGATGCTTTCTTTCTCTCTGTTCACGAGGGTTGGATGTTTTGTCTGTCGCTGTGTTCGTGGGTATTTTGATCACAGCAGGTCTGGTTGTTTTCCTTCTCTTTATTTATTAGTAATTTAATGACAGTGTGTCCGGGTGCTCTCTTTCCCTGTGTTCATGAATGTCTTTCGCACTGCAGGGTTGGGTGTTCTGTTCTCTTCTCCTATGTTCAGGGCATGGGTTCCTTTATGACACCAGGGTTCAGAGCAGCAGAGCTCCCCTTCTTTCACACTGAAGTCTCTGGTTTTGCAGCATTGTATTCTCTTGCAGCTGCAGCTCGAATGTGTAAATGAATTTGTGAAAATGGGCAGTATTAGCTGCTGAGTTGATCAAATTCTTTGGGATGGAGTAAATTGGGAGAGGCAAAGAACATGGAGGTAGATGTACGACCATTTGTTGCAGTCGCAAACAGGAAATCGCCCCAATTGCGACCGCAAAATAGGTCTGACCCATGTACAAACCCTATTTTGCGAGTCGATAACCTATTACCAACTCGTAAAATAGGGTTTGCAACTCGCTAATAGGAAGGGGCTTACCAAGGGCGTCCCTTCCCAATAGCGACTTGCACTTCAATGTAAGATTGTTTTGCTGCTGTAATTACGGCCGCAAAACACTCGCAGTTTACCACCTACTTTAAGACGGTGGTAAGCTACTCGCAAACGGGAAGGTGTCCCCGGGGACCCCTTCTCCTTTGTGAATGTATGTGAAAATATTTTTTAAGAGCAGGCAGTGGTCCCACGGACCACTATCTACTCTTAAAAAATGAAACAAAAACATTTAATTTTTCTTTTTGAAATGCATCCCGGGCTGCATTTTAAAAAAAAACTGCTTTATTGAGAAAGCAAAGAAAGGCATGGTGGTCTGCTGACCCCAGCAAGCCACCATCCTTTAGAGTGCTAGCCATTCCCAATGGGGTCGCAAAATGCACCGGCCTCATGGATATTAATGAGGCAGGCAATTTGCGACCCTATTAGGAATCGCAAACAGTGTCTGAGACACTGTTGTACATTACATTTTGCAAGTTGCAAATTGCGAGTTGCAAAATGACACAATTTGCAACTCGCAAATTGTAAGGGTCGTACATCTGGCCCATGGAAATAAACATTCCATTCATTGGCGTGTTATCTGAAAACTATGTGAATTGGCTTGCTTATTTTAACAGCTTCGGGCACTTTACAAGATATGTAAACTTCCCTTTATGATTGCTTTAAAAATGCATTGTGCTCTGATTGGGAAATTAGGCTTATTTCAGCCCTTTGCCCTTCGCCCTTCTCACTACGTCAACTGTTTTCATGGTAATAGATGCAAAGACTGGCGCTCTTCACCCATCGCTTTTATTTGTCTCCCGTGCTTTCGCACAGAGAACAAGCTGCGAACCAGTTCAAAAGGTTGCTGATGCAGTAACACTGAGGCATACATACTATGCTGGGAATTACTTGCACTCTTCTATGCAGGTTTCCAAATGAACACACTAGACATTCACTTCTAAGAGCTGAGCAAAATAAATGCATGAGAACCCCAGACAAAACCCAAACATTGGTTTGGTTTTCAGGTAGTTCTTCTCCCTGTTTTATTTCACTGCTGCTCTTTCACCCACAGCAGGATCCAATCAGAAACTCTGCTTTCTCTATGGTGATCTTTGACCTGCACCAGGATCCAATTAGTGAGTCTGTTGTGCAAGGAAGCTGCCTTTTGACCTGTACAGTATGTTCCCATTAGTACATCTCTGGTCGCTCCCAAGCACCAATTTGTTCATTGGCTGGAGCTTTAAAAGGCTGTAATGGAGATACTCTCAGGACGTCAGCAGGCCCCCTAATGATATACACACAACTAATAGTTTTTATTTAGGGTATATGATATAGTGCAACCCTAGCTCGAAGGAACAGTAATATTCTTTGCCAAGAACATTTGTGTTTCTGCAGGAGCATCTGAAATATTAGATGTTTGATATGAACCAACATTTCATACGTGGGGTGCAACCGAAAACAAATTATAGCCATCAGAACATGAAAGGGAGGGGCAGCGAGAACGTGTAACTGAAGGCACGTTCCAATTTTTTTTTTCTATTTGTTTATTACATTTTCAACAAACAGTACAGTAACTTCGCATTAGATTGCAAAACATCGAAGTCAGTGCATAGGCAGGCATGAAACATACATTTGCATTATAGTTTTTGCAATCTCTATGCAGAGAGCGAGTATAGCAAGCTAAGTAGGTGTCGGCCAAGGAGGTCAAAGGGAGGATACCTAAGAAAAGTATTGAGAGGTACCGTGTAGGTTATATGTAAAAGTGTGAGGATAAGCCCCGTGCTGGCTAGCGGGGGAGCAAGGGGGCCAGGTCCGCTAACGGGTATGTCCTATCCCGTGTGGGATGGTAGTCGGTGGTCATGAGAAAAGCGATCCAGGCCTACTTGGCCATATTCAGACAACGGGCCGAGGGGCCAACTGGCCCAACAGTGAAGAAAAGAGAACCAAAAACAAAAAGAAGAGAGAAGGGAATCTTCAGCTGAGCAGGACAAAGCGCAATGCCAATGAGTCAGCTGTGAGCAAGAAAAAGGAAAATCTATCCATAGGGTCGGCAGATGAAGAGGGGGAGGACCACTTGTGGGGAGAAACCCCATCCCTTCTATTGCCCATCTTTCAGGGGTCCCACGAGGTGTACCATGGGGCCAATAGTCAAACAAGTGAAGAGCCAAAAGCAAAGGTATTTCATTTGAGGCATAGAGTCGATCACAGGCTCCCAAAGGCAAGGGAATTTCTTTTCAGTGAACGTTATCTTTCCATCATTTGTTCCATTGCCAGGGTGTGCCATAGCCGAGTGAACCATGCAGCCACGGAGGGGGCTGCTGTGGTTTTCCAGGCCAGAGTTATACGTTGCTTTGCTGCTCCAGTCATGTGGCGGACGAGGTACCAGTCAGCGTGCATTGTGACCTCAAGCGTAATCGGGCGAACCCCTAAGATGACTGTGAAAAAGACTTCTGGTATGGGGAATCTCAATGTGTTCTTAATATGCCCCAAGATTTCCTTCCAAAAGGTGGTGATAGTAGGGCACTGCCACCATATGGGCTGGAAATCCCAAACCTCTGTCCTGCACCTTCAACCGACAGGTAGTGGCAATTGCAGGTGATATGGTGGGTAGGCATGTTGGAGTATATTACTATTGCAGCATTAGTTTATATGCTGATTCTTGCTGGGAAATGCTCCTATGGGTCTTTGGAATCTCTCGCCATAGGAGTTCCCACTGTTTTTGAAAGATGACCAAGGTACTGCCAATCTCCCATGTAATTGCTCCACATTTTTTAACATTATACACATTTACCATATAATGCATGCTGTTTACAATTAAAGGCATAGGGAGATAATGTGATTTGCACCAAGGAAGCTTAAACAATATCTATTAAATAATTGACCCTCATTGTATTAGCTTTCTGGCATTGCATTTTATTACACTACTTTCATTTTATTTTCTATTTAAAGTAACCCAAACCTCTCATTTGTTTGCACTCTTCTGTCATTTGCCATATTTTTCATTAAAAATGTGCGCTTTTACTCCCACCACTTCCTGGCATATGCTTATACCTCTCTTTTACTCTGACCTTTTAGTACCTAATCTCCTGACTGTATCCTTAGATGACATTGCTTATAATAATGTTGACTGAACCTGCAAAATGTACTGTGGGCTGTAGTTATAAAGTGTTAATAAACTTCTAAAGGTTTTAAGGTCCTCATGAATGTGTTTACCTTTGCAATATAGTTGTGAAAAGCTCTGTCACTCCTTGTTTGTGGATGTAGTTCATGCTACATAAAACTCAGCAAATGAAAATAATTATCAAATGAAAAAAAGACCACTAGATGACCGACCCCATTGTATCTTTCATACCAACAAGTTGAACCCCCCCACCCCCTTCAACTAACACGAGCAAGCTTGAATTGGGTTGTTTTATTTTGCAGCTAAAGCAGCAATGATTGAAAGTGAGGTCTTCCTCGACCTGCTGCAGAGTGAATAAAAGTTATGGCCCAATGGAAGGAGTAAATCTCTCTTCCGAGGTAATTGTAGAGCAACAGAGACCTACTGAAGCTCCTACAGCAGTTCTCTGACTTTTTTGTTCTGAGCCAGGGCTGACAAGTTGGTATATTCATGACAATGACAGTGATGACATCTTGCTTGACAGGATGGCAGATAAGACAAGAGACTCTGAAGGTGGAATACACAAAATAGTGAATTTGCGGATTATTGTGTAATCACACAGTTTTTAAAGCAGTGGTGGCCGAACCTACGAACACAATTTGCAAGATATATGTAACTTATGGTAAAACACCAGTTCTGAACCTAATTAAAAGTGTAGTTTCACAAAAAGGGTCTCAGTATTAGGTGTCTGGTGCTGGCCCTGTTCAATTATTCCCTTGGACTTACTTCTACTGGGGTACAGGTTGAACCCAGAGGTTGTCCTGAGAAACGGAAGCATTGGTAAAGCCAGCTTCCATTCACCTAGTAATTCTTTATTTAACCCATAGTTTCACTGGGAGATTACAGCTTCGTTTATTAGTCAGATTGCCTGGTTGAAATGTACCAGGTCATACATTTACCTTTGACCCTAAGACTCCGAATGATGCCTATACCTACTGCTCCCATGGGTAATTCCAGTAACCTTGTTATTGGTCAAAAAGACTGGGTTTGATTTAAATAGAGGTATCTCAGTGAAATGCCAACCAATACTTGCCCAGGAAAGTCCACAAGTTATCAATTAGGTGAGCAGTGATGGTCCTGTCCTCCTTGGTAGCCGTGCTGGCTGTCATGAAGGGGTTTCCTCTGGTATGACCCACACTATCAGTCAATCTCTCAGGTATCTGCATTTTTTTAATTGTGTTATGACCTTCGTGCAGTGGAGATCAAAAGTTATGTCTTGTTAGAGGAAGGATAGTTCTTCCTACACCCTCAGTTGCCTGAACCCCACTAGCCCCCATACTACCAAATAAAGCTTTGATTCGTGAGAGATAAGCATTGTATTGCATTGCATTGTGTTTATTTTTAAAGTGCACACAAAGGCTTCATGGCTCATTAGCGATGGTGTACCTAAAGCACAGGCTTCTTCTGCAAGGTCAGAAGACTCTTACTGTGCCCCTTTAGAAACGTCAGAACTGCAGAGAAGTTATCACAGTGGCTTTCATCGCCTTACCCATCATAAAACACTGCATATTACAGGGCGCAGCCTGGAAATGAATGGCCGTTTTTGTTATTTGTTGCCTTGTTCTGACGATGCAGTATTTTTGACTGGATTACGCAAGAAGAGTTTTAGCCATGCAGTGCGAAATCTGAATCCACTTGAGAGGAAAGAGTTAAATGAATTTCTAAACTGGTGCAACCAATTTTAGTTTATTCTGTTATCACCTGTTTTTACCTTTAACAACACGAGAATCTTCACTGTGTCTAAATGGTGTTCTCCTCTGTTCCCAGTAGCTTGGAGAACAGATGCACACATTTTAAGTAACTGATGTTTAAAGTTCTAAAACTCATGCTTGCATTGTGACAGTTTTCGTAAAGTTGTCTGCGCCTTGGCCCAAAAAATGACAGCAAGTCCTCCTAGCAGTGCCGGTCCTAGGCCTTCTGAGGCCCTGGGCGAAAGGGAAGATGTGAGGCCCCTCTAATTGCATATTGCATCGCAAGAATAATAAGACAAGGACAATGGTTGCCTTCGAGGACAAATTAAGGCATGGTACTTATTTCAAATAGTATTCACATAGCTGTGCAGGGAATAATAACTCTAACAACATAAAGTAAACAGTCAACTCTCATTAGACACGTTTTTGAATGCACACCATAGGGCGTTACATTTTCACCCATGAATCACCACCTGGGGTACGGAGCTCTTTCTACATGTTCCACCTTCCAACAAACATTTTTATATTCACACTTTTGTGAATGAAACATTTTTTTTTACTTTTCACGTGATTCGCCATCTTTGAACACACCTCAGACGGACGCAAGTATATTAACTATTTATGTTTTGTGACTCAACTCCCTTTCACATTTCCTTGGGACCGCTGTGTGGCCCAGTGTTGCAGTTCCACCCGTGCCCACTGTCCCCAGTCTGACAGTGGTGGTGGCATCTTGCAGCACATAAACGAGCTGCTTTAAGCCTGCCTGCCTGGGTACAATCATCCCAGCATGGGCCATTATGGGCGAGGCTGTGGCTGTTGTGCACTAGTTCTCTTCAAATAATACTGGACTGTGCAATGCCATGTGTAAAGGCATGCCTGTGTGCCCAGGACACACTGTGACTATCACGGTGTGCATGATAGTGAACTGAATAGATACTCTGCGGGTCAAAACATTCAAAACTGATGTATAAGCCACACAGTCTTGTGACAGTGAGCGTCTCCCGTCCTCTTGACTGTCAGATCATAACGCATGTTACAACAGTACCCAAAAAGATACCAGCAGGAAAAGTCATAACTGAAAATACAAATAAAACACAAAATATTCGGCTACTGCGATGTACATTATTTTATTATATAAAATAAAAGTAAAGTGCTTTGAAAGACCGAGGTAAGGAAGACAATAGCAAAACAACACATAGCAACCTGGGAGTTACCGTCCCATACCATGCCTACCCTTTAAACCATCTCCCAAATCCGAGCCCTCAGGTCTGTCTGCTGCTGCAGGTTTTTCTCTTACCTTAAGACGTAGTAAAACGCAGCCCGGCCCGAACCGTCCGACTCCCGACTCCTCACCACCCTGCTCTCCTCTCCTGGCCAGGGAGCACGTACGGCGTGCATGCTGCGCAGCGTCACCGTCACTGCAGAGCGGGGGTTGGCCAAAATGATGTCCAGGGCCGTCATTGGTAGCACTTTCGCGCGCTACCAGATTGACGGCTGGGCGGCCCTGGTAAAGGCCTGCCACCCGCGCACTGCGAACTGCGCACTGCACCACCACCACTAAGCTAGGTGGTGGGGTGAGTGCATGCACACAGTGACTGTGTTGAGACTAGTTCCCTAACTGCCTGCGCCACGCGAGTGCGCGCATCGCTTTTCATCACGTCGGGACTCGGGCAATACATTATACATTTATTTTTTGGGCCCCCTGCGTTTGGAAAAAATGGATTGATTCATTTTCTATTTTGCTATTACCTCTGCTGCTAAATGAAAAATGTACTTGTTCTCCAGTCCTGCTCTCTGCTCTGCTGTCTACTGCGGGGCCGGCGGCGGGGCCCCCTGAGCGCGAGGCCCTGGGCAGCTGCCCATACCGCCCATGCCTAGGACCGGCCCTGCCTCCTAGAGAGAAAGCGTCTTTTCGCCCGTCATTTGTAAAGAGAATTGAGCCAAACTAGGAGCTGAGGATGATGGCAATGGGCAAAGTCCACTATTGGAAATAGTAACTGGGAGGTTTCAAACTATCCTTTCCCTGAAATGGAGGACTGTGACATTACTGCATGCTGCACAGGTTAATAACCACCAGAAGGGAACGGCTCAGGCCTGGCCTTCTATTGTTCTTTGAGGAAGAGGCTGGTAATCAGCATTTCTGGAAAGTGCTTCACCTGGTCAAGATTGTAGTAGGACACACACCATGAAGCAGCCCTGGGTGTGTGCCTTGTGCACACGTTGAAGCCACTGCTTAGCACCACAGAACATGTTAGTATGCATTCAGATGAACTGAATAGGGTGAATACATCTCCTTTCTTCTTGGGGTAGCATATGCAGGCAGGGGTTAGAGGTCAAAACCTTATTTATAAATAACTAAATAAATCATCAATGCTCGAAGAAGAAGACGAGATCTGAGTGAGTGGGAATATTATGCAAACCAAGTGTTTTGCTGATATTGATCATAAGATTAAAAGTTTACAGATGATCTATTGTGCATAGATGCACATTTCCTTTGTGTTCCCACTGACTAGATACGCACAGGTGGTACATTTAAGACAAATCCAGGTGTAGTAAGAAGTATAGGCATAGGCAGTACTTTCAATGTGTGATCGAATGTGACAGTACACTTACAGCACTTCCAGTACTATCATGCATACAGCCGGGACAACACATTACTCTGCTGATATGTACCCATGAACAGTACAACAACTGTAGTCTTATGGATAGATATCGACCATGAAATATGCCATGTGTGTGTTCATAAACATAACTATAGTGCTTAATTTGTAAAAAAAAAAAAAGAAAATAAGTGCTCTCGTCAGGAGGAAGCTTACACCAGCCAAATTTCTCCCGTTAGCGCCACCTAAAACAGAAACAACTACTAACCATGAAAGTGGGGCAAGGATGTGGCGTAATGGGCAGAGCTTGTGACTTCTGAGCTGGGTAACAAGTTTCAAGTCTCTGCATCGTTAAACATCCTGTGATTCTGGGCAAATCACTTAATTTCCCCGTAAATGAGTGTGTCCTCAGCTGGCGCTCATGAAAAGTGCTGGTGTTGATGATTAAGTGCCTATGATGAGAACCGGAAACTACCTGCTCAAATTAAGCACTGCATGACTGACGAATATCAGTGGTTTTAAGGTTTGAGACAAAAACATAACACAGTTTTTACTATGTATTTTTTCAGTGAATTTCTTAATGTTTTTATGATGTACCCTGCACCCTGTGCCAAATCCGCTCTGTGGAGGGCCATTGGCAGCATTCAAACGGATTTGGGCATAAGGCCTTGCGGCATATCCATCACCCATATGCAACAGGGTTTGGCCGGAGACCCTTACATGCATTTTGCCCTGTGTCCAACCTTCCATGGGCACCCTACACACCGTGCACATGGCCCTCATCTTTGCTTTGCTTAGTGAGAGTGAGGCAGAGGGCCTTGACTGTGGCTAGGTCCTGCGCCCTATCTCCTGCTTCCCAAGCCAAGTCACACACTCATTTTACTGTTGGCTTTGCTTCTGGTTGTCATTATTTCTTTTTTAAATTGCCCAAAATGTATGAGTTAGATGCCACTTGCTAGTCACACTAAAAATGGCTTGTCCAGCACCCAGAATTGCCACTCATGAACTAAATTTGTTGTAAATCCATTTGGGCTGTAGAAGTGAAAAGAATTTCTTAAGGGAGGTAAAATGGGAATTTGCTTATGTTTTCACCCTTGCAAATAGTTTTTTCTGTGGGCGAATCTCAAAGAAACTTGCATGTGTGATGGCGTTTCTACTCAGAGCACTTTACACTTTCTATTGTTTGTAAACTGTACTCAAATTTACGAACTGCATTCCTGAAACCGATGTTTATAAAATATGGTGTACGTACAGTTAACCGGGCAATGATTTTAATTTTTAATCTGAAATCGGCCGATATCTGTTTTTATACACCACGTTTTTAAATTACTGTGTTAATGCCAGGAAAAGCATGTGCTTTTAATGAATTATGTCTGTAACATTGTTTGTAAACTTTTTTAGATATTGATGTATTTGTTATTATCATGTTTTTTATTCTTGTGCTTTTATGGTCATTTTATATGTGCCGAATAAAGCTTCATGAATTGAATTGAACTTGGCATGCCAAAACTTAGCTTGCTAAATAGATAGAAAAGTTTCATACTAATGTGTCCACAGGGTCATATAAGTAAAAGAAAAAAGTTACAGTTCAATGAAAAGACGCCTGAAATAACACATATGCGTACTTGGGCAGTGCACAAGCACTCCTCCTCTCCCCTCCTATGCTCCGCCCTTCCATGCACAAGCTAGCACAGAGCCGGTGAACAAAAAGTAAAACGATGCTAGGGCATTGGGGCAATGCTCCTCCACCAGTGGTTTCACGACAGTACGTTTCTGGCCTTTTGATATGTACAGGCAGTCCACATTTTCTGATATGCACAGCACCTCACCATGCCAGATAACCTTATGATATATATATCACACATGCTCCCACACCAGGTCTTTCTATCGAGTAAATGAGGGTTATGGTCAGGGCAGGACTGGCCAATAGGGCAATCAGACAGTGCCCGACGGTCTGGTCTGACGGTTCAAAATGTGGGCCGGTTTTTTTGGGCTGTTTGTGAACCTGTTTTGTGGTATGCTGGGCTGAATTTTACTGTTGATTTCCCTGATATTAAAACATCAATTGCTGGCAACAAGCTCGAATCCATACAGTATTTTCCCTTTACACCTCAGGTCGCTCAAGTGAATGTGTAATGGATGTCACAGTTTTTACTATCAGACCTCGTCACCATAGCATGGAATCTTAAGGGTCCAAACCATGTTCACTCTCACTATTCACGCTTTGCCAATGATGTCTGGAGGTACTTGTACAATATAAAGCTAAGCACACTCCTCAACATCAGACCTCACACTGCACATGTACAGTGCCAACAGTACAGTACCAGATCAAGCACAGTGATCATCCACTGATTAGGCAAATGCCTTACCTGTTTCTTCCACTGATGAGGCAAATGCCTTACCTGTTTCTTCCACTGATGGGGCAAACGCCTTTCCTGTTTCTTCCACTGATGGGGCAAACGCCTTTCCTGTTTCTTCCACTGATGGGGCAAACGCCTTTCCTGTTTCTTCCACTGATGGGGCAAACGCCTTTCCTGCTTCTTCCACTGATGGGGCAAATGCCTTACCTTCTTCTTCCACTGATGGGGCAGACCCCTTACCTGTTTCTTCAACTGATGGGGCAAACACCTTCTGTTTCTTCCACTGAGGGGGCACATGCCTTACCTATTCCTTCATCCAAAAGGCAACACGGCTTACCTTTTTCTTATTTTGTAAGGCAAATGATTTATCGGCCATTAGATCTGATGGGGCAAATGCCTTCCATGATTAAGCGCTTTTATTGATAGGCTGTTTACTATTTGTGCACAGGCCGCTCTTTTGAAGCCGCCAGTCTGGCTGTGACCTGCACCCTTCTCATGTGAATATTTTCCGCACCTGGTTCCTGGCACAGCCCACTCCTGCTCCAGTGCCTGCCGTGACCTCAATCTGCAGCCTCGCTGTTGCTGTTTGCTTGTTTAAGAAAGGGCCAAATATGCCCAGTTGGCAA
The DNA here is from genome assembly GCF_964263255.1 of Lissotriton vulgaris. Classification (NCBI taxonomy): domain Eukaryota; kingdom Metazoa; phylum Chordata; class Amphibia; order Caudata; family Salamandridae; genus Lissotriton; species Lissotriton vulgaris. The sequence continues at coordinate 849,361,684 of NC_141695.1, forward strand.
TACAGAGAAAATGCGTGCTGCACTCAAAAATATCCTCTCTATAAATTATTAATGCGCATGCTCAAGGTAAAGAGAAACAGTCAGATCCTAAGTGTTCCCGAGGAAAAACAGCAAAACTTGACACATCAGAGTTATTAAAAAAGCACGATCCGAATCCATCATCTCTGCCTTGGTAGCTCCCGCCGCACACGTCAGCTTTATTTACCAACCTCTTGGCATGTCGCGCGGTGATCTGGACCGGTGCCATAGGGAGCCGTTTAGGGGCCCACCAGCAATGGGGTGCCAGGTTTCCCGTAGAAGCACCTAATATGGCCCATTACTAGGTGTAATATGGGCTTCAGCATGTCCCGTCGCCAATGACAAGGGCAAGCTTTTGCACAGGACAGGGCGCAAATGTGGGAATATGAGCCTCGAGGTCCTCAGAGCTTTGTAGGATGAAGGGACCACAGAAGGAGTTAGTAGGGCGCCAAGGAGGACATTTCTTACATAAACAGGAAACGAGGAGCAGGTATGAAAGCGTGTGGTCTCCTGAAGGTGAGGTATGGTGACCAAGGAATATGGATGGGGTGAGCACTGAGCTTCAAACCTCTCCTCCAGACAGAAGCAGGAAGTGTGCATGGAAGTGCCCGGTGTCCTGCTGGTGTGGAGTGGTGATGGGCAGACACTACTCCATCACTGAGGCGGAAGTCTCTTGTTTAAACAAAGACAGCGAACGTGGACATGAAAGAGTCTTGTCCCCAGCTGGTGCAATGTGATGAATATGGAATATGAAGTTGATTTCACTTGTTGCTGGAGTGGGTATGAAAGTGGCCTATCGCCACCTGGCATTCTGAATATGGACTGATGTTCGCGAACACTGACTGAGGCTGAAATCTCTTGTATAGACAGAGGCAGGCCGTGCCGCGGGCATGACGTGTCTTGCCTCCTGCTGGTGAGTTGTGTTCAATATGGAATATGGGACTGAATTCTCCCACGTGCAGAGGCTGAAACCACTCCGAGAGACGAGGCTGGGCGTAAGCATGAAAGGTCCAAGCTTCACCTAATCTGATGTGTTCAATAATGAACATCGGGGTGGGTTCTCTCGAGTAAGCCTAAAGCATGTAGGGCTGTGCAGAAGTTTCTCAATTTGGCATCAAATCGAAATCTTAACTCAAAGCGAAAGACTTGATTCCCTGATAGAAGAGAAGAACCTCTGCTCAACCTCCATGCGCCTTTGTCCATTAGGGCTCTGCAGTGTCCACCACCCTCCCCTGTCGTGGGTGGGTGCGGGTCTCCAGTGCTGCTGTGCTGACAGTGTGTTAGTACTGCTCACTGTCCTCGGATGTCTTTTTATTGCATAATGATTGGTTTCATTCCGGCTCTCAGACCCTTCTCATCTCCTGGAGGCAGATCTCTCTGTCTGGCTATCGATCTGTGAGAGAGATTGGCAAGGGCATTGTGCCTGGCTGACAGCAGCACCTGCTCCGACCGCGGCGCACCAGTGCCTGAGCTCCGGGGTAAGAGGCCTTTGAGCACAATAACGGCCCTTTCAAGGGAGAGTGAGAAGCCGTGCTCCTCACTGGGTCAGTCCGCCCCTTTCGAGGTTTTGGCTTGAGAGGCACTGCCCGTTCTAAGAGCCTTCAGACGGTGACAGTCCTGTCCCAGCGTATGCCACACCTGGTGTAGAATGTCGCTCATCGCACACATCGGCCAAGCCCCTGCTTAGCACATGTCTATCACAGGTGAAACAAGTGGTGTAAATATATACACACATATATATATAACGAGACTCCCATTCAAGCAAGAAAGGGCAGAGGCCAGAGGAGATTCCAGGAAAGAAGCCAGCTTTATTCAGCAGACAACAGCAATGTTTGGCGAATGCATTTTGGCGTAGACCTTCTTCAGCGCCCTGCACTGCGTGTTCAGCCTCAACAAATTGTCCTGACACTGCCTCCCTTAAGTGCTGGTCTGGATGCTCCTCCCCCTAGTTTCGTGAACTTGCCTGTTGGTTTGCCGCTTGAATGGACGGACTTCAACTCCCAGAATGCCACAGGTGAGTGCTTTTGGGTCGGCGGTGTGGGGGAATCCGATTGTGTGGCCGTAGAATATTCCAGATGAAGCAGGTAGGTGATAGGGCTGTACAACGAGGTCCGCCAAAGTCCACAATATATATATATATATATATATACACACACACACACACAAATATGTGTGTGTGTGTGTATACAGGGGTCTCCAAGCTTTTCTTCAATAAGAGTTACTTATGTTCAATGCAAATCATCCCGAGCTACTAATATTAGGGTCAGATGTACTAGGGTTTTTTGCGGGCACAAATGGGTTTTAGACCTGTTTGCGCACACAAGAAACCTGTGGCCCATGTAATAATCCTATTTTGCGAGTCGCAAATCGCAAGATTTGATTAGTGACTTTCTATTAGGAAGGGGTATTCCAAGGTCGTCCCTTCCTAATAGCGACTACTTAAACTATGTATGACTGTTTTGCGACCGCAAAACAGTTGCAGTTTCAGTTTACCACCCTTCACAGAAGGGTGGTAAACCGCTCGGGACCCCTTCCCCTTTGTGAGTGGCTCTCAAAATATTTTTTTTTTGCGGGCAGGCAGTGGTCCTAGGGACCACTGCCTGCACTTAAAAAATGAAACTGAAAAGTTTCATTTTTTTTTATGCATTCCGTTTTCCTTTAAGGAAAATGGGCTGCATTAAAAAAAAAACTGCTTTATTTAACAGCAGTTCCAGACATGGTGGTCTGCTGATTCCAGCAGGCCACCATCCCTGGAAGTGCCAGCCATTCCCAATCGGGTCGCAAATTGCGCTTGCCTCATTAATATGCATGAGGCATGCAATTTGCGACCCCATTGGGAAACACAAACAGTGTCTCAGACACTGTTGTGCATCCCAATTTGCGAGTTTCAAATTGCGAGTTGCAAATGCCATGCAATTTGCGACTCGCAAATTGGCAGGTCGTACATCTGGCCATTAGTGTCACAAGATCAGTGGTCACAATATATGCAAGATTACCAGCAGAGATAATAGCTGGCAAGCCTACACCAAGGTGATGTAAAAAAGATTTGTCAATTTGGAATGCCTCAATGTGGGGAATACACATCAGCCATAGCTGCAATGCCCCTGGCACCAAGGTAATATTACTGGTAATAAGTTGCCCCAAACGCTGCACGATTTATTACTCAAATATCAGCTTTAAATGTATTTTCTAAATTCAATCACTTTTCTCAAAACATCAGCTCATGCGTTCTGAAAATACACACATTTTGTCTTTTCAGTTTTTGTATACATATAATAAATCAACCGAGCAAAAGCTTCTAATTTAGGAGACCTACTTCCAAAAGGCTGGAGAGCTACCAGTAGCTCGCTAGCTACTCAATGGAGAAGCCTGGTAAATAAATACATTTAAATATTAATATATATATATATATATATATATATATATATATATATATATATATATATATATATATATATATATATATATATATATATATATATATATATATATATATATACACAGACACACACCCACATATATATATATATAGTAGTGCACACTACTGTGTTTCAGAACTGAAGTAAAGACCTGCTCTTCCATAACTAATGATTCAGAAGGACATAGGCAACAACCGAATTCTCAACCATACGGACATGTGATAAACACATGGTTTGAGGTAAATCCGGATGAAGAAGCAGAACATATCCCTGAGGAGTTATGGTAGGTACTCGTGTGCATCTATTTTACACACAACTTCCATCCACTCCATACATATACACAGCTACATGATCATAGCCTCACAAGAAGTGTATTCTAATAATTATCCCACATACTCCAAAGCATACCACCATAGGGGCACAACCATAGTCCTCACCCTTCCCTCTGAACACAATAAAAACATAATTTATTATAAAGCTCATACATTCTCTTCCTCTCTCATCCTCCCCCCACTATTCACTGCATATTACCTCAAAACATTCCACATGTAGGCCACATTGCAACTCAACATTCTTGCAGCCAAGCATTCTATACAGCGTAGCGTCCTAGAATGCACTTAGGCGCCTTGTCAGTCATATGAAGAACTATACAAATACAATTGCAATACAAAACTGCTCATAGTAAGAGTATGATTTTCTGCACTAGCAGGCACATGAATGAATGATACTTGCATCCAATGTTCAGGCATCTTCTCCTACAGGCATTGTAATAGATGGCGCTCATAGGCAGTGTTTGTCCTTCAGTAATTTTCCATACTAGACTCAGTTAAATGTGATCAGACATCTCATGTTAGCATTTAGAGGGTTAATTTTATCCACACATCCTTTGTGCATTTTTTTTTATACTAGTTCCAGTTGTGGGTGGGAAAAAGGCACAGAATACTTTGTTTCCCCTGATTATATTCGGTACATCCGGCAATCTGGAGTTAATTGAGTTTCACAAGCTCATCTCTTCATGCGAGAAGATGACTGCAGGGAGACATCTAGCTATCACTGCTATGCACTCCTGGGTGCACCGTGCTACGTTTCTTATGGGCCTCAGCCATCGACTACTCGGGTTGGGCATCAAGTAATGCAGTACCTTCTCTGCAATAAATTTGGAGCCAGTGACTTCAACTACTCCTTTGTTTAGTGATCCTATACTGACTGAAGTCGAAGGAGCGTCCTCTGTCCTACTGTTCTCTGTGGAGTGATAGGTGCCACTGAAGGGGTTGTTCTGCTGTTCATTAATGTATGCTGCCAGGAACGTGTGTTTAATGAGGGATGCCATGCGTTTCTGGTGAAAACTTGAGTGAATTCAGCAGCTTCTTGAAGTGCACCTGATCCTTACAAGGATATTGCTCTCAGAAACACGTGCTCAAATTCTTGATCTTGTGACATCAAAAACAAAATTTTCCTCACACTCACTCCTGACCTGAAAAAGAAAGCTGAGTGATGTGCTGAACTGACGCCATGGCGCCAGAATCTAAGATCAGCACAGAATGCTGGCGGCAGCAGGTGATTTGGATGTTGCATTTGACTGAAGGTTCCTGGCCTTGAGTTTGGGAAGCCAGGCACCCGATTGCACGAAGCCACATCCCACACATGTGCTGCTCCCGCCACTTGACAGCAGCAATGCGCCTACAACACTTTGAACCAATCGATGAAGCGTTCCACCTGACTTGCACTCCATTGCCCGAAAGGAAACTGAATGTTTTGAGTCTAACTGGGGGTGACGTTTTTAAAACATCTCACGTGTTGTGTCTTAAATTTCGAGAAATGCAGTTACTGCAGACATTGGTGCATTAGCCAGCCTTCTGGGGGGCAACCAGCAGAACCTAACATTCAGTACAAGTACAAATACGGAGTAAGTAGAGGGGTATTTTGAAACAGTAAAGCTACAAAGATAGTGGAGAAGTGTGGCTCACCGATTAGAGCAGCAGACCCTGAGGCAGAGGTCTGGCCCGGGACCAGGGTTCAATTCCTGACGCGGCAGGGTCGTGGACCAGGGTCAAAACGGACTCGATAATTCTCGCCTTGGTGCCTACTCTAACCAGGGAACACACTCGGCAACTCTGGGCATTAAGCTTGCCTCATCTCTACAATGGCCCCCCACAGACGCCGGGGATGCCTGGTTTCACATTGGAGATACCCAGAAAGGGACCATCAGGGAAAACCAGGACGGGTTCCCCCGCGGTCTTCAGCACCAGGATACTCCATGGAGTTGCAGTGCGCTTTACAAGTACACCCGCATTTACAATAAAACGTTGTTAAATGTTTTCTGTCCCACTTGCTCTTTCAGCCGAGGAGTGCTGTTACTCACACTGGCGCTCTCTGTGCTCGCCCACAGAGGGAGCGCTCAGTGAGTGAGTGAATGCTGCTCCAAAGTCTGAGCTGTGACCTCCAGGCAGTTCAGGCTGGTCAGGATCATTACCAAGTTTCAGTCCCAGTTGGAGTTTGCACAGAGGGAGTCATAGAATCTGAGATTTTAAGACAATCCATCTGCCCAGAGATTTTTCAGCTACAAAGTGCGACGGAAGCTTATCTAAACTGTCCGGGTTCCTAGAGTACAGACTATCACCGTAACTCCTGGCAGATTTGAAGTGTACTTGAGAGATTGCATCCTCCGTTTTTAAAAGGCTCCCACCACTATCCTTGGCCCTGAGCTTTGTGAAAGGCATTTGATCAGTGACAAACCTTCCAAAAACAGTATCTTCACTGCTGTGGAACAGCATATACCCAGAAACCCAGCATTAACCTGCAAGCTAAAAGTCTCCTCTGCCATTAATGGGCAGGAAAAGGCAAGGGGTGTGATGGGTGTCAGATGGGAAGTTTCTAACAATATGGAACATTTGTAGACAGGGCGCTGTGGCGTCATCTGACGAAGTTCTCTACTGCGTTGTATTCTTTATCTACAATGAAAGTCGAAGCAATGATGAAGTAAGATTAGGAACAAACTCTTGCAAAGGGAATCTTTTGGAACAGGAATCTCAGACTGTAGTCTTTCCACATTTCCCCTCACCCCGCCTCCTTCTGGTGGACGCGGATTGGGAACGGCACCAACGTTTGGAGGGGAGTGAACACATGCCATCAGAGGCCAAGTGCTTCTAGGGAATGTAGGTAATGTGGATGTCAAAGATGTAAATGTGGTGGCTAAATATTAGTTCCACCATCAAACACCATAATTCATTGAAGTGTACAAATTTCAATGATGCCTTCACCTAGAGTGCAAGGTCCTGGAATATTTCTACAGCTAAAGTAAAAACACTATGCAGGTGGGAAAGGGCGCATATGGGCTGACTCGATGGCAGCCAAGGTTTGATTGATCATCAGTTGGTAGGTAGGATAACGTCACAAGACCATTAGGATAGAGAAGCAATAGGAGGAGGAAACTGATTCTCACCTCCTCATCTTGTCCTATAATCCCGCTCTCAGCCCCTTTTTTAGGTCGAGCCTGGGCAGTGCATATGCTGCTCTGCGAGGCATGCTTTATTGAGGTATGGCATACAATCTCCGCCCATTTCCCGCCCATCTTTGCAATTGGCTCCTGTTACTGTCCTTCCAAAATTGTTGCTTTTCATTTGTGAATAGGCTTAGTATTCCCTCCTTGGTACCGCCTTGTCCGCATTTGTAACCTCCCATAAAGACTAGACCTTTTACTTGTGCTGTTACACGGTCTGCTTTATAAGTCGGTAGCACTATTTTCTTTAATGAACAATGCAGGACATTGACGACCGCTTCTGGTATTTGCAGCGCACCCCCACAGCACTCGTGGGACAATGGTGGCCGCTTCTTGTTTTTAAACTTTCAACCTGAGCACAGCGCCCGCTTCAGGGACACCGCGCTTTCTGTTTCAGCTTTAAAAACATTTTTTTTAACTTTAATGCTCAGTACGACGGCCACTTAAGGGACAACGCTCTTCCTGTTTTCGTTTTTTTAACTTTAAAACATGAGCACGCCCACTTCAGGGACACCTTGCTCTCTGTTTCAGCTTTCCTGAACGTGCCTGCAAGGCCAGAGAAAGGAAAAACAAGCATTTGCAGTGTAATAGGTATCGCAAATGCGAGAATTTGAGCTATTGACGCTCTAAATGACAATGCATTTTATTTATGTGTTTAAAAGAACTGCAATAATAAAAGCCAATGTCATTTACAATACCAATAGGTCAAAGTTTCGACAATGCGAGAACTGTTGCATTGCAAATGTTTGTTGATTTTCCGTCTTAGACAGTCATCTCCTCCCTCTTTAGCAGGTTCATAGGGGGATTTGTTGTAAGGTGATGTGGGTTCAAAACAGTCGACAGTGAAGCTATATGTGTTTTGTGAGCCACTGTGAGGTACTGAGACATAGTGAGTCCCTGACCTCTTGTGTCCAGGGGGGAGGTGCACCATTGAACATGCGAGGTCTGACTCCCTGAACGGAGGGCTATGCTTCTGAGGCTGACTGAGGGTTCTGTGTGAATGAGGCCCTTAAACTGAGGATGCATCTGAGTTCCCCATCTGTCTCTCTCTCCGATGGTAATCCTGGCGGTAAACTGAACGGTGTCACCCACTTACTGCCCTTAGGAGTTCAGTGTTGCGGGTTGTACGCAGCTACTCTTGTCTCCAGGATGTTATATCTCTGCAGTAACAGGCTGGGTGCACGGGGGCCCTGAGGAATCTGCTGCTCGCGGCTCAGGACCAGCCTACTGCCCACCTGTCCAGCAGCCACGGCTGGCAGTGGGAGTACCTGTAGGGCGGTGACGTGGGGAGGGGAGGGTCAGGGTGGGGGGTAGAAATGTATGGATTACAGAGTTTTACAGGTAAGTAAACATTTAAATAAATAAACCAAATTTTGTTGCGCGCACTGCATCGCATTTGGGGATGCAGTGCACTCAACGAAATTCGTTTTATTTATTTGAATGTTTACTTACCTGGGAAGCTACGTAATCCATACATTACTAACCCCCACCCTGCCCCTCCCCCTCCCCACGTCACCGCCCTGCAGGTACTCCCACTGCTGGCCGTGGCTGCTGGACAGTCTTGGATCTGTAGGGTCTGTCCTTCGATGGCCCTAACAAAGTTTAGAATCTTCCAAAGGGATCGCCTACAACCCCTTCTGGCGGCTGAGGGTCAGAGCCTGGCATAATGGGCTGCCCTATGGCAGTCGCTACTTCTGCTCTTCTTACACACTGGCTCATAGAAATCCCTTGAACGTTCTTAATGCAAGAACACTGACACACACACACACACACACGCACCGACACAAAGACTGTGTACCCACTAGCCCAGCAACCTCAGTTTTGAATACTGTTCGCAGTCCCTCCTGGTTGCCCATACATTAAGCTTTAGTTTGCAGTCAAACCTACCACACGAGACCTTGTCCCCATCACACTCTCACATTTCCTTGTAATAGTTATCACAAAGACAAAATTAAAATGTAAAAATAATTATTTAAATACCCATTTCAGGCCTGATTGTTTAATTTTGCACAAATCAGTGCAGAACGAAGCTTGCAAGGCTTATCGCTGTATCCAACAGAATATAGCAGGGACTGATGTGTACTTATGCACCAACCTTTGAGCAGCCATCTGGATGTGTTTTAATATTATAATCTGATGAAAGACTGTATCACAATTTAATATTACTTTTTGTTCTTTCCCGCTGTTATCTAATAACGCCTCATAAAAACTCTCCAGAAGGAAATAGTGAAGCTAGATTTTATGGCTGCTCATCAGATTGTTTACACAGTCATTATTTTCTCTGTTATTATTATGTAAGGCGATCTGGTAACCGTGATAATTGTGCTGATAACATTGAGTACAATTTTATGCTAAGAAGCGATCATAAGAGGAATGAGATACTGGAAGCAGTAAAGACATGCACACGGGGGCTAGCCATGTGATGGGACTGAAAGCAGAGCTGTCAATGAACCTGGAACATTCATCTGCGGCCATATGTCCCCAATCTTCACCTTAAATTCAGGAAAATGGAGGCCTCAGCCTACATTTCACGCCCAATTACCATCACTTCCAGCTTATTCAGGACTTTCCCACTGCAAGACAACCTTACATGAACTCTGCCGATTGGCTACTTGCAGGACATTACCTCAAGTAGCGTGAAGTGCTCCCGAGTGCCAGGCACCTTCCCATTCGCTAATGGAGTTACCACCATTACAGAGGTGAGCGAGTTCATCGGACACAAAAATGATAGACAAGTAGGTTGCATTGCAACTCTGTCTCGCCCAACCTGCACAGGAGAATGCACGCCTTCCTGGAGAGTAAAGCGATCCAGGAAGGCTTTGGCTCCCTAAACTGCTTTGATTGTCAGCTCAGAAGTCAATCCAAATTCATCTCTACACAGAGACCATTTTTTGATTGATCAAAAGGTGGACCATAAGAATTGTTGAAACTGCCTTGTATTTTGATTGCCCTTTCCACCAATTAGAATAAGTCTGTTTGATCATCTTGAGTGTGAGCCATTCAAAGTAGTTGGGGCAGCCACACCCTGCAAGACTGATTAAGCAGTCTAGGTAGATGGCTGAGACATGGGAGCTGCAAGGTCCTCATTGAAAAGCCTAATCAGAGGAAACATTTGGCAGTATGGAATACAGATGAGGAAAGAACGTGAACTCTCTATTGCCAATGAAATGTTGAACCAGGTGGATACTGCCTGTTTCAAATTCTTGTGGAAATGTTAGCCACCATGCTCTGTGCAGAACTTTCCTGCTGCAAAGCACTCTTTCTATGGCCTTCAAAGAGTATGTGTAATGCAGGGAATTTCCTTATGCTGTATCCAGCGTAGTAACAGCAACACTTTCCATGTACTAGTAACACTTCTAGACCCTAAATGTTTTGGAAACATTTGTAGACCACATTTTAATAGTCCTGGAACACCACCACTTCCTTCCATTGGAGTAGGGGAAGGATAATACCAAGCATGGATAGCTGGAACTTTATACCCCTTTGGGTGGAAACAAGATCCACATTGAATATGAATCCTAGGTCTTGATAGTTTTAGAAATGGCTAGTTGTGGTGCGAGGCTTATGACCTAGATGAAAGGAAGTGTTGTGGGTCCAGTTCTCCCAACACTTCCCTAGTCACTGGTTACCTGGGGGTCACATTAGTTTGGCAAAGACACGCAAAGATCTCAGTCTCATCTAATACTGTATGCGTTCTCGTTATCTGGTGATGTTTGCCTGATTCATTGGTTTGCCACAGTGCTTAATTTGTAAAAAAACATATAAGTGCCAGGGCCCTCGCCCAGAGGTCAGTACAGCTTGCACCACCCACTGTCCTTGCTAGCACTCCCAGTGACCGTACCAACACAACTACTAACATCACACCCCTTTAAGTGTGACTATTATAGACTTTTCCAAACCACCTAAAGTTATAAGAATGGCATGGGTGGCAAGTATTAATCACTTTTAATGTATCTTGAACAATTAAACAAATGCTGTTGTGCTCACCTATAATCAAGCAAACAGCACCACCATGTGGCAGACTAACATAAGTGCCAGTATTGACAATAAAGTGCCCATGCCAAGCACTGGAAAACACGGGCTCAAATTAAGGACTTGTTTGTCAGCTGTACATTTGATTGTCCTTGGGGTACATCTGCGAATGTTCTTGTTATTGCTGTAATGAAGGTATACAGGCATTGAACAAGGGACAGAGGACAGACTACAGCTACAGTGGCAATCTGCAGTAGACACTTCGTGTTTATGTTTCCGTAGCACTTTGGCAATACAGATTGGAAAATTCCGACTACACCTTTAAACTCGAGTATTCTTTTTTGACTCATTACTTTCAGATTTTGCAGAACAGAAGGCTTGGGCCAGGTTTTATCTGAGTGTTTCATTTGTATAGAATTCTGGAGCAAGTTCAATGATTCACACACATCGAAACACTAAACCACGTTTATTTATATTTTCAACTACACAGATCATTAGAAAGAACCATAAAAACACTACATTAAATGTAATAGGCAGCTTGCAAGCAGAAATAGATCTCTTTAAAAGCCCAGACTAAAGTCTCCCCTCCCTCTTTTTTACTGCCTCTCATCTTGTTTCTATTTTTCTCTTGCCCTCTTTACACAGTACCCTCTTTCATTTTATTTGGTCCTCCATCTCTTCCTCCCACTTCCGGGTCTGCCCCCTCGTCTGGTAATATTTATTTATTCGTTGCTTTATAAACTACTACACACAAAAACACTACAAACAACACAATTTAGGAATGACTGGAGAGGAGGAGCAGCCTGGTCGGGCGAACTGGAGGAAATCAGTCTCTTCAGCAATCATCTGATTGGGTACCAGGAAATAGAGAAGAGTTCGGGTATCTTGCCGAAGAGGATGCATATTGAATATCTCAAGGATGGGGAAGACTTTAGTTTGAAAGACAGAATACATGTGCCAGCATCGGGCATATGACCAGAAGGTTGTGGAGAAACCTGCTATTGATGGATTTAGACGCATCGTAAGTCCCAGGAGTTCAGAATGTATACAGAGTTGGAAGGGATAGGATTTTTCTAAATGTTTTGAAGTCCTTTTCCTCAAGGGAAGTGAAAGGGTGCTACCAAACCAGGGGCCATATTATCAAGAAAGGGCCATGCATTATCTTCACTTTTATCGGCAGGAAACTGCTTCTAAAGCGGTGATAATGGGCTTGATAATATACCCTTGTGAATTCCCATAGAAGCCCAGGTTAACACCAGAACCTGGGCTACTATGGGAATTTACAAGGGCATATTATCAAGCCCATTATTGCCGCTTTAGAAGCCGCTTATATCGGCAGTTTCCTGCCGATAAAAGCGGCAATAATGTATCGCCCTTTTTTGATAATATGGCCCCTAGAGTTCTGAAAGTGGAGCGATCTGCCTCCATGTCGTGTTACCTATGTACGTTGAATACTAAGAGGATTCCATGGAGCTGGTCTAAGTTGCATTGATGGAAAGTGGGGCGCGAAGAGCTCAGTAGCCTGACTCCACTTGCTGTATCCTTCTAGAAAAAGCAGAGTCGCACACTCATGCTAACGTAAGATGCCTCACAAGAAAGGGCGTAACAAGCTGACTTTTTTCTCCGATAAAACATTTGGCATGTTGAAGGTGGCGATACCTTTCAGTGGGCCAAGTAAAGAAATTAAAAGATGGTCAATTACATACACCATACATGTCCCTGCTTCTTTCAACGAGGAACCTGTGTAGTGTGCATGTAAATCTACCTAGAAAGACACCCAACTGCGTATTGAACTTCCATAGCATAGCAAAAAATGTTCTAGCGACACAATAAAAAGGCAACTAGAATTAGACACCATTATAGAAACACAATTCTCAGTTACCTGTTCCTTGTATTACAAATTATGTTCTTTTTTGTGCTTGTTTTAAGTGTTTATCTGATGCTAAAACCAAAATGAAAAACTCTCCTCTTGTAGTATTTATGGTAGGGTAAAATTCCTGTTACACTGGCATCGTCTCGTGTAATTTTGTGAATTATGCGTTACACTTGTTATGCAAATTTCCACAAATTGGCATAATTTTTCTGCAATTGCAGCATAATTTTACCACAGCAACAACACGAACAACCAGAATGTAAGTGGCAGTTGTTTGCAGCACTTGCGTTTTTGTGCTATTTCTAAAGTGTGAAATTGGACGCCTGGATGCATTTCGTACAAAACTACAGAGCTAATTCATGGTTTTGCATTATTTGTAATGTTGCTCAATTCTTGGGGCATTTCGCATAATTACACAAAAAGAAATGCTGCGAATTTCGCACACACCTAGTAATGTTAGACCATGTTCGTGCGTCTTTTTAGTCATTAAAACGTTATCGAAGTATTTAAAACTGTAGGCGCAGGGGGTTGGTGGCCGAAGCATTTGTTTCACTGCTCTGTCCTTCCAGTGTAAACACCCTAAGCACACTCAGGACTGGGAGACGTGTGGCGAAGGGACCAGCATCAGTAGGAAACGAATCACTGGACCTTCAAAAGGGTGGGGATTTCGTCGGTTTCTTTTTATATTTCTCCCGGAAAAGCTGACAATTGGCCCGCATAACTGGACGGCACCATCAGTCAGGATCTGACAATTGGCGGAAAAGTCAGGTATATGGCGGTGTGCCCGCAGATGGCTTTTTCACTGAGGCCCGGCTGTTTACTTGGATTCTGAAGGGGAAACGTTTCTAGCCGCAAATAGTAAAACATTCCGTTCTTAGTGCTAGGCTGTCGTATACCGGCTCATAGTGGCTCGGCCACCCCCACACGGCTGTTAGAGCTTGAGGAGAGTCGCTGCGAGCCCTGCTAGCTTTCCAGACGTCAGCTAATATGGCGGGCCTCTGAGCTAGTTACACTTGGTGCAATGCCATTGGCTATGCACCTTGGCTCGGTCCCGATTAAAAAATCTATTCCTTTCACTACAAGTTCCAGTCACTGACTTTCTTCCTATCCATAGCAAGCAATGGCAAAGCCAATAGGTCCAGTCTCACCTATGCAAGAGCTATTGGCTTTGCCACTGTGTTTATAGCCATGTTGTACACCAACGTGGCTTCTGTTCAGCATGGCTGAAAGTTAGTGGTGTAGAGGAGAGCATCATGGAGTGTCAAAGAGTGGAGTGGCGAAGAGTGGAGTGGAGTAGAGTGGAGTGAAGTAGAGTGGTGTAGAGTGGAGGGGCTTAGAGTGGAAGGCCACAGAGTGTTGTTGGGTGGCATGGAGTGGAGAAGAGTGTCAGAGAGTGGAGTGGCGTACACTGTCATAGAGTGAAGTGGCATTGAGTAGCATACAGTGGCGTGGTGTAGAGTTGAGTTGAAGAACCGGGTTTTAAAACCCAGCGGCGCCAGGGGAAACGCCCAAAGTCTTCGAGTTCACCTGTCTTAGAATACAGAGACACGGGATACTTCTCGGTGACGTCAAAGATCAAATGTATTGGCTGCAACCAGGAACAGAAGTCTACGAAGTACGACACAAGTAGGTTCGCTAGAGACTGCTCAATTTTCGCATTGCGAGACATCGTCTTTTATGCTAAAAATCAAATTCCTAACAAACACCCATTATTTACGAACTGTCCAATCAAAAGTAACATTGCAAAAGGTATCGCATAACGACAAACCCACTTTTCAGATGTCCAGCCCACCATCAATTACACGGGAAAACCCAACATTCCTGCTCGGACAGGCCGGACAAACCCATAATAAAAGACCACAACCCAAACCATAATCAGACCATAAAAGAAGGAACAGAAACAGATGAGAAGCAAGATAAAGGGGTGTGTGCGTGTGTAATAAACTCAACAATGTCCTGTTCTTTGATCTCTATCTCGATCAACTACCGGACAAGGAACTGGCTTCACAAGGTTAGCTTCAGGCAACGGGGTCAGTTCGCTCAGGTCACCTAGGAGTCAGCTAAAGTGTACGTGTACTAAAGACTCGTTCGGCCGTAGTCATCGGCTTTTGTGAGGGCAACCACAAAATGGCTGCCGTACACAAAATGGAACCCGAGGGTTCAGAACGGAATCCCTAAATACGTAGTGAATCCATCGGTCTAACATGGCGAAATCACTCGTACATACTGCACTCGCTAGTTACGGTCCGCTACTATCAAATTTGTAACGAAACCATGACCTTTATGAAACGGATTCAGAATTCACGGAACCTCAGAGTAGTGTGTCATAGAGTGGAGTGACGTAGAGTGGAGTAAAGTGTAATAGAGGGATTTGAGTAGAGCAGAGTGGAGTGGCATAGAATGGAGTACGGTGTTGTAGAGTGACGTGGCATAGAGTGGAGTGACGTAGAGTGAAATGTCGTAGAGTGGAGTGGTGTAGAGTAGAGTGAAGTAAAGAGTCGCAGAGTAGAGTGAAGTGGCATAAAGTGGAGTGGTGTAGCATAGAGTGGAGTGACATAAAGTGGCGTGGCATACCGTGAGGAGCACAGAGTTGGAGTGGCATACAGTAGTAGAGTGACATAGAGTGGAGTGGCATCGACAGTGGCGGCTCCTCCGCTAATGTGGAGGAGCAAAGCCCCACTGCTTTCAGAAGTGTAAATAAAGGAAAAGGAATATGATACTAACTATTTGTTATTATCATTTTATTTGTTCCTGAAGTGGAGTCTTTGTGGAGCTGGGCAGGGCAGAGCGAGGCTACTCTTCTCTCAGAGAGTAAGAGGGAGGAGTGGTGGGCACTCTGTAAGTGCTCAATGACTGTTTGGCCAGCCCGAGTGGGCCGTCCAAACAGTCATGCACACTTTGCATGTTCTCCACCGAGGCTGGATTAGAGGCTGGATGGAGAACATGCCCAGGGTCCCATTCCATAGCTGAGCGCCGAACCACTGTGCTCAAATCAATCACAACGCTGCATTGCAGCATTGTGATTGGTCAGGGGAGGCTGGGTGCTTCCTGTTCCGGGCCAGCGGAGGGAGGACGCAGAGAGACGACGGAGGAGAGAGAAGACATGATGAGGAGGTAAGTTTTATTTTTTTCCTTTACCCCCACCCACACACACCTCCCCCTCCACCCACCACCACTGATCCGTGCCTGCACCCACTGGGCATAGAGCGCCATAGAGTGAAGTGGCACAGAGTGGCATGCAGTGGTGTGGTGTAGAATGATGGAGTAGAGTGTCTAGAGTGGAGTGGCATAGGGTGGTGTAGAGTGTTGTAGAATGGGGTGGAGTGTCATAGAGTGGAATGTCGTAGAGTAGAGTGTTGCAGAGTGGAGTGTCATAGAGTGGAGGGGTTAGAGTGGAGAAACGCAGAGTGGAGGGACACAAAATGGAGGAGCATAGAGTGGACTAGAGTGTCGTAGACTGGAGTGGCATAGAGTGTCAGAGTAGACTGGCATAGATTGGCGTACAGTGGAGTGGTGTTGAGTGGAGTAGTGTGTTGAGGAATGGAGTGGCATAGAGCAGAGTAGAGTGTTGTAAAGTGGAGTGTCATAGAGGGAAGTGTCATAGAGTGGTGTGTTCCAGAGTGGAATGGCATAGAGGGAACTGCATAGATTGGATTAGAATGTCGTTGAGAGGAGTATTATAGAGTGGAGTAGAGTGCTGTGGCAAAGTGTGAAGTGGTGTGCAGTGGAGTAGTGGAGTAGAGTGTCATAGAGTGGAGTGTCATAAAGTTGTGTAGAGTGTTGTAGAATGGATTGGAGTGTCGTAGAGTGGAGTGGTGTAGTATAGAGTGTGGTGGTGTAGAGTGGAGGGGCATAGAGTGGAGGGTTGGAAAGTCGAGGGATGGTGAGTGAAGCGACATAGAGTGGAGTAGAGTGCCGTAGAGTTGAGTGTCATACAGTGTCATAGAGTGGCATACAGTGGAGCGGTGTAGAGTGGAGTGGAGGAGTGGAGTGAAGTCGAGTGTCATATAGTGTAGTGGCATACAGTGGAGTGGAGTGCCCATAGAATGGAATGTCCTAGATTGGAGGAGAGTGAAGTGGCATATAGTGGAGTAAAGTGGCGTGGAATGGTAGAAAGGGATTTTCATAGAGTGGAATGTTGTAGAGTAGAGTACAGTGGCATAGAGTGTAGTGTCTTAAAGTAGAGTGTCATAAAGTGGATGGGAATACAGTAAAGGGGCAAAGAGTGGAGTGGAGTATCATAGTGTGGAGTAGAGTGGAGGGTCATTGAGTGGATGCGCGTAAGGTGGAGTAAAGTGTCCTAGAGTAGAGTGGTGTTAAGTGGAGTAAAGTGGCATAGAATGGAGTGGCGTGGAGTTAAGTGGCGTATAGTGGAGTGCCATACAATGGAGTAAAGTGAAGTTTTGTAGAGTGTTTAAGAGTGGAGTATTATGGAGTGGTGTAGAGTGTAGTAAAGTCATAGAGTGGACTGGCATGGCACGGAGTAGAGTAGCCTAGAGTGATGTGGTATAGCATGTCGTAGAGTGGAGTTGCATAGAGCGGAGTAGAGTGTTATAGAGTGGAGTGGGGTAGAGGGGGAGCCTTGAGTAGAGGGGTATAGAGTGAAGTGTTGTGGAGTGGGATAGCGTAGAGTGACATGGAGTGGCATAGTGTGGAATGTCATAGAGCGAAGTGGAGTAGAGTGGAGTGGACTAAAGAGTCATAGAGTGAAGTGCCATAGTGTGGAGTGGTATAGAGTGGAGTAAAGTGGTGTGGAGTGTCCTGGAGTGGAGTGGCATAGAGTGGTAGAGTGGAGTGTCATAGAGAGAATTGTTATAGAGTGAAATGCCATGGAGTGAAGTGGTTTAGAGTGGAGTGGCGTATAGTGGCATTGAGTGTCTTAGAGTGGAGTGTCATAGAGTGGAATGTGGTAGGGTGGAGCATCTTAGAGTGGAGTGGTGTAGAGTGGAGTGTTGTAAAGTGGCCTAGAGTGAAGTGGCATAGAGTGGTGTAGAGTGAAATGGAGTAGAGGGGCATAGAGTGTTGTGATGTGAAGTGTTGTGCAGTGGAGTGTCATAAAGTGGAGTGTCATAAAGTGGAGTGTCAAAGAGTGGAGTGTCATACAGTGGAGTAGGATAGAGTGGAGTGGCGTGGAGTGCCATAGAGAGAAGTGTCGTAAAGTGGAGTGCGGTAAAATGTCATAGAGGGGCATAGAGCGGAGTGGTGAACGGAGGAGTAGAGTATTGTACAGTATTGTGGTGTAAAGTGTAGCCTGCATGGTGTGGCAGTGCACTGCCATTACAGACAACACGTTTGCAATTGAAACACCCATTACATTTGCACATACACTTTTACTGATAAAAATTTACAGTGCACAAATGATAATGTGTGGAAATGGCTCAACTAGTGCATTGATTTATCTTTATCAAATTCAAATATTTGTTTCAACCATACTTTAGAATTACAAAAAAAATTGATTCACTTGTGCTTTCCTAATTCTGATATATTCTGAAATATTTGCACAGTTAATTTCCAGATATTTTGATTTTGCTGTGTCCGGGAAAAAACCCTTTTCTTTCCCACCCTCATTATCCAGTAAGATTTCACATAAACCCTCTCTCTTTGGAGTCAGCGAAGGAAGAGTAAACACCAAGCTCCCCAGAAAACAGAGCCTGACGTTTGATCTCTGTCTTTAAATGCACAGCAAACGTGAAAAGATTTAAAAAAATTTAAAAAGTTATTTAGAGAAAACAAGCACTTGTGGAAGAATACAAGGAGCAATAGAAAACAGACTATGCTCCCGGGGAGGGACAAAGGCATGCTGTTCAGCCTAAAACAAAGCCAGGAAATAGAAAGCAGGCAAATGTGAGTTACAAAACACAAAGCCACTGGTAAGCAATGGGTGGAATGCATTCCCAGGAAAGCTTTCAGAATATCCCCAAGTAGTCTTTTCTTACCCAGACACTTGTGCTGTCTGGTAGGCTTCGACTGAAAAACTGCTAAGAAAGTATACTCTTCTGCATCTTCTTCCACGCTCTCCCTAACACTTCATGGTTGATGCTTACGAACTGCAATACAGAATGCACAATGTATGGAGCATTTCTTCGAAGCCTGGGAACCTCAGCCAACAATTCCCATGTTGCTCACTCACTCCCCAACATCCTTCGATCCACATACCTCTGAAACGGAGCCCAGGCGCAGATGCACATTGGAGCTCTTCACAGCCTATTCGGGGGTATGAGGCTCTATAAACTTGTTGCAATACAGTACAGTACGGTGCAATGATAGTATCAGGCCCTTCAGCTCTGGTTGACACTGTAGCATTCTATACAGAAGTACACATAGCCTCCTTTTACAGAGAGAGATAAATAAGCAGTGACAAGACCCTGTCATATCAATCAATTTACATCCCCTCATCAGTAAACAGCTTAATGCAGTGGTAAATGCTGCTTAAACTAAATAATACTGACACGCTAAGGGCCTCCCTACAAAAGTTCCTGTAATTCTGATTGGTTGTTAACATTAGTTACTGCTTCATAGTAATTACAAGATTACTAGCCCCCTCACAATTGCAAAATCTGCAGGAAAATTGGAGATCCAGTACATTTCTCTCCTGAGATTTCAGCTGCTGTCCCGAAGTAACGGGATAGGAAAAACTGCGGAACAACCAAGGACATCGGGTGCAGTATCACTGATTCTTCTGGTAATTCCTCATTTCTAAGGGGACCCTCAGTGTAACCTCACCCCTCTGATTTACCGAAGGCTCCGTGGAGGCATAATGAGCCAAACTTTCGCACAGTCAGAATGAGCATCTGATTCATGCATCCGCACTACTCCAATTTTAACATTTATCCCCGTAGGAGCATTTTTTTTCTTCGAGTTTTATAAAGCGCGAACTTGACCCGAAGGTATCAGAGCGCTTTACATGAGCACCATTTGCGTTACAGGAGGACATATTAATTTTTTGATAGGCACAGGCAGATTAAGTGATTTGCCTAGAATCACAGGATGTTGAGCGTAATTGCTGAGACTCAAACTCAGTTCCCACAATTTGAGATCAACCGCCCTAGCCGTTAGTCCACATCCTCTCCCCATTACATTTGATGTCCTCCTATGCCTTAAGTAAAGAATAAAGTACCTGCATCATAAATGACGGGCACATTGCAAATATCCTCTGACCATCATGACCTCATCAAGAACTCAGCCTGTGGCCCTATTCCTCTGTTTGGCCAATGTACTCATGTGTGACTTTCAGAATCCTTATATATTACGGTAGTGCATGGACGTCAATTCACCAAAATGCCAGGGGTAGCGGAAGTGACTTCACATGCCCCTTGATCTTCACTTTCACTCACACACACATGCTTACACATTAACACACATTCACACATACACACACACTCTGTTTACTCATATACACACACATTCACACATACACACTCTTACATAAACGCACTCAAACCTGCAAACATGCACACAACATACAAACATTTTAAAGCATTTTTTTACTTACTTCAGCTGCAAGGGAAAGTCATAGTCCAGCTATTTGTACTCCATTTTTATTAAACTAATAGCGAATAATATAACTTTATTCACCATTTGTTTACTAAACAAGCATTTACAATGCAATGGTCTCGGCATTATTAAAGGTAGAGCTATTGGCATTGCTCATGACATTTTTTTTTTGGGTGTTTTAAAAAAAAAATCATAAATAAATGGCATTGTCATTTACATTGCCAATAGTGGAATCGTTAAATAAATGGCATTGCCATTTATAATGCCAATCGCTTAATCGCTCGCAAATGCATGACCTATTGCATTTACGCCCACACAGAGCCACACACACATACAGAGCCACCCACACAGAGCCACCCACATAGAGTCATTCACATAGAGCCACCCACACACACAGAGCCACCCTCACAGACAGAGCCACCCACACATAGAGCCACCTACAAAAAAACTATCCACACAGAGCCACACACACACACACAGCTACACAGTGATGGCGGGTGACATTTGAAAGTGGTGAGGCGTAAAAGATTGAGTGAGCGCCTGGTGGCAAGCGAGCATTGTGAGCACACCATCATAAAGGGATTCTGGGGGTGGGTTCTTCCCCTGAGAAAAGTTTGAAAACATAGCGGGCAAATGGTGCATTTTCAAGCATATTTGAGAAAGCAAGAAGCAGTTGTTAAAGTGTCTGCATCTAGATATATAACCCAGCAAATGACATACATTTTAAACCAGACAGGACTTTTGGCTTTGTCAAGGCAGAGTAACCATGATTTTGTTATAAATAATATCGAAAATATATTTCAGTTCTGAAATTGTGAGACTGCAAAATAAACATGACGGGGGCCATGGAAGGGGTAGTGGTCTTCAAAGTGTCTCAGTCATGCATGTTCAAGTCATGCCTGTTCAACTGACTTTAACACCTATTTCCCACCTCTCTCACACAACCAAATGCCCACACAATCTCAGAGTGAAATCTTTTATGGCTAACTCACATTCACCCCTCACTTCAAAAATATCACAATAGTCCTCAAGAGTAGTTGCTGTCTCCTTATGTGACACCTACCACTCACTGTTCTTGAGGTTGTACTAAATTGACTTAACTGGAGTGTAGATGGTACAAAATGCAGCACCAAGAATTTTGACCAGGCTGTGGTAACATTACGACATCTTACCCAATCCTTTCAAACTCCACTGGCTGCTTGGAGTAGTGAAATACAGGTGATAGCAGATTTTTAATAACAATTGCCCCTGGAGATCCGAGTGCCGTTTTAGCGTTACTGGGAGGGGTATAATCACCTAATCAAGCCTTACCTGCCTGCCTCTTAAATCTTTCATTACAAACTATAATAAAATGTAATAAACAACATATACCAGGGTAAGTCGTTTCCTGCTGGTTAAGCGTTCAGAATGGCCATCGCATTATTCTAGGTTATAATAATAAAAATGACAGATCTCTCATTGATCAGGTATACATCTGGTGTGACACATATAAAAATAAACACGTACAATGGGCTATGAATGTGAATATTTTAAGAACATTCTAAAAGTCCCATAACAACACTAAGAGAAACTGGTGTATCATTATCTTAGAGGTGGCGCCTGCATGGACGCAGGTACTTCCTGAGATGGAGAAGCCCTGCATGGCTGAAAAGCGTGTATTGAGCAAATAAAATAGGAAACTCACCCCTTTTTCTACCCGATCAGTTATCATTGACCTTTTCCCCTCAAGAACAATGACACGATTGATGACCCATCATCTGCGTTTCTGTTTTTTTAGGTATTATGCTTTAGAGGTCGTCACATATTTCAAGTCGTCTTTAGATCGCAAGTGGCTCGAGCTCCTGTGGAACAAGTACTGGGTGAACACTCTCAGCTCCTCTAGCTTGCTCCATCCTCACAGCATCTAAAGCACTGTAGCAGAACTCCATGCACCTAGACTACACCCCCTAGACAACCTGGGACGCAGCCGGCTGGTCTGCAGCCCAAGGAGACCGAAGAGCCCCGACCGGAACCGGGTGAAGGAGCGAGGTGTCTGTGCGAAACTCTGGATCGGAGGACTGCAGCCCACTCAGCACACGTTCCCCCGCGCTGTGGCTCTCCCTGCACTGGAGTGACTGTTGATTGGGTCCCGCGTCGCAGCGCGGCTGCTTATCAGTGTCGCGTGCCCGGAGATCCCGAAGACCAGCCGACCATGGTGGGGCCCTAACTGAGCACCAGGGTGATCCCATGAGGGCTGCATCGGCCGGTAAGGAGAGATTGCAGTGGTGCTGGTGGCTCCTGACTCTGGTTCCCTGGGGAGCCGGCTCCAGTGTGCATAGCCCTGCTGAAGACGTTTGCGGCTGCCCGGGGCTCGGCTACGGGGG
The DNA here is from genome assembly GCF_964263255.1 of Lissotriton vulgaris. Taxonomy (NCBI): domain Eukaryota; kingdom Metazoa; phylum Chordata; class Amphibia; order Caudata; family Salamandridae; genus Lissotriton; species Lissotriton vulgaris. The sequence goes on from NC_141695.1 coordinate 849,384,322, forward strand.
GCCAGACTCGGAGCCTGGAAGCTGCGTGGAGGTGGCTCTCCCTGCATTGACTTGAGAGCGCTCCACTCTACGAGGGATTGTAGCCCGGCCGCTCATGTACTCTCCCTTTCCTGATCGTGGTGCCGGACGGGCAGAAGCTTCCAGGATTTTCCCCGCTGGGCATCTAATCTTCCACATTCCACTTTATTAGAGGCAGAGGAAAACAATCTTAAAAATAAATTAAAGAACAGCGTGGGGACTTGAGCACGTCCGCTGCTGTTCACCACAATGTGCCGGCTGCAGCAGGATAACGTGTGCAGCCAGGATAGGGGCTTCGTCAATGGCGGCACGGCGCAATGCAAAACAAGAAAAAAATGGCACAAACAGAGAAAAAAATGGCGACGCAAAGCTCCGAAAATTTCGGAATCGGGGGCGTGTTTTGGCGTTCTGAGTGACGGGTGACGTCACAGTCGAAAGAACGCAAGAAAACACGCCCCCGAATCCGAAAGAGACATGGCTTTAAAGGAGTGACACCTGTCTCCTCCAATGGCTGGCCTCCGTTTAGGAAGCCAGCCAATGGAGGAGAGAGGAGAGAGGCGGGTTCAAGCCCCCATACTCCAAAACATTAAATCTCCTTTCGGAGACTGCGCAAGCACAGCCTTCGGTCCTCGACCTAAAAACCAACAAAAAGTAAGGAGAGTGAAGCCCCCACCGATGTCCATAAGGATGAGCTGCTCTGTTCCTGGCACAGATTTTGCCTCTGCTGACTCTATGGTTCGCAAAGGCTGTGCAAGGTGTCACAAGGGGCATACCAGGGGTCACATCAATGACCCCTGATGACCCTTAAATGACGTCCATGCGGTAGTGGTGTGATTTATTCCATATATTAGTGTAGTTGTGGCTTGGTTGCTCATAGGAAATAAGAAAACAAGCATCAGAAAAGCCATAGGTCTGACTTTAATTTGTAAAAGTATTCAAACAGCAGGCGAGCATGCCTGTTTTGGCATAATAAAACCAGACCTATCAGCTGCAAATGCTTGTTTATTAGTGTACATAAAGCGAACTAGCAGGCAAAATTCGAGTCTGGAATGAAACTTTTTTAATAAATCCTTCTGCGTTGCAGATACAAAACAAAAACAAGCACTGGCATAGCCAATAGGTCTTGCCTTTGGGACTTTTTAAGTGGGATGAAAAAACTAGGGGGTCTCTCATTGGGGCTTGGTCGATGTAATTAAGGGTGTGACTTAAAACACTTAAATTAAAAATCTGTACTTAGCATAGTGTGCTGCCCCACGGGTATTTTGCTGATTCTGTCCATTCATCCAGATATATAGCACAATAAGTAACATTACACCTACAACAAGCCAACACTATTGGCTTTCTCAATGGTTGTAAATTGCATAAGACACATAAGCAACAGCTATGATTTCACTGTACATTATCTGCGAGTAGCAGAAACAAAAAATTGTATTTATACCATTTTATGTTTCTGCTTCTCGCGCTGCAAGAATGAGTGGGGAGACGCTCCTCCGCCCACATGGAGTAGCCGCCCCTGGTTCAAGGCCAAGAGATCCCTTCTGAGCTATAGTAGGGCAATTATATTTGCCCACCTTGTCTTTGGGTGTAGTGAATGTGCTTCCCTATAAACCGAGTACACTTTCAGTAGCCGGGTTGCCAAGGTATAGAATTCTTCTTGGTGAAAACCACTGCTTTGTGTGTCGTCAGCAGCTAAGCACAGCCTCTGGTGAGAGGATGTAGCCTGATGACTGGAGCAGTCGACCTCGAAGCTGGGGAACCAGGTTTGACTCTTGGTAAACGTCACTTAATCTCGATGTGCCTGTCAAAATAAATGTGCCTAGCAAAATGAATGTGCCCATCTGTAATGCAACTGGTGCAGTCGCGGCCCTTGCACGAGGAGGGGGTGGGGGTTAATTTAATAAAAAATATGGATTTTTAAAACTTACCTTTGCCTTCGGTGCCAGAATCCCGCGTTGCGCCATCTGCTCTCTGCAAACAGGAAGCAGCAGCAGGCAGCCTCCCTCTCTTCCCCTAAGCCAATCACAACGCTGCATTGGCAGCTTTGTGATTGGCTAGGACGCCTTCCTAATAGGCGTCTATGGGGAAGCCGTTTTCTTCATGCAGGCTGCGCAGCAGCCTACATGAAGAAAACGTAGAGTGCTATGACTGGTTTGGTCGGCCCTGGGGCCGACCAAACAGTCAGCGCTCATAACATTGGGCTAGCCACTCCTCCTCAACCAGCCCGCCTTCAACCAGGCATGCCCTTCCTCTGCTTTCTCGCAGTGCGAGAAGCAGAAACATATAATGGTATGTATACCACTGAACGTTTCTGCTTCTCGCACTGCGAGAACGCAGTGGGGCGACGCTTCGACACCCACATGGAGGAGCCGCCCCTGAACTGGTGCTCATGTAAAGCGCTGTGATACCTTCGGGTCACGTTCGGACTGTATAAAACTCAGAAAAAAATCTATAGCAAGTATAATTTCCTCAGCTGTTAAGGGAGACTATATTTGCTGGTCTGGGGCAAGTCTATTCATTATTGCATTGGTCAAAATATATCTTTAATTTAACTTTGAATTGGGAAAAAAACATGCCTGCTCAAGCAAAAGATAGCTGCGTGTTTTAATTAATATATTAATTTAAAACGCTTCCAGTTTTAGGATTTTTTATCATTTTTACATGATTGCAGCTTATGAGAATGTGGCGCAGAACAGTTTCTTGGCAGGAGATGGAACATTATGCCCCAAACGATATGTGCAAACTACAACAGGCCCTAGGGGAGGAGGGACCAGCCCTTCCCGGCCGAGAGAGCTCAGATTTTGTCATTGCATTCCGTGGCTCTGGGCCCACATGTGCTTCCCATTACCCGGAGCTTGGGACGGGAACGAGTTCACGAGGCATGGCAATGAGAACCTCAACAATGCCTGTTATTAAACAAGCAAAAATGATTGCCGAGCGCACAAGTGACACATCTGCAGACCTCAGATGGCTTCTTGGATCGAGTGCCTGCAGCGGGCGCGAGATCACCCCAGGCAGAACTGACGGTGGCCCGGCTTTCTGTTTTAAGAGAAAGCTCGTTGCTATGTCGCGTGCCCAGGAAATCTGCTAAATGACAACTGGGCGAAACCAAAAGACCCTCTGTGGGGGAGGAGGCCTGGGAGCACTGGGCGGAATTTGGGTCGAACGTTTTGTTTTTCAATGTTTTCAATTACAATGAAAATGATGCAGGGAGTTGGACATGTTTTCTTTGGCTCAGGCTGCAGTAAACTGCAAAGAAGGAAAACAAAGATAATAGCCATGAAAACGGTTCACGGCACGCTTTTTTTTATTTCAGCGAAAAAACTCACAAAGGGAGCGAGTTTGGGAAGTACCAATATTAGTGGTGAGAAAGTCTGTCTCGTGCACATAAGGCTTGGTCACACATGTTTTTGCGTACCGGTGTCACCTAGGCAAAAAATTAACGGGTTTGTACTTCTCAACATCTCTTCTTAATTCAAAGGATCTAGGTTGATGGAATTTTAGAAACAGGAAATTTTGTTTGCATGTCAGAAAATGTCAAGGCTGGTACGTTTACAGTTATGAACAGTAAGCTGAGTTTTAACAGGCAAGGAATCGAAGGATAACTACTGAAAATGTTTGAAAACTGTGCCATATGCCATTGGATTTTTCGTCCCAATTTACATACCCAAATCCCCTTTGAAAAAAGGCTTAAGTAAGTATGTAAAAGGGGTAGAGAAAATCCTCAAAAACTCCCATATTCAGAGTTTTGTCCACTGGGTAAACTATTTTTTATGTATCAGCAAAACCAATACTCACATTGATCTTCACTTTTTGTAGATTTAAGGGTGTGTGTTTGGAGGTTCATAATCCAATAAAAATTAAACATTTATTGATGTCATAGGCTGGAATGTAGGCAGAACAGAATTAGGATATTAAAAATACCTTTGTAATTGTGCCAAAATGTTGGAAAATCCTGATCGGCTTTTGTGTTTCTTTGAATAAATTCTTAGCTTCCGTTATCTAATTGCATTTGCAGTTTATGCAAAATGTAAGACCGTGGAGAAGCGTGGCTCAATGGTTAGAGCGGCAGACCCTGATGCAGAGGTCTGGCCCGGGACCAGGGTTCAATTCCCGCCTCGGCAGCTCTTGGACTCAATCTCCCCGGACCTGATAATTCTCACCTTGGTGCCTAGTCTAATCATGGATCCCACTCTGTGACTCTGGGCAATAGCTTGCTTAATCTCCACAATGTCCCCAGCAGTGCTTGGAGGCTGGCTTCACCTTGGGGGTGCCCAGGAGTGGACATCTCACAGGAAAGCCAGGAAGGGTTCCACAGCGGTATGAATACAGTGCTACGAGACCTCAGGGTAGAAGTGCGCTATATAAATACAAACACAACACAAATCACCTTGTTGAAAATGTTTTTAAATATTGGTTGGTGAAGAAGCAGTGCCAGCACAAAGTGAGGGCAGGTTAACCAAGTCCAAAGTTACAAAGTTGAACATATTACCAAGTTTAGAACAAATTTCCTAGTTTTTAGGGATTACACAGGAAGGAACCCAGGAGGGCAACATGAAATCTGCAAAAATCCGTAGATTTCCTGGCATGCTCCAGCTACTAACATTTACTCATGCAGATTTTCACCAGGTGCAAACATTCTGCATGGTTTCATGTGATCCAAATGTGTTTTTGTTTTTCTTCCCCCTAAAGGATGTTTTTGTATTGGAAACCTCTACCTCAAACCTATATTGAATGTGGTGAGTGCACCCTCTGCGTTCCTACCATGAAATGCATCCACTCCTGTTTTTGATAGGAGGCAATTTTCCACAATGGAAAATGTTGTAGTAACGATCCAGGGCCAGAAAATGCTGGTAAGAATGTTTGAAGTCTATATTTACATCCTCAATCTTTTTATTTCTGCAGCTTCTAATGTCTCTATCATGCTATCCTAACATTCCCCATGGTACCCATTACTCACGTGCACAACACCTTAATATTTCCATTCAGCACCTGGTTAACCAAATTACCATATTGCACATCTCTCTTCTTTTAACATGATAACAAACTGCAAAACTAAACCAGGTACCTACCCTATTGCTATCTACTCTGCCACCACTATCCCCTTTACATTCCCCCTACAAGCAGAGACTTGACTTAATTTCCACAAGTTTCCCCTTCCTCTGTCTCAGAAGTGCATCAGCTCTCTACAAGCTAATCAGGAGCAGACCACACAGCTCTACCCCTGCCAGCACCTCGAACTCTTTTGACTTTGCCATTTTGCCTAATTGTGATGAGTTCCTTCCATTCCTTTTCTTCATGAACAAATTCGTCTGGTTCTTGTATTCTTTGACTTTTTTTAATACCAGAATAATCCTTCTCCTGCTCCTTTTTGGCTACATCCCTCAGCCACCAAGCAAATGCCTTCTCATCCGGGACACATCCCCTTAACTATTCAAAAAAGATTTCCCTGATACTTTATTTGGAGCCACTCTGTAAACTAGGACAGTAGCATGAAGGGCCTTTTTCTGATTCAAGTCACCCTCCAGGCTGATTGTTATCGGCTAATTGAAGATCCTGGGGAAGCTTTCCACTTGACCATTGGTTTCTGAGTGAAATAAAACTGGCTTTAATGTTTAATACCACCACATTCTCTGAGAAACATTTGAAATTTGCTCCTGATAAATCATAATCCATTGTCAGAAATAATACTCTCTGCTAAACCATCCCTGAAAAACACCTCAGCAGTTAAGAAAATAAGATCATCCACAGTGACTCTTCCTGTCATGCGAGCTTCCAGTCTCTTAAACAATAATTGAATGATACGAGACCAAAGGTAGAAGGGCTAGGTAGAGCAGAGAAAGATCCATTGAGGTCAATCCATAATTTTCTTCAGAGCTCATCAGGTAAACTAATCAGGACGGGATCAGGGATCCATCTTTGGCAGTTTAATCACAGGACACGTGCCTGCACTCTCTCACCAGCTATCAATATTTTGGGCCAGAAGTAACGAAGCTTGATACATCTTTTTGTCCGAGACATTCCTATGTGTCCTTTGTGTGCTAATTGAAAAATTCTGTGACTCAAACTTTGTGGCAGAATAATTTTATCACCGCTGAAATAGTTTTTTACAGTGAGCTCATCCTGTGTTTTTACAGAGAATTTTAAGTCATCCTACACACTGTGTTCTTTTGTCTCTCTGTTAGTCATGAATCTGATTTAATTATTTAGTGTGCTAGCTTTCATGCATTCAGTGGCCCGCTTATCCTGATTTATAAAATGTAAGTTATCCCTCCACACATCCGAAATTGAAAATGCAACGTTTTTCCCTTGTTTATTACAGACACATTGACCTCCTCTAAAGGTGATCTAGACGTAAGGTCAACATATACATTTTTTCCATTGAATATACTTAAGTCTATTGAAACAATTGTAATTGAGTGGCAAGTTTCACTTACCATACAGTAATTTTCCTTTCTATGAGTGGAAGAAGTAAATTAATCAATGGCTATGGTCTGTGCAGAGAAAAAATGTAGCTCCCCAGATAAACATCTAGTATTTCTCTGCTCTGTTCCCGTTCTATAACCAAGAAGTTAATTTCAACGGGATTAAATGTACAATAAGAATATAACACACTACATCCCTTGTGCTTGTCATTCTGCAGCAATATTGGCTAACCTACTCGCCACCAACCAAGTCAGCCACCTGACCAAATGGGCAACCCTCACCAGAAATGACACAGCAGTAATTATGCTTACCAGCCACTCAAGGACCCCAACGGACCACATCTACAACCTGGGAACATCACCAATCAGCACCACCCTGACCCACATCATCAGCACCTCCTTCACATCTGCCACTTACACGAACTAATGGGAATTTGCTGAAATCACACCCTCCTGAAGAAGCCCACAGCTGACTGAAGCAACTGAGCAACTTCCGACCTATCTCCCTGCTTCCCCAGCCATCCAAAATGATTAAGAAGCCCATCATCAAGCAACTCACAACCCACCTCAAACTTTACCATCTTCTACACAACACTCAATCATGATTCAAAAAGGACCAAAGCCATGAAACAGCACTCATCATGGCCACCAAAGACATCCAAATCATCCTGGACTGAATAGACACAGCGGCCGTTAACCTGCTCAACCCCTCTGCAACCTTCAACACTGTCTCCTGTAACACACTCATCAGACTCGACAAGATTTCCATACAAGGATCCACTCTCTAATGGATCTGTTCCTTCCTCACGGGTAGAACCCAAAGGGTCAGGCTGCCAACCTTTACATCAGAGACCAATAAGTTGATATGCAGACTACCACAGGGATCGTTCTTCAGCTCCACCCTTTTTAACATACACATGACACCACTTGCCAACATCATCCGATCACAAGACATCACCGTCATCTCCTATGCTGATGACTCATCCTCTCCCTGACTAAAAAAACATCCACTGCCAGAATCAACTTTACCAACTGCATGACCATGGTAGCAGACTGGATGCAGACCATCTGCCTGCAGCTCAACTCTGACAAAATGGAAGTACTTGTCTTTGGCAACAAGACCTCCCCATGGGACTCCACCTGGTGGCCATCAGAGTCAGGACCGACACCCACACCCACAGACCATGCTAGAAATCTATGGCTCATCCTAGATGACAAGCTCAACATGACGGCTCAAGTCAACACTGTGTGCACCCCCTGCTCCCACATCCTACGCATAATGCGAAAAATCTTCAAATTATTTACTCAAAACAACAGATGGACCTTCATGCAAGCCCTTATCACCAGCAGGCTGGACTTTGGCAACACTCTTTAATTCAAAATCTCTCAGGTGATTAATGTGCTGTAAAAATCAATATAATATAACATATTGCTCCAAGACCACAGTTGCTTTCATCGACTGCCAATGTACCTTCCTTCCCATCAATGATGGACTTTAACCAAGGAGCTTTATAAATTTCTGACTCTGAGATCTTAAAGGAGTTCTCATGTTTATGAGTCTAAATAGATTTGCTTCTTTCTTTAGAAATATCTGTAAACCTTGTCTGCATAACCTTCCAAAATTTTGCATAAGATTCTAGCAAACCGAGAATTGCGACTAACTGTTTCTTGGATGTGGGAGGCAAAGCACTAATAATGATCATCAACATAAGAACACTTTTTCTTCAGATCCTATTTGCTGATGGTATATCGTAGGTAATGCACCTCCCTTCTCCTAAACTTGCATTTAAACACTTAAAAGTAAGGACTTTTTCTGACAAAACTATTAAATGCTCCCTCAAATTATCACCATGCTCTTCAGAACTTCTGACGAAAATATCATCCTGGAAAGTGACTGAACCAGTAACCATCTTGAGAGTATCACTCATATTTTACTGGAAAACCAAGTAGATTTGGAAAACTTGCCAAACTGAGAGGCATCCTGAAAGGTTGTTGAATACTACTTAGGCTGACAAATGCCTTACAAGATCTAGAGTCCTCATGAAGAATTATCTGATAGTAAGCATCTGACAATTCAACCAGTGAAATCATAGTGGCACCATCCAAAGTAGAAATAAGTAAATGAATGTTGGGCAGAGAATGGGCATCTATCCAAATGGCATTGTTTAAACTGTGCAAGCCAATCTGAAATCAACACAGGAGACACCCACGGTGAGGATTCTACAGGTTTAACAATATTCCTGTTACAAAAAAACACCTACAATTCTTTTAACTTACTCCTATATGTGAAAGCAACATTCCTCACGTGATATCTAACTCCCACAGCGTTCTCCATCAATCTACTATTATGTATATATATCCTACATACTTTATGTGTATTTCCTTAATCTTTCAGAAAATTCATATTTTATAGGTAACTTTCAAACACTGTAAAATGCTCCTTTGTACTGTCAGAGAGAGCGGTCTCAGGCCAACTAAATTCCTAACTCTTCTTGGTGGGACCATAACAGCAAGGATTGTCTTTTTTTCTGCAACATAAACGTTTGCTCTGGTGTGCCTCCCTTTGGTGTTTAAGTTAGCTAACAAATACCACATTAAGGGCCAGATATTTAATGATCTGTGTAACCTCCCGGGGTCAAATCTGGTTCATTGAAATGATTTTTTAAATATGTATTCAACTACAGTTTTTCTGAGTAAATTGCGATTCCTTAAATGCAATGTAGGAAGCACCAAAGTTGTGCAAATTTTGGCTTAAGGAATCACAAAATACCACCAACTTCAGGTTGGTGGTAATTTGTGATTTCTATGAAAAATGCACTTTTTGGCATTTTTCAAAGTGCCATGTGGGTCACATACATGCCCTTAGAGCATGTATGTGAGCCACATGTGCACACATGTTAATTTCAGAGGCCCAAAAGGCCTTCGAGCCCATAGGAATGAATGAGAAGGTGTTCCTTATTTGCAAATCTCAATTTGTGATTTGCAAATAAGGAAGAAGTAGGATTCGCAAAAAAATGAGCAAACCCTACCTACATTGCGTTTTGCGATTCACTAATTGCGATTTACTAAAAATCGCAATTTGAGAATCGAAAAACACAAATTGCCTACATATGGCCCTTGGTCATGAGTCATGGGATATGTGTTGAAAACGCAAGAAACAGAAAATAATCTGAGGCAGAAACAAAGTCCTCAATGAAGTGATTCTTCCTGCTTTCACGACTAAAATGCTTGCTAACCTTCTTATCATAGTGTAATCCATTTATTTGGCAGCTATTTTAAAAACATCAAGCCTGTGACTAGATTGTGTTTCTAAAGCTGGTCGTTTTTAATGTCATTGTGTTCAATACAACCTAAACAATGTACTCCAGTTTACACTGTGGAGTACATTTTAAATTCTACAACACTGCAACCTAGGCTATGAATACTTGAAAGCCATGTCTCTCCATTTCCTGGGAGGTTCACAGGGCAACTGAAGAAAAGGCGGGCTAGCAAAAAAACTAGACATGATTACCCCTACTCCCAGAAACGGCCTCAATGTATTATGTTTCCTCAGTAACACCACAGTTTACGAGGGTGCACCAAAAGGTTGTGATCCAGACCTTGGTAGTAGGCAGTATTGCTGCCGTATGGGCGCCCCCTCAGCAGCCAGTGGCACCTGGCTGGGGCAGGCTGTACATACATGCTGGGTCGGTTCTCAAGAGGTGTCTTTGAAGAGGCTGTGTCAGTGGGGCCTTGTTTTCAGTCTTGAGCTTTCCTGTCACAAAGTGTTGTAATCTGGAGTTTTAGTCTACTTTGCTCCACCTAAGGGAACCAAGGCTACATCTCCCAGAATGTACTGGGCTTTTAACAGTAGCGGCTGGCAGGGAACGGCGGTGGAAAGGCGGTAGAGAAAATAAAACAATACTGCTTACCTTTTTCACCGGCAGCCGCCTCTCCTTCATCTTGATCAGCTTCCTTCTTCCTGCAGTCCCGGCAACAGGAAGCACCTGGCACCAGGGCTCCTCTGAGCCAATCACAAGGCTGCAATGCAGCGTTGTGATTGGTCTGAGCACCATGGTTCGGCACTCAGATGGGGACAGGGAGGCTTTACAAAAGTTTACATGTTCCTCACCAGGCTGAGTAATGCTGCCTGATGGGGAACATGCAAAGTGCGCATGACTGTTTGGTCGGCCCAAGAGGGTCGTGTCATGTGCACTTAGGGAGTGTGCAACCCACTCCTCCCTCTGTGCCATCAGCTCCGCCCTAACCTAGCCCGCAGCTACAAAAAATAAAATGATAATAACGCGTTATTATAATTTTATTTCTGCTGCTTTGTTCCGAGAGCAGTGAGGCGAAGCTCCTCCGCCTTAGCGCAGGAGCCGTCACTACTTCTAAATCAACATTTGGGATGAAGACACAGTGCCAACGTGCCATGAAGCCATTGGGAGACAGGAACAAAGAATGTCTCATAGAGACTCCAATCCAGAGGGCAATAATTATGCATTTTGTTGCTGGCTGTGTATATAACTGCAAAGGGTTTGCTGTTTCAATGTGAAAGTGTTTTATTAATTTCTGGCATCACCGTTCCCACGTGCTTCTCATCACAGAGCCTTTGCTGCAGTACTTTAGCATCCCCTGAAATGCTAGGCTGTTAGACTTTCTTGCATCACAAGTGATAGATGTTGATGCTTTGAATACGAGGAGTACCAAATTCATGGTATTGTGCCGTGCAATCATTCAATTCAACTCCTACCAGTACTGGAGCAGGGAGTCTCAGCGTATTGCTTAATTAGTTTCACGTGGTCGTGTTGCTTCCCATGACTGTGCGATCAATAGTGCGCGGGAGGACATTCGACCGATATTGAAAACAGATCCCATTGCTTCTGCCTTTTCCTGGGACTTCCAGGGAGTTTGGCTTGTTAAGCAGGTCTTTTTGAGATGTGTTGTCAACAACAGTGTGGGAGGCAAGATAAAAGAGCGCTGCTTTTTTCACCCGCTAGCACTTCAAAGCAAAGTGCCCTCTAATGTCATCCTCAAAATAATATGGACCACTGGACAAGATCTATAAGTGGAGATTACTTCATATGACAAGTACTTACTTTACTTCTGCACATTGGCTGATCCAATAAAATACCTTCGCAAATTAAAGTGAAAAGGTTGGTGTTGACCTGTAACTTGTGGTTTACTGCTCTAATATAGGCAAAGATGTATTGTTATGAAGAGAAGGTAATCCGAGGGAGAAAGTGAAACATTTTGTGCAAAACTGAGAGAGAGAAAGAACAAACTCACCCCCGCAGGTAGTTGGATTTCTACTTGCCATTTGTTAATCACCAAAGAGACGAGCAATGAGTTTACAGTTCTTGTGTTGGTAAAAGCCAATGCCAGCACCTGATATTCTATAGGAGGCTGATGGAGATTCAGCGTGGTCCATTATGTAATGGATGCTGACATTTGGTGTGCTTCTTAATACTGGTGCGGCACCATTAGCCACTGAATCCCTGAAAGCAATACTCAGTGTAGGCCCTGGGGGGGTGGGGGAACTTGTGGGCCTCCTGACCTTTACCTGCTCCGCACACACCCCTGCACCCCACCACTGTGAGCAGAAGCACTGGACTAAGCACTAACATTCATAAAGATTTTACACTGGCAAGGACTGATTTCTACAGAGTTTTATATAGCACAAACTTGACCCAAATCGGTTATCAAGCTCTTTACATAAGGCCAGCTGCATTAAATGAGGACACATTCATTTTTGATAGGCATGGGGAGATTACGTGATTTGGCCAGAATCACAGTATGTTCAGCGTCTTTGCTGAGTCTCGAACCCAGTTCCCCAGATTCGAGGTCGACTGCCCTAGCCGTTAGGCCAACTCCTCTCCCCAACATTAACTGAAGTAAAGGAAAAGAAGGTGTGCTGCACCACAAATGTATAGGAACACCTTCATTTTAAAGACAACTTGCAACAAATATATGATAGTCTCTTCAAAATTCAAAAATGGGTAAAATCAAATAAATGTTGGGTTACACTACTGTTTTTATATCACATATTTACTACCAGTGTTTAGTTTGTTCTAAGTTGTTCCTATCTCTGATAAAAAAAGAAATAGCAAAATAGGTTTAGAAAAGGATTACGGAAGTGTGCACAATTTTTCACAAAAGCAACTGAGATCAATAAAAAAAGATAGTTTCCATCTTGCTTAATACACAGCAACTGTGGAGAAGTGGAGAAGTGTGGCCCACTGGTTAGAGGAGGCAGACCCTGGTGCAGAGGTGAATCCTGGGACCAGGGTTCAATTCCTGATGCGGCAGGGTCTTGAGCTCAAAATGTCCACGGACTTGATAATTCTCGCCTCGGTGCCTACTCGAATCATGGGTTCACACTCTGCAACTCTGGGCAATAGCTTGCTTAATCTCCACTACGGCCCTACCGCGATGGGATGCCTGGTCTTCACCTTGGGGATGCCCAGTAGGGGTTATCTCACAGGGAAAGCCAGGACGGGTTTCCAAAGCAAACGCTAAGAGACCTGTCGGTGATTTGGCACTATATAAATCGAAATTAACATAACATAACATACCTGGGGTTTTAGTGATTTTCGTACTACTCTTGCCACTCTGTTGTGGAACCTGCCCAGACTTTAAATACAGAGTTTACTACCAGCATATTTTGTCAAAGTAGTAAAGCTTATATTAAATGTCAAGTATCCTAGTTCACTGGCTAAAATATTCCCACTGTCCCATTTCAAAGGGTGGTGGATGGGTGTTTGTGCCTGCCCACCTCAATGAACTGTACACCTTGTTCGAAGCTCTTTGTCAAGGATTCTTTTTTTTCTAGAACTCGCTCTCTTAACTGTGCTTGTTTCGAAGCACCCCCAATGTTTACAGATAAGAGGTGAATAAAGGCATAAAGAGATTGTGAGGCAAAGGATTCTATTTGTTTCCAGTTCAATAATCTAGTTACTTCCTTTCCTCTCTTGGCTCACCAAAGGTAGCGATCGAAGGCAGAGAAGGCTTAGCACAGGGTTTAGTCAAGGGACAGCAACTCAGATACAGTATATCATAATGTAGTCAAATATTTGATACTTCTAGATTCTGGGGGCTTACTGTAAAGGGTAGTATGGAATGAAAGCCATAAAGTAAGTGCACAATTTACTGTCTCTGTACATGCTTTGCTTCCGCTATGCAGGGCTGGACTGGTCGTAGCGGGCATTGGGTGTTTCCCCGGAGGCTGGAAGGGTGGGGGCAGGGTTTGCAGTGATGGGGGACGGTTTTGTTTCTCAGGCCCAATTTTACAGAGGTGCTGAAATATCGGCCTTCAGTAACAAAAGAAACAGTGCTTCACACTTGTATCCCTCCTCCTCCCATGGGGGCTGCTCTGACAAAATTGTGAGTTCGTGCTTTGAGTTCCCAGTCCGGTGCTGCTGCTATGCTTTTCTTACACTCACCCACCCAACTCCCACCTGCTGGTACCAGTGGGACCCTCAGTCATGCCACAGACCATCATCTTTGTCCCCTGGCTAAATGTTAGAGAGACCCCACCCAGGTTGTATATCTTGCTAGACTTCTACTGAAACCTGTGGGGCTGTGTTCTACTTGTTCTATTTTAGGTTTTTTTACGTTCATTTAGCATTTTTACTGGGATGGAATATACTTTCCGATCCTCCTTTAAAATTATTAGAGCAAATTCTCTTTTTGTCACCCTTCACTGTGCGTGCCGTCTTTAAATAACAGTCATGAAGCAAATCGTAAGGAAACAAAAACGGAGTGGTATTTAAGGTATGGACCATAGAGACAAAGAAATCAACATGTGCTATCTTTGACCAACTAATATTTTTCAGAATTCGGCCTTTGACGTGTGGGAGTCTTCCACAGAAGCAATAGTCATGACTTTCTCTCAACATAAGGATGCAACAGATGTCAGTCCAACCTCTTCAAAGTATAAACGCCCCTTAAAGAACTACATTTCTGGGGTCATTCTTGTGTGTTGGTGAATGGTGGCATGGCTTTTACAGGGTTCATTTCACCTTTGCAGGAACATTAACTAATATTAAAGCACGAATGTTTACTAATACAATCACACATTTGTGTAGTGCCACTTTCTCCTGGTAAATGATTCACTTAACATCTCTTGTTGCTGCTGGAACATTGCTAGAACTTGCTATGATCCTAATGCCTCGAATATAATAGGCAGTCTTGTCCATTGCCTCAAATATTTTTGTCACGTTGCCATTCAATGCAAATTTAATGGCAGTTATCTGACTGCATACCTGCACCATTAAGCATCAAGCCAAACCCAGAACAACTGTTAGTTTTGTATTGTCACCTAGTATTGGTGCACTACACCCTGCACAACTACCACTAGTGATGTTCCAAGGCACTTGTCTGATGAATTACAAGCCCTAGATTGCACGTATGATTTGAATATGCATGTGGCGAGAGAGGTTTGAACTGTATGAATGGTGTGTTGCTCATGAAGACCGTAAATGTTGCAACAAACTTCACATTGTGGCTAGGCATACTGCTAAAGGATTAATAGATTGTGTAAGTGCCATACACCTTTATACATATATCTCTTTCAACATATAAATATATATATATATATATATATATATATATATATATATATATATATATATATATATATATATATATATATATATATATATATATATATATATATATATATATATATATATATATATATATATATATATATATATCAGGAACACTCCAAACTTCAGCATGCAAGTAAGGCACTGACTCTGTGAAATTGTTGATTCCAAATAAGTTTTATTCACTCATTTAGGCTGCATATTAGAAGCAGGTGCGTTTTAACGCCATAAGGAATGAGAGTTTGTCTTGTATTTACCCAATGCAGAAAGGTAAAAAGTCCACAGTTACTGCTTTCTACTGAACATGACCTGCCTCCTTAGCTCGAATTGTAAAATTTAACAATCTTAACCAGGAGCTGGGTTGTTTGTTTTAGGGCTATGCCTAGGCTGGCAGCGATACAAATTACATTGTGGGAATGTTGGCCTAGTCCTATATATATATATATATATACATATATATATATATATATATATATATATATATATATATATATATATATATATATATATATATATATATATATATATATATATATATATATATATATATATATATATATATATATATATATATATATATATATATACATATATATTTATGTATGTATGTGTATATATATAATACATAAATATATACACACACACATATATATATACATATATATAAACTGTATAATATATATATATATTTAAAACAAATTTATATATATATCTATTAACATTTGTAATCAATTTTACATTTAATTGGAGAATTAATTGGTCAATAAAAATGATAGAATGTTGGTTTTTGACAGAAATGCACTGTTGGTTCTTTTCCATCCTTTTGATTGGCTGGTGTGTATCCTTCCACTACTCCTATTTACGGAACTAATGTTTTCTTTTATATTAAGCACTCCATGAGAGTATATGTATTTCCTTACTCTATCTTTCAAAGACCTGCCCTCATCCATTGCTTCCGGGGAACAACCATAGCAACACAACTTTTATGACACAGTACCATCACAACGCAACCATTACAACGCAGGTGCCATTACAATGCATGCCATTACAACGAATGCCATTACAACGCAGGTGCTATTACAACGCATGCTATTACAACGAAAGTATAGATAAGTATTTAATTTTATTAATATTAATTTAATTTTAATTTCTTTTAATTTTATAAAATACATTTAATTTTTTTTAAATATTTTGTTTTATAAATTAATTTATTTAAAATAATTATAACGTTTTAAATACATTTAATATTTTTGTATTATAATTTAAAGTATCTAATTAATTTTTAATGTTTTAATTACATTTATTTTAGAATAGTAATTTTTACCCCTACACTATCCAACACTTACCCTACTATTACACCCCCCTTGGAGTTAGAATAGTAATTTTTACCCCTACACTTCCAACACTTACCCTACTATTACAACCCCCTGGAGTTAGAATAGTAATTTTAACCCCTACAATATCCAACACTTATCCTACTATTACACCCCCCTGGAGTTAGAATAGTAAATGTAACCCGTACACTATCCAACACTTACCCTACTATTACACCCCCCAGGAGTTAGAATAGTCATTTTAACCCCTACACTATCCAACACTTACCCTACTATTACACCCCCCTGGAGTTAGAATAGTAATTTTAACCACTACACTATCCAACATTTACCCTACTATTATACACCCAAGGAGTTAGAATTGTAAATTTAAATATATTTTAGAAAATAAAAAATTAATTAAAATAATTTTATAAACAATTTTTGTAATTTAATTAAAATTAAAAAAAATATTACTAAAATTAAATACTTACCTATACTTACGTTGTAATGGCATGCGTTGTAATAGCACCTGCGTTGTAATGGCATGCGTTGTAATGGCATGCGTTGTAATGGGACCTGCATTGTAATGGTTGCGTTGTGAAGGCATGCGTTGTGAATGTATGCGTTGTAACGTCATACATTCATTGCTTCCCCTTTACCTGCCCTACACCTGCTCTCTGTTGCAACATTACCCCTCGCAGTATTGGTAATTTGTTTGGGAGGGCCAGCCAGCTGCTATTCGTTGCCAGACTGCTCTGCATTGCATAAAGCCATTTTCCATTGTTCCCTCACTCCCACACACTCACCGATGCTTGTACCCAAACACCCCACACCCCACCACCTGTGGAATTTTTTTGTTTTTTTGTTGAAGGGGCTTAGATTGTGAAACTCCCCCAAAAAATGGCATTCACATTGTTCCAAATGGGTTGTTCTGATGTATGCAGATGCATACGTTGTCACTTATGCACTCATCTACAGAAGGATACAGCTGGCAGAAGCAACATTTACTCTCTCTTTTTTACCAATTCTGCACAGCATTGGCAAAAATCGTTGGCAACATCAGTGGCCCAACAGAGCAAGATCTATTGGGTTTGCCAATGCTCATAAAAAATACATTTGAGGTGAAATTTGTAGCTTCAAATTTCTTGCTCAATAAGAACATGCTCCATAGCGAATGTGCAGTCATTGTAAGGGCTTGGGGATGTTAGGAACTAAAAAAATGCAAACTTCTCCCTTGCGCCTTAATTAATTCGATAGCAAACGGTTTATAATCAGCCTACATTCTGTACCAGTTTAGAGCATTGAAATGTTGTGTGGAACCTCTGCTTTCTGCTGCAGCACGCTTTTGTAACATTTTGCACCAATCAAGTATGTCTTTTTTTTTTTTTCAAGTTCAAGTTTATTGAAACCAAAAACATAGCATAAATACAAAATGTAATACAGTCAATCAATGAGAGGCATAAGAGATATACAAATGAAATTTAAGGAGGTATAATAAAACGGAATCAATAAACACCTATAGCTAAATCATGAAAAAGAAATAGCAAGGAAGGGAAAAAGAAAACAAAATAAAAGGGGGAATGGAGCATGACAATTCATAAAACGTAACATTGTATGCAAATAATGAATGTAAATAAAACAATGTGTGATAGACAGCAAGCAATAAATAAGCACATAACTTGTAAATCGAAATAAAAAGAGAAATAAGCAAAATCATGGTGGTTTGTGAACATCATCAGATGGATTTTGGTAATTAACAATAACAGTTTGAGGAGAGGGAGAAGTTTTGGAAAGGTAGGTAGTGAGAGGGATCCATA
The DNA here is from genome assembly GCF_964263255.1 of Lissotriton vulgaris. Taxonomy (NCBI): domain Eukaryota; kingdom Metazoa; phylum Chordata; class Amphibia; order Caudata; family Salamandridae; genus Lissotriton; species Lissotriton vulgaris. Next base: position 849,402,483 of record NC_141695.1, read on the forward strand.
ACATATCTCGTTTAACAGCCAATGAAACGGGGGTAACATAGTTGGTATCAAGTCTATGATGGAAACAAATAGCATTCCGTCAAGCAGAATAACTAACTTTAGTGGAATCTTTCCAATTGGAGGTAATGAGATGAAATGCAACGGCTAAAAACAGGTCAAGCAACTTAAAGTGAGAAGGAGAAAGTGGTAAATCAGGGGATAGGGAACCCAAAAGGACATTGGGAAGGGAGAAAGGAAGTGTAAAACCAAAAATCTTATGTAAACGAGACCAGACCATTTTCCAAAAGGAAGCAATGTTGGGGCAATGAAACAGCATGTGAAGTAAATCTGCATGTGGACAGGAGCAGGACCAACATTTAGACGAGAGGTCTTGGGAAAAGGTGGCTAATTTTTGTGGAGTGAAAAGTAAGTCTTTTAATGTCATAATATGTTAATATTATGATTATTTGAATTACAGAGTCCTTTTTTATTTGAAGTAAGTATAACGTGTCACATGGGAATAGAAATTAAATATGTAATTACAGCTAACAAATAACCCCCTGTAATTTATGAAAAAGATAAGTGAAAAGTGTAACGGTAGAGTATATACAGTTATAACGGCAGGATGAACAGGGCTTTGATGGTATGTATTTGAAATTTGCAATTTTTTTTATATTTAATTGGTAAAGAATCAGAATATATATATATATGTGTATATATATATATATATATATATATATATATATATATGAGAATATACACGAACACATGCTTTGTACGTCATAAAATGTAATTTTAGCTATCCTTTATATTAAAAAACTGTGTTTTATTATACCAGTGAAAAGTATTACCTGGGAGCAGCGCATTTAATTATATATTCTAATTTATCGTTTTCTTGTAGATTCACCCCTAAAGCAAGAAAAGTCTGCTTATTATTTTATGAAAAATGTAAATGAGTATCTAGATGTTGGCAATGCAGTGAATTAGAGTTGCAGGGGGCTGATAATACACGTACTCTACCTATAGTGAGACCTTTTAATAAATGTATTACCCTATGTCTCTTAAGCATACGCCCGCCTTTAGACGCTGCTAAGAGCACGGAGGGGCTCTACAATAGGGACTTTGATATGTTCATTACAGCTGGACTCAGTGGCAGGACTCTAACAAAGAAATTGAATGACACTGTATCCATAAAGCATTTTAACCCTTTCGCTGCGGCGGCTATTCCGCCGCAACGCTAACGGGGCGGGGCGGCCACGCGGCGGCCGCATGCTGGTGACAGAACCGTTCCGTCACCAGCCGCGGTTGAGCTGTGCTGGTGACGGAGCGGTTCTGTCATGGCCCGCCCCGCTCAATAGAACGCTCAGCGCAGGCCCGGAATTCGCGCCGCGTATGAGCGGCGGGCGGGCCATGACGGAACCGCTCCGTCATCAGCACAGCCCAACCGTAGCTGATGACGGAGCGGTTCCGTCATCAGCAGGGGAGGGGTTAAAACCTGATCATGTTTCTTTTCTTAAACATGTTGACTGTTGTCATATGTTCACAGTAGTAAGCGAATATGGGTTGAATCCCATCGTTGATGCCTGCTTTCTGTACAGCTTTTTGATCCCCTACTGCTTCCTTTCAATATATATGAGCGTCAGATCACATTCATTCCCATTATTGAGTCCATACATGAAGGTTCCAAACATATGATCATTTGGCAAGACACCAGTTGCCCTCTGGTTTATTTAGAAAGGGATCACTAGCCGATTCATTTGCTGCTACCAGAGATTGAAATGTGAACATAAAGTTTGGTATTATTCCTCAGTTCTCAGATAGGTTGATCCTAACACATTGAGTTCGTTTTCTGAGGCATAGACATTTTTGAACTTTTGGTCACTGCCTTGAAAAAGGGCAGCTCAGCATTCAGCACCAAGCAGCCGTTGGCTAAAATTCATCAATATAAAAAAAAATTTTTAAACTAGTGGAACCTATATTTTTAAATTAAAAAAAAGCAGACATTAATTTTAATGAATGAAAATCACTCTTACTCACTAATAAAAATGAGCTATTAGGTCCCAAACAAATAAATAAATATAGTTGGACTCCAATGCAGTGAGGTACTCTGTATTTTACACTCTCGTACTCTGTTATGATAAGTCATATAGGACATCTATTTGTGCTATATAACGTGACCGTAAAATGTAAATTGATACTTGTATAGCGCACTACTCACCCATAATGGTCTCAAGGCACTTGTACAAATTCCGCTGTGGAACCCATCCTGGCTTTCCCTGTGAGTCGTCAACTCCTGGGCACCCCCAAGGTGGAGGCCAGGCATCCTTAGCGTTGTGGGGGCCGTTGTGGAGATTAAGCAAGCTATTGCCCAGAGTTGCACAGTGGGACTCCATGATTGGAATAGGAACCGAGGTGAGAATTATCAGGTCTGTGGAATTTTTGAGCCCAAGACCCGCCGAGGAGGGGAATTGAACTCTGGTCCCGGGCTAGACCTCTGCATCAGGGTCTGCCGCTCTAACCATTGAGCCACACTTCTCCACTGTAATAAACCCTATAATGTGAAACTGCTCCCATGTGTGCAACAAAAGAATGCTATGGTGCTCTACACTGTGGAATCCGTTAAACCTTATATTTCAGGACTCTGAATTGTCCTATACTTTGAAACTCTGATATGTTTTACGCGTTGGGACACTGACATGTTCAGTACGCCAGGGCTCTGATGTACTACACACTGCACGGCCGTGAGTTGTTCTATACCGTGGGACTCCGATAAATTTACACTACATCGTACTCAGATATGTTTAATAATGCAGGACTAGGGTATATGGGGATTCTGATATGTGCTACGTGGCGACTCCATTATGGCTTGAACTGTGCAACCTGCCATGTTGAGTGCTCCAGGATTCTGATTTGCCCCATACTGTGGAACTCTGATATGGTCTACCCTGTTTTGTGATGCACTCTAAAGTGCTAAATTATGAAACCCTCTAAATTGTGTGAACCTCATATGCATATGTTCTACACAGTGGGAATATATATATATATATATATATATATATATATATATATATATATATATATATATATATATATATATATATATATATATATATATATATATATATATATATATATATATATATATATATATATATATGTATATATATATATATATATATATGTATATATATATATATATATATATATATATATATATATATATATATATATATATATATATATATTCTCACTGTGTAGAACATATGCAAAAAATATATTCCCACTGTGTAGAACATATGCATATGAGGTTCACACAATTTAGAGGGTTTCATTCATAATTTAGCACTATATATATATATATATATATATATATATATATATATATATATATATATATATATATATATATGGTTAAGCAAACGCCCTGGAGCTTGGAGGCGCACTCGACGATTCTCTCCCTTCCAGGCTGAAGATGCTGCGGACTTCATTGTTGCTGTTTAAAGCCCAGGAAGAAGGGGCTTATGGCCCTGAAACGCGTAGGCATATGAAAACAGAAACACGCGCTTACATAAGCAGGCAGCATCTTCAGCCTGGAAGGGAGAGAATCGTCGAGTGCGCCTCCAAGCTCCAGGGCGTTTGCTTAACCATATATATATATATATATATATATATATATATATATATATATATATATATACTTTTTGCAAAGCACGTCTCCACTGCTAGCTGCCATGCTGGTTTCCTCTCTTCCACTTTATGTATAGCACATATCATGCTCCTTTCCCGTCTTCAACGTTATATGAAGCACAATTGCCATGCTATTTTCCACTGTTCTGCTTCATGTATAGCACATCTGCTGTGCTAGTTTCCACTCTTACACTTTATGCAAAGCACATCTTCTATCCTAGTTTCTGCTCTTCATCTTTATGTAAAGCACCGCTTCCATGCGAGTTTCCACTTTTCCACTGTATACATAGCACCTCTGTCATGCTACTTCCCCGCCTTCCACGCTATGGAAAGCACAATTGCCATTCTATTTTCCTATCTTCCACTTTATTTATAGCACCTCTTCCATGCTACTTTCAACTCTTCCACTATATGTAAAGTACTTCTTCTGCGCTAGTTTCCACCTCTTCCGCCTTATGTAAAGTTACTCTTCCGAGCTGGTTTCCACTCTTCCACTTTATGCAAAGCACGTCTCCTCTGCTAGTTTCCACTTTTCCACTTTATGTATAGCACCTATCATGCTACTTTCCCGTCTTCCACGTTATGCAAATCACAATACCCATGCTATTTTCAACTCTTCCACTTTATATATAACACCTCTGCCATGCTAGTTTCCACTATTACACTTTATGCAAAGCACTTCTTCTATGCTAGTTTCTGCTCTGCCGCTCTATGTAAAGTACCTCTTCCATATTAGCTTTCACCTATTGTACTTTATTTATAGCACCTCTTCCATGCTAATTTCCAGTCTTCCACTTTATATATAGCACCTCTTCCATGCTAGTTTTCACCTCTTCGACTTTATATATAGCACCTCTCTTCTATGCTAGTAACCACTCTTCCACTTATTATATAGCACCTCTTCTGTGCTAGTTTCCACCCTTCCACTTTATATATAACACATCTTCCATGCTAATTTTCGCCTCTTCCACTTTACATATAGTACCTCTTCCATGCTAGTTTTCACCTCTTCCACTTTATATATAGCACCTCTTCCATTGTAGTTTTCACCTCTTCCACTTTATATATGTAAATGTAATGTAATGTAAAATCACACTTATATAGCTCTGCTACCGCTCCAAGGAGCATCTTGGCGCCCAACACCCAACCCCGCTGGAAAAGGCTGGTGGACAGAAGGCAACTTCAAATGCATTACAAACTTTACACTAATGCTTTACACTAATGCTTTACACTGAAACTATATATAGTACCTCTTCCATGCTAGTTTTCACCTCTTACACTTTATATATAGCACCTCTTCCATGCTCGTTTCCACTCTTTCACTTCATATATAGCACCTCTTCCATGCTAGTTTCGACTCTTCCACTTCATATATAGCACCTTCTCCATGCTAGTTTTCACCTCTTCCACTTTACATATGGCACCTCTTCCATGCTAGTATCCACGCTTCCACTTTATATATAGCACGTCTACCATGCAGTATCCAATCGTCCACTTTATATATAGCACCTCTTCCACACTAGTTTTCACCTCTTCTGTGCTAGTTTCCACTCTTCCACTTTATATATAGCACCTCTTTCACACTAGTTTTCACCTCTTTCACTTTATATGTAGCACCTCTTTTGTGCTAGTTTCCACTCTTCCACTTTATATATAGCACCTCTTCCATGCTAGTTTCCACTTTTCCACTTCATATATAGCCCCTTTTCCACGCTAGTTTTCACCTCTTCCACTTTATATATAGCACGTCTTCCATATTAGCTTTCACCTCTTCCACTTTATATATAGCACCTCTATTGTGCTAGTTTCCACTCTTCCACTTTATATATAGCACCTCTTCCATGCTAGTTTCTACTTTTCCACTTCATGTATAGCACCTTTTCCACGCTAGATTTCACCTCTTCCACTTTATATATAGCACCTCTTCCATATTAGCTTTCACCTCTTCCACTTTATATATAGCACCTCTATTGTGCTAGTTTCCACTCTTCCACTTTATATATAGCACTTCTTCCTTGCTAGTTTCCACTTTTCCACTTTATTTAAAGTACCTCTTTCGTGCTAGTTTTCACCTCTTCCACTTTATAGATAGCACCTCTTCCAGGCCACTATCCAGTCTTCTACTTTATATATAGCTCATCTTCCACACTAGTATCCACTCTTCCACTTTATATATGGCACCTCTTCCACTTTAAATATAGTACCTTTTCTACGCTAGTTTTCACATCTTCCATTTTATATATAGCACCACTTCCTTGCTAGTTTCCGCTCTTCCATTTTGTATATAGCACCTTTTCCATGCTAATTTTCACCTCTTCCACTTTATATATAGCACCTCTTCCATGCTAGTTTCCACTCTTCCACTTTATACATAGCACCTATTCCACGTTAGTTTTCACCCCTTCCAATTTATATATAGCACCTTTTCCATGCTAGTTTTCACCTCTTACGCTTAATATATAGCACCGCTTCCTTGCTAGTTTCCACTCTTCCACTTTGCATATAGCACCTTTTCCATGCTAGTTTTCACCTCTTCCATTTTATATATAGCACCTCTTCCATGCTAGTTTCCACCCTTCCACTTTATATATAGCACCTATTCCACGTTACTTTTCACCTGTTCATGCTAGTTTTCGCCTCTTCCATGCTAGTTTCCACTCTTCCACTTTATATATAGCACATATTCCACGTTAGTATTCACCCCTACCATGCTCGTTTTCACCTCTTCTGTGCTAGTTTCTACAAAGTGGAGAAAGGTGCGCTACAGGTGGAGCTCGGATGCATGTAAAGGCAGGGGTCTAACAGTCGTGCATGAGGCAGGGCATACATAGCCCAGGAGAAACATCAGGGCCTACTGGACTCTGTGTGTATCTCGGCAGCATCTACGCAGCTCAAGTGGCTATAAAAGACTGGACTTGGGGGTCAAAGCGGTACAGGGCTCTGACAGAATAGAAAGTCATGCGACACAGGGGTCTAATGGCTATATAGACAAGGTGTGTAAGGTACTAGTAGGTAAGAAAACCAGGTTACGGAGGATAGGAAAGGACTAGGAAAGCGGGTAAACAGGGCTCTGGTGGGGTAGAAAGAGTGCGCACAGCTGTGCAGCGATAGAAAACCGGGATACACGTGCTTCGGGGGAGGGTATTGGAAAGGTAGGGTACGGAGGTCTCTTAAAGGCGTATATGCCCCGAGTAGAAGAGGGAGATAAAGAGGGTTACCAAAAATAGGCTTTCTGCCACCCTCTCTTCGTGTTGATTGTTTATGTTCGCATGTTTCCACTTGATTACGTTTCTCCTGCAAACAGCTTGTAGCAGTCTGATGCTTGTTAATGAACTGTCAATAAACACATGGCGCGCGGACGGAGGCTTGGGGGGCCGGGAAGAGAGCAGGCGCTGAGAGTGAGACGAACACTTGGAGTGCGTCTCGAGGGCCTCCTCAGCTGGTCTCGAGGGCCCCTTCAGGTGGTCTCGAGAGCCTCTTCAGGTGGTCTCGAGCCTCTTCAGCTGGTCTCGAGGGCCTCTTCAGCTGGTCTCGAGGACCCCTTCAGGTGGTCTCGAGAGCCTCTTCAGGTGGTCTCGAGGGCCTCTTCAGGTGGTCTCGAGCCTCTTCAGCTGGTCTCGAGGGCCTCTTCAGCTGGTCTCGAGGGCCTTTTCAGCTGGTCTCGAGGGCCTCTTCAGGTGGTCTCGAGGGCCTCTTCAGCTGGTCTCGAGGGCCTCTTCAGGTGGTCTCGAGGGCCTCTTCAGCTGGTTTTGAGGGCGTCTTCAGGTGGTTTCGAGGGTCTCTTCAGGTGGTTTCGAGGGTCTCTTCAGGTGGTCTCGAGGGCGGTCTCGAGGGCCTCTTCAGCTGGTCTCGAGGGCCTCTTCAGGTGGTCTTGAGGGCCTTCAGGTGGCCTTGAGGCCCTCCTCAGGTGGTCTCGAGGGCCTCTTCAGGTGGTCTTGAGGGCCTTGTGGTCTCGAGGGCCTCTTTAGCTGGTCTCAAGTGCCTCTTCAGGTGGTCTTGAGGGTCTCTTCAGGTGGTCTCGAGGGCCTCTTCAGGTGGTCTTGAGGCCCTCCTCAGGTGGTCTCGAGGGCCTCTTCAGGTGGTCTTGAGGCCCTCCTCAGGTGGTCTCGAGGGCCTCTTCAGGTGGTCTTGAGGGCCTTTTGGTCTCCTCTTCAGGTGGTCTCGAGGGCCTCTTCAGGTGGTCTTGAGGGCCTCTTCAGGTGGTCTCGAGGGCCTCTTCAGGTGGTCTTGAGGGCCTCTTCAGCTTGTCTCTTGGACCTCTTTAGGTGGTCTCGAGGCCCTCCTCAGGTGGCTCAAGGGCCTCTTCAGGTGGTCTCGAGGGCCTCTTCAGGTGGTCTCGAGGGCCTCTTCAGCTGGTCTCGAGGACCTCTTCAGCTGGTCTCGAGGGCCTCTTCAGGTGGGTTGAGTGTGGTGCTGAGGGTGGCAGCGTGTGCAGAGGGGATTTCCTAACACTCTTTGGAGGGCCCTTGAAATTACAGTAAGTGAGGCTCTTAGCATTGCAAGTGGGGCGCAATGAACCCCCCACTGAAGCAGCTTCAGCGGAGGTTGCCACGGGGGCATAAGAAGTTAATTAGTCAATAGGGGCTCTTCCACCTGCAGACAAAATGCTAGTAAAAGAATTGCAAGGAAATACCATTACAGATGAGCGTGGGTTACCGGCTGATATCAAAAACTAAGGAAACAGAAATTTTAATAATGGAATGATGGAAATAGGAGGTACGAGAGAGAGGGGAGGCGGACAGACAAAGTGTGCCTGAGGGAGAAAAGTAAGAAAGAAAAAGGATGAGAGACGATAGAAAGAGGAAAGACAGAACATAAGGTAAAAGGAAGAAACAAAGTGAGAAAGGAAATAAGAAAGAAAAGATGAAAGGCAGGGCGTAACGGTGAATGAATGAATGGATGGTAGGGTGAAAGGATGGAGTGAAAGGGTGATAAGATGGATAGACAGGGAAGGATGAAAGGCTTTTTGCAAGGAAGAAACGATGGAGGGATGGATATGGAGGGTGATTGGATGGAAATGTGAAGTGATGGAAATATGGATGAATAGATATACGGCTGAAATGATATATGGATGGTTATATGAATGGATGCAAGGAATGATGCAGGAATTACAGATGAATGGATGAATAGCTAAAAAGGTGAACGGATTTATGGCAGATGGATGTTACGAGGATGGATGAGAGGGGAAGGGAAGTCTCCTAAGCATGGTCAGGGCTGCTTTTGTTGCCTTCTCGTGTGGTTTAGAGGTATAGTTCGAGGGGGGATATTTTCATTTTCTTGCTGCTCCCTTGATTTCAAGCAGAAGAGCTCAGAGGAGACAAACTCATCTTTATTAGGAATGGCCCACCTTTGCTCCCTCCTCGGTACACCAGAAAGGTATTACTAGCGGGATCAGTCTTTTGAATGACATTTTCGGTGACAATGGTATACTACCACCTTCAGTTGGATGCTCGGTTTCTCTTTTTACACAAGAAAGTAGTTGATGAGCACTCTTTGGTTTGTGCCATTAGTAAATTTGTAGCCGTGAGCCCATAAAGTGGAACTTTATCAGAAACCTTCAATTTTTGTTCTGTGATAGTCTGTCACTTCCAACAGCCGGCCTTTGCCCTTCACTGCAGTACTGGTAAAGAAGCACGGGCAGGATAGAGGCTCGCCCATTGGGATAGTTTCTTTATCTTGGGGGTTTTACCAGAGCCTTTGATGGTCCATGCGTGTAAGATATCCACATGTGATGAATGTCCACCCAGGACCAAGCTTACAAAGAAAAACCTTCAAAGAACGTTTTGAAATGTTGTCTCCTCCTGGTTTCACTTTTACCTTTTATGGTGTTGACTAAATTTTCCGGGGGTATGCCGCCTAGACTTCGGCTTCTAGGCACACTCCCGGAAATTAATGTATCTTTTTGCGAAGTACAGTTCCACAAAGCACAGTACAATTCAGCATTAGGGGAAGGTAGCACTGCTTTGCAATGAAATGTTCTTTCTTTTTTCTTCCACAGTGCAAAAATTCCCCACCCCCATACAGAAACCCCTTTCTTTAAAATCAATGGTTGGCCTACCTAACTTAGAAATGGATTTACTCCAGCCCTTGACTGTTGTGAATCTCGAACCATTGCAGGGTGGGACATGGTCAGAGAGAAGTTTGTGAATGGTCATTAGCTTACTCAAGTTTCAAGTTTTTATTTATTTATGTTTTGGAACTCTTAACAGAGGTCCACATAAAATCATCCAACATTGATATTTGAAGCATTATCAACAATTTACAAAAACAAGTCTAGTATATATTCAAGAAACTTTTAAAAAAGTTAAAAATTATACAACCAAACCTCTCATTTGGCGGATTACAGATAGCATCGAGAAAAGCAGAAGCGGAAAAGATATTTATCTTAGACAGATAGGTCTCAACCATTTGAGGCGATGTTGTTTTAAGGCCGGACAAACGAATAACACGTGTTTAACATCTTGTTTGTATTTGCTACAAAGATTGCACATCACTGAAGAGCCATACCATTTTGATAACAAATTATTTAAAGGAAGTAGGTCTTGCCTCAGGAGAAACAAAAAACGACGCACCCCATGTGGGAGATTCCAGGAAACATAAGGTTGGGAAATCCTAATTTGGTAGTGATTAATGGCTGATAACGGACCCCTTTTTGCAGTGAGGGCCTCTTTATCTAAATCAAAACTTAGGTTCCATGAGGCCAATTTTAGGGTTAGTTTTAACTGATAAGTAGATAAAGAAAAAAGTGTCAATTCATCTAATTTCAAAGTTTAACTGCTAATCAAAAATTCTTTACAATAGTGGAATGCTCTTTTAGGGGTCCAAGAAGTTCTTTTTGGATCAGATATCTTAAGGTACCAGGTTCACCGTTCGCCAAGCTGGAGACCCACCGTACTACCCCAGCAAGACCCTGGGCCCAAACACTTCGTATACCAAATTCCAACCTAAAGGCTGCTATATTACACGCAGTATTAACCATACATAATTTCCGTAGAATTTTTCCCTCTGTGGTGTTCAGAAATCCCCATCTCCCCACTTCGAGTAATTCTATGCCATATATTAAGGTGGATGGGAATTTAGCTCTAAAAACCTCCACTAGGTAGGCAAAATGCCTCTGTCCAGTAGATCTAGAGAGGGTATTTAGTCCCCTCTCATGAGACATTGCCTTCCGAATATTGTTCGCTATATGGGCTTTATCACTTAGTGTGCTAGAAACTATTTTCCCCAGAAAAGTATAGGATTGGACAACTTCCAATCCGAGGCCCCCTATATTCCAGAAAAAGTTCCCATATTTTTGCTTTTTCCTTCCTACAATGCACATGACTTTACTCTTGGATACATTTATCCTTAAATGGTGTGATTCTGCAAATCCGTGGAGCGCATGCAACCGATTATTCAATCCAGTGGGGGTCAAATCCAAGATTAGTATATCATCTGCGTATAACAGACATACTAACGGTTTGCCCCCCAGAGTCGGGGCAATACCAGCACTTGACGATAGAATTTGCGGAAGGTCCGATAGGTATAACGAAAACAATAGTGGGGCCAAAAGGCAACCTTGTTTTAGCCCGTTGGCAGACGGGATAGCTTGAGAGAGACCTCTTTCCCCTCCCAAGAGCACTCTGCACCATGTATCGGAGTGAAGCTCCCGGACCAAGTTTAAAAGCTCGGGGGGCATGCCTAGATCCGATAACTTTCTCCACAGCAAAGGGCGATCCACCTTATCAAAAGCTGTGGAGAAATCTATGAATGCTGCATATATTCTCCCTCCCCGGAGCTTGACGTATTTCTCCGATAAAACTTGTAAAGCGGTCAGGTTATCCATGGTGCCATGCTTTTTTCGGAACCCCGTCTGCTCAAGAGGCAATATATTATTCTCGGCTACCCAATCATTAATTAATTGCAAGAGGCATTTAGAAAAAACTTTGCTGACAGCATCGAGGAGGGCAATCTGTCGATAATTTTGGGGTACATTTCTGTCTCCCTTCTTATACAGGGGGACCAGTATGCTACCCTTCCAGGAGGTAGGGATTGTGGTATGCAGAAAACAAAATTTAAACATCGGGAAGAGAATCTTACTCCAGATGTCGCTATTTTGTTTTAATACCGAAATGGGGAGTTCGTGTGGGCCCATTGCTCCAGATGAACGCATACCCTTGATGGCTAGTTCAATAATTTTTTCGGAGGGTGGGACAAGGTTGGAATTGTTCTCTTTTTTCCTATTTGGAACAACTACCCTTCCATTGCCAGCATACAAGTTCAAGATGTATTCTACCCGTTTTTGTTCTTCAATCGGGACAGGTAAGGATCTGGATCTAATACCACAACCTTCCCCGATCAGGGACCAGAATAGTCTAGGATTGCCATTAAAGACAGACTCCCACAGTTTGATCCATACCGAGTCCTCTCTTTCCTCTTTTTGCTTAATTTTTAACCTTGTCTTCCTTCTTTTTAATAGAGCCAGTCTGTGATGTCTTAAAGGGCAATACCTCAAATATTGTTCTCATATAAGTTTATTTATTTCTACGTTAAGCAACTTCTGCGAAATAGGAACCTTTTTAACATGGACTTTCTTTGATGTTTTTTTTGCGACCAATAACACCTTATTCAGGAAGTTAGCGAAGCACATTAGCTTACTCGTTTGTGGGTGTTCACATACTACCAAGTTAAACCATGTCTTCACCTGCCCACGCCCTACCCTTTGCATGAGACTTACTCAAGCATCATATTACGTGAGCGTGGGGTAATATTACATCCCTTTGCATGAGACTTACTAAAGCATCATATTACGTGAGTGCGGGGTAATATTACATCGCTTTGCATGAGACTTACTCAAGCATCATAATATGTGAGCGTGGGGTAATATTACATCCCTTTGCATGAGACTTACTCAAGCATCGTATTACGTGAGCATGAGGTAAAATTGCATCCCTTTGCAAGAAACGTACTCAAGCACCGTATTATGCGAGCATGGGGTAATATTACATCCCTTTGCAAGAGACTTACTCAAGCATCGTATTACGTGAGCATGGGGTAATATTACATCCCTTTGCATGAGACTTACTCAAGCTTCGTATTACGTGAGCATGAGGTAAAATTGCATCCCTTTGCAAGAAGCGTACTCAAGCACCGCATTACGTGAGCATGGGGTAATATTGCATCCCTTTGCAAGAAACTTACTCAAGCATCGTATTACGTGAACATGGGGTAATATTACATCCCTTTTCATGAGGCTTACTCAAGCATCGTATTACGTGAGCACGGGGTAATATTACATCCCTTTGCAAGAGACTTACTTAAGCATCGTATTACGTGAGCAGGGGGTAATATTACATCCCTTTGCAAGCGACTTACTCAAGCATCGTAATACGTGAGCAGGGGGTAATATAACATCCCTTTGCATGAGACTTACTCAAGCATCGTATTATGTGAGCTAGGGGTAATATTGCATTCCTTTGCAAGAGACTTACTCAAGCATCGTATTACGTGATCTGGGGGTAATATTACATCCCTTTGCATGAGACTTACTCAAGCATCGTATTATGTGAGCACAGGATAATATTACATCCCTTTGCATGAGACTTACTCAAACATCGTATTACGTGAGCAGGGGGTAATATTACATCCCTTTGCAAGCGACTTACTCAAGCATCGTAATACGTGAGCAGGGGATAATATTACATCCCTTTGCATGAGACTTACTCAAGCATCGTATTACGTGAGCATGGGATAGTATTACATCCCTTTGCATGAAACTTACTCAAGCATCGTATTACGTGAGCATGGGGTAATATTACATCCCTTTGCATGAGACTTACTCAAGCATCGTGTTACGTGAGCACGGGATAATATTACATCCCTTTGCATGAGACTTACTCAAGCATAGTATTACGTGAGCATGGGGTAATATTAAGCGTAAGTAGAAGGACCTGTCCCTGCAAAGTCACCTTTCATGTTTGCCTTGCAGGTGTAATCGACCCAGCCATTTTTTTATCTTAAACTTTTTTTTTTTTACAATTTCATTGACTTTGCAATTCGGGTCCACTTTTTTCAGCATGGCCATCTTAATCCAATGAAAAATCTACAAATCGACATACTAATGAATTCTGGTGTGTGTATTTTTCTCAGGGTTCAGTTGTTGTGCTACATGCTTCCTTCTAACCATGTACAGTGATATGTACGTAAAGTACCCTGGACTTGGGCGTAAGACAGTAAAATACATAACCAATGGACATTAACGAAACTGGTAATATAGCCTAATGGGGTGGTGCGTGCCAATCTGTAAATAACATGCAGGGTACTCTCTCACAAAGCACAGTCTTTCATCTTTCCAAGGTCGAAATAAATCAGTTGACTGGAATGACGTCATGAGAGCTGGTAGTTAAGGACCAGAGACATCAGTTATTGAAACGGATAAGCCTGTAATACGCATAGAATAAATGATCTAGATTACTCATTTTGCGAGCTAGAAATGGTCTATACAGTCAATTAAAAAACTACATATGGTCAATAGTTTAAACACATCATGCAGAGTGCTGTTTGTAGTTTGTGTCATTCGGCAATTAGGCAGACGCACAGAAGCGCACTGTTTGGAATGGGCTCTTTCTCTCTTGCAATAAAAACCTAGATGCACCGAAAGACGGACTCATCTGCCTCAGAGCAGCATCCTTCCCTTCATGTATATTTGATACCAGGCTCCTTCTTAATCTGATAAAGTGCACTTTGCCTCTGGTGTCTCACAATAAGCTGGCTGCATTAGTGCTTGGGAAAATCAATAGCGATTTATAATTTACCATTGCAAAAACCTATCACTTTTTATGGCCCTCCATTCTGACTCATTAATATTGCATTACCTCCGGCTGCTCCACCGCCCGCTGCTGAAGGGCCAACCAGTGGCCCGGTCAGTGTGGCTGTCTTTCTGCAGCTAGAGCTGGCCTCTTCAGGTATAAGCTGAGCTGTGAGGACTCCGGAGCTCCAGCCTCTCGCTAACCGGACCCAATGTGGATGACAAATATGAGCCGAAGAGTTGGCTTGGAATCCACCAGTTACGCTCGCTGTGCACGGAACCCTCCATTTTAGAGAAAATACACATTAATATTATGTAGGAAAAAGATTCCAAGACTTGCTTTAAAGAGTCAGTTCTATGTCGGGCTCATGAGTTTCACACAAATCACTCCAGAGTTTAAAATTTAAAGAAGCCTCACGTCCCAGGCTTAAGGCCGTTTCACCCGGCATCTGGCAGGTTCAGAACTGAACCTTCAACCCAACTAACATCAACTAACAACGGGTGAGTGAGGATCTGGACTCAAGTTACTTGGAAGATATACTGGAAATAGTCCTTAAACTGACCCAAAGATCCCCTGTAGTTCACATGCGATGCAATTCTTGTGACCCTACCCTTCATCAGCTGCATCAGATCCAACCTACGCTAACTGAACGCCAGCTTAGTCAACAGGAACTCATCCAGGTCCCCGGGCTTTGGTGTCAGGGCACCCCTGACTTCCCGAACAGTTCTGCACGTGTAAAAGAAATAGAATAACAGGTTAAAGGATCAGTAGAGGATTATAGTCCAAGATCTCCTTTGACATAGTGTAGTGAACGCAGATTCAAAACTCTCCACCAAGGGTTAGGGATCTTTGGTGTGGCTAAGGTGTGACGTGCAAAGGGGTTCTTACAATTTTTACATCTACTTTCGACTGGTTGGCAGATAAATATCATAGAAACTATGAAACTGAACACAGATTTTCTTGTAGGGTGACCAAGAGTTCAATGCAGAAGTCTGGGAGGACCACTCAGTAACATAATAGATGGCTAACAGGGTTTTGCCACAGAAAATGCGCATCAAACACAACACACATATGAAACCTAAGACACCTTGATGCACTGCACTAGTCCAGGTCTTAGTACTAACAGGAGGAGATATACTGCATTCTGCTTTTGAGCTTATCATGGAAAAATATTGACAGTGAGACCCTTTGCCATTCTTTTCAATCTGGTCTGTAAGGAGGTCATCTGCTGTGAGCTACTGGGATCTGTTATTGAACCTATCCTATGATGTCCTCAGACGCGATTCGCTACGCTGGTTTCACGGTTGACAACAGGTGTTGATCATGTGCTGTGATTGAGAGAGTGTGATGTGATGTCATCAGTTCTATGACCATGTGCTTAGACTGTGAACTTGTACCGTGACCTCTAATCTGTGAGTCACTATGTCCTGTGAGTATGCGATATGATGTCATTGGTTATGAGTCGCAGGGCCCTGAGGGTTTAGTGTGTTATAGCGAGCTGACTCGCAGTGATCTGACTATGACCTTAAAATTAGATTTCATCTACTGCAAGTCGCTGTACTCTGAGCTCAGCGTTGCGTTGTAACGAGAAATAATCAGCTATGGAACTCTGGGGTCTGAGTGTGAGCTGGTTATGTGTTTAACAGTGGTGAGTCCCTGGGCTCCATTGGATGCTTGTAATGTGCTGTTCTCAGCAGGTACTCATTGCCCTGACTATTAGCTTGAGTTTGTAACCTGAATGTCGACTACAGAATGCCGCGGGACATTGATATCACAGACAGAATATTGAGGGTAAACATTTCAATAGGTAAGTAGGTTCAGCTTTCCTATACCTAACTCCACATCTCTGCACCTCGACAATATACTTAATGAAGGTACATAGATGCAGAGTTAAGAAAAGTAAATCTGTACCTCCCTGTAAGTACTTACCTTTTGATATTTTGTCCCTCGTGATGCTGTTCACAGTATCAGTGTACCACAATATTCTTGTACTTGATATTCTAGAGTATAGTCTTAGTATCCTTGAGGTGCAGACCTATGCTCAAAATAGACCTCTTTCAGCCTAAGAGGAGTAAGTGAAATTTGGCTTTTGAAAGTCTCAAACCATGATTAGATTTCCACTTATTAACTTGCTAAATCTAATGTACACAGAGGCATTATCCCAAAACGTGCCCCGGTTCTGCTCCAGTCATCTGCTTGAATTGCCGTTCCGTTTGTGAACCGGCTCATCTGACTGTGTAATTTCGCTCTTTTGGCAGGTCCCCTGCCTTTAAAAGTTTGCCTAGCTCCTGCTTGCAACAACATCTGAATCACTGGGCCTTCTGTGATTATGATCTTTTCAGAAAGTTCCCTGTCGGCATTCCACGGTTTTTCTGTCCTACTTAGAGGTCCCGCCTGCTTGGTAGGGATCTCTGAGCCTACAGTGGAGGCACTACACCTGCACCCCGGCTTAGTGGAATTCTGAATGGGTGCCATACTGTTTTGGCTCCATTCAGCATTTCCAAGGTGGGCACTAAGTGACCCTGACTTGTAGGGAGTATTCTCTCTGCGAGTTGTGCCATGGATTGATTTTCCCCATCTAGACCACCATGCCTCTTCAGGAAGGGAAATCTAGCAACGTAATATGTTTGCTTCTGGATCTGGCACCCAGGGCGGGCTGTAGCGCCCAGTGCAATAATCATTTTTTGCCCCCCAACACTCCATGACTGTCTCCTAGGATTCTCTCACTACCACTGGGCAAAAGTGTCCCATAACTCTCTAAATTCAAGTTATTGCTAAAGACAGCACCTTGCATGAGGTCAGCGCCCCCTCCACAGGTCAGTACCCAGCGCGAATGCGCCAGTTGCACTGTCCCAAAGCCGGCCCTGCCCGCACCCCAGTAGCACACATGCTGCCAGGTCAAAGTTTTCCACCAGTAGAGCCAGCAGGTACCCTACGCCTGGAAACTCTGTGGATCCAACACCACCTCTAAAGGGGGCGAGGCAAGAGAAGGCTTTGTAGACCAGGTGAACTACTAATTTGTGGTGATTTACCCTCAATTTCAAACTCTAAATGACCCCCAAGGCATTTAAGAAAAGACTAGACTCCTTCAGAGAGGCCTCCAGAGCAGCCTGACTTTTGAGTGCCTCAACAAATTAAATATGAACCCATTCCAAAGTAGCAATGCAAGCAGTGATGCAACGCCCATGCTTTGTGCATGGATGCCTGTAGCAACGTCCAACAGGAATTCTTTCCAGATATTGTCAAAAAATGAGGTCACTGTTTGTGTTGGCAACGGGAGAGTCCGTTCTTATTTATTGTAAAATTGTTGGGAATGGTTTCCAGGCGCTTCTCCTGTTAATTAAGGGAAGGCGATAGAGCCCGGCGTTGGTGTGGGTAGGTTTTCCACTGCGTTTTAGGTCAAGGAGTAGAGAAGTAACGAGGATGCGAATGGAGGAATAAAACGAAAAAGACATCCTGGGCGAGTCTCCGGTGTGCAGCCAGCGCATAGCGTGATTGGGGTTTTAAGAGACTGACTTCCCTCCCCCTGAATGACAGCGCCTATTGATTTTTTAGGTTTCTGCCGTCATCAGCCTTCAGCCTCTCAGGCGGCCATATGTGGAGGTCAGGGCACGCAGGCCTCTGTCAGGCAGCCTTCACCACATCCCAAAGTGATGTGCTGCAGAAAGAAAATCAATCATGTCATAAGTAGGAAGCATCAAAACTGTTCCCCAGCACAGCCGGGCCCATCAGACTGTCTGCACCGGGAGGGAGGCTCGGCATCTGTCATGTCAGCCTAGGTGAGAAGTATTAGAAATGCCAGTTAACCCTGGAAAGGCAGGGCGCACCGGTGCTCAGCCCCCTTCTTTGTTTCTCGGGAGAAAATGACAAGTGGAGTGTGTGCACATCATTTCTCAGGCCTGCCGGTGGACCCCCGCCCCCCTCCGTGGCTCACTTGGAGAGCTCCGGAGTGGAGTTTGGCAACTGATTATGGAAGTAACAGAGAGCGAGGCGAAAAATGAAAACAGCTGTGCGCCTCCTGGGCGTCCTCTGGGGCTCTCCTCACGTCGCACATGTTATTCCTCTCCCAAGGTCGTGAAAAAAAGAGACGAAAAGAAACGTTTTTTATCTTCTTCTTCTCATCTCATTCGCTTAATGAAGAGGCTAGAAGGATGTTTGTATGTTTTCAGGATTGTTCAATGTTACAAAGTAAGGAAATCCAGAAGTAGTTAGTTCCAAGGAGCTTTACTGAAGTATAAGTGACAGAGGTATGATGTTGTAGCCAGGGTGGTAAGTAGGCCTGTAAGTATCTCTGTAAGTACGCCCCACCAGGAGCTGTTTCCCTTAGCTCAGCCTAGAGTTAACTGTCACACAGCAGCCCCAGCACATTCTAAGACATAGTGAACATTCTAAGTATAGCCAGGCTGAACAAGAAAGGAAAACAGGGTGGACAGAAGGAAGAGGAGGAAAGACCGTATAACATTCAACAATATCTCGAGTCACTAGATCTGGGGGGATAGACTTCTGTCTAATTGTCTTACAGGGTATGGTGGGAGGAAGCTAGCGAGAAAGCACGTGCCAGAGCAGAGAGTGTGAAAAGTCACGCAAAAAAGGAACACCAGGGCACTGGGGTGTCGCCGTGCGTCACTTCTGGCACGGATGATGAGGATGATGCCATGTGGAGATGAACAACTCCACCTACTGGCACGCAGGGCTACTGCTCACGAAAATTTCCAGAGGGAGGTCCCGGCCCGCTCTCAGAATTGTGCCCATCTGTCATCATTGTGTTCAAAATCCTCGTAGAGTAGGTCCCACAAGAAGTCAAAGAGTTCTTCTACTTTACCTCGCCGTCCAAGTCATCAGACTTGGACACACTGATCCCACAAATATAAGCCCCCTCTCACACATCAGCTGTGGAGCCTGAGTCCACTCTGAACCCCGGAGAATTCCCCAGACCGATCACCACCCATCTGAAAGAATTTTATGAGGCCATGCACCTCATATTTGTGCAGCCTGACACGTCTGGAGCGCCTTCGGGCCCCATGGGTTAGGCAGGAACTCCAACAGGATTCCCACCGGTAGGTTCACCCTGGGCACCAGTGGGGCCCTTTGGATTTTTCCTGGACCTAGATTGGCTCTGATGCTTGTGTTCTGGAAATCTCTCCATACGCTGGCCTAGTCTCTCCTCGTAGTGTGGCTATAGAGCAAGGGCTTCATTTGCCATGGTAGTGAGGGTGGTGGCTGAGGTCCTGGACAACAGGCTGCCTGGTGTGGCAGTCAAGACTAACATCTTGACAGAGGTGCTTAAGCTCAGAGTAGCCCCCACAGAGCCTCTTCTCCCGGTAATGAAGTCCTCAATTTCCTGCTTGGGCCATGGGCCATGCCCTTCTCAGGAGCTCCTGTGCACAGGACAATTGCTCGCTGCCACTGCTCCGCTCGTGGAGATCCTGCTTTACTCACCCCTCCCTGGAGAGTCTGATTGTGTATGCCTCCACGTCCAAGGTTAACACTGACGCATTCCCTACCACATCACTGCATAGGGAATCCAAGAGGCTGGACACCTTTGGCAAGATATTTTTTTTTCTTCTAGGAGCCTTGCACCTCAGTCAGTGAACACCTTGTGTATCTTGGGAAGGTATTCCCACACAGTTTGGGACTTGGTTGCTCAAGTGCTGCCCATGGTTTCCGAGGAGGCCAAACCATCCTATCCCAGGCCATTGCCTGGGATGAAGCATAGTTCACAATACACCAATTGGACACCACTGATTCACTAGGTAGATCGATTGCTTTAAGAGTGGCATTTCATCACCATGCCTTATTGTGGTCAAATGGCTTTTCAGGGGGTGTTCAGGCATCCCTTATGAATATGCCCTTTGATGGCAATTGCCTGTTTCGCGGCAAGGCAGATTTGGTGGACAGCAGGGCCACCACCACTCGTTGGGACTCACCAATGCCCCACATCAGCCCCTATTCTGCCTCTTGCTCCTTTTATGGCTATGGTAGGGACTACCAGCTGCGTCCCTACCCACCCAGCCATCACAGCCAGCAGGCTTCCTATTACTTTTGTGGACACGGACACACCTCCCACAAGTCTTGTGGGTCATAAGGTCAGAGATCTGCCCAGTCTGTGACACCTGCCTGACAGCCACAGTGCCAAATCCCCTTTTATATGCCCCCTCACCATCATGGGTAAGGGATCTGTGACAGGATCCAGCACCACTTGTTCCAATGGCAGTCTACAACGTCGGACAAATGGGTGCTCCAAATTGTTCCACAGGTTAACGCTCATGCCACCGTCTTTAGATCAGCTGACAGAGGACAACCTTTCCCTGTTGCATTAGAAAGTACAGGCTCACATGGCCAAAGGAGCCATTGAGAGGGTGCCGTCATCAGAAGTTGGCCGTGGTTGCATTCCAGCATTCCATGCTACTTTTTGGTGCAGAAGGACAGAAGCCTCCACCACCTGCTTCGATGGCAGTTTATAACCTCAGAGCTATTGAGAGGGTGATGACATTAGAAGTAGGTTGTGGTCACTATTCCTGCATTCCTGCTACTTTCTGGTGCAGAAGGACGGAAGCCTATACCACCTGCTCTGATGGCAGTCTATAACTTCAGACAAATGGGTACTCCAAATTATTCAGCGGGATAACGCCCATGCCACCATCTTCAGATTAGCTGATGGAGGACAATTTCTCTCTGTTGTGTCAGTAAGTACAGGCTCTTCTGGCCAAAGTAGCCATTGAGAGGGTGCTGATATCAGAAATAGATAGTGGTTGCTATTCCTGCTACTTTCTGGTGCTGAAGAAGGACGGAGGAATCCACCCCATATTAGACCTACACCCTCTAAACTACTTCCTGAAAAAGGAGAAATTCAAAATGCTCATGTTGGCTCAGGTCCTGTCTGCCCTAGACCCTGGAGATTGGATGATAGCGCTGGACTTGCAGGATGCATATTGCCATATACCCTTCCTGCCAGCCCACAGGGTTTACCTGGGGTTCACTCTGGGCCAAGGGCACTTTCAATTCATTGTGCTCCCTTTTGGCCTTACCAGTGTCCCTCGGGTGCTAACAAAGGTACAGGACTGCTGTAGTCTGGAGATAGGTGACGACTACTTGCGGCAAGCCCACTCTCAACATCTAGTCATCGAGGTAGGGGAAGACTGACCTCCACAGACGGGTTGGACCACTGCCAGCCCGTCTGTGGAAGTCAGTCTTCCCCTACCTCGATGACTAGATGTTGAGAGTGGGATTGCCGCAAGGAGTCGTCACCTATCTCCAGACTACAGCAGTCCTGCATTTGCTGGGTTCGCTATAAACATGTCAAAGACACACCTCACCCCTCTCAGGTTCTCATTTTCATCAGAGCCATTCTGGACACAGTGCAGTTCCCCACCTACCCTCAGGGGTGGCGAGTGCTGGATATGCATGCTCGGATTCTGATGTTTCAGCCTCCATCCTGGATTTCAGTGAGAATGACTCTGAGGCTGCTGGGTCTCATGGCTTCCTGCATCCTGCTGGAAGGCATGTCTACTGGGGTATATGCTGGCTCTACAATGGGACCTGAAGTCCCAGTAGGCGCTGCATCAGGGGAATCTCTCTGACCTAGTGCAGATATCCAAGACCTGCAGTGGTGGCAGACAAACTATGATTGGGTCAGCGCAAGACCCTTTTACGTTCCCCACCCAGAATTCGCAGTGGTGACAGATGCATCCCTTCTGGGCTGGAGCAGCCACCAGGAAGAGGTGGAGATCAGAGGACTCTTGTCTCTAACAGAGTTTCAGCTACACCTCAAATTGGAGTTGAGAGTGATTCACTTGGCATTAAGGGACTTTCAGAGGTGGCCAGCAGAGGTAAGAGTGGTGGGGTGGAGTAGGGGGGGAGTCGAGAGACGATGAGATAGGTATATTAAACCAAAAAAACAAAAAAAACACTTATCTTGCGATTGCCGCTTCGCTGACTCTTCTTATCTTAATCAATTGCTTTTTTCAAAGTCGAACAACAGCAGGGCGCTGGGACCAGGAAACTCATGGGCATGGGCCAAAGCAATCTGCACCCTTTTCAGCATTGGTGTGTACTGCGAACTCTCATGAAACCATTTCATCTATACGTATACGTGAAATGGGGTGATATGAGGAATAGTGTTAAGGCAATAATCCCTGTGTCAGAATGACCCAGATAGTGGTGCCTTGAAGTTCTCTTAAGTGGGAACCTCTCTGTTTGGGGTTCTTAAACATATTCAGGAGTTGAAGAACGAGCAGCGTGGCCTGCTCGTTAATGAGCTCAACAGGCAAGGCATTGGATTTGGGCATCTTGCTAGACTGTATGGAGCTCAATGCTTCGACTATTACCCGTGTTAAGACAGGGGAAGATGAAAGGCTTCCTTGGCCAAGTTCAGTAGAGTCTAGATCAGTAGTTTCTATGATAAAGGGTTGACAGGTTTGCAAGAGGCTAAAAGTTGTGCACTTTAAAGTTTTTTTTAATCGTCTGCAGAGAGGTTTGCGAGAGGCTAAAGGTTGTGCACCTTAAAGTTTTTTACAGTAATCTGCAAGAATGGAAGCTATTTCATAAGTGCCAGATACTAGAGCTCCAGATGAGTTACAGACTTTGGTGACTGTGCTACAAGCACCGTTCTTTTGATAAGCCAGTAAAGAAGCTTGTCTGACTTTCAAGCATACATCTCTGCAAAGCCATCGAAATCATCTGGGCCAGCTTGAGAGCCAACTTTATTTGGATAAGACTGAAGTGTTTTTTTTGGGCAGCAGTCAGGTAGTTGGCTAAATGAAGTGGTCACTTGAACTTGAGATTGTTCTCGACCCCACACACAAGGTGAGGAACCTGGGCGTCATACCTTATCAGGAACTCTCCATGTCGCAGCAAGAACACAAGGCAGTGCAGCCAGACTGATTCTTTCCCTACAAAAAGGCCCACAGCCCCAAAACATGCTTGAACTTCACTGGCTTCCATTTTGGAAAGCAGTTCTTTTCATGATGCTCTGTCTTATCAATAGGTCCTAAAAACCTTCAGGAAAGGTCTTCCCTTATCAGCAACAATATGAAATGCTCTGCCCCTGAAGCTACAATCTGAGGCTAACCCCTCTCTGTTTAAGAAGAAACTGATCACGTGGATATTCCATCAAATGTAGACAGTTTCTTCTACCTTTCTTCACTATGCTTTTTCTTTTTTTCACTAATTTGTTTCTCAGTACTGTACTTTCAGCGCTCTTGTTTTGGGTACAAGTATGCTTTATAAGCTCTGATACCATGACATAACATAGACCTAAGCTACAGGTGGGCCACTTCAATTCAGTGGGGCAGCTCTGGCACCGCAGAGGTGGAGAGCTCCTGCTCCAGATTCGAGATTTCAATTGTCAGTGTGAATACTACATGTTGCTTCTCTGTTTCATTTCCCCTGTGGTATGTCGTGGACTTTCCTGGAAGCATTGTTTTGTAAGCCACCCATATATGTGTTGGGGAAGGGACCGGACCCACATTTAGTTTTCATAGGTCTCGATCTGAGAGAAAGCAGGAAATGTGCTGTCGATCAGCCTCCATGCATTCAAGAGCCAGATTGCATTGTGTCCAAGCATGTGTTACATATTGATAAACCTATGGGTGGGGGTGATGTCAGCTGTCCCGAGGGAGGATGTGCCAGGGCAAGCCTATGTTCCACAACAGGGCTGTAGCCAGGGTAAACAAATAATCAATTTGGAAGAAATACTTACTACAGGCTAAATAAAAAAAAGTGTTGGATCTCTCATTTGGGTGGATTGCACAAACTAAGGGAGGTCATAAAGTTCGAGAGCATAGGGTTCCTTAATGTTTTGATGCAAGCAGCAGCCATGAACCCCTTCCTCCATAATCACATTGAAATCACCCTCTATTTTTGTGAACCGATTGGGCAGATTTTCCAAGAAATAATTTAACACCTACAGGGTACCTTGAGTAGTGGGTGGGGAGGAGCATAGGCAATAATATCCAGAGATGACCCTCCTGCCTGTTCATCACCAGGACATAGTGTCCCAATCTATCCGTAAAGTATCTGGACTGTGTCTTTGTCTAATTTTCCCTTTGGAAATTGCTAGGGGAAAATGCATTGTGCTCCCCCCTTTCCTGAGGGCCCCCCATCCACCAATCCCTCACCCTGCTTGACAGATCACCCCAAGGCTTTCCAGGAAGAATCTGAGGTGGCTGGATAATATTTTGGAAAGGTTCAGGAAAATTTGGCGAATGGTGCCAAAGTTATAAGCAAAACAAAAAAAAGCATTTCCTGTAGAAAGTCTAACCCAACTATAACTACACAGTGGTGACCGCAACTGTGTAATATATGTATATATAGTTAAATATATACATATGGTGTGCAGATGAGTGTGGAGTGTCGGTCACCTATCATTGGTTTCTGACTGCAATTGTGGTCGCATACCATTGACACATACCATAAGGAATCGTAAATTGGAAGGGATGCCCTGAACTCACCACGTCCAATTTGTGATTTGGTATACAGTTGGAAATCTATTTTGCAATTTGGTAACATTTTACCAAATCACAATTTGTGTTTTACACATTCCCAAAGATATTTTGCGATTGCAAAGGTTCCAGTTTTGTGAATCGAAGACTTTGTGACAAAATAGCTTCATATGTGAGTCCCTTGATTCGGTGAGCCCCTTCAATCCCTGACAGATAAGATGTCTGTACATTTGGAACTAGCCAACAGCATTATGCAGATCTTTACATGTATCACTTTTACATTTTTGCTTTAGTGATGGGATCCCAAAGTAGCTTGTCTGAGATGCTGCTGCATCTCCACTCTTTTACTTCCCAGCTCCCTAGGAGGCAGGCAAAAGCAATTAGATTAAAAGGGTAATCTCATCTAAAATGGCATTAAGCTGAATGTGATGAGACAGTGATCTTTGATGATTGTTCCCTTTGGTTGTTTCCCATCAGTCGGATGCTGACTCCAGCACCACTTCAGGCTCCACAGCCACACTCAGTTTGATGTGGTGGCTACCAGGCCCTCTTGCAAGAGATGTGGGCAGCTAGTTGTACAAGAGCAGCTGTCTGGACAGGTATTTTCATAGTGTCATCACTATTCAAAACCAGCTGTGCATGTCATTATCAAGTGGCTTCACCACTGCCCAAATTTCCAGCATCACCCCAAGATACTGGTGCAATAACAATGGATCTGTGAGGGGACGGGGGCATGAAAAGAGGATGACTAGCAGAGTTGTACTTCATAACCTCCCCTGGACTTCATACTTCTCTCCTACACTTCAAGCTGCAGTGTACACACAATGACTTGACAGTGAGGGAAATGAAGCCAGTGCACGGCTCCTGATGGCTGGGAGGCTTGTCTGTAACATGGGCAGTGCACAGCGAGTGAGTCAAGCATCATGTCAGTAAGCAAGCCACCCTGCGTCCCCAGTGGCTCAACCAGCAGTGCAGTACACATTGGATATCCATCCTACCAGCTTATGTTTTGCAGCTTCTACTGGGTCATTTATACATATAGATGCAACTGCCACAATTCACCAATATCTTCCCCCTTTGAGCACTGGCTATCAACAGTTCATGGGAACGGCCTCCAGTCTTTCTAATTATTCCTCAGAAAGGAAGAGCGAGGCACTCCAACAGCAACTAACACCATTTATTGTGCAAGAAGACGAACAGCCACACATTTCGGCCTCAAAGAAGCCTTTGTCAAGTTGTAAGCATGCCTGTAAAAATATAGGCATTGATTGTTTGGTTGTCTTAAAACTTTGGCACCATTTGGCGAATCTTTACAAAACTTTCAAAAAAAGTTTCATTCACCTCATCTCCCTCCTGGAGATTTTAACAGTGATTCATCAAGCAGGGGCTGAGAAAACAGATAGGAGGTATCCCAAGACGAGTTTTCCACATGCCAAATCTTATTGGAATTTTGAACCGCATTATAGCCAAAACAGCTGAACAGAATTGCACCAAATTTGGCCTAAAACTAGATCTTTATACAGAAAGCGTGCTAATTGTGATTTGGTGTAAATTAATTCAGTTGTTTTTGAGAAATTAAGGTTCAACATTTATAAATATTTCAGGTCATGATAATATGCTACGCTTTAACCAACATTTTCACCCAGCCATAACATTACTTTAGCCTTTGTTTTTTCATTGAATTTCGAAATACTTTTGAATGTAAGGGAAGATTTTATTACCATACCTAACTAACCGTGATCAAGATCGTAAGATCGAAATGCATAGGTAAAGGCTGTGTGCTGTAATGGCACATAAATAAACCTGCTATGAACTGAATTCCTGGTGGAGTGCGAGTATAATTTCTTTTTGGTGAAAAAAAAAAAAATATATATATATATATACATATATATATATAACATTATATATTAGCTAGTGACGATCATCACTAGGTAGTTACAGTTAAGTTTGTTTTTTCATAGAAAAAAAATGTTTTTGTTTGCTAATAACTCAGGACTCGTTTGACAAGTCCTCACAAAACGTTCCCGCCAAAAAAGGTCATGCACCTCAGCTCATTCCTGGAAAGATTTGGAGGGATCTGTCAATTGGGAACCAAGGAAAAAAGGGGTACCAAATTGCAAAATCCCCGGTTTGGTGGTCTGGAGGTGTCGGCTGCAGCAGGCCAGGCCCTGATGCTAACCCTCCTGCTGCGCACGGCCAAAGTCTCTGCATTGCGGGTGGCTGCATATACATCTGGAAATTAAGTATTACTTTATGTGAAAAAAAAGTAGAAATTCACCGAAAAAATGCAATGGTTAAAGTAACGTTATAGTTGGGTGTGATAAAAAGATCAGTTAAAAAACTTATTTAGAAAATCATTGAAAAAATCGAAGGTTAGAGTAATATTATACTTATGTGAATTTGCCAGTGATAACATTAACGTCTTGAAGTAAAAAAAACAAAAAAACACTGAAATTCACCTAACTATAACTTGCACCCCCCAAAAACGTGCGCACGTTGCATTGCTTTGAATGGTAACGCGTGCACATTTGGCGATTACCTTGCGGGAGCGAGCGGTGCCATATGGTAGCAATTACCGGGCTCGCTTGCTCCCACAAGGGAAACGCTGCCTGCTCTCTGCCGCACTCTCCCCCACCCCCTTCTTGTGCGAATGCTTGTTTCTATAGACTATAAAGTGGCCAGCACCTACCAAATTGTTTTTAGGTCTCGACTACAGCATTGCTGTAGCAATGCTTGTTTGTCGAGATTATAGTAAGGCTTTCAAAAGTCTACCCAAACTGCGGATCAGGTACGGTTCATGTGACCCAGGCATGTGCACATAGCACAGAGCCTCTGCATCATACTTCAAAGCAAAGGAATCCGCTCCCCCGCCCCCACATCAGACTTCAAAGGAGTTTGCTCCCCTGCCACGCAATGCCGAGAGCTTCAAAGGAAGCTGCTCCCCGCCCTCACCACGCAATACAGAGAGCTTGTTTTTCCAGGCAGCAGAACTGTCAATTTGTTGGGAACTCGGCAGGGTTCCTTCCGAGACAATCCATCAGCTGAGGCACAGCAGACGGCCCATAAACATGTTTTTGACTGCTGCTGAAGATCGCAGCGGAACTCTGTGCCTCAGTCCTCGGCATTAAAGTGCTGTGATGCCACCTGCTGGGCACTGTGAGCAGGCTTCTTGTTTTACTAAGCACACAATTTATTATAACTTTTGTTAAACTTGTCTCTCTGTGTGACTTCACAAACGTGGCTCTCTGCGTGACTTCATGGACCGGCTCTTTGTGACTTAACAGACCCGACCCAGCTTTTGGAATGCTGTAGTGCACACAGTTAACAACATAGCAAGAATATATTTGGGATGCAACACAGCAGAAGTGAAAAACGGACAGCTTGAGATCATAGATTTAGCCCATGTATATAATTGCTCTTTCCCTCCACTTATCTGAATATGGGCTCTGTTTTTCGGTGGCTTTGTGTCCTGCACGCCTCAGGGGCCTGACGCCCTGTGCATCAGTAAAACACAGTCGCAAGCTCTAGTTCCCCCTTGCTGATTGGTTTGTGGCCGGCGCGTGCTGCAGAGTGGTGTAAGATCCCAGAAGCAAGCGATAATTGAACAGCAGGTTTACTACCAAGGCCATAAATCACGTCCCCTGCTCTTCTGACAGGCTGGAGGTGAGTGTGACGCTGCCCTTATTAGGCGGCCTCCTTTCCAGGTGGCGAGCCAGCTTAGCGCCTCCGGTAACCCCTGATGACAGGCTCGTCCTCAAGCGGACGTGCCTTTCTCTGTAAACACGTCTAAATGTTGTTGTTAAACCCAGCACTCAGTTGTGCTTCTGTGCCTTTTGAAGAAGGCATTTTACTCAACTACAAAATAATATCTGTTCCTGACTGGTCATTCTGGGGCCATGAAAGAACATCACATGCATCACTAAAATGACCCTTTGGGAAACCTGCAAGTTTACCGCACCAGAATCTGCACTTTTTTTTAATGGTTTCTGTTATCGCACTGGAGCAAGTATAATCATAAATGAAAAGCTTTTAGAGTCAGCAATCGATTGGGAGGGGGTGGGGGAGTCCTTATTGTTCGTGCTGTGGTTGGCATCAATACCTATGTGCTTTTCGGCATCTGGCCAGCTAAAGAAAACTTAAAGCCCACACAAGGTGGTTTTACTAGCACAGAAAGAGAACCTCTGAGGTAAATATGAGCATCCGAGCAGATCAGCTGCTACCACGGAAAAAGTAGTAGAGGAGCTTAAAGAAGTGCATTTTGTCCTCAGCAGTAACCTAAAAAAAAATTAGAAATCATGTTTTAGATAGCCCTTGTTGACACTGGTGTTGCTGTGTCATGGTGCTGGAAACAGCAGACGTTCCCATTATCATTTTGTTGACCTCACAATGATATGAGGCTAAGTTGACACTACTAGGATGCTGATATGTTACCAGTGGGCTGCCGGGCACACATCTCTGCAGCAGTCTCTTAATCCACCAGGCCATCTCACTGGCCAAGACAGTTATTATGGTGGTTGAGCGCACTTGTTTTGGCTATCACTTCGTCATGGAAAGCCGACTGGACGATTCACCTTTGATTGATCATAGATGTCCCTGAACTGTGCGGATGGTTAAAACATACTTCACTCTCTCTACATCACTCTCTCTACACCACTCTCTCTACACCCTTCTCTCAACACCCCTCTCTCTACACCCCCCTCTCTACACCCCACTCTCTACAACTCCTTCTCTACACTCCTATCCCTACACCCCTCTCTCTACACCCCCTCTCTCTACACCCCTCTCTCTACACCCCCTCTCTACACCCCACTCTACATTCCCTCTCTCTACACCCGTCTCTCTCTACACCCCTCTCTCTACACCCCCCTCTCTCTATATCCCTCTCTCTCTACACCTCCTCTCTATCTATCTATCTATCTATCTATCTATCTATCTATCTATCTATCTATCGCTCTCACTCTATCTATCGCCCTCACTCTATCGCCCTCACTCTATCTATCTTTTGCCCTCACTCTATCTATCGCCCTCACTCTATCTATCTATTGCCCTCACTCTATCTATCTATCACCCTCACTCTATCGCCCTCACTCTATCTATTGCCCTCACTCTATCTATCTATCTATCTATCTATCTATCTATCTATCTATCTATCTATCTATCTATCTATCTATCTATCTATCTATCTATCTATCTATCTATCTATCTATCTATCTATCTATCTATCTATCTATCTACCTACCTATCTATCTATCTATCTATCTATCTATCTATCTATCTATCTATCTATCTATCTATCTATCGCCCTCCCTCACTCTATATATCTCCCTCCTTCTATCTATCTATCCCCCTCCATCTATCTATCTATCCCCCTCCCTCTATCTATCTATCGTCCTCCCTCTATCTATCGCACTCACTCTATCTATCGCATAACCACAACATCACTCAGCACCACCACAGCATCACTCAGGGGCAACACAATATCACTATGCGCTACCACAGCATCACTGAACGCCACAGCATCACTCGTCGCCACCACAACATCAACTGGTTCAAATATGTTATCTCAATGTTTCAAGCTTTATTACAAATGTAACAAAAAGGTGTTAATATTTCACTTCTGTTCTTGGATTTTCTTCACAATAAAATACACAGAACATAAACTTCACAAAAGTTATTTACAAAAGTTTAAGCTATTGCCATTATAAATTACAATAACTTTTATTTAAGTACTAATTATTTTAAAAAATAAAAGCCATTGTTATTTGTAATATCAATACATCTAAGTCACGTAAATACAACACATATTGCATTACAAATGCTATAGGTGTCACATTTGCGAAAGTTAAAACTATTAGCATTTTAAATGACGAAGCTCGTGAACTACTGCAGGGATTTGATTGGTTCCTGTGAATGTATTGCTTCACATTGAAATAGTTCTTGAATCACTTGCACATTTCACTGACTCCTAGCCACAGAAGAGCTCTGCAGCAAAGGAGATATTATAGCTTGTTTCTGTGCTTTTCTCTTTTGGGGAGCCAAACCTTTTGCTCCTTCACGTTAGCTTCAGGGTAAATGCAAAGGAACATGGAGAGGAAAGTAATGGAACTAGAAAACGTTCAAACTAGGGGCTCAATAAAGCTAGCTGAAGCATTTGTCTGGAAAATGTTTTCTATTCCTGCAGGAACAAAAATGTCTACAAGATGTGCACTTTGTGCGACAAGAAGCATAGCAGGGGTTGCCGACGTAAATACAGATTTGGAATATCTTCAGTGCACTAGCACCTTAATGCTTGGCATGAATAGCAGGGCAATACTGAAAAGTGGAAGAGGGATGTAAAATAGGTGAATACATCACCTTCAGCCATGCAACATGCCATCCCTCATGGAGAAAAGCTGCTAGATGTGCTGCAGGAGGAGCAAGACGAGACTGATCCCTGCTCTGTAGCCATGAGCTTGCATTACTGGGTGTGTGTTAAGGTAATCTCTTGTAGAGAGCAAAGTGGGAGTGCGTGCAGAAAACAAGTGCTTCCGACCAGAGGATGCCCATAAAAATGTTTTAATCCAGTGCTGTTCCCATTTTTCAAGCTGTGTTTTTGTTTTGTCTTTGCAAAAAAGTAAAAACAAAACAGACTGAAAAAACTTTTTAAAAAATGAGAAAAAGTTATTTTCAGAACCAACTTTAATAGTTTAAAAATATGAAAAATATATGTTGTTTGTTTTGTACATGAGAATGAAAAGAGAGTGATTGAAAGTCAAGGACACAAGAAGACATGAGTAAGTAAAACAGTGAGTGAGAGAGTGCATGAAAGTGAGGAAGTGAGTGAAAGGGGTTACACATCAGGGGTTGACCATGGGTCCTCGTGCGCCCTACCTATTGCTACTGGCCATTCACCCACTGCGCATTCCCTTCATCCATTCACAGGAGGGTTTGGCTGAAGGGCCTGGCATGATCACCCCACCACGGGCCATCAGCCCGCTACAGGCAACCAATCCTCACTGCACATGGCTTTCAGCGGTGCGCAGGGGAGTTAACACAAGCCGGGGGTCCGCATACAATTTTGTGTGTGTGTGTTTGTTGAGTGCATTTGTAAAACCCTCTTTTTGTTATTTTATATTTGTTGCTTAGAAATTTACTGTATTTAGTTTTCATTTATTTCATTCATATGTATGATGAATAAACTCTTAGTTTACTCATATATATTTATTTTTGTCAGTTATGCATTTTGTTTAAAAAGTTATTTTGTTTGATACGTTGCTTACTTTTAAAGGACACTGTTTGTATCTAATGGTTATTGTTTTATAACCATTTTGAACCGTTGTTGCTTTAACTCTAGATTCAAATTTCAGTTTGGAATTAACCTTCCCTTTAATTGATCTGAAGGTTTCAAACTTTTCCCCACAAACAACTTTGCATTATTGCTTTTGGTAGCTGTTGTCTTTCTTTATAGCTCACCATTTTCCAGATGTTGTGCAGTTGAGGTGTTTTGCATGTTTGTTACTTGTAATGTTTCAAGTATTTTAGGATGAGTTTCATTAAAAACATTTGTTATTTAGCTTGGAATAAAAGGTATGTGTTAAGTCCTCCAATGTATATTCACACATTAGCAATGAACAGTACTGGCGCTGATCTACACCGTGTAACATTTCAACATCGCTACATCTTGATTTCATTTTGAAACGCTTTCCTATGCACTTGTGAACACAACATATATGTACCTCAATGATGTGCTAATTTAGAAACCTCAGTATACCGCAGCTTCCTCAGAATAAATCCATTTAATTAAGTACACAAATATTTTCACTCTAAAGTAATATAAAATCTTTTTCCTTTGTAACTTTTCAACTGACTCTCAGACATCTGTCTTAATCCCATCAAAGGAGTCACATTGCCCTCGCTTTCAGAACAGATAGCCGCTCTTATCTGTTCCACTAGAGGGACCTGTCCTCATCGCCTCAGTGGAGTCACCAATTCCCATACTTTAGAGCAGGTGTCATCAAAATGGGGGACATACTCCCTCCTAGGGGGGCCTTAGGTGATCCCCGGGGGACTTTAGGCTCTGGCCAAAACAAGCATTATGATCTGTAATGGGCCATCACTAACATCTTTTGTTATTTATATCCTAGCTGGGAGTATGTGTCAAAAGGGAAGGAACTCCAAATATTCTTCTAAACTTCCAGCCACACACTGTGGATACTTTGTGTATACTTTTAATAGATACAATGTGATTGAATAACTGTGAAAAATTCAGAAAGGGGCCCGATAATTTTCTTTTCCACTGGGGAGAGGCGTGTCATTAAAACGTTTGACGACCACTGCTTTAAGGAAACCCCTGTTCTCTTCCCTACTGTGGTTTCATATGTTCTTAGCTCTTCAGAGCAGTCACTTGTCCCCATAATTTAGACAATAGTCGTCCACGTCACTTCTAAGGATTAACGTGAACTTATCTCTTCGAAGAGTCGCCTATCTCTATACATTTAGAGGAGATGCCTGTCATATTCCCTACTGAGCATTCCTTTATCTTCATTCTTCCTGATGAATTATTCATTCAAACTCAAGGATTACTGTGGCCATATCCTTTCAAAGAAATCCACTATCCTCATCTTTATCTAAGGATTAGGTGTCTTCAGATCATCAGAACAGTTTCCGGTCCTCATCTTTCCAGATGAGTCACCTGCCCGCATCCCTCCAAGTGTTGACCTGTCCCTCACACCTTTAGAGCATACCCCGTTCTTATCCCACTGGAGAAGTCACTTCTCCTTCTGTGTTCAGATTTGCACAATCCCCATTCCTGTGGAAGAGACACCAGACTCATCTCAGTCAAAGAGTCACTCCCCTTCACCCTACCTGAGAATTTAGTCACCCAGCCTGGAACATTGCCATGTCCTTGCCCTTGCAAAGGGGTCCCCTATGCTCATACTTACCCAAGCAGTAAGTCTTTCCCACGTCCGCTGAGGAGTCACCTGTCCTCACTGTAACTGTGACTGTGGAGTCCCTTGTCTTTGTCCGTTTGCCAGGACATCCGAAGGAGCTCCATATCTTCATTCATGGCCGAAAAGTTACCTTTTCTCCGCCATTCAGAGGAGACTCCTAATCTCCTACATTTTTTAAGGAGGCTCAGGCATATTACTCAATATGACTCATTAATGCTGCAAGCCCACCTGTCTTGGAATATTAATATTGTTTTCTCTTCTTGTAAACAAGTTGGCGCCAATATTTATTTTTCATTTGTGTATACGTGTTAATTTGGCATGAACACCCCTACTCGCATCATTTCCTCTGGTGACTTTAGTTTCCTTGGCAATTTCTAGGCTTAATAAAGAAAACCTAATTAGCAGGAACTGTTGATTGGTTTGCTGTTGTAATTAACGCAGGTGATACTAATGAGTTTCAGTGAAGCCCGAAGCCCAGTGCGTTATGGGAAACACAAACTGAAGCGGCTTCTGGCCGTGCTGCTGATCGCTGTCTGGGAAGCCCTGTTTTTTCCATGCTGCATGCAGTGCCTGTGAGAAATGCGGATTCCCGGATGGGAAAGGTACGGGTCCGACACTGTGGTTCCCAATTAGTAATGGTGTAGATTTGACTTTTCAATGGGGGTTATCAGCAGGGAAATGTATGAATCTGAGGCTAGGCTGAGAGATGTGTTGAGCTGCCATTGTGGATTCTCACCCAGAAGGGGAGCGGCTTTGACCCTCAGATCCCAAGTTGAGAAATGAGTTTCTGATTCTTCACATTTGAGTTCATTGAGTACCAGCAGAAACTCTACCGATACTTGTTGGGTCGGAAAGAATTAGGATATTTTATTCTTTAACATTGGTACATACAATTCAATGGTGATGCGTTAGCGCTGTGATTTGAATGAGACTCCTCTCTACCATATGCTCGTCTGCTGCCACCTCTCTCATTAGATGAACCCAAAGGACGTTTTATACCTAGCAGCATTTTTCCCCCCCCCCCCAAAGATACTTTATTGAAATATCTCCAAACAGGACAATTAGAAAAAAGTCTGTCAATTTGTAAAAAGTAACCTAAACATAAGCCTCGACCCGACAGAGAAGCCAAACATTTTTAATAAAAGAAATTCTTCCCCCTTTTTCCCTCTCTTCTGCTTGAAGGTTACTCAGGCAACGTGGACGTCCAGTGCACATAAAACAATTTAAGAATGGTACAACATATTTTGGTTCTAGAAACTAAACATAAAGATTAATAAAATCTAATTGAAAATAAGTAGCCTCTCCTATCATGTTGTGAATTTAAAAGACAGTAATGACCTGGGACAACCTACATCTACCAAGTAGTCCTCCAGCACCTGCTGCTGGTTGTCAATTTATGATTTATGTCATGGAGTCCCTAGATTGGACTCGCCATAGCTACCA
This sequence comes from Lissotriton vulgaris, assembly GCF_964263255.1. Taxonomy (NCBI): domain Eukaryota; kingdom Metazoa; phylum Chordata; class Amphibia; order Caudata; family Salamandridae; genus Lissotriton; species Lissotriton vulgaris. The sequence goes on from NC_141695.1 coordinate 849,437,751, forward strand.
ATGGCCATATCAATGCCCATACCTCATCCACTTATTCATGTATTGAGGGAATGTTTGGGATTTCCAGCTCTGCGCTAATAGCTTTTCATGGCTAGGACCATATTGAAAATAAGTCTCCATTCCGCACGCAACATATGGTCATAACCCATGGGATGAAAACCCAGAATAATAGTTGCAGGGTCAGGCCACAGTGGATAGCCAATTACGCCCCTAATGTGGCTAAGGATCTTCATCCACAAGATTATTAACTTGGGGCATGACCACCACCCTTGTAATACTTAGCCATCTTAGCCAGGTCCATCTGCCATGCCGTACATTTGTTTTAAGCAACATATCCCAATATGATATTATGTCATGTCATATCTATTTGCTTATATCGAATGTATGGCATGGCATACTTCAAGGCTGCCTCAAACCACCACAGAGAAACAGGTTCCTAGACTTATTTACACAAGGCTACATTCCTTATAGGGAAAATGTATCTTTTTGCTACAGAAAATCCATAAATGCCTTGGTGTGCCTTAGGCAGAATTTTTATCAACAGGCCAATAAAACCGGTTCACACTTAGCACAAAGACTCCGGGGACAGACGGCCTCCAAAGAGATTTCCTCCCTATGTGAAAATGGGGATATTATCCTTAACAAGAATGCAGACAAGCAGAGGGCCCCATAAATCTGGCATTGCCTCTCAGGCAGTGGCAAAAGCATGTCATTTGTGTGGTTTGATGTGTTGATTTTGGCCGCTCCCTCTTCTTTTTAGGTTTCCATGATTTTTCTGAATCATTCTTTGACAGGGACGCAGGGCCTTCTTATGAGGATCCCAAAATGTCCTGCACTTCTTCCGATATACGAATGATATGAGCTTTGGAAAAATAGGGCGAAAGAGAATAGCCACGGATAATGGATTTGCCATCTGGGCAGTTCTACTCAAACAGAGGCCAATGTGCGGGGTTTATTTAAGGTTGTTTGTGGGGGAGGTCCTGAAACAGCTCCACTGGATATTCCAGGGCTGGAATTCTATCCGGCTTCCTGGCTCCACTCATGAGCCTGTCTTTTCATTGTGAGCAACCAAGTTTAGCTACAATGTCTCTTGGTCTTGAGTTTGCATTGGATCAAGGGGCCCCAACCCTCTGCGCCCTAATAATGGGTATGTTGAAAGTTTGAACTTCCTTGAGGACTGAGTCGAGCAAATTCGTAGGGTTGAGTCATGTCTTCCCTTTCATCAAACTTTTGGATATTGTTGATTTGGATAATGTCTCGTCTGGACCTGCCCTCTAGGTCAGAACTTTTCTCCCATAACTGAGTACTTTCAGTTTCCATTTTGGCCCCTGAATCCTGTAATTTTTCAATTTCCTAGCTCATTCCTTTAATGCAGGTCCATCCTCATTGATGGCTACTCGGTCACCCAGCACATGGATTTGTTTGGTTACTTCAGAGAGGCCAGATGCTAGGTCGGCCTTCGGGGCTTGCATCAAGGATGTTATCATATTCAAAGTTTATTGTTGAGGTCGCCTAAGTGGGATTCCTGGTCTTCCTTTGTCAGGGGGAATACTACTTTCCCCTTTTTTAAAGACATTCTGCCCTGTGTTAGGACAAGCCCACAGGTGCCCCCAGCAATTAGCTTCAGCTGTCTTTTCATAGACGTGCTTCTGGAAGTCTTCCCAAGAGAGCTAGACACCCACCCAGAACCTGTGTAGATGGAAGGAAAGGACCCCGTTCATCCGGTACAAGGGCTGGTCGGTCCTTTGGCAGGTAGTGATGCACCGGCAGAGAAACGTATGCTGATGCAGAGGGAATTAGTCAGGGGGTATAGAGCAAGATTAGTAAGGCCAGCCTGTGTAAAGTGGTGCGCGTCACTCGAGTGGGACGAGACTGTACTCAAGGCCCTCTGCATTTTCTGAGAGGCAGGGAATGGCATTGGGTGTTGCCTGGGGAGGCAGCTCTGGCTATTAGAATAAGTTGCGGCCTCTGTGGTAGGGTTAAACAGGGTGGAATGTGCCCGTACTTTGTTGCCATACCGAAGAAAGTCCTCCAGAATAAACACTGCTGTGGGGATGGCTAAGGATCAAAACCACTGTGCAGCTGCCCTTCACTCCGGCGGATAGGTGTCACATTCCAGGGAGGCCTGGCTTTGGTTGCTCCAGAGCTCGCTCAGGCCCAAGATGGCTGCCACCAGTCATTGCACCACCAGGGCATGTCGCTTCTCAATATGGACCCCCTCGTCGAGACCATCACGTCAGAAGCCTCCCATCAGGTGCTGACATGGCTCCCAGGACCAGGGCAGCCATACACCTCGCTTGCATTCTGTTGTAGTGCACCGGGAAGCCCTAGAATGGAGGGCCTGATCAGCAGCTTGCCAGTTGGACCCCATGCCCATCTGACTACAGGCTAGGCCGTCTGCAGCACTCTTTTTTTAAGAATGTAAAAGCGAGGGTAGTGGAAAAATGTCTATTGTGCCAAAAATCCTTACCTTTCTTTTCAGTTTCTAATATCCAAATATGTTCAGCGAAAGACTTCTATGTTCCCATTCAGGAGCCGACCCAATGTCATTCCACCTTTCCTGTGTCAGGTTCCAAATTGTCAAAAGTCAGCCATTCTTTCGGTGTTCTTGTCTGCTCCCGTGGTTGTCTCCTGAGTCGCTCTTTGGCATGTCATTTGCAGCATGACGAGGGCGCGAGCTGTCTGGCTCTCAGCTCGTGGATAGCTCACGGGTTCCCACCATTTGTATTTATCGCCATCCACGTTGTAAGTTCTCTGTTTAATTTGCCAGCCCTGCCAGCGCCGGGACGACACAGTAAAACACGGCACGTGAACCTGTCTGCCGGAGAGGCCCATGAATGATGTATCGGGCAGAGCTCGCCACACTTGTTATTCCTTTCCTCCAAAGAGATGTTAACTACCTCTTGAGCGCTCTGTCTGACTGGCATTACTCAGGAAAGGGCTTCATTAGCATGCTCTTCTGATTAGGAGCTGGTATCAGCTGATTAACTCCACGGTCAGAAGGATCTCCGTGAACATATGACAGGATCTTTACTTAGAGGCGGCACTCGGGATCCATCTATAATTATTATGTGGCCATTCGTTAGCGTTGTTTACCAGAGTCCTTCTATCGCACAGTTTTACTGGATTTTGTTAAATGAAGCTCCATTTTGGCAGCTTGTGGGAAGGAAAAGACCATAGAAGAATTGCTAAAAATAAGATGTTATTTATTTAAGGCGCAGCAGAAATGTACTGTCCCAACTGAAAAGTTGAGGTGCCTCAAAGAGATACAGTACCCAAAGCCCTTGCCAGGGGGTGTACTATCAAGAGAACGTTTGGGTAGTCGTAATTCATGAGGAACGCCTGAAGCTCCCTTATGGCACTGCATGTCTTTAATGAGAATCCACAGGGAGAGTCCCTCAAGGAGCACATGAGATCACAATTCCATAACAGGGACCCATATATTTGTATTCCTCTGTGGGTCTCTATGTTTTACGACATGCCCTAGCGGCTTTGTATAGCCATGTTGCTGAAGAGTGAGAAATATTCCCTGTTTTTTCAGATTTCTTAATTGTGGTTGCCAATAGACTTCGCTGTTGAAATGGTAAGTCACCTTCTGTAAATCCTACTATGATTTGTCAAGTACGGAATTCCACCCTATTGCGTGAAGACTTCCCCACCAAGCATGCAAACACTGTACGTGGTCGGCAGGGGAGCAATAAAATGCCTCTTTACGATGGCGAAGGGCTCGCCGCCGATAGCCTGTCGGTGGCGGCCCTCCACCATCGGAATGAGGTTTTCCACTCGCCAGATAACTATGGCGGGCGGACAGGTGGCGATCGGAAAGACCGACCGCCACGGTCCCGACAGGCAGACTTTCTCCGACCGCCTTCTCAGACCTTCCCGGAAGGTCAGCATTGCGGCGGCCAGCACGGCACCGCAGAAGGGGTTATATTATCCCTTTCCGCTGGTCGTTCTGCAGCAGTCAACCCGCCACAAAACAGCTGGCGGAAACCAATATGGGGGCCCCTAGCATGCACCCCACAATCCCTGGGGCAGGGACAAGGGCTCAGAGGCTCAGAGAGTACTCTTGTCTCTGAAGGGAAACAAGAGGGGGGACGGAGGCGCTGCGTCCGCTCTGGACCTTTGCAATCTGTGTCTCTTAAGGAACAATAGAGGGGGTACAGAGGCTCTACTTCTGTTCAGGACCCTTGTACTCTGTGTCTCTCAAGAAACAAAACAGGGGGGGACAGAGGCTCTGCTTCTGTCCAGGACCCTTGTACTCTGTGTCTCTCAAGAAACAAAACAGGGGGGGACGGAGGCTCTGCTTCTGTTCCGGACCCTTGTACTCTGTGTCTCTGAATGCAACAAAGAGGCGGGACAGAGGTTCTGCTTCTGTTCCGGACCTGTGTACCCTGTGTCTTCGAAGAAAAACAATAGAGGGACTGAGGCGCTGCTTCTGTTCAGGACCCTTGTACTCTTGTCTCTGAAGGAAAACAAGAGGGGGGACACAGGCGCTGCTTCTGTTCAGGACCTTTGTAGCCTGTGTCTCTAAAGGAACAAAAGAGACGGGGTGGGGGGCAGGGGCTCTGCTTCTGCTCAGGACCCTTGTGTCTCTGAAGGAAAACAAGAGGAGGGATGGAGGCGCTGCTTCTGTTCAAGACCCTTGTACTCTGTGTCTCTCAAGAAACAAAACAGGGGGGACGGAAGCTCTGCTTCTGTTCAGGACCCTTGTACTCTGTGTCTCTGAATGGAACAAAGAGGTTCTGCTTCTGTTCCGGACCTGTGTACCCTGTGTCTTCGAAGAAAAACAAGAGAGGGACTGAGGCGCTGCTTCTGTTCAGGGCCCTTGTACTCCTTGTCTCTGTAGAAAAACACGAGGGGGTACACAGGCGCTGCTTCTGTTCAGGACCTTTGTAGCCTGTGTCTCTAAAGGAACAAAAGAGGCGGGGTGAGGGGCAGGGGCTCTGCTTCTGCTCAGGACCCTTGTACTCTGTGTCTCTGAAGGAAAACACGAGGGTGGACAGAGGCGCTGCTTCTGTTCAGGACCTTTGTACCCTGTTTCTTCGAAGGAAAGCAAGAGGGGCTGAGGCGCTGCTTCTGTTCAGGACCCTTGTACTCTGTGTCTCTGAAGGAACAAAAGAGGTGGGGTGGGGGGCAGGGGCTCTGCTTCTGCTCAGGACCCTTGTACTCTGTGTCTCTGAAAGAAAACACGAGGGTGGACAGAGGCGCTGCTTCTGTTCACGACCTTTGTACCCTGTGTCTTCGAAGGAAAACAAGAGGAGGGACGGAGATGTTGCTTCTGTTCAGGACCCTTGTACTCTGTGTCTCTGAAGGAAAACACAAGGGGGGACAGAGGCGCTGCTTATGTTCAGGAAACTTTGTACCCTGTGTCTTCGAAGGAAAACAAGAGGAGGGACGGAGATGCTGCTTCTGTTCAGGACCCTTGTATTCTGTGTCTCTGAAGGAAAACACGAGGGGGGGCAGAGGCGCTACTTCTGTTCAGGACCTTTGTACCCTGTGTCTTCTTAGGAAAACAAGAGGAGGGACGGAGGTGCTTCCTCTGTTCAGGACCCTTGTGTCTCTGAAGGAAAACAAGAGGGGGGATGGAGGCGCTGCTTCTGTTCAGGACCCTTGTACTCTGTGTCTCTCAAGGAACAAAAGAGGGGGTACAGAGGCGCTGCTTCTGTTCAGGACCCTGTGTCTCTGAAGAAAAACAAGAGGGGGGACAGAGGCGCTGCTTCTGTTCAGGACCCTTGTACCCTGTATCTCTGAAACATGAGGGGGGGGGGGCTGAGGCGCTGCTTCTGCGCGCTTCCTTTCCTGGCACTAGGACAGGGCTCTGCAGCACCATTAGGTTGTAGATTATCATATTTAAAACCTGTGATGACACCACGGTGCCCATCGCCATGATTAATCTCCTCATTAACAGAGCGCCGACGGCCTTGTCTAATTGGAACATGGATCTTCTCAAAGGACATTACAGGGTCGGGAATAGGAAATATTACTCACAACATAAAGTAGGGATTCATTACGCTACTAAATACTACGGTGTGAAATTTGCATATGGGTCTGATCAGAAGCAGACCGCTTGCTGAAAGCCACAGAAGGCAAGAAAATAATCCTCATCTTCATATGATGCTGGAAGGAATGTGCTGCGCGTACAGAGGTCTCGAAGACACAGGGGTTCAGATTTGGCGCAAAAGAAGTCGCAAGCACTTCTCTTTACTGGACAAGTTTGAAATGTAAAAATGCAACATTTTATAGACTGTGTTTTATTGTACTCTATGAAACAGAAAACGGAGCACTGTGAATATATATATATATATATATATCTATATCTATATCTATATATATATATATATATATATATATATATATATATATATATATATATATATATATATATATATATATATATATATATATACACACTCCGTAGCGTTAGGTCCTTTTCACACGTCACTATTTTTTCTTGTGCACTTTTTCACATCTTAGTTGTGATACTTTACACAGTCGAATAGCGGGCTTTTATCAGTAGTATATCAGTTTCATCAACCTAGGAGAGAGAGATCCTGGTATATAGGCCCACTTGGGCAGTATTCCACGTCTGTCCCTCTTGCCCTCTGCCCTCTGTGGAATGTACGGAGATATTAGATGCTGAGAGCTTATTGGCGTTTCCTCACTGCAATAGAAAAGGGTAGGATTACCTATGCGCTATATTGTCATACATATACATCTACATAATATTCGGAACATCTCTATCAATGCTGTACCCTATGTTATTCAGTAGGATAGAAGCGATGTTGATTATGGCAGCAGCGAAGAGGATAGAATGAAGTACAGATACATTTCTTCTCGTTCTCTTGTTTGTATGGACGCATTACAGCCCGTGAGCAACACTGTTACTATCACAATTTGTTTCAGTATGGGTTTTGCGGTATTTTAATGTCACAGTTTACTAATATTATTGAATTATGCTCGTAATAATTACTGTTGTGCCGATACTATCAAAGTCTAGAACAATGGTAATATGATTTTCTTTTACAAAATGCACTGTCATATTTTAGCGTAGAGAAACTTCTATGTCTATTACCAAGAATGGTTCCTGTGACAACCAACTAAGAGTGCTCACTATATATTTTGTGTAAATTTAAAGGTACCTGATGTAGTGATCAAGGCGGTTCGCCGTTGAAACGTGTCTAGGTCGTCATTCTGGAATAAATGCTTTCTTTGACAAACTCCCACGGAGTCAGGAGTCATATATATATATATATATATATATATATATATATATATATATATATATATATATATATATATATATATATATATATATATATATATATATATATATCTCGGAAGAATAATCCCGCTTCTTTACCAGCAGGATAATCAAGCTCATCCAGGCGAGAAGTAAGCAAAAAGAACTTTATTACACCATGCAGTCTGATAGTGTTAGCATTATGCTTTTCATACGCAAGTAGTACTGGGCCTGAAATTGCACAAACTCGGACGTTGCTTTAAATTAATACACTGTCAAGAAGACTAACAAGAGTATTGTTTAACGAAAATGTTTTTTAGTCCCAGATTGGAAATGAAAAGAAGTATTTCTATGTGAATGATGCCTTTTAAAATCAGGCATTTGCATACAGCGTCCTTTTTACCTGTCTACCATACCAAGTATATTTAAATTCAAAGACAACTGACTCTCACAGTTGCATGTGATTAAGCCCTTGTGTGGGTTGAAACACGTAATGCTAACACTATCAGACTGCCTGCTGTAATAAAATCCTTTTTACTTACTTCTCGACTGGATGGGCTTGATTATCAGGCTGGGAAAGGAGCGTGATTCTTCTTATGCTGTATATGGGCGGTGACGTCGACAACAAGCCCCAACCCACTTGGAAGGGCATCAATTTCGTCAAAACTCACTTGGGGATATATATATATATATATATATATATATATATATTCACTGAAATAACCATAGGTTTCACATTTGTTATAGTTAGGAATTAGCATTTAAAAAACCTTTGAAATTCACTGAAAAAAACCATAGGTTTAACACTAGTTATAGTTAGCTGGACATTTTACTCATACAAAACCATTGAAATTCCCACGTTATAGTTAGTTGGACTCACTATAACTCGCGCGGCCGCAATCCACTGCTGATGATGTCACATATTACATCATTCATGACATGGTCAGTGACATCACTGATGACATCACGGATGACATCTCAAATGACATCACTGATGACATCAATGATGACATCATCTATGTGATAATATAATGCACCTCCTCACACTCTTTCAATGGTTTTTTAAATGCTAATTCCTAACTATAACGATTGTGAAACCTCAGTTTTTTTCACTGAATTTCTTGGTTTTTTTTAAAGCTAATTTCTTTCTATATCAAGTTTGTAACCTACGTTTTTTATTTTTTTTATTTGTTGTTTTGTGTAAGTATTACTTATTAATAATTCTTTTTTGAAATAATATTTTTCAAAATTTTTTTTTTATCATTTTTTCCTGGGGCGCTCACGGTGCGCGCACCGGCAAGCTCTCCCGAGAGCGCTATTTCTGCGTTCGTTAAAAAAAAAGTATGAAAAGTAAATAGTAACGCAAGACATTTAGTACCATACTTATAAAAGCAGTATTTTTGATTTACGAAATGAAAATTATTTTGGATTTCCGTGAAGCTATCGAAACGTCACTTAGGCGTGCCGCGTAAGCGCCCCCGGAAGCGCCTACGTTCGCGCCGCGTAAGCGCCCCCGGAAGCGCCTACGTTCGCGCCGCGTAAGCGCCCCGGAAGCGCTTCGGTGAGCGCAGCGTAAGCGCGTCAAGTCATGTGACCTTAAAATAACTCTTTTCATTGGTTGCTAACATTTTTTTTTACAAAGAATGAAATCCCCACCCATTTCCAGCAGTGAAGACGACTCCAATGAATTTCTTGATGAAGAGTTTCCTCAGCCGAAAGTAAAAGAACACTTCATATGGAAGTTTTTTCCATTCCTAATGACCAGAAAAAAGTAAATGCTCCAAAAGTGGACTGCAGGATTTGTCACACTGTCCTGTCACGGGGTGACCCCACCAAGAAATATTCTTTTGGAAACTCCACAATGATTCGCCATGTGGAGAGGAGGCACCCCCAGAATTTTGCCCGGGAGAGTGTCAGGGCTCTGGCACAAGAGGTTCCCAGTGATGGGGCCTCTACTTCAACCGGAGGAGCAACTACTTCAGTGAGGGGGCGATCGCAAGAGCTGATTCCTAACATTCAGCCTGCTTTTAATAAATGCGTTCCTAAATGCAGAGACTGTGATCAGCTACTTTGCTATGGGGAACAAAGTGTTCTGCTCATGGTTCGAGCATTGGAGAACCATCGCTGCCGTTCCCAGCCCTAAATAATTTTTTTATTTGCTCCTGTTGAGCAGTTTCCATTCCCTGTTTTTGTTTTTGTTCTAAAAAAGGAAAAAAGAAGAAAAAAAAAGTTATTTTCAGAACTACCTCCAATTCTCAAAAAAGAGCTGTATTCTTTACATATTTTACAATTCTGTTTTCCCCGTGGTGCGCTCAAGGTGCGCGTACCGAAGCACACACCTGGGAACGCACCCAGCGCTTACCCCCCGAAAATTAAAAAAAAAAAAATTTTTTTTTGCCCTTCAGGGTCCTTCTAGGCCCCCCTCAGAAAACCTAGGGGGTCAGGGGGTGTCTACTCTGCCCCCTTTTAAATATATCCCCCTTTCTTTTTTCACCTCTTGTGTCTCAATTCTACCGAGACACAAGATGGTGGACTCTCCGGACTGTTTAGAATGTTGACAGACACCCGACAGCCAATCAGCTTTCTACTCGCGCACACCCGTAGCGTGCCTGGTGCGCTTCCCGGTACGCGCACCAGTGAGCGCTCGGAGCGCGCCTATAGATATATATGTGTTTTTGAAGTTAATTTTTATAAAAACCACTGGAGCAATTTTCACCAAACATAGCAAAGGCACATCTACGTACCAGTCCCTACAATTTTGCCAAGTTTGGCGTAATTCCGTTCAGCGGTTCGGGCTGTAGACTTGTCAGACCGTCCTATGGAAATTAACAAGGAGAAAACACGTTTTGGGACCCCCCTTTTTTCTCAGCCCCCACTTCACGACTCCCCCCGAAACTTTCAGGGAAGGAGCGGAGCGCAGCGAGACCATTTTAAGGAAAATTACAGGCAGATCCCTCAATCGGCGCCAAAGTTATTCCCAATAGAATGTTCGGAATTTCCTATGGTAGCCAATCCTAACTATAACTACCTACTGGCGACCGCCAATAGGTAATATATATATATATATAAATTCACAAAGGTGCCTGTGAAGGAAGGAGCCCACAATCCAGCATTGAGACATTTCAGAGCCCTTCCTCTGTGAAAGCTCTTGCCGATTCATAGGAGAATTGGGAGGGCTAAGTACCTTCTAAGTTGCGCGCACGTAGATGTACTATTGAGTTGCTCTATAAAAGTTGAGGCAAAGATGGACAATTTCCTATATGACAAAGCAGGAATTGGCTTGCTGGTAGAGAAAGTGTTATATGCTGGTCTGGTTGTTATTATGGAAAGATGCTTGAATGGAGCCGAAATAGGAGGAAGTGGGAACAACATTTATTGACACCACACCACTGACAAACCCCTACCTGCAGCAACAGTATTCAATTGTTATCACCATGCCATGAGTTCAGCCATCAACCTGTCAACTGAATACAGGTTTATGTAACTCAGTTTACCATTTGAACTTGTTACACAAGTCGGAAAATGAAGATAACCAAGAGGAAGAAAGACAAAAAAGCAAAAAGAAAGAAAGAACGTAGAGAAATTGAAAATAAAGGAGAAAAAACATGACAGGGAAAATGAAAGTTCACAAGGGAATTACGCAGATCATAGAATCTGACCTATCACACAACTCTCCCATTTCTTTCCCTTGCTTATTCCAGCCACAGACAAATCTAGGAGAATGTGAAGAATACACACGTTCCAGAGAGCAGGGCCAGGCCCCAGACTCCGATGATAATCCTCACAAATTTGGAGAGTAACCTTTCAAACAGGCAAGAGGGACAGGATTTGTTAAACCTATTACCAAAAAGAGCTCCCCTTCAAGAATTACCTTGAGATTAGCAGGTTCTCCCTATGTGCCTTTAGTTATGAGAGGATATTCAGTAGTAAGTAATATGTACTACATTTGCACAGCTTTGTTTAGTCCAAAAATACTATCTCATTTATCAAAAACTTTTTACACATTTTATTTCCTTCTGACATGAATCTCAATATTTAACATGATCTTCCATCAAAGTTTTACCATGGGATTTCTCACAACAGTTTGTATTTCGAGACATCATCCAAATCACGATTCATAAAAACATCACAATAATAAAACAATATTAAAAAAAACAAATGATAAAAACCAATCATGAACCTTTAATTTAACAGTTCACTTTTAAATATATTTATGGTTGTTTTTAACATTCGTTTTTTAATATTGTGTATTAACAGTTAACTCTTACATATAGTCATGATTGCTTTTTTAGCATATGTTTTGAATATTATGTATTATTATTGGGATGTGTTTATGAATCGTAATTTTTTGGGGGGGTCTCGAAATATGAACTGTTGTTTGAAATCCCATGTTAGAACTTTGATGTAATGTCATGTTAAATATTGAGATTCATGTCTGAAAGAAGTAAAATTTGTGAAACTTTTTAAATAAATGAGTTAACATTGTTTTTTAATAAATTCGTGTGTGCAAGGGCAGAATATATCACTACTGGAAATTCTCTTAGAACTAAAGGCACAAAGGGGAATACCTCTTAATCTCAATGTATTCATTGAATGGGAGCACTTTTTGGTAATATCTCAGATGATATTCCAGCAATCTCCTGTTAAGGACTTCCAGAGAAGTGGAATAACCCAAAGAATCAGTTCAAAACAGGGAAAGAGTGAATAAATGTAGGGAACTGGAGAGAGAGAAACACACCACACAAGTGAGGACTCGTTACAGGAGATTTCCTCTGGACACCCAGAATCGACTGCGTTGCAGTAAGTGGTTTCATAGTCGGCCTGAAAGCACTGAAAGAACAAGTGGCACAATAACAATTAATATATGTACAGGAATCCTACATGAAAGGATACACAGAGACGGAAAGCAATGGGACTCCCCCAGTACTTCTTGGACAGGGGCGAACAGAGTTGCATTTATCTTTCCCAGTATGTCCCTGAATGCAATCCTGTCAGAGAACATTTGCTGTGCCATTTAGCTCTGCTTCTCGTTCCTTGTTGCACGGTTTACATTCCAAACTTTTTACCCGTATGCAGCATCTTATTGCAGCCTTCCTGCAAAAGGGTGTCTTGCGTATCGTCCTGGTCTGCTCACTTTTTACACTTCAGTTACGAAATCCCATGTAACGTACTTTCTGAGTGGTTTGATCAAATGACTCTTGTGATAGGTAGGTCAGACACTTGCCAGTGAATGGTTTGAAGTGTGACACAGAATTCAAAGTAACTGATGTGGAGGTTGCTTGCCACACTCTTTTGTTGTCTTCTGGATCCCAGAACTTGATCTCTTCAAGCTGAATAAGCCTAGTGTAATAAAGCCTGGCGTTCCCAGCTCAAGAATCCCAACATCTCAATTTCCCCAGTGATCTCGGAGGCCCAATGTTTGTTCCCCTTCTTTCACCAGCTCAGGAATCTCTTGAACCTACTCCTTAAGATATATCCTCCTGCTCAGGGATCTCTGAATATCAAGACCTCCCCACCTGATCCAGTGATCCTGGTCTTTGGTCTTGTCTCCCATAGCTGTCTCTTATTCATGCAGCCTATCATTTTGTTTTGATACTATGGCTTGGCCTTGCCCAGTTATCTCAGGGTTCCATTGCCTTCCCATCTCCTGTGATCTTTGAATCTATGTGTGGCATTCCCTAATAACTTCTGCAACCCACATCCTGGCTTCCCCAGCGATATATGGATCCTACCTTATACCATCCCCCAGAAGCAGGGTACATGACTGTCAATGGTCCTTCGTGTCTGGTCGAGGAGAGAGGCGAAACTTCAGGGCCACCAGCATCACCCGGGCTTTGAGGACACATTCATTCTTTCTCCCTTTCTTCTGCACCGCGGGGTGTTCCTGCTGTTCTTTTGTGGCTAAAAACCAATGACTTACAAAGAGAGACTTGTCATTTGCGTCCACGTCTAGGCGACATGCTGTGCTCTGTCAGATGCCAGTCACCATTCAGCAGCAACAAGTTCTCCTGCTTCCCAACATTTCTTTCTTTCTTCCATCTCCGTACCTCAAACGTGTAAAGGAGCAGCATTGCCTAGCATTCGCAAAAGGGTCAAACATCTGTTCAGCTAAATGGCTGCCTCTTGTTCACTACTTTTGAGATTTCTATGTTTAAAGCAGTGTTATCTTTTCTATGGGTTGGGGACAACAATAAATGAAGAAAGTGACATGTTCGTCATTCGGGGTATTTAGGAAACACTGTATGAGCATGGCTCTACTGGAAGGAGCGGGGCTCAGCGATGATCTAAGGCACTTGCTGGGATTTTGACATTAGTGCCTGAAAGATTTATGCTTTCAGATGGTATTGCTTTCTTTCTGATTAGCACAAAGTTTATTGTGTCAGAATTGCCAAACCTAAAAATACAGTACCTATTACAACACGACTTTCAAAGCAATGTGGTTAATAAACCCTCAGATTTCTTGAAACTAACATCAAAATATATGTATACAGGTTGCACGAGCAGAGTCATTTAAGTATAGAGGATATTATAATTAAATACTGAAATATAGGAGCATTCACACGTGTTAGCGTTATTTTGCTTAAAGTAAGTCTTTGTTATCCCTTTGGGCTTGAAGGAATGTGACCTGAAATATCTACCAACTTCCATCGTCGCACATTTTTTAACAAATCTGTTAGAGGTTAATAAACAGAGCATTGTTTTCACGCTTGTGGCCCATTACGGCATTGGAAACCTTTCTAGTTGCCAAGATAAGAGGACTTGCGCTGCATGGCAGTCATCCCCATATCGAGGCCTCACCATTCCCAGTTAAAGTGAAGTCCTGACTCCTGTCCAGAGCCCACTTACACCAAACCTTCCCCAACCTTGCTGTTGTCACCAGCGACGGCTCGTGGAGGGAGTTACGGTGGGGCAGGAGGGTGGGGAGGGGGAGGGGCAGGGTGGAGGTTGCTAAAAACCGGCATATGGATAATTGCAGGTAAGTAAACAATTTAATTAATAAAACGAATTTCGTAGTGCGCCTTGCATCGCAAAATGCAATGCAGTGCGAGCTACGAAATTCGTTTTATTAATTAAATTGTTTACTTACCTGCAATTATCCATATGCCGGTTTTTAGCAACCTCCGCACTGCCCCTCCCCCTCCCCGCCCTCCTGCCCCACCGTAACTCCCTCCACGAGCCGTCGCTGGTTGTCACCCTCCATGGCCCTTTTGATGAAAAGCGTCTGACTACTCCTTTCCCCACACGCACTCCATCCATCCCTTGCCATCCCCTATCACCTCATACATGTATCCCAGAGTAATGGTACAGGCTCATGATTCCCTGATGCAAGATGTCCTGTCCTTGGGACATTTTGCTGCAGGAAACTGTCACTCCTTCCAAAGACAGGACATAGATAATTTGCTATACCAGGGCAAAGTCATCCGAAATGAGAAAACTTTGCCACCTTCACCCGTGTGGAGTTTACCGCTTTGCCTGGCTCTGCACGTTTACTTAGTTGTACAGTGCGTGGACACTCGAAAACATAGCTGAGACAGACAAGTCACCCGTATCAATCAGTTTACATTGGTGGTCCTGCTTTATTGATCCCGTCACGGACCATCTAGTTCCAGAATAGATCCAATGTGTAGTTGCCCAGGCTGCCTGTTCATCAAGTAATGCTAACCACACTCCCACCTCTATTCAGCTGACGCTTAAAGTACCCAGACAATTTGGGACACATTGACACAGTGGAAATGGCAGTAACTAGTGGGCAAACAGGCTGAAGTACCTTGGGACTGCACCGGCGACCTTATTTTCCAATAATCCAGCTGCAAGTGCCAAAACATATTGCACCATAAAGTATAAGCTTGAAACGCCAATAACAGAGAAATATTATCTAGTAATGTTAGGTTAATGGTTGAAAGCCCAAAAAAGGACAAATTGCAGGGAGTCTCAATAGGACAAAAAAAGAGGGCTAATGATGGGGAGTGTGCAGTGGGGGAAGTGTGTGAGAAATCTATGGAAAGGAACCTCCACGAGGGCTCCAGATTTCTGTGCCACAATCTTTGAAAGCAGAGAGCAGAGAATCCAGTCTCTGCTGGATTTTAAGTAGAAAGGATGTGAAAAAGGGGAGCCTCAAGAGCAGTGCTTAATTTGAGCCAGTGGTTTCCGGTGCTTGGCACCAGCACTTAGTTGTTCACATTTGCGCTTTTGACAGTTTGCCACAAGGTGGCAGTGTCTGGCTAATTTAGAGATGACCACAACAACAGTTAATTATTAGTTCAACATACATAAAAAAATACTATTTCCTGCTGCCCAGGAGTTCGATATGGAGTACATTTGACTAACACAACCGAATTAAGAGACTCAAAGAATTCAAATCCCAGTGCACACTTTGCATAAATCTGACGCAGTATACTGAATCCAGCTACCTGCAGGACCTCCTGGGACCAAATGGCTCCCTTGGATATACAGCCATCACCCAATGGCACGCATCACATTTAATGACAGTAGGAGACTTGTTCAAGGAGGGTATTTGATGAGTTGGTTGCTCCTTCTGATCTCCATTGAGCGCATTTCCTAACATGTTGTAAAATCTGGCATACCCCCTGTAAGTTCTTGTCCATAACTGACACCGAGCCAGAACAGCACTCCTTTGTTTAGGCCCTCCTTACTAATAACTATGGTTGCAGGCATAACTCTGATTCTATAAGGTCGTTACCCAATACAACATGTTCCTTATCGCACCTCCAAGTGGTAAACAGAGTAGAGTGTTTCATGACAAAGAATTGTCAATGGCCCTAGCCCGCCCACACTCCATCTTTCGAAATACCAAATTCAAACTGATAACACTTCTATATTTAAACAGACGCTCTTGCTACCATCCACATATGCTGACCACAGACGAGTCCAGTTTGCTCTCGTAGCTCCTTTGACCAAGGAGATTTTTAACACTACTTTGAACCTAACCATCACTAGGTCCCTTTGGGCCCAAATAATTGACAAAATATCTAAAATCATTATTATCCCCATCCCCATCCAGACTGGACATCAATCGCCCTGGATATCTACAAGCGATCCCAGAAAGATAACGTGGCCTCTCTTCTGTTCTTAACCGCCTCCTTTCGAAACATGTGATCAACGCATATTTGAAGACTAAAACCACTCCCTCCCTTCTCTCATGGAGCCTTGCCCTGCTGTGCTGGGCTGAGGCAGAATGTAGGGTGTTACAGAGAGAGGCCAAAGACCTCTCTCGACACCCCATAGCTACCTGTATGGGATATGTGTCTGGAGGCCTTAAATGAAATATTGACAAGACTACCTCATCGCAGTAAACTACCGTGCAACGCAGAACAGGGGCTTCCTCGCTCTTTGATATCTACCACCCCTCTTAGTAGACCTGACCTGACCATTAGGAGCTACACCTGAATCATTCCCTCTAATTCCCTGTCTCCTCCTAAGATATTTTGCTACTTCAAGCCTTCCATCACACTCAATATGGGATACCCCCCCTTTCCCCTTCCCTTACTTTCCTTGTTATAATTCTGCTCCTCCACTGTTTTATATAATACACTTCAGACACCATCCATCCAATGTCATTGTATGAGCTAATGTAACAAGTGATTTCAATATTTTGCATTGGCTACTATTGTGTCATTTTTTTTACGAATCCCAAAAAGTTTTTGGGAGAAAGAAAATACTGAATCCAAGAAGCCATAGAGTTAATGGATGACAAGAAACACAGACCACACTCTTGATTGCATTGCAAAATGAATCAGGACTCTGATAGATACATTCCCAAAGCAAGACCCCATAAAACGATCCCAATCCACTGGACTTGACTACCAAAGCAATGCTCTTATGCGCTGAGACATTTCGGACTACATTGTATATCTGTTTACAAATGGCAGAGCCAGCCCAGCAGTTTCTTTTTTCCTAAAACGCGTAGTTTCTTTGTTGATATGTTGTTTTTATTGTATGAGTAGCAAAGACACAGTGAGGTCGGTCCGCGTCGCTTCCGCCATGTCGTTGTACGCGGCGCGGTGTGAGCTCATCCATGCATTGAGAGGCACGTGCTCCAAAGAGTGCCCAGCTGTACCCGCAAGGCTGCCCGAGACAGTGCACTCATCCGGAAACAAGGGCTCTGTGCACCTGCTCTGCCCTCCGCCGACGGAAGCGAGCTTTCACTTCCCCAAATCACTCTGTTCCTGCCCACAACTGTCAGCATGTTACATAGGGAGATATACAGTATATACATCCAAGCACACAGCATTAACTTCCACCACAGCAGGTCTGCTCCACTGAACGCACTGTATCACGGCAGATTCCCTTTCTGCAATTCAGTGCTCTTCATTCACTTTTGATTAATAATATATTTGGTACTCTAGCCTCAAAGAAAGTCGAGCTGGTAAACGTAGCAAATGCAGCTTTCCAAATTGGGGCAGAAATCTTACATTCTGATTGATCAGAACCCTTTTATAATTTGGAGTCAGAGAATATTGATTGAAAGCCTCTCAGATTAAGGCATCGCTGGTTAAAGATTCTGTGTAATTTTACTTTAGAAATTTTCTTCCACGAAAGAGGACATATTGGATAAGCAAAGTACTGATAAGTAAAAGGTCCCCAGCTGCAGCCCTGGCTCAACATTATTTATCTGTTCCTTCAACTCTGTCTCGCGGACCCAACCGGACCATTGCCTCACTTCTGCCTAGTCACATTGGCTCATGACTTCAACTCTGTCACTTCAGTTCTATTCCCCCCCACCTCAACTCGGTCCCTTTGCCTGAACTCTGAACTCCAGCAGAACTCTCCATCATCCCCTCATTTCTCTCGTCACCTCAACCGTCTCTTCCTTTTAGCCTTTCCTCGTCATCCTATCACATACTCGGGTGATCACTGCATAAATACTGAGATACACCACACTCTGTTGTGTCTCTATAGAGTGTTCCATTCACTTACCCCCAAATAAGTTAAATAAATTAAACTTTTCTGGTTCACTTCTGCTCTGTCAGCTGCTGTCCATAGTGTGGCCCGCCTCCCCATTATGGATATCCGACTGAAAGCCATGCTCTATCTTCTGAGATTGCTGGAATCAAAAAGCTAACCCATCCCACCGGGACTTAGGTCAGGGCAGGGCTGGGCTGTATGTGGAGGTCAGTTGAAGGGTATGGAGCAGATCTCTTACCTGGACCATACAGAGATTCAGGGTGGTGGTACCTTTACCGCTCCTTGTCTTGTGTAGTGGGGTGTAGATTATGTGTACATTTATTCAACTGTTGGTCTACTTTGGAGGCCTCTGATGAGCATGTCTATAACTTCTTGATAGCACATCCTGTTCCATGATGTCCTGTCTTCAGTAATCACCAAATGGTAGTGGCTTTAAGATATTATCTCTCACTTACAGGCTTGAGGTGGATTGGCTAGCCCCTCAGGATAAGCTAAAGAGTGTATCATGTCAGAACAGCCTTTCGTATGATTTTGAAAATGTTGGAACATCAAACTACAATGAAATGTATTTTTAGGGCCCTCTGTAACATGGCGGTCAGACCCACCCAGGCGCGTTCTGAACCACCATGAACCTGGGCCCAGGAGGAACTGGTGGCAAGCCTTCAAATTGTGGGTAGAAGCACTCCTGGTTGGAGAGTGAAAGGTTTCTTATTGGAGGTGAAGTCTGCGCTCTTTGTGATGGGGGGTGCATGGCCTGTGATCGGGTAGGGAAACTAGTTATTTATGGGGGCATGAGAGGTATGACAGGACAAGTGAGGATAGTGTTGTGGTAGGAGAGGCATAGGATCAAGCATAGGGTGGGAGGGGGAAGGAATTGTAGCGAGTGGGGAATGCATGATGCAAATTCCATTATTATATTTTCTGTTTAAATAATTTAGTTTTTTTTAAAAAGGAAAAAATCTGCAAGCTGCTACAGCTGTAATTAATTATTCATTAATGACAAGTTAATTGCAGAGCACTTTTTAATTTTTAACTAAATTCGAAAACAAAGATTATGGTTCTACCCATAATGAAGGAGAGGAAACTAGAGCAGAAGAATGGTTTTGGATAAAAATCAACGCTTTCGGAATGATTCGAGGGGATAGCCAGACAACACATGGCCTACTTTCCCTCCCCTTTTACAAGCCCACTTTATGCGGAGCTTATAATGTCCGCATCTCCATTTCACAATCGACAGGGCGGGAATCTCTTGACTTTTGTCCAAATGATTTCTCAAACAAAAAAAGGTTGTTTCTAGTCTTTCCAGGCTTTTTGATTAACAAAAGCTCCCACTTCTCTTTCTTCCTTTCTTTTTCACTTATTGTGTGGGAGCCCTTTGAAATGTGATAGTTATCTTGCAGCACCTTCTACAGGGGGAGTTTTGAGCCCTGTATCTCTTCTCTGCGTGATCTCGTGTTGCGCAGAACCTTACAAGTGTGAGAGGAGATTTGACCTTTATTAGGATGGGGCGCGCGGCACTGAATACATGAACAATGACCACTTGGTGTATCCAAGCAAGCCCTTTCCACATTAGCTGGAAAAATTACACAAGTCCTTGGAATCCATTTTCCTGTCATTGTAAACCCGCATTCCGCTGCCTATGTGAGGGATGTGAGGCTACAAGGCGTGCAGTGGGGAAATCGCACACTATGAGGCTGACATTTGAGAAAGGCTGATTAAAGATTATTAGAGTTTTGCTACAGTGTTTGAGAAGATTATCAGCCTGGCACCGCACACATGAGTACAGAGAGAGTCCGAAGATGTACAGACTGACCAGTAATAGAGGAGAACTTTGTCTCCGGCCTAGCTGGTAAGGAATTGGAGGACCTGTGTCCAAGGACATGTTCTAGGCCAGTGCTTAGAAATTGTGATGCTTCTCACTTGGCGCAAGAGGTCCTCTGGTGAGTCAGTCGGTGACAGTAACAAATAGGAAGTGCTCTTGATGATATGGTGTCCAGGGCACCTGATAAAAAATACTGATGTTTTGTTTAATATTGTTGCTTCTGGTGGGGGTGCAGTAGTTTCAGAGGTCAAAGGTCACATAGAAATCCAGAAGTTAGAGGCAATGACCCAGCAAACTTATTAAGAACAGAAGAGTAAGTCATGATAGTGTAGGGAAAGGTAATGCTTTTGATGCAGGAGTTTAGCTTTCGCTCCCACACTGAAGAACTTTTCTCACTTTCAAACTCTCAGTGTGCTATACTCTCTGTTTCAGTGTGGCTATCTTGTCCAATTTTCTGAAAGGGTTTTATAGGACAAACGTGGAGCACAGTTTACGTGCCCGGATTTTTAAACGTGGAGCACAGTTTACGTGCCCGGATTTTTAAACGTGGAGCACAGTTTACGTGCCCGGATTTATCATACAGAAGTCACCTAAAACACATCCCCTGAGGTTCTAACATTTCTGTTCCGAGAGCCATCTAAACATCTCCAGCATAAAGGATAACCTGGACCCATCTAACAAAGGGATGCGTGGCACAACAGGGCCAGTGAAAGGAAGCCAGACTGATCCGGCCTTAAACAAAGCGAAGATAGGGCTTTTATAGTTTTAATGCACTCTGTATTCATGCTCTATGAATACTGCCATGGGAGGTACCGAGTATGACATAACCTCTCTCTTCACTCAATTCTAGGCCATATCCTCCCAAAGGAGAAGTAAAGCCCGCAGGATTAGGAGCCTCGTCCGGTGATTCTCTGTTCTCTTGTCTTTGCCATGTCCATAATTGTATTTCACCCATTCTGTAGCCCTCACATCATGCCTGTTCCTAAACTCAACCTGAAACACCTCTATAGATGGCAACGTAAATACATAGGTGGTTGAAATCCCTGTATACAGCTCAGTCACATTTCTCCAGTTGCTTCCTTGCCTCCAAAGCACGCTCGCGGCCCCTTGCTTCACTCTCCCCGTTTGTACCCTCCAGGTGACAATCTGGAAAACTTAAAGGAGATTCAGGAAAACTTAACGGAGAGCCAGCATAGCGAATCACATCACCAGAAAAGTGGAGATTCCACAATTGTTTTACCAACAAAAAGGTACAATAAACAAAAATTACCGGGGCTTTTCAAAGGAAAAATATCACTAAGTCTCCAAACATCCAAGTTCTTCTTCCCTATAAGTCAGCAAATAAATCCCCAAATTTCTATAATCCTGGCAACATGTACCCAAGGAAACTAAAGACGCCCAATAGGGAGCTCATTACCCCACATACTAAGGGTTTGCAAGATTCTTACCTGTCCTTCTTTCTGCACTAACATTTAATCAAACCCCTCCAAGGTATTCCCCCAAACTCTCAATCAAATTCAATAACATTAAGAAAAACTTGAACTCAGTGGAATATTAATTAATCGAACAGTTGACTGAATGTTGCGGCTTCAGTTTGTACAACATTGGATAGAGGGTGCATTAGTAGCAACTTTGTCAAATGTAAATCTGTGAGACAGAAGCTAAACTTTAATATTGGTACAATATCGTGCTCATAAGTATTCTGAAAATGACGTAAAAGGAACTTTGGAAGGTTTTGCACAAGGAAATTCTATTTTAATCGAAGAAAAGATTGTAAACAGCACTATAAAACTTTGTGGTGATTTCAGCTTGACATTTAGATACTTCATCTTTATTTGTTGCAGAAAGTGCTTATGGGCAGAATTTCTATGACATCGTGTGAAGCCAAAAAAGAATTCATCCTATAGTTGGTTCCTCTTTCCCTGAACGCGTTAAACATTAACCATTTTGCACTAGTATTCTACCTCCCTTGAATTGTCTCCTTTAGTCTTGGTTTCATATGTATTTTTTGTCACTTATTCTAATGTGAAGACCACTCCACCTCCTTACTCAAGGACCGATCGGAATGGGCGAAGTGAATGGCTCATCCCTTACACCCTAATCCTTGGGTATTGTGTCAATATGAATCTTCCACTTTCTTTGCTGCATGGGGTTCCTGGATCATCTCTTTTCACCATGTGTGGAAGATTTTAGTGTTCTTCTAAACATTTTTCATACTGTTGAACATTCCTGATTTTAATGCTGTGTAATTTGTCTCTTGCTTTGATATGTACGCAACACCAAGGCGTATGGTTGAAACATGTAAATTGGAACTTGAAAACAAGATTTGTGCTGTTCTGGTCATTTCCTGAGCATGTGATCCATGTTTACACCTGTGCCTCATATCCTTTCGGGGTTCACTTAGGGCTACTGAGGAAAAAAACAGGCTTTTTGGCAACTAGAACTCACAATTTCAATTTCTTGATGTCCCAAGATGCTTTGTTTTTCTGTCATCTCGTCGCCATTGTTAAGGGCACAAGAACATTTCTCAGACAGTGTACCGATTGTTTTTGGTAGATTATTTATTTTTCATACAGACTAATCCTGCCCCAGGGGTTTGGTGGCAGCAAGTGCCAAAGAATGTGCTGTGACAGAGGGTCTGGAGGAGACCTATAATTTAATGAGGGGCTGCAGGAATATATGAAGATGAAATGTTATTTAGATTTTAATGTGCTGGGAACTGAGTACAGTTGGAGAACTCGTCACTACATTGAATATTAACGCGTATGGCTATGTTACAGATGTTTGAAATGGGTATACATCACTGGTCCTTATAATCTTCCATGCAGTTGGCAATAATTTGGTGAGTCATAAGGGACTTGAAATTTACTTCAAGGCTTAATTTCCAAAAATCAACTGCTTTTTTTCTTTGTGTTCCAGAAGCAAACCTAAATGTCCCCTTAGCCCATTTAAGGCAAATCCAAATAGCAAAGTAAAGCTTTCATAGATATAGGCGACTTTTCATTGTCGATTAACTTATGCTGTGTACTCAGCCAAGAACATTGGCTGATACTGCCATGTTTCAGGGAGATAGAGAACATCTGGCTGAGTTTAATATTAATTTGTTTTAAGTAATGTTTAGCAAGGTAATAAATATGTGGTGTCATCTGTTTGCTTTATGTGGGACTGTAAAGTGCTGAGTGCATCCGTTGTTTATTTATTTGTAATTTCGTAGACACTGTGTGACGTTTCCAAAGTGCGTTGGAGTGTCACAGGGGAAGGAGACTAGCGAAACTGGCGCAAACAAAGGGAAAGGGGTGTCTGAGCCAGAGGCGGCTCGCAGTGGGAGTACTGCTGGGGGGTGGGGTGGGGTGGGGCATGGGAGGGGCAGGGTCTGGGGCAGTTGAGTCAGACGTACAACGTCCACGAGTAAAGTAAGTAATTAAATAAATAAAACTATTTACCTTGCGCTTGCTGCATCGCCAACTCAGCGATGTAATATGAAATCAAGTAGTGTATTTTAAACTTTGAAATCCTTGACGAGTGACATCTCAAAAGGTGTTTGGAATTTGGTGAACTTTAGTCAAAAGATTGTTACAGTCTTGGCTAAAATCGATTTTATAAAAAGCACCATTATGAACATGTATAACAAAGGGAGAAAAAACATAAACGAAAGGGCCAAGAAATATGATGACTAATGGGTAATTCGTGCATTATTGGGACACAATTTTCAGAAATCCTAGTTTTTGGCTTATTCTCCTGCTTCCTTTCTCAGCATTGCATCTCCTGGGCGTCAGAGCAATGTGGCTTCTTTTAAATCCTTTCTTTCACTTCAATTGCTTGGTGGCCAGCTGTAGTTTGAGCAGTTTATTTCATTGGGTCACACGTTTAGATAACTAGCTCAGGAGAGCTCTTGGCTATCCCTGCTCTAGTAAAATATGTGTTTGGTTCATACTCTCAGTTCGCGATTATAAATTCCTTCAATTTGAATCCAACACCTGTGCCTTTACTACAGATGTTGGTTTGATGAGCACAGATTGAGTCCCGGTTCTCTGTAAAAATCTGGGCAGATTGACAGGAGAGCAGAGGTGGCTCTATTAACTGTTTTCCTTAATGAATGGAATCTGATGATTGTTTCAGATACTTAGACTAGAATCGGTATTATCACACATCTTACCCCAACTCTCTTTTGGGTTACCATTCTCTAGGAGTCAGAAGACACTTGAGTTACTTTAAACTTCGTGGAATGGGTGAAAGGTTCCAACAGCCAATACAGTGCCAGTGTGAAATCAGCTACTGCAATATGGACCAAATTCACTGCTGATGTACTGACTGTTGGCATTAGCATTTTGAGATACTCGAGTACTTCCAACATCCTTCATTCACTTTTTAGGTTTCGCCTGCCGTCCACTGCGCAGCAGTGTTCGTGCAGGCGAAATCTTTTGTTTAGCAGTACGGGGCTTTGTCCCGCCTCTCTCTTCCTTTGGCTAGCTCCATAAATGGAGGCTAGCCATTGGAAGAGAGATGTGTCACTCTTTCTGGGAGCAGATTCGTGGGCGTTCTGGTGATTTTTTTCTCTCTCCGCCCCTTTTAGAACGTCATGAAGACGTGGGCCACTGTGGGCGTGTACTTTTTTTTTTTAACATGGATGTTTTTCCTCATTGCTAAGATCGTCCTGGTCCCGCATGGTTTTATCCCGCTGTCCCCCCCCCTCCCGCTGCCCGTGTCTTTGTTCCACCCCCCCCAACCCCCGCGCTGTCCGTGTCTCTGTTTACCAATGATCAGAGGTTGCAGGGAGCTCCAAGCAGTGACCGAGCAGAGGCTGCAGTGGAGCTGCGGGCATCTTTCCCCGGTGAAGGCAGTTTTCTTGTTGGAGCCATGCACGCTGGGCTGAGGTCGCTTGGGTTTTGCGCCGGTATTTAGAGTAAACGTTTGTCGCGAAAGTCTGATTTTATTTATTAAATACTCATTTAGTTACCCTGAGTCACTCGTAAATATCAATAGATGAGGCGTAATGTGAACTACAGAGAACATCGCCAAAGTCTGTTCTCCGTGTCCACCATGGGAGGGAGCTTCATACGTAGCGATTCCCGGAAGTATTGGCACGGCGTTCTGAACTCGCAGTGATAGCGTTTCAGCGCAGTATTAAGCCGATTTAGAGGTAAGCCCTGATGCACGTAGAAAGTGCGTATCCGATACTTTAGACCGAATCTCTGTCTTTTAATGAGATATTTATGCGGGCGTCTTTCTTTGCAGACCGTGTGCCGAGGATTATTCACCGCAAACTTCGAAACATTCATGTAGTCCATACTGACGGCCCGACTACTCTGCCTCGTTTTGTGTAAATTACCCAGCGAGTTATATTCCCTGGTCCCACGGCCATGCATGCCAGGCCATTTTTCAGATGCTTTATAATAACTCTGGTAGAAACAGCTTTTGCAGTGCTACAATGTATAAGATTAAGCATTGTCGTATAGAGTTGTTGAAAATGGCATGGTTTAGCGGTTTGTTGATATAATTCCCTAAAAAGTGATGGAATTGAAACACATTACATTTGATTGTCCCTGTACAGAGACGTGGATTAGACATTTTACCGTGATTCAGCATGGCCGCGGCTCACACAATGCCACGTATGCCACTCTTATAGATTACCAGCCTCGATTGCAGAGTCTTTATTCTCCTATCACGAAGCCCCGTCCCGCTCTCGCGGCACGGTAAGCATCTAAAGAACTAGCCCAGAAAAAAGCTTACTCACCGTCACAGTTACTTCCCATGCTTGAAGCTGCTCCTCGAGGCTGGCTGTTTCTGCGGCCTCAATAACAAGAAAAACTTTTTTAATGAACTGCATTTGTAACACGTTGCCAGGACTTCAACCCTGCTTCTATTTTTGGGCAGTTTTAAATAACGCGAAATTAGGTATTGGAGTGCTTTACATGAGCACCAACTACATTACACAAGTACATTAGGTAATGTTATTCTTTCTGTGCTGTGGCATTTCTGAAGTAGCGTCCAAACCTGGGCCTGTGGTGTCCCTGGATCCAAAGCACAGTGGTATGCAGTAGTGTTCGAGGCTGTTATTCCTCCACTATAGTTGTACGCCGTCTTCTTCCCAGTTCAGTGGTATTTGTCCCTCGCAGTTACAATTGCAGCCTCTCTTGTGTAGTCAGGACATAATGTTTCTACTTCTGAGGTTTCATTTAGCTATTTAGGGTATTCTGGGAGTTGTTTTCGTTTGAGTGGCAGGCCGGATACCAATGGTTTGTTCAGAATAGCCAAGCACTGGAAACATGGCTGTGCTTGCTTCCCTGCCCCCTGGCTGTGCTTGCTTCCCTGCCCCCTGGCTGTGCTTGCTTCCCTGCCCCCTGGCTGTGCTTGCTTCCCTGCCCCCTGGCTGTGCTTGCTTTCCTGCCCGTGCTTGCTTGCCTGCCACTGGATGTGCTTGCTTCTCCGCCCCCCTGGCTCTGCTTGCTCAGCCATGCGCCCTAGTTCCCCTTCCCCTGGCTGTGCTTGCTTCCCTGCCACCTGGCTGTGCTTGCTTCCCTGCCCCCTCGCTGCGCTTGCTTCCCTGCCCACTCGCTGCGCTTGCCTCCCTGCCCCCTCGCTGTGCTTGCTCTCCTGAGTGTGTGTGTGGCTCTGGGTGGGTGTGTGTGGCTCTGGGTGGGTGTTTGTGGCTCTGGGTGGGTGTGTGTGGCTCTGGGTGTGTGTGTGTGTGTGGCACTGGGTGTGTGTGTGGCTCTGGGTGTGTGTGTGTGGATCTGGGTGTGTGTGTGTGTTTGTGGCTCTGTGTGTGGCTCTGGGTGTGTTTGTGTGTGTGTGTGTGGCTCTGGGTGTGTGTGTGGCTCTGGGTGTGTGTGTAGCTCTGGGTGTGTGTGTGTGTGGCACTGGGTGTGTGTGTGGCTCTGGGTGTGTGTGTGTGTGGCTGGCTTTGGGTGTGTGTGGCTGGCTCTGGGTGTGTGTTTGTGGTAGTAATTGCTGTCTGCTGAGCTCGTCCGTAGGGTACAATAGGTCTCACATTTGCGAGAGATTAAGCTAATGGCAATGTAAATGACAATGCCATTTATTTATCTGTTTTCAAAACCAACACATAAATACAAATTTTGTCATTTACTATGCCAATAGCTCTAACTTTTCCAAAGGCGAAAACATTGCATTGTAAATGCTTGTTATCATTGGTTATCACCAGGGCCAATGAAAGTATGCGCCCGAGGAGGGAAAAATTATGTGGCAGAGTTGACTAAATTATGCGACAAGGAAAGGCAAATCATGTAGCATACGACGTCAAATTTTGTTATAGTATTCTTTCCTTATTTGGGCATTTTTTACACAGGTTAACACTGCCCTGGTAAAGGTTTCACCTCTATAGTACCAGTTAAACACTAACTACTCAATAAGCAACAAAAAGCAGACCAGTCAGCTTTTGCAATGGGCCTTTCACTGCACAACAACGTGTTGCTGTGTTTTTAGAAACTTTTAATCCGTTTCAGCTACAAAAACAATTGGAAAAATCTACAGATTATGCAGCAGATGATGAATAATGTGGGAAATGCAGAACATCCATAATTATGTAGAAAATGCTGCAGCTGCAAAATTACATTATTCCAGTGGCCCTGGTTATTTATGATGCTTCCTTATTTTCCACTGAGGCTTAAATCGTTCCTGTGTGGATGCTTTGCCATCTCATAAGACTGTAACTGCCCCCACCGTAGCTTGTATTTTAAGCATTAACAGACAAGTGGATTCAGTTATTAGCACTGTTGTTTCTAGATACAGGGAGTTCTCTGACCAATACCACTAGGTCACCTCATACTATCAGGCTCAGAATGCAAATCCCGAGTTTTCATTTGTGTATATAAATGTAAATTCAAGGCTTTGATTCTCATGTCTTATTCTGCTCTCATCTTGTTTGACTGTCCCGAGAACTCCATTGGAAATCCATGTTTATACCCACTTAAGTGTTCATTCAGTATAGGAGAGATTGATTTAGCAGGACTCCTAGCATACACCACAAAGCACACGGCCTGACCTCCCAGCTCCAGTTGCAAGGCAAGACAGAGGAAAATGTATTTCGTGACTCACCACTTTTCACCGCAGCTCTCCAGGAGATGAGTAGTGTAAGTAGTAGTTGGACTGCAGCAATTCTTCAGCTGATAAAGGGTGCATCCAACTGGTCTTGAAAGACTTGGACCCTGAGACAGGACCGGACTGGGAACAGCAACCAGCACTGGCAGATTGCTGCTCTACCGGCCCTGGGAGGAGGGGGGCAAGCGGAGGGGTGCTAGCAAGAAGCACCTCTCCCGCTTATGTTCCAGGGGGCCAATATTGCAGCACTGCTGCAAAACCGCCCCCCACAAGCACAATACTGGCTCCCACCACTCCAGCCCACTGGGGAAATGCCCTGTGCCCACTATGGCCAGTCCAGCCCTGCCCTGAGTATTGGTACATCTTCCACCGAACCTTAGGACTCTGGCTTTGGTGCGGATGTGAGACAATTGTTGGCTGAAGTCTGAAAGAGCAAGATGGGTGCAGATCCGCGAGGACACACGCCCAGAAGCGACACACTTATGGTAATGGTTCTTATCTCTTCCTTGTGAAAACAATCACCTTAGATGACATTATAGAATCAACACATTTAACAGCATGCTGGATTGCTGAAGTATCATTTTCAACGACCTCATTAGTGTCACTTAATTAAAACTTCCTGCTCTTGACTTTGATGCTGGTGCAGGCAAAAAGCAGGGAAGCACTTGAACAAACAAAGAATGGAGGGGGAGGGTGTAGAGGAGGAGGGATGTGGAGAAGAGGGGGGAGATGGCAAGGGGGGATGGTGAAGGGGAGGTTCCTTCGCCGGTGCTACACGGCTGCAGACTCTAATTAATCAATTTGTTTTCGTCCTTTCTACAAATTCAGATTAAACAACGTGAAACAAACAGCAAGTTTGCATCAAACAAATGAATCAGCCACCTGCAGCTTCCGTCTAATAATCTGCAGCATTTATTGATCATTTCAGGAATGCTTCTTTTTGTGCTGAAACATTAGGGACTGGTAATGGAATCCCTTGCTTCAGCACTGCCATAATACCCCTTAATTAGCAGGATGCTATTTTCTATATAATTTACTAATTAGGCAGCGAGTTGCTCTTGGCTGCTCACCTCATTATAGAGGCCTGGCTCTTGTGACTATGTGTAAGTGGCAAAGTCACAGGGGAACTGGAGCAGTTTGTATCCACAATTGTAGAGAATTCTTTTTGTGGGGGATTTGGCACAATTTACTGCAGGTTTACGCAGACCACGTCTCATCTTACATTGCTTTGGTACTTGGGGACATTGTGTGTTCAGAAAACCTCAGAGAACAGCGGAAGGTTTAAGTGCACATCCTTCAGTGCCCTGGGGACCCCCTGTCTGTGCCAAACACCCACTCTGTGTCCCTCTATGGTGGCGTTCTGGAGATGCTATCAATAGACAGAAGTGTGGTCTAGTGTCAGGAAAATACTAAATTAAATAAAGTCAGGCTGAGTGAATGCAGCACAACAAGTAGAACATGTTTGGCAAAAGTGGGTGGTCTATTTTTCGGAAGCAGAAAGAGGAAAAATCTCCTTGAATATAATGGGCTTGCACATTCCTGTAAGTCAAGCATTGCAAAGAAAGAACAAGCAATTACTATTTACATTACAAGTAAAAATATGATTAAGGTAAAAATTTAAACCAAACCAACTGGGCCCCACAGAGTGGCCGGTAAACCGTAAATTTCCCCTTAAACCTTAAGGTGCATCAATCTTCTTGCCTCTGCAGTATGTCAGTCCACGATTAAAGGTATTTCAGAATTAAAATCCACAAAATCACACAAAATAACATGGTAATAAAGGAAAAACATCCTATGAAAATTCTGAAATATAATGCATGCAACTTCTCGGTGTTGTAATATGTCTTGTGTGCATATTTAAAATCGCATGCTACCTATAAGTGTATTGTCCTTAGAAATAAACAAAGGGATACTCAGCTGTACAAAGCTAGCTGAGTCGACCCAGGGGAAACTTGTTGGAGAGTACGGCTTCTATGAAAACTCAGACCATCTCACTTTGGCCACAGGGGCACTCAGGTACCGGGCGGACTGTGATGTCTGATTAGGTGTGTCTGTATAGAAGAGCACCATACCTGGCATGACTCTCTCATATACCTTTGTGCCTAGACTCTGGCCATGTATTTTACTCCACAGGAAAGCGAGTGATTCACTTTTTCCTATAGAAACTGAGGAGTCCTTTTGTGCTAGTTTTACCTCCATGTTGAAGGGAACTTCCTTGCCGGGGCACACTTGAAGAGTCTTGCGTACGTGAACATTTATTTCTGTTGCATGTTTTTCCACAGCCAAATGCCTCAAGGACAATCCCATTCTTGGGGGAACTCGATCCAGAGCAAGGTCTCAGCAGTGAGGGAGTTCCTTTGGACTCACACCTCTGAACATGCTGACTGGTCCCTACTCGTGTAAGGGGGTTTGCTCAGCTGCAGGGGAACGCTCAAGCTAGCATGCAAGTTAGTTATCTCGATATCCTTGACAAGGTGTTAGTGGTGCTGAATAGTCTCTAATAATCAGTGGGCACTTGTATAGAAGAAAGAAGAAAATCCCTCTGTAATCTCAGGGGACACCATGTGTGGCCTTTCCTATGGTAGCCCCAAGGAAAGCCGGCAGCGGTGTAGCACCGAGGGTTCCTGTAGGGCAGTCTTCCAGCTAATTAACATGGTATCTCAGGTCATGAGCAGTGCATTGGAGGGGGGTTATAGCTGCGTTGTTCAATATAAATGATGAATGTCATTTGGGTTTTTTGCTTTTTGTCATAGCCATGCTGATGCTTCATTTTACGTTTTTAGAGGAAATTACAGCGTTTTTGACAATTAGTTTTTTAGTGACTTCCTATACATTTGCAACAACAATGTTCAACAGTGGGAAACATTTCAGTAAAGATGCTCCTAAAAGATTCAAGTAAGTA
The DNA here is from genome assembly GCF_964263255.1 of Lissotriton vulgaris. Taxonomy (NCBI): domain Eukaryota; kingdom Metazoa; phylum Chordata; class Amphibia; order Caudata; family Salamandridae; genus Lissotriton; species Lissotriton vulgaris. The sequence goes on from NC_141695.1 coordinate 849,468,702, forward strand.
TAGCATTATGAATAATTTGGCGCCTATTTTTTTATTCTATGTGCATAAGTATCAGGAAAATACCACATCTTTGCTAAGAAGTGGGGATGTGTTTGCCTGCAGAAATCTTGTCCATGTTTCTTGTTATTGTTCAGTGCACCATTCATCTTTCCAAATATCAGTGTATTTGTAACATAATTGTTGCCAGGCACTATAAAGCTGAAGACCCTAATTGCAGCCTTCCCTTCACATATATTTGTCTTTTGGTGGTTCGGGTACAACATATTGAAAAATAACAGACAGACTACACTGATACAGTCTTTAGCACTAATTTTAAGAATGTATGTAAATCTGATGCTGGTTAATCTCTAACAACGTTTCATTAATGTTAGTTCATGCAGTTGGTTCTCCTTTTTTCGTCACACTGCATTGTTAGCAGTTAAACACGCTGACTGTCTATAACTAGAGTCCATGGGGCATATTATCAAGGGGGTTTATCTCCGCTTTTTTGGCTTTAAAAGCCAAGAAAGCGGAGATAAAATTATCTCCCTATTACCTAGCTGTCGCTAACACCAGTTAGCGACAGCTAGTAGGAGATAGCGACCATCTTGGGCCCCGCTTTGCATGTCAGTGATATTTATCACTAATGATATGCAAAGTGGGCGTGCCAAGATGTTAGCGACTGGAAACAGTTGCTAACATCGCTATCTCCTATTACCAACTTTTGGAGATATTCGTGCTAAGCGCGATTATCTCCAAAAGCTAACACCTGCCCCTTAGCAGTTCTTAGCCATGTTATCCAATGGTAGGTGGATAACATGGCTAAGAGCATTAGCTCGGTAATGCATGAATATCGCTGACTTTTCCGCGATATTCATGCATTTCGGCCGATTTTTATCGCTTAGGAGATAAACCTTGATAATAGCAAGGTTCCTAGGCGATAAAAATATTGCCGCTAAGCCAACATAGCGATAATTACCGCTAGTTGTTGGTAATATGCCCCCATATCTTTTGTATGTGTTGTGTAACTCTGTGTCTTTTACTGGCACTTCAGTGCCTCCTTCCAAGGGGTTATTCCCACTTTTGGGGACGCTTCTCTACTAAGCACAGAACCTTGGGGGTTTATCTGCAAACTTATGTACACTGCTCTTGTCACATAGAGACCATTATTTGGTTTCATAGAGTGCGGGCAACCCATTATAACAAGGGGCTGAGGATAGTCAACAAATTCATCACTGAAAGTTATTTAATTCGCAGCTAAAACTCATCTCGTATAACTGCCGTTAAGTTCGTCTTCTAAAACAATGTCACCGAAAATACAAGTTTTTCTTTAAAAAAGGCATTGTGTATTCATAAATGTCATTTACTCAATACGATTCTCTATTCTCAGACACTCATCTGTGTCCCAGATAACCCATCTCTGTTCCAATCTTAGACGGACCCCTCTGGGTCCCTGCACAAGGGAGTAGCCCGAAAATGTAAATACCCCCCACATCGATCCATCCCTCAAACGCCTTCAGGTGAGCAAAGCGAGAAAACTCTACCCACTCTAGATGAGGTCCTTTAATCCAGCCTTCTGTCCATCTGTTTCTCATCTTTTAAGCCTGTCATACATCCATCCATCTATCCATCTTTTAATGTTTTCACCCCACATCCATCCTTTCACCATTCCATCCATCTACTCTCATCATTAGTCTTGCATCCATCCTGCTACTCACACTTCCAACCATTCCTTCATACTTTTACCCATTCATCCATCCATTCATTTCCATCCATCCACCAATTCACTCTCCTTTTATCAATCCACTAATTCATCTTTTCACCCTTCCATCCAGCCATCCAAACACCCATCCACTCATCCTTTCATCATTACAGACACTTTCTTTCACCTACCCATGTAAATCTTGTTTTCCTCTTCCACCCATCAGTCCCTTTATCCTTGCATTCATCCTTTCATCCACAGTTACTTCCTTACTTTTATATGTGCGTCCTTTTGCTCTTCCTTCCAAACCTCTCTTCCAATCTTTTATTCCTTTTGTTTTTCTCCTAATTTCTTTGCTGTGGTTAAATCCCGATCTCTGTGTTGTTTATCGTTTTCCTTTACTTTAGATTTTTTTAAAGCTTTTGTCTGAAGAGCGGCAGCCAGGACAGGGTCATAAATAACTATGATTGTCAACACCACACCGCTTAAGCTGTGAAAGCTGGGGGGTTCATGACGCCACTGTCCCTGCACACTCATATAGGTACATTCTCAAACACACCCTTCGGTTTCCCATCTCGCCTCGATATATCCTAGTCGCAGACTTCTCTGTATCACACCTAGACACATTACTCTGTGTCACAGGAACACTCCTCTGTGCCGCCCTCCCAGACTCACTCTAGTCTGTTGCAGTCCCACCCACTTTCCTTGGTTCCAGGCCCACTCCTGTGTCCCTGTCACACATTAGCAAGGACACTGGAATTATGAGATTGTGCAGCTGAAGGGATTTTCGCACGTTTATAGATCTACTGCATTTGCCACCTAATCCATCGTCTGACGCATAAGCTGCACATTTTGGCAAAAAAAATTGTTTCTAGCTCTAACGGTTCGAAAATTACAAAAAATGCAGCAACGCTGTTGCCACGCAGTGAAATGCTCTTTGCAAAGCTGAACTGGTCACGTTTTTGTTGCTTATTGCTATATTTGGGTATTAAACAGGTAATAATGAGGTGCAACCAATGCCAAGACAGTGTTATCAAGTTTAACAAGCATTGGAAATGCAATAGGTCTCGCACCATTAGAGTTAGTGCTTTTAGAATTGTTTATGGGTTTTTTTTGTAAATGTTTAGCATTTTTGTTTCCTGTAGCCAATGCTAAAGTATTACAAATAAAAAAAGACATAAACATTTCTAAAAGCTCTAACTGAAATGGTCTGAGAACTATTGCACTGTGTGAGGGTGAGGGTGAGTGTGAGTGAGGGTGAGGGTGAGTGAGGGTGAGGGTGAGGGTGAGGGGTTGAGGGTGAGGGGTTGAGGGTGAGGGGTTGAGGGTGAGGGGTTGAGGGTGAGGGGTTGAGGGTGAGGGAGGGTGAGTGAGGGTGAGTGAGGGTGAGTGAGGGTGAGGGGTTGAGGGTGAGGGGTTGAGGGTGAGGGTGAGTGAGGGTGAGTGAGGTGTTGAGGGTGAGTGAGGGTGAGGGTGAGTGAGGGGTTTTGGGTGAGTGAGGGTGAGGGGGGAGTAGTTGAGGCTGAGTGAGAGTGAGGGTGAGTGAGGGGTTGAGGGTGAGTGAGTGAGGGTGAGGGGTTGAGGGTGAGTGAGGGTGAGGGTGAGTGAGGGTGAGGGGTTGAGGGTGAGTGAGGATGAGGGTGAGTGAGGGTGAGGGGTTGAGGGTGAGTGAGGATGAGTGAGAGTGAGGGTGAGTGAGGGGTTGAGGGTGAGGGGTTGAGGGTGAGTGAGGGGTTGAGGGTGAGTGAGGGGTTGAGGGTGAGGGGTTGAGGGAGAGGCACAAAAGCATGGGACTTAGTTGCTGGGAGCTCAGGACTTACTCTCTAGAAAGTGTAAACACTTCTATCTTGGCAGACCAAACTACCTGTATGTGAGAAAAAAGCTGAACTGTTGAGGCATGGACGTCATTCGGGATCGCCCCCTCTTGACCTCTGGCGCTACCTCTGCGACCCCTTGCGTCAGCAGTAGCCAAATCAGTGCCAGGAACAGAGGCAGCGAGTCCTTATGGACGTTGGTGGAAGCTTCACTCGGAGCTTATTCTCCTGTTTTTTTGTTACATAATATTATACTAATAGTGAATAATAATACATTATCCGCTATTAGTTTAATAAAAATGGAGTACAAATAGCTGGGATACGACTTTCCCTAACAGCGGAGGTAAGTAAAAACTTTTTTTTAAATGATATGTTGTGTGCGTGCTTGCAGTTTTGAGTGTGTTTATGTAAGAGACAGTATGTGTGTGAATGCATGTGTAGGCGGTGTAGTGTGTATGCGTGAATACGTATGACTGTTTACGCCAATGTAGTTGTGAATGAAAGAGAAGGTCAAAGGGCATGTTTAGCCACTTCCGCTACCCCAGGCATTTTGGTGAATTAATGTCCATGTGTTGAGGTGAGTATTTAAACGAGGAATGCAGCATACAGGCGTGCTACACCCGGACTGTAATTTTAACTACTTGGGGTTTGCATTCAACTCGCTATTCTTAGCTTCCGAGCTCGCTCCAGAGTACTACAAGTCCTTAAAATAAATTTGTATATTATTAGTGTGTAGCATTACATGTATCCGTGTTCTATTCTGACTTTAGATGTGCCCGATTCTGCCGAGAGGCGCAAGTTAACCTTCTATATTAAATGTATTTCCCAACAGTGAAAATAATAAGCTAAATAGAATAACAAAATGTGCACAGAAGCACTGGAAGCTAGAAGAAAAGCTGGCATATGAACTGCAGATAAGAGTTCCTTTCAACGAGAATGCCTTTTAATAGCGCTTTATAAATCCTTATCTTCCCAAATGTTGAATCTTACAACTTACGTGATCATTAACCACATATACTCCGCAGGTGCCAACAGCCATTTTCTGAATATGTAATCCCATTTACAAAAGAACCACAGCAAAGCAGAAGTGGCAACTACACACTGCATGAATGCGCGGCTGCCTTTGATAAATATTGATGAGCCGGGCAGGCTGCGGCTGCGGGCGAACGAGGCAGCGGGAGACAGGCCTTCAAGAGGGTCGTTCCGAGGAGGCAGATTGTGATGAAGTGCAGCAGAGGGACGGGAAGCTTGCTTCGAAAACAGGAAGACGGAAGGAAGAGAGGGGAGGGGGAGGAGAAATGCGACACGGCGGGAGGGGGCGGGCAGGGGAGGGGGCGGAGAGGGGAGAGGTCGAAAACAGGAAGACGGAAGGAAGAGAGGGGAGGGGGAGGAGAAATGCGACACGGCGGGAGGGGGCGGGCAGGGGAGGGGGCGGAGAGGGGAGAGGTGGATGTTTCTGCAGTCGATATTTTATCCCTCCATTTTTTGGAAAAGGAAATTGCACTAGATTTTTTTAAAAAAACGCCCAGCACGGTTTCAGTCCGTCTCTAGCAGCGGCGCGACTTGGGTTAAAATGATGTTTTGAGTTCTCCTTACTCACTTGAACCTTTTCCAAGAAAGAACCAGTGTTGATAAAAATTCAAACGCCAAACCCATGTCTCAGATTGTATATGGATTCCTAGTTTTGTTGAGATTGGTTCGCTTTTTTAAGAAGGTTCGGGAGGTAGATGGCGGGGCGGAGATCTCTGTGAAAAGTCATTATTTTAGATTGAAGCTTTGCTTACAGCACAGAAATGGTTTCACTTATCCACGTCAGATTTCAAAGCAGCAGGCTCACCGTAGTGCCTTTTAGATAATTTTGTGGTGGAAATCTACATCAATTTTAATCACAGTTAGAGCCCTCTTACGGGAAGTTCTTTATACAACAATATGGTAGCGTCAAGGGAGGGGGCGGGCAGGGGAGGGGGCGGAGAGGGGAGAGGTGCGACACGGCAGGAAGACGGAGGGAAGAGAGGGGAGGGGGGAGGAGAAATGCGACACGGCGGGAAGGGGAGGGGGCGGAACGGGGGCGGAGAGGGGAGAGAGAGAGTAGGCAAGGGTAAACAAACACGGACGTGCACGCGCCCGTGACTTTTAAGGTCAATGCGCATGCGCATAAGCTTAATGCGCATGCGCATTGACCTTAAAAGTCACGGGCACTGCAAGGAATCGCCACGATTCCTTGCAGTTAGATAAAGAGTGGATGAGCCCCTATAGTCTCGCTTGCTCGATGCGCATGCGCATCGACAGGCGAGACCTAAAAACGATGACATAAAGAAGTATTACTAATATAAAGTGTGCTGCACTATGCCATTTAATTTGGCATTTCTTGCCGCATAATTTTGTCATCCTGCCAGCACAATTTGGCCCTCTCCTGTCGCATAATTCTAGTGGTCCTGCACATTAGCATGTATGCTAGACACCTCCCTTTGTATCACGAGCCCTCTCCTCGAGGTAGAAGAACTCTAATGTGGCTTTCGGTATCGTCCGGTCGCAGATGTATTCTACATTTTAGAGGTCACGTGACTGCCAATCTCCCCGCTCCACGGCCAGGCCTTTCACTCCCTCGATAGCAAAAGAGAAATGAAAACTTAATTTAATAATAAACGAGCTTCCGGACAGCAGAAGAGTCACTTAACTTAAATCTTCTCGCCGAGGTTCCCACTTAAGCCTCCTGAAAGGCTGTAAATCACCCGGGTGCCGGCCGCGGTGCGTGGATGCGCGCGCGCGCGCACAGCCCTGGTGCCTGCAGCTGCCAGCCTGGCAGGCTATAGCTCAATTAATGGCGTCTTCGGAGCGACGCTGAGAGGGAGCAGGACACTGGAAATGGGACTCTTTTAGAAATGCTCCACTCATTGTTCATGTTCTAGAAGGTGGGGGCGTCAGCGCGAGGAAGAGAGGTGGGAAATGCGTGCGATAAGTGGGGGAGGGGGGCGCCCACACCTCAGAACCGTTTTTCAGAGGATGCGCTTCTTGCACCACTAACATCCGTTTTATGGATTCTCATATATTCACCTCGCACCGCGCTAATTTAGAGGGCGGTAGGCCCGCAGCCGTCTGAGAGCCGCCAAGCCCCACAGCATTGTTAACACTTACCATTCCTACACCGCTGTTGAAAGGCCGGCATGCCTACTGCATTCGTAGGTGGTCAAGGGGTCCGTTGCTTGCAGCCAGAACAGAACACGTCTTGTAGGGACTCCGAGACCTGTAGCGTTCATAGCACCCCTTCAACAGAGGCTCTCAGGTGGGGGGACCAACTGGCATGGGTGCACATTCAGGACAGTGCGTGTAAAAATGCAGGCGAAAGGGTCAAAATTCAAGACAAAAATTCTGGACAGGTCAAAATTCAGGACAAAACTTCGGGACAAAATGTACGTTTTACAGACACATCAGAGGAGGTCGAGCCATAGAATATAAGTAAGCCCATCTATATCCAAACATATTCAACCATTTGCAAACCTATCCATCATGCATTCTCCCATTGACCATTCCACACATCTATCCCTCCATCCACCCTTTCACTCATCCATCCATTATCCATCCATCCACCCTTTCACCCTATCCATCAGTGCACTCATCCATCCACTCTTCCACCCATCCATTCACTCACACATCCAGCTATTTACCCTGTCACCCATCCAGCCTTCCTTTCACTTACTCATCCATCCACCCAGTCACTCATCCTTCCACCCATTCACATTTTAAAGTCATCCATCCATCTGCCCTTTCTCTCTCCATCAACCCTTTCACTTACCCATCCTTTCTTACATCATCCACCCACCCACCCATCTACTCATCGACTCATGAATCCATCCATTGACCCTATCACTCATCCATCCTTTCACTCAACCATCCATCCTTTCTCTCATCCATCCACCCTTTCACTCTTTCACTCAGCTATCCATTTTTGTCCATCTACCCTCCCTTTCATTCACTCATCCATCCTTACATCCACCATTTCACTCATCCGTCCATCCATTCACCCTTTCATTTATTAATTCATCAATCCATCCATCCTTTTACTCATCCATCCACCCTTTTACCCATCAATCTACCCTTCTACCCATACATCCATCTGTTTACCTTTTCTCGCATCCATCCTTCCACTCACTCATCCATCCATCCATCCTCTCATTACCCATCCTTTCATTCATCCATTCACCCTTTCACTAATCCATCCAGCCATCCACCCACCCATCCCTTGACTTACACACTCATCCACCGTTTCACATAAATTAACAGCTGAGCCTTTGTCTGCAGAGTTGCAGACAGAAGATGCCCATCATGAATTTCACCCTTGCTGTAGTTCCTAAAGCAAGGGTTGGGGTGGGGGTAGGGTTCACTATGCCTCTTCACATAGGCAATCTGAAACCTTGGAAGACATGAGTCATGCATGATGCACAGTGCCAGGCCATGAGGTGACTGTGACATGATGTTGTTTCCAAGGCTTTAATTGAGATGAAAAACCTGGTGGGTCTCTCCAAAGGGGGTATTCGATGTAATTAAGGGTGTGGCTTAAAACACCTAAGCTAAAAATCTGTGCTTACCATAGTGTGCCGCAAGACTGGTATTTTGCCTATTATGTTACTGTATCCCGATATAAAACTCAACAATTAACGTTACACCTACAACAAGCCAGATTTATTGGCTTTTTCAGTGGTTGTTATTTGCATAAAATATTAAAGCAGCAACTATGGCTTCGTTGAATATAATATTGAAAATGCACCCGTTCTGCAATGATGACACTGAAAGAACTCTAGCCCCTTCTTTTTAACTTGTTTCAGCGCCTTCTTTGAATGAACTGGATTCTCAGGTAGCAGTGCTTGCGTTTCTTCCATATGACAGAATGCCCTGCCCTACACCAAAGCTGTAGTAGACACCACATGCAATAGTCCAGACTGCCCCATTGTCATTCTGCATGTGGCAATGAGCCGCAGATAGAATGACAATGGGTGGGGTGGGGCTGCTCTTGAGCACAGAGGAGTGCGAGGCGGCTCCATTAGGGAGCTGAGGCTTTATGCAGGGGAACTGTGCTGTTCCAAGGAATGCCCAAAATTACGGACAAAAGGCATCCATTAAATAGGTACACTCCAGCCCAAACTGCTCCAAGTCAACCCCAGAACTGTTTCTGCCAACTTATGCCTCATCAGTGTGATTTAGCTTGAGTCCTATGCCCAGTGAGCACAGGATTAAAAAGTGGTGGGTGGAATGCATGCATTTCTCTCAGCCACTGGTAATTACGCAGGCCACACCCCAGTTCATAATTATTCTGCCCCCCCCCATGCTACCTTAGATAGGAAACAGCCATATGCAAATCAGCCTTTGACTTGCTCCAAGATGTTCCTCTGGACAGGAACACAAGCAACCTCAGACTGGTTTTGTCTTAATTAGGCATCATCAGTGAAATATAGCATGAGTCCTAAGGTCCAGTGAGCATGGGACGATGTCTGGGCATACCCGTTATACTTGGGGTGCCACACTATGGTAAAAAAAGAGTGATGGGAGGACTGCTTGAACTAATCTCAGCCACTGGCAATTACTCATGGCCACATCCCAGTCCATGATTTTTGCCTTCTGTGCTACTTCAGACAAGACTTAGCCATATGCAAAATAGACTTGGTCACTCTCTAATAGCAACCATCCAGTCCAAACCTGCAGGCCAGGCCAGGTCACTACTGAACAAGAACACAAGCAACCCCACAATGGTTTCAACTAGGCAGCGGACACGTTGGGCTTCAGGGCCAGACTGGCCATAGCGTGCACCTGGCGTTTCCCCGATAGGCCGCTAGGCTGGGGGGCGGTTTTGGGCTCCTGGGGGCCGTTTTTGTTACTGGAGGTCGACAATATCTGCCCCCAGTAACAAAATCGGACGAAACCGGACCTCTCAAACTGCTTGGCTGCACTCCCCCTCACCCCAGGGGCGGGGGAGGGGGGCGGAGGGGGCAGCTGAGCAGTTTGCCAGGGCCGGTTTCTGTTCCCAGTCCGGCCTTGCTGGGCTTATACACAGAAAAATTCACAAGAGAGGAGCAACCACAAAAAGGCCCAGAGTGAAGCATTTCCCTTAGAAACTGGAGGATCAGTCCCCAAAAATGTTGGGACTATGATTCGATCTGACTCCTCTGGATATCTGCAACATTATGTGCCCTAAGTGGCAATAAAAAGTTGCCTAAGAATATTGTCCTTGGAGCAAATGCAAAGAAATTCATTTTATGTTATCTACAACAATGATCAACACAAAGGGAATGATTGTACTGCTAAACAAATGATATTATCACACCAAATCCTAAGCTATTTTATCAAAAAGGCTTTTACAAATTTAGTAAGGACTCTGTAACTCCATAAAGGCACAGACACTCAGCATTCATCTATAGGACATCTTAAAAATAGATTTGTTTCCTAAATTTTGTTTTCATCTCGAAAGTCTTCCAATACAAATATAGCTAAAATTGGTATTCATCAATAATTATTAGAAACTGGGCATTCTTTTTATCACAATATGCCAGCGTTTCAGTCTCTTTCTTGTTAGATGACCAAGAGAGCAATATCCGGCTATGCTGTTAGACGGTAATCAATTTCCATGGCATAGGCAAGTCAGAAGGAGGGCAGCAAACATTACAGAGTGCTGCATGCCACATTATTTTGAATGCATTGGCAAGTACAATTTTGACTAAATCGATTATTTAGAAGGTCTGACATAACCGTGGACTCTGTAGGTGATTTATTTAGGAGTAAGGCCTTTGAGCTACATGATATTATGAGCCATTGTAAGGATACAGCAATAAAATCCATTGTGGGATTTTGAAGATACAGTCGGTCGCAGCAAACAGAGTGAGCTCCTTGTACCAGGTTGTCAGTAGAGCAGTGAGATAAGAATATACATTAACACTTACTTTGCAACGATTCAATCTACATTTATTAGCATTGCTGGAAAGTGATTGCAAGGCTTCTTCCCCAGGATTTGTTCATTTGAGGGAGCCACCATCAATATTGAAGGTGAAGTTGCATGCTCTCTCCACTTACCCAGGGCGCTAGAGACAGATATAGCTGTGTGCTAGATTTAGATAAGACTTCCTTAGCTCTCCAGGGGTTGCTATGGTCGAGCACTCAAGGCTGATTCACAGGAGGTAGTGAGACGGATGGAATTAGATGTGATATGCGACAAAAGTTATCACAACAAGAATGTTCTGGAGGTGTGACCTTAAACAGTTGTTGCATAGAAAGGTATAACAAACAAGCAGCTGTGGCTCGTCTTCCTTTCAATGGACCCGTGTTTCTCCAGAGGCAGGCCTTATCATCCCTTGGAAGTGCTAATATCATAGTCTATCCAAGGTATTGTGGTTTTATGTCTTTGGAAAATAACAACATAGTTTACAACTACAACACCTGAATGTACAAATCTTTCACAGCAGTTTCTTAACTTTATGTATGGAGTTTCAAGGCAATTGAGTGGGTTCTGCTACCACTATAGTGTTTTGGGCCAAAAGCCCATCATTGGCTACAAAAAAAATGACATTAAATAATTAAAGCTCTTTCTGTGGACCTTGTGGCTGACTTTTTCTGTGTCAACATTTTCTTTGGTTTCTCGCTTGGCTCAAGGTTTAATGTTGGTGGTTACTAAGTGGTCAACAAGACAAATGAATTGAACCTAACCAGTTGTGTACACGCTTTTCTGGTGGCCTGAGCTATTGGCACCACACTGTCAGGGATAACAGAAGACAATAATCTAGAACTAGCTTGCCTAAAATTAGGGCCACAGGGAAGAATTACAAATGGCTATATCTTGGGTCTACCAGTTGGGGTTGGAAAATTAGTCCCTTGGCTAGTCCTTACTTGCCGGGAATATATTTTTGATAGGAGATGATGGTGTCAACAACTTATCAATTATGTGATTCTTTAAAGAGGACAACAGATGTTATTGGTCCAAAACTGGAATACCAGTTGTTGCGTGCATTCCCTGCACTCTTTTTGACCTGCCATAGGGCTGCCTCTCCACTACAGCTTCCACAGGATTTCACTCAGACATCTGTCTCAGTGTGTGCACTAGATCAGGCTGGTGGGTCTTTGACCTGCCAGCTAAACTCCTCCTTGCCCTGAGGTATACAAGCTCTTGGCACATAGGGAAGAACCCAAACCAGACAGCTCATAATCAACTCCAAGACTGCATCCCCTGGCTCAGGGGGCTGATGTTAGCTGCATACATAGGGTGACCCTTCTCTGGGAAAGCACAACATCCCAAGCATTCCCCCATTTGTGGGTGTCAGCAACATATATGCATTGCACAAACTCATTAAACACACTTGCACGAAAGAACATGTCTATTATGAGAACTACCCTCTGTTTCACAGCGGAGCCTAGGTAGGCTCTCCCACCCCAGCAGAACGGTTAGAGGCCAAGCTGTCAGGAATCAAGGCATCACCCCATATGCAGACCAGGAAATTAGGCTCTTATGGATGAATGAATATTGGGCAGGGAGAGTCTCAAACTCCGTCTGAAAGCGCTGCTTGAACTTGGCACCTTAGTGGTATGTGGGATCAGAAGCCATCAGGTGAAAACATGTGGGTGAGGCCTGTCACAAGCTAGTCTGCATCTGCAGCACCCAGAGCCTCTGTTTACCCTGGCTGCCCCATCGGTGGTGCTTTCAATGAACGATGCATGGGCTCTGGCTCTCTGTCAGCTGTTCGGAGACGGTGCCCTGTGGATCAACTCGGCGCGTGCATCGTGTAACTGACTTTGTTGTCACTAGGGTAGGTGACACGCTGTTTTTTCCTTCTCTAACAGTATATATTTTCTTTCCATATTGGTTGCTTCGCCAGGAGGATTCGTTCTGTTTACAATCATAAAACGCATTGGCGTTTCTTGCGCGAGTTCCACCGTGTCCTTCTCCTGTGGATTTGCCTTCTTTCTTTCTGGTTTTGCTTTCCAATCCGTCTTCGGAGAGTGAGAAGGGAGCCCAGAAACGAGCTGATTGCACCTTCTAATGCTCTGTGGTGTCAAGGACAGATGGGGAGCCGGCGGGAATCGATACATGTCAAGGCACAGATGGCCCGGCCAGCAGACTGCAGCCCGATGCCCAACCCGGGGAGCACAAATTGGTAATCCCTTCATTATAGGCAATAGCTGCTGCCAGCGGAGGGGGAGCGGGCGGGGCCGCGGACAGCGCCAGGGCGCGCGGGGGAGAGGCGGGGCCATTCAATGGCCACGCGCTTGGAGGGCCGCACAGGAGCAGAGAAGGGGTGAAGAGGGAAGAGGCGAGGAGGCCCGTCTGTGGAGAGAGTTATGAGGAAGAGACTGCGGCGAGGGGAGAAAGAGAGCCTTATGCAGTGCTTTAAAAAGCACGGTACTGTCCGGTACTGAGGAGTACCGTCACTTTTTTATTTTGAGAGGGAGAGTACCTGCACTTCTCAAAAGAAACGTAATACGTTTAATTAGAGAGTACCGGCACTTCTAACAAGCATTTACAATGCAATGGTTTCGCCTATGGAAAAGTTAGCGCTATTGGCATTGTAAATGACAACATGTGTATTTATGTGTGGGTTTTGAAAACAGATAAATAAATGGCATTGTCATTTACATTGCCATTAGCTTAATCTCTCGCAAATGTGAGACCTATGGTACCCTACGGACAAGTCAAGTCAAGTCAAGTCATAAAATTTGTATAGCGCACTACATACCCAGAGGGTTTCAAGGCGCTTAGGAAGGGGAGGAGGATTATTTGTCAAATATCCACGTTTTAAGCTGCTTTCTGAACGCTAGGTGATTCTGGGTGAGGCGAAGGTAAGCGGGGAGTGAGTTCCATGTTTTGGCAGCCAGGTATGAAAAGGATCTGCCTCCCATGGTGGTCTTGTTGATGCGAGGTACAGTGGCGAAGGCTTGGCTGGAAGAGCGAAGTTGGCGGGAGGGGGTGTAGAAGGACAGTCGAGAGTTGAGGCAATCTGGTCCGATGTCGTAGAGTGATTTGTGTGCGTGGGTAAGCAGTCGGAAAGTGATCCTCTTATTGACGGGTAGCCAGTGGAGGTCTTTAAGGTGACCAGAGATGTGTTCGTTGCGTGGGATGTCTAATATGAGCCTGGCTGAGGCGTTTTGGATTCGTTGTAGTTTCTTCTGGAGTTTAGCGGTGGTACCTGCGTAGAGGGTGTTTCCGTAGTCCAGTCGGCTCGTGACTAGAGCGTGGGTGACTGTTTTCCTTGTTTCGGAGGGGATCCAGCGAAATGTTTTTCTGAGCATGCGAAGAATGTTAAAGCAGGAAGAGGATACGGCGCTGACTTGTCTGTTCATTGAGAGTGAAGAATCCAGGATGACGCCGAGGTTCCGTGCGTGGTCTGTCGGGATGGGTGCTTTTCCGAGGGCTTCCGGCCACCAGGAGTCGTCCCATGCAGAGGGGGATGTACCTAAGATGAGGACTTCTGTTTTGTCTGAGTTCAGTTTCAGACGGCTTTGTTTCATCCATTCGGCGACTTCTTTCATTCCTTCGTGTAGGTTAGTTTTGGCGGTGCTGGGGTCCTTGGTGAGAGAAAGGATCAGTTGAGTGTCATCCGCGTAAGAGATGATGTTGAGGTTGTGTTGGCGGGCGATGGCCGCGAGGGGGCTCATGTATACGTTGAAGAGGGTGGGACTGAGTGAGGATCCTTGAGGTACGCCGCAGATGATTTCAGAGGCCTCGGACTTGAATGGTGGGAGGCGGACTCTCTGGGTTCTTCCGGTGAGGAACGAGGTGATCCATTCCAGTGCTTTTCCTTGGATTCCGATGTTTCTGAGGCGTTGTAAAAGGGTGCTGTGGCAGACTGTGTCGAAGGCTGCAGAGAGGTCGAGGAGGATGAGGGCGACTGTGTCTCCATTGTCCAGTAGAGTTCGAATGTCGTCTGTTGCTGCGATGAGGGCGGTCTCAGTGCTGTGTTTGGCTCGGAAGCCAGATTGTGAGGGGTCGAGTGATTTGTTGGCTTCGAGGAAGGCGGCGAGCTGGTTGTTGACAGCTTTCTCGATGACTTTGGCCGGGAATGGAAGAAGCGAGATGGGGCGGTAGTTTTTGAGTTCGGTGGGGTCTGCTGTTGGTTTTTTCAGAAGGGCGGTGAGTTCAGCGTGTTTCCAGTCTTCTGGGAAGGTAGCGGAGTTGAAGGAGCAGTTGATGACGTCTCGGAGGTGCGGAGCTATGACGGAGTCTGCTTTGTTGAAGATGTGGTGAGGGCGTGGGTCTGTGGGGGATCCAGAGTGGATGGAATTCATCAGGCGGATGGTGTCCTCAGTGGAGATTGGGTTCCAGGCGTTAAGGGTGTTTACGGGGGGAAGATGGTCAGCAGATGGTAGGGTGGGTTGGCTTCCGGGTTGGTTGTCAAAGCTGTTGTGGATGTCAGCAATCTTGTTGTGGAAAAAAGAGGCTAGGGAGTCGCAGAGGGTTTGAGAGGGGGTGATGTCGTTGGAGTTGGCCGAGGGGTTGGAAAATTCCTTGACGATGTTGAAAAATTCCTTGCTGTTGTGGGCGTTGTTGTCAAGTCGATCCTTGAGTACCACACACACCCAGAGCCAGCCACACCCAGAGCCAGCCACACCCAGAGCCAGCCACACACACACACACACACACACACCCAGAACCACCCACCCACCCAGAGCCACACACACACCCACCCAGAGCCACACACACACACACCCAGAGCCACACACACCCACCCAGAGCCACACAGTCTTTAGCGCTTGGACGCCCATTGGGCAGCAATCGCGCTCTACAAATCACAATACACATACACATACAATACACACACACACACTCAGGAGAGCAAGCACAGCGAGGGGGCAGGAGAGCAAGCACAGCGAGGGGGCACGGAAGCAAGCGCAGCGAGGGGGCAGGAGAGCAAGCACAGCGAGGGGGCAGGGAAGCAAGCACAGCCTGGGGGCAGGGAAGCAAGCACAGCCAGGCGCAGGGAAGCAAGCACAGCCATGTTTCCAGTGCATGGCTATTCTGAACAAACCATTGGTTTCCAGCCTGCCACTCAAACGAAAACAACTCCCAGAATACCTTAAATAGCTAAATGAAACCTCAGAAATAGAAACATTATGTCCTGACTACACGAGAGAGGCTGCAATTGTAACTGCGAGGGACAAATACCACTGAACTGGGAAGAAGACGGCGTACAACTATAGTGGAGGAATAACAACCTCGTACACTACTGCATACCACTGTGCTTTGGATCCAGGAACACCACAGGCCCAGGTGTGGACGCTACATCAGAAATGCCACAGCACAGAAAGAACAACATTACCTAATGTACTTGTGTAATGTAGTTGGTGCTCATGTCAGATGATACACCACCATCTCTTGAAACTGCAGTACCTTAGTCTGCAGTCTCCCAAATGCCAGGTTTGGGCTCAGTGTGAATTGCATGTGTATTTTAGACCTATGCATCGCCACACATTTCCAGTGTTTTCTAATTACTCAGCAGCTGTATTGTTTTAGTTCGAATCTTTGTGCAAAGGAACATAGAAGTCAGGAGCTGTTTTGGTTGTTTAGTTAAAATTAACAAAACGATCTATAAACGGTGAACGGTATAGTGGGAAGGATAAAAGCCTAAAACATAGTCACACAGTGACGCAAAACTCTTTGTTAATTCATAGACATTTCTGACCTATGTCTGCATAAATTATTCATGATGTAGATAAAAGAGCGTGGAATTTGCGGGCATAACCGGCCTGCATTTTTACTCCGGGAAAAACGTTGGTGTATAACTCATTGCTCCGACAACACCTGCGTGTGGTAGTAAGCAGTTTTAGGAGGCGCCTTATTTATCTCTGCAAAGCAAGTCACATCATGGGATACTAGGACGTTCATTTAAAGGCATGTGGTGGCAGCTGCATCACAACGGTACTTAATGTGAAAGCCCCATAAGGACGTGACAAACGAGACATGCATGCTCGCCTAAATGGGCGGACAGAAAGCAGATATGCACCTGCAAGAATTTCATATTCAGCACGCCACAAAATGTAGGCTGTCAGAAAGGATCTACTTTTAATCAAAGAGTGATTAGCATGCATCTTACTTTCCTAAATACAAGCACAAAATTCTTATGTCAAGAGAGCAGTTGCAGCCATAACCTGGTCTGTGTGCCACCAACAGGCACAGGCCACTCTAGCACGACTGGTGCCACGACAGATGGCTCATGCACACACTGTTAATGGCACTGTGCCCGGCTCAACTTTAAGGGGTGACCGGGGGCTTTAATACAGGGGTCCAGGGTCACTGGGGCTTTGTGGCAATATGTGCACCCTATGCCAGTAATATTAAATTCCTAGGGCACCTTCTAAACACACACTGGTGCCCCCCAGACTAACACACGCTGGTACCCCCGACAACCCCCTCTTCATAAACTCACCCGACACCTAGCCACCCTGCCTTATCCACATGCCTCGCACAAAATGGGACTCACATGTGTAACTACTTGCCACTCAGGTCGGAGCCCATCCAAGACCCACCACCTCTTACCCTGCCCCCCTCAAGCAGCACATGGTACAACCCGGGGCTGGTCTCTTACCATCGCGCGGGACGGCGACCCATGGCGGCTGCTGCTGGTCACCTGCGGAGTAAGAGGGAGAACGATTAGCAGAGAGCGTGAGGGGTCTGGGCGGTGCACAGATGATGAGGCAGGGGAAGGAACCCCGACGAGGCCGGGCCAGCTCAGCTCAGCCGCCGCCATTTCACTCACTTCGCCGAGCGGAAAGAGAGAGGTCCCGCGCAGGCGCACTGCATTTAAGTCTGGGCCTGTCCCACTGGCATTCACTTCCGGCGTGGCGGACATGTTTGAAACATTGCAGTTAGAAACAAGGGAAGAGACGTGGGCGTGAATCAAACGGCCATCTTTTCACGGGCAATTTCTCCTATAATCAATGTAAAGCGTGACTCTGCACCTTAAAAACAGACTGCGGGAGTCTTTTACACCTGACACAGGAGCGGCGTCCATGTTGGAACGGGAACCTTCCGTTTAAAGCAGGTCTGCCTGCAAACACTTTCCATGGACTATTACGTCTTTAAGATTTACCATGTAAAGACGTGGCTGTCTCACTTAGAAAGACGGTCGGGTCTGCATTTAAACTAGAAGAACAAGTCCTAAAACAAGACACGGATTGAGGGCTGAGATACGGCTAGAGGTGCCCCGTGTGCCAGCGGGAACGGACCCACGGACAGCGGGAGTCACGAGGGGGTTGAACAGAGACATGGACAGCGGGAGGGGGGGACGGACAGCGGGATACAACCATGCGGGACCAGGACGATGGAACCAATGATGAAAAACAGCCATGAAAAAAAAAAAGTACACGCCCACAGTGGACACGTCATCATGACTTTGCAAAAAGCCTAAAATTCTCGGGCACGCCCCCGAATCTGCTCCGGCTATGATGGACAGATCTCTGTTCCAATGGCTAGCCTCCATTTATGGAGCTAGCCAATGGAACAGAGAGGCGGCGACCAAGCCACATACTGTTCTCATTAGATTTCGCCTGCGCCGAAAATCTGCGCGGTGCGCAGCTTTCGACAGGCGAAACCTAAAAAACGAGCAGCTGCACTGGTACAGAGTACCTGCACTTCTATTTTTCCACTTCAAGCACTGGTTATCAGTCAAGGAGACCATGAAACAATGAGGCTTCGGCAGGAAAAGAATGAAGGCAAAGAAAGAGAGAGCAGGGAGAGGAATGAAGAGCGGGCGTGGCAAAGGAAGAGGGGATTCTGGGGAGAAGTAAGAGGGAAGGGAGGGCGGGCCAGGAGACCGAGTATGAGATGAAACAGATGAGAGAGCGGGGAACAGGGCCGGACTGGGAACCAAAACCGGCCCTGGCAAAGTGCTTGGCCGACCGAGCTCTTTGCCGGGGCCGGTTTTCGGTCGATTTTGTTACAGGGCCGATTTTGCAGCTATGATGCAAAAACGGCCCTGTAACAAAAAGGGCCCCCAGGGGCCCATAACCGGCCTCCACCCATGCGGCGCACCGGGGGATTGCCCAGTGCCCGCTACGGCCAGTCCGGCCCTGGCGGGAAAGGAATAAGAGGGCAAGTGAGGATGACAGGTGAGTACACGTGAGAAGGACTGGGAAAGAAGGAGAGGATACCAGAGGGCAAAAAAGAAGGGAGGGATAGTGGCGCAGCAAGGCGAGGGCAGGGGTGCGAACCGTCCCGGGCGGCACAAGTTTATGGAGCAGTGGCCTCCAAAACCCCTCCCCCCCGCATTTTCCTGCGGCCGTCGCAGGGCGTCAAAGGCAGGCATTGCCAGCACACCCCACCCCCAGTCTTACATTCGGCCTCCGCAGGCGGCAAATGCAATGGCCGCCATGGGCGAGGGACAGAGTACAAGCTTCTGCTCCAGGGAGCGTGCCAGGCTTTCGCAGCAGAGGTGAAAAGCATACCAGAGGACAGTATGGTTGGCAGCAACAAGTGAATATGATGGGACATAAATACTCGCGATGATCTGCAGAGACCATGAAAAGCGAGAGAGATGCAGTTCTTCCCACAAGGGCGTGGAGAAGGTGGTTCTACCCAAAGAGATTGGATTTCCCCACTTTTAAATATTGCAAAATTTTATATTTTAGAGCACAATTTGCACATAAATTGGCTTAAAAGCAGCAAGACCTCAAGGAGCATACACAACATATTCTAATACTGTTATAGTGTGCAAAACACCCTTGTACCTTGCGATTCTCATTAAGGGTTGTGAGGGTTTATCCTCCCAAATAAAAGTTTGAAGGAACGAGGCAAATTCTCAACACTGTTTCCTCAAGAAATTGCTAAAAAGCCATAGGCATTACTGGCAGTGACCCAATTCTGGGCAAGCTATTTCATATAGCCTACAGTCGTGGCTGGTTCAGCGAATCGGCGGTGCGGGTGGGGGGGGGGGGTAAGGGGGTACAAAATATTTTTAAAAATCACTTACTTATCGGCCAGCCGAGTGGCCGGCTGCTGCCGCTCTTCAGTCCTCTTCCTGGCTTCTGCTGGAACCGGAAGCAGGATAGGCTGCCCAAAGCCAATCATAACACTGCAATGCAGCGTTGTGATTGGTAAGCACCCAGGCTCCCCTAGGCCAATCACAATGCTGCAATGCAGCGTTGTGATTAGTCTGAGTACAGTCGTTCGGCGATGGGGACTGGAAGCCTGGACATGTTCTCCACCCTGGCTAATGTAGCCTGGGTGGAGAACATGCTAAGTGTGCATGAATGTTTGGCTGGCCCCAGAGGGCCTGACAAACATTTATGCACACTTATGAGGGTGTCGCCACTCCTCCCCTCTGAGCAGCCCAGCTCCGCCCCACAAAAGTGCCCCAGCACAGAAAAATAAAATGATAATAACATTGCTTTATTATCGTTTTATTTTTCCTTTTTTTGCCATGCTGGGAGGCAGTGAGGTGACGCTCCTCTGCCTTAGCAGAGAAGCCACCCCTGATGGCCTATATTTTTTCCAATTTATATGTTATATTTTTTTTACTTGTTCATTCACTTCATTTTCTGCCATTTCAAGTAAATGGACAGTTAAGTAACAGAATACAAGGGACGAGAGAAAATGTTGTCAATCTTAGGCCAAGAGGGCACTGGTAGGCATATCGTAACGGAGTAAGCAGCAGTGTTTGTAATTTTATCATACATAAATAAAAGAATACAATTTGCCAAAATGAATGGGGGCGGACTCGGAGGAGCAATACAACAAACCCATCAATAATGGCGACTCTAAACTACTGGTGTGGTGGAGGAGCTGTCTCTGCTACACTGCTGGCAGTCGAGTCACTAAACTTTGAGCAGTCCACACAACCCTAATCCCTGGAGCCACAGTGAAGCGATCATAGAATACTCGAAATAGTTAAACCAAGAATAACTGAGCTGCACCCCATCATGCCAAGGATACTTGCACCATGCCAACAGCAAAAGCGGCTACCATTGTTCTAAAAGTAGGTCCCATCTTGTCAGAGGTTGCTCCTATATGGGCGGGTTCATCAGATATCATCGGTGGAGATGCCAAAGACCAGTGGCGTCTTTCATGGAATAGTACAGGTGGGATGGGGTAGAAAAAAAGAATAATTCACCTACCTGCCGGCAGCCGCCTCTCCTCTGTCCCCTTCGGTCGATGCACGGAAGCACACAGGCCAGACTCCCCTATTGTTCTGGTTCGCTGCTAAGACAGAGTCTGGGAGCCTGGGACTGTTCTCTACCAGGCTGTGCAACACAGTCAAGAAATTCTAAGTGTGCATGTCTGTTTGGCTGGCACAAGACAGCCGGCCAAACTGTCATGAACACCTAGAGAGTGCCCACCAC
Organism: Lissotriton vulgaris; assembly: GCF_964263255.1. Lineage (NCBI taxonomy): Eukaryota > Metazoa > Chordata > Amphibia > Caudata > Salamandridae > Lissotriton > Lissotriton vulgaris. The sequence goes on from NC_141695.1 coordinate 849,489,504, forward strand.
TCCTCCCTCTGCTCTGAACAGCCCAGCCCCACCCCTTACACACCTAAAATCAAAACAAACTGAGCCAGTACAGAAAAAGAAAATCATAAAATTGTGTTCTAATTTTATTTTCCCTTTTTGCACTGCTCAGAGAGCAGTGAGGCGGTGCTCCTCTGCCTTAACAGAGGAGCCGCCACAGCCAAAGAGTGACACTGCAAGCTAGAGGAACACACCAAACCACACACACACACACAGTCTCTCTCTCTCTCTCCCTCTCCCCCCTCCTGAATAAACAATACGTTTCACACACAAAGACAAAATCTGGCTCACATTCATACTCAAAGCACACCCAACCACTCATAGCAAGGGAGACAGATTTTGTGATTGATTCTACTAGACAGGGCATTCACTGTCTGTTGTGACCACCTATTGCTTACCACTGGTTGGCTTTCTTTGTCACTCTAATCTGCTTGCTCCTTATTGGTCTCCTAGCATGTCAATCTTGTGTTTGTCCCTCCCTTGGGGCATCACCTCTTTACAATGTTCTTGATTGGCTGTCATTGCTGCTTCTACTGCTTGCTTTTAATGCACTACTTTGTTCTTTTATCTAAAGCACTCCATTAGAGTGTATGAGTTTTCGAACCCCCTACCTTCATGTTGCTTTCCTCCAACATGTGTGTTGCTCTAGCTCTTGTCCTCCCCTCTCTTGCCTTTACATTACCTCCAGCCCTTCCCTGTTGCTCTTGCGTACCCTCCTGTGTTGCATCTGCATTCTCCCCAATACTGTCCTGTGTTTCTTTGCCATTCATAGCCACCTTCCCCGGTGTTGCCTCTACTACCCTGACCACCTGCGGGGGAAAAAACACCTTTGAATCTCTCTCTCTCTCTCTCTCTCTCTCTCTCTCTCTCTCTCTCTCCCCTCTCTCTCTCTCTCTCTCTCTCACCCTCTCTCTCTCCTCTCTTCTCCCCCTCTCTCTCTCTCTCCTCTCTTCTCCCTCTCTCCCTCTCTCTCTCTCTTCTCCCCCTCTCTCTCTCTTCTGCCTCTCTTCTCTCTCTCTCTCTTCCCTCTCTTCTCTCTCTCTCTCTTCTCCCTCTCTTCTCCCTCTCCTTGACTGTACAGGCCTCTCACAAACACATAGCTGTGGCTCCTTGTCTCGTGTGTCATGCCTCGCCTTAACTGTAAACGGTGACCAAGGCTGTCAGTAACTGAGAGTCAAGTCCATTTTATCCCTTTCGGTGGTCTCTAACCAGGAGGTGCCAGTCCCTTTGGGCATCTAGCAGGACCAGATACATTTGGTTGACAAACATCAAAAACGTCAGCTGCAACACTGAGGTGCCACATCCTCCAGGTGTCCTGGGAGACCTGAATTTAGGGATTGTGAACATTAGGGGGAAAAAGACACAGAGCTCCTGCCCACTTGAATTCAAGGGACACGGTATGCAGAAATCGAATAATATCCCAAATAAATTATTTCCATATCTGTTGCCTTACATAACAAAATAGTGAGGTTGTGGAAGTAAGAAAGGTTAAAAGAATGATACATTCAGCTGGGAGTGTGGCACTCTTCATAAACCAACAGAATCCATGCTTTTGCAACCACTAAATTCTCTTGCAAACTCCCATTATATAGAGCTTAATCATTGACATCTCTGAAGCTTTCCCTGATGTTGAAAAATTCATGGGATAAGATTAGCTCCTAAGATAACAATGTGCCAGTCCCTTATATGAACACACCTGATGGAAGGGATTGTGAATACCACCATAGATTAATATTACCCCATTTGGATGACATCAGCCCACTTATTTATGTGGGTGTGATAGCGCAGGTCTTTGTGTGAAAGCTGTTAGTGCTAGAAACGTCTGGTTTTCTCTGTGGCGCCTAATTGTAACAGTACTAGTGAGCTCAGGTGTATTTTGAATGAGGAATTCTATTTTGAAAGTTGATACCACTATCTGGGCATCAATGTTCATTCACTTTAGTGACATATATAAGACACTATTTCTGACATCAATCTTCAGACCATGAAATCCTCTCTGACCATTATGGGACTGGTATCTACATATCCTAGGTCAGTAGGGAGAACTGTTACGTGTTCTTGTGAAATTGCTTTCTGCTCTTTCCAAGCCAAACTCATCTCTCTCGAGTGTTTCAGGTCCTTTAAAGATTTTGGACTTTCAGAATTCAGAGTAATAACTTATTATGCTTCCATTATCCCGGTTTTGGGATCACAGCCAATGGAAACTCTTCTGCCCCATCAGCTGCAATACTTAACCCGTCACTATGTGTCCAGGTCAGTGGCCATTTTTATTCTGTTTTAGCAGTGACATAAACAAAGCAATCAGGTTCTCTTAATTCAAGTCCCATTGGTGCTCTTACATCACTTGCTTGATAGCCAGAGACATCACTATGGCTGCAAGGTGTCTTTCTAATGGCGATGGGGCAAACAAGACAAGTGAGTCGGGTAAGTTCTGTGGGAGGGTTAGCTCTCCATACAGTGGATTAGGACAGAATGGGGCAGTTCTTTCCATAGTCTGCGAAGGAGAGGCAACTGGACATTGGTCGGCAGTTTTGTTGGTAAGATCGTCCGAAAAATATCTTCTGTAGAAGCAAGTGCTGAAACGTTTTTATTGTGTTTCCATTGCTCTGTGGTTAGTAGCATATTCAACTCACAGAGATAACACTAGTCTTCTAAACGTTACTGTATTCGTACACTGTCTGGAAAATGTAGAAATGCACTTTTCCATGTCGCCTTCCTTTATTTAAATCCCTGGCAAAGCAGAAACGTTTGAGAAGGCAACAACAGCATTTGAATCTAGGGATAACGTGGGACTGGCTTATTTAAAATAAGAGCTGATTCAAGTAAAAGGTGATTAAAGAGCTGATTCAAGTACATTTTTCTTACCTTAATATTAATTATATATCCTTTTTACAACTTTGTTTTCACTTTACCCATTCGTTAATCCAATTCATGTATTCTTGTTGGAGTTAATTTGTAATGTAATGACCTGTGATTAATTTTATATATTGTATACTGACACCTTTATTCTCTTAATAAAACGTTCTCTGAACTTAAAAGTAAAAGGTGAGAAGTATGTTAATGGAATATAAATTTCATGACATTACGTTTTATATTGTCGTGATCAATTTTCATATAATTTCTTGATAGTAAAAAATATATGCACCAGTTACATCAATAGCCTGTAGGACGGACTCTGGGATTTAGTTAACTAAAGGGTGACAACATTAAAGACCAGGCAGTAAAATGATACAGCCATGCTATTGGATAACAATGCACATAAAGATATAGTCAAGGCGACGGGGTGACTTTAAATATGTATCTGGTTGTTCTGTGTGCACGTGTAAGAACCCCTATCATTCCTCCAGCTTGTGTTAGGATGTAAGCCACTGACCTGCAAAACAGGTGACCTTTTCTTGCTGTTTTCCAATCTTCCCTGTGTTTTTACCACACTGTCTTCTCAGGAATCAGCAAAGCCACTCAATGTACTCCGTGTTTTTTGAGATTGGTGCACCACATCTCTAGGCTCAAATGGTCTAGAAGTCCAGCCAAAGTGTACAACTGTACCACCACCCACACCACAGGCTCTGTGCTGCTCCATCCTAAGACTGACGAGAGATTGACAATTGCCACGAAGTTATACTGAGTGCTGTGTTTTCTGAGATTTACTGAACTCACACATCAAGGCTGGCCTTATTGATGGACTTTTTCTCCGACCTCCTCATTGAACATCAATCCACACAGCGATCTCCCATTATCACTACAATGCTGGACATTTAGAACTCTGCAACTGAATTGAGCCATGGCTGATTCATTAGTTTGTTTTCACCTCATAAAACAAGCTTTACCCTTTATCTTGAGGAATATTCCTTTTGAGTTAACACAGTCAGTGCCATTTAAAACAATATTTGGGGCTCCATGCAAAAATTAATTTAGCGGCCCTGGGCCGGATGTATTAACTCATTTTCTTGTCTCAAACCATACGGTTCCGTAAGTGGCAGGGTTTGCGACAAGGAAATGCTGGTTACGAAAGTGCTAAACCCATTTATCAATTTTGCTAAACCCATTTATCAATTTGGTAACAAGTTACTGAATCACTAAATGTGTTTAGAAAATGAGAAAGACTCACTATTTGGAAGGGGTTTGTTTAGGGCATCTCTTCCAAACAGTGATTCCTTATAATATGTATTAATGTTTTCCAACTTAAATGCAATCGCAACACATTAATGTTATGTAAATGCAGCCAGAAGCTGCACCTGTGTTGTAAAAAAGGATTTTCTGACGGCCGGACAATCCCATCATACTCCACGAAAGATCACCAATCCTGTCAATTCCCATTCACAGCCAGTTCCACGTCCACTTTGGCTCCCTCTACATCCTCCTCCTGAAGTTCTGATCAAAGCCCCCTTCACTGCCTTCTGGACAACTCTTGTGACAGCTACAATTCACTCCACAACCTCCTCCGTTTATGCTCCCCAACTGCAGCTCAGTCAACAGCCACCCGCAGCATTCTTTATAGTGCCCTTCCTTCATCACCCTCTCCACACCACTCTCCGCCACCCTCCCAAAGGCCTTCCAGTACTGTCCGTCTTAGTGCCATCCACAGTCTACTCTCGCATCGGCCTTCACAGGCCCCCAGAGCCATGGACGTCAATCAAGGATGTCCATGGGTGGCTGCTATGTAATCCCATGTTGTCCATGGGAGCTGGGCGTTCTCCTAGGTATCTCTGGTCGCGGGTAATTATGACAGTGCCAGTTAAATTTAAAAAAGTATCAGTGCTCTAAGAGCCACCCTGGAACCACTGGCTCTTCTCTCCAGGCACCTATAGGACGCAGTGTCTACACCCATTATTATTACTCTCCTGCTGTGTCCTTGTTTATCAACTTGTTGGCTTTTTCCTGATTTACACCTTTGTACTGTTAGCATATGTTTGAAGTTTGTGATACCAGTGTCTTCTTGCCCAACTATTTGTAAAGCGCTCTGATATCCTCTGGGGACAAGTTTGCGCTATATAAAACTTTATAAATAAATAAAATAAATGTTTATTTACTTTTTTGCATTCTCCATTTCGAGCTTCTGTTTGAACCCATCATCAGCAGGTAGGCGGCTGTTGAGGGGCAAAGGGCAATACAAGGGTTTAAGCCAGTGATGCCATCGGGTGTGAAATGTCTGTAAGGTCACTTTTGCTACCCTAGCATTTATCCGTGCCTTTACAGTCTCATCACACTCTGCTGTGCCACGCGCCACGCACAACCCACCGGGCGCGAGGCCCGGCCCACTACCCCCGCCCTGCCAGTAATGACTCATTCCCCGGGCATCACGTGCGCTCATCCACGCCGAGCTCGCGCGAGCGGGGCCAGTGTCATTTGCAAGTCGCAGATTGCATTAGATGATACAAATGACTCATTTGTGAACCCGACCGGTGACCTGTTGGCAGGGCCATCGGTGACCTCGGTAATATTAAAGAAAGGTTCGTTCACCTTGCTATTGTCTCCAAATGCCAAAATAGCCCAATTAAAAACCTTGACATGGAACCATAGGAACAGATGTGAATCCTAAAGGGTATTAATTATTTTCAGTGGCAGCTGGCTGTGGAAGGGAGGCCACAGGAGACTTTGGAAAGCTATTAAGCCTGTGCCTGTCTCACATGCTGCAGGTCTGGGGTCTGAATTCAAATGAAGGGGGCTGCATGTCACTGGAGGGAGCGGTGCTAAGTCTGTTGTCTCCGTGTGTGCCAGGGGTGACTGGAGGGGGCGGGGCCGCTGTGTTTAGCGCGTTCTTTCCGCGCATGACGTGCGCTCGCGCGCGCGCCCTTGATGAATGCGTGGAGTGCGTTGTGTCCGTGAAGACCTACGTTTGCGGCTATTTTTGTGCCTTGCTTGGTGTGTATTATTGTTGATTATTGTGTCACGTGCTAAGAAAGGGCGGGAGGGGCTGTGCTCTGTGTGCCTCACCATGCACCAGGAGTAGTGATTGGGGTCGTGTGCTGAGTGATGCCCTCATTCTCAGACCCCTCTAGGAAGTTAGTTCATCATTGTAAATTTGTAATATTTTCTTGTTCATTCCCCACCCTTGATTGCTGTGTTTGATATTGTGTTGGTTTTACCCTACCTCTTCTAGTCTCCTGTTTATTTTTGTAACGTTTTATTTTGTACCATTTCTCTCATGTAACTGGTTCTATTGTACAGCGCTCTGACACCTTCGGGTAAAGTCCGCGCTATATCAAAATGCATTAAATAAATAAAAATTGCCACAGTGTGCAATGGGCGACTGGCGTGAGCTGTGCAGTGTATCATCTCGCTGGGTACCACAAGTGTCCGCAATAGCAGGTGTGTTGTCTCAGTGTGTCATGGGTGACTGCAGGAGTAATTCTCTGTTGATGAAGCTGAACTGTTGGTGTTTGAGTAAAGGGGGTGGTATTGGTGCTGAACTGTTGATGTCTGAGGAAAGGGGGTGGTATTGGTGCTGAACTGTTGATGTTTGAGGAAGGGGGGTGGTATTGGTGCTGAACTTGTGGTGTTTGAGCCTGAGTGGAGGGGGTGGTGACAATTGGTGAGAATTGGTTCCACAGGAGACTAAGTAGACCTGCTAAGTGCGTGCCATGCTTGACAAAGGGTGCAATGTTGCAGTTAGTCAATCGGATGGAACTCCCAAGCATGTATATTTTTAACAAGCTTTTGAATTGTATAAGGGGACTTCACGTGTGCTTCTTTCTACGTATTTTATACCTGGTCATGGTATACCTGCATTTTTCTAGAAGAGTTTACAGTACATGTCAGTTTGGCTTTTATAACTGTCACAATGAATCTATCCTTTGTGTATCAGTTTTGTAAGTGTAACTTGTATTTAAACGGTTTGTGAATTCTCGATGGGCATTCAGTATTCGTGCATCTCTTTGTGTGTTGGCATATTGCCTTCTCTTTGTATGTAAGTATGTATATATGTGACTAAGTATGATACAATTGACAACTTTCCGTTAATTCGCTGGAATTACGAATTGTCAGTGTTTGCGTTTAACCTCTTCGCCGCTAATGACAAGGGTAACTCGTCATGGACTTTCCATTGATTTCAATGGAAATTATATGTAAAAGAAGAGTAATGCCTTAGCAGCCAAGTGGTTAAAGAGATTGTAGGTTTTTGTGTTTGTGTAAATTGAATTTGTGTCTGTGCGTGGGTGTCTGTGTGGTATGTGAGTCTGTGACAAGGGTGTGTGTATATCTCTGTAGGGTCAGTGGGATTCTGTATAGTATGGGTGTGCTGTGTTTAATTAAAAGTGTCATTAAGGTGTGAGTGTAGCATGAGTGTCATTGTATGGTGTGTCTCAGTGCTTGAACTGGAAAAATAGAAGTGCATGTACTCTGAACACTTATGTGAGAACGAGAGAGACACTGCATGCATGTCCAAAGTTGATGTGCATGGCAAGTGTGTATTTGTGCATTATATGTCTGCATGGTAACCATGTTTCTGTGTATGGTGAGCATGTGTCTGTGTATGCTTTGTGTTCCTGTTTATGGTGGGTGCCTTTGTTGATATCGTAAGCAGATGGTTGGTGAGCGTGTTACTCATGAGAAACGTATCTGCATTGGATTCTACAGCGAGTGCCTGTTTGTGTGCTGACGTATAATACATTTTTCTGTATGTGCCTAGTGTTTTTGTTGCTTTAAAGTGACTGTCTGTGTTAAGTGTATCTGTGTAGAGAACATGTGTTTATGTATGGTAAGTGTGTGTCTATGCATGGTAAATATATGTTTATGTATGGCGATTGTATGTCTGTAAGGGTGACTAGGTGTCTGTGCATGTGTGAGTCCCGTTTCAGAGGTTCAAGACCATCCAAGGTTATTCGGCTCCAGTGGAGATATATGTGACACTGGAATTTTCCACTTGGTATCCTGGGTCACCTTAGTATTGGACCACAAACTGAGCAACACATACACCCCCTTGGAACTAGCCCTCACGGTAGGTAGACTTTGCAAACTTGTTCAGGGAGGTTCTAAGGCAACACACTTAGAGCTCATTAAAGCACAAAACAGCACTTAATAAATGCGCATTGTCTAGCCAGTGTGTTTATGTGAAAAAAGAACTTGCATTTTAATCTATGCACAGAGCTAAATACTACACATACAATAATGTGAAGGTGCAAGGCAAAATCTCCCGCATGACTCTAGCCCCTCCTGAGCTAGAGATCTGTGCAATTTTTTTCTCACAAAATTAGAAATTGTAAAAACCCCTCCCTATGGTGTTGGATACCAGGTTCATTATGCTACTCCACTTCCAACGGGGTTTGACTCAGAGTTCACAACGCTAACCCTCTTACTTTTGTATTTTGCACTAGGTTAAGCTATTTGAGTCAATGCCTGTTTGGTTTTACTTGTGCTTGCAAGCACTGGCCAGTTTGTGGTGGCAGCAGCCACCGAAGCCACCAATAGTTCATGATCTTCAGAGGGCTGCACACCATTCTCAAGCTTTGGAGGTGATTCTGCGGCTCCTTCTCATTCTTGCAGAAATTATGTGGCCAAAACTTAAATACCCACCTCAAAGGGGCTGAAGAGGCCACCCAGAACGAAACAGTCCTGATCCTCAGCAGAAAAAAGGGAGTCATGGGACTAAAGATATTCCTCAGTGGTGGCACACTGTGATACCCAGCCCTTAGTTAGTGAGAATTTTAAAGGGTGATATCTTGCAAACCTCTGGTTTAGATTTGAATGTATCCTCATCTAGGTGCCCACTGATCATCCTTCAGGCCAAAAGAGCGGCTTGTTGCAGTCTCAATGTTTAGTTGGGGGCAACTAGCGGTAGGCTACAAGCCCGGGACAAAGGGGATTCACCACAGTCACTTGATGGCACTGATCAATCCCCATTGCTCTATGCAATGATGATGATTGATAGTATTACTAGCGCTCCACAGGTCTTGGTAGCCTGTGCCTCTGGGGCAAGTGTAGGCCATTGAGCAACAGGATTGATGAGTCCTCTTTTAGGCAAGGCTCGCAACTCCAGGGTCATGCTCCAGTCCTACCTCTGTCTCAACAGCATTTTGCGATCCTTCGCTTAGGAGAGTCAAACACCACTCCTAGCAGGTATCATCCTGGAAAGAAGCAATCAATCAGTGACCCTGGCCCAGGGACACAGGAATCTTCCCAATTAAATGTAATTCCTCTTTGGGTGATGAGAAATCCTGCATTCTGAGCAGGGCGACTGCAGTACTTATTCACAGACCGACAGACCAGCTCCTGTGGGCTATTCAAACTCTGCAGGTCTTTTCCAATCAGATGCTGCATGCCCACTACAGGATCAAGGCACGATACAGTGAAGTTCTATGGGAAACCTTTCCTGGACTGCCTTCACCAGTTATGGGGTTTACGGAGATGCAAGCAGGAATTTTGGTGATGGACAAAGGAAAACTACATATTTTTGAATGTCAAATACTGAACTCAGCTACCATGAAACTCTGAGGTAGTATAAGGAATGTTCCAGTGTAGGCTCCCAGGTCAATTAAGCACTCACCCAAGAACCCTCATTTTTGTACTGGCAGTCACACAAAGACAGACCAAGATGGATTCCATGCTCCACCTAACCAAGCACGCTCACTCTTCCACACTCATTCAGCACCACACACACAAAGTGTGCATGGCCCCATGCTGATGTTGATAAAGCTCCCAGTTAAGTGCGACTGATAGACCTTTTAACACAGGGAAGGCTAGTAAAAATCGATTTCGGTAGGTTACTGGCCATTTCACTGGAATCAACGATGCAACCACTGCTAGTCTACACTGCCTGAATAGAGAGGACAGTAGTCTCTGTCAAAAATAGGGGCACACTTTGGGTGTCCTTTGACCCCAGCGCTAAATCCTGGTGTTTTGGTCCACGTACACAGTAGAGCCCTCAATGAAGATGTGTGTTGTTGTGTGCACTAAGGAAAAAAAAACAAATCCACACATACACTGCAGGAAAACAGCATAAGGCTATTGATCACTCTCCAGGACTATGGCGGGCCACTTCTGTCCCACCAGAGAGGTTGTTTGTATTGAAAGTGAATTTGTACCTGTGTGTCTGCATAGGATTGAAGTGAATCTATTGTGTGGTTTTTTCTCTGTGTGTTAATACAGTTTGCCATAGTTTAGTATGGAGGAGGTGGAAGGGCGGGATCACAAGATAACATTTTGATCTTCGAATGATCAGATGATTGCGCTAGGTTATAATGATAGAGGTTACTTCATGTCTTAATAAACGGAGGACTTTAGGCTCAGACTCCAGAAGCTAATCCCTCTTCTTTGGGGAAGTTCCACTGATACCTCAAGTACTACATGTATGTGGCTCGCAGGATGCTCAGCGGTCACTGATGAGGACGTACGTATCACTGGTATGCCTAAACATCTGCAGCTATTGTGCACCATTAATCTCATATTTGACCCTGATTGCTATTATTATTATTTAAAATTTGTAGGGCGTGCAGCTACCCTGAAGGGTTTCCTGGTGCCAGGCAAGTTAGGTCTGAAAAAAGAAGTTATGAATTAAACTAATTTAAGAACAATCAGGCTTTTAGACCCTTGTGAAAAGCGAACAGAGAGGTCTCAGCTCGCAAGGAAGCTGGTAAGGAATTCCACAAGGTCGGTCCCAGACAGGCCAATGACCGGCCTCTCATACGGGCACATCTGATTTTAGGAGATGGAAAGAAGAGGGTCCCCTCTGATACCAGTTTCAAAAACAAAATTTGGAATGGCTTGAAGACTGAGAGGCAGAGGATGAGAGCTGGTTGTGGGCAGTCTTGGCACTGATTGGCCCTGACCCTTGCCTGCCATCTTCTCAGTGGACACCATCATCAATCACGCTGGTTCCACACTAGTGTGGTAATGCCTGGCACGGTGCCCCTTTGGAAGGGTCTGTTGTCTGGCACGATCAGTAATTCAGCCATTGTGATTAGGAGGGGCAGGGGCTCTTGCACCGCCTGTTCCTCCTGGTAACTCCCCACACTGTGCCGCAGTAGTGAACTTCATAAGTGTCCCGCCATCCTCTTAATCAAATTACTTATGAACCAAAATTGACAGTTTTCATTAATTATAAAGGATTATTCTAATTGCAATTCAAATTTATTCATTCAGAACAGACGGCATTCAGTAATATTTCAGTGAATTTGCATATTAAATGGAGAGGGCCGTCCATTAGGTATGTTAATGTATGCATATTTCCTTATTTTTAACTTCTGGGCCAGATGCGTGGCTGCGGCTTCAGCAGGTGAAGACGCAGAATGTTCTCCATTTGTTCAGCAGACTCCGAGGCCAGGGGCACTCGGCTTGGAATAAACCACCGGGCCCTGTGCCCCTGACCAGCCCATACCTGCTCCCCCCCCCTGCTGTGAGAAGGTGGTCGAGCCTCGCCCCCTCGCGACGCCGCATCCGCGCGCAGCTGGCTCAGGGGTGATTGAGATGTCGTGCCAGGGATGCTGCGCGTTCATTAATTCCAGCGAGATGCTGAAGCAGGCATTAAGGTTGCCGGCTGGAGTCCTTCACGGTGTCATGTGCAACAGCAAGGGGGCTAATCGTCAGCCGTGTACCATCGGCGGGTTACCCCCTCGTGCGGCGTGAACCTTTCCCCTCCCGTGACAAATGTGCCTGCCTCCGACGGGAGCACAAGCTACGCACGGGGAGCGACAGCGCCATTATTCAAGAGCGCAAGGGCTGTGTCCCCGAATCATTAAAAATCATATCTTCATCATCTTAGTAAGTACCTTCTGAAGCCAGATAAGAAGCTGCATAAGGGTATATTTATAGCCCGCCCCCCTGCTCAGCGCGGTGCTGCTGCTGAGTGCACACTCCTGGGTTCGTGTGTGTTCACCTTTGCTTGGTTGCAGGCCTTTCATTTGGTTTTTTTTTTATCTCCGTGCTTTGTTTAAAAGTAAAACCAGGCCGAGGAGGAGCTGTGTTTTGGAGCTCAAAGGACGGCATTTTGAGGAGCATCTCCGATTCTGGGGGTGTTCTGAGGGTATGTCATTGAGAGGACGTCTGAGTTCTCTCACTGTGAGTGTAAACTGTAGGAGCTTAGAGGGCCTTAAGCTCTGAAGACGAAAACATTCGTGCACACCACTTCTTAAAGAATGAATAATGCACAGGAAGGAAGCCGCAGGCACATGTGTACTCCAATTTGACAACCAAGTTACTTTCCTTGTAGCTACACTCTCCGAGGGTGAAGAGTCAAACTATTAAGGCTGTGATGACAGGTTTGGAAATTCAATACATACATTATTCAATTCCCAGTCAAACCTGCTACTCTACTTTACAAAAAGAATAAGGGTCCGAGGCTCATAAGAGGTTGGAGAGCCCGGTCTCTGATATATGGTAGTGATGTGTCCCAGGGTAAATGACGTGAAGTGAGGTGTCTATTGCTACAAGAGTGCTGGGGACGACCACCTCAATGGGTCCTCTTGTTTAATAATAATTGGTATTGGATTTTCATATTTTCTCACAAACGTAGACCATAAGGCTGTAACGGAGTCATCAAGCTCTACAGAGCACCACCCTCAGTTTAAAACACGATCAGTTCACCAGACAATAGGTCTCCTGTTCCTGTCTTCCTTTGAAAGGAAGAAATGTACCCTCCCCACTAGTCTGTCAGTGATGATATATTTACCATAGTCCTTTATTTAGTTGTCTAGTGACTGATGGTGCACAATGGGTCTTCTTAGTGCAGGGGAGCGTTACCAGCAGACAGGCTTACATGGGGAGGGCCTCAGGTGGATTTCCTCTGACTTAGTCCCAGTCATGATGAAATGCCAAACACATAACTTGTTATCTAACAATCACCAGTATAGGCTCAAAGGAGGTCCAAGTTAGAATTCAGAAGTGCTTCAAATATTTGAAACAGAGGGGATCCCCTGCTGCACGCATGTTGAGAATGTTGGTCGTTGCCGGGAGCCCAGCGAAAGCCCTGCAAAATCTGTCTCCCACCCTGATTGGTTGGCAGGGCGCTACGGAGACCAGCAGGGGTAGCAGCATGGTGCAGGTCTGCTCAGTGTAAACAGAGAGGCCGGTGTTGGCTTCTTTTTCACTGTCTGGAGCCCTGCAGCTGCCTCCTGGAATCACCCCTCAAACATCTTGTTCCCTCACCCACCCATTCCTCAAGTTAAGCCTGTCTAGTGAAATATTGATGGTGGGGGAAATGGATGGTGTCTTTTCCTGGAGTCTTGATGCATTTTGCAGGTTGGACTCATAGTTGGTCACATGCAAGTTATGGCTCATTTTCATGGCCCATCTTCAAGGAAAGATCCCTTTTAAGGGTTGGCTCTGGCCTGATGGTTTTCGGGTCAGCTTTCTAGTTGGCCTGGCTCCTTGGCAGTGGGTAGCAGGTGAATTTGCTCTTTAGTTAGGGACCCATTTCTATTCTCTAATGGTGGAAGGACCAGCTGGGTTGTCAACCATGACCCTGAGTTGGAGAAAAGTTTAGGAGATTTGATGTCTAGTTATCTGTACAGGTTTTGGAACTACTTATGTGAATAATTTTGTGAAATATTGATAATTTTATATGCAAACTGTATATTTTGCTGTAATAAACACAGCCTCAGAAACGTTATTCTCAAAACCAGCAACAGCATTTTCAGGTTAATTTTTCTAAGTTATTGACTGGAAGGGTCTTCCTGTGATGGGTCTTGTTCTTGGCTCTCCTGACCCTGCCTGACTGGTAACTCACCTATGATCATAAATGGCATAATTTACTTCTATTCTTGTCAGGGCATATGTCCAGCTCCAGTTATATCAGGAACAATGGTCAAGTGCTCTACCAGTGGATGTGATAGGATTTCAGGCTTTCCTCCATGATGATCCGCAGCATCTGATTTAGGATGAAGTAAGGTGTGGGTGCGAGTTGCACAGCCAGACATGAGAAGAACATTTTTTTGTAGAGACTGTTCACAGGATTCTTTAAGAATTATTTGGAGAGGTTTGGCTGGGTGGGACTTTTTATTTCTTCAAGGCAAGACAACCAGTGCAGATAAAAGACATGGCCCTATTCACAAAGCTGGCCTCCTCCAGCTGCATGCAGTACTTCGGATACCGATTCCTTCTCTGCAGACAGGTCTTGAACACTTAAGGTGGGCATAACAGGTTCACTTTATGAGCATCTGCATGTATTTCTCCTGGGAGTGAGTGTGCCATGTAGATCAGTAAGAATAGGATATAACCTCAAGTACGCAAATTGCTGCCATCAACATATCAGCTGCCTCCTAAGGGGATAACATAAGGTATTTTCAGTGGTCATAGGGGGCAATGTTGAGGGCTCAATTCTCCTGCTAGCAGTGGAAAATTGTGTAGGGGAGCCCTTGAGCTGATATTGTAGGGTTCCTTTGACTGAAATGCCACTGGCTAGGCCCGAACAGGGGACCAACTAAAAACAAAAAAAATGAAAAAACTGAAGCATGTGACAACTGGATCATACGGCTGCATGCTTTAATCCCGGCAGACCGATTGAGATTAGGCGTGGAATATTTGTGAATGTGTTTCAGGTGAATGTTGCTATTATTTAATTTATTTATTTAATATACAGTACAGTTGACACATCTTTTGTTGTTGCATAAGAGACCTAACATTCAGATATTAATTGCAAGGACCACAGTCAACTTTAAATGACATTCCAGACTAGGAGCCCTCCCCCCCACCCCCCTTAGTTAAAGTGTTATGCTGTTTAAAACATAAAACACCCATTCCTACCCTGATTCTCCATATTTCGGAATTCATGAACCAGTTCTACTTGCAGCACATGCCTGAGCCATACATCAGCCACTAGTAACCCAGAGGACTAAGAAGCCTTTCTTAGTCCCAGCTGAGAAATAGCCCTTTTGCCAGTGTACAACTTTCCCTTTTACAACTCCTCTGCACTTCTTTGATAAATCTTTGAATTGCAGTTAGTAACCTGCTTTAGCAAAATATTTTGGACAAAGGCTACATGACATCTGCCAATCAGAATACCACTCCTACCACAACATATAAATTATCTTCTCAGCCAACCTTGCTCGACTTCTAAATGTCTGTGGCTAATTCAGATAGCAGACTTCAGTATCTTAGATCCCTCGGCCAATGATCACAGTGTCATAATGAAGGTGCTAAAAGACTATTTGAACTTAAGGGGTTGTTGAAGAGGGTACTGATGCAGATGGTGAAGCTTCTCAGAATGTTCCTCTGACGCCTTACTAACAGATCCCAAAGCGATGCAGTTGGTAACACTTCCCCAACCATATCATCTTCTCTGTGGTGCAATTTAAAGTGAAGACTTTTCTTCACTCTTGATTAATGCCTCCCCCCAAAGTGGGATTATCTGCAATTAGAGGTTGACTATGCTCTAGGCATCTGACAATAAGGTGTTCCTATGAATTGAAGGCACAGCGGACATCCAACATTTTGTCAACTATCTGGTAGCCATTCCTTCCCTTTTTGTCTGCTTATTAGAGTTCAAATGCCTCGCAAAAATGTACAGCCACCAAGCAAATCACTAACTCCACCTCATAACAGATTTTACCTGCCCCATTACCCTCCCTACCCCATTTTCCATTAATTCACGCCTAACCATGTGCCAGCAGAGCGTAATTCCGATAGCGGAGTGATACTGATGCCCAAGAAGATATCTTCTTGCCTTTTCCCCACGATGTGTCCATCCCAGATCCTTTTGCTAGTGTTTACTCTCTCCTCCCTCTAGTAACCTGCTGCAGTCTCCAAGTGTGCTCATTGACTGCATGACCAGCAAGCACCTCAGCCAGATAATCAGCGATGAGAGTGAATTAATAACTAGCAGCACTGAGCTCAGAGCTAGCGGACAAGTTCTGTGCTGCACGAACACTCAGGCAGCGTTGCTGAACCAATGATGTACAACACAGTGATGTGCAATATGAACCCACGGGCAGGGAGGGAGAGGCCACCATGAGCTGCACTGAAATCAATGATGTTAAACCAGTGACTTTCTACATCAGCTGGGGTGGTGATCTAGCAATGTGTAGCACTGTCTAGTGGGTAAGCAGGCACCATAAACTTGATCCTCACTTGCAGGCTAGGGCGTGATAGCACAATCTATTTCCACCAGTCAGGTGTCCCAAGATATATCTACTATAGCTGCTTTCAAGAACAGCTCAATGTCTGAAATACAAATAGTTTTCCTTTAAGGCTCATTTCCCCTGCTGGCAGTAGAAGAGTATGAATTGTGCATGATGTAAATGCACTATAACTCGACTATGAAAAGAAATCTCAAACTGACCTACAATCTTCCCTTTACTCACAAGCGGGTCTTTAATGTTTCTGACAGATACCAGCTCTTCTGTCCGCGCTGCATATTTTATTCATGTGTGATTCTCTAGCCGTATGAAAGTTTGATTGAGGCATGCACTAACTGCGCAGTACCTGCTCATCTGCTTCATCGTTAAATATTTCGTAGTACAAATGGCTCTGCGGTGTTAACATACTTGATAGTGCGGGTTGTACTTCCATAGCTAGTGGCCATTTGGGCAAAATATTGGTCTCAGGTGAACGGAAAGGAGGGGATTTGTCTAGACGTTTGGTATTCCTCAAATGTGTTTTTCCCAATTTTCCCATCCTGCATACTGGAGGATGAAGCATTTACTTATTTTCACTTAGGGTCAGTGACTGGAAGGATATCCTCTCTGACTTTGCAAGGATGTGAATAGTTTACAGGTCTTCAAAGTTCCATAATAAAGTCCCACCCAGACATTTTATGTAAGTACAATGATGATACTGACGGGTGAACATGCGTGCCCAAGGGCCTGAAGTGCAGTCCCTTCATTCTACCTATAGTTTTCTGCTTCCCGGAAGAGTCAACCCAAATGAGTAAGTAACAGGGAAGGAGCAGGGAAAACGATCAAAAAAGGATATACAAACCTCACAGATTAAACACAAATAATATGTATACACGTTTCTAGCAGGAACTTCTAAAACCGATTTATAAAAAGGGCAAACAGTACATAAAGCACGGTATTGGGTAGTGAATGGAAGCTGGAACCGGGTCAAAGAGAGTTTAGCAGCCATTTTGAAAGGGGCGGGACCTTGCCCGTTGCCTAGCACTGCTTGTGCACTCATGCAGCACGCCACTGGTTCATAATCAATGGCCTCGTTGCAACACTCACTGGCTCACAGCGCTGCACGTGGCTGACTCTTGTCTTTAATGAACCCGTCTGAAGACGACAGCCCACCTGTCGATAGCTGTGGCCGCCTGCTGCTGCGCACGCCTTTCTGACTCCTGCCTCCATGTAATATTTATGTTTTATCGGCTGCCCACGGGTCACATCTTGTGTTTCACAACACAAGACGCCTGCTCATAAATCTTAAATAAACAGGACAGGGTCAGGCGGGAAAGTCGGCGAAGTCTGAACAAAGTGACAGTGATGCATGGCGGGAAAGAGCTCGTCGGTACACCTTGTGCCGGGCAGATGGAGTGTGTGTGGGCATCCCACAACCATGCACGCACTGCGTCACTACTCGCCTGAAAATCTTTATCAGAACTATCAGGGGTCTGCACACACCTGCGGAATATTGAACCCCCCCCCCCCTTCCTCCTTACCTGCTGCAAATGTTAATCAGACCTACCTGGGATTGGCCCACCCATGACAGCTGCTGTGCCCTCTGTCTGTGTACCATGTTGTAACATTCATCTGATCTCGCCAGGGTCACCGTGCCCATCTAGATACAGACACCCTCCTTACCCTGCTGTAAGTGTTCATGAGACCTGCCTGCCCTAAATACCTGGAGTGGTCAGCTTTCTCTACTCTATGTTCTAAGGGGAGGACAAATGAGTTGTGTCATTCTGAGCAGACAGAATTATATTTCGCCATGCCCAATTTAGCAGCTTGCCTTGTGATGTAAAGCATCATTTTCTGTTGCGCCTCTCAAATGACCTGTAATGAATGTTGCATCAGCTTCTGCTATGAGAAGGGCTCCTGTGTGGCCCCATCACTCCTTAAGAGATTTCTATCATCACATGACTCTTATCTTCAAGCACTGTCAGCCCATTCACCTGGTTGATTTGGAGGATATTTTCAGCATTAGCAATGCTCCTAGAAGGTTTCCTATACTAAGAAAGAAGGATAACTTAGCCCTAGGGAATCGTTTAAGATACAATGGAAGATCCGGTCCATCAGGACTCCAGGTCAGCAGAGGCCACTAACTCCCCCTTCCGGGCAAAAGACCACCAACTACCCTTAGAGATCCGGTCAGGCAGGCAAGGATGTCAGTGCCCTCAGTGGAGCTGCTGTTGTGCGTCCATTAAAGTCAATGAAGCTTTGCCAAGCACGCACCATATTTGAAGTGTCTGCTCGCCACACTTTTTTGTTTTTCTAGAACAAAGTCCCAAAACAGGAGTTTATTCTTGAAAAAAACCAAAAAAAACAATGATTCCGATACACATTCTGTTGTCTCCCTACGCATGAGGACCATTGAGTGATTTCTCTGTTCTGGACCCCCATGCTTCTCCTGACTGCCCAGTGCAGGTAGATATAGCAGTGGTTGCCCCTTTCTAAATAGGCAATTGGGCCATCAGATCAGAAGCTTCCGATGGCAGGGCCATTGGAAACCCAACACTTACTGGACTAGAGCAGGGAGCCTGTGAGTTTTCAAGGTGGAGCACCGCCGATTACCAGCAGTCCTTCCGAACTCCCAGACTCGAAATGTACGTAGTTGGTAAATGTGGCTGAGAGGTGAAGTTTAAGATAATGGAGGCATTTAAACCTCCCTGACAACATCAAATTATGGGTCTGATTTAGAGTTTGGCGGATGGATTATTCCCTCACAAACATGAAGGATAGGAATATGACACTTTACAACGCACACGTTACAACGCGTGTCATTACAACGCACTTTTACATCTTAGAATCCATTACAACGCATGTTGTTACAACGCATGTTGTTACAACGCATAATCCATTACAGCGCAATCACTATTCTAACTTTGCTGGGGCGTTACTTTGGGTAATGCGTTGTAACGGATTATGCGATGTAATGACATGCGTTGCAATGGATTTTGCGATGTAAAAAATACATTGTAATGACAGGCGTTGTAACGCGTGTTTCTCACTGGAGAGATATTCTGTCTGCCTTATAAGTAATATAGAATGTATTGCAATTGTAATACAGCAGATGGAATATGCGTTGTGTTTGTGACAGAGTCACCCATCCACCAAAATGCCAATCAAGCCCTGTGTCTTCACAAGGCATCACTGCAGATTTCCTCCTTCAATAAGACGGAGTGACCACTGACGCCGTCGTGCCACGCACCATAAGAGACGCAGAGTACTTAATTATACAAGGTTTAAATGGATGGACCCGCACCACGAGATTTTCGAATATTTCTCAGCTGAAGTGACAGACTGTCCCCTATAGCAGATGCTGACTTACCTCTGTAGCGCTGCATTTCCTGAGAGCGGCAGGCGTTCCAGTTTGCCAGAGCACAACATATTTCAATAAGCATGAGATATTGTTTTGAGCGGGTTAATAAAGCATCACACTGATGTTGCCCTGAGCAGAGGGGTCTGAATTACACACTTCAGCAGCTCAATTAGCAGCCCAGCGCACGGCTTTGTTCGTGAGCTGATCTGCGTTTACTGCTCATTTTTCAGCAAGATAAATATGACACACGCCAAGATTTCCCTGAAGTAAATAGTGTAAAGAATAAAAGACTCTGCCAAGAAAAGCTGAGAAATGACTTCATCCTCCAGGCCTCGTTGTACTGCAGTGTTAAAGCTGACCAGGGCCTCTGTTCTGTGGCACAAAGAGCCGGGCGCAGTCTAACTGTTGTGATCTCTGGCATCAATACCGCTCTTACCTTCTACCAAAACAAGACCACTTTCTACTCTACCAAACCAAGCCGACCAAAGCAAGGCACAGATACTCAAAAGACAAGACCACGTTCTACCAAACCAAGCCGACCAAAGCAAGGCACAGATACTCAAAAGAACAAAGACCACTTTCTACCAATCCACACCTACCAAAGCAAGGCACAGATACTCAAAAGAACAAAGACCACTTTCTACCAATCCACACCTACCAAAGCAAGGTCACAGGTATTCATAAGAACAAAGGCAACTTTCTACCAAACCAAGCCTACCAAAGCAAGGCAAAGATACTCAAAAGAACAAAGACCACGTTCTACCTAACCAAGATTACCAAAGCAAGGCACAGATACTCAAAAGATCAAAGACCACTTTCTACCAATCCACACCTACCAAAGCAAGGTCACAGGTATTCATAAGAACAAAGGCAACTTTCTACCAAACCAAGCCTACCAAACCAAGGCACAGATACTCAAAAGAACAAAGACCACGTTCTACCTAACCAAGATTACCAAAGCAAGGCACAGATACTCAAAAGATCAAAGACCACTTTCTACCAATCCACACCTACCAAAGCAAGGGCACAGGTATTCATAAGAACAAAGGCAACTTTCTACCATACCAAGCCTACCAAAGCAAGGCACAGATACTCAAAAGAACAAAGACCATTTTTTACCTAACCAAGCCTACCAAAGCAAGGTCACAGGTATTCATAAGAACAAAGGCAACTTTCTACCAAACCAAGCCTACCAAACCAAGGCACAGATACTCAAAAGAACAAAGACCACGTTCTACCTAACCAAGATTACCAAAGCAAGGCACAGATACTCAAAAGATCAAAGACCACTTTCTACCAATCCACACCTACCAAAGCAAGGGCACAGGTATTCATAAGAACAAAGGCAACTTTCTACCATACCAAGCCTACCAAAGCAAGGCACAGATACTCAAAAGAACAAAGACCATTTTTTACCTAACCAAGCCTACCAAAGCAAGGTCACAGGTATTCATAAGAACAAAGGCAACTTTCTACCAAACCAAGCCTACCAAAGCAAGGCACAGATACTCAAAAGAACAAAGACCACGTTCTACCTAACCAAGATTACCAAAGCAAGGCACAGATACTCAAAAGATCAAAGACCACTTTCTACCAATCCACACCTACCAAAGCAAGGGCACAGGTATTCATAAGAACAAAGGCAACTTTCTACCATACCAAGCCTACCAAAGCAAGGCACAGATACTCAAAAGAACAAAGACCATTTTTTACCTAACCAAGCCTACCAAAGCAGTGCACAGATATTAATAAGAAAAAAGACCACTTTCTACCAAACAAAGATTTCCAAAACAAGGCCTCAGATATTCAAAAGAACAAAGACCACGTTCTACCTAACCAAGATTGCCAAAGCAAGGCACAGATACTCAAAAGAACAAAGACCACTTTCTACCAATCCACACCTACCAAAGCAAGGGCACAGGTATTCATAAGAACAAAGGCCATTTTCTACCAAATCAAGCCTACCAAAGCAAGGCACAGATACTCAAAAGAACAAATACCATTTTCTCCCTAACCATCCTGCCAAAGCAGGGCACAGATATTCAAAAGAACAAAGACCAATTTCTACCTAACCACACCTACCAAAGCAAGGGCACAGGTATTCATAAGAAAAAAGACCACTTTCTACCAAACAAAGATTTCCAAAACAAGTCCTCAGATATTCAAAAGAACAAAGACCACTTTCTACCAAACCAAGCCTACCAAAGTAAGGCCTCAGATATTCAAAAGAACAAAGACCACTTTCTACCAAACCAAGCCTACCAAAGCAAGGGCACAGATAAGGGTGCATCCACGTAAGTTCCTTCAGGTGTTCTCCTATACCAGTTACTTTGCGTGGTAGCCCAGGGATCCATTCTTACTTTTAACTGCTCAGTTATTACTTACAGCCACTGAGAGATCTAGTCATTCGGTTTGATGACACCATTCATCACTTGTAGCACTTGTTGTTGCTGTCCATCACCTGTGAAATTGCCTCTCATACTACAAACATGGATTGTTGCAGACAGCCTTAATTCAGCTCATTCAAAACAGAGTTTCTTATATCTACTCTGGTAGGATAGACCTAGCGTTGCATTTCTGTTTGTCCACTCATGTTGATCACCTCTGCCAGGTCTCCATTTTAGCTTCGTGATTACATTTTGACAATGGAGGAACATTGTGGTAAACTTCAACTCTCCCTCCCTCAATAAGTTGAACCTTTTTTCCACCTCCTCTTTGCATATGGCTGTTCAATCACTCTTGCTTTCCAATATTGATAGAGGGGATATTTGGGTCATTGACCTTCTGAAATGTGCCCTGTTTCTCTTGGGGACCATGTTACCATCTGCTGCCTGCTTCATCATGAGAACAAAGATGTCTGAACACATTTTGTACTCTAAGTCAGACCTTCTAAGCTGTGGCTACTAGATTGTGATATTATTTCCCACTGCTAATAAAAGTCGCCCTGACTCTCTTGATCTTTTAAAAGGAATGAAAGACGCTATTTTTGATAAATACCTGCTACAATCTATACTACTATTATAAAGGAAGAACTTTGAACCTTTGAGGCGGGTAAACTCGGGAACCACAGCGCCAATCCTCACACCCGATACATCGTTGTAATTGTCAGGGTGTGCAGATGGACATAGGCTATATAAATTTAAAAAAATATAAGTTATTTAAAGAATTCACAAGAAAAAAAAAGTAGCGCCCATGGAAGTAGCTCCGGCCGCAACGTGCGTGCTGACATCAGGAGCACGGGGAGGAGCGGCGTCCAGGAGCGCGAGGAGGAGCGGTGGACATGAGCGCGGGGAGGAGCGGCAGACATGAGCGCGGGGAGGAGCGGCGGACAGGCGGGGAGGAGCGGTGAGGAGCGGCAGACAGGCTGGGAGGAGCGGCGAGGAGCGGCGGACTGGTGAACTCAGGAGCGCGGGGAGGTGCGGCGGATGAGGTAAGGCTCCGGGGGACCCACGGACAATGTCGGGGCGGGCGGGGTCCTGAAGCCAAGGTCGGGACGGGCTGCTACTCCGGGGGACCCACGGACAATGTAGGGGCGGGTGGGGGCCGGGGCAGGCGGGGGCCCTGAAGCCTGATTGCTCCCGGACAAGGTCGGGATGGGCTGCTAGTTTCCAATATGTTAATATTTGCTGTTGTGCACGATTGAAGTTCGTTGTATATTGTGATCTGATTGGTGCACTGTATTTTTCATATTGTTTAGCAGCACTCCATTAGGCAATTGGCAAGAGCTATTTTTGATAAAACTTAAAATAAAGGAAGGAAATTATTTCACCTACATCATGCTTATTGCAGAACCTTGCCTGTAGGTATCTACTTTTTTCATGGCTGTTGTGGTTTCCAGTGTGTGGTCATTGAGCTTATACTTGCTGAGCGTCTGTCTCTATCGTGCATCCATGGCAGAGCTAGGATGTGCTGTGATCCCTGTTAATGTTTTATAACAGCTTATCTCTAGTGTCCACCCCCTTGCATAATGTTGCCTTTTGAGGGCTGTCAGAAGATCTTTGAGTCCAACACCTTCCTGGAAAGGTGTAGTGATATGAAAGGAAATGCTCCTCCCTACCTGTTGGTGTAACACCCAAGGCCAGAAACATTCAAAATAGTATTTCTCTCTTTAGTGAAATATTTGCATTTGGCGGAAACCACTTCTCATCAATACTCTGGTCTCATTCTCTCTATCCATCCCATCCTTTCTCTCTTCTTGGTTCTCTTTTTCTTCTCTCCTGCCCCATCTAAGCAGTTTGAGGCAAAATTGAAGTTACATAAATTGCTCTGCATATTTAAAAAAGAAATAATGTTACCTTGTCATTGCATCGTTTGTAATTATCTTGACTCTTTCCCCATTAGTCATCAATTAGGCCTGACGTATCATTAATTGGATGTGAATTGAATTTAAGACTTCACTGGGAGCCAATGGTGTGATTTCAATGCCGGCTTCTCGAGGTTTTGGTTCCTGTGATTGTGACAGTGTGTGGCAGCCTGGCTCGAACTTTATGTAATCTGTCCATTAACAACTTGTGAAGGCCTCTTGATATCATATTGCAGTAGTTAGATCGTATCATTACCAAGTCTTGAGTTAGCTTGAATGAATGAAATGATTTTTCAGAGCATGGGCAATTGCAAATTGACACCTTCTACATACAACTGGACTTAGCTGGTGGTAAAAATAAACAACAAGATTTTACTTCCAAACTAATCCCAACCTCCTAATCAAATTGATTCTACATCCTCCCCTGATAATACAGACACCGGTCACAAATTCTACCACAGTACAGCCCACCCTTTCCTAAGTATATCACCCTCTTAACTAATTAGTCCCACCGTCTATCGTAGTAAACTCACCTCTATTAACCAGCATGTAGCTAACCTAAGAAGACAAACAAGCTGGTTACAAAAGATTGCAAAGCTGTATTTGGCTTAAACCTGTCAGTACATTCATCCTAGACTATTCATTGAATCTTCTTAGCAATGACTATACGTTTTTTCACTGCTCTTGTTGCAGAGTAGAGTCAAACTTTATGCCTACTCGAGTGGCACCTTTCTAACTTATTGGGACCCCTAGAACCAACCATGGTTTAATTTGCTTTGGACCTATCAGGCTTCTCCATGAAACCATCTTGGGATAGGGGCAGACGAAACATCAACAAATATGCCACCCAAGAGGGGAATGAACACTAACATGGCTCAGCATCGATTCTTCACATCAGGCTTTGCTGAAGTCACAGGTCTTGTTTGGTCAAAAGGGCGCTGTCACACATCTATATGCACCAATCAGAAATAGAAGGAAGTATTTCACTTCAAACGGTAGCTGCCTCAACATCTGGCGGGAGGAGGTTCTTTGTGAGAGCATGGGAAAGCCTATGGATCTTTCACACACGCCATGTATGACTGTATCTTGATAGTAATGCATGCTATGCTGAAATGAACAACTGGGGCGCTTGTGCAAGTCAGCCATTGACTATAGATGCAAACCTGGCACATAGATGGCTTTGTTAAACTCTGGATCTGTTACTGAAGAGGGAGTCCGCCGAACACAATCACACTAACACTGTTCTTCCAAACTTTTTCCAGTTCCAAAATGTATTAATAGTTTCGAATAATACAAGATGAATTAGAACATCAAATGATAATATGTAAAACTAGTAAAATACTATTTTAGTGAAACTAGAAATATTACATAATGCATAAAAAAGAAAAACATACACAACCAGAATACATTGTTCAGAAATTCATAGAAATAAATAATCGGGATAAACTCATACATTATGTGTTAGATAAAGGAAATGTGGCTACTCATTTACTCTTTTTGCATAAACTAACCCACTCCCGCCAAGCACGATAGGATAAACTAGCTGAAGCCTGCCAGTATAAAGTGAGGATAGATGTAACTCCCACAGCCATGAAGGTGTGATTCATTGAAATGCGGCTTATTTAAAAAAAAGATGTCAAGCCTTTAGACTTATAAGCAATATGTGAATATAACAGATCGTACGTGTTGGAACATTTTTGATTTTGTACATTTTTTAAACGCATTCAGCAAAATTCCACTCTTTTTCTTGGTCTTTGCCTTTGGTTAAAACTTGCTATCAATTTGTATTTAATGGAACTGCAGGTAACACAGGCCTCAGAGACCCAGTGCATACATACATACAACCCATGCAGGGTGAATGTTTAAATTCAGCTGCCAAAAACCTGAGTTATACGTAGCCCAGCTATAAAGTTACTTTTTATTGACACAGTATCTAATATATACCTCCTGATTTAAAGGAACCTTCCGAAGCAATTCATATGTTCTCACTTAAAAATGTCTGGATTACAGAGCCTGCAGTTAGCTGCCAAGTAATCGTCAAAAATAAAACAAATGCATGCAGACTGCTCCTCTGCGCGTTTATTCTCACGGTATTGTCTTTGTGTCTGGGTAATTAATATGAATGATATGAAATTCGTCAGGAACTGGTTTGACTCAGTTCAAGATTGCTCAAATTAAAAAAAAAAATCGAAAATGAATTCAACGACACAAATTGTCTCGGAGTATTTCAGATGTGCCATTCAAAATGATTTTGTTTTCAAGTTTGAGTGTATATTATTGCAACATGTTTAATGTAAGACTACCCTGTTGGTGTTTATACGTCTGTGAATATGTAGTGTTTGTGTTTGTGTGTGTGCATGTGTGCTTATCTCTGTGGGCGTGTGTATGTGCATGAGGTTCTCTTAGTGTGTTGTATGATGTGTGGCATTCGTGTGTGTGAGGGAGTGGTAATCCGGATAGGCAGATGAAGCCCACGTTCTAGCCACAGATTGGCATTTGATCTGGTGAGCACCAGCTATGGTGCAGGAGAGCTTGTAGCGCACCGGCACTGCCCTGCTGGAACTAGGGGCGCCGGGGGGGGGGGGGGGGGGGGGGGGGGGGGGGGGTTGAGGCCTGCAGCACCCGCAGTAACCCTGAAGTACCTCAGATGAAGAAAAACCACAATAAAAGAGGCCCATGGAGTGCTTTTCTTCTGCATCATTTGCTGTGTTTTCAAAGGCAGGTTAAAATATCAGGCAAAGTCTTCTGACAGCGGCTGGTAAATATTTTAACATAGATCCCTAACATATATTTTCCTTTCTCTGACCGCAAACTGTCCTTGAACCTTGTGACACTGTCCCTGGAATGCAGGCATGTATGATAAAAGCTACATTATAAAAGATTTTTTAAAGCAGAGGTAAATAAAAATATTTGTAACAAAAAAAAAACAATCAACTTCAGTTTATCCGTTTTCTTTATATCCTATCCTCATTTAAAATCAGCACAGTTGCGAAACCAAAAGTCACCCGGGCAATTCAAAGGCATTTTCAGGCAATAACATAGTTTTCTCACTTAAAATGTCAGTTTTGACACCTGCCAAGAATTCACGAATGGAATCAGTTCACTAATAAGGATTTCTTCGCTAGCCCTGTCCCAGCACCACCGCTGTGGAGTGCTAGGGCTACACAGGGACATTTCTCCATCTGTAGGTCTCACTTTGTGAGCAGAAAAGGGGGTTTGTGTTATGGAATACCTTCTCCCTTCTGGAAATCTGAACTGTACCAAAGGGGCAGGGTGTCACATGCAAACCATGCAAACACTCTGCTACTTCTCAAACCAAAGTTCACATTTCGGCATCAATGCAGAAGGGAAGCAAGTGCCCCATAAATGTATTCATCAAAAATAGGTAACAAGGGCATCGACCTGCTGCCAGGTGCCTTCTGGATCAAAGTGAAGACAAGTAAAATGTGTGTAAACTGGGCTGTGGATAGTTCCTCTGTGCTGTACATATGTTGGTAAGACCTGTGAAATATGGGGTGTCTTTCTGCTTAACAGAGTAATATCGGAGTAATCTAAGGAAAGGTTCTTGCGTGACCTGTGGGATGTCGCTTCTGCCCCGTATCCAGCTCTGTGCATTCTGTGTAACCTGAGGTCTGCCTTTGTTACTCGAGGCTTTAGGGCCTACAGAAGAGATTCCCAGCCACTCTACATAGGGCTAACAGAACATCTGCCCTTTTTGACAGATGACTGCATCAGCCAAACTCTAAATCAGGCCCCAAGGGGTCTTGAAAGAATGGGGGTGGTTCGCCAGATTGGTGGTGGCCCTCACCTCCCCCTTTCTGATGGAAAACCACCTGCCCTCCTCAGAGGTTCCCAACTGACAGGCAGAGACCTCTGTCCTTCCAATGTAGCCACAGTTGAAGACAGTGAAGCTTTGCCGAGCAGGTGCCATGTTGGATGTGCTTTTTGATGTGTTTTGTTGATGTGGTGCAAGCCAATATATATAGGGTTTCTGACTGCAGAGCCAATGGCTCCCGATGCTTCACCCATCACTGAACGGAGTATGAGAACTGCAAGTATAGTGGGGTGGAAGCAATGTCCATATTACTCTTTAACCTGAGCTAAATCTTTCTGTCTTAGCACCCAGCCTGAACTGTGTTATCTGAGAGGCATCTTCGCTGTCACTGGCTCTTGCCTACACTATCTGGCACCCGAGGTACAGCTCTGTTGTTGTCCGAGGCATGAGTGTGTCTGTACCATCCCCACACATGCTTACTCATTGGCGTAGGGCCTTCCTACGAACATCTTGCATGGAACCTCCCATCAAGTGCAGACAAGCTGTGCACCAAAGCGCCAGGAGGACAAGTAATTGGCGAGCACATGCTGTATAAAAAACCTAACACCGCATAACTGCACAGAGCACAGCGTATGTATCAGAGGTGTGACTCTGTAACATGTCACAGGGTGGGATTGGACCATATGAACACAGAATCTGAGCCCACGTGTTCTGCCCACGAGTGAAGTACACAGCCTACATGGGCTCCAGACTCATCACTCTTTGCGCATATTCTGGCCCGTGGGTGCACCCCTCAGGTCCTTCTGAATGTTCTTTCTATTGTGTCCGCAGTCTGTCTGGTCTGTTGGTGTCTGTGTTTTTTTACACAGTCCAGTCTCTGAGAATAAGTGAATGTTTTCTCATGTTCCGCCCCTCGCCTCCTCTAGGTTTGAGAAAGGCAGTCTCATTTGCTCTGTTCAATCGCTTCATGTAGTGCATGTCTTTGCCATGTTTTCCTGCCTCCTTTGCCTGCAGCAGACACAAGCTTCAAGTCTGCCTTTCATAGAATGCCTCTCAGGCCACGAAGGAGCTTTTAGTTTAGTTTTTCTTACAGCAGTTTTACGGCGCATTGTGAGAAATGAAAGATACTGATGTATGGAGACTAGTAATGTATGGAGAGGGGGAGAATCTATTGTGGTGCATATATACAAGTGTGTAGAATGAGTGGAGCTGCTTGGCGTCTGTCTGCCATGTGGTAATAAGGTTTACTCCTTCGAAGGAACGACGTTCAGCATGAAGGCGATGTGTGAGGCTCCAGTGAAGAATATGAGAACAACACGACTGATATGTAAATGGGTGAGACTCAGCTGAAGTGCTTGAGGGCAGTATCACGATAATGCGTGAGACTTCAGTGAAATGTTTGGAAGCAGTATCACAATAATGCTTGAGACTCCACTGAAATGTAAGAGAGCAGTATCACGATAATGCGTGAGACTCGAGTGAAATGTAAGAGAGCAGTATCATGATAATGCCTGAGACTCCAGTGAAATGTAAGAGAGCAGTATCACGATAATGCGTGAGACTCGAGTGAAATGTAAGAGAGCAGTATCACAATAATGCTTGAGACTCCAGTGAAATGTAAGAGAGCAGTATCACGATAATGCGTGAGACTCAAGTGAAATGTAAGAGAGCAGTATCACGATAATGCATGAGACTCCAGTGAAATGTAAGAGAGCAGTATCACGATAATGCATGAGACCAGTGAAATGTAAGAGAGCATTATCATGATAATGCATGAGACTCCAGTGAAATGTAAGAGAGCATTATCACGATAATGCTCGAGACTCCAGTGAAATGTAAGAGAGCGGTATTACGATAATGTTTGAGGCTCCAGTGAAATGTAAGAGAGCAGTATCACGATAATGCGCAAGACTCCAGTGAAATGTAAGAGAGCATTATCACGATAATGCATGAGACTCCAGTGAAATGTAAGAGAGCAGTATCACGATAATGCATGAGACCAGTGAAATGTAAGAGAGCAGTATCACGATAATGCGCGAGACTCCAGTGAAATGTAAGAGGGCAGTATCACGATAATGTGTGAGACTCCTGTGAAATGTAAGAGAGCAGTATCACGATAATGCACGAGACTCCAGTGAAATGTAACAGAGCGGTATCACGATAATGCGTGAGACTCCAGTGAAATGTAAGAGGGCGGTATCACGATAATGCGTGAGACTCCAGTGAAATGTAAGAGAGCAGTTTCACGATAATGCGTGAGACTCGAGTGAAATGTAAGAGGGCGGTATCACGATAATGTGTGAGACTCCTGTGAAATATAAGAGAGCAGTATCACGATAATGCACGAGACTCCAGTGAAATGTAACAGAGCGGTATCACGATAATGCGTGAGACTCCAGTGAAATGTAAGAGAGCAGTTTCACGATGATGCATGAGACTCCAGTGCAGCGGATGAGAGCAGTTTCATGATAATGCATTAGACTGCAGTGAAATGTATGCGAGCACTATCACAATAGTGCATGAGACTCCAGTGAAGTGTATGAGAGCAGTATTACGATAATGCATAAGACTCCAGTGCAGCGGAGCAGTATCACGATAATGAATGTGGACTGTGGTAAAAAAAAGTGAGAAACGGTTGAAATGCACGAATCTCCAGAAAAGCGTATGAGGTCAGCAAAACTGACATGGAAACGAGGGAGACTTAGGGTGACCAGACGTCTCCGTTCTACCAGGACGGTCCCTGTTTTTAACCAGCTGTCCCAGGAAATTTCAAGAAATTGAGGTCATAACCTCGTTTTTAGAGAGGGTGGACTGAAAACGGTGGGAGGTGTTTTTTATGTTTTACAAAGCAGGGATAGTAAGCAGTTGTTTCAAGAAAGCAATTTAGTTAACAGGCAAGCTACTGAGCTTAAAAATTGCATTTTATGTATGTTCTTACTGCCTGTTTTGTAATTCGCGCTCTCATCGCTTGAAGCAAAATGGTAGTCCTTCTTCTATTTTTGTGAAATGTTCCGATTTTTGGCTTTAAAATTCTGGTCACCCTAGTGAGACTCCATCATGGGATAATAGACCATTTCTGGAGAAAACTAGACTTTCTCCTCTTCTGTTAATATGTTTCACATTGCCTGCTGCTTTTAGTGCTCAAAGTGCTAAGATGCATGGTGAGCGTGCAAAGTAGAAGTAAATAAATGTATTAAAAATCTGCCAGCCCTTTGAAAACTGAGGAAAAAATGAAACTCTGTAAGAATGCATCAGGTCAATGAGTGAGTTTAAGTGTGCGATGGAGACACAATTAGGGGCAGATTTACAAGCCCCCTGCGCCTCTTTTACGCCGACGTAGCGTCACTTTTGTGACGCAGCGGCTGCACAAAAGATGCGCCATGGTGCAGGGTATTTACAATGTGATGCATCTCCCAGATGCGTCACGTTGTAAAGCCCTGCGCCAGAAGGAGGCGTTCCATCGCAGGGGGGTGGGGGGGCGTTCCGGCGCAGGAACGCCTCCCAAAAGTGGCTGAGTGAAATCTACAAGATTTTACTCAGTCACTTTTGGGCCGATGCTGCGTCAAAACCCTGCGCCTGCTTGAAGCAGGCGTATGGATTGACGCAGCATTGTGGAGATAGGGCCCCCCCAGAGTATTGCTGGAGCTGCGTCGTGCTTGCGACGCAACTCCTGCAATGCGCTGCTTTTACGGCACAGATGCGTCAGGCATCTGTGCCGTTTTTGCCCCATGGTGCGCCGCAGTGTAAATGCGGCGCATCCAGGGTGGCGGAGCTGCGGCGCACAATAACTGGCTCATCCCTGCTGATATGCAGGGATGTGCCAGTTATTGTAAATCTGCCCCTTGCTGATGTAAAGCGCTCTGATACCCTCTGGTGGAACTAGCGCTATATAAAACCTTCAAAATAAATAAATAAAGGGACAGAAAACGGAGTGAGGCACTATTGATCTATATGAAGGCAGCGATGTAGGAATGAACAAGATTTCATTGCCGTGTATTAAGTCAGCAAAGGAGGAATGAGTGAGACTGATTTGGAGTGAGGGAATCATTGATGGAGAGTGGGATTAGGAAAACACAATTTGAAAGTGCAACCAGTCTGTGATTGTGGAACCAGTGAGACTCCATTAGAGTGTTTCAAGCTAGCAATAGAAGAATTGGTGAGACTGCTTTAGAATGAATGCAGTCAACAATAGAGGAATGAGTGAGACTTCACTGGAGTGTATTTAGTTAATAATAGTGGAATGAGAGAGACCTCATTGGAGTGTAGAAAGTCAACAATAGAGGAATGAGTGAGACTTCAATGGGGTGTATAAAGTCAGTAAAAGAGGAATGAGTGAGACTTCAATGAGGTGTATGAAGTCAGTAACAGGAATGAGTGAGACTTCATTGGAGTGTATAAAGTCAGCAATAGAGGAATGAGTGAGACTTCATTTGATTATATACAGTCGGCAATAGAGGAATGAGTGAGACTTCAATGGGGTGTATGAACTCAGTAATAGAGGAATGAGCGAGACTTCATTGGAGTGTATAAAGTCGACATTAGAGGAATGAGCGAGACTCTATTAGAGTGTATCAGGCTAGCAAAAGAGGAATTGGTGAGACTGTTTTAGAGTGCATGAGTCAAAAATAAAGGAATGGGTGAGACTTCACTGGAGTGTATTAAGTCAACAATAGAGGAATGAGAGAGACCTCATTGGAGTGTATAAAGTCAACAATAGGGGAATGAGCAAGACTTCAATGGGGTGTATAATGTCAGTAAAAGAGGAATGAGGGAGACTTCAATGAGGTGTATGAAGTCAGTAACAGGAATGAGTGAGACTTCATTGGAGTGTATCAAGTCAACATTAGAGGAATGAGTGAGACTTCATTTGATTATATACAGTCAGCAATAGAGGAATGAGTGAGACTTCAAAGGGGTGCATAAAGTCAGCAATAGAGGAATGAGTGAGACTTCATTTGATTATATACAGTCGGCAATAGAGGAATGAGTGAGACTTCAAAGGGGTGTATAAATTCAGCAATAGAGGAATGAGTGAGACTTCAATGGGGTGTATGAAGTCAGTAATAGAGGAAAGAGTGAGACTTCATTGGAGTGTATCAAGTCGACATTAGAGGAATGAGTGAGACTTCGTTTGATTGTATACTGTCAGCAATAGAGGAATGAGTGAGACTTCAATGGGGTGTATAAAGACAGTAATAGAGGAATGAGTGAGATTTCATTGGAGTGTATAAAGTCAGCAATAGAGGAATGAGTGAGACTTCAATGGGGTGTATAAACTCAGTAATAGAGGAATGAGTAAGACTTCATTGGAGTGTATCAAGTCAGCAATAGAGGAATGAGTGAGACTTCAATGGGGTGTATAAAGTTAGTAATAGAGGAATGAGTGAGACTTCATTGGAGTGTATAAAGTCAGCAATAGAGGAATGAGTGAGACTTCAAAGGGGTGTATAAAGTCAGCAAGAGAGGAATGAGTGAGACTTCATTGGGGTGTATAAAGTCAGCAATAGAGGAATGAGTGAGACTTCAATGGGGTGTATAAAGTCAGCAATAGAGGAATGAGTGAGACTTCAATGGGGTGTATAAAGTTAGTAATAGAGGAATGAGTGAGACTTCATTGGGGTGTATAAAGTCAGTAATAGAGGAATGAGTGAGACTTCAATTGGGTGTATAAAGTCAGCAATAGAGGAATGAGTAAGACTTCATTGGAGTGTATAAAGTCAGCAGTAGAGGAAATAGTGAGACTTCATTGGAGTGTATCAAGTCGACATTAGAGGAATGAGAGAGACTTTATTTGGATTGTATACATTTAGCAATAGAGGAATGAGTGAGACTTCAATAGGGTGTATAAAGTCAACAACAGAGGAATGAGAGAGTCTTCATTGGAGTGTATAAAGTCAACATAAGAAGAATGAGTGAGACTTTCTTGGAGTCTATAAAGTCGACATTAGAGGAATAAGAGAGACTTCATTGGATTGTATAAAGTCGACATTAGAGGAATGAGTGAAACTTCATTTAAGTGTATACAGTCAGCAATAGAGGAATGAGTGAGACTTTATTTGAGTGTATACAGTCAGTAATAGAGGAAAGTGTGAGACTTCCTTGCGTGTATACAGTCAGCAATAGAGGAATTAGTGAAACTTCATTTGAGTGCATAAAGTCAGTAATAGAGGAAAGAATGATACCCATTTGAGCGTATAAAGTCAACAATAGAGGAATGAATGAGAAGTCAATGGAGTGTATGAAGTCAGCTATAGAGGAAAGAGTGAGACTTCATCGTAGTGTACAAAGTCAGCAACAGAGGAATTAGTGAGACTTCATTGGAGTGTATAAAGTCGACATTAGGGGAATGAGTGAGACTTTATTTGAGTGTATAAAGTCGACATTAGAAGAATTAGTGACACTTCATTGGAGTGTATAAAATCTTCATTAGAGGAATGAGTGAGACTTCATTGGAGTGAATAAAGTTAGTAATGGAGAAATGAGTGAGACTTCATTGGAGTGTATAAAATCTTCATTAGAGGAATGAGTGAGACTTCATTGGAGTGTATAAAGTCAGTAATAGAGGAATGAGTGAGAATTCATCTGAGTGTATAAAATCGACATTAGAAGAATTAGTGACACTTCATTGGAGTGTATAAAATCTTCATTAGAGGAATGAGTGAGACTTCATTGGAGTGAATAAAGTTAGTAATGGAGAAATGAGTGAGACTTCATTGGAGTGTATAAAATCTTCATTAGAGGAATGAGTGAGACTTCATTGGAGTGTATAAAATCTTCATTAGAGGAATGAGTGAGACTTCATTGGAGTGAATAAAGTTAGTAATAGAGAAATGAGTGAGACTTCATTGGAGTGTATAAAGTCAGTAATAGAGGAACGAGTGAGACTTCATTGGAGTGTATAAAGTCTTCATTAGAGGAATGCGTGTATAACGTTACTAATAGAGGAATGAGTGAGACTTCATTGGAGTGTATAAAGTCTTCATTAGAGGAATGCGTGTATAACGTTACTAATAGAGGAATGAGTGAGACTTCATTGGAGTGTATAAAGTCAGTAATAGAGGAATGAGTGAGACTTCATCTGAGTGTATAAAATCGACATTAGAAGAATTAGTGACACTTCATTGGAGTGTATAAAATCTTCAGTACAGGAATGAGTGAGACTTCATTGGAGTGTATAAAGTCAGTAATAGAGCAACGAGTGAGACTTCATTGGAGTGCATAAAGTCTTTTTTATTTATTTATTTATTTATTTATTTATTTATTTAAAGTTTTATATAGCGCGAACAAGACCCGTGGGTATCAGAGCGCTTCACATAAAAGTAGTTTAAATATTAACAAGAAGATAACCAATTAAACAAACAAATATATATGAGGTAGATAGTTATATGGCTATAGTGAGTGCTTAAGTAGCTACATTCCACTCGGGTACGTCGGTTATAAAACGAATTAGCTTTACAACGTGAGGTTATGTCATTTGTCCTTTTTGTCATACCTATGAGGTAGCGGTTATATAGTTTCAGGATGTGAGATAGTTGTATGAATTAGTTTTGACAAGAGGTAGCAATTGGTATACAGTTTAGTTACAAAAGGAAAGTCGACAGTATCAGACCATCATTATCTTCCATCTAATTCACAGCAGTCCTTCCCTTTCTGCTAGCATTCATTCTCATAGTGAGACATAACCTTGTCTATATCAGATATTTACTCATTAAGAAGCTCTTCACCTCTCGCTTAAATTTTGAGGTATTAGGAATCTTCCTAATGCTTGGAGGCAATGAGTTCCAAATCCTGGGGGCCGCTCCTGAGAATGCTCTGTCATAAGTATTTTTCTTTCTGAATATGGCTGGGCGCAGCACCAACTCTTTGGCACTCCTGGCCGGTCTGTTGCCTCCTGATAGCTCAATTTTCTTGGATAGGTATCTAGGAGTACTGTGGTGGAGTGCTCTGTGGGTGATACATGCTATCTTTAGTTGAATTCTGGCCTCATAGGGTAGCCAATTCAACGCTTTCAGGTGCGGGGAGATGTGGTCAAACTTTCTAGATCCGGTGATGAGTCTCGCTGCAGCATTGAGGCAGGCTTTTAGTGGTGCTGTGGATGTTTTTGGTAGACCTGCTAAGGTGGTGCAACCATATTCAATCCTAGAGATGACTAAAGATTGGATTGCCAGTTTCAGATCTGCTTCAGAGATGAATGGTTTCAATTTTCTTAGGTAGTTCAGGTGGAAGCGGGCGTTTTTTGCCATTGAATTAATATGAGTTTTCATGTCAAGACTCTCGTCTAAGGTGATCCCTAGCGACTTAGCTGAGTTGACTAGAGTCGGGGTGCAGTTGAGCGCAGTCACCAACTTGGTCCATTCCTTTATTTCCGTAACGCACTTTGGTGGAGAGATTAGTAAGAATTCTGTTTTTTGAGCATTTAGCTTCAGATGATTGGTAGTTAGCCATTGCATTGCCCTTTTTAATATTTCATTCATTCGCTCAATGTCTTCAAGGGAGGTGATCTTTATATATATCTGCGTGTCATCCGCATACATATGATAAGATACCTGTGAGTTACTGAGAATTGTTGTAAGAGGTTCAACATACAAGTTAAATAGATCAGGGGATAGTGTTGATCCTTTTGAGACTCCGATTGAGTTAGGGCAGGATGGTGAAATTGAATGATTGACCAGGAAACGTTGTGTTCTGTTCCTTAGGAAAGATTCGAACCATTTCAACACATTTCCAGACACTCCCATCCTGTCTTGTAGCCTGGCCAGTAAAGCTTCGTGATTTACTGTGTCAAATGCCGATGACAGGTCCAGAAGAATTAGCAAGCATGCTTGATTTCGATCAAGAGCCAGTAGCGCGTCGTCGACAATATGGAGGATCGCTGTTTCCGTGCTATGTCCTGATCTGTATCCTGATTGGCAACCATCTAGTAGGGAAAACTTGTTGATGTGTTGGCTCAGCTGGCCCTGCACGCATTTCTCAATTAGTTTGGCCAATAGAGGGATGTTGGTCTTCATTAGAGGAATGCATGTATAACGTTACTAATAGAGGAATGAGTGAGACTTCATTGGAGTGTATAAAGTCAGTAATAGAGGAATGAGTGAGACTTCATTGGAGTGTATAAAGTCAGTAATAGAGGAATATAAAGTCTTCATTAGAGGAATGAGTGTATAAAGTTACTAATAGATGAATGAGTGAGACTTCATTGGAGTGTATGAAGTATTAATTAGAGGAATGAGTGTATAAAGTTACTAATAGAGGAATGAGTGAGACTTCATTGGAGTGTATAAAGTCTTCATTAAAGGAATGAGTGTATAAAGTTACTAATAGAGGAATGAGTGAGACTTCATTGGAGTGTATGAAGTATTCATTAGAGGAATGAGTGTATAAAGTTACTAATAGAGGAATGAGTGAGACTTCATTGGAGTGTATAAAGTCTTCATTAGAGGAATGAGTGTGTACAGTTACTAATAGAGGAATGAGTGAGACTTCATTGGAGTGTATAAAGTCAGCAATAGAGGAATGAGTGAGACTTCATTTGATTATATACAGTCGGCAATAGAGGAATGAGTGAGACTTCAATGGGGTGTATGAACTCAGTAATAGAGGAATGAGCGAGACTTCATTGGAGTGTATAAAGTCGACATTAGAGGAATGAGCGAGACTCTATTAGAGTGTATCAGGCTAGCAAAAGAGGAATTGGTGAGACTGTTTTAGAGTGCATGAGTCAAAAATAAAGGAATGGGTGAGACTTCACTGGAGTGTATTAAGTCAACAATAGAGGAATGAGAGAGACCTCATTGGAGTGTATAAAGTCAACAATAGGGGAATGAGCAAGACTTCAATGGGGTGTATAATGTCAGTAAAAGAGGAATGAGGGAGACTTCAATGAGGTGTATGAAGTCAGTAACAGGAATGAGTGAGACTTCATTGGAGTGTATCAAGTCAACATTAGAGGAATGAGTGAGACTTCATTTGATTATATACAGTCAGCAATAGAGGAATGAGTGAGACTTCAAAGGGGTGCATAAAGTCAGCAATAGAGGAATGAGTGAGACTTCATTTGATTATATACAGTCGGCAATAGAGGAATGAGTGAGACTTCAAAGGGGAGTATAAATTCAGCAATAGAGGAATGAGTGAGACTTCAATGGGGTGTATGAAGTCAGTAATAGAGGAAAGAGTGAGACTTCATTGGAGTGTATCAAGTCGACATTAGAGGAATGAGTGAGACTTCGTTTGATTGTATACTGTCAGCAATAGAGGAATGAGTGAGACTTCAATGGGGTGTATAAAGACAGTAATAGAGGAATGAGTGAGATTTCATTGGAGTGTATAAAGTCAGCAATAGAGGAATGAGTGAGACTTCAATGGGGTGTATAAACTCAGTAATAGAGGAATGAGTAAGACTTCATTGGAGTGTATCAAGTCAGCAATAGAGGAATGAGTGAGACTTCAATGGGGTGTATAAAGTTAGTAATAGAGGAATGAGTGAGACTTCATTGGAGTGTATAAAGTCAGCAATAGAGGAATGAGTGAGACTTCAAAGGGGTGTATAAAGTCAGCAAGAGAGGAATGAGTGAGACTTCATTGGGGTGTATAAAGTCAGCAATAGAGGAATGAGTGAGACTTCAATGGGGTGTATAAAGTCAGCAATAGAGGAATGAGTGAGACTTCAATGGGGTGTATAAAGTTAGTAATAGCGGAATGAGTGAGACTTCATTGGGGTTTATAAAGTCAGTAATAGAGGAATGAGTGAGACTTCAATTGGGTGTATAAAGACAGCAATAGAGGAATGAGTAAGACTTCATTGGAGTGTATAAAGTCAGCAGTAGAGGAATTAGTGAGACTTCATTGGAGTGTATCAAGTCGACATTAGAGGAATGAGAGAGACTTTTTTTTTTTTTTTTTTTTTTAATTTCCGAAATTCTTTATTGTATATAGAAAAATATAAATTTACATACATGGACGAGGTTTATACATGAGTGGAAGAAGAAAGAAGAAAGTAGGCTAAAGAGGAGAGAGGAAGAAGAAGGAGGGGGGGGGGGTGGGGAGAGGTAGTCCGTGCTCGTGATATTGTTCGCCAGTTCGTAGTCTCATAGTTCGTATTCCGTCCTTTTGATGTTCCATATCATTTGTACGTCTCTGTGATCGATCAACTTGTGGATTGTATACATTTAGCAATAGAGGAATGAGTGAGACTTCAATAGGGTGTATAAAGTCAACAACAGAGGAATGAGAGAGTCTTCATTGGAGTGTATAAAGTCAACATAAGAAGAATGAGTGAGACTTTCTTGGAGTCTATAAAGTCGACATTAGAGGAATAAGAGAGACTTCATTGGATTGTATAAAGTCGACATTAGAGGAATGAGTGAAACTTCATTTAAGTGTATACAGTCATCAATAGAGGAATGAGTGAGACTTTATTTGAGTGTATACAGTCAGTAATAGAGGAAAGTGTGAGACTTCCTTGAGTGTATACAGTCAGCAATAGAGGAATTAGTGAAACTTCATTTGAGTGCATAAAGTCAGTAATAGAGGAAAGAATGATACCCATTTGAGCGTATAAAGTCAACAATAGAGGAATGAATGAGAAGTCAATGGAGTGTATAAAGTCAGCTATGGAGGAAAGAGTGAGACTTCATCGTAGTGTACGAAGTCAGCAACAGAGGAATTAGTGAGACTTCATTGGAGTGTATAAAGTCGACATTAGGGGAATGAGTGAGACTTTATTTGAGTGTATAAAGTCGACATTAGAGGAATGAGTGAGACTTCATTGGAGTGTATAACGTTAGTAATAGTGGAATGAGTGAGACTTCATTGGAGTGTATAAAGTCAGTAATAGAGGAATGAGTGAGAATTCATCTGAGTGTATAAAATCGACATTAGAAGAATTAGTGACACTTCATTGGAGTGTATAAAATCTTCATTAGAGGAATGAGTGAGACTTCATTGGAGTGAATAAAGTTAGTAATGGAGAAATGAGTGAGACTTCATTGGAGTGTATAAAATCTTCATTAGAGGAATGAGTGAGACTTCATTGGAGTGTATAAAATCTTCATTAGAGGAATGAGTGAGACTTCATTGGAGTGAATAAAGTTAGTAATAGAGAAATGAGTGAGACTTCATTGGAGTGTATAAAGTCTTCATTAGAGGAATGCGTGTATAACGTTACTAATAGAGGAATGAGTGAGACTTCATTGGAGTGTATAAAGTCTTCATTAGAGGAATGCGTGTATAACGTTACTAATAGAGGAATGAGTGAGACTTCATTGGAGTGTATAAAGTCAGTAATAGAGGAATGAGTGAGACTTCATCTGAGTGTATAAAATCGACATTAGAAGAATTAGTGACACTTCATTGGAGTGTATAAAATCTTCATTAGAGGAATGAGTGAGACTTCATTGGAGTGAATAAAGTTAGTAATAGAGAAATGAGTGAGACTTCATTGGAGTGTATAAAGTCAGTAATAGAGCAACGAGTGAGACTTCATTGGAGTGCATAAAGTCTTCATTAGAGGAATGCGTGTATAAGTCAGTAATAGAGGAATGAGTGAGACTTCATCTGAGTGTATAAAATCGACATTAGAAGAATTAGTGACACTTCATTGGAGTGTATAAAATCTTCATTAGAGGAATGAGTGAGACTTCATTGGAGTGAATAAAGTTAGTAATAGAGAAATGAGTGAGACTTCATTGGAGTGTATAAAGTCAGTAATAGAGCAACGAGTGAGACTTCATTGGAGTGCATAAAGTCTTCATTAGAGGAATGCGCGTATAACGTTACTAATAGAGGAATGAGTGAGACTTCATTGGAGTGTATAAAGTCAGTAATAGAGGAATGAGTGAGACTTCATTGGAGTGTATAAAGTCAGTAATAGAGGAATAAGTGAGACTTCAATAGAGTGTATAAAGTCAGTAATAGAGGAATATAAAGTCTTCATTAGAGGAATGAGTGTATAAAGTTACTAATAGATGAATGAGTGAGACTTCATTGGAGTGTATGAAGTATTAATTAGAGGAATGAGTGTATAAAGTTACTAATAGAGGAATGAGTGAGACTTCATTGGAGTGTATAAAGTCTTCATTAAAGGAATGAGTGTATAAAGTTACTAATAGAGGAATGAGTGAGACTTCATTGGAGTGTATGAAGTATTCATTAGAGGAATGAGTGTATAAAGTTACTAATAGAGGAATGAGTGAGACTTCATTGGAATGTATGAAGTATTCATTAGAGGAATGAGTGTATAAAGTTACTAATAGGGGAACGAGTGAGACTTCATTGGAGTGTATAAAGTCTTCATTAAAGGAATGAGTGTATAAAGGTACTAATAGAGGAATGAGTGAGACTTCATTGCAATGTATGAAGTATTCATTAGAGGAATGAGTGTATAAAGTTACTAATAGATGAATGAGTGAGACTTCATTGGAGTGTATGAAGTATTAATTAGAGGAATGAGTGTATAAAGTTACTAATAGAGGAATGAGTGAGACTTCATTGGAGTGTATAAAGTCTTCATTAGAGGAATGAGTGTATAAAGTTACTAATAGAGGAACGAGTGAGACTTCATTGGAGTGTATAAAGTCTTCATTAAAGGAATGAGTGTATAAAGTTACTAATAGAGGAATGAGTGAGACTTCATTGGAATGTATGAAGTATTCATTAGAGGAATGAGTGTATAAAGTTACTAATAGGGGAACGAGTGAGACTTCATTGGAGTGTATAAAGTCTTCATTAAAGGAATGAGTGTATAAAGGTACTAATAGAGGAACGAGTGAGACTTCATTGGAGTGTATAAAGTCTTCATTAGAGGAATGAGTGTATAAAGTTACTAATAGAGGAACGAGTGAGACTTCATTGGAGTGTATAAAGTCTTCATTAAAGGAATGAGTGTATAAAGTTACTAATAGAGGAATGAGTGAGACTTCATTGCAATGTATGAAGTATTCATTAGAGGAATGAGTGTATAAAGTTACTAATAAAGGAACGAGTGAGACTTCATTGGAGTGTATAAAGTCTTCATTAAAGGAATGAGTGTATAAAGTTACTAATAGAGGAATGAGTGAGACTTCATTGGAGTGTATGAAGTATTCATTAGAGGAATGAGTGTATAAAGTTACTAATAGAGGAATAAGTGAGACTTCATTGGAGTGTATAAAGTCTTCATTAGAGGAATGAGTGTGTACAGTTACTAATAGAGGAATGAGTGAGACTTCATTGGAGACTTTAAAAGTCAAAGAGTGAGACACCACCAGCGTGTATTAAGTCAACTCAGAAGAATAAATCGGAGACATCTGAAGTGTGTTACGTTTCTGATGGAAGCACGAGTGAGACGTCATTGGTGGGTATTAAGTCAGCAATGTAGGGATGCTTGGGACTGCTTAAGTGTGTATGCAGTCAGCAAAAGAGGAATGAGTGAGAATTCAGTGGATTGTGTTAAATCAGCAATGTAGGAATGAGGCAGACTGCTTCAGAAATGATACAGTCAGCGATGGAGGAATTAGTGAGACAGCTTAAGAGTGAACGGCGTCATTGTCGCAGGAATGATCGAGGCTTCATGTATGTGGCTGTTGATGAGCGATGAGTGAGACTAGCAGTGCATGTAGTTGGTGTTGGTGAAATGATTGACACTACATTAGAAAGTGTGTTCAGCCAGTGGCTGGAGAATATCTGGCATTTCATTAGGAAGAGTGTGCAGTTAGTAATCAGTGTCTGCCTATTAGAAAGTGCCCCTTGATAGA
This sequence comes from Lissotriton vulgaris, assembly GCF_964263255.1. Classification (NCBI taxonomy): domain Eukaryota; kingdom Metazoa; phylum Chordata; class Amphibia; order Caudata; family Salamandridae; genus Lissotriton; species Lissotriton vulgaris. Next base: position 849,531,676 of record NC_141695.1, read on the forward strand.
TGCACGAGTGAGACTCCAATGAAGGTGGCAGCAGTCAGCGATGGGGAATGAATGAGCCTCCATCATAAAGTGTGTGTCATCAGTGGTGGAGGAATGAGTGACACTCTATTGGGCAGTGTACCTTGATGGTGCAACGAGTGAGAGCTCAGTGTGAAGCGTATGTAGTCTACCGTAGACGAATGACTGCAACTCCATTAGAAGGCGCACCTCATTGGTCGACAATCACCAGAAGTGAACAAGGCATCGACTGGGATGAGTGGGACTCACTGAGTGGGAATGAGTGAGACAGTTCCTCAGTGAGTCCTTGCTTGGTTGTTATCTGTGAGTGACTGCCCCTCGATACCGCTCCTCTTAATTGTGCATTTAAAGCCTGTGATCTTGGCACAGATCGGGTCCTTGCAGATTCCGGTTGCCTTGAAAATCCACAGTAAACATATTCAATTGCAAGGAAGGGGCTGACGGTCCGAGTCTCAAGGACGGTTTCATTCTCACGAGTGCTTGGGAACTGTCTCCGGCCCCCTCCCCGGGTAGAGCAGGCGGCTTTAATTACCAGGCCTGAGAACCGGCAGCGTCCGCAGAGATGCGGTTTATTTGTCTTTTCAGCACCATCATGTTGAGGTTGATGGAATCCTGCTTTTCCAGTAGCTCTGTTGACATTTACATGTTCTACGGGCCTCGGAAGGAGCCGCCTGCATGTGGAGCACGCTTGTGAATGGAAGTGTGTTGAGCCATCTGGGAGGGACGCTTGCCAGCAGAGCGAGGCTAAGGCCTTATTATGAGTCTAACGGACCATGGACCGCCATTCTCACTACTAGGGCCTACGGCTGCCCTGGGACCACCAAATCCGCCGCAACCACCAGGGCATTGCTGTTCCGTGGCAGTTGTGCGGCAGTCCTGAGGCCGCAGTATGCTTGACAGTGGCGCTGCAACTCTGCCAAGCATATTACGAGTTTCCTCACCTCTACACTGTTCATGGCGGCGTGACCGCCATGAAAAGTGTGGCGGTGAGGAAACAAAGGGGGTCTCACGCCATGTGGATGCACACAGAGGGGCACAACATGTCCCCCCTGTGTACATGCACCCCAGTACCTGCAGGGTAGCATGGACTGCAGCAGTCCACATGCAAGTACTGCCTTTGACGTTTCCATTGCAGTGCTTATTTCATAGTCACCGTCCTGAGAACGCCAGAGAACAGCCCGCCAGACAGGCGAAAACTCCAAATCTGGCCGGTGATTCTGACATGGGTTTGGCAGTGCGGGAGAGGGGTGGTCCTGCTCCCGGACCGCGAAACTCATAATAAGGCCCATGTCTCTTGGATAAGGCAGATCCTTGTCATGATTTTTGGAACATGGCTAGAGGATGCTTGTCACGGTCAGAAGCCACAACTTTGCAAGCTGGTCTTTTGATAATGAATATAGTTTGTATCATTTTGAAGCACGGACACTACTGGCATGTTTTTTGGTCCATACATGACCAACGTGCTTGTGAGTTGGTGCATTGCCGGTATGTTTTGGAGCAGTCACATCAATAACGTGATTTCAGCAGGCCCGCTGCTGAAAGGCTTCGGAGCTGGTACTTTTCTTGTATGCTTTGGAAATAGGCTCACTTCTGGTATGTTTTTGGAGCAAGCATATTTTGTGTGTTTTTGGTTGGGTACATTTTGTTCAAGTTTTTAGAGCAGTCATGCTTTGGATCATCCACTGTATCGTAATGATTTTAAGTAGGCAGATTGCTTTCAAGTTTTTAGACCCGCCACGTTGCAATTTCGGCTTGTTTCTGAAGTAGTCACGCTGCTGGCATGTTTTTCAACAGGTACATTGAATGTGTCAGCATGCTTTTAGAGCACTTGGAGCAGGTGGATAAACTGCTTGCTTTTGGACGGGTGCATTGTCAGCATGTTTATGAGCAAGCATTATCAGTATGTTTTACAATAAAGTTTCTGATCACTTGCTATGCTAGCATTTTTTAGCAGAGCTATCCCCATAATGTTTTTGAGCGTGTGCTCTGTCTGTCTCTTTTTCAAGCGTGTGTGCTACAGGCACATATTGGAGGGGAAGCATGTGGATATTTTGAAGACGGTGCATTCCGAGTATGTTTTTTGTGGAGGCGTATTGCCAATATATTTTTAAATATGTTCATTACTCCCATGTTTTGTATTAGGTGGACTGGCATTTTTATTTCCAGTTGACATAATGTATGTCTTTTTTTTGAGCAGGTACAATGTTGGTATGATTTTCAGCAAGTGTGTTGTCAGTGTGTCATGGTTGCATTATTCACTGCATAGTTTGTGTAGTTTTTATAGTAAGTGCAGGACTACAATGTTTTCGAGAAGTTAAAATACTCGTCAGCATGTCATCAGAGTAGGATCATTGCAAGCACAGTAATGAGTTGATGCAATGTCAGCTTTTTCTAACACAGTTGCACACTGCAGGCACCTGTATTGGGTGCAGATTTCTAGAGTGGGTGCACTGTGTTTTTCGAGCAAGTGTATATACATAGTATATGCTCTACTGCCATGTTTCAAAAGTAGGCGAAAGGCTGGCTCTTTAACAAGCGAGTGCCCTGTGGGCGTGTTTTTGAACATGTATGGTTCAGGAATGTCCAGGTGCAGTGCCAGGGTATTTTTCAGCCGATGGCTCGCACACATAGATTTGAAGACAGTGCCTCTCTGGCATGTGATTGTAGCAGATAAACTGCATTGTAGGCACTAGATTGAACGCTTTGAGGCTTGCCCTGGATGCAGTGCGGTTGGCCGCATCTATAATGAGTGCTCTGTGTTTCTCCACTTTGGATCATGTGGGTCTCACTCTGAGTTGAACGCTGGGTCTCATTGAACTGAACGAGTTATGTCACTCTCTACACATTTAATGTGGGTTTTCTCTCTCTACACTGGATGTCTTGGTCCTCTCTATGGGCTGATTGTGTTGGATGTAGTGCGAGCCTAAAGACATGTTAGCCTCACTCTTGATTTAAAGTTGTGGGTCTCACTCTTGAATGAACGCTCTTTGTCTCTTTGGATTTATCACTTTCTGTGACTTTAGATCCAATGAGTCAGTTGCACTTCTGCTTACAGGCTTCTCTAGCTGCACTTTCAGACCCTGGTCTTTGCGTTAACATGAAAGGATTCCCTGGGCCTGCCACCATCACTCCTCCCATGGCTGTCTGACAGACACTCAAGGAAGCAGGTGAACACTAGACTTCCCTAGGCAGTCACCAGAGTGACAATTAACCCAGTAGATTTGTCCAAGGCTGCACAGGGCGTGTTCGGTTGCCTTTGGATTTAGCCACTAAAATAGATGCAAGCGAACAAAGAATGCTCCCCTTCCTAACCTGGGTCGCGTCTTAATACTGCGGCGATACCGCGGATTAAGAGGCTTGAGAAGAAGACAACATGCAGAGTAATTGGAAATGCAGCTCACCGCCAGCCCTTTTAGCGGGACACAAATTACGTTCAGATTGAGCAAGGTTTTAACCTCTAATCCATGCCTTAGAAGATTGAATCCACTTTCGTTGAATTCTTTTTTGCCAGGGAAATCTTTTTTAAGGGACATAAATCACAGCTGATAATCTTGGACAAGGCTGTGCATCTCCACTGTACACACAAACACACCAGAGAGATTCGGTAGAGCTTTAAAGTGATCAACACTTTTCAGATGAGCTAAATCAGAGAAAAGATTTCTGCATGTAATCTGTGATGGTGGTTGCATTGCCCCTAGAATGAGCTTCCTCTCACTTTGTTATCTATCTATCTATCTATCTACCTATCTATCTATCTATCTATCTATCTATCTATCTATCTATCTATCTATCTATCTATCTATCTATCTATCTATCTATCTATCTATCTGTCTATCTCTCTCTATCTATCTATCTATCTATCTATCTATCTATCTATCTATCTATCTATCTATCTATCTATCTATCCATCTATCTATCTATCTCTGTCTTTTTGTCTGTCTGCCTGTCTCTATGACTGTCTATATAAATACACATATATTCACTGAATAAAATAAAGGTTATATGCACATTTTGGCTAGGTCAAAATGTCAGTCATAGCACAAAACTACGGAAATTCACCAGTTATCATCATTTTTTGGGGCGTTTTATATAGCGATGAAGGTATCCGAGCACTTTACTTGAGCACCAGTTGCATTACATACGGACACATTCATTTTGTTCTGCACGGGGAGATTAAGTGAAATGCCCAGAATCACAGGATGTTGAGCATCCCTACCGAGACTCAGCCATGGACGGCGTGGATTTGGGCTCCCAACATCCTGGGGGCCTGCACGGCTGAGTATTTGATGTAACATTTTAAAGGGTGTCATTTTAGGTAAGGCAGGCCTACTGACTTTGTCAAAGGGTCAGAACACAAAAATATAAAAAGTGGGCTTCTTGACTTTATCGAGGGGTCAGCACATCATCATATATAAAGCAGACTTATTGTCTTTGTCATAAAGTCACCAATAACTATAATATAATGTATGTTTTATTAATTCATATATTGAAATGTTTAACTAAAATGAAAAAAATCAACATGTTGGAGACTTTCTTTTAACAGTTTTCAGTCCACACAATGAAACCCTAGAGCCCACCATAAGCGTTCCTTGAACTTCAGCTGAAGAGCATACAGCTCTAGCTCAGAATGCTTTATTAAAAATATAGTAAGCTGTCTTGGGGTCATAGATGCCTAGGGCATTATGGGACTTCCATTGCACAGAACAGTGAATGACAAATTAGCAACTCCTGCCACTCATTTATTATTCTTTTATTGGAGCCCCTTGGTCCCCACGGCCCCTGCCATCTCCCTAGCCATCACACACACCAGGCGCTGTGGGAGTAGGCATTTTTTTAAAAGTCGATGCCAAACTGTCAAACCCATTGGGACTGCGGTGGAAGCCCCGAGGCCCTCGTAGCCCTAGTGGTTCCCCAATCAGCCCCCATACCAGGCTCTGGCGGACACCAACAGTTTTTTAAAAAGTGGGTGCCCAAGTGCCCACCCTGGGAACCCATAACTGCCAAAACTGTTGAGGGCTGCGGGGCAGCCACAAGGTCTCACAGCCCCAGTCAGCTCTCGATCCAGCACCTCCAGTGGTCCTGGTGGGAGCCAGCTCTCTTACTTCGCGCCCATCCGGGCTCGGAGCAGCTTTTTTCTATGCTCCTGCCCAGGTGGGAGCAAAGGTAGTATCCTTGCCTGGGAGAGTGTGAGCAGAGAATAAAGTTTTATTGCCTGCCCATACTTTCCTGGGCAGGGAACACAGCATTGTCCTAGGGGGTTGGGGGTAAGGTCCCTGGAACACTTCAGCAGTCATTGGTCCCTGGAGGATGGGGACAGCAGGGCTGATGTGAGGGGGGCTGCTCACCCGCTTGTCTAAAATGTAAAACTTGCCCCCAGGGTATGGGGTCCCTGGGCCTAAATAGTCTCAGGGAGGAAGGTTGGGCGGCCCCCATCCCATTTCCCATTTCCCATTTCATACAAAATGGCCTAGGGGATTTGGGTCCCTGCGGTTTCAAAAAGGTTCAACCGGGGGGGACGGGTCCACATACCCTCCTCCCTAAACAAAATTATAGTACCTGGGGCCTGGCCTACAACCGGGGGCTGAGATTTCAAAAAAGCAAGACCCCCTTTTTTGATTTGTCGTAATTTCTGATCCTCCAAGGATCCACAGCGCTGATAAAAAAAGATATGTTACTGGATCCCCACCACGTCTAGGGTGGCAGGATATCCCTACCCTACACCCCCTATGTTTTTTAAAAACTTCTTTCAAAGGACAGGGGCTGAGACTACGAGTCCTGAAGGGCTGATAACAAATCATTGTTGATGTGGTGGCAGCCAATCAGATCAAATCTTTTGATCTATTGGATCCGCAGGTGTGACATATACTTACATTTTTAACCTTAATATTCCAAAAACGCTTGAATGGATTTACACAAAAGGACAAACACCATGGAGTCTGGACCATTAGCTAGCTTTCAGCTAGTTCAAAGCTGTTCAATTTTCCTATGTAAAATTGCATAGGGAATACATGTTTTGAGGTTCTCCCCACTTTTCTCATCCACCTCTTGACGAATGATGCAGAAATCATCCAAGAAGGAACATAGGTGGATGAACTTTTTTTTGGTAAAGATTTGTCAAACAGCACCGAAGTTATAAACAAAACAAAAAATGCTTTTGCTATGGAAACGCGGTCCTAACTATAACTACCCAGTGGTGACAGCAAATGGGTAATATATGTCAGCACTTGTCTGAGTTAGCTGTCTCCATGCATATTACTTCCTCATTTTCCCTCCATTCATGAAACCGTCTGCCGACATAACAGTGTTGTGTACATTCATTATTTTATTTCTATTAACTTTGTAACTGTTAATCATGTAAAATAACCCAATATTGCCAGTGAAGAGTTCTGTTGACATTACAAACATGGAGACCAAAGCCCGAGAGGTTTGTACATGTTACCAGAACCCCGAAATGGCAATATAGGACCATTGTACATGGTTATTTAGTTTTTAATCACGTTTATTTTGGGGTAGTTGTGTTATTTTTAGCTGCCATAAATGCAGATAACATGGCTACGAGTTGGAATTGCACTATTTATTTTTTGTTGACCTTTCAAGAATAAGTTGATAAACCAATGGACAGCACGGAAGGCCAGTGGATTTATATAATTCTGTGACTTCAGCAGTTAACACATAATTCTGTATTTACTGCATTTGCCATACCGTTTTCCACTTAATTTGCTGACTTTGGCACAAAAAATGTTTTTCCAGCTAAATTGATTGAAAACAGTATTGCAAGAAAATGGGCTGCCTAATTCATGTTTTTGTTGCATAATATACATAAGCCTGCCACATAATTTGGTCCTCTTCACAACATAATCCTTGCAGCCGTGACAATGGTAAAGTTCTGCAGAGTGGTTTGGGGGCTGTCATTATGATTGAAACAAATGACTGAAACACCTTCTGTCCCACAGCCAATTGACAATGGCAGCTTATGCCCTGGTGATACGCAGGATAGATTCAGTCAATGCAATTCTGGCAAGTTTACAAGCAACCAACCTCTATCCTCACGAAAAGCAGCCGCATGTTTCATCGCAGAAACAAACAGATTCAACCACATCTCTCCAATCCTAAGATATCAAAATTGGCTTTGTCTTGAGGCTAGGATAAAGTTTAAAACTTGCTGCCTTACTTACAATGCACTCTAGCAGACAAAACGTCTGACCTATGCGGTCTACTTATCAATTCAGAAGGTGCAAGACAAGTCGAAAGCAAAAGCTCTCTCTACCTGGAAACTCCTAAATTCAGATCCTATTTAGCAATCAAACAGTCCTTTTCTGGCTCGGCCCCAAACACCTAGAACACTTTACCCACTCTCTTGAGATTAGTACCAGGCATTTTAGTATTCAGAAAAGATCTGAAAACGAATATCTGGAGTATTTACTTCAGAAATGTCAGACCTTGAGAATTCAAACCATTTAGTGAACAACAAAGGCTAGCTCCCCTACCAGAGGAATACTGCCCAGCGTAGAACATAGATACTTCGATAAGAAGGCTTTTCATCGCCTGTTTTTTTACTTGCTACCAGTACCGCCTGAACAAGACTTGACACGAGACAATGCTGTTTATTGTAATACTTTTATAACTGACTAGCAGCCGGTCCCGACGTTGTCCGGGTATGAATTGCTACCAGCCTGTAGTATATTGTTTTGTAGGATTTCGTTTTGATAGCATTTCTTATCTGTGGCAGGCCTGTGAAACGCTCCGATTCACAGTGCACTGCTGATGCACTTAAGAGTGCGCGTTCAGTAGTGTGTGAACTCGAGTTTCCCTACTTTATTTTTCCTTGCAATATTATATAGCGCAAACTCGACAACATGGCATGAGCACAATTTACATTACAGAAGAACACATTCATTTGTGGTAGGCACGGGGAGACAAAGCGATTTGCCTGGAAGCACAGGATGTTGAGCTGATGCCGAGATTCGAACGTAGATCCCCAGCTCTAAAGTTCGCAATTCTAGAACTTGTGGCGGGAGGTGTGTCTAAAAGTGTATGTCGGTGCTGGCCATCAACGAGAGAGACTTGTGCATTTTTCAAATGGGTGGTGAAAAAATATGAGTATGTTGCTGGAGATGTGGGCTGTCGTGCCACCAATGTACTTACCGGGGGAGGGTAAACACCCATTATTCCACAACTTTCTTCCCGCACATACCCTCACTCCGCATACTTTCATTACGAAAGTACCATGACTCCGCAATGCCATTATAACGCATGGCATTACATTTTATATGCTTTTACCACGCATATATTTACAACGAAATTCGTTGTAAATGCATGAATGGTAAAAGCATGTTTTTTTTATGTTTGGATAAGGTAAGTATGGGTATAGGGGTATATGTTTTGGGGTACTGAGGTATATGTTTTGGGGTGTTTGGGTATTTTAAGGGTTCAGATATAGTTTTGGGTTATGGGGTACAGGGGTAGTTTTAGGGTTAAGGGATAGGTATGGGTTTTGGGGTACAGGGGTATTTTTAGGGTTCAGGGCTAGGTTAGGGTTTTGGGGTATAAGGGTATATTTTGGGTTCAGGGGTAGGTTTGGGTTTTGGGGTACAGGGGTATTTTAAGGTTCAGGGCTAGGTTTGGGTTTTGGGATACAGGGGTATTTTTAGGGTTCAGGGCTAGGTTTGGGTTTTGGGGTACAGGGGTATTTTAGGGCTCGAGGGTAGGTTTGGGTTTTGGTACAGGGTTATTTTTAGGGTTCAGGGCTAGCTTTGGGTTTTGGGGTACAGGGGTGTTTTTAGGGTTCAGGGGTAGGTTTGGGTTTTGGGGTACAGGGGTATTTTAAGGGTTCAGGGCTAGGTTTGGGTTTTGGGGTACAGGGGTATTTTAGGGTTCAGGGGTAGGTTTGTGTTTTGGGGTACAGTGGTATTTTTAGGGTTCAGGCCTAGGTTTGGGTTTTGGGGTACAGGGGTATTTTTAGGGTTATGGGGTAGGTTTGGGTTTTGAGATACAGGGGTATTTATAGGGTTCAGGGCTAGGTTTGGGTTTTGGGGTGTAGGGGTATTTTTAGGGTTTAGGGATAGGTTTGGGTTTTGGGGAACAGGGTATATTTATAGGGTTAAGATGGGTTAGTGTTTAAGGGTGTTGGGGTATTTTAAGGAGTAAGGGTGGGTTGTGATTATGGGGTGCAGGGGTATTTAAAGGGAGCAGGGTGGGATTAGCACACGATATGAGACATGGCATGAAGGGCGGAACGTACCACATGCCCCCAGCATTTGCCACGCCCCCAGTACACGCCCACAGCACATTGCAGACATGCCCACAAGGGACTACTTTGTAGGCACAGTTCTTTTACCTTTTAAATGTATATGGTGGGCGTCTGCATAGCCTATGTCCTTCTGCTGCAACTGCCCTTTCCAACGCTGTATTGGATGTTGTGATTGGTGCTGTGGTTCCTGAGATTACCCGCCTCAAAGGTTTGGGCTGTCTCTTTATTATATTAGTATGGATTGCACCACGATAAATGTTGTAAAGCGCTCTGATACCTTCGGGTCTGGCTAGCGCTATATATAAAACTCTTAAAAATAAATAAATATTGTGAACAGATCAACAACATCTGCAAATCAAGTCAGAATAAATGTACCTTCTTGGTTAATATGTGATATCACTGTCAACCCATCAACATTCTCCTCTCCTCTACCCCTTTGTTCACTTCCACTCACTCCTTTGCATTTCAAAGTTCAACCTGTTATTTTCAAGTGTTTTGATGTAATTGGTTATTTGTTAATTGTAATGTGCATGAAGAATACCTAGTGGTGACCTGCACTATCTAAAATAATAATAATAATTATAAATAGATATGATGATAACACAATCTATATTTCAAAGGAAACTTTGAAATATCTTCCGTATTTTACAGTTCTCTGTGAAATATTCGTTTTTATACCACTACATTTTGTGTACAGTTCAGTGTACCGTATTAGTTAAAGAGAAGATAAAAATTCATCTGAAGAAAGTAAAGAATCTATACCTTAATTAGGCAAACAAGGTACTTGCTTTAAAGAAACAAGTTCACTTGTTTAGTCAAAGGAGCTTGAAAAGAAACATCCACATATTTTTGCTCACTGTGATAAATATCTTATCTCCCATTCTCCTGAAAGAAATACCAGCCCAAATGATTTGGATTAACAATACACTGGTTTTTAGAATTCCCAACAAAAGGATAGATGGATGGATAGATAGATAGATAGATAGATAGATAGATAGATAGATAGATAGATAGATAGATAGATAGATAGATAGATAGATAGATAGATAGATAGATAGATAGATAGATTTGTCTATTTAATATATGTTGCATCCTAAAAATCCTCAGTCTCTGCAGCAAAGTTGTGGTTCTTTTGAATTAAATATACACCATACACTGGGCTTTAAAAAGAAAAAGAAAGCACGTTTTATGCGAAGTCGGTTGAGTGTTCTACTAGCCTTTAATTTGCCACCTCTCAGGCATAGATGTAGAGGCCTGAAGACGACATGTAGCAGTGTCATTTCAGAGAGACTGGTATGGATAGAGTAGATCCAGAAATAACATTACAATCTGAGGTCTGTGAGGGACTCCCAGAGCAGATGTCCATTTAGTCAAATGTTACCTCAGCTTCTCTGTCCCTGCAGGTAAGGGGTGGAATCAGTCATGTCAGATCAGTACTTCTGGAAGGTCAGCAGGGCTGGGGTAGAGTCTGCTATATTATAGGTGCTCCTATTTCAGGAACGTGTGTGATTTGTAAGTAAAGGCACCACAAAAAAAGTAGTACAGGTCTGGTTGGTCAATGTCTCTCAGCAGGCTGGCTTAGAGTCAATTCCAATGCAGGACTCAGACACAGATACTTATATGGTAGTTTGAGGCCTAAGTAGATGCAAAGGAATTCTTATGTTGTTGGTCACAAACTCTGCTGGTGTCAAAAATAGGTTATATACATATATATGACCCTCATCTATACTACTGTTATAAAGAGAGAACACAAACCTTTGAGCCAGGTAAACTCAAAAAGTACAGCACCAATCAAAACACCCAAGACATTGTTGAAAACCTCAGGGCAAGCAGAAGGACATAGGCTATTAAAAATTAAAAATATACGTTGTTTAAAAAATTTCGAAATAAAAATAAAGTAGTCCCTTGCAAGTAGCGCCGGCCGCGACGTCTGCGTGATGACATCATTTGCGTTTGCGCTCCTTGGCAACACTTCTGGAAATAGCGCCGAGACCTGCTGGGAGGACTGCCGCGGCACTGCTTGCTGCTGTGCGAAGTGGCGGCCTGTGCGGGCGGGGCGCCTGGAGAGTGGAGGCCTGTGCGGGCGGGGCGCCTGGAGAGTAGCGGCCTGTGCGGGCGGGGCACCTGGAGCGGGACCGGCGGCTGAGGTAAGGATCTCCGGGACACGGGCGGGAGAGGGCCGGGGCGGGAGGGGGCCGTGGCGGGAGGGGGCCGGGGGCAGAAGTGCACGCATGCCTCAAATGCTGCCCCCAGCCCCTTTCTGCCCCAGGCAACGCTGGGGCTGGCTGCTAGTATTTCATATTTCCCTGTCCCTCACTCACTCTCTAGTTCATATATGTGGGTATGAGTATATATATATATATATATATATATATATATATATATATATATATATATATATATATATATATATATATATATATATATATATATATATATATGTATCTCTCTCTATATATACACACACACACACACCACACACATATATATATATATTATGTCAAAACTATAACTCTGTAAAACCTGACTTTGTGTGTTTTTGAATTGAAAAATGACACCTTTTAAAGCAGGTCTGCATAGCAGTGCCTCTTCTTGCTCTACTTGTAAAGGGCATACAGAAGGGGCGACACAGACACATTTTCTGAGACTAATTCAATATGTGTCACTTCCTTGATCTTCTCTGCCTTAAGCAGACTCTTTCTAGGGATCCCATCCGTTCCTGAGTAATACTTCTGAGAACGCAACAGGTTACCTTGCCTCTTTTTAGTGTAATGAAAGCGATTCCTCTTCCCCATCCGTTTAATCCGTCCGGTGTTTGGTCATTAAAGTAATATTCTGTTTACTGTCTGCATTTTCTCCTTCTCAGTGTTGGCTGTGTCCTCCATGGTAGGGTTTTGAACAGGAGCTCATTGACGAGTTTCCTGCTCCTATTAATGCTCTTGATATTCATTCATTGCAGCATGAATCCCCATCGCTGTCTTTACTCTGGCCCAAACACTGACTCCATCCCTCCATGTCACCCGCTTGGTTTGCTTCGGAAGGCTGGTTTGTGTTGTAGCAGTGACTGCCTGCCCATGCAGAGCGCTGCTGATCGCCCTGTTAATTCACTCTAATCCCGAGTCCTTGTGTCTTCTTTCTAAACACCTCTGTGTATTTCACACTTGTTTCTCACGAGTTTCCACTCACTGAAAATCTTTGAGCAGTAAAATTGCAGCCTCCTGCACAAAAAGCTCCAGAGACGACTGCAAGGTGAGGATTTATTTCGGTGGTGGCAGCGGGTGGTGAAGAGGCGGTATTTCACCAGCTACTGATGAGTACCACTCCTGTAATAGTGTGCCCTACCCTCTTCAGGCCTCGTCACCATATGTAGGGTGCAGGGCTTAGCATTCACTCATTGTCTCTCCACTGCTCTTGTTCAGACACAGACCCTCTTTCTATTTCTCTTGTCCAGACACAGTGCACTGCTAGGAAGCCAGTAACTGTGTCTAAATCAGGCTTTTCCAAAGTGTGGCTCATGACCTACTGGCTGTTCTCCAGCTGCCTGTAAGTGGCTCTCCTGTGTGCAGCCCAGCAAATGAGAAAGTTTTACTTGCCTACATTTATCCGCCTTTAATAAAGTTGAGAGTGCGTATTATTCAAGGTGAAAATGTGTCCAAATTCAGACTCATAGGCTGACCTTGGGAATTTAATCATTCCATTTCCAAAATATATTCAAAACTGACATTTGACTGATAAATCGTGGCACTGGACAGACTTATTAATACCATTACGTTGGTGACAGGGCTATTGGCATTACATTACCCATGTAGAGGCATTTGAAATTGACCAAAGTGTTTACAATACTGCTGGAAACCCTGCCTGATGCACTGAGGGGATCACTGCTAGTTATCCTCAATATGGTGGCCACTAATGTAATCTAGTCTGGTGTGGTCACTATTATAACACACATATTAATAGCTCAGGGTAATTTTCCTGAATTTAAGTAGCTCTTAATGCAGAAAAGGTGCAAGACCCCTGGTCTAAATTATCTCACTGACTCAAAAGTATTTCAACCCCTCGTTCTGAACCATCAGATATTCTTGTCATTGGAGGATCACAAGCTGTAGCAAGGCCTCCCCTTCTAACCCTCTACAGGATGTAGGCGTAGACCCTCCCACAACGGTATCACACACAACATTTCACAAACTTTCCATTCCTGCTTAGCCCGCCAATCTGTTCCGAAATCTGAACTATTCGGGAGTTCAGTTCATATTAACCGACGCAAAGAAGGGAATTCAATGCAGAACTTCAATTCACACCTTTGCCTGGTGCGTGAAAGTGAGCGCAAACCTTTAAATACTGACAGCTTCTCCTGGGAAATGTGCACAGAGTGCAGTCACAAAGGCTACGTCTCCAAACCTCTATCTCGAAGTGCGGGTTTCCATCGCTTTGAGGACCTCACAATAAGATATTGCTGAGTTTTTCCAGCACATATGAGAATCACACACTGCAGGATTGCATTGGTTGGCTGAATAGCAACGAAGACTCCGAACAATGGATTCCCCCTGGATTTCTGGTTTCTAGGGCAGTCTGAATTCAATGCTTCCATCTTGCCGCTAAGCACTGCTGCAAAGGGAGAGCGGCCAGAAGATACACCACGTCCTTTTGTCACCAGAAAGCTCAAAGATGATATGTTTGATCAGGAAAGGAAGTCACAAAGGCAACTGATATTGGCAGTGGCTTCGCCTGGCTGCCTGCCCAGCATCTGTTGTGTGAGTGGGAATTGAGAAATAGGTCTTTGTGTGAGTGAGTGTGTCAAGAGCCCACGTGGGAGCCTCGGTTTCAAGAACCAGGCCCTGTGGGTGAATTCATGGGCACTGAACATACATGCCCTAATTTCTCCTTCACCCATGGCACCTCAAATCCGTACAGAAATGCGCTAAGGAAACAGTGTTATCAGTTTAGAATGTGAACAGGTGATGTTTGCAGTGCACAACTTTCTTAAGGGGGTCGGTCGAGGTTTGTGAAGGGCTACATTGTCAATCAGTAAATGTCGCAGTGCACTCTGCTACTTGAGTATGCAGGTGGTGGTATTTTACAGGTGTACAGTGTTAATGAGTGTAGTTTGCAATCTATGCAAACTACACTCATTAACATCGCCTGTGATAGGAGTAAAATCAAACTGTAGCTGTATAAAGCAAGTAAGTGAACTTCGAAGCACACACTGTGTCCGAGCTAGGCATTTAGTGCCAGATGTACGACCCTTTTTTGTGGCTGGAAACAGGAGATCCTCCCGTTTGCGACCGCAAAAAAGGGTAATGGCATGAAAATTTTTTTTTTTTGCGAGTCACTGACTCGCAAAATAGCATTTGCAACTCCCGCTATTAGGAAGGGGCGTCCCTTCCTAATAGCAAGTCACCATACCATGTACGATTGTTTTCCGACCGCTTTTGCAGCCGCAAAACACTCACAGTTTATCACCTACTTCAAGTAGGTGATAAGTCCCTCGGAAACGGAAAGGTGTCCCCAGGGGCCCCTTTCCCCTTTGTGAGTAGGTGATAAAATGCATCCCGTTTTCTTTAAGGAAAACGGGCTGTATTTTTTTTTTAAAAAGACTGCTTTATTTAAAAGCAGTCCCAGACATGATAGTCTGCTGACCCCAGCAGGCCACTATCCCTGGGTGTGCTAACCAGTTCTAATGGGGTCGTAAATTGCGCCTGCCTCATTAATATTCATGGGGCATGCAATTTGTGACCACCATTAGGAATCACAAACAGTGTCTGAGACACTGTTATCCATCACAATTTGCGAGTCGCAAATTGCGAGTCGTAAATGCGACACAATTTGCGAGTCGCAAATTGGTGGGTCGTACATCTGGCCCTTAGTGATATTCTACGAGTGTACAGTAGGAAATGGAGTTCAAAGCATACACTGTGTTCAAGGTAGGCAGCTAGAGATATACTAAGGGTGCACAATGTGAATAAGAGGCACTTCGAACCTGCTTTCAGTGGCATGTATTAGAGATACTATAAAAAACACACACAGACACATACGCACACAGACACAGGCACACTGATTAACTTCACAATCCATTACTTGTACAATAGCCATGAAAACTATAACTTGCTTACCAAATGCAATGCTGACAACTTCACCCTTAATGTAATAAATGCAATTACAAATGTCGTAAAAAGTCTTACATATGAGATTACATATCACATTACCTTCAACACTGTGAAAGAGTTGACTATGAATGTAGTGTCAAATATTGGTTTGAGTATGAGTTGATACCTTATTAAGTCAAGCTTTTATGTGTTGTTTCCTATTGGTATTAATGTTGTCAGTTCACAAGCATTGGCAGACCCAACTGAATATTCATGGTTTTAGGGGTTAATGCAAATATGGAAGTAATAATTAGATGGCGAGATGGGGGAGGGGCTTTAGCTGAGAGCATCAGTCTATCTGATATGAAAGATACCCTAGGTCACAAGACTAAGTGACTCATGTGTCTTATATTTAGAACAATGTAGTTCCGTAATTCCCCTTCACCCCATCGTAGAGTTGTGCTCTGTCTTGCATGGTTCAGCCCACTTTTGTATATTAATGGATGTATAGATGGCTAGGGTGGGCTGTTGTAATTTTCTGTCAGATGTAGCAATACAACAAGGGCTACATCTGTCTTCTCTCTCTGACTGGTTTGCATCTTAACCCCTTCCGTGCTTGTGACGGAACCACTCTGTCATGAGCCACGGACGCGCTGTGCTGGTGACGGAGAGGTTCCGTCACGGCGCGGCTGCCCCGCCCACACTGCTGGAATTCCGCGCCTGCGCAGCAGTTTTATTGAGCGGGCGGGGACGTGACTTAACCACTCCGTCACAAACACAGCACGCCCGTGGCTCGTGATGGTGTGGTTCCGTCACGAGCATGGTGGCGCCACGCGGCCCCCTCTCCCCCCCAGCGCCGCGGCAGAATTACCGCCGAGGCCAAGGGGTTAAATATCATAATGTCAGCACATTCATGCCTCCATTACCCAGCATAGCATCCTGGGTGGAGGTGGGCAAAGGGGGGGGGGTGCAAAAGATTTCTAGACATTCTTAGCTGCCTCTTTGCATCTAATAGATCAGTCAACATGCCTTACATTTAAGCTGTTTGGGCCTGTGCATAATTCTCAGAAGACCAGCTTCTGATCTGCACAGGTTGGTTCTGTTCGTTTAGTTGGTCAGTTCATAGTTTGCATCATTCCAAAAGACACCCCTGTTATGGCATTTTCAATCCATGTTGTAGTAATTGGTATTCTCAATCCCATTTTATGGATAAGCATTGGATACAGTTGGATATATCGTACTGAGGCACTTGAGAATTAGGTCTGGTATAAATAGTAAAGCGGGTGTTTCTAAATACCGTAAACCCCTTGCTCCATCCGAGACAGCATCTTTGAAAGCCATGTCCAGTTTATCCTCCCGATGCTTCCTAACAGCACTGAGTTGCACCTCAAAACTGTGATTTTTAGTTGACAACCATATGTCCTGTGCTCAGGTTTGATTGCAACTGCTGGGTCTTATGCAACAGTGGCTCTGTTCTTTCACAGCTCTGCCTGCAGGAGACATTATCATCTGTGCAGATGTCTTTGTCGTCACTGTGTCTACCACATCTAGGACACGACATGTTGCTCGGGGACTAAGGTGACCAGGAGTGGGAAAAATCATGTTTAGCCATCATTTCATGTATTCTACGAATATTGAAATTGATGAAGGCAACATTTTCAAGTCCTCTTGTCCTAGTGCAGCATCAAACTGACCATGGGACTTTATGGTACTTTTGGACCACAAATGTGGTTATAAAATCTATCAGTCTTTTTTGCGTGTTACTGTTTGTGTAGGTTCTGATGTTCACGAACATACCATTATTCTTGTGTTTACGTTTATGTTTATGTAAGAGGTATGTGTGGAGGAATACGTATTTTCACTTCATGCCTCAAACTTGCATCTAGTATTTGTGAAAAACAAAATGGTGGGTAGTTTTATGAAGGAAAGTGAAAAACCATAAGTCAGGTGAACTTGTGTGTGCCTGTGGTTGTGTGCCTACAGCTAAGGCTTATGCTTTGCTGGTGTTGACCACCACTGTTAGTTGTCTCTACACTGTGTTTTGATGTGTGTCTGTTGTTTGTGATCTTCAAATGGGTGAAAAGTTAAATGTTGCTCAGTATAGCACCATATATCTGAGTGAGGTGTTGTGCATGTTGGCTTTTATTTATACACTACCAAGGCATGGGTAAAGCCCATGCTGATCTCGAGTATGCGTTGTGTGGCTTTTATGTGTTTGTGTTTTGTCTGTTGTTTGTGAAAATCAGAGTGGTGCATAGTGTTATGGTGCAGTCAGATAATAGAAGTCCAGAGGAGTTGTGAATGATAGTGCACATGTCATTAAGGACTACCATAGTGTGGCCTATGCCCAAGTGACCTTCTGTTGTTCCTTGCAAGTTGATATTTATATAATGTTTGCATACTCTCACTGCTCATGTATTGCTCTAACTCCTGTGTATGCATGCTGCAATGTTAGAAGAATTTTTGAAATATATACATACTTGGATATGCGCACTAGAACCTCACATTTTGCCTTATATCAGTAAAAATCTTAAAAAGATTTGCACCAGATCAAGGAAAGGCACTGACTGACTTAAAGACCACCATGCCATTTCAGCTGGTGACCATCCATTTGGATGTCTTACAAGGGGCGTAACGAAAATTAAGGGTGCCCGCCTGCAAAGTACATGGAGCCCCCCCCCCACCACACTGCAGACCCAGTCAGGAGCTCTCAGGCCAGGGGCCTGGCACCCATGCCCAGTGCCGGAGGGGGACCCCTGGAACTCAGGCCTCCTCTCGCTCTGCTGGTGTTGCAAGGGATATTATTATGTCCCAACAAAATAGAGGGGGGGACCAGGAGCTAGTTATGGTCCAGTGCTGTGCTCCTAATGCTAGTCATCAAACCAAAATTGGGGGTCACTGTTCCGTAGGAGGGGTGCCAAGGGTCATCCACCCACCAGAGGAGAAAGAAGGAGGAAAACAAAAATGAGAAAGGAGAATAAAGGAAATCCTAGGTCTAGAACCCACTAGTCAGAGGCAAGCACATGTCTTGTCTCTTGTTGCCTTCACACTCCCCGAAGGATGTCATGTTTCATCATCAGGCGTTTGCTCCTCACTGGGCAGGCGCTGCCGTGCCCTACGGGTCCCCCGAAGGGTCACTTTAGCCCTCCTGACGCCTGCCCGCATATTGAATATGCGGATAGGCGTCTGGAGGGGTGTTTCAAGTGTACGACTCTTGAGTCAGAGTTGGCTTCCGAGCTGGCCAGCGCCCATTTATAATGGTGGATTCAACCACCATTATCTCTCTGAATCTCAAATCAAACCCTATTTCTGAGTGTAATCAGTGTAAAAAAGCGCCAGCAAATTTAAACACTAAAATGAGTCTGGCTCTGCTTGAATGGTGGGAGGTTGACCCAGGGCCTGACCGCAAGCCATGCCACTGCCCAAGCTCCAGTGCACAGCACCCCCTTCAGGTTAAGTGCAGGGTCTGACCACAGGCCAGACCCTCTGCCCAAACCCTACTGGACAAGGCCAAAGGCCGTGCGCAACTGGGGTGGACAAAAGATTAGGTGCATGCCCTAGTTGAAAATTAAGTAAATAATATTTTTAAAAATGAAACTCACTGGAAAAAACTAGGTGTGGGCGGAAGTCGCGTAATGGACTTTCGCGGAGAGGCACGGAGATTGAACCAATATCACTGAAAAAAACAGTTAAAAAGTGAGTTATGGTTCTGATTCAAACTCATCAAACCATTCCTCGCCAGGACAGGACTGTGCATGCGCAGGCTCCCGCGCATGCACAGTTTCCAAGATGAAGCCGCGATGGGGAAGGTTGCGGCAGCAAAAAGGTACGTTTTATTCAAGTTTCATTTCAGACTTTTAAATATAATTTAATAAGGCTGGCGGAAGGCGGGTGGGAAGCGGGAGGCGGACTGGCGGCCAACTTCCGTTCCGCCCCCGAATGTGGGAGATTTGCCACAAATTTCTGCCCTCTTTGCGCAAGGGCAGAAGGGTAAATCTCCGCACATTCCGTGGGCGGAATGGAGATGTCCTCCCACCCCTAAAAAAAACACAGTTAAAAATTGAGTTATGGTTCTTTCTCCAACTTGTCAAGCCACTGAAGTTTGTCACTTATGGTTAACAATGCAAACAACACAACCCATAACGTGTGCCACTCACCATGGTACATGTTGATATTTTGATCGCTCTTTATTTGTTTCTGTATCTTTGCCAAATTGGTGTTTTAAATATGTGGTTGACACCAGTCAAGGTGTGTGTTGTGTGCGTTGCTAACCATAACCGACGAATTACAGTGGTTTGATGAGTTTGAATCAGAACCATACCTCACTTTTTAACTGTTTTTTTTCAGTGATATTTAACTATATTAACAAGTATGCCATGCCAGGGAAATAAACCTGGCTCATTAACAGATTTTTAAAAAACGTTTACTCATAGATGTACTTTTATTCATTTGTTGTTACAATGCAGAGAGCAAATTGCCACAGTGCAGCTTAACTAACGTGAGTAAACAAGGTATAATGCCTTTCATATGCTATTCTACAAACAGCTGATAGTGGAAAACTACTTGGGCCATATTCACCCAGCTAAGTTACTGTGATTCTTTGTCACTGCATTGACGCAACCCCTTGGCCCCTAAATATCATTATATACATGTGTTTATACCACTGCACAGGAAACAAGCTTTGATAAAGCCATTATGTCTGACCTTGGCAAACTGTGTGATGGTTACTTTTGAAATGATTGCTGGCATATGGCACATCAATAAAAAGGGAAAAAGAAAATATGCTGCCACCTTAACGTGTCTGCTTGCAATAAATATTAATATGGTTTGTAAAGGGACAAGACTAACTCACCACCTAAATAGGCACTTAATCATAGTCATCTACCCTGTTAAAATGCCATCTAAACAATTTAGCAATTTCAAAAGGAGACAGATAATATATCAACATAAAACTGAACACCTGAATTTTAGCAAAATAGACAGAATTTGAATCATGCAATAAGTAAAATACAACTCACTTTCAGACAGATTTGCCACTGAAAAAGCTACGTTTAGGTGGAGTTGAACAACGTGGACAGGCATCTGGCAGTCAAAGTAAAGGGTGCCAGCGGGTAAAGCGAGCTTAGCCATTGCGACATGCTGTATGACATTTTAGCAAACCTATGGATGAAGACTTCTGACCTGTAGGTATATCTTTTTTTCAATTATTTTTTGAAAAAACAATAGTCTGGCAAGACAGCTAAGCTGCCTCAAAGTCCAGACCTAAAATCAGAATGGCACAGACCTACTTGTTGATCCATTGGGTGTAGTATGGTATTCAGTAACATTGCTGAGAAAAGAGGGAAGAATATATGTGTGTGTCTGAGTGTCTGTGTGTGCATGTGTTGTTTGTGTGTTTGCACATGCACAGTAGCATGAATGAGCAAAGTAATAAAA
Organism: Lissotriton vulgaris; assembly: GCF_964263255.1. Classification (NCBI taxonomy): domain Eukaryota; kingdom Metazoa; phylum Chordata; class Amphibia; order Caudata; family Salamandridae; genus Lissotriton; species Lissotriton vulgaris. Next base: position 849,552,463 of record NC_141695.1, read on the forward strand.
CATTCTGTCAGATGTAGATAGATAGACAGACAGACAGACAGACAGACAGACAGACAGGCAGACAGACAGACAGACAGACGGACGGACGGACGGACGGATAGACAGATAGATTGATGTGTTTTTTCTCAGTATTCATTGAGTGAAATTCTACCGCTTTCATGGTCTTCTAGCACTTCTGGAATTTGAGCACACTTTCCAAATGGTATTTGGGTTAGTATTTGCCTAGTGGCGTGGTGGTGGTCCGGGGTCACTGCACTTAAATTATGAAAATCAGACTGTTCACATATCTTATAGTTATGTTGTAGTACCCGCGCGGGGTGAGAGTTTCAGAGCACATTTCCACTCAGTATCTTCCCACAAGGTTGAATGGTGGTCAGTTTCAGGCCTGAAGTGTTGGGATTGTTGAATTACGCTCTTTGACAGCTGTATCGATGCAAATCAGTGTTTCATTTATTCGCCTGGGATGGCTTGCTTGGATCTCTAGATGGCTAAATGCCCTAAGGCTGTGTGAGGGATGGAATATGTTTGTGAGCCATTAACTCCTAACCAGTTATGTAGCTTTGCAGCCATATTGCTCTCCTGAGGGTGTGAGGTGGTTTAAAATGTCCTGTTGGCTCTGCAAGGAATCGCTGTGTGAGAAAGGTGTGTGCAGTGAGGTGGGAACTCTGCCAACCATTTGGGTTTGGTACTACATTCTGCACATCCTAGAGCGGGGAGCTCTTTTTAATGACTTCTGAGTTGAGAAGTATATGTTGAAATACCAACACTGCAATACATTATATGTAAGCTGACCAATCAGACTGAGATATCCTCTGGCTGGTAGTGACGAGTGTTGTTGTGAGCGCCATAATGACTGACCTATGACCCACATCTAAGCTGTGTTGACTGCTTTCGATATGAGCTCTTCAATGTATTGTGTTAAATAATGTGTTGACCTGAGGGAGTGAAGCAGAGAATAATAAACTGGACACTATTGAATGGTCTAAAATGTTAAGCATTAATGCTGAATTACTGATTCATCATGCAGTCTGCAACAGTGCTTGAGGTGAAGAGGACGAACTTGGTTGTCTCAATAAAGCAGTTTCCTATTTGACAAGAATTGTATAAGAATAAGTGTTTTGTTCAGGAGCCTGTGGCTGGTGCTATTGAAAATGTCAGGGTGGCGAGTACCAAAGGCTGCGCTGTCTTAGTTCCTCCTGCATGTCTCTTTAAACCATACCCTGCATCCTTATCGCTGTCTTGTAGGTTCTTTTTTATCCATACTTCCTCCCCTTGTCACTGTTTTCCCCTCTTTCTCTTTCCCCCTTTTGTAATTAACAATAAGTGCACATGGACCCCACCGGTAGCCCCCAGCTTAAATTAAGCACTGAGCGTGCTCCATAAGTACAAGGACAACTTTTCCAGCCGTGCCCATCCTCTCACATACTGACGTAGGTCAACTCAAAACTGAGCCTGCTTTGAAGTCCTGCTCTTGCTGCAAAGAGAATTTGTCATTTTTCCTCACTTTTAAAACGTTCCAGTAGACTTTTACGGAGACTTCAGTGGTAAACAGTTGGTCTTACTGACTTTTATTAAAACGGCTACACCTCTGTTCTCATTTTCCCAATTACAACATTTCAACGCTGTGTGGTAAGAAAATCCCAATATAAGTTCTTTTCTTTTGCATCAGCTGCTCCTAATTTGATATTTTAACGTAACTGTACTTGCACCTTTGAGTTCATCCCACGGTACTACTGAGAGAAGGCTGCGAGACTGTTGGAGTTGTAGATGTAGATTAATGCAGACACATGGTGAAGGAAGTATTTATTTTGTAAACGTTATAAGAGCACCGAAACAGCGGGTATCTGTACCATTTTATGATAACATCCTTTAAAAAATAAAAATTACAAGTCACAATTCTGAAATATAGTTAGAAACATTAAGCACAGGAAGCACACAATGGCGAAAGAATAATCGCCGCAGGCTCCTAGTCTCTGCTCCATGATCCCCCTTCCACTCCCCAAATCACAGCCCTACTTTTCAGGCTCGCAAATGGAAAAAGAATGACATATATTTCGAAACCTACTATAAAACACAAGGCAGCGTTGTTATGTATGTTCCTGGAATGTGACGGTTCTTGCTTTTATGGCCGACTGAACCCCAGTTTTCGGATGGGGAATCCCATGTCTTTAGTGTTTTCAAAAAGGTCCTTCTTTGAGCTGCAACTCCTGCAGCAAAGATGTGGCTAGAAGCTCTGACTGGGCGCCTTCTTGCTGCTCCAAAGCATGTGTGGCACTCAGTGGTTGAGAGCTGCATGCCCCTTGATGAAGACTTGTGGGATGAGGAGATGGATGGGAGTGATGTCAAAACAGTGTGCAGAAAGCAGCAGCAGTCAAAGACTGACTGCGCAAGTGACAGGCAGGACACAGAACACCTAATCATGCGTGCTCTGAACCACAAGCGAGCACATGAGATCTAACAGGGCGCATTAGCAGTCAGCAGTACATTTCGAAGGCTGCCGCCTTGCGCTGTCACAAGCACTTAGTTTTCGATGATGAAGCTGTGTGCTTCTACATATTATGGCCTCCTATGGTGCCTCCTTGTGCAGTTGCTTTTCATTGGTTTACGATCGTGCTATGCCATGTACTCGTGTATGTGTTGTTGATTACTAATGGCCCAGCTTTTTACTATCACGTTTCTGGTTGCTGATAAAACTGCCCTTTACTATCACACAGTATCATGTGTTGGTTACTGACGATGCCACCTTTCGCTATCCCATATTGTTAATTAGTAGTGGTACTGGCTTGTACTGCGGTGGCACATTTTACTATCATAATGTTGGTTACTGATAAGGCTGCCTTGGTATTTCGCAAATGGTTTGTTATGTGTTATATAGGTGTGCGTGAATGTGTGTGAGCATGCAAGCATGTGCTATTTTGTGTGTTCAGTCTTTACTTTGTGGTGCTTATAACGTATACTTTGTTGAAGTGTGGGAGTTTAAAGGGTGTTGTGTGCGTGCAAGCGTGTGTCTGAGAACATTTCGTACATTGCGTTGTTTCTTTGTTTTGTGATCTTTGTGTGTGGGAGAGAAAGAGCATACATGATGTGCCTTGTGTGGTATTTAGACAGAATATCGGAAACACAAAAATCGTGAGATAAAATATCTTGTCAAAAATATTAGGGACATAAATGTTGTGAAGGAAAGTTTCAATGGGTAATTAAAGTTTCACTTCTTATAACTCCACATATATATATATATATATATATATATATATATATATATATATATATATATATATATATATATATATATATATATATATATATATATATATATATATATATATATATATATATATCTTCAATATACATACATGTGGATTTAAGAATATTAAATCTATACTTACCTAGTTGCACCTACCATCTCGCAGTACTTAATTTATGAAAAAAAATAAGTGCCAGGGCCCTCGTCAGGAGGACACTGCAGCTTGCACCACCCGTTGCCCCCGCTAGGGCTACTAATATCAGTACCAACACAACTATTAAGCATCACATTCCTACAAGTGTAACAATTAAGACTATTTCAGGCGCCCAACACTATGACCAGAACTGTGGAAGCAGGTATAAGTCCTTAGAAATGTATATTGATTCAATTAAAGACTTGTTCTGCTTACTTTTAAATTAGACAGACAGTGCCACCATGTGGAAGACTGTCTTAAGTGTCGGTCTTAACAATTAAGTGCAGGTACCGAGCACCGGTAACCACTGGCTCAAATTAAGCACTGCCCTCTTGATGTTTTGGTCCACGATATTTTTGACACAATATTCTTCCCACATGATACTTGTGTTTCCCATATTCTGTCTGTGATCCACATTGTGTGTGTGCTAGCTTGATGTGTGTTGTAAATCTGAAGTAGAGTGAGGGAGAATACAGAGCGAGCTTTGTGATTGTCTTAGTTTTCAGTATTGTCTGTGTGAGATTGTCTGTGGTATATGCTTTCTTAGGTAGCTTACAGTATGTCCAGGTAGTGTGTATATTTTTGTATTTATGCGTGTGTGCACTTGTTCACTGTTTACATCGGGTGTGTGAGCTTGCAGTGTGTTTTGTGTGCGTGTGAGTGCTCGCAGTGTGTGTTTTGTCTGTGTTCTGCTTGCTATGATTCATTCTGAGGGCTGCTTTAGCCTTCATGAAGTATTCATGGCGGGTGCGCGTGCTTCTATAATTGCCATCTCAGGCCCTGAATTATTTATACCTTGTAGTGTTCTCATGGTCTCATTTACTGAGAGCGCAGATAACACAATGGGAGAGGATCCCGAACACCTCAATGACTCTTACTTTACCTTAAGTAGAGGAATTATATTACTGGAGGTGCAACCCGAGGGCCGGTTATTCTTTCTCTCCTTGTATTGATAGTATTCTAATTGCTGAGGCGCCCTTAGCCCTCTGGTTCCTGCTTTGCTGATATACGTGATACACAGTCTGATTGCGCTCTTGGTCCTGGGAGGGGCAGTCATTGATGGAGTCTGCACAGCTGAACTCTGTGTTTGAGTGCAATTCCGTCAGGGTGGGACTGGCCTGTAGGGCAATCAATGCTAGAAGCAGCAGGGCAGTGTGTCGGTCAGTTGTGTAACTGTGTGTGTCCCAGTTTTGTGGTGTGGTGGGCTGGCTTTGTGGCTGTGTGTGGGCTGATGTTGTGAACATCTGGTTCATTATGCTGTACTGTGCAGGCCATGATAAGTCTAATGGGCCATGGGGTGCATGTGGAATGAAAAGAACTGCGTCAAGTCATATCAGGTGTGCCGCGGCAGGTGGTGCAGCTATAATATTGAAAAATAAATATGCCACTACCCAGCCTGCCATGGTGTGGCGCACACCCTCTCCATGTTCCCCACACTCTGGGTCCATCGTTTTCACTGTCGCATAGGGTGCTGAATGTGCCAATGAATGCCCATGGCCCAAACCCCCTGGAATAACCAACAGCAGCATGTGGAAGGTTGTGTAATGGGAACATGGACTATCACTCACTTGTATAGCACAAGCTCCACCAAAGTATAAGGGAAGAGATGCCAATGGCCTTTAAATATACAGTCATACAGGGCTAAGGATACAGGTTTGTGAAAGTGGATGACTGACAAAGTGGGGAGTTGGGCACAACAGACCAAGAAAAGAGCAAGCAGGACACTCTGATAGGACTCACTCTTTAACTAATACTTACTGTCTTTCTTTTTGAGTGAGCAAAAGACACACAAATGATGGACAGGATGGGCTAGCCCTGCACACTTAGGGTGAGGAAGCAAAAGACGCACAAATGATTCATTCAGCAATCCGTCCATCATTTGTTGCTGAAGCACTTTTTGCCCTAAGTGGGATGTGTATGCTCAGATATGGGCCCCTTGCTCGCTGTGCAACTGAACTTAACACTGGCCTGGCTGATATGGGGTGATACCCTGAAACCAGTCCGAAGAGGCTTGTTTCCAGTCCATGGAGGACCCGGCTTGGCAGTTTGGGCTGTACAGTTCCCATGAGGAACAGGGTCAAGACTAATTTGCATATGGCTGGGTCCAAAGTGAGTGTAGTAGTGAGCAAAAGAACAATGGATTTAACCCAGGTCGGTCGACGGGGATGAATGTTTTATTTATTCAGCATTCTGTCCATTATTTGTTGCTGCAGCACTTTTCACACCCTTAGTGGGATTGTTATGCCCAGATGTGGGCCCAGTGCTCGCTGTGTCACTCGATTCAAGCTAGCCTGACTGATTAGGGGTGATACCCCAAAACCGGCCCCAGGATGCTTGTTTCCAGTCCATGAAGGACCAGGCTTGGCAGTTCGTGCTGGACTGCTCCCATGAGGAGCAGGGTCAAGACTGTTTTGCATATGGCTGGGTCTTAACTGGGGTAGCACAGTGAGCTAAAGAATGATGGATTTAACCCAGATCTCTTGACTGGGAGTAAATGTTTGACTTATTCAGCATTCTATCCATCATTTGTTGCTGCAGCACCTTTCTTTTTGAGTGAGACAGGTTGAAGTCAGCTAGAAAACTATCAAAAATATTTTTATAAAATCATACCAGAAACAAATGAAATATCTGTTATTAATTTCCAAGGAGGCTCAGTGGGGTGAACACACTCTTACTAAATACATGTTATGTTCCATTAACCTGATACAGGATGCCAAATCGAGCAGTGCAAACTGCAAAGGCAGTAAGTTATGTTATGATTATCTGTAGAGTACGCATCACAGTCAGAAGGGTATCCAGGTGATAGAAGAAAACAAGGGGACTGTGCTGGTCGAGACTGTGGTCTAAGTAAAGAGCCATGTCTTCAGGTTCCTGCGGAACTCAGGGACTGAAGAGGTGACTGATGTGCAGAAGGAGGTCGTTTCAGGCTTTGGGTCCGAGGTGTGAGAAAGCGTGCATGCTGGCTCTGGTTCAACAGATGTGGGGGTTATGTGTAAGCAGGAGGCCAGCTGTGGGGATGTTTCTGGAAAGGTGGGAAATTGATGTAGCTGTTGAGGTAGGAGAGGCCTAGATAGTGTATGTGAGTGGGAAGAGCTTGAAGCTGTGTCCTTAAATATGGGGAGCCAGTGGTGGTTTCTGAGATGCCAGGTGATGTGCGTGAGGGTTGAGAGTGTAAGTGTAACGCTGGTCACTACGTTTTGTATGGTCTGAAGTCTTCTGGTCAGTCGGTGGTAATGCTGACATAAAGAGTGTTGCTGTAGTCCAGGTGAACAGTGCCTGGGTGACAGTTCTGCGTGTGTTGATCGGGAGCCCCTTGAGGTTTTTTGAGGATCTTGAGGGTGTAGAAACAAAAGGAGGCAATTGCGTTGCCTTGGCTGGGCATCAAGAGTTGGTTGTCCACCACTATTCTTAGGTTCTAGACTTTAATAGCCGGCCAGGGTGTTGCCTGAGATCTGCCTGCTACCAGATGGAATCCCATAGTGAGTTGTCCTTGCTGAAGAGTACCACTTCCATTTTTTCAGTCTTTAGTTTCAAACTGTTGATTTTCATTCATCTGGAAACTTCAGACATACAGGAGAGGAAGTAATCCAGTGGCTAGATACGTCATTAGAGAGGAAATTGATGAGCTGGTTGTTATTTGCATAGGAGAGAATATGTGACGTTACAACTCATGCGATACATCGCATGCCATTACAACGCAAGTCGTTACAACGACTTGCTGTAGGGGATGCTGGATGTTGGAATAGTATAATTTACTATTCCAACTCCAGTCTGTGCAACAGTAGGGATAGTGTTGGATTTGAAATCCAACACCTTCTGCCCTCTACAGCAAGTCGTTGTAACAACTTGCGTTGTAATGGTTTGCGATGTAACAGCGCAGTTTGATAATGTTGCAAGAGGAGCCGTGTAGGCTTTGAACAGAGTAGTGTTGAGAAAGGATCACTGGGCTCTCCTTAGATGAGGTTGGCGGCAATCAAAGTACAGTAAAGCCAGGTTGACTGACTGGGTGCATCCGGTGAGGAAGGAGTAGACACAGCGCAGAACGTTTTGAAGGCATTGAATGAGAATGGGGTGGGAGAATTTGTCGAAAGCTGCAGATAAGTCGAGTAGAATGAGGGCTATGATGTCTGCTTTGTCCATGATCAGTCAGATTTCGTCAGTTGGACAAATGAGGGCAGTCTCAGTGCTGTGCTTGGGCCTGAATTCAGATTGGCTGGGGACCAGGAAGTGGTTGTTGTTTAAGTGCTTGTTTAGCAATTTGTTGATGAATATCTCCGTAACTTTAGCAGGGTAGGGCAGTAAGGCGATCAGTCTGTATTTCATCAACATCTTTGGGTCTGCTGAGGGTTTCATAGTAAGGAGGAGTATTGTGGCATAATGAAAACATCCTCATGTAAGACTTCTGGCCCACAGGGCTTGCTAGTAGAGCTTTTCAAAACATGTTCATCCCTCCTTTCCCCTCACCTACTAGGCTACTGGTTCATTTGATGTATTCTTAGGACCCCTACTGCTCATGGCAGTCCCTGGGATAATATGAACGTTTCTTCTTCTGACATCCATTCATGCTACATTTTGAAGGTTCCTTTTGATTATAGCACTTTTTGGGGTATCTCCATGGACACATCCTGTGATGGCAATTCATGGCGACTTCCTAAGGTTTCTTCTCATGGCAATTCCTTTCAAATTACACTTCTTGTTGTTTTTCATAAGTCCGTCCCTTCTTTGGTGTCAGTTCCTAGCACGTTTTCTGAATACTTACTTCAAGCAGCTCACTCAAGGATTCCAAATTACTCATGTATGATATTGACAAGCATGAATTTAGTGTGTTAAATATGAGGCTCCAAAGTCGAAATGAGTCCCTCCCAAGGCATTTCTTTATAGTACTCTTCAGACGTCCCTAATAAGATCAATGACCATGTTTCCGCTTTCCCCTTGCCGAACCACTATTTTTTTTACCGGCTTACCTGTTCAAATGTTCTCTTCTTTGTCTTTCTCCTATGACCTCCAATTGTTTATCTTTCCACACTCTTGTTCACATATGCTTTGTCCTGGTCTTCATCAAAGCTTTATATTCCTCCCAGTCTTTTCCCTACCACTCCTTCCGTGTGACAATCTATTTCTTTCTCTCCATCCATCATTCTTTCTATCTCGTTCTCCCTGTTAATCTCTTTATCTTATTTACAGTCTACATTGCCTTACCTTTTGTTTCATTTGTCTCTGTAGAAATATACATATATTAACCATCCATCCATCTATCCATCCATCTAAACCCATCCATCCATCTATCAATCCATCCACCTGACTAGCAATCTAGCTGTCAGTCTAGCTTCTAATCGATAAAGTCCCTCCCACTTCTTTTCTTTCAATGAACTTCCCACCTGCACCTCAGACCCTAGTTTGCAGCATCTCCCAGATGTAATAATAAAAGGAGAGCACAGACAGTTCCCTGATGGAATCACTGGTTGGGCTCCAGTTGTTGCCAGTGGTCTACACTCTACCAACCACTGCTCTGCTTTTCATTCCTGCTAGGAGTGTACCTCTGGCCTAGTCACTGTCTGAGCTCTCCTCTCTGTTATAGTCCCTGGCAGGGCTTCCATTATAGCCGTAAGCATAGGATGTGCCATTCCTTAGCTGAGCTATGAATGAATGAAGATGTTTATATAGCGCACAGCTATTCAACTAGAGTGTCCCGGCGCTAAACAGGCCTCCCATTCAACCCAACTGATGCCCCCCGTAGCGGAAACCCATGATTAAAAGAGCTTCCAGAGGATGGCTGATCAATGACAGAATGATTAGGTTTTAAGCTGTTTCTTAAAAATGGCTAACTCACTCACAATTCTCAGAGACATAGGAAGCAAGTTCCAGACCTGTGCTCCGCCTCTGTCCCCGTTTCACCCTCTGCTACAGTGTTACATAGTCCCAGGCTGAGCGGCCATTAATGCCACCAGAGAGCTCTGTGCTCGTCGCTATCCGGGCTTCAGTTGCTGTCAGCAGTGCGCTCTCTGGCCAGGCCCACCCCACCGGCACTTTACTCTCTTCGTCAGTCAGTACCCGGCGGAGCTTCAAGCGCCTTGATTCCCGCTGTGAGTGCGTTCTTTGTGTCATTGGCGCTGGCCCAGAGTTTGAGTCTCGTATTTGTTCGGATCTGTTTAGTCATTTACTGGTAGCACCGCGTGTGCTGACGCAAAGTTGCTGAGGTGGGTGTATTAGTTATTCAGCCTGTTAGTTACTCAGGAATGCACAGGAGAGAACAGCTGCCTCAGCAAAGCAGCCTGAACTCCCGCACCCTTCCCGTTCTCCTCTGCTCACCGAGAGCCTGTTCAGGAAGTGCAGTGAGTGCTCCCGTGTGCGGGGCGCGTGTGTGATTGGTGGACCCAACCTGCCCCCTCAAGCACCTCCGCCCCGCGCGCTCTGGGGGAGCTGGAGAGCCGCCACTTAGCACCGCCAGACGCCGCACTTAAGCATGCCAACGCTAGGTGCTCCCCCATTTACAGCCACCGAGTGACTTATTAGAAGTGACGTCTGAAATATCACAGGGCCCTGTACGGGTGATTAGCTTTCGGGCCTGGGACCGGTGACAAGCAGTAGTAATGGATGGCGGACACAAGCGGCCGGCTCCCCTCTCGTTAGTCAGTATTACCTGCATTAAGAGCAATAATTGGATAGATTCATCATTTCCAGCCCGTCCATAAATGTTTGGCTGGCACCTGATCGAAGCTGTCATGTAGTAGACTGCGCTGGACGTCTACGTGCCGCCCCTTAGGGGGACACCGGAATCAGTATGCAGAGCAGGGGGGGGGGAGGCATGGGTTCTGGCCACCGTTAATAGGAGGACCAGTGATGTGATGCACCGGGTCACACAAAGGGCCCTCCCTGGGCGCCGTCGGTGTGTGCAAGGAGGCTAGGAAGGGTATTTACTGGACTGTGGAACAGCAGGCCTGTCAGCAGGTTCTGTCCGAGGACTCGCTGCTGCTGCTGCTACTATAGTGACAACAATAACAACAACAATATTAATAACAAAGGATATTTATGTTATTATCAGTGATATTTTTACCTTTATTGAGTGATTTGTCACAGCGGCTGCACATTCTAGCTCTAAAATTAAAGTAGATAACCACAGAAAACTGAACTGACTTTTAAATGGCAACAGTCCCTTGAACACAGTTGTTCTAGACACGTTGTAATCTATTACATTACATGTTGCCTCTGACCTTTCCTACTAGGAACACACCAGAGATGCTTGAGCTGCACATCAACAGGGTTAGTGGTACATTTATTGTCCATCACTTGTGTTTCACGTTGCTTTGTCCTCTGTTAATGTGCATTTTTGTTTTAGTTCTGTCTAACCCGTGTGTTTGGACACGGGTTAGACACCTGCTAGCTCTCCGTTGTGTTGTGTATGTACATTGATGGAATCTTGGGCCTGAAGACCATGAAGATGTCTTCCTTTACTTGAGGAATGTCAGGCCTTTGAGGTTCAGCCGCCTGCCACTGTGCGTGGGGCACAGTGCGCAGTACTTGGGTCCAGTGAGATGTCACATTAAAGCAGTGAAAGCAAGTCTGGCTCCACTGACATGTAGGACGCATGGACAGGGGGTCTAAGGCTTCTCCTATGGGTGACATGGATGATTCAAGGAAGGGAAGATGCAAGGTTTGATGCCAGTGGCATGTGGGAAGCATGGATCGGATGGCCAAACCTTTGCTTTAGGGATATGTTGGAGGCATTGAACAGTGTGGGCAAAGATTTGTTTTGAGTGGCGTGATTTTTCAACCCTATACGTGATCTAGGATCTCATCAGTACCTATGAATTTAGAGACATCTGATAAGTAGAATGCGCAGTTGCGTGAGGTGTACGTGCCAACAGTGGGTGAGGGAGAAAAAGGAAAACGAGATACTCACAAGGACACCCAGACGGGTACCAAAGTGAGAGTGAAGGCTGGCACTCTATGGGTAGCTGAGCACTGTTACTGTGTTGATGATACACAGAGACGTGTATGAAGAAGGTGATGAGGTACTCTGGAGTTGGTGTTAATCACAAGCGGTGCTGTCGCGCTGCCCTGTGAATCATGAATGTTCAATATGGTGGTCTGTACCTACATATGGTACGAAGCCCATCTATAGAAGCAAGTATTTTTCAATGAAGACGAATCCTTCAATAATAGCAGTTCCCAACGCGTGTGACGATCCGCTACACGGGCAGCACGAAAGCGTCAGTCTGTCTGCTGTTGACCATTATCTTACTTTATTCCAGTTTAGGTTTTGCACAAATTGTCTTTTGGCTGATCCTCAGAGGGCCTCATTTAATTGTTCTTGGTTCACTCGTGTTTCATGTGTCATGTGTATTAATATTGCCAAACTACTGGCTATGAGAAATTATATGTGTCCGAGGCGAACATGGTTTACAAATGTTAGATGTCCAAGAATTCTTGAAAATGCATGTGAGTTATCTTAGCTGCAAACATAATATATTGGAGTGGTGTGGCTCACTGGTTAGAGGCGGCAGACCTGTAAGCAGAGAACGGTCCGGGACCAGGGTTCAATTCCTGACGCGGCAGGGTCATGGACCAGGGTCAAAACGGACTTGATAATTCTTGCCTCGTACCTACTCTAACCAGGGAACACACTCGGCAACTCTGGGCATTAAGCTTGCCTCATCTCTACAACGGCCCCCCACAGACACTGGGGATGCCTGGTTTCACCTTGGAGATACCCAGAAAGGGACCATCTCACAGGGAAAACCAGGACGGGTTCCCCAGCGGTCTTCAGCGCCAGGATACTTCATGGAGTCGTAGTGCGCTTTACAAGTACACCCACATTTACATTTATTCCAAACACCATAATCACGGCCATATGCCAACAGCCATACAACATTGAGAAAGTGGGATACTGCCCCCTCATGATCAGCAGGGCCGGACTGAGACCAGCAACCAGCCCTGGCAGGTTGCTTCTCCACCGGCCCTGGTAACGGGAGGGGAGGGGGTTGTTACCCGCAAAGCACTGCTACCGTTTTTTTTACAGAGGGCCGATTTTGCAGCGCTGCTACAAAACCGGCACTCTGTAAGAAAAGCGGCCCCCCCCCGCTGCCACAAAACCGGCCCCCACCCCTCCAGCCCACCGGGGTAATGCCCGGTGCTCGCAAAGGCCAGTCCGCCCTGATGATCAGTGGTAGAGGGGCACTCTTTTGGGTCCCCCATTTTCCCTCTAGAAACCTAAGTGTGTTTTATACATGTATATATTTCTTGCTTTCTTTAGGGTGTTCTGTGAGCTCTAAATACCACTTTAGGGCCACTTCATAACGGTAGCACACAATGCAGTTTCTGAATAGGTTGAAGGTTGAGTTGAACAGCGACATGTTCTCCTGTTAAGGGTGGTGCCTTAAATTAGAAGGCACCCGGACAGGACATACAGAAAAAAATAATGGATGTTCAATGATCAATTGAAAAAAAACATTAGTACAGGACAACTTAAAACAAACAGCTGTGGCCCTTTCTCTGTACACCTGGAGCACAGTGCAATAGTTTCTTTCCACTGACAGGTATGACAGGCAGCAGCGGATTGGCTAAATGCTTGACTTAAGCTCACGTGTGATCCACGCAGCAGAACGTCTGGGGCCTGACTGCAGTGACAGGCCGCGCAAGGAGCACGCAGCACGTGCTCTAGTGTGGCACAAAAGATGCAGCATCGAAGGCGTGGCTCCAGTGACAGGGCGGTGCAGGAGTCACGCTGCAAAGTCTGACTCTCGACATTTGAGATACACGCAGCAGGAGTTCTCGCAGTTGCCCCAGTAAGACGTAAAATGCGAGTTACTGGGTCCATTTCTCTGCATGTGCACAGTACCACACTTTATAGTATGCATTTTCTATCAGTACACATTGCTGACTAACACCCTTGCGAAATCACACAGTATATCATTGTATAAGATGCATGTACAGTCCCGCAGAAGTTAACTGTTTTCCCTACATGCACCGGCATGCAGTATCAAACAGTACTCTGTGTTTTATATTAAACAACAACTGCTGTGAGGTCTCACTGTTCCCCGATACTGCCCTGTGCAGTCAATGTCCATCACTCGTAATAGAGTCTAATCGCTACCTTGACCCCGTCATTACACGAGAAACTCATTCTGTGACTGAGGGAGGCTCAGACACACACTCCTAAAGAGCGTCCAGTCGAGCCCAGTCCTCGGTCTGTTCTGCTGCTGTGAGGCTTCCACCCAGGCCCGCTCCGCATCATTACACCAATTTCCTAGAAAGAGGTGCGCTGCATCTTTCAACACCCTGACACGAGAGGTGCTTTTATCCTGGATTGAGGCGGACGGGCAGTCCTTGTCCCACGCCCCCCCACCATTTGCAGCTCACATTCCAAATCAGACGTTGCTCTTCATGTTTTCATTTGGGATTTTGAGATGTTAGATCAGAGCCGGGTGTCTTTCCAGAGGATAATTCCTGGGGATCGGGAATGTCTTTCACACTAAGGGTGACACAACAGCTGAACGCCTCAGACTGTAAACAGAGCAACGCGGGGAGCAAAGAGAGCCAATCGCGGCCGTGCTTGGGTGGTGACCTCAGGCTGCTTGGAACATTGCCAGCATTGACTCATGGCCCTGGGCGCGCGCCCAGCGTGGGCAGCACTATTTGAGGAAAGGTTGAGCTATTTTTTGCAGCATGGATGGGACACTACTTCCATCTTACTGGGTCAGTAGTTTAATTGGACGAGGGTACTCGCCACTATGTGACTGGGCAGTTGTAGGGTTTGCCTGGAGCTCAGTTAAAGGAAGCTGCTAAACAAATAGGTGGAGTTAGAATATTAGTTTAGGTGAGGCCTGTGCACTTGTAGTGTGCTATGAACATACCTTGATGTTTAGAAAGGACATTTACTGTTTAACTGTGCCAGTGTGAGGGTAATGCAGGGTGGAAGTTAGGCTTGGCTGAGATATTATTTGGGTTTTGTTGGGGCATGATGAATGTGGGGTAGCAGCCGGCTTAAGGCGAGGCCTTAGATAGGTGAGGCTGGGGCATAGATGAATAATGATTCTATGGCATGTCCTCCATCACCATGACCTCTGCTGGTGATGGACTGAACTGGTGTCAAGGGCACTGGGCTGCAAGGGGCAGGTTCTGGGACTGTATGGCAGCGCCTCACGCTCCTTATGCTGAGGCTGCGTCTTTTGCAGCAGAGACACCGCAGAGATAAGGTCAGAACAGTCCTGGCAGAAAACTGAACAGCAGTGGCCCAGCACGGCCAGATCCAGAGGACAAAAGCTAGAACCCTCCCTCCATCTTTGACACTGAAGCTTCCCGTTGAGCTGCTGCCTTCCCTGTGCTCTAGGTTGGGCCCTAAGGTTCAACATGCTTTTTAGTTGACCTTCTGAATTTTCTGATGATACAAAGCCCCAGTTCATTTAATTTAGTGGTGTGTCTAGTTCGGGTGGACAGTCTGTTTGGACAGGGCCACATAGGCTGACTGGATTCGGGTTTGTCTGAATCACCAGTAACTAACCCCTCAAGTAGCTCTTACATGACTCTGTGGATCAGACATCTAATTTATATTGTCCATTTAATGTCTATTTCCAGTGCATAGGAATGCTGGGAGCATACACAAACGCCTCAGCTCCCATTGAACATTGACTGTGCTATGTGCAGGCTTGGAGCTTGTATGGAATAAATCCCCCGGACTCTGCCCCGCCTGCCTGGGTCACGGCGGAAAGGAGAGTGGTGTTAAGGGAGCTAATTAAACAGAGAGCGAGTGACTGAATATTAGCAATTGCAGCGTGTAAATGAACATAGTTCTGTTAATGATGTGACTCTCTGTCTGTAATGTTATAATAAAATCGCCAATTTCCGAAGAGGCCTGTCATCACCGCAGCAGAAGCACTGACCCTTGTGCTGCAGGGAGCAGCCCACAATAAGGGGCCAGGCAGAGAGACACACAGCAGTGATACACCAGGCAGAGATCACCAGACTGGGGCCACGAGACAAGGGAAGCCAGGCATGGAACCACCAGCGTGGAGGTGACAGCCGTGGAGATGAGGCCTGGATCCACCAGCTTGTGGTGACAGTCAGGAAGATGAGGCCCGGAGCCACCTGCATGGAGATGAGGCCGGGAGCCGCCAGCATGGAGATGAGACCGGGAGCCGCCAGCATGGAGATGAGGCCGGGAGCCGCCAGCATGGAGATGAGGCCGGGAGCCGCTAGCATGGAGATGAGGCCTGGAGCCACCAGGAAGATGAGGCCGGGAGCCGCTAGCATGGAGGTGAAAGGCAGGGAGACCAGCCCTGGGACCACCAGCAGGGAGTGCAAGGCAAGGGGGCAGGCAGGCAGTCGAATTAGATGGGTAGAAAGAAAGCAGGACCAGTAAAAGGGTAGAAGGTAGGTACCAAGGAAAGAGACTAGCAGGAAGACCTGACAGTGAGGTAGCAGCCAATGAGAGACCACAATGGGACTCACCCAGAGGAGGGGTATAAGACTAGGCAGTCTCGTCTGAGAAGCACTAGCAAGAAGTCGACAGACAGAGAGTCCAGACAGGGAGACACTAAGTGTGGATGCCAGACAGAATAGTACCAAGCAGAGACCAAATTGGGAGACCAAGTACGGACACAATTAAAGGATGCGCCAAGCAAAAGAGAACACTGATAGCAAAGGAGCAAGTAATGCAAGGATAAAACACCAGGTATTGGGGTGCCAGGCAGGAAGACTACCCAGGAATATGCCCTGTAGGAACATCAAGTATGGAGGATTGTTGGCCATAGTGAGCCAAGGAGGGAGACACCAGCAGTGAATGGATGCAGAGAAATTACAGGCTATGAACCGTACTGTGCCTTTCCCGTCCAATGGTTACAGCCTGAAACCTGCAGGACCTATTGAATGTAGCAGCAAACATGTAATCCCTTCATCCTTGCTCCCGTCATCACGGAGTGGGTCAAGGTTTGTACACCCCTCTGCATCCTCTGGCAATGGTGGTCTCTTTACACATTCAACATTTCTGACAGAACTCGGAATTTTTCAACTTTTACTATCCTTGTAACATCCTTGAAAAGTCCCAGGCTGCTTCAGCTCTCCAAATCCTCTCCAATAATAGGTAACGGCAAGGACAAGCGGTAACTTCTAAGCATCTAGGTATGATGAATGTATAGGAAGGAATTACCCCCGGGATCCTTGAGCTGGTGTATTCTTTTTGTAATTAACATATATTGTTACTCAAGTATGAAAGATATGGTTGATTGTATTTAAAACATAAAACCGATACTCGGCTCATGGATCCCTTGGAGCAACTGCTTTCTGTACTATTTGTCTTTTCCCGGATTCTCCGTAAGTCTAACGCCTCCTGGGCTCTCTGTACACCAAGAGCTCAGGCTACGCGGCTCTCTGTAGGCCAACATTCTCAATGAGGCTTTGAGTTCAACGTCACTGTTTCTAATATAAAGAGCGCTTAATACCGCAGTTATCCTGTCCTGTCCAATGTCCCTGCCCTCTTCTCGTTCTATAATTTCTGAGAGTTCTCAGGCAATTCATTCTCTATTTTATTTTATTTATTTTAAGAGTTTTCTATAGCGCGAACATGACCCATGGGTATCAGAGCGCTTCACAATACAAGAGGTAGTTATAGACAAGCATTGTTATATCACTTTTCACAGTATTGTGAGGTAGGTAATATACAGCAATAACATGATAATCTCAGTTAAATTTATACCAAAAAATATATATATAGCGTATAATATAGGTTTAGTATATAGCTAAATATATGTGTAAGCAGGATCAATCGATCATAAGTGTCTATTTCCTGTGCATATTTCAGTTCCAGTACTTGATTATGTATTCTATAGTCCCGAGCCTTGCCTTATGGAAGGAACTTAATCATTAGAAAGGCCTTAGTTTCTCTCTGAAAGGATGCTGTGTCTGGTATCTTTCTAATGGTTGGAGGAAGTGAGTTCCAGATTCTGGGGGCTGCTCCTGAGAAAGCTCTATTGTACGTTTTCTTCTTCCGGAAGATGGCTGGTCTCAACACCAGCTCCTTTGTACTCCTGGCCAGTCTGTTTCCTCCAGATAGTTTAATTTTCTGAGCAAGGTAATTAGGTGTATTGTAGTGGAGCGCTTTGTGGGTTAAGCATGTCATTTTTAGCTGGATTCTGGCTTCATAAGGTAGCCAGTTTAGTGCTTTCAGGTGTGGGGATATGTGGTCAAATTTCCTCGACCCAGTGATCAGTCTTGCAGCAACATTGAGACATGCCTTCAGTGGTGCTGTTGAGATTTTTGGTAGACCTGCTAGCGTTGTACATCCATATTCAATCCTCGCGATAACTAGTGATTGAACTGCCAATTTGAGGTCCGCCTTAGATATAAATGGTTTCACTTTTCTAATGTAGTTCAGATGATAGCGGGCGCTTTTTGCCATTGAATTGATGTGGGCTTTCATGTCTAGGTTCTCATCTAGTGTGATTCCTAGTGATTTCGCTGAGCCAACTAGAGTAGGGGTGCAGTTTATTGCTGTGATCATATTGGACCATTCCTTCACTTCTGTGTTTTTCTTTGGTGGTGAGATTAGTAAGAATTCCGTTTTTTGTGCGTTTAGTTTCAGATGGTTGTCAGTTAGCCATTGTAGTGACATTTTTAAGCATGAACTAGCATTAAAAGCAGATGGTTGTGCTTTGAGGACTGGCACTAGTTACAATGTGCTGTGTGGGGCTAGACCTCGTTACACGGGACCATGTGTGACTGGACCAGGTAAAAGGCCGTCTGTGGGGTTGGACCCAGTTACATTGGATTGTATAGATTTATGTGTGTTTGGCCCAGGTGCAAAGTTGCCACCTGTTACAGAGCCCTGTGTTTGGTTTCCAGCAGTTACTTGGCCTGTGTTGGGTTGGCACGAGCTACAGTGCCCTGTGCTTTCCTGGCATCAGCTGACAGGCTGTCTTTGCCTCCCAACAGATGCTCATGCCTCATTTGTCGGGGCATGGACCTGTGCAGAGGGAGTGGGCGTCGCAGGACGTGCGCCAACATTCTGTGGCCACAGCCGATATCCACGCCTAACATATCTTGTTCACTAAATGATCATCCGCTGACAGGAGCACATCAAGCTCATCTCTAGGGAGTCCGATGCCCACTTCGCGGCATCCTGCTACCATCTGACAGGATTATCTGTTGTTTGCGGGTCTTTCGTAACTCCATGTTGGCACACGTGCAAAACCGGTGCCAGCTGAAAGACAGCTGTCAGGACTGAAACCGCCAACGCATTCACTGACTGGTCCGGAGAGAGCCATCGCGAGGGAAGTGGCCGTAGGTAGCTCGGCCTTGCCACAGAGGTGGATGGGCGCCTTTATTAAGTAGTGCGTTGGTTATAAAGCTAATGTTTATCTGTGCCCCTTGATGAAGCTGAATATGCTCTTTTATAACTCGGTTGACTGTGCGCCATTGCAAGGCTGTATGTTGGATGTGCTCCTTTTAAAGCCGACTGTTTTCGTGAACAATGCTCTGGATGTAGATTGTTTGTATAATTATTAGAACATTGGAATGATGAGCGCTCCATTGAAGACAATGGAGTAGCTCGGAGCTTATAATGGCTGGAATAAAACCGGTGCTCCAGCATTCCAGTGTTTGTCTTCAGGTTTCTTTTCAATTTAGAACATTCAACCCTTAGTGAGTGGAATGTTCTAAAAGCCTTATAGCTCTTATGCCGTCGGCTGTATCTGTTGTTAAAGGCCCTCTCTCTCTCATTATAGACCCTCACCTGCATCTCAGACCTATAACTCGGGTTCAGGGCCTTTAACAACCGGCATAGCCCTCAGCAGTGGGCTGTAAGGCTACATTAGAATATTACAATATTGGGAGCTCTGTGGAAGAAAATTAAGTGGCTCAGGGCCAATAATGGCTGGTGAAAGTCTTCTACTCCAGCATTCCAATGTTTGTATTTCTGTTATAACTTTTTAATTTAAAACATTCCAACCTCAGTTGGTTGGCTGTTGAAATACCCTTATAGGCTTTCTGCCTTGCGCTATTACTGTTGTTAAATGCACTTTACCTTATTTTAGGTGGTCCCCTGCGGCTCTGGGCTATAAATCGGCTTCAGGGCGTATACCAATCGATATAGCCCTCAGCAGCGGGCTACAAGGATAATACATTAGTCAGTTGACTCCTTTATGAAGGTGTTGATTAGCTGCGCTCTTTTATGAAAATAAAGTTATTTCTGTTTCTTATAAAGTTGTACTTGGTTGCGTTTCTTCACAACGTTACCTGGGAGCTTTGCTTCTTCATAACGTTGTATGTTGGTGCTGCCCCTTTATAAAGCAGTGTGCAGGCTTTGTTTCCTCATACAATTATCCTGTTGTAATAACCTGAATTTGACCTTTGCACCATAGTAATGAGTGAATGGACATTTAATAGCACACTTGTTTCAAACAACAGGGTCCCTCCTAGGTCGAGGAACTGGAACATAAACTGTAGATGTGGCACGAAACAGAGGCTAAAGGCACCCACGATCCATGAGAGGGCACCCCCTCATGGCTTGGACCAAGCTTCAGAGTAGCGGGAATAAAATGGAGCAAAACAGCTAAATAGTGGACCAGAGATATCATTCTGCCTAGGATATATTTTGAAGAGAAACAATTTGAATTGGTGACAGACAAGTTCTAACGGAGCTGGTTTGTCAAATTGTTCCAGGAATGTGGGACGCATACAGAGAATGAGTGGTATGTAAATATATATACACACACACACAAACACATATATATATGTGTGTGTGTGTGTGTATATATATGTATATGTTTTTAGACACACGCTTATCTTTGTTGAGCACAACATTTAGACGTGCTGACCCATATACCTTATGTGTAAAAGAATATACAGAAATGTTCAGACACATACAAATACATTCATAGACACACAGATATGTTGCAACATATGAGTCCTTGCACAAATGCATACATTAAAATGTGTTCCTGTACATCACAATAGTAATTAGTCAGTATTGTAAATCCATTCAGGCGTTTTTGAGAAATTAGCATTTAACCAGGGGCTTGGTGTGGCATTGAAGGGATTAAAAAGTTAGGTATTTCTGGATGGTTGATCACTTAGGAGTCTTGCAGTACTGAAAATGTAAAAATAGAGCCATTTGATTTGCAGAGAGAGTTTTTTCTCCGGTTGGCCATTTTTGTACCATGGTACCAGTACTAGTAACATGGTACTGAGAAATCTGGTTAACTGGCATCAGTTATGAAGACTTGGTCCACACGTTCTGAAATAGTTTTGTTAAAAAGGGCATAAGGGGGTAGAATAGGGACACTATGTTCCTGAGGCACTTGTATGGGGTTTAGAGGGGACCCAGAGGTTAAAATATTTTAGTTCAGACCATAGGTACTATGATATTACATAACATAAGTATTTGTAATGCGCATGTTCACCCATAGGTCTTGTGGCGCTTGTGGCATTTTTTGGAATCCAATTCCCTTCTGGGTGATTCCCAAACAGGTTTCCGACCCGGTCAGGGGACGGATACGGCCCTGCTGGCAGTCGTGGAGAATGCCAGGAGCATTTTGGATTCAGGGGGATCGGTGGCAGTGATCCTCCTGGACCTCAGTGCGGCATTTGACACCGTAGACCACCAGGTGTTACTCCAACGGCTGTCGGGGGTGGGGGTCTCCGGGATGGCCCTGAAATGGTTCGAGTCCTTTTTGGAAGACTGGACGTTTGAGGTTTGGGAAGGCCATGAGAAGTCAACATCTGTTCCTCTCCAGTGCGGTGTGCCACAGGGCTCATCGTTGAGCCCCACACTGTTTAACATTTACATGGCCCCACTGGAGAGTGTGGTGCTGCCACTGGGTATCAAGATTATCAGCTATGCTGATGATACCCAGTTGGTGGTAGGGCTCCCCCAGTCGGCAAACCAACCCGACCGGCTGCACACATGTTTATCCAAGATCTTTACCTGGATGTGCAGCTCAGCACTTAAACTTAACGGTTCAAAAACTGAACTGATGATGCTGGGGAACTCCCCTCCCTCCCTATCCCCGAGCAGCTGGCCCAGCTGTCTGGGAGCGGCACCCACCCCCAAACAGGAGATTAAGAGCTTGGGGGTGTGGCTGGAGCAGGACCTTTCTTTTAAGACACACGCTAAAAAGACCGCAGGCGTGTGTTTCGGTCTGCTCCGGTCTGCCCGGAAGATCTTACCTCTACTCCCGATGGCCTCTAGGAGGCTACTAATCCAGGGACTCATTATTTCCCGGCTCCAGAAACAACCCTAAATAAACTGCAGCAAGTACAAAATGCCGCTGCTAGGCTCTTGACGGACCTTCCCAGACGCCAATCAACTCGCCCTGCGCTCAAGGCGCTTCATTGGCTCCCCGTTAGAGAGAGGGTGAATTTTAAAGCACTCTGTATGGCCCACATAATCTTGCAGGGGAAAGGGCCACCTATCCTTTGGGAGATGGTCCAATCCTACAAGGCCCCCCGTGCCTTGCGCTCAGATCACCTACACCTGCTGCAAGTTGCGAGAGTAAGGATGGCCAGGACTGGCGGCAGAAGATTTTCCATAAATGTGGCAACATTGTGGAACTCCCTTCCGTTATACCTGCGCTCTGAATCGAGTACCTTACGATTTCGCAAACTTTTAAAGACCCATTTGTTCCCTGCATAACTCTTTTGTCTCCTGCTATGGTGCGTCTATCTGGAAGAGCGCGGGGATGCCCAAGGGTAACCAGGCGCGATATAAAACTCATTAATAATAATAATAATAATAATAATAATAACACATGTTTATTTGATTCCCAACTGAAAGGCTGAGTGGACCCGCCAGGATTTGAACTTGTGACCATGAGGTCGAACACAGGCCCCTGCAGTGGATGCATTAGTCCACTGAGCCACCAAACCTGGCTGAGCCACTGAGTCACTAGATCCTGTGGGATCCATGGCCCTCCCATAATTTACTGCAGTACCTCATGTGGGAGCTGCTGTGCAAGTTTCTGACCCGTGGTACTGCAGTGCTGTGGAAGCTTCCCCAAGGAAACTTACATGGAACAACTGTACCATTGGATGGAAGCTCGTGTGATCGTAGTATTGCAATACCTGAAAAAAATAAGAAGAAATTGTGGGTTGGGCACATAGCCTACAGGCAGCGCCCTGCTGCGCATGTCCACTGTCACTGTCCGCTGTACTAGGCGAGGGTCTGGTCAGCTGTGGTGATGTTGGGCACGAAGTCTGGCCCAAGGCCAGACCATGCAGCAAATCTCCAACTATGCACAGTCAAATGCTACACAAAGCCGGGAGGTTGGCCAAACACCAAGGGAAAGGGTGTTGGCCTTAGGACCCAGCTAGAGGCCAGACACTGTTGCGAAACACCTGCTTGGCAAAGCAGACATGCATTGGCTGCAGGTTACCCTACAGGGTTTGGTGTATTTCAAGATTTAATATGATTTAAAAAAAATCCTAAACACTGAAAAAGTAACAACGTTTTTTTTTTATAATCAAATTTTATTTGCATTTTATATACGCAACAGAACAAAATCCAGCACATGTCAGCATGAATACACAATAGCCATGTACAACAAACAGCATAATCCGGCTCTAAGGAATGATGGTACATCATCTTATTTCCATATATAAGGCAACATGTACGTATACATTTAGAAGACAGCAAGAACATTAAGAAGGTAGCAAATTCAACCACTTGCCCCATATCCTCTGGAACTTTCCTCAGACACCGCCGGGCCTCGAACAGGGGTTCTTCTTGGGTGGTGCACCAATCCACCCCTCGACGCCACTTCCGCAGGGTGGGGGGTCTGATGCTTGCCCATGACGCCGCTATGTTGCGTTTGGCAACTGCAAGATCTGTGCCCAAAAATAGCTTGTCAGCTCTAGAGCCGTCTAAGCCATCAAAGACACCAAGGAGCAAGCGTATGGGGTTGTGGGGAACCTGCCAGCCTAGGGTCTGGGTAAGCTCCCCTTCTATACTGGCCAAAACGAAGCAAGGGCCGGGCAGGTCCACACCATATGTAAAAAATCTGCTGGGGTCTGACCACAGCGAGCAAAGTCAGGGGAGGGGCGCAATCGTGCCCTATGTAGACGTACTGGGGTGAGGTAGGCTGTGTGGAGGTAGTATAGTTGGATGAGGCGAAGCTTGGAGGAGGTCAAAAGGGTTTTGGGGGCCATAAGGGCGTCCCGCCAATCCGCTTCTTCCAGGGGTCCCAACCATCCCTCCCAGCGGGCTCGGACTCTGTTCAGGTTGGTAGGGGTGTTGTTAATCAGAGATCGGTATATGCTCGAAACCCCTCCCCGCCCCAGGTCTCCCATAAGTACCTGCGCCTCTAGTGGGTTGAATTCGGGTATTGATGTACAGGGGGATATGTGCCGTGAGTGCGTGGCGGAGTTGGAGGTATCGATAGAATTGGGAGGTGTGGAGGGAATTACGCTTTTGTAAGTCAGTAAAGGTCCGAACGGGATCTCCCACCTAAACATCCCCAAGGAGAGAGATTCCAACGTGATCCCAGGACCGGAAGCCTATGAGGAACGACGTCTCTCGGAGCCATGTGCCCTGCCAAAGAGGTGTGTGTTGAGTAAGTCGTCTATCCCAACGGGTGTGCCGGAGGGTGAAGGGCCAAGCCACCAGAACTGATCTAGTGATCGGGGGTAGTTTGAGCAGTATAGGAGCCTCATATAGATGGGCATGCTGCTGTGGGAAGTCCATGTACCGAAGCTCAGTTCGGTAAGCCAGGTCCGACCAGCCTCCTGTATACCAATCATGGACTACGAGGAGTCTGGTTGCTAAGTAATAAATGTGTAAATTAGTCACTCCCATGCCGCCGTCGAAGGGCGGGATCCGACATTGAGCCAGGGCAATGCACGATCTCCCATGCCCCCAGAGGAATCTGGTGAGAGCTCTGTCGAAATCTCGGAACCAACTCCCCGGAAGGTGGAGGGTAATGTTTTGGAGGATATAAAGGAAGCAAGGGAGAATCCTAATTTTTAAAAGGATGCTAAGACCTAGGGGATTAAGAGGCAGAGCTTGCCAGCGTTTAAGATCAGTTTTGGCTTTGGAGATCAGGGTAGTGATATTCAGAGCCCATTCCAACTCCGTTAGGAGGGCTATCCAAATTCCCAGGTATTTAAAGGACTGCCTCCTAATGGGAATGGTGGATTGCCACTCGAAGCAGGCTCTCAATATGTGGAGAGGGACAAGGGTGGATTTGGTGGGGTTAAGTCGGATTCCGGAAACGCTTTAATTGCTTCGAAGTATCTCTAGACAGCGGGGACCGGAATGCTCTGGGACGGCCATAAAAAGAAAGACATCATCCTCATAGAGGGCTATTTTATCCAAATGATGGGGGTCCCAGGACCAGCCTTGGACTGCCACGTCAGAGTGGATGAGACAGGCCAG
Organism: Lissotriton vulgaris; assembly: GCF_964263255.1. Taxonomy (NCBI): domain Eukaryota; kingdom Metazoa; phylum Chordata; class Amphibia; order Caudata; family Salamandridae; genus Lissotriton; species Lissotriton vulgaris. Next base: position 849,577,261 of record NC_141695.1, read on the forward strand.
GGGCTCCATTCACAGCGCAAATAGCAAGGGTGAGAGAGGACACCCTTGACGTGTACCTCTCCTGATCGGAGACACATCGGAGAGGGCCCCCTTGATAAGGACCCTAGCCCGCGGATTAGAATACAGAACGCGAACGATGCGTAGGAACAGGGGACCCATGCCCATCAGTTGGAGAACCTCCGCCAAGTAAGACCAATCGACCGTGTCGGAGGCCTTTTCAAAGTCCAGTAGCAATAGAGCACGGTATGGGGGCAGGTGTTGGTGGTGAGCCAGAGCAAGGTGCAGACGCCGTATCCAGTGCTGAGTACCTCGTGACGGCATAAAGCTGCATTGGTCCGGGTGGGCTATTTTATGGAGGAGAGGGCGAAGACACTGGGCTAACACTGTTGCAAAAGTTTAATTTCGGTATTTATAAGGGAGATTGGGTGGCAATCCCTGCAGGAAGGTGAAGGTGGCTGGGTCTTTGGGATAATGACAATGGTGGCTAAGTCAGTCTTGGGGGAGAAGGCGCCCTTCTCGGCCACATATCGGAAGAGCTCAGTTAGATGAGGGACTAAGGAGTTTCTAAAGGCTGCATAGTATTCCATTGGGAAACCGTCGGGTCCCGGCGTCTTCCTAGAGTTCAGACGTGAGATCGCGTCGTGAATCTCATCTGAGGTAAAGGGGAGGTCTAACTCCTTTGACTCCACCTCGGTCAGGCAGGGAAGATGGACGTCCTCTCTCTCCAGCACAGCCCACAGGGAGGCTTCCGGGACCTGGGTGGAGTAAAGGTGGGAATAGTAATCAGCAAACATCTGGGTGATGGCTCGCGATGTGTAGTGAAAGGTACCGGTAGAGTCCTCAATTTCAGGGATGATTCTATGGGCTCTGGGGTAGGAAACCAAGTTGTGGAGTAGCTTCCCATTTTTATCCCCCCCAACCATAGATGCGTGCCACGGAAGAGCGCCACATCATCTTGGCCGACTCCAGAGAGATGTTACGGATTTCATCTCTAAGGGCCGCCAACTGCCTAGAGGAGCGAGCATTAGATGTATCCGTTGAAGCCATTTTCAGCCTTCGGGCGTGCGCTTCCAACTGAGTCAAACGGGCAGTCTGCTAAGTCCGCTTCGAGTGCACCAAACCTCTAGCCACCCCACGGAGAGTTGCCTTGCCGGCCTCGCATAACACGACTGGGGAAGAAACCGACCCATGATTGACCCGGAAGTATTGTTGGAGCTCCAACCCAAGCGCATCCCTGAATTGCTGGTCCTGGAGAAACCAGGCATTTAATCACCATATTGGTCGCGCAGCCGTCCATGATCCCCAAAGGCGTAAGGAGAGGAGCGAGTGGTCTGACAGTCCGCGAGGGAGAATCAAGACATAGGAGATGAGATGGCAATCAAGTGCAGAAAGGAGAAACAAGTCGATGCGAAAGTGGGTGTGGCGGGCCGCAGAGGTGTGGGTAAATTGTCTGTCCCGGGGTGCCAGATCCGCCAGGCATCACAAAGGCCAAGAGCTCTGGTCCAGCCCGACACTTTGGAGGCATGGGACAGTCGTGTCGTGGATGGGGCACCAGTCGAGTCAAGTTGCGGCTGTAAGACGGCATAGTCACCCCCTATGATGGTCTGTCCCTGGGGTAGGGCTAAAACAGTCTCAGTGAGGCAGCGCAGGGTCTGGGAAAGGGCAGCGGGGGGAACATAGACTGAGGCAAAATTGATGGAGTGGCCCTCAAGAGTTCCGGAGACGGTCACATACCGCCCTTGGGAGTCAGTTCTGATCTGTGTCGGGGTAAAGGTGAGACCTCTCCTCAGTATCACAGCCACCCCCCGGGTGCCACGAATGAAGTCGGAGTGCCACACCCTATCAAAGCCATATAGAGCCAGGAAAGGGCTCTGGCTACCCAGGAGATGAGTCTCCTAGAGCAAGAAGACATCAGACATGTGGCGCTGGGCGTATTTTAGAACAGCGGTGTGCTTAATACGATCCAACATGCCATTCACGTTCCAAGACAGAACGTGTAGCGACCTGTCTGTGTTAGCCATCTAGATCATGCATGGAACATGGGGTGGAGTTGAACAAGGGAAGATGTGCACCCTCCAATGAGCGTTATTGCCATGCCGGGTCAGGGGTGGGGCCCGCGCTGGATGCTGTTGAGACTGTTTCTGGTGGATTCGTAGAACTTTGACAAGATGCTGCGTAAAACTATGGAACTGTGGCTCATGTGGAACTATGAGCAGAACCGGTTGTGGAGCGGGAGCTCCAACTCCTTCCCAACCCTTCCCAACTCCCCCCACCCTACATTTCTGAAACAGACAGTTAACAATAGCTAAGCTAAAACGTTTAGCGGGGTAATGCGTGGCATGAGCGGACCCTTCTGTTTCGTCAGATAATCTAATATCATCAGTGCGTAGATAGTTTAAGAGTCTTGGAAATGGTCCAGAGCAGCAGTGGCTCTGTCTGAGCTTGCAAGGCTCGCACCGACCATCCCTCCGAAGCTTGGCATCCGGGGGCTTCTGGAGAGGTCTGAGTCTGATTCAAGAGGGCGGGAGGAGGTGGGTGAAGTAGATCGCCGGTCCAGCAGTTCCAGCGAACCGGCCCGGGTGCACGTCCCCGGGGGCAGGGAAGATCCTGTGGGTCGCTGATGCGTAGGTCCGAGGGTAGGCGATTGCGAGAGACCTCCTCGGCGATTGTGCCTCCTTTGGGATCTGGTGCGCCGCCACTGCTGTTTGGGAGGAGGAGGCACCATAGAGGGAGGCGGCTGAGGCGAGGTTGGGTCGGGCCGGGCCCTCAAGGGCGGCTCCTCCGTAAGCCAAGTCCAGGCCGCTTGGGGCGACTCGAAGAAAATAGCTTTGTCCTGAAAAATAACACGGAAGCGCGCTGGAAAAAGGAGGCCATACCGTAGTCCGAGATTGCGGAATTTTTGTTTGACCTCCGAGTACGTACGCCGTTGCGCTTAGACTTCTTTTGTATAGTCGGGGAAGAGCATAATTTTCTGGTTCTGGAATTTCAAGGGGCCATGGGGCCGCGCTTCCTTAAGGATGGTGTCTCTGTCCCTGAAGTTAAGAATTCTAATAATAATAGGACGAGGTGGAGCGCCAGTAGGGGGCTTCGGGGCATGGGAGCAGTGGGCTAGTTCGATCGAGAACCAGGCGGAGAGGGCATAACCGGGTAACCAAGATTTAAGCCATGTTTCAATGAAAATCTCTGTCTTCCCCAGCTCTATCCCTTCAGGAAAGCCTATAACGTGGAGGTTGTTTTGCCGCGGACGATTTTCTGTGTCCTCAGTGCTCCGATGTAGGTCTAAGGTGCTGCTTTGTAGACTGGCCATCTGGGTTTAAAAAACAAAGGTTAAATTGATATTATAGTTAGTGTGAGACCCTATGCGGCCCTTCTGTGAGGTAACACTGTCCTCAAGTGGAAGCCACAGTGCAAGCTTCCACCCCATGTTACCTCAGTACCAGGCTAGCTTCCCTGAGAAATATTTTATGCCTCTCTGGTGAATGGCTTCATGGTGGTGTTGTGGATCTAGTGGGAGTCCTCAACCTTGTTATCAGTGCCCAGAGAGTGCCCTGTACGTCAGTAGCCTTTAGGTTCATCCTGTCTTTAGATATTGCAGGTCACATGGTGATGGGAGGACCCAAGGTACAACACACAGACCTAGTAGGCATCTACAAAAGACATTTCTTTCTGACAGTCTCAGGCTTGAATCACAAGGACTTCAAAAGAGACATGAGTCACATATGTTACGGAACAGCCATGAACTTGCAAGACAAAAAAGAGGACGATTCAGGGACTCCAGAACCTGGATCTGCTGTGCCACAGAAGAAGAGGAACTTACTAAACCTACACTATAGGGCCATATTGGACTCCCAATGTCACTTCTGTTCCACCTCACTAAAGACACGTGTTATGGAATGCCTGCTGGTGCTAGGGAATAAGTACTGCTGAAGGCATTTCCTGATTCATTCTGGTGCCTTGATATCCGTTTCATACAAGGAATCTGCTGAAGTGAATATCTATTTGAACCACAAGGCAAAAGGTTTATAGTTGAAAAGGACATTGATTTGTTTCTCTATACAATATTAGCTAAACCCATCAAAGAATAACAATTGGGCCATATTAAAGGACCAATCAAATGGCCAATAAATGAAATTCTCCAGAGATTTAGTCCAATGCATGAAAATACAATGCATTGATTAAATAATACTCCCACTTAATGGAAAGAACACCCCTCTCAGGGAAGGCCTATCCAGCACCCAAGAGTTAACAACACAGAGGCTGTCCAATTCTGAACCACCCTGATATCCCTTTATCAGCATATGGAATGAGGGTTGCAAATATAATCAATATATAAGCCCAAACTGATGAAACAGTTGATCCTTAAAATACATCCTTTCTTTTCACACTTCTATCTCTAAAGCGCCTGACGGTTCTGATGTCTTCTGCCAAGCTTAAGGCTAAAACCTACTCATCTGCACCTTCTGAAAAGCAATTCAAAAGACTTGACCCAAGGGTCTTTGACACTGGAAAGCCTGGGACTAAAGCCAACCAGGGCTGTCTTCTTGCTTGTTACTTCCATACCTTTTGGGAAATGGCTGCTTTGAGGATCCCTAGTTTAGCAGAACACATACCTGATTCCTTTTGGTCCTTTGTGCTGGATGGCCCTATTACAGGGAAATATTTCATGAAGACTTGTTTGGACATCACTCATGCAATGGGTCAGTCCATAGCTGCAGATGTGGTACTTAGGTGCCCTGTGTGGTTGTGATCCATTGGAATTGTATTAATGTTGAGGCACAGGTACTAGACATGTCCTTTGTTTGGCAGGGCTTTTATGGTGAGACGGGCAACAGCTCTTTTAAGTGCTTTGAGTGCCAATACACCTTTTATTCGTTTTACAACATCGACATGGATATGAGCTGTTTGGATTTTTCCGTATGGGGTTTCAGTAGGAACGTTTGCATGTTTGTCCTAAGGGTCTGCAAAAAGTTGTGTTTCTTTTTCTATAGTTACAGACTATTTCAGCTTCCTGTCCCGTCACTGTGTTCTCACAAGATAAAGTGACTCTGCGACTAAAGCCTTCCTTTCGGCATAAGATGGCACCAGAGTGGCACCTTGTGCACGTCATCTCCTTTATTTCTTTCCTTCAAACTCCTCATCTGTCTGTGGATGAGGAATTCTAAGAGGGTAGCCACTCCATACATTAAACAGCAGAGCTTTGCATAGGTGACACTCTCTTTGCAGCTTTTATGATCCATCTGTAGGCAAAGCTGTTAAGTTAAAAACCCCTCGCCTGATGCATTTCTCTATTCATCAAACATGAGCTAGCCGATAAAACTCCTCCTGCGGGTTGTCGTGCTCACTCTGTGAGAGGGAAGGCTGCCATGGCCACCCCATTAATGTGATGTGCCGCTTCAATCAGTTTGTAAGGCGGCTACGTGAGCATCTCTGTACTCCTCCGCTTGACCTTACTCCATGGATGAGCATGAAAGAGAGCAACCCCAGTTTGATAAGGCTGTCCTTCAGAGCTTTTTGGCATAATCCAGTGGTATTCTTAACCCTATTCCTTTTACAGTAACTATGGGCATAGTTCACGCATGAAACCTAATAACCATTGGAAGAGTAATGTGCTTACCTTTGGTAATGTTCTTTCTTGTGGATAGGGCAGCTCCTGCTGACTCTTTGTTGCCTCCTGCCTCTATCTTAAGGATGGTTTTTCACCATTGCTTTTTTTCGTAGCTCCTTCTTACATGTCTTTTACCTCTGAGAGGGAAAAGCGGGCAGAGCTGGCATCTCCGGATAGAGCCGTGCCATGTATCCGACCCCCGACATCACTTCTGCTTTTTCTGAGTGTGCATCCAACTTCATACATTACCTCCTGGCACTGGAGAATTGGTAGCGCTGAGGACTTGACCGGCACCAGTCTGCAGCCTGTAGATAAGATTCATGCAGGGAACCTGCACGGGCTTTCATATATCTTTCAGAAACACCAAATGCAGGCAAGCTGTGTTAAAAACAGGCATAACAAATACATGTAAATAAATAAAACTAATTTCGTTGCGCGCACTGCATCGCATTTGGTGAGGCAGTGCAGGCAACGAAATTCGTTGTATTTATTTATATGTTTACTTACCTGTAAAACTCCGTAATCCATACATTACTAACCCCCACCCTGCCCCTCCCCCTCCCCACGTCACCGCCCTGCAGGTCATCCCACTACCGACCGCGGCTGTCTGTAACACTGTTCCATACTTTGGGCCTGCTTTAAAGTTCGGCGGATGAGTTACTTCATCACAAACATAAAAGAAATCTTGTACGCTTTATTGCAAGTGTGTTATACCCTACACCATTTGTAATAAGGCAGACAGAATATCCATCGCGTTTGTGATGGCGTAACCCGCCCGCCAAACTCTAAATCACGTTGCTTTGTTCTTAATCATATCTTGCTCTGGGGATTTGGAGCAAATTTGTAAGCTCTGATGTCATCTGTTATGCCTGATTTTAGAGGATCATCATTAAAGCTGCTCTCTCAAAGCACGCTGGTTCTGGGTAGAGTTCTAACGTGACTAGTATGCTAGCTTTCTATATGGATGGCAACAAAAGTGGGGCAGTAGCCGACGCCATGGTGCTGCATTAGAAGCTGTGGACTTCGAGAATGTCCGATGGAGCCAGGTGTTGTAAATGCTCGAAATGTGTTTTTATTCTACGATGTCCTTGCATTTAACAACTTTAGGGCTAGATTTAGATCTTGGCACAGAGGGTACTCCGTCGCAATGGTAAAAGCGTACCCTCCCTACCAAAAGTATGGTCCACCTGCCTGATTTAAATGCAGGCAGACAATAGCTTTACAACTGCGGAGAGTACTCCATTCCCATCGTGGTCAAACGTATCCAAAGACCGAATGGAGTAAGGGCTGTCAGAGTTCTGGCTATATGTCTGCTCACCTAATTTAGATGGGCGGACATATAGCCGTCTTTCAATGCAGGCCACCTCCAGGAAAAACCTGGTGGTAAGGGACACTGAAAAGCGCTCAATGCCCCGTTGCCTTTGGAGTTCTCTACCTTTGTGAGGGGGGGCATTGTTTTTTTTCTGTTTTGAAAAAGAGAATCCCGCTTTAGGGTTTCTTTTGGAAGTAAAAAAAAAAACGGTAAGTTTGCTATGCTGCTCCGTCACGTTGACGGAGTCGTATGGCATAATTACAAAAAATTGACAGGAACCAGTGCAACAGCTGTTGCTGTCAATGCTAGAAATGTCTGCTGGGCCAGCGGACATTTCAAAAATTGGCCATCGGCACCTCCATCAGGGCAATGGAGTAATTTACTCCATCGCCCTGGCGAGGACAGGCAAATCGCCAATAGATAAATTAGGCCGTTATTATTTTACAGTTTAAAGGCAAATTGTGTTTAGTCAGTTATAACACCATAAAGTTTTAAAGAGCTAAAATAATGAAATGAAGATTTCCCCATAATGTATAATATTCCCTTTTCACATTTGTATCCTCAAACTACTCTTCATTGCTGTCGTGTCATGCCTGCTTGACTTTCAAAACCAAAATCATTAATATTTTGAAAGGCAAAGAAGGTCGTTCTCACCCATCCTTAGCAATGCACAGAATTCTTTCTTGCTAGTAGAGTGTTAAAAAAAATGTTTTAAAGTGGTGTTTTTTAAAGTTTAGTGGGTGAACGTTTTCTGTAGTAGAGGTACAGGTTGGAGGTGCTTTATTATTACCCTTCATTCACAATTGCACTCCTTAGGTTCATGCTATAAGAGGCTACGTGTTTGAAAGGGCATTGGCTGCACCGAGAACACACATCGAGTTGGGTATGCAACCTTTACAACGCAACTTTTACCACACAGTGCTGTTACAACGCATGTATTACAACGAAAACCATTACAGCGCATTGCACTGGGGGGCGCTGTAGGATAAGGAATAGTTTTAATTTATTATCCAACACCTTCCCTAGTGTCCACGGGGACTGGAGTTGGAATAGTAAATTAAACTATTCACTATCCAGCACCCCCAAGTGTAATGCGTTGTAAAGGTTTTTGTTGTAATACTTGCGTTGTAACAGCATGCGTGGTAAAAGCATGCATTGTAACGTCATACATCCATCAAGTTGAGATGCATGCTGGGTGTCTGTGAAATAGCCGTTTTTCAGGACTACTGAGAAATGAATGGATGTGGCATAAAGTCTGATAAAAAGCTTGTCAAGTATACAGACCAGTAGATATCTATATTGCTTAATACGGTATGCCATAAAACATCATTTTTTTACAACCTCTACTATTTGGGTCTATTTGTCAGAAGCAAGCCAGTAGCAGTCGGATCAATTTGTCCGTTTCGTAAAAACTCAATAAATAAAAATGATGACTGAATAAGGCAGGATGAAAAATTTGGGACCATAAGGGTTCTAAATGTGTTTTATCTAATAGCATAGCAGCCCGTGCTGGCTTGTTATGTGGGCAGAGTTAGTAGCCTTATACCATGTGAGAGCTCTTGTGGAGTGGGGTCAGATAATGCTGAACTCTTAGAGCTTGGGGTTCTGAGTGGTCAGAGAATCGGCGCCTCTCAAAGATCTCACTTCTTAAGTCAGAGGTCAGATAATACTGCTGTTTTTTTTCATTTTGTCATTGAGATTCTAAAATATGTTTGTTCTTCTTCTCCACAGGTTCTTCTTAAAATTCTTTCTCAAATGTAATCAGAACTGCCTAAAGAATGCAGGCAATCCTCGGGACATGAGGAGGTTTCAGGTCAGTGCCTTAAATGTTTGTCAAATTCTCCCAGTTTAACCTGTTGCTGTCTTGAAATTGCTCTGTAATTGAACCTCTATTTAGCAGCAAGTGATTGACCCATTCGGCTTAATGTTGGAGTTTCTTGTTTTAGTGGGGACGGTGTGGACTGAGAGCCTCTGTGCTTGTTTGGTAGGGAACGCACAACTGCACAGCAAATAGACTTCCATACCCAGATCTGGAACACAAAGTAGGGCTGGTAAAATCCTGACCAATGTCAAGATAGACACCTCCATTCCGATGCCTCAGTATAGGTACAACTACTACAAATACCCGCCATTGCACAAGAGCATCCAACCCTTCACCCTCTCAAAACAGATACATGGGCAAGGCAGTGTTTCCATATAGAGGCCACTTGGGAGGAACCCCATCCTCTGCCTGTATATAGATTTCTGTTGTGCATGGCAGGTGTGACTTGAGATCACATCATCAGCAAACTCTGAACAACAGCATCAATCACAAAAAGGTCAATAGACCAATTTTGAAAAGATGTACACAGTTATTGCACACAGATATAACTGCAGATATCGGTGCAAGCATTAGTAAGGGGAAGAGCTTCCTTCTAAAAGAGGGTTGGACGTTCTGGAGTAAATGAAAGGGGGAGGCGCTGCTTAGAGAAGTCCTTCGATGAAGAATGTGGCAAATTCTTCTTATTCCAAAGAGGAAGTGCCCTGTCAGTTGCTGAAAGGTGATGTCATGTTTTTTGTTGTTGTTTTTTTTTAAGTTTGAGTTTATTGAAATAGAAAGAAACAGAAACAGAAAATGAAAATGAAGAAACAATCAAATGTGACAATCATATAAATATATATCATATACATTGAATTAGGAAAAACACAGGGTAATGTCAATCAAATAGGCATAGAGAAAATGCATCATAAGCATAATAATTTTGAACAAATAACTAATGGAAAATCAGTGAGAAAATAGTAAAAGGCAATGGGAAATCATGGTGGTTTTTGCACTTCATCTGCTCTAGTTTGGGATGAAGTTGGCGGGGGAGCAACCAAGGACAAATAAGTGGTTAAAGGGAGCCAAAGAAGATCCCGTTTGATTGCCAGGGAAATAGGAGAAACAAAGTTAGTGTCAAGGCGGTGGTGAAAACAAACCGCATTCCACCAAGCACGAAAGGTGACATCAGTAGCTTGTTTCCAATTGGAGGTAATGAGATGATAAGCAATAGCTATTAAAAGGTCTATCAGAGTATAAGTGTTTGTGGAAAGGGGATAGATAGAAGATAGAGAGCCCAGAAAAATTTTGGTAATGGAGAAAGAGGATTGAAATTTTAAAACAAATTTGAATTTGTGCCCAAACTAGTTTCCAAAACTGGACTATGGGAGGGCATCCAAACAGCATATGTTTTAAATCAGCAGAAGGGCAGGAGCAAGACCAACAAGTGGAAGGGGTATCTGAGGAGAAAGTCGATAGTGTAAGTGGAGTAAATAAGACACGATTATAAATAAAGAATAAGGTTTGAGTGGTATTGGCAGCCCTAGAGGTTTTATGGAGTTTCAACCAAATCTTATCCCACAAGGAAGTTGACCAATCCTGTGCAAAATCCTTTTCCCAGGCCAATTCGATTTTGGTTTTAAACCTATCTATTGAGTATTGAATTGATCTATAAAGAAAAGAAGCAGAGGGGGAGTGATCTAATGCAGATGATAGAGATTGTAGGGGATTGGGAATATCATTAGAAGAGGGCAATGATTGAAGGTATCGAATAAGAACAGGACAAAGTAAATTATATTGTGAATGAAAAGAGGAAGGTAAAGAAAACTGAGATTGAAGATCAGTGAAGGAAAGAAGTTGATTATGTAAAGTGAGTTTAGAAATCCACTTCAGTCCATGAGAGTACCAAGTCTTCCAAAAGATGGAACGATTTCGAATCTTAAGATGTTTATTATGCCAGATAGGTTGTAGATGAAGAGAATGAATAGATGGGTAAGAGGAAGATAAGTAAGGAATAAGAAGGGTGTAAGAATGTGAAATGATGGGGTTACAAAGCGAGGCCATATTAGATGTAAAGGAGAGGATTTCACGAAAGTCAAAGGGAACAAGAAAAGAAGATTCTAATTTAAGCCAGAGAGGAGGGAGAAATGGAAGGTCATTTGAAAGCCATTGTGTAGCTTATTCCAAAGAGAAAGCTCGGTGATAAGTCTTAAAGTCAGGGAATTTAAGACCACCATTGGATTTATCTTTCTTCAGGGTAGCGATAGCAATACGAGAGCGTTTACCCTTCCAGAGGAATTTGAGTAGAATAGTATCAATTGTATTAAAATAATGATTATGAATGTGAATAGGGATCATAGAAATGGTATATAAAATATGTGGCGCTAACATCATTTTAATAGAATCGAGACGACCCCACCAAAAGAGAAAGAGAGGGTTCCAACGGGCAATGGCGGCATTCAATTTTTTAGAAATATGTTCAAAATGTATTTGAAGTGTATCAGAGGAGCAAACCATATTCCCAAATATTTGATCTTTGAAGGCTGCCAAGAGAAACCAGAATTGTCAAAAAGATGTTTTTGACAAAGGGAATTTAGGGGCAGAATTTCACATTTTTCCACATTAAGACGATGACCAGAAACCTTGAAAAAAGAAGAGACCTGTTGTAGGAAGAAAGGAAGGGAAGATTGTGGATCAGAACAATATAAAAGAATGTCATCAGCGTAGTCACTTGTTGAGAGCCAAAATGATAGCCAGAGATATTAGCGTCTTGTCTAATTTTAGTTAGAAAGTGTTCCTGAGCTAAAACAAATACTAAAGGGGATAATGGACAACCTTGCCTAACACCACTTTGTAATGGAAAATAATCCGAGACCATACCATTTGCGAAAATGTATGCTTGCGGACTCGAATAAAGTAAAGAGATAAAAGAAATAAATTTAGGTGGAAAGCCAGCCCACCGAAGCGCCTGGAACATAAAATACCAACCAATCCTATCAAAAGCTTTGTCAGCGTCTAGGGAAATAGCGGACAAAGGATGAGAAATGGAGGAAGCTTTACTTAAAATGTTAAAAAAGACTCGTGCATTATCCGAGGAAAGTCGACCTTTAACGAATCCTGATTGTTCTGGACCAATTAAATCAGGCAAGAAAGGATCCATTCTAAGCGCTAAAATTTTGGCGAAAATTTTATAATCAGTATTTGCCAATGAAATAGGGCGATAGTTTTTGCATAGAGTATGATCTTTATCTTCCTTAGGGATTAGACAAATCAAAGCTTCCTGAAAAGTCCCACGGGAAGAGCCTAAATCAGAAAAGGATTGAAATAAGATTAATAATTTTGGCAGGAAAATAGAAGCAAAATGATTATAAAACTCTATGGTAAAACCATCTGGTCCAGGAGCTTTTCCATGTCTTAAGACCGAGATGGCATGAGAGATTTCAGTGAGAGAGATATCAGAGTCTAGGGATCCAAAGTCTACGTGATCAGAAGGAGGGGGAATATTTTGAAAGTAGGAGAGAATATCAGCAGAATTAGGACAAGATTCGGGAGTATAGCGAGTTTTGTAGAAAGCGACAAATACATTTAAAATATCTTTATCTTTAAAGAAGGATACACCAGCAGGGCTTTGAATAGATTCACTTTTCGTCCTTCCCTTCCGTATCTTAAGGTAATTGGCTAATAATTTCCCCATTTTATTCTGACCGCCATAATACGGGAATTACATTTCAATAAAGAATTCGAGGCAGCGTTCGTGGTAAATTTATTAAAATAATATTTGGCATCAATGAGATCTTTAAGAGAGGCTTCAGTATTGGAGTTATAATAGATATATTCAAGTTTTTTGATCTGACTTAGAAGTTGAGCTGATTGAGATTCTAGATGTTTTTTCTTCTGGGATACCAAATTAATGATAAAACCTCTAGCAGCTGCCTTGAAAGAATCCCACACCATAACAAAAGGAGAATCGGGGATATGATTAGTCGTAAAAAATTCAGTAGTAAATGTATTAAATTTAGTAAAAAAAGAAGGGTCAAGAAGCAAAGAGATATTAAATCTCCATCTACCAGGATGAAGGGAGAAGGGAATTAGGTCAATATCAACAAAAAACGGGTGTGTGATCTGAAATTAAAATAGAGCCAATGTCAGAATACAGGGCAAGTTGAGCCAGGGATTTACTGAGAAAAATATAATCAATTCGGGATTGTGAGTGGTGGGAAGGAGAATAAAAACTGTATTCTCTAAGGTCGGGGTGACAAAGTCTTCAAATGTCAAGTAGTGCTTTTTGTTGATTAGAGGCAGTAAACTGAGAGTGCATTTTGGAATTGGAATATTTAAGTTTGGAATTTCTGTCCAGTATAGGATCAAAAATTTGGTTGCAGTCACCACCAAAGATAATATAATCATCATTAATGGTAACCAGTTTTTCCGAGATAGCTGGCCAAAAAGATTTATCAATACCAGTAGGAGCGTAAACATTAAAAAGAACTACAGGAATCTTATCTATATTTAGTTTAACAAGCACCCAACGACCATCAACATCGCATTCTTGAGAAACAATAGAAACATTCAACTTTTTATGACATAATATCACAACTCCATTTTTCTTACCCATAGCAGGGGAATGGAAAACGTGACCCACCCAACAACGTTTACGTTTCAAGGCCTCAAACTCTGAAAAGTGGGATTCTTGGAGAAGGGCCACATCTGCTTTATGTCTAGCTAAATGGGATAAAAACCTGTTGCCTTTTAATGGGTTTAATGGGGTTATTTAAACCTTTAACGTTCCAAGTGACAACCCGGAATTTGAAATAAAGAGATAATATGAGTAAACATTACGCTTACTAGGTTAAGAAAGAAAAAGGATTGAGAATAAATAGGAACTAGAAAGGTAAAAGCATAGGTGTAGAGAAAAGGGAAATATAAAACTGAGCAAAGCCAAGAAGAAGAGTAAGGAGAGAAGAAGAGAGAAAGCAAAAGGAAAAGTAAGAAAAGAGGAAGACAGGAAAGATCAAAAAGAGATGACCAAAAAACATACCTACAAATACAAAACGAAGAACAGGGGTGACGACACCAGAAGCCGACGACATCAACAACGAGAACAAACATCACCGAACATCCGGAGAAGTACAGCGTTTCATATGACATATGGGTAACATCGGGGTGGAAAGGAAGAGAGCATCCTGTAGGGAAATAAGAGGAGAAAAAGTAATTATTTAAGAAAACACAATATGTTCGTTACATAACAGTACAAGAATGTAAATAGAAAAATATATAGGAGAACACATAAGGGAAGAAATAAGACAAGAGACGAATGAATAAGCAAAACTTTTAAACTGTTGGCGAAGAAATTCTTGCAGGGCCAGTGTGTCTTCAAAGGTCGTGGTCTTGTCCTTGTAGGTAACCTTGAAGAGGCAGGGATGAAGCAAACCAAATCTGGCATTAAGAGCACGCAGCTGCGGGCGCATCTCTAGAAATTTCCTCAGACGGTCTGCAGTTACCTTAGCCACATCTTGGGAAAAAAATAGGTGGTGACCCTCCCATACAATCTGCTTTTTAGACTTAGCGGCAGACAAAACTTGGAGAAGGTCGGTATATTGTAGGAACAGCATAATGACACCTCAGGGTTTGGTAGAAATGTTTGGCCCCAGCCGATGTGCTCGTTGAATATTGAAACCAGAAGAAGTAGGTAGGTCTAGAATTTTTGGCAAAAAAGATTGAAAAAATGTGGTTGGATTTGACCCTTCAGTGTGTTCAGGAAGTCTATAAATTTGGAGGGTATTACTGCGGTTTCGATATCCCAAATCCTCTGCCTGCCTCTTCAGGAGTAATATGTCCTCTTCCAGAGTCGAAATCCGGAAGCAGGATGACTGAAGGGATTCTGTTGATTGTTCCACAAGGAGAACACGAGATTCTAAAGAGGACCATTTTTCATGTAAAAATTGCAAGGTTTTAGTGGTTTCAGTCATAAATGGTTTCAGAGCCCGAATTTCTTCAAGTATAAGGTCCATGGAAGCAGAATTCAAAGGAGCACTAGGAGAAGGAGAATCTTTCTTTAGCCGTTTAGTTGAAGCAGATTGTGGAAGTTTACTTGAGGATTGGGTCTTTGGAATTGCGCCAGGAGGCAACTCAGGCTTCTGTGACGTAGTATCCTCCATGTCTGGGGGAGTTGAGTCGGAGTCTGAGCAAGCGAGAGGCTTAATGGAGTTAGAGAGTTTAAGGTTACGCAGTTTCCCCATAAAGATGAGGGGAAAGAAACAAAGCTCTCAATTGCAGAGGAAAAATAAATAGTAAGTAATTCCAAAAAGCATAGAAGCCGCAAAAATGTAAATTAGCACTGCAAAAATTCAGTTAAGTAGCCTAAAAGTCAGTCATGAGGTGTAAAAGCATGATTGCTCCCTCAATAACAAAATGGCGGCAATTAGGATCATGAAGAGAGAAAAAAGTGAGAAAAAACAGTGGACGACATCATGACTGCAAAACTAATCGTATAATGAGGTGGAAATGATGATTCTGTAGATAAAAATCATGGTAAAGGGCATTTCGGTGAAAAAACGGCATTTAGTGTTATTCAGGAAAAAACAAAATGGCGGCAGCATCCAAAACGGGCCGAGTCGCTTACGGATGTAGAGAAGAATAAAGCTGTTCTCCCTGCTCACCTCACTGTCCTGGAGCAGGGACCAGCCCCGTATGCAAGATTTGCCCGATGTGACCGGGATTAACAGTCCGATACCGGAGCTCGGGCGACGGAGCTCAGGCGACGGAGCTCCGCAATTAAGCCGCCATCTTGTGCGGCGTTCAAGCCACGCCCCCCATGTCATGTTTTAAAGAGATAGGTCACTGTCAACTGGTTGCTCTTGGATCATGACCTTTGTTTTAAGATATATTCTCTTCTGGAGCCAGAGCTGCTGAAGGTTGTGTGGGTGGAGTTGACCTTGATCTGGTGGCATTGCTGAGATGGGATATATATAGCGCTGCCACCAGCCTGAGGTTTGACTACAATGACTGATTGACGTTGCTTTAATCAGCTGTGCATCTTCCAGCTCTTTTTGTGTGATTTAGGCATCCCTAGGAACCAGGGCCAGACTGGGAACCAAAACCATCCCCGGCAAAGTGCTGGACCCCCCCTCCCCCCTCCACTGGGGGTGCCGCCGAGCTCTTTGCCGAGGCCGGTTTTCGGACGATTTTGTTACAGGGTCGATTTTGCAGCTATGCTGCAAAAACGGCCCTGTAACAAAAACGGCCCCCAGGCGCACCAAACCGGCCCCCCCACCCGTGCGGCGCACCGAGGGATTGCCCGGTGCCCGCTTCGGCCATGCCCTGCTAGGAACTGTACCAATTGTACAATGTGTACAGCACAAAATGGAAATCACATTATCTTTGGCAACTACTGGCAGGCGTAGATTCTAATCAAACTCAAAGCCACTCATTTTAACAACCTCAGGAGACAGAAAGTTTGAGATTGACTTGAAAGGATTCAAACATTCCATACTGGTTAAATGTAGAGGCTTGGTACAGGTACGTATCCCGTACAACTGTGTACCACAACCTGCTGCTTGTCAAAGTATCTCTGCAAAAACACTGGAATCCACTGCGTTATGTTGTTGGGATTCAAACTTGTGATCTTCAGATGACACCCAGTGCTCTTCTGTTGGCCTATTACCACTCTAGGGTATTTTGCAATATTTCACACCTGTGGTCAATGCTTTACACACAGATCTTTGCAGCAAGTGAATTAACCACCTGAGCTTTCTTCCCAGAGTTATGTACAAAGAGCTGATTGATGCAAAGCGATCTACGACAGAGGTGTTGTCTCTGTCCCAGCCATTTTACAGCAAATACCCTTAACCAGCAAACACCAATGGTAAAGTAACAGATTAATATTCCTATGGTGGTACCTGGTGGGAGCTTGAAGACCGCAGGCTCTAGTCTTGTTGTGGCCACCTCCTATTCACCTTGGGTAAATACAAACCCCCCCTCAGAAGCTGTTACTGATAACACCTTTAAAATTGCTGCCAAACTACAAGTCTATGCTAACAGGTGAATGAATGATTGAGTATAAGAGGATTGAAAAAGTACGAGTGCATGCGCTTAAATTCCATATGTGGAAAAAGTGCTGCAAAGTGGTGAACCACTTTCATGTGGACCGAGCTTAAATTTAGGATTTTGAGTCAGGCAAAAAATGTTACTCCGGAATTGTAGCTGTTCATGTTTTTCATTTGGAGATGCCAAAGTTATGAGTTTAATTTCGTGTATGGTGTGGTCAGGGCAGGAAGAGGGCTAGGGAGACAGACAAGCCCATTAGAGTCCAGGGCTTCATATCGGAAGTTCGAATAGTACAGGAAGGGGGCTCCATAGTATCACTCTGAAGTGAATGCTCTTCGAGCGGATTCTTAGGTGTCCTGTTGAGATAAGGTCTAGGTGCTAAGTAAACTAAGGGGCAAATTTACAGCCACCTTGTGTCACCGGAGCGTCACTTTTTTTGATGCTTCAGTGACGCAGGGTGCTGGCCCATATTTAAAAGGACATGAAAAGACACCCTGCGTGGCTTTTCATGGCCTTGTATATATGGCCTCCTTTCCTGCATTACTCTGCATCAAAGGGGCGTTCCATGGTCTTAGCTGTGGTTTTTTTTCACCCAACACCCATGGATTCTGATGCCTTCCCAGATTTACTAAGTTTTGTAAACCTGGAAATGCCTCAGATTCTAACTCTTCCCCAAAGGAGGCGTAAAAGTGGTGCAACGAGGAGAAATAGAGGTATTTCTCCTCGTTTCTTTCCTCTTTCTAGGTGTGCCAAATGATGTGCAGAGCATGTTTGAGGCAATGGAAGTTTAAAGCAGAGGAGATTTTAAAACAGAGTTTTGTATCATCAGCATATCTGTGAATTTTGACACTGTTATTTGTGAGTAAAGCACCAAGCTGCTGCACGTAAAAGTTTAATATGATAGGAAACAGTATGTAACCATTGTGTCTCCACGTGTAATAGGGATCTTATGGATAAATGCGTATTCCCAAACTGACAAATTAAGAGGTAAAGGGAGAGAACAAAAAAGTATTGCTGTTGAAACTTCCAAAATGCCACATCTACTTGTAGAGTGTTCTTTTTGTAGACAATACTCTTTACAAAGGGGCATGACATTCTCATTCTAGTTTGGGTTTAGGGCGCACAAAAGAGTGTAGTATTGGAGAGTTGTTACTGTAACCACAAGCCACTTTTGATGCTACATTTTAGAGCAGCAATTACATCGACAGCAAATGACTGGGGGCATCACTCGTGTTACCGTCGTGACCGCACTATAGTTTGCGTTTTATCTGAAAAATCGAAACGGGAAAAGGTGGGACAAAAACTAACAGGATGCAAGTCTCTGCAGGGGACTGAAAGAGGAGAAAAGTCAGATAAAAACGTGATGTACTGAAAAAGGTGGATGGTTCTCCACCTTAAACTGCTACCACACGTGTCCTTTACTAACACGTTATCTCACCCAACGTACAAAGCAGTAATCCCCAATGTGCACGCACTCCTCTTTACAACCTGAACATCCCGGAGAGGAAAACAAATGTATTTTTAAAAAAATCGTAAAAGGGCATTTAACCGCCCATTGTCCATGCGATAAACAGAACATGAGACACACTAGGGAGGATGGCCCAGTGTGGACTGGGATACATTTGACCTGAGGGAAACAATATTTCTGTTTATCACAGTGACTGCCATTATAATATAGAGACTGGCATGACTCAAGGCTTCCCTTCTGATCTGGAATACAGAATGCAAAGTCACAGACATGCCATTTAATGGAAGGGAGGAACTCCATGATGAGTGACGAGCCCACTGCAATATAGAGGTTGTTACGCCAAAACTTTTGTCCATGAGTACTACAACAACATATACTCGCCAAATGGGTTTTTTAACTGCCCACTTCTCCGAAGCTTTCAGAGCAACGATTCCTACTGGCGATGACAGACCACCAGGAGGACCTGAAAGCAGAGGCAAATACATTAGAAGCCTGAGACTCAGAGCAAAGGCCTCTGGGACTGTCAATCAAGACTCCATGATGTACAGGCAGTGGCGCCTCCACTGCTATGGCGGAGGAGCGTCGCCGCACTGCTATTGAGCAGTGTAAAATATAGCAGATATAAAATTATAACAACTTTGAGTTATCATTTTATGGTTTCCGTTACGGGCAGGCGGGTGAATGGGGCTGCTCTCAGGGCAGAGGAGGAGAGGTTCTCCCACTCCTAAGTGAGCAATGACTGTTTGGTCGGCCCTCTCGGGCTGCCCAAACCAGATTGACTCTGACCCACAAATATGGTGGAGAATGAACTTTTGTCGTTTACAGAGGACCACATAAACCAACTACTTCAGGACCCAGCCAACAACTTCCTTTCCCCCTACACCCAAGCAATAGACTTCACACTTAATGACAAGACAGCACGTTTGGAACAATTGGAGAAGAAGCTTATTCGAACCAAGCTACACGGCCATTTACTCACCAAATACCTGCACTCTAACATCATCCCCATAGGGCTCTAGATTAAAATAGAACCAGCCATATTTGTGGATGTGCCTAAATTCAGAGAAGGATTTAGCTTTATTGACAACAACTGCTCCCGGCACTGGATGGTGCTGGGAGTAGAAACAGCAGCAGAGCAAGTACAGATTCTCACAAGAGAGATTGCTGCCTTGAGGGCTGAGATCACTGGAGATACAACACTCACCAATGCGAAGGAGGCAATAACTTGTTTGGAAGCCACACTCAAGGACTTTGAGGTCACGACTCAGACTAAGAAACTCGAGAAACTGGCCCGCGACGTCCGTTTCTATGATAAAAAGAAAACCTACCTCTACCTACAGGAAGATTACTACCGCAAAGAGAACCAGGGACGCTTCACCAATTGAGGACAAGGTGGCTTTCGAGGGAGAAGGAACGACACCACCTTCTCTGATTCTTCGTACAGTTCCGAGAGCGACCAGGAACATGCCGGACCCAGTTCTGCATATACTTACCCAGAGTACAACTATCCCCAACAGATCCTTTTTTAGGACAGGGACAATGGAGACCACCCAGAGGTCGGGGCAACAATTGGTCCAGATGGCCACCGAGGGGACAGCAAGCTAACAACATGTATTGGAATGGAGGCCGAGGCCAAGCTCAGAAACAGGATCGCTTCACACTGGAGGAACATGGCGAGAGATCCACCCGACGGAAGGTCTACAGGTAGTGAGACCTCTTTGAACCCTGTGGTCAACATCTCTGGCCACACTTTGAATGACAATGAGATTAAAGTTCTTAGCAAAGGACTATCCTACGTCCCAACGGTGGCACCCAACGACTTTACAATCAAGACGGAACTCCATAAGACTTTGCTACTTCTTCAGGAACTCCACCTCTACTCCACGCAATTCATACACTGGACTCCGTATCCTGTCCACCTTTTTGCCACCCTCTTATGCCATGACCAGCAAGATTTTGGCGTATGTAAGTATTGTGATGAGAGAAAAAATTCTGAGTCAAGCTAAATATACTAAGTTCAACATTAGCAGGACAGAGAAGATGACACTAATGACTCTGAAAAACAATAAAGAGGTTGTCATCAAGCCCGCTGACAAAGGTGGTGCCATTGTTGTCCAGGATGTCGATAAATACAAGGAGGAGATCCTTAAACCACTGAATGATGGAGGCAGCTACCGGAAGTTACCTGGGGATCCATCCAAAGAATTATCTGTGGAAATATTACAGATTACACAAACTGGCCGCGATCAGGGTTTCCTCTCGGAATAAGAATTTCTTTTTCTAAATCAGAAGAACCCCAGAACACCAACAATCTATACCTTGCCAAAAATACACAAGGACATGACCAACCCATCTGGACGTCCCATCGTGTCCGGGTGTGGTTCAATGCTGGAGCTGCTATGCCAATACATAGACGTTTTCCTTAAACCCATCGCGAAAAGACAGACTTACGTACGGGATACCACAGAGGCCATCAATATTGTGGATGGCAGCCCTTTGGATCGGAGGAATCAACTAATTGTCACCTGTGACATTGTTTCACTTTACACTAGCATCCCCCAACAATCAGCACTCGATGCTATGCGGACAACATTGAATCAACGTGAGACCCCTGTCATGGTACCCACAGATTTTATTATCTCCCTTCTCAAGGTTGCAATGATGAAGAATTTGTTTATTTTTCAGGACTGTTTCTACCTTCAAATCAAAGGTATAGCGATGGGGGCTACCTTCGCCCCGGATGTAGCTATTATTTTTATGGCTGCCTTTGAAAGCGACTTCATCTTTAACGACCTGAACCCTTTTCGATCAAATGTGTGCTTAGGATGCGCTACATCGACAATATCATTCTAATTTGGACAGGCAATACATTTGAACTTACATCTTTCCATACATGGCTCAACCTCAGGTCACAGGATATCCAATTCACACTGCACTTGGATGAATGCAAGGTCGATTTCCTAGATCTAACCATCTTTGACGACAATGGCACACTACGGACAACTTTATATCGGAAACCAGCGGAGCGGAACTCCCTTCTCCAGTATAATAGTCCCCACCCAAGAGGACTAAGGGATAATTTACCATAAAGGCAGTTCCTCCGTATACGGAGGAACTGCTCTCTGAAGCAAGACTACATGATGGAATCTGAGGATCTCGCCCACCGTCTCCTTGAACATGGCTACCCAAAGAGATTGGTGAAGAAGGCCAGGAAACATGCATGATTTAATCCTAGAGAATCATTACTCCAAGCACATGAAAGACCCAATAATCATGATGGAAGACTGATCTGTTTGACTGCATTCTCAACAAAAAGTAATGCCATTTCAAAGGTCATAAACAGACACTGGAATATCATATCCGATGACCTTACAAAACAAGCTCCACCTATGTACTCCTTCAAGAGGGCAAAAAGCATTTGGATCATTTGGTGCGGTTTCTGGAAATACCAAAGCCACCCACAATTCTTTCCCTTTGGAATCTACCGCCCATTGTCGGGCATCACAGGTGCAGTCACTGCAAGACCTGTGACACCACGATTCATACCAAGAAATTCCACTACAAACACCTAAGATCATCTTGAAAACACACACGAATTGCAACACAAATAATGTGATCTATGGCTCTGTAATCCCCTAAATTCTCATTCATCTTACTGTGCCCTATATCTCACTGACCTTGAGTGTCATTCGCATGACCCTTCTGGCATCTATACCACCCTATGAGGCAGGTATTTGTCATAGGGCACGTGCTCTGATGTACCTATTGCCTGATATACACTTTTCAATGACTAATTTCCATGCCTAATTTGACACCATTGGTTGTTATCCAGCCTTTGACCTTTATGGCATCTGTACTACCCTGTGAGGCAGGTGCATGCCATTAGGCCTGCAATTAACTTTACCAGTACAAATTGCTTGATATGTGCGCCATATATAAATCTGATGTTATTATGTACAATCTACCACCCCTAGCATATGTTTCTTTCTGATATAATTATTTCCAACATATGCAGTCGTCATGGGTTGTCTATCCCATAGCAATTCTCTGATCATATGTCATTTGGACCGCCCTGTGAGGCAGGTACCTGCAATTTGGCCGTTTCTTTCTTCCATGCCAGTGAATATGTAACTAACACCCTCTGGGTGCTTATAATTCTACCTGTCGTCATACCCTTGTAAACTTTACCATTCAATGTATTTCCGATAATCTGGACTACTATCCTCTTTAGAATCTCCCCCGCATTATGCCTAACGCGATTCTTTCCTCTCCCACGTTGCACGCCTTAGGCGTGTTAGCGACGTGCATGCGCGCCGGCCGGCCGTCAGTGCCTCCATTTAAAGCCAGCATCACGGGTGCGGCGCCCTTTCATCGGGACGCTACGCTCGGCTAGATTGGATTTCTCTCCAGCGGTATGTCACCCCCACCCTGCCCCGCACTCTGACTCCTTGTAATGTCGAGCATTCTGCTCGTAATGGTTACCCGGCTGGGGCCCCTTTTAATCTTAAACAAGGTTCTCTTCCTCTTCTAGAAATTTGCAGGTAGCTGTTGGCATCCCAAATACCGGTGAAGCGGCGCTTGCGCTCTCACCCTGCAATTCTTCCTGTGAGTATTAGTTCATTATTGTCAATTAGAGCCATCACGAGTTCTCCGTGATTCCTAATTAAAGCGCGCATCATTATTGTTTTTCCAGAATCGGCCCGCACCTAGGAGCCACTGATCAGAACCCTTGGAAGACTCGTAATTAAAGACACGGTACTGAGTTTTCCCCTATTCCCACCATGAACTCTCACAAACATGCATGACCCCCCTGGGGCTCTTTTTAATGGTATTTATTTTTGCTCTAGATCTACTGCCCAACCACCCCTCTAACCCCACGTGTCCTGATGAAGACCCTCCTGTAAGGGCCAACTTGCTCCTACTCATTTATGGGGTCAAAACGTCGACAACCGGATCCCACCCCAGCTCCCTGCCTAAGCAACAAATAATTTGGCTTTCTTATCTGGAAGCAAGGTCACAATCGAATACAGTATCATTCACGCGTTTTCTGTGTGTGGTGCTAGTCTTAGCCAGCCTCTTAGTATCTTGCAAAGGAGTATTTGTGACCTGTACTGTTTAATCAATATATCTTACTTTTGCACCACTTTCTACCCCCCCCCCCCTTGCCTTGGGCACAATGACATGTTTGATTTGTGCATTTATGCCATGTATGCCAATTGTATCTGCAGTACTTTGTGATTAAATAACAAATGTACTCCTTACTATTGTTTCTAATTTCTCCAATTCTGATTATACTATTTGCATCTATCCTGGGACCACTCCATTTTCTGTACCTATAGCTACCCGGGTCCCAGTGACTTTTCTGGGTATACCCATTCACTATAACGTGCCCAAACCAGCCATGCACACTTTATCCGTTCTCCATGCAGGCTGCATTACAGCATGAATGATGTCATTCTTGTCCTAGTCTTGACACCGGGAAAAATCTGGGATTTATTTCTTTGCATAGACCAATATCTTTTACTAAACATAAGTTACAATCTATTTACAGCTATATTTGAGAATCACATGGAGCAGGTAAAGTTCACATGAGTCCATTGGGATCAGGCTGGATGTATAAAGGGGAGACAAACCAGCAATAAGATAAAGAAGGATTTACATTTTCTAGATATAGTAGAAAAGCAACAGAAACAATATTTATTGCTACCCCTACACACTAAAAAGGCATTTGACTGGGTGGACTGTGCATTCCTGTAAGTAGACCTATGTCACAAGGGATTTGGAGAGAACGTCTGTGGAGGTCATTAGCAGGAAATCAATCCCCGCGAGCAAGGGTGAGGGATAATGGATTGCTGACTGACAGAGTGTGCATTGACAGGGGACTCATACAGGGGTGTTCCCTTTCCATGCTCCTGTTCACACTGTATCTTGAGCCACTAGCCCAGAGAATTTAAAGACAATGAGAGGATCAAAGAATGAACATGGAGGAGAGACACATTTAAAATGCTGGTTCTGTTATATGGTATCGACTCAAGCAAAAACAGTGCATCATAATTTTCAAATGTTGTACAGAACAATTAAAGTACAATTACACTCCTAGAGGACCCACAATATATTGTGGGTTTCATGCATTTCTAACAGTAAAATGGCTATTCACCCCCAAATGTCTGCATCCATTTCAAGTGTTACCACTATGGGTACCAATGGGGGATTTTATGAAGCCTCCTGAGTCTAATCTATGTGTATTTATGGGCAGGAAAGAAACCAAGAGTGCTGAAAATTCAGGGCACCCTACACCCAAAAGAGAGAGGACTAAGTATCCCAAGAATATAAACATAGCATAAGGCTTCACAGCTTAGAAAAATGATGAACTGAATGCATGAAGAAATAGAAAAAATATGCTATTTGTTCGATTATAGGCTAACAAATCCCTGTGTTGCGTTACTCTGCACCAGGGAGGCGTTCTATGGGTGTTGTTGGGTGTTCCCTCACACAGATTTACCAAAAGTGGAAGACCTGGGAATGCACCAAAATGCTACATTTTTACAGGTGAGGCGTAACCAGCAGAAATATATTTATTTCTCCTTTTTACTTCCTCTTTCAATGTGTTCTACACTCTAGAACACATAGAGGAACATGCTTCAGGGGATTGTTTTTATGCAGAAAGGCACCCCTTCCTGCACAAAAACAATCCTCCTTACAATGCCGGCACACATTCAACGCAGTGAAAGGGTGCCTGTGCTGGTGCTAGGGAGCCAAAATGGCACCAGTGCACGGAGAAAGGCAGGATTGCACCATATTCTTTTAAATACAGTGCATTCCTGCCCTTTCCCTGTCACGCAGTGCAGAAAGGTGAAGGTGACACACTGCTTGACTTTGCCATAAATATGGCCCTCAACATTTATAGATGAATTTTCTGAAAAAAGCACTTAGACAGGAAACATGCAATCACTGATATTTGTATAAAACGATACAGAAATGTAAAGTGACATAGTTGTCTACAGAGAAGCATGAAAGAAGGAGTAAAGTTTCCAGCTAGACAAGGGACAATGGAAAACTGTTCTCACTAGAAACACCAGCCATGCTAACCATACCAAGGGCAGGGAAACGCTTTTTAAGGTTTTGTACCAAAGACCCCTGACACCTGAGAAACTATAATAGATCTGCACCGACCGGATAAATGTGGTAGGGTATGCAATAATGCAGAAAATAGTTTGCATACATTTTTATGACACTGCCCCAAATAAAATAATTCTGAGAGAAAGTTAGACACCATGAACCACATAGATAACTGTCTGGAGGTAGTACTACTAGCTAGGATTTCTGAAGGGATACTCCCCATACAAGCAAAGAAGGGCAAACTCACTGCAGACCTACTTCTGGCAGCTAAGCAGGAGTACTAGCTCTATGGGGAAAACCAGTTTCATGGACAATAGAGGCTTGGTGGGCAAGAGTCTGATCTTAGACATGGACACCTTGCAAGCACTATACGTTTTCAGGAAAACTGTCCACACAGACGTGGGACTTACTTGTGCTGTATTTAGGTAAAGACTTTACAGCACTCCAGAATCCCTAACTGCTGGGAGTTCTCC
This sequence comes from Lissotriton vulgaris, assembly GCF_964263255.1. Lineage (NCBI taxonomy): Eukaryota > Metazoa > Chordata > Amphibia > Caudata > Salamandridae > Lissotriton > Lissotriton vulgaris. The sequence continues at coordinate 849,603,082 of NC_141695.1, forward strand.
AGATTGCTGAAATGTTGTGAAGACTAGACAAAGCAGAAGCAAGGAACATAAAAGTAAGAAAGAATATGAGACCTCTACTCAATCGCAGACTGAAATGATGATTGATGTCATTAGCGCGACGGCAAAGAGATGGGAGTTGGAATGGTCAGACATTGGAGGAGTAAGTCACCCATTCTCTTTGTAAACGTTCTCAAATCAAGGCGGAATGAGCAATAGCTGACAGCCAGTAAGGCTGGCAATGGATGTGTAATGCAGAAAAAAATTCAAAAGAAACAAAAATGTATTGAAAAATAAAATATACATATATATACTGTCATTGCACATGTATGTGGAATTAAGTATAGTGAATCCATTCGTCTCTCTATATACATTTACCTTGACAATATTTGGCAGTCAACGATATTCTGGCACTACACATTAGAGTGTTGCAAGTGCATTAAGTGTTGGCAGTCGAGTCGTGAGTGTTGAGACCACTGTGAGTATAGAACAATATTTTCTTTCAGGGGACAGCTACCGCATGCAGCCACTGTTTGGTACTGGTCAGTTTTGTATGTTGGTGAGGCGCCTCCGTTTGTTGAGCCCCTGCTGCCCAGATCTATGTGTAACAAGATTTGGCATTAGGTGGACACCTCCATGCTCCTGAGGGTCTTATCCTACCCAAAGTTTGTGCCATCAAATACGCCTGTACCAGTCATTAGGAGGCACAGTGTCCGCACATCAATATTCTATCACTGTACAAACAAAGGTGATCCACAGAGGTAAACTGTTTACAATATGGTAAAGCTCAGCCCACCTGTAGAAGGATGACTTGAGAAAAAAATTACACAACCCACAGAAAATGTGTGAGGTATCACGTGAACCAAAATGCACAAGCAATAATACCATTAAGAAATACACTCCAAGTTTAAGTAACACAAGAGAGTAGTTGTATTACGAAAAATAACACAAAAATCAAGATGAATTGGTAAGGGAGTAAGAGGTTATCTCAAATAAACTAAAACAGTCCTTCTTTAAATTGTAGAAAAACAGTCTTAAAACAAAAGTGGCCCCTACAAGACAGCAACACACCAAGAACATTGACTATGAAACTTCAGTCTAACGGTGTTTAGAGTTTGGTAGGCATGGGGAAGATATGTACATAGATGTTACATGCCATCTTTCATATTAGGTTTCAGATGTTTCGGCTGGCTTCGAGCATCTGTTGTAGCTTGTATGCCTTCAGGATATCTAGACTAAATAGTTTCTCGTAGACTAGCCCCAGGTGTCCGAGCCCTCTTGAAACCAGTTATAGAAGGCCCTCAAACTGGTTCAAGTCTTTCATATACACGCCAAACTGGTTCAAGTCTTCCATAGACACTCCAAACTGGTTCAAGTCTTCCATAGACACTCCAAGCTGGTGCAAGTCTTCCATAGACACGCCAGCAGTTCTTAGTTAAGTGGGATAGTGGGAACTGGTCAGCAGACTGCTCTGGTCCTGGACTTTCTCACTCTTTCTGGACTTCTGGCTTTTCAGAGACAAGATCCTTCCCCTCCAGTTGAGAAGCATCTATCACCAGCAGTGCTGATCTAAATCTCCCCATGAATGAATTCAGAAAATGGGTTGTTTCAAACCTTGGGAGTAGATTGCGACGGGTAGAGATTAAGATAGATAACAAAAGGCAGGTATAAATTATCCTAGTATAACAGGCAACAATGGCTTCGATGTAATCTTCTCCCTGGCTGCACAAAGCATATGTTTTTAAGAGGTGGACTTGAATGATATTGGTGGGTGATAAATCAATGGTTTGTGGCACTCTATGAGTATATGCGTGAACTAGCTATGGTATGCCAATTCTGTTTGTAGTAGGGTGCGAGTGGGTACCGCCCTCCGATCAAGGGAGTGAATGACACAATGTGTGAAGATAGCGTTGTCTTCAATGGGATCAACTTGGCACTCCTTTAGGTAAGTTTCTTCTAACAATTATTTCTTTTTCATCTTGTTTCAAAGCTAAATACACCTGTCCTGACGTCAAGAACTATTCCCTGATGAAGGGCGCCGTCACGAAATGCATTGGCATCTATCAGTTGAATTCAATGAATTGTGATTCTTCTTTACACGTGTGATTTTGCAACACGGAGAACATGATCATAAATAAATGAACCGAGTGATTTAACCACTGGCGGCTTGATGTTGAAACAAGATGACAAACAAATAATTGTTAGAAGAAACTTACCTAAAGGAGTGCCAAGTGAGGACGTTGATCCCATTGAAGACGCTATCTTCACACATTGGTGGGTGATACCCGTTCACCTCCTTAACAGTTCCCCCGTTCCTAACTCTGACGTTTACTGCTGTGTAGTATAGCTCCTCTTCAGTGAAGGTGCCTTTTGGCACATAAATCCTCTTTGAAATATTTACATGTGAACATCCAAATTGACTCAGGACCAGGGCTAGACTGGCTATAGCGGGCACCGGGCAATCCCCCAGTGCGCCGCACGGTGGGGGCCGGTTTTGGGCCCCTGGGGCCGTTTTTGTTACAGGGCCGTTTTTGTAGCATAGCTGCAAAATCGGCCGGTACCAAAATCGGCCGAAAACCGGCCCTGGCAAAGAGCTCGGCGGCACCTCCAACCCCCCAGTGGGGAAGGGGGGGCCGGCCGAGCACTTTGCCAAGGCCGGTTGTGGTTCCCAGTCTGGACCTGATCAGGACAGCCTTGGAACCAAGGAGTATCTTCCTGCCCACCACTACCCAGTTCAACACTGTCCACAGTGATGAGAAACTGGACAATGGGTAACTATTTCATGAAGGAGCTAGGTAAAGTCAGAGGTTTTCACTAGCATATTCATTACCGCACAACTGGGTCAGACCCTCTTAGCTGGTGTTTTGGTGAGGAGCTTTAGGCTGGGAGTTGGCTAGAGGTGCATAATTGTCCATATTTCATTAACAACAATAGCAAACGAAGTACATCAAATATGCATGAGCAGCTAGTATTTTCAGGTCCATTACCCTGTATGTTCTACTTTTGATTACCTTAATTAGACCGTTTCTGATACACTAAATGAGAATCACCTCACATGCAGCCTTATAATAAGTGGACCACACAGTCTGGGTGGCGAGGGGCATTACAGCGTTCTAAACTGTGCGACATTCATTTTCAATTGAGGGGACACTATTGCTTGATAGTAATTGCCATCATACATTTATTACAAATCAAAGACTAGCATTGGTGTTCAAACTGTATAGGTTTCTGAAAGAGAACAAGCTGATATTTTGGAGCAATGTATCTATGAAATACAAAAAGTTATTTCTTGCATCTGTGTGTTGTCGATAAAATGGGAGGTAAACTTAGCATGTTTATTACAATGAAAGCTGGTATTCAGGCAAAATGAGTGTTTTTAAAAAAAAAGCAGCATGTTAATATTTTGGGCAACATTTTTGCATTTTCAAAATATTTACAGCTGATATTTGAGTGTTAATTCATGCTGACTTGGGGGTATTTCCTTTGTTGCAGAAGGCACTTTCTAGAAGGAGTATTGGCTCTTTCATGAAACATGCAGATCCATTTCATGATCCATATTTTATGATCTGATAAATACTTTATGTAAATACTGGCTACAGTTTGAGTCTGTAAAGCCTGTCTAGGCTAGCTCAGATGTGTGGGAAACATTTTGTGGCATTAAAGATTGCTCTACTGTATAGGGTCTGAGATTGTGAAATGCTTCCCATTCCTATAGACAGGGTAAGCAACAAAAAATGTAATGGGAGATGGTTTATACCTTTTGAAACATGAGAGGAGGCTCTAGCAGCGTGAAACCCCAGATTATTTGAAATTGGTATTTTATCCAGTTTCGTTAGACATTTTCCTGGTAAACTATTCACAGTTTGGGCAAATTTGTTTTCAAAATTTTCCAAGCCCTTCTCCGTCTCCAAAAAGCGCTCAAAGTCATACAATAGCTATGCAGAGCATGAAACAGTAGAACAGTTGACAAGGTCCTTTTAGAGCTCACTGTTACATCTATTACTTTTTGTCAATTTCTTTGGAAAAGTTTCCTGCTCCAAAATGGTCCATGTATTTCAGACATTTCTTCATGGGGAACACCCTGAGGTCCCCACCTGGTGGTGCTGGTTCGCTCATTTCGCTGTCTTGATCTGTGCAATTTTTCCACAGTATTAAGCTATTGATAGCTCCTACCTGGTTATGAGCTCTTGTCTGAGACAGCGCACAAGACATTTTGCTAGAATAGAGTCCGCCCATTGCTTACCATTAGTCAGCTTCATCGTCACTCTTGTTTACATGCAGGATTCACTTCTTCTTCTCTTTGCCACTCCCTGGACCTTGTATCTCTGCCCTTTCAACTCTCACGTTTTGGGAGCTTCTTTTTGTTGAAGCACTCCATGAGAGTGCATTGGTTCGCAAGCTGTCTCCCTCGTGTACTTCATCTCTATCCCTCTCCATGGATGTTATTTAGGAGTCGCCAATGCAAGGCTGTCTTAAAAACATTATAGGCTCCCGGGCAAAGCAGTGCACTAGGCCCTGCTTACACAACCACACAGGAATAAAAATGTAAATTATTGCTAAAATAAACATATTTATTGGTACCTCCAACAAAATCAGTGTGCATAGATTATAGGGTGACCAGACGTCCCCGTTTTCCCAGGACGGTCCCCGTTTTTGGAGAAGTGTCCCTGTGTCGCGACACTTCTTTCCAAGTGACTCAAATGTCATTGTTTTTAACCAGTGTCCAAGGTAAACACAGAAATGTCCCTGTTTTTCCTTGTTCCAGTTGAGCATGCACTCCCATGCTCTCTTTGCACTGGCATTTGCTAGCCTGTGATGTTTTATTTATTTTTGGCAAATATATGCTGTAGTCCTTAAAAGTGTAAATGTAATAAGAAGTACTAATGCTACTGTGTAAAGGAGTGGGGTGCCAGTAAAAGACCTCAGATTTGTTGTCTGTAATGCTTCATCTCGGTCTGTGGAGGGAGCTGTCGTTGTTGTCCTTTTTCTATGTCTATGACACCTGTCAAATAATCCTACTTTTATGTCGATGGTTACTGCAAAGCGTAGTCCTACTTCTATGTCTATGACCTGTCCCCATTTTTTGTTTTGAGAATCTGGTCACCCTAATAGATTAGCATGGGGACCCTATGCTCGTGGAGCCCCCAGGCAACAGCCCAGCGTGCACATGTGTTAAGACTGCACTGCCTCAGGCGTCTCAGCTGCCTTCACGGCCCCTGGCCTCTGAGTTGGCAAAATCAGTGTCTGCAACATAGGGGCAGTTTGTTCTAATGGACATTGGATGAAGCTCGTTTTCCTGTCAAATTTTATATTAAACAAATAGTGAATAGTATTATTCACTATTAGTGTAATAAGAAATGGAGTATAGTTTGCTAGAATATGACCCTATCTAGCAGCTAAGGTTAAGTAGTAAATGCTTGTAGTGCATATTGTATGCGTGCTTGCAGGTGAGTGTGTTTATCTGAGAGATGTTTGTGAATGTGTGTGTATGTGTAAGCATATGTGCGTCAGTCAATGTACAGGTAATATGAGTGTGTGATGTCATTTCTGCTACCCCTGGCATTTTGGTGAAGTGACGCCCAAGCCCGTCTCCGTTTTCCTCTCCCTTACCTGTGTGCTCTTGCCCCCACAGTCACCTGTGAGTTGCTGTGCCCCCCCCTCTGTTCACTCTCTCTCACCCATGTGCTTCTGCCCCCCGCTGAGCTTATGTTTCCCTCGCTTTCCTGTATGCTGCTAAGCCGCCCTACACCCCAAGTTGCTCTTGTTCATCCATGAATGCTTCGGTGCCCCCCGGCTCTCCTCTTTGGTGGCCCCCCTCCATGTTGTAGACCTCTCCGACCCATTAACATTTTAAAAAGCCCCCCTCCAGCGCTCGTATTGCACTCTCTTACCCGTGTGCTTCAGTGTACCTTCACCCACTCATGTTGCTCTAGGTCATCCCGTAATGTATTCGTGACCCCTGACCCCTGAGATCTCCTGCATGTTGCATGAGAGCTGCCACTGGTGCTGAGACTCCTTTGAGAGCTGCCACTGGTGCTGAGACTGCTGTGAGAGCTGCTGCTGGTACGAAGACTGTTGAGAGAGCTGCCGCTGAGACTGCTGTGAGAGCTGCCGTTGGTGCTGAGTCTGCTGTGAGAGCTGCCACTGGTGTTGAGACTCCAGTGAGAGCTGCCGCTGGTGCTCTGACTGCTGTGAGAGCTGAAGCTGGTGCTAAGACTGTTGTGAGAGCTGCAGCTAGTGCTGAGACTGATGTGAGAGCTGCCGCTGGTGCTGAGACTGCTGTGAGAGCTGTCGCTGGTGCTGAGACTGCTGTGAGAGCTGCCGCTGGTGCTGAGACTGCTGTGAGAGCTGCCTGTGGTGATGAGACTCCAGCGAGAGCTGCCACTGGTGTTGAGACTCCAGTGAGAGCTGCCGCTGGTGCTGAGACTGCTGTGAGAGCTGCTGCTGGTACTAAGACTGTTGAGAGAGCTGCCGCTGAGACTGCTGTGAGAGCTGCCGTTGGTGCTGAGCCTGCTGTGAGAGCTGCCACTGGTGTTGAGACTCCAGTGAGAGCTGCCGCTGGTGCTAAGACTGTTGTGAGAGCTGCAGCTAGTGCTGAGACTGATGTGAGAGCTGCAGCTGGTGCTGAGACTGCTGTGAGAGCTGCCACTGGAGCTGAGACTGCTGTGAGAGCTGCCTGTGGTGCTGAGACTGCTGTGAGAGCTGCCACTGGTGATGAGACTGCTGTGAGAGCTACCGCTGCTGCTGAGACTGCGGTGAGAGCTGCTGCTGGTGTTAAAACTGCAGTGAGAGCAGCCTCTGGCAAGAGTCTAAGGTGGATGATACCGTTGCAGCTACCGTGAGCGTTCTGACTGTGTGTGGTGAATTATGGGGCTGATGTGTTTCCTCTAAAAGTGTGAGACTTGCTGTGCTGTAATAGTGCAGGTGACAATTGGAATAACTATGTTATCTATGTATTACATACATATGGATATATATATATTTTATCCATCAGAATGTGCTGCCAGCACTAGGACAACTGTATGTGCTAGGAGTATTTAAAATTACGGAGACCACTACATGTGCTGCGAGTATTAACACAATGAGACCCCTGTATGTGCTGCGAGTACTAACACAGCTGAGACTCCTGTATGTGTTGCTAGTACTAACACTGCAGTGACCCCTGTATGTGCTGTGAGTACTAACAAAGCTGAGACCACTAAGTGCTGCGAGTACTAACACTGCTGAGACCCATGTATGTGCTGCGAGTACTAACACTGCTGAGACCACTGTATGTGCTGTGAATACTAACACTGCTGAGACCCTGTGAGTGCTGCGAGTACTAACACTGCTGAGACCACTGTATGTGCTGTGAGTATTAACACTGCGGATACTCCTGTATGTGCTGCGAGTACTAACACTGCTGAGACCCCTGTATGTGCTGGGAGTACTAACACTGCTGAGACCACTGTATGTACTGTGAGTACTAACACTGCTGAGACCACTATGTGCTGCGAGTACTAACACTGCTGAGACCCCTGTATGTGCTGTGAGTACTAACACTGCTGAGACCACAGTATGTGTTGCGAATATTAACACTGCTGAGACCCCTGTATATGCTGTGAGTACTAACACTGCTGAGACTCCTGTATGTGCTGCGAGTACTAACACTGCTGAGACCCCTGTAGGTGCTGGGAGTACTAACACTGCTGAGACCCCTGTATGTGCTGGGAGTACTAACACTGCAGTTACCCCTGTATGTGCTGTGAGTACTAACAATGCTGAGTGAGACCACTGTAAGTGCTGCGAGTACTAACACTGCTGAGACCCATTTATGTGCTGCGAGTATTAACACTGCTGAGACCACTGTATGTGCTGCGAGTATTAACACTGCTGAGACCACTGTATGTGCTGCGAGTACTAACATTGCTGAGACCACTGTATGTGCTGTGAGTAATAACACTGCGTATACTCCTGTATGTGTTGCGCGTACTAACACTGCTGAGACCCCTGTATGTGCGGGAGTACTTACACTGCTGAGACCACTGTATGTGCTGTAAGTACTAACACTGCTGAGACCCCTGTATGTGCTGGGAGTACTAACACTGCTGAGACCCCTGTATGTGCTGGGAGAACTAACACTGCAGAGACCCCTGTATGTGCTGTGAGTACTAACACTGCTGAGACCACAGTATGTGTTGCGAATATTAACACTGCTGAGACCCCTGTATATGCTGTGAGTACTAACACTGCTGAGACTCCTGTATGTGCTGCGAGTACTAACACTGCTGAGACCCCTGTAGGTGCTGGGAGTACTAACACTGCTGAGACCCCTGTATGTGCTGGGAGTACTAACACTGCAGTTACCCCTGTATGTGCTGTGAGTACTAACAATGCTGAGTGAGACCACTGTAAGTGCTGCAAGTACTAACACTGCTGAGACCCATTTATGTGCTGCGAGTATTAACACTGCTGAGACCACTGTATGTGCTGCGAGTACTAACACTGCTGAGACCACAGTATGTGCTCATACCCTCAGCAAAGTTCTCCTTGACTTTGGGGCTAAGGGAGCTGAAAGGGTAGAGGAGCTGGGTGTCATCAGCGTAGGAAACCGGTATGAACCCATATTTCCTCACAATCTCAGCAAGGGGGGCCACATAAACATTGAACAATGTAGGGCTAAGGCATGAGCCCTGTGGCACCCCCTTCGTGAGCACCCTTCAAATGGAACGAAAGGGGCCCAGGCTGATGGATTGCGATCTCCCGGAAAGGAAACTCTCCAACCATGATAATGCTAAGCCTCCAATTCCTACTCCCTGCAAACGGCTGAGAAGGATGTTATGTGACACGGTATCAAAGGCTGCGGACAGGTCCAACAGCACTAGAATCATGGAGCCACCTCTATCTTGTGACATTTTGATCTGATCTGTCACAGAGAGAAGGGCCGATTCAGTGCTGTGGTTGGGCCTGAACCCAGATTGGGATTGGTCCATGCCCCCTGTCGCCTCGATAAAGCTGGAAAGAGTGGTGTTGACGTGTTTCTCTGCCAGTTTGCTGATGAAAGGAAGGAGAGAAATCGGGCGGAGGTTGGAGAGTGCTGACCAGGGCAAGGTGGAATTTTTACGTATAGGGTTCACTACCGCTTCCTTCCAGGCGAGTGGGAGTTGACCCTCGGCAAAGGAGAGATTGAGTAGTTTCTGAATAGGAGGACCTAATATCTCGTTTAACGGGGAGATGAGTTTGGCGGGTATCAGGTCAGTAGGAGAACCAGTCTTTATTTGGTTGATGAGTGTGGTCAGGTCCTTAGTGGTTATTTCTGGGATGACCTGAAGAGTTTTTCCAGAGGTCAGCAACGGGGAAATATCAGGGACCTCAGTTTCCAAGGTATATGAGACTACAGTGATTTTTTTGTATATCCCTTCTATTTTGTCCTCAAAGAACTGGGATATTTCGTCACATAGCTCTTGGGAGAAGGTGTCTGGGCTCTCACATACTTAAGGGCTGGTGAAGGTCTGAATGATTTTAAATAGCTCTCTTGTAGAGTTGCCTGCCTCTGCAATTTGGGTGGTGAGGCTTGTTTTTCTTGCTTTTTTTATATTTTTGTAATAGGAGGTCATAGCCTCTAGGTATCGGTTCTTATCTTCCCTGTTGCCTGTCCGTCTCCAAAGTTTTTCCAGTTTTCTGCATCCCTGCTTTTCTGTTTTGAGGGCTTCAGTGTACCATGCTTCCCTTTTAGCTATGGTAGGTTTTTTTACATTTTTCTGAGGGGCCAGAGTGTCAATAGCTGTCAACAGTGTGGAATTGAACTTAGTGAGAGCAGTGTCGATGTTATCAGAATTGGAGAGTATAGGCTGTTCCCATGTTTGAGTAAGTTTAGCAAGAGTAATTTTATGCCATGGTCGACGTTTAGTGGAGTGAGTGGCCGTGCGGTTTATGGAGTTGGATAAGTGTGGTATAGAGAAATTTATAATTTTATGGTCAGACCAATTAATATGCTTGGGGGGATGGCAGTGGACATTGGGTTGGGTAGTAAGGATCAGGTCCAGGGTGTGACCACCCGAGTGAGTGGGACCACTATTTCTTGGATGTAGCCCTAACAGGGCAAGGTCTTCCAGAAATACATTGGTATCCGGATGATCACCAGTGTCAGTATGAAAATTAAAATCTCCAAGTAGAAGAAAGTTCCCGTTGGTTTTCATGTGGGGGGCTAACAATTCAGTGAGGGCAAGGGAGAACCCAGCATTGGGTCCAGGTGGGCGATAGACTAGAGCTCCTTTCCAATGTACCTTGGGATTGATTTTTAGATGAAAGATGAGTACTTCCATAGTAGGCAGGATCACTTGTTCTAAGACTTTAATATTCAGAGTGTCTCTATATATGATAGCGATTCCGCCTCCCACCTTCACAGGGCGGTCTAGGAGAAGAATTTTATATCCCATGGGAATCCCTAGGGTGATAGTAGGGATAGTGTGGGGTTTCAGCCATGTTTCAGTTAGGAAACATATCTTAGGTTGAGTGCTGTAAATGGTGTCCCATAGTTCTATATAATGTCTAGGGAGTGATCTGACATTTAATAAGAAGTTTTCCCAGCCTCCCTGAGAGTCTATGCTATCTGTGGGCCGTCCAGCAGTGATGTGGGAGTGTGTAGCTTGAAAACCACATTTGATGCAGGAGAAAGGTCCCTCAGGACATTTTAGCGTTTTATTAGTGCAGCTATATTTTCCCTGGGGTTGCAATACCCTGAGAGCATGTGGTGCATACCTGATACAAGGGGAGGGCATGAGGCAGTCCATAGTAGCAAGGGCAAGGTGGGTGGCCCCTGGCCCCGTCCTGTCGCGGACGGGCGCAGACGGGCTACTCTTTGGCTAGTCTTCGGCGTTGTCTTCGGCTCCACTGCGCGCGACCGCTGCGCGCTCAGTAGGGGGCGAGGGCTAAATAGCCCCGGTAGACTCAACTGCTAGAGCGCTAACCGCCAGCAGTTCGAAACAGGAAGTGGTGTCCTCCCTGAGGGTCCTGAGGGTATGAGGGCGGTGTCACACTGGATGGCGAGGAACTGCCTCCAGTGTAATGTGACAAAAACAGAGGTCATGCTCTTTGGCAAAGCAAGTATCCTTTGGTCCCCTGACTGGTGGCCAATAGATCTCGGCCCAGTACCTGCATCCAAACCTCATGTGAAAAATCTTGGAGTGAAGTTGGACCAAAAGCTGACCCTGAAGGAACACACAAACTACATCGCAGGATTGTGTTTCCACACCATTGGCCTACTCAGGCGTGTCTTCCCACATCTCCCTGCCACCTGTAGAAAGACACTTGTACAGGCCCTAGTAACCAGTCGCCTGGACTACTGTAACGGCCTGCTGACATTAGCAAATGCAGATGCAGTAGGTCATTTGCAGGTGGTCCAGAATACGGCAGCAAGACTGGTCATGGGTGCACCTGCCAGGACTCCCTCTAAGCCCTTGCTGAAAGAACTGCATTGGCTTCCCATACGGCAGCGCATCAACTTTAAAATCTGCTGCACGGTTCATAAATGCCTGTACGGAGCAAGTCCTAAATACCTATCTCAATCCCTGGAATTGTATCAGCCCAGCAGGTCTCTCCGCTCAAGCAACCAAGGCCTTTTAAAACCCCCTGCTACAAAGAAATCCAGACAAGGAGACCTAAGAACAACTACCAATTACTTATCCTTCAGAAAGACATTAAAAACCCTTCTCTACCAAGAAGCATTTCTGTCCACATAACTTCCCAGGATGCTCTACCTGATAACTCTATAGCTGGCAAAGCGCGGAGATACCCTTACGGGATTGATTCCTGCGCTATAGAAGAAATTAAATAAATAAATAAATGTGCTGCGAGTACTAACACTGCTGAGACTCCTGTATGTGCTGCGAGTACTAACACTGCAGTGACCCCTGTATGTGTTGTGAGTACTACCAATGCTGAGACCACTGTAAGTGATGCGAGTACTAACACTGCTGAGACCCATGTATGTGCTGCGAGTACTAACACTGCTGAGACCACTGTATGTGCTGTGAATACTAACACTGCTGAGAACCCTGTATGCGCTGCGAGCACTAACCCTGCTGAGGCGGCTGTACATGCTGTGAACTCTGGCCCTGATGGGGTGGTTGTACATGCTGTGAGTACTAGTACTGCTGAGACCGTCAGAGCTAATACTCCAGATGCCGCTGTATGGGTTGTATTGGCACTGTCCAGTCCGCTGGACGTGATGTGAGTACTAAGATTTCTGGGGCCGCTCTGTGTGTTGTGAGTACCATCCCTGCCGAGGCGGTGATACGTTCTGTGAGGTCGGGTCCTTGCTCTGTGCTCGTCACACTTGGACATGTCCGCGTCCTCCCCTCTGTCTCCTGGCTGGGCGGTTAGAGAGTGACTTGTCGCTCGGGTGACTGTCTGGGTCAGAGAACAGACCCTGACCTCGTGACCCGGACAGATATTGTTAGCTTAGCCACCACCGGTTTCACAGCCGGGGCCCTTTCTTTATGTCATCGGAGACTGCTCGGTGGCACAGCGCGGGTCAATTAGAGCGACCCAAGCCGCTATATGGGACGGGCCTCGGCTCTAGCATCGTTTCTGACTGACAATAAGACTAAATGCAGAATGTGGATGTTTTTATCAATTATTTGCGCTTTTAATTTTGTAATTGAAGTGCGAGTGTATCAGACTATATTGTGTGTTCAATATGTGTATTGTAGTCAAGCTGTCACTTTTGCTGTCAGGCACCTCCTGAAGAGTGGTGCAGTGACATCTCCCGGGCCCCTGCAGCATTGGATTCCGCGTGGGGGGCTCCCTCTGTTTGATCAGTCTGCTCATCACATCTGCATCTCGCAGGTACCTACGTTCTGGGTCCTGGTTTCATGCCCAAATATGTCCAGGAAACGCTAGACTTGCTTCCATCTCGCTCCCTAGGGGTATCTACGTTCTGAATCCATTCTAAGCTTTGTCCTTCGACCCCCAGAATGCCTCAGCACCCTTGTCCAGCTCTATGAGCTGGCAACGTCCCATAAATGCATCTGCAGCGTTTGAGATTTGGACCCAAGGATCCGACCTGTATGTGCCAACAGCACCCATGAGCACACCCCGACTTCCTCCCGCTGCACCTCCTGAACCATAGCAGCTTGCCTCCTTTGTGGCTCTTGTGTGTCCAGACCAGAAGTGGCTATTAACAAAGAGCAGCGGTGTAAAGTGTAGAATTTCAAAGTAGATTAATGACAGAAGAAAGAAGCTTGACCAAGAGGTAATCCAAACAAAGGGATTTTAATCTTCAAATCCGAAATCCAGCATTTCACGGGAGTGCTCCTGTTCTCCTGAAGACTCAACTGCTGTATGACTAAACGTCTGCACCTGAGCCAACAGGAGAAGTGCAGGCACGAGAGATGCATCTTCAAACAGAAACATGTTTGAAGATACACTCTTTACAACTAATCTTTCACGTGGAACCTAGGTTCGAGCCCAGGTTCTGAATTACGTAATAATGGAAGTGGAATTAATACTTCAATAACACACATGTAAAACAAAGCACATTACAAGCAGCCTTCAGATTTACCTTGCCGAGTCTCGTCCACCCTCCCAACGATACAATACTTAATGATTTCTACTTATATCTTTTTTTGCTTCCTAACGTCCTGCTATGTAAGGCCATTTTTTAGGTCTAGCTCGAGACCTATTGCTGTTGAGTCGGCTCTCAAGGGACATAGACAGGGGCACGCGCGGCGATTTCATAGCGGGGACGCGCATGCCCAGCCCCCCGGAGCCGTGCACATCTCCAGATTGCCAGCCATGCCTCTCTCAGTCGCGTGCGCGTGCGCACACACACACTCACACACACACAAGCACACACACGCTCACACACACAGGCGCACCCCCCAACCTGCTCACATGTGCACACACACACACACACACACACAGTCACACATGCACATCCATACACTCGAAGTGCCCATCTCTGTCTCGCTGGCCTGATGCACCAAAAAACACTTCGCCCCTACTCACCGGGCTGACTCAGGACTCCCCCGCCTGTCTCCAGGCCGGTCTTTCCCCCTCAGGTGTGTGTCAGCGGCTCAGGCTTGGCAGCAGACGGGACTCTCCATGATCACGCAGCGCAAATCTTCCGGCTGGCTTCGCAGATGACGAGTTTCCTAGACGTCCGATGTGCACGCTCACGGTACACGGAAACACGCACAGCGTGACTTTGAGTGTGCGCCTGTACAGCTGAGGCGCATGCTCGCACGCTCACGACATTATCCTTCGCTCGCTCCCTTCAGCAGGGCCGCACTGGAAAGGCAGGCACTGGGCGATGATGGGCCGGGGTCTTAGGGTGGTTAGAGTTGTGTTTTTAGGGACTCCGTTACAGCCCACGGCTACCATTGCATGTCCATTGACATTTTAAAAGAAAATGTCTGTCAAAATGCTGCCCCTGGTGGGTGGCGCGGCTGGGTTTGGCTCTGTCGGGGGTGCCCGCCTTCTACTCCTCCTACGGCTCCTCCCAACTCCTTCCCCGCCCCCGGAGCCCGGACACAGACACACCGCGGCGGCCGCACTCCTCCCGGGCCCGGCTCCTGGCCCCCTCACCCTACCGAAACGGCTCCAGCAGGTTTCTGGGGCCCAACACCCCTGTCCAGCAGGTAAGAACGGCACCCGAGAAGGAGGTGGGGGAGCGGCAGAGTGGCCTACTCCGGGCCCCGGCTGAGGCCTGATCCGGCCTTTGTGCCCCTCTAGCCGGGGCCTCAGTTGGGGACGGGTGCAGCAGGCAGGGGGCTGAGGAGGGGCAGAGAGAGAGAGGGGGAGGTGAAGGTAGGCCGCCGTTTGTACACGACGTGAATGGAGATGGGGGAAAATCCCACCGTCATATCAACATGTAGACATCAACACAGAGGAAAGTCAATCTCTCTCTCCTCCTATTAGTTCCAACCCCGCCGCACACACCATTCACGGACCCTGGCCTTGGGCAATGGCAGCCGCCCATCCACCATTCCTTGCTCTTCTCAGCTTCCCTGCTTCTGTTTTCGGCAACCCCAGTATGCCAGCCATTTCAGGAGGAGCGCAGCGGCTCTTCAGTAAATCAGGTTTGTAGCGCTACATAGGAAACCGATATATATACATTTCCACCCGATCTGATAAAGCACACAGAGCCTCCGTGTGTCAATTTGTGTTGTGAGTTATAAGTCCTGGGAAGCAAGCTTTAAAGGACGCCTTCGCCCCTGAACGTGCCTGCCATCTCCAGACCCGAAGTGTTCATAAACACATAAAGCTCTTGTGCTTTCTGCAGTCCATGGTCGCTGCTCGCTTGTGTGCCTCAAAGCCAATCTTTTCCAGTAGCGCACACCCACTGCTTTTGACTGGACAGATCACTATATCAGCCGGGCACACCTGCGCTCTCTGCCCAGGGACTCCGAAATCACTGCATGTACAGGCATCCCAGAGTAGCCATGGGCACTAGTGCCGAAGGGCTGCCTCTTTATGCGGTGGTGGCCAGGGTACCCTGTGCAGTCACGTACCCTTGCACCGGAAGGTCGACTACTGACTCCAGAGCATGCTTCCTTAAAATTAAACTTTTAATTACACTAGAAAAGGAACGGTTTCCGTTAGGAGCCTTGAAAAGCGCCAGCTGTGACTCAACTTGATTCTAAGCGCTACAACATTTAAGGTAGTTTAACAGCCTCTTAAAAGCAACACAGAATAAAAAACTGTGTTCGAACAGTCAGGGCTACAGGGCTCCGAACAAGTCTCTAGGGTGATGCGCCCATCACAGCGCGGGGTGGAAGAGATTCGGGGCTCGCTACGGCGTGGGTGGCCAGTGTGGGACAGACACAGAGCTCGCCGCGGGGCGGGATAGACCCAGGGCAAGCTTTGTTGTGGGGTGTGACAGACCCACGGCTCACCAAGGCGTCCAACTGGATGCAGGGATGCTGCAGGCGGAGGTGACACAGCCATCTACGACCTCTGTCTGCTGGGACTCCCTGTGAGATTAAACCGGGTGGATGGGGGAAGGGAAATTCCATGGAGAACCGACTGCAATATAGGTAGCGTGGATAGTGCAGCAGAGAAAGCGATGTTACAGTGTCATAATGTAGTGATTTGTAGTTAACGCACACATTAGAGTTGTTAAATAATTCGACACGCTCCATAAGCTCCTTTTATATTGTTAACGTTATAATCCGAATTATTTTCATAAAACAGAAATCGTTATGATAAAAGAAAAACCTAACCATATGGTTATCTTTCGCACTGTACAGTGAGCTGTGTAACGCAGTTCGGCGCATTGGTAAACTAGGGTCTTGATTGCAAGCCTGCAGAATTGTGTTTTGTGATAATATACATTATTGTCAAGAAACAAAAAATAATACAAAAAACTGAACTCTTATGCCTGGCGATGCCTAGTTTACATATGCAAATTGTTTGACAAACTGTTGTTGCGCGTAACCACAGAAAGAACACAGTCTACCTTACTCCAAACATCTCTGCAGTCTGTCCTATGAAACGTGTCTCTCTGGTCTGTCCTCTTCAGCCTGTGTCATTTGTTTGAAACCGGGATCCATCTTTTACACCTGTAATTTGTCATCTGCAGTTTGTCTCTTACTGTGTCTGTCTCTGAAGCCTAACTCTAGTGCCTGCCCTCTGGCCTTTTTCTCCAGCTTCTCACTCAGGAACTTTTTGTGACCTGTTTCTACAGCCAATTGTGTGAAACCTGTCTGTGGTCTATTTTCTTCAGTCTGTCTCTCTGGTCTGTTCTCTTCAGTCTGTCTCTGTGATCTCTTCCTTCAGTCTATCTTTTTTGCTCTCTTCAATCTGTTTGTTCTCTGATCTGTACTCTAAAGTCTGTCTCCCTGGTCTGTTCCCTTTACTCTGTCTCTCTCTCCTGTCTCCGTGGTCTGTTCTCTTCAGTCTCCCTCTCTGGTCTGCACTCTATGGTCTGTCTCTTGGGATTTTCCCAGTGGCCCTTCTTCTGGAGCCGACTTCTGCAGTTTCCTCTACAGCCCAAGCTCAGCAGTCTGTCTCTGCAGAGAGCGACCATCTAGCAGTCTGTCTCTACAGCCTGCTCTGTGATCACTGTTCTGTGCCACGTCTTTGCACTCTGTTGCTGCACAGAGGGAGCACCTGGCAGCCTGACCCTACATCCTGCCTGCATGGTTACTGTAGTAGCCTGTCTTAACAGACAGTCTTTTTAGAGATTCATCATCTGCCAGTCAGTCTCTACTTTTGGACTTCCGGGGCGAGGACAATGAGTTGTTTTTCCCACTTTTCTTTCTGCACAGGGTGCCCGCTGTCCTCCATTCATCAGGACAACTCCAATGGATTTAGGAACACCCCATTATTATTAAAGGGACAGCTACTACACCCGCTCCTGACTCTTAGGAGTATCCTTCCCTACACAAGCTCAGTGTGACCCCCAACCCTATCCTTTTGTACACTATCTCTAAATCGCCTCCTTGTGACAGCAGTGCTATGTACAAGATATGGTTTGCATGTTGTCAATTCAAGACTCTGTGTATTGTTAATAACCAAAATATGAATTAGAACAGCTTATTAGGACTAAAACTACCTGACCAGTCAACTCGAGCAGCTGGCAGGGCCATTGAATCATCGCACCCCTGTAAATCCTCAAGCCACATAAATATTAATAAGGTAACTAGATGGAAAGATTTAAAGGGTAGATTGTTACTAGTGGTTTTTCTTTTGAGGTTGAAGGGGCATGGTCAGGCAACTGCTCTTGTACTGCAGTACACCGCAATATACCCTACATTATTTTGTTACCAATTTTTTTTTATGCAATGGCATATCTTTCAATACTAATGTTTAAATGAAACAGTGTGGGCTCAGTACTCCCGTAAATCAGCATTGCTCTAATAGTACAGCTGTAAACATTCCGAAAATATTAATTTCCGAACATTTGCCAGAATTTACATTTCCTAATATATGAGCAAGGCTACGTTGCAGTAATGTGCGATAATGTGTTGCCTGGCTAAATACTTACAAGGTCCCAAAGGCGAGACCGATTGCATTGCAAATGCTTGTTTATTCTCCTGTGTGTATGTAAAGCGCTCTGATTCCCAAGGCTCATCTCAGCGCTATATAAAACTTTTAAAATAAAATAAATAAATAAATATGATTTCCTGCAGCAATGTTTTAATTGTCACATGTTCTGCTCACATCCAGTGCCTCACAACCCCTCCCTCCCACGTCCCCCAGTCCCGAGACATTCTGTTGCCTCCTGGCCCGCATTTTAAAGACCACCGTTTTAGGATTAAGCATGCGTGTTTTAGTCGGCACCCTTCAGGTGTTCACTAGAATGACACCAATACAATGTCATAGCTTAATGTCCTTAAACGCGGGGCATATGTGTGGGCGACTCTCAGCGATACCAAAACAAATCCTGACGTCTTGTGTTGGTGGGATGGTTCCGAAGCTCGTTGAGAAGGACTGAGAGCCAGTGAAAATATGGCGAGTTAAGTATCAATGAGGTGACCCAGTATCCCTAAGAATCTGGGCAGTAAGGCAAATTATAAACAATTGGTTCATTCGGGTGCACTATATTTCTTCACTTATCTCACATTTTTCACAATATATTAAATATTGCAGGACTAGTAAATCAAAGTAAAATTACGAATAAAAAGAGGAATCCAAAACATCTGCAGTGTTATAAGACACTTTATAAATTGTATTAATTTGTAAGTACTTTCATTTTATTTTAATTTTTTTTTAATTATTTTTTTATTATACTTTTCATCACGCACATTATACATTCAACAGTTTGTTTACTCCACAAACAAACATCATTATATCAATACAGTACAAGCATTTTTCAACTACAAACAATTCCTGAATTATTACCAAAACATTGTAATTTGATTATTCTGACACCCCACTATATTAAACCAAAATCCAAATTAAACATTAAACACAATCATATTACCCTATCCCATCCCTCCATCGAGCTAAAGGCTCCTATATTCTTATACCCCGCGCTCTCCCTACCTTTCCCTTCCTAGCATATATAGGTTTCTCCAAATTATATGCAGCTATTAGATTCGCCAACCAAATTTGCATAAGCGGGGGAGTCTTGTCAAGCCAAGCCCTGGCTAAAGTTAATCTATAGACTGCCATTACCAAAAACATAAAATCATTCTGTACAATATTACTTCCGTCTGATCCAGTTCCCAACAGAATCCAAATGGGAGTTAAAATTATCTGTATTCCTAATGACCTATCCAAAAAGCCCTCTATGTCTTTAATTAAAGTGTGTAGTTGTGGACAGGTAGCGAAAATGTGGACAATATCTGATTCAGGGGAATTACATCTAGGGCAAGTCGTCCCCTCAGAGCCCCCCCATTTAGCGATCCTAGATGGTGTATGGTAGAGTGAATATAAGGTCTTGTAGTGCTGGGATTGCAGGGGAACTGAACACAGGATAGTGCGGCCCAAATCTAATGACTCCTGGAAGGCTTCAGGTTCAATCCCTAATTTCTCTACCCACTTACTCTTATGTTTATCCATATCGTCCGGTTTGTCCCTTGCTAAAAACGCATATGCTGATCTAATCGTAGACTCCCCACCAGTAGTTATACTCTCCATAAAATCATTGCAATTGTACACTGCTGGGCCCCCCTGTTTGTTGCTCAGGAAGCTCCTAACCTCTAGATACTTACACAAATCTCTTCTGTCTACGAAATATCTACTTACAAGGTCCCCAAACTGTACTACTCCCTCAACATTCCTTAGATCACCAATCTGCGTAATTCCTGTATCCTCCCAGGCTGCCATTACTGAGTCAGAGAACATTTCTGGAGGAAAGGATTTATTATTATATAGTTTAATATATCTGTTGTACCTACTCAGGCCCGACTTTTTCAGAAAGGCATTCCATATTTTAAGGGCCGCACTGATGGTCTTAAACGGTTTCCTTCTAAAGTATCCTTGCTCAGTGTGATACAAGAAACAGTTTTCTGCCTCTTGCCCTAACACTACTGCATATACTTCCGTGGACATAGTTGTTATTTTCTGTAGGATACCACCCCCTCCAATCAATCCCTGCATATATTGCAGAACTGCCGCAAGATAGTAGTCTAAAATCTGGCGCGCCCCAACCCCCTCTTTCTCTTGGTAAAGACATAAATCTATACACCCTCCGAGTTCTTCCATGAGCCCATATGAACCTATTTAGAATACCTTCCAGCGTGTTAAACCATTTGGCTCCAAAACATAGGGGAATCGATCTAAATAAATAAAGAAACTTTGGTAAGATCACCATTGTCACAACATTAGTGCACCCTACCAAAGAAAGATGTAGATTATTCATCCTCTCTAAATCTTTTTTAACTTTAGCCAATAACGGAGCCATGTTGATCTCGACCACAGTATCCAAGTTCGCTGAAATTAATATCCCCAGATATGTTGCTGAACTAACCACCCTGGTATCAATATTCCTAGTGTAGTGATTTCTAACTATCTGGGTCTTGGACTTATTTAAACTGTAGCCCGATACTTGTCCAAACGAATGAGCCTCCGCTTCAACCCCCCTGATAGCTGTGTCTGGAACAGGGGTCAATATAGCCACATCGTCGGCATAAGGTAGCGATTTAACTATGCAGCCATTCAATATCATTGGTGGAATCCCTTCATTTCTTTCTAATATTCGTAGCAATGGCTCAAGGTATAATGCAAAAAGCAGCGGAGATGACGGGCACCCTTGCCTCGTCCCCCTTTGAATTCTAACTGCATCTGAGTGCCCCCTATTCACTCGGATCTTCGCAGTTGGATCATTATACAAGGCTTGTATAGCTGTTATAAAGCCTTTACCTATACCACTCCACCTGAGGACTGCCCAAAGGAATTCCCAGGCGACCCTATCAAAGGCCTTTTCGGCGTCTAGAAAAAGTGCTGCAATAGGATCGCCCAGGACCCCTGCCGTGTCGAACATAGTGACCACCATTCTGACATGCTGAGTTGTGCCCTTGCCAGGTATAAAGCTGTGTTGTGATGGGCTTACCAGCTGCTCAATACTCACTGCAAGCCTTTTTGCCATCATTTTTGAATATATTTTAACGTCTGAATTCATCAGGGTAATGGGTCTATATGAGCCAGGGAGTGTTGGAGGCTTCCCTTTTTTTGCAATAACTATAATATCTGCTCCGCCCCAAGACTCTGGAGGTGGACCACCCCGTTGTGTGTGTAGCATAATATCAAACATGTCAACCAACAGTATACTTTGGAAGACTTTATAGAATTCAACCGGGATTTGGTCTGGCCCAGCCGCTTTCCCTGAGGCCAATACCCAAAGCCCCAATAAATTCCTCCAAATGCAGTGGAGCATCTAATATCTCCCTCTCCTCTAGAGACAAGGAAGGGGAAGGAATGTCGCTAAGATATCTATCTATCTCAGCCTGGCCCCTTGCCTCACCCAAGGAATATAATTCATCATAGAAATTCCTGAAAACTTCTCTTATCAAATCTGGATCTGTTACAGAATCTCCCTGCGGATCCAGAATCTCCTTGATATCAGTTGCAGCTGTACGCTGTCTAGTTCGCACTGCCAGGATATGACCAACTCTCTCACTCAATTCATACGCATCCTGTTTTTTAGCCAGATAGTTCTCGGCTGCTTTCCTGGTAATACCTTCTATAGAGAGCTATGATTTTAAGCAAAAAGGGCTCCAGTGAGAGATTCTGTCTTATAGCTGTAGCTAGGTTTTCTTCTTCTACAATTAGCCTTTGCCGAATTTCTTCTATTTTAATTCTTTCCCTTTTTCGTCTTGCCAACACATAGCTCAACGTCTCCCCCCTTACCCCGGTTTTGAAGCAGTCCCATACTGCCCCTGGAGATGCCGAGCCTCTATTAATATCCCAGAAAAAATGTATCCAAGCTTCCATATGCTTCTGATAAGCCACATCCTTTAATAGGATACGTTCAAAAGTCCACTGCGTGTTCCTACTCTGAGCCATAGGCATATTAAATGTTAACATCAGGGGGCTATGGTCTGAGATAATCCTGGGTTGTTTTTCCACTTGTACACCATGGATTAAAGATTTAGAGATTAAAAAATAATCCAGTCTGACCAAAATGTTATGTGGGGCGGAAAAAAAGTACTACCATCCAAAATGGGATGTAGCTTCACCCACGGGTCAACTAAAGAGTTGTGCTGAACCATACTGGCCAGGGCACTGTATGACTTTTTCTTTCTCCCTCCGTATCTCCCCCCTGGTTCTGTGAATGAACTTTTTGGGTCATGGATGTTGAAGTCCCAACAACATATAATAGGCTCTGGCCACTGAGCAAGTTCCGTATCCATGAACTGCCAGACATCAGGATCATCCTCGGCGGAGCCATATATTGTAACCAAGGTAAACGTTAACCCTTTAAAGCATATTTCCACTATAACCCACCTACCCCATTGATCCTCCTTTTTCCTACGAACCACTACGTCCCTATTTCTCTCCAAGATTGCTACCCCTCTGGTCCTGGTTCCTTGTTTACTAGCTGCTAATACTGCAAACCCCAACTGATCCAAAAGGTATACCTGTGTTGCTTCAATGTGGGTCTCCTGGAGACATACCAGGTCTAGTTGGAGAGCTCTCAGCAATCCTGCTACTATAAGTACTTTCATTTTAAAGGTGTAAACAGGCTGTCAACTTTATGCAGTGGTGCGCAAAGTGAAAATTTGTGACTCTTGGTGCTCAGTGGAATTTTGTGCCAGTGTAATATACAATATATCCAATGCCAATTTCCGGTGACAAGGAGGGGAAGAGAATGGGAAAGGGGGAGCGTGACCAATATTACAAAGTCACTAAGAGTGTTCTGTATACTAAATTAGTCAGTCTCAAATACAGAATCCTCAGGAAAATGGTCCACTGATATGTTTTGTCGATGTTTGAACCCTATTATAGCGCTCTTGAAGCGATTGCGCAAGTCTTCATCAGGACTGTGTGAGGGAGGTATGGGTATGTGTGGCAGCCTCCAAGTAGACCCAGCCGGGCTTTCCTTTGGAGTATGCTGTTTGCAGCTAGGCAGTCAAAAGATACACAACTCCTTTAGTGTCGGGTTCTCAAAATAATTCCTGTAAAATCCCAATCAGTCATCAGGATCCCTTCAATAAGCTCATGGCATTCAGCGTTTGCGCTGATATTACATCCAGCCGAAGCTTAAATAGTACACTGAGAACTTCTTAGTACTTTTGATAATTTAATGCGGTGCAAATGGATCCAAAGAACTGCTCGAGCTGGCAGCGAGAATCGCACTGTCCCGGATCGGCTTCACTGCGTCAAATGTGAAAATATGGCGGCATCTAGAGGACTTCCAGGGTATGGTATTGTGAGAGTTCACAAGAGGCCTGCAATTGTCCTTCTAACTACAAGAGGGCAGTCAGACGTTTATTTATGGGAAAGGGCGGAAAACCAGAGTTTACTGTTTTGGCGCGCAGGAGAATAGCCCCCGTCTGCACGATTGGAGTAAGGTATTGGGTCAAAAGTCCGAATGGCATAGTTGGAAAAAACAAAACTTTACATTTTATGTTTGAAAAACCAATCGTTTAGAAACAAATTGTTTGAGGTATGGAAAGGACAAAATATTATATTGAATGTGTATGTGTGGATCGTTTCAGTCAGGGTAAAGGCTAAGATTCGCATTCGTTCGAGGGATAAGAGTTTGGAATTGGCTAAGAGGAAGGGTTAAAGAAAGGAGATGGGGTGTTTGCTTGCTGGGGGAAGAGATGCGGTAAACGTCAAGGAAAAGTAAAAAGTTATGATTTGGTCTTGGACTCTGCACTACATTTTTGGAGAAGAGCAACAGTCAGTGCTTGCTTTAGTGATAGGTACGTGCTGAGGTTAGAGTTAGAGAAAGGGTTAGAATGTTATGTTATGTTAGGTATTCTTATATAGCGCACAGCTGCCTCAGCGAAGAGGCGTCCCGGCACTGGTAGCAGTGTCAGAAGAAGGCTAGGGACTAAACTAAGGGGAACAGGTAGGTTTTGGTGGCCTTACGAAAGGACAGCAAGCAATCCATGTGACGGATCTGAATAGGGAGTGAATTCCACAGTTTAGCGGCAAGATACCGGAAAGACCGGCCCCCAGCTCTGAGGCGCTTCACACGAGTGACCGTAGCCAAATATTGCTCAGCAGAGCGCAGCTGGCGGTTGGGTACATAGGGAACCAGCAGATTGGACTGAATCTCAGGGGATGAAAGCTTTAGTATTTTGAAAGTCAGACATAGCATTTTAAATTCAATCCTTTTGGACATGGGTAACCAATGTAGACCGCGCATTGCGCCTGTCACAGAACACGTTCTAGGGAGCCTCAACAGTACTCGGGCAACTGCATTCTGGACTCGCTGTAGATGAGTCACTTCTGGCTTGTTAGCGCTTATCATAAGTGAGTTAGAGTAGTCCAGTCTGAACAGAATAGTCACTTGGACTATTAACTGGCGGGTGCGTGGATCAAAGAAACCCAACATGGGCCTCAGTCCCCGGAGTAGGCCAAAGCAGATGGCTGCAACCTTCTTAGTGTGCTCCCAAAACCCAAGAGTGGAATCGAGCCAGACCCCAAGATTTTTCACAGCCGACTTAGGGGTGGAGGCACTGCCCAAGGTGACCGGCCACCATTGTGTACTCCAGAGCCCCTTATCTCTCTCCATCAACAACACTTCTGACTTATTAGCGTTGAGCTGAAGGCAGTTGGTGGTCATCCATTGCGCGACCGTCGCTAGTCCGCTCCGAAATTTGGAAGCGCCCCACATAGGATCATCGGAGAGGGCCACCACCAGCTGCGTATCATCAGCACACAAGACCATGATCAAGCCATGGTCCCTCGCCACCGCAGCCAGGGGTTCAACGTACAGGTTGAACAGTATGGGGCTCAATGCCGAGCCCCAAGGGACCCCCTGCTTGATGGAATGGGCGCGGGAGAGAAAGGGGGGACAGTGACCTGGAATGTTCTGTCAGACAGAAAAGATCAAAACCAATCCAAGGCCAGACCTACCACCCCATCCTCCTCTAGGCGACTTAAGAGGATCCGGTGAGAGACCCTATCAAAAGCGGAGCTTAGATCAAGCAACATCAGGGCGGCGGTATGTCCCTCATCCAGAATGGTCTGCAGGTGTTCGGTCACAGCTAAGAGCGCAGACTCAGTGCTGTGGCCAGGGCGGAAGCCATTTTGGGAACGATCCAAGACGCCGGTGTTGTTCAGAAAGCCCAATAGGATGTTATTGGTGTGAGCCTCAGCAACTTTAGCAGCCCAAGGCAGTAAAGATATAGGATGGAAGCTTTCCGGTTTAGTCGGGTCCAGTGAGGTTTTTTTCAGCAAGGGGACCACCCTAGCTTGCTTCCATACAAAAGTACCAAAGCAGTGGTGAAAGAGGAGTTGATTACCTGACACAAAGCGTAAGGAGTACAGGTAGGGAGTCCCCAAATTGGGCAAGCCTCAGAGGATCCATAGGGGAGCCCGATTTGACTTTCATACTCAGCGTGAGAAACTCATCCTGGGAAATAGGGGGGATAGCTGCCAGAGTGAGAATGGGGAGAGGAGTATGCAAAGCAGCGGGATCTAGAGGGGATATAGGGAAGGATTTGTAAATGGCTTCCACCTTCTTAACAAAGAAGGTGGCCAGGTGCTAGCATTGCTGCCCATAAGTGATCACCGGGATAGATGGGTCTTTCCTGTTTTTAAGGTTGTTAAGTATTTTGAAGATACTTTTGGCAGGGTTCTTACTAGACTTGATCTCATTAGTGAAGTATGCTGCTCGTGCCAGATGTATGGCCTTGTGATAGCACTTGATCACATCCTGGTATGACTTCTTAGCCCCAGGGTCATAGTCCCTTCTCCAGGCCTGTTCTAGTTTTTTACAAGTACTGCGCAGGGTGGCCAGAGAATCGTTAAACCAAGGAATGGAATTCGAGCAGCGACCCTTGGACCATTTAGCACGAATGAGAGTTTCTAGGGCATGAAGGATCCAGTCGCAGAGTGATTTGTACTCCAGATCCGGATTAGTGGCTGGGATAGGGAGACAGGATGACAAGATGGTATGCAGGTCCTCCAACTTAAGTTTATGCCAGCATCGCCTGAAGGAGGCCTTAGGATCGGCTCTGGTCACTGACTCTGATAACAGAAAGGAGGTGGAGACCAAAAAATGGTCTGACGAACATACCGGGCTGGGTGTCTTGACCAAAAGAGAAGGGATGTTAGAAAAAGCAGGGGCAAGCAAGTGTCCAGCAATATGGGTAGGGCCCCCCATAAGCTGTCTTAATTGGCAAGCGGCGAAGTCAGCAAGCAAGCTGCTGATTTCAGGATCAGAGGGGCGATTAAAGTGTACATTTAAATCACCAATGATACTAAAGTTAGTGGCCGTCAGCGCCAGGGAACCCGCGGCCTCAACGATAGCTGATTTGAATTCTGAGACCGGCCCCGGGGCCGGTAGACTAACAATCATGTCATAGTAGAGTGGGCGCTAAAGGAAATTGCAAAACGAGCACATTCACACCCAGCCACATCCTCCTTGACAAATGAGCAGCGGTGACGGGACTTAAATATGACAGCTATGCCCCCACCTCTAGACTCGCTGTTTACAGTCAAGATACTGAAACCCGGGGGGAGTGCTAAGCCCGGTTCAGCCACCATAACATCAGTCAACCAGGATTCGGTTAGGAAGAACACATCAGGTGATTCATCCTCTATTAAGTCGTAGATCTCCATGTAATGTTTAGCCAGAGAGTGGACATTGAGGTATATAATTTTCATAGAGGGCCTGGGTGGACACAGGGGATGACAGTGGGGCAGTGTGGGATGGGAGTCATAGCCACAGTTAAGACAATAGAAATCCCCTTCCACAGCATCCACCAAGAGCTGTCTGCATGGGCTTACCCGCTGGCTGATGGACATCAGAACTTCTCTGGTATAGATTGGCAAACCAGGCTTAAAACCGCCAGCATTTCTGGTGTCTGGCGACGTCCAGGCGCGGACGGGAACAGACGGGCTTGCCTTCGGCGTACCGCCGGCACCTGCTGCGCGGGTTCACTGCGCTCCCGCGCCATGGGCAGCCTAGGTGGTGTTTCTAAGAACAGAGGGGGTGGAAGACTAGACCACCTCCCCTAACAAGATGGCGACAGGGAAACGACAACCGGAAGTGGAATTACGCCGGCTGGGTCAATGCTGTACTCCCTCCACAACAATCAACCCGCTAATGGCTGTGGTGGACCGGGGAGGTGCAAAAACCGCGCAAGACACGTCTCCTCAGGTGAGTGAAATTTAAGTAAAATGAATTCAGACAATAGATTTTGTTTTAAATGAGCAACTAAGACAATTTTTCTTTTAAAAAAGTGCAATCAGGTTAAAACATAGTGCGAACAGCGCGCAAAGCAAAGTTTAGCCGTCTGCTTCTACCAACACCTGCTAGCTCATCAAGAATAAATGTACCTAAATGCATGGAGTAAGTCATGGGGTTTGCTTTAGGGGTTGGGTAGGGGTACGGTAAATAAAAGCATGGGTGGGTGCCTAAAACACTGCTGTACTTTCAGCTTTCATATTATTTGCCAGTTGCATTAACTACATTAGAGATCTATCCTTGTGCTTGTCAATTTTGGGGTTGAAAGTCTTAACTTTCTAATTTTGAGTTTTGAACTTTCAACCTAGATTACGTTATAGTGTCTTAGAGTGTCTGTATTAGAAGGGCCTAATTGTCCATGTTTTGGTGAGTAGTGGAAAGGTTGTCTCTGTGTGCTGGGAATTGTCTAGTATTGAGTTAGAGTCGAAAGAAAAAGATTAAATAGTTTGTCCAATTGTTTCTGAGCGATTGTGGTATTATGCTATGTTATATCAGGTGTATTTGTAGAGCGCTCTATCACCTGCAGGAGTATCCTGGTGCCGAGCAGGTGTGCTACCTTAGCTGTGCAGAGGAAGCGGTCTATTTTCAGAGCCAGGTCTTCAGCTCCTGGTGGAACTCGTGAAGGGAGGAGTCTTTGGCGTTTAATGAGAGGTCGTTCCACGCTTTAGAAGCGATGTAACAGAAGGGCCAGCCTCCTGATCTGTTTCTGTGTATGTGTGGGACGTGTGGGATAAGGAGCGGAGCTGTCAAGGTGGTTGGTGGAAGGAGATCAGACTGTTCAGGTAGGCAGGGCCTATTTTGTGTAGTTCCTTAAATTTGTGAGTGACAAGTCTGAACTGAGTGTGTTTGTATATTGAGAGCGAGTGGAGCTCCCTGAGGTGTGGTGTGATGTCTATTCTGTCTGGGAGGTCGAGATAAGTCTGGTTGCCGAATTCTGGATGGAATGGAGTCTTCTGGTGAGTTGCTTGGTGATTCCAGCATAGAGGGTATTCCCATAGCCGAGCCTGCTGGCTCAGAGGGCATGAGTGACAGGTTTTTTACTGGTGTTACTAGGAACCCTTTAAAGATCTTCCTCAACAGCTTCAGAGTGTCAAAGCAGGATGCCGTGACGGCGTTGACTTGAGCATTCATGCCCATTGTGCTGTCAGTGATGATTCTGAGGTTCCTGGCATGGGTGCCGAGGGAGGGTGTGGGTCTGAGATCAGCTGCTCACTTTGTGGAGATCCATGGTGATGTGTACTTGCTGAAGAGCACCACTTCTGTCTTGGTTTTGAGCTGGAGATGGTTGCACTTCATACAGTTAGTGACTTTGGTCATGCAGTCAGTGAATGTATTCCTATTGTCGGGGTCTTGTCTGAGAAGCAGAATATGAGTTTGTGTAGGAGAGATGTTGATATTGTATGCACCGATGATGTTGGCCAGAGGGGTAATGTATGCATTGAAAATGGTAAGGCTGAGGGATAAACCTTGAGGCACTCAATAGATTACCTTGCGGACTTCCAAAGATTATGGTGCCAGGCTGGCAGCTTGTGTTCTGCCCATCAGGTAGGAGCAGATCCAGCATTTCCTGAGTGGATGGTCTTCATGAGAGGTGTGGCGCAGCGGCCATGGCGGCTGATTCTGGAGCGCGGGGCTCGCAGTTTGATCCCCGGGCCCGGCGCAGCTCAGCCCAGCTTGCTTAATCTCCCCGCAGCCCCCAGCGGCTTTAGACCGTTAGGGGTGATTAGTTTGTGCTTTGCAAATACCGGGTTATTATGATGGTGGCAGTCTCATTCAGAGTTATGGCAGGCCACCTGATCAGTGTCCATTCTTTGGGTGCGATGGGGAACTGAGTTGTGGTGGAGAGGGCAACGCAGTCAAAGTCTATTTGACATCTGTCCTGCGTGTAAGAAAAGGTGATGATGTGGTATGTATTCTAGGCTTCTGGGGGCATAAGTGTAGAGGGAAAACAGTGTTTAAAACACAGGCATTACCACACAATGCCTTTACCGTGCATCATTTACCATGCATTACCTTTACAATGCAATGACTCCACCAAGCATGCCTTTACCATGCATACCTTACCCTTGCATGCCTTTTCAACACAAGGTAACTGTATTTAAATAAGTATGTGTGTGTGTATGTAGGATATGGAATGGTAAGATAAAAAAGGGGAATAAAGGCATATGTGGTAAAGGCATGCGTTTTGTTGTCATACAACCAGTGTAGGGTGTCATGTGTGGGTGTTTCCTTGCCCTGGTGTCATAGGGCTTTGGTCTGGGGTGCTGATGTGGACAGTTATAAGTTGGAGCACTGGACTGCACTAGTGCTTGAATGTTTTATTGTTGGTATATACAACCTCCATGCACAGGCTCTGTATCTTTGTCTACGGGAGATGTTCCGTCTGCTGCTGTACAGTATTCACAGGGCATGGGTGTGGGTGCAGAATCAGATGGTTTATTCCATCTAACAGTTGGGCATTGTGGTTTGACAAGCTATATGTCAGCTTCTGTTTGACACCTGTCTTATGTGTAAGGAAAGGGGATGATGCAGTGACTCTGCTCTCCAAATACAACAAAATGTTGCTGTGATGCGTGAGAGTCCAGACATCAGACTTGTGACCTAAAAACCATTAGACAGTGGTTGGGCTTATTGACCCAATGTCCCAAATGAGCAGAGGTCTGTACTAGTTAGAGTCTTAAGAGTGAGCATACTCTTTATCACTGGGACTAGTTACATGATATCCTCACAAATCTCAACCACTTCCAAAACTATATTGAGTATGAAATGCAAAAGGAATTGATCGTTGGCTAGGATCAAAGGGTATTCTTTGCTATAGCAACGCTGATGCTAAGATATGTATTAGCAGTTATTAGCCTATTTATGTGTTTATATCGTTCATATTGAGCTAAAATCTAACCATATATGCACCTCAGGGCAATATGAGACTCTACACATGCAGAAATAACAAAGTGGTATTTATCACTCACAATGAAAATTGCGAACATCACTCATCAAAGTATATACACTGGACTGTGGTACTGTCTCTGTGGAAGCCACTATAGCCTTCCTGGTAACCTTCAAGGCCATAAATCACCAAAAAAGGTCTAGTTCTATATGTATGTAACCTTCATGGGACTCAGATGAGGTTTGATTTGAAGGTCCTCTGATTGCAAATACCCTGATCTGTTCTTTTATGCAGATTTCACGGTGGCCGTGGCCATTGTGGGGCTGGATTCCTCTCCAGCCAGAGGTGTGCTCTTGGGAGTGTTATTTTGGGGGAAACGGACTTTACAATGCCGGCAGAGCCTTGCATGCCGTTTCTCTGCAAGCGCAACCCCGCTTGCATTAATCACACACATGCTTTAACCATCCATGATGGTTAAGGCAGTAAGCGGTGAAGATGAGTGGAAGGTCGGGCACAGGAAGAGGAGGGATCGGGAGTGGACGCGGACTGGATAGTGGGGCTGGCTTTTGGGGGTGGGGGTAGTTTTAGGGTGGGAGGTAGTTTTTAGGGCTCAGGGAGGTCGGTGTTTACAGGGCAAGGGAAAGGAGCAGGGGGGTCGGGGTAGTTTTAGGGATGGGGTACTTTTTAGGGCGCATGGGGGTCTTGTTGTTTATTAGTCAGGGGCCAGGGTTTTAGGGCTCATGGATGTGATCTTTCCACACATCCCTTTACTAATCATGCCTTTACCATGAAATTGCGTGGTAAAGGCATGCGTTCCAAAGGCATGAATGGTAAAAGAAAGCACTGTCCAGACGCATTTGTTGTTCGGGCTGCGTTCTAGAGGCACATGTGCTTTAGCCATGCGTGCCTCTGTCATACAACCTTATTTTCGAAAGCCCCCTCTCTCACTTGCTACAGCTGCCGTCTTCTGGTAAAAGAGGCCCTATGCATGGTCACTGAGCAAACTGGACTTCAGCAACTTAGCTCAGAGGATCTGGGGTAACACAGGGTGGGGAACTCAATCTCTCTCTGGAGATAGCACCTCTCCTGATGTGCCGCCTGTTGTGCTGCCGGCGTTAGTTCTGCCAGCGGAGCCGCAAAAGAAGGGTCGCTAAAAGGGCGGACACAAGAGAGCTGATTGGTTGGGTGCAGTGCAATGGCTGTTCAAAGGAACATGCATTTGTGATTTTCTATTGCTATGCCATGAACCCGGGCTTAACAGCATGAAAATATTTTACAAAGGCTACATAGATATATAGAATACATCTAAGAAACAGAAATTAGACCTGGGGATAGTCAAATACAGTTCTAGAGGAGATGCACAACCTGCAACAGGAAATGTAAAGGATAATACATTGACTAAGTCGACTTGCAGTGAAGAAAACCGGCAGCACTGAAACAGGCCAGCAGAGAACAAGAAGAATACTGACAGCACAAAGAAGGAAGGCGAAGGGCTGCCACACAATATAGCAGGACCTCATGCTGGGGCGAAGGTCTGCTGGAACATACATCGAAAAACATAGGCTTGGCAAACATGACATGAAGAAAACGTCACACAAAATGATCAGGAGAAGATGCACTGCAGGTGTTCACTCAGAAGAGGAAACAAGAGCAGAGATCAAAAATAATGCAACAGCAGCCTCTTTAATGCAGCACAAAACGGCAAATAGGACAAGAAATAACAGAAGGCAGGAGAAAGAAGCAGATAGCTGTTCAGACTTGAAAGAGCAACATCACAACACAGAAGAAGGAAGTAAAAGCACAATCACATAGGGCTTGGTGGCACTTGAGCCCAGATGCCCAGCAACTAGCCCCACTGTGCACAGAAATAATGAATGGGCTATATACACACACAGAGAAACATCCCACTCTTTAATGATGATCATGGCGAAGACAAAAAAGAGCATGCACTAAATAAGTCTACTGCCTATGGGCCCGATGTAGGTAAACGCGATTTTCCGATTTCAAAATACCGAGGCGGGCCGAATCGGTATTCTGAAATCGGAAAACGAGATGTAGGAAAAAAATACCGAATGAATACCGATTCGGTCGGCATCGGTAATGAGATTCGGTACGTTCCGATTCTGCTCGGTCCGAATCGGAAATTACCGAATCGGCCAACAACGAATCGGAAATCACCGAATCGGCTACCACCGAATCGGATATTCCCGATTCGGCGAATACCGATTCGGTAAAAGCCGATTCGGTAAAATCCGATTCGGCAATCATAGACCCATGGCGAAAAAGCCCATAGGAATGCATTGAATGAACCGATTCGGCTTTTACCGAATCGGATAATACCGAATCGGATTTTACCGATTCGGATATTACCGAATCGGTAAAAGCCGATTCGGCAATAGGCGATTCAGCCAATGAGGTGGCTCCCCCTCCCCCACCCAAACAGGGAGTGGCAACCCTGGCAGGTGCAGCTAATTAAGAAGTTTCTAGAAGTTTCTGGAAAGCCTGCCTGAGCCCAACACACACAGTTAGCAGCAGTGGGAGAAGGAGGTTGCAAACTGAACAGGAGAAAATGGCAGATCAGGCAGGAAGCCAGAAGTCCTCCCAAAAGAGGAAGCCCAAGTTCACCACCACCGAACTTCAGGTGCTGGTTGAGGAGGTGGTGAGGGTGCACCGCCAGCTGTTTGGCAAGCTGTCCCTCAACGTGCCAGACAGCACCGAGAGGAGAATGTGGGCCGACATCGCCCAGAAGGTCAATGCTGCTGGTGTCACCCCCAGGTCCATTGAGGAACTGAAGAAAAGGTTTTACGACCTCCGCAGCCTCACGAAGAGGAAGCTGGCGGACATTCAAAGGCAGGCTGGACACACCGGAGGAGGCAAGAACCCGGCGCCACCCCTCACCGAGCTGGAGGAAATTGTCTCCAGCACCATCGAGAGGGAGAGCATCGTAGGAATCGGGACCCTGGACAGCTCTGCGAGAGCCACAGCTACAGGTAAGAAGCATGCGCATCATGACACACCCTACCAGACACCTCCCCATTAGACACAATGCATAGGCAAACACCAGCACTGTACTGTCACCAACATACAAGAGACAAGCATCATGGTACATGTAGTCAGCAGAAGTTAGCCAAATATGTCAGTGCAGAATCACAAGACAGGAAACAGTGTGACACGGTGTAAGGAGATGCAAGGACATGTGGAATGCCATAATTGTACTGACTGTAATACATCGGCACTCAGTTTACAAATGCTTCTTTGTACCTAGGGGCACCATCAGGCGGCACAACTGTGACAGCAGAGGGAGCAGCAACGTCCAACACTGCAGTCGCAGGGCCGAGCACCAGCCAGGCTGGCCAGGAGGAGGAGGAGGAGGATGAGGAAGGAGACACCCCAGGGCTAGGAATGGAGGGAGTCCTGGTGATTGATTTCCAAGCAGCGCACTCCCCAGTACTGTCCAGCACACCCCCCTTGCAATTCTCACCAGAAAACTCCCCTACAAGGCAGACCATTCCGCCTACACCAGCTCCTGCCACAATCGTGGCCTTGCCACCTGTCCAACCAGTCCTGGGAGCAGGGGCTCAGGGACCGGCCAGCACCACACCCCCACCAGTGGCACCCCAGCCCACTCAGCAGGCCGGAAGCAGCAGTGCCCGACGCCGTGCCACCACCACCACCACTGCTGCACCAGCACGGGAGGGCAGTGTGTTCCTGGGCCTGGAGGGACAGATGGTTAAAATCCAGCGCCAACAGGCCAGATCCACCATGGCCTGCCAACGCCAGCTCCTGCAGCACAACATGCAGATGGGGGAGTTGGTGAAGGGTTTCCAGGCTGTTGTGGACAGCAACAAGGAGGTGGCAGCAGGGTTAGGCAGGCTGACCACTGCCATCACCCACTCATCTGCCCGACAGGAGGAGCATGAGGTTGCGCGCAGGAGGGATGCCCGGGTGCTCAACCGGGCCATGGCCCGCCTTGCAGCGGCGACCGCACAACTGTGCCATCGCAGCTCCAATCAAGAGTCTGTGCTCAGTCAGCATACGGCTGAGCTGACTAGGGGGATGGCCAGGATCACCACGGCCATGGAGGCCATGATAATATCAAACACCGCCTCCAATCCTGCCCTGGACCTGGGTGATGCTGGAGACAGCAGCAGCCGCAGCAGCCCAGCCAGCGCTGCATCAGAGCCACGGAGGAGCACCAGGCGATCCGCTGATGCTGCTGGGCATTCGGAGGGGGCCGAGGGACACCCCAGTGGGTCTGGAAAGCGGGCCAAAAAATAGCCTGGCAAGGGGGGATGAGCAAACCAGAACCCTGGACTTTATTTGAGTTTACAATCTCCATTTTTTTATGCACATCAGTGCTGTAACTGTGGTGCATCACTATTAAAAATTTATTTTTTGCAAGCAACATTTAGCTGTCTTTGCATCTGTACTCAGTCAGAAATAGTTCTCAGTGATCTCCTCACGTCTGTATCTGCCATCACTTGGCGTACACACCCCAGCTGGCTGTGTCAGTGGCACAGCTTCGTCGTCGTCATAGTCCTCGTAGTCAGACAACTCCACCTCAGTGCCCTTCTTGACCGCAAGGTTGTGTAACATTGCACATACAGCTATGATCTTGCAGCAGGTGATGGGGGTATACTGCCTTGCACCTCCACTCTTGTGCAGGCATCTGAATCTACTTTTCCAGATGCCAAAGGTCCGTTCAACAACATTCCTGGTGCGTATGTGGGCCCGGTTATACCTCCTTTGGCTGGGTGTGGAGGGGTTGAGGTAGGGGGTGAGTATGAATGAGCGGAGGGCATATGCACTGTCGCCTGGAAGAGAAAGGGGTCACATTAGACACATGCATACATGTATTACACCTACCTACTATGTGTTATGGGGGTCTGATGATGTGGCTCACCTAGGAGGTATCCTTCTCCAAAATCGCCAGCCATCAGCCGTGCATATATGCCGCTCTGTTGGAATATATAGGAGTCATGGGTACTTCCTGGAAATTTTGCTACCAGGTCTGTGATGGTGCACTTGGCATTGCAGATCACCTGCACGTTGATGGTGTGTGTAGATTTCCGATTGCGGTATATGTATTCGGTGTCCGCTGGTGGGCAAATCGGAATATGCGTGCCATCTATGCAACCGATGATTTGGGGAAATTGTGCCATCTGGTAGAAGTCAGCTTTGGTTTGTAGCAGTTCTGCGTGGGTTGCAGGGAATGAGATGTATTGGTCCATCCTGTCTATCATGGCGTCAAGGAATATGTGGAAGAACCTTGACAGGCTGCTCTGGCTCACCCCTCCTGCTGCTGCTACTCCACTTTGATAGCTGCCAGACGCTACCAGGTGTAGGCTGCATAGCACCTGGACGTGCGCAGGGATGGCGTGTGCCCTTGGGGTGTGGTGGTCCAAGTATGGCTTAAGGTCCCTGATGAGCTCAAGTATGGTGTCAGAGTCCAGCCTGTATCTCTGTAGGATCTCAGCCTCAGTGAGCATGAACAGGGTTATCCTCTGTCTGTAGACCTGTTCATTTCTTAGCCATTCCCTCTGTCCTTCCTGCTGTAGCCGTAGCCGCCTCGCAATGACATAGAAAGCTGCCATCCTGCAAGTTGCAATGCATTTTGGGACTGTTTATATGGGTTGGAGTTGGTTACCACCTGATTGCAATCCATGGTAAATACCGAGTGAATTCTACCGATTTTGAGCCGATTTCGGTGTTTCTGTGCCTCCCTACATCTCCCCAACTGTCGGAATCGGGGAATTTCCCGATCGGAGATTCATACGAATCGGCATGTTTTCCGATTCGGCTCATGTCCGATTCGGTATTTTTTCCGATTCGGTACATGGACCGAATCGGTGATTTTCCGATTCGGTGTCACTAACGAATCGGTTCTTGGACCGATTCGGTGATTTTCCGATTCGGTGTCACTAACGATTCGGTAGTAGGACCGAATCGGTGATTTTCCGATTCGGTGTCACTAACGAATCGGTTCTTGGCCCGATTCGGTGATTTTCCGATTCGGTGTCACTAACGAATCGGTACATGGACCGATTCGGTCTTTGTAACCGATTCGGTGTTTTTCCGATTCGTTACATATCCGATTTTCGGTATGTACGTATCGGATTCTTTCCCATTCGGTACTCATTCCGAATCGGTTTTCTATCCGATTCGTTCTGTTTTTGGTTCCCTACATCTCGATGGCTGTTTACCGATCGGTAAGGGCCAAAAATCGGTATTTTCGGCCGATACCGATCGGTAAAGCCCTACCTACATCGGGCCCTAAGGGCCTATAAGTAATCCATGGTTTAGATTAGAGAAAAGTCACATATTGTAGCAGAGTGACAATTACATTTCACTGGATTGAACCTGACCTCGACAGTAGCAAGTAGATGGCACACAGAAAAGGTTCATACCTACTATTTGTGAATGTCCTCAAAATATACAGCTAGTTCAGCATCCACCTGGACCCTACAGCTTCAAAGCGAAGAGGTCTTACCTAAGAAAATTAACACAGAAATTGACTATGGCTAGCATGCATAGAAATTGCTCATCAAGGGTCTAATGACTCACAATAAACAGGTTCCGCAGGAGGGAGGCAACATTCTCAAGTGACCACGGGATCGGCTTCTCCGCTAATGCGGAGGAGCGTCACCCCACTGCCTTGCAGCAGCATAAAAAGT
Source organism: Lissotriton vulgaris (assembly GCF_964263255.1). Classification (NCBI taxonomy): domain Eukaryota; kingdom Metazoa; phylum Chordata; class Amphibia; order Caudata; family Salamandridae; genus Lissotriton; species Lissotriton vulgaris. Next base: position 849,639,941 of record NC_141695.1, read on the forward strand.
AAAATGATAATACCGTAACATTATTATCATTTAATTTTGTCCTCCGTGCTGCACTGTGTGAGGGAGCGGGGTGGGGCTGCAGGACTGGGGAGGAGTGGTAGAACCCTCCTAAGTGGGCAATGACATTTTGGTCGGCCCTCTCTGGGCGCCAGAAACAGCCATACGCACTTTCCTTGTTCTCCATGCAGGCTGCAGTACCATGGCCCTCAAACCAATCACAACCCATTGCAGCATTGTGATTGGTCAGGGGAGCCTGGCTGTTTCATGGAGTCCAAGACGGAAGGGAGCAGAGATGCGGGACCCAGCGGCAAGGTACTTTTTTTAATGTGCCCCCTGCTAACCCCCTTCCCTCACGCCCCGTCACCCACTAGCTGTGCCTGCCCCCACTGGGTGACCATTTACCTTCCTGTGGAAGAATACTACCTGGAGATGAGGCTGAACATAGTAAAGTAGCAATAAGTAATGACCAGGAAAAGTAATTTGACAAGAAATATATATCTGTATGCAGAATATATCTGTGACATTAAGAAGAGAACTACAGCACCTCCATGTTAGTTACTTACATTTCCTCAGGCAAATATTAAGGCAGCATATGTTTGTAAGAACCACAAGCAGAACGTTTGAAGTAAAGTAGTTTGGAAGTAATCCCTGCAATCAAAGAAAACTCAAACCAAGTTCTCGAAAATGTACATAGCTTACACCAAACCTCTTATTGAGCACAGTGCCAGTTCCAATTAACAATAAAAAAAGTTACACCATGCGAGACTTCCATTAGTAAAGTTGCTGGGGAAAGGTTGAAGTAAGGAGGCTGGGCAAGGCCAAAAAGCAACCATAAACACAAGGCAAACCAAGATACTACTTGTTTCCCCTATTTTCCTGACCACTGTGCATGAACCTACAGAGAAGTTCTCAAAGCCCCGCTCTTAACACAAGAGATGATCAAGATCTCATTGTGCCCACAGTATTCTTAGATTTTTTGTCATACCATTATTTGATTAGGCATACTTTGCTACAAAATTGGCTGTACACTTCTTTGTATATCCACTCATATTCTTCATTAACCCCAATGTGCAGTCAAACATGTTGTTTGGGTATTCAGGATTTTGTTTCCACTCTCCTATCTCACAGATCCCAAGGATACCACAATATTATATATAGATATTTATATATATTTTTAACTTGATAATTTTTAATAAAGTGTGCACATGTTTCGACAGGTTCACACACATCAGAGGTGTAGAATACTTAAACAGTGGACCTTGTACATTGAACAACATGACATAAGTCCATAAAGCTCAAACTGATCTGGGTCTTCAATAGGAGCAAAGTCTCCGTGAACTGGGTCTATGTACATCGATGATACATTGGCAAGTAGTGGTGTTAGCTCTGTGAGCTCAGGGGAAGGGAGGAAGCATAGCGACAGGCGCTCAGCATTGATATTTATCAACTGTCCCCTCTTACGGTTACCTATTTCCTATACATGTCAGTCACTGTCAGTTGTATTGGAGTGAGGCGAATGTGTACGCAAAGGCTGTCAAATATCTCGTGGGCGGGAGGTTGGTGGTTGCAACTGAGCGTATTGTTCGCTGGTCGTGTCACAAAAAGCAAGGCTCTTGAGCCAGCCTTTAATAGTGGGGTGTTGTGCGCCTACCCAATATATAGCGACCTTGTGTTTTGCAAGTAAGAGTGCAATTGCGACAAATCTGCAGTCTTCCTTTGGGGCATCTCGTATGTATCCCAGCAGGACTAGCAGGGGATTGGTGGTCAATGAGATGCCTACCATCTGGGAGACATGTGAAGACATACTGGGGCATATTAGCAAGAACCTCGTTAAAATTATCGCTGTTTTAGCAGCAGGAAACGGACGCTAAAACGGCGATAATGGGATTGCTAATATGTGTTATAGAATTCCAATAGAAGCCCAGGTTAGATGTCCTACATATCTAACCTGGTCTTCTAATGGAATCCTATAACGCATATTAGCAAGCCCATTATCGCTGTTTTAGCGGCAGTTTCCTGCCGCTAAAACGGCGATAATTTTACAAGGGTCTTGCTAATATGCCCCAATATATTTAACGAAAGATACTTAGATCTGCTACAACACCCCTGGCTCCTCAGTCCAGTTGCTTTTGTACCAAAAGAATGAAGGAAAGCAGGTGATCAAGAGCTACCAATCTGTCATCACATAAAAAGTTGAACATTTAGCACATGGTTGATACAGTTGATAGTATCGGGGTACTCAGATAAGCAGATGCCTGAACATACTTTTCCATCTCATCTTTCTTTCCCTCATCAAGTTTTGACATTAATACCTTTTTCTTATGCCACTGGGAGTATCATTGCTCACTGCCTACTGTTTGGCTCTTGTGTTTTGCTGCCCATTATTCAATGCATCGACGTCAGTTGACGATCTAGAACCAGTACCCTAGAACGTGCTACCCTTAGACATAGTGCTTGATGAAAATCAGATAGCATTCATTATTATGAGATCAAATTAACCCTGATACCTTCAACATCTCTGCATGGGTCTTCTTGTCAATTTCACTTTCCATTCAGAGACCATACTGCGTGCAAGCAAATATCAGAATAACCTAAATGTATTTATCTCAGGGTTACAAAACCAGGTTTACCCAAACTTTAATATTTTCAAAATCTAAACAACGAGTAAGACCTGATGCATAATACACTAGAAGCAAAGGACTTAACATGCATTACTTTCTGTGTTAATTTGCTTTTGAGTACGGTGTCCAGCAGGGCACATCTCCAGTAATCTCTACTGTTATGTGCTTGTAAGTTTGGCTGTCCCCTTTCGGTATTCCTGCTCTGTCATCAGTCTACAGCTGCCTGCAAGCTTGGGCGACCTGCTCTGCCTACTCATCTCCTTTCTGCAGTTCTGTCAGCAATAAGTTTGGGGTAGAGGAAATGACACTGGACCCCTTTTGACCCATGATGACATCACAGTGTTGACTCTGTGCCCTAAAATTAGCCCCTCAAGAGCCTCCTATTTGCTGGTGAGGGGTTGGAGTAGGGATAAGGAGTAGGATATATAAAGGAAATAAATAGGGATCTCAGAGCCATACTTACTTTCTATTTTCTGCTGCATCTACGGTAATGGCAGTGCCTGGAGCACCAATAAAGATTGCTCGGGGTAGCAGCTGCAACCCTGGTTAACCCAGATTGACATCTGTGGTAAGAGTCCTATGTTTCAAGCTCCCACTCTCTGCAGGGTCTCCGTCGTACAAACGTAGTTGTCACTGCTCATGGGATATTTTGTCAGAGGACCAGCAGTTCCGCGAGTGAGGACCCCTCAAGCTTTACACTATACAAATGCTATGCCAGGCCTAGCCAGAGGAGAGTCCGCAGGGGCAGATGAAGCATGGCAGCACTGAACAACTGAACATAAGAGGAGCAGTAGAGGCAGGAGGCATACAAGTTGGCCTGGGCGGTGAACTTCGCTCCTTATGCAGAGTTTGGGAGTTTCCCATACTCCGCAAAGCACGCGGAGTTCAGAACAACTGAGTTTTTTCCTCACTCGCCTATGTTAAGTTGGCAAGAGCGAGTGAGGAAAATCCAACTCTAGACCACCTCCCAGCGAGATGTCTCAAGGCTGGTGGCCGCAAATGGCTGCGTCCACTCGCATTGAAAAATCATCCGTTTGCGTTGAGTAAGCTGCCGCTCGTGTAGAAAATCTACTCGAGTGGCAAAAAGAAGCAGCGCCCCTTGCACTGTGCATGGTGCAGTTTGCGCTGATTTTTAAGCGTGGGACAAACACCCAGCAGTAAAACAAGTTCCATGTAACTGGCGAGGGCGGAGGCAAGAATGAGGCTGCGTGAAGTACAAGAGGAGCCACCGGCTTTAGAAGAGGGCTAGCAAAGATCAGGAGGGGATAGCAAGAATCAGAAAAGAGAGGCGACGAGCCTACGTGGTCCTTAGGAAGAGACATGAAACAGTAGGAGGCAGTGCCCTCCACTTCTCCTTCTAGAGTGAGCGATGGGATTACCAGGGAAAGCCGCCGAGATGTGTTTATTCCACTTACAAGTGAATATAATAATTGTCTGTTAATTGCAGCCCTGGCGCTCACCTCATGTTCAGTGGAGGGAGCAGCCATCAAACAGCACCCGCTTAATCCACCCATTACAGTGACTAATTAACTTAGCTGCAGAGTTGATTTCTTCCTCCATTATCAGCCCCTGTCAGCCCCAAGCACATGGTCGCACAGGAAGACCTCGGCCCTGTGATTGATCACCAATAGATTGACATGCAGATTAATGTAATTAGATTCACCTCACTTGAGCACTGAAAGCAGGCGGCGGAGGCCTCGCAGATCTGCCCCATTGGCAGTGACAGCCGAGAGCTCGTTGGCAGCATTCCCTTACTCCCCAGAGCAGCGCTTCCGGAAGCGGTGCCCTGCTTGAAGAGGCCCCTGCACTCCACTGCAGCCTGACAGCCTGCTGCTGCCATGGACTCTATAGGCTGTTAAAGACCCTGAACCCAAGTTTAGGCGCCAGGAGGGAGAGGGCAGAGTTGCGTCCTGCTCGGTGGGACCGCTCTGTACCTGGGTGGAGCTCACTGTGTTAGAAGATCCATTTGGGTGTCTTCTCCTAATGGACCCTTTTCACATCAGCGGCTGTGAGTTCCCTCCCTGGATATTTCCAGTTCATAGTTCCACCTGTGCGGTCACCTGCTTTTCCGATTTGTTTCACTGGCGAAGAGGATGGGATCCGAATCAACACGTGCAAACCAGTAGAATCTGAGGTCAAAGGCAATACGGATTCTAGAAGATTGAGGATAGAATATTCTAAATTAAAAAGGGGGAAAAAGAACCACTGGAATGCTGAAGCAGAAGCCGTATACCCGCCATTGTTGTCCCAGAGTCACTCCAGTATCTTTAATAGAGCGCTCAACATTCCGGGGTTCAAAATGGGACTATCAAAGGCGTGTTTTGCTGCCCTCCCACTAGAAGGCAATGACCTCTTTCCAGAGAATCTGAACCATGGATCAGAGAAATGATGGCACTGAGAGAGAAGGGGCAAAATCTCCCATGAGCCGGGACAACTGCGTTTGTACGACGGAGACCCTGGACAGAGCTAGAGCTAGGAACATAGACGTTTACCATAGATGTCAATCTGGGTTAACCAGGGTTGCGCTGCTACCCCGAGCATGCTTTTCTGGAGCTCCAGGCACTGCCATTACCGTAGATGCAGCAGCAAAATAGAAAGTAAATATAGCTCTGAGATCCCTATTTATTTCCTGTATATTCTACTCCTTATCCCTACTCCAACCCCTCACCAGCAAATAGGAGGCTCTTGAGGGGCTACAGTTAGGGCACGGAGTCATCACTGTGTCATCATGGGTCAAAAGGGGTCCAATGTCATTTCCTCTACCCCAAACGTATTGCTGACAGAACTGTAGAAAGGAAACGAGTAGGCAGAGCAGGTCTCACAAGCTTGCAGGCAGCTGTAGACTGACAACAGAGCAGGAATAAGCGAAAGGGGACAGCCAAACTTACAAGCACATAAGAGTAGAAATTACTGGAGATGTGCCGTGCCAGACACCGTACTCAAAAGCAAATTAACACAGCTAGTAATGCACGTTAAGCAGGGCCGGACTGGCCATAGTGGGCACCTGGCATTCCCCCGGTGCACCGCACGGGTGGGGGTCGGTTTTGTGCCCCTTGGGTCCGTTTTTGTTACAGGGCCGGCGGCACATCCAACACCCCCCCCCCCCCCCCCCCCCCCGGCCTCCACGATTGTGGCTCCAAGTTTGGCACTGACGTTAAGCCCATCGCTTCTAGTGAAATTATACGTCAAGTATTATCTCAGATGGCTCACACAGAGAAGGACTGGTAGTGTTGTAACTTTATGGTAATGCAGAACAAACTACAGTAGTAGCTCGAGCACAAACAGGTATCTGGAATCAAACCTAAGACCCAGAATGTACTGCAATGCTTCGGTGACAATTCCAGCAACTTCAATACTGGACCATAGACAACACATACAGATTAACTTATGTTATGTTATGTCCGAAAAAGTGGCCCCATGTCATGTGTGGCAACTTTCTCCTGTGGTTATATTTACGGCCAACAACATGTTGCTGGCTGTAACATGCAGATTATTAGTGGCCCCAATTGGCAGCGGGTGGCACTAGTACAACCTGGCAAACTGCTCGTCCGACGTCTTGCTTCCAGGGTGTCATCAAAGTGTTGGGGATTGCCGTTTAATGGATGACAGAGCTACCTCTGGCTTGACCATCAGAAAACCCCTTGTGGCAGACAGGTCAGGAATGGCATTGGAGGGGGCACAGTATCTCCTGCCATCTGCACCCACTTTGTTGTACTCTGTCTTCCTCTCTCCCATCCAGCCGCACTCCAGAACCTCTGTTGGAATCGGCTTTGTAGGTGAGAGCCAGACTCCCTGGTGCAGCGAATGTAATTTACGACGTCTCCAGCTACTCTCTCTGGGCTCTGACAGCCTACAGCTGCCATCATTGCCCCTCTTGTGCTTTTCCTTCCATAGTGGGGCAGGTTGAGACCTCCAGTTGTGGGCCAAACTCCTGTGTTGTCGTTATTGTTTACAGTTGAGAGTACAATGGCGACGGGAGTGGAGTTAGCCAATATTGAAGAGGAATGGGCTCTCACTACTTTTGCAAATCATGCGTGTTTATGCTTGTATTTCTCACAGGTCGTGGTTTCCACAACAGTGAGCGTTGATGGCCATGTACTCTCTGTATCTGACAACATGTTTGTGCACAACAACTCGAAGCATGGACGAAGGGCGCGCAGGCTAGACCCATCGGAAGGAACACCCTCCTATCTTGAACACGGTAGGCACCTCTACTGGCTCTTTTACTTAGTGCGTAATTTGTAAGTCAATGAGTGCCTGTGTCCAAAGCTCTGCTCAGAACCTTACTACCAGTGTCGTTGGATGTCACCATGCTAAATACCAAAGCTGTGTAGTGTTCAACTCGCCTCTTTAATCCACTATCAGATAGCCCCTTACCTTTTATCTAACTCTTGCAGGGTCTTCTTTCTTCCTTTGTATATGTTTTTCTGTCTTTCTCTTCCTCTGTCTTTCCACTGTGAATTTTTCCCGCTCTTGCGATCAGAAAATGTCTGAGGTGAAAAATAAGTGCCTGTCCCCCACAAATAACCACTGGCAACCTCCCGCTAAAATGAAGCACAGTCTTTACTGTGTCATTGCAACATTTTTACGATTACGTGCCTTCACAACAGTTTCAATCAGTATTATTCCATTTTATAAATAAATTTCCAGTTGGCTAAAAGAATTCTGAGCGCTCTCTAACCTGTATTGCCATTTTCAGTTGGAAAGCTACTCGCTGGGTCTTGAATTCTGGGTTACCAATGCAAATTCTAAATCACTTATCAGGAATCTGAAATGAGATGTTTGAAAATATGTCCTGTTTCAATTTGAGTACATTCAGCTACCCCCTGCTGCTGCTGCAAAAGGTAACCTCTTAGAAATTCACATTTAGAGTTTGTGGCTAATGAAATATCATCCGATTAGTGGATAAAGTGCTACATCCTTTTTAGGAAGAGTTTTCTTCAGTGGAAGTGCACCTGTGGACGTATCTCCAGCATAGCAACAGCATGGTTTTTCCCCATAGAAGGAGAATCCTGCAGTGACGCATCAGTAAAGGTCTCCAAATCAGAGTTTTTCTTTTGCAAGCTAAATCTAAATCAGACCATGTGTGATGTTTACATCCTTTATAGGAATCTTGTTAATGACCCCAGGTGAACACTCCTCTAATATTTATTTTACTGTTCAGTGCTTCTTAGAAAAGCCTCCAGTGTGTTTCCGTGTACAATAGTAAAGTACGCTGACCCTCAAAGTATGTTGCTCTGTTCACATATTCTTTGGTCTTTTGCCTCTGATGGTCTCATTGTCTGATTCTCCGCGTTTGGTCAGTGTTTCATTTAACAAAATAGTAAAGATCTCTCCATTCGCTATTTCTCTTGTCTAATTCATATTTTCTTGTGCATTGTACATATATGTATAATACAAGTACTGTTCTTGCCCTCGCTGTTTATCTGTCTACTACTACTGGTGATTGCCAATCTGCTATGCTAAACCTTCATGTGATTGTAACAAGGGCTAGTGGTTTCTTAGCCACTAGAGCGCAAACTTTCACAATCTTATTATTTACATTAGCTGGGAAACCAGAACCATTTGCCAGTGCCATTAAGATATTCAAATCCCTCTACATACTCATAACTGATAAGTGTGATTCTGAAACTATTTTAGTAAAACATAAAGCTGGGATAGTATATTAATTATAAGCTCCTACTTAGGGAGTACACATGATTTGAGTCATGAATCCTAAGCTCCTAGTTAGAATGTAAGTGTGATTTTGCTATGTAAGTATTAGGCCAAACCCAAAATGTGATACCTGTATAATCTATGTGACCTGAACTCTTAAAGTTGAAAGTACACATATACGTCTTTTGGGTAAAGTTTGTATTGCACACTTATAATTTTCATTTAATACTTCACTCTCTACATACATAATGTGCAAAATGTATCCCTAACACATGTACCGGGTAAATTACACTTACTCACTACTGATAAGTATCATACTTACACTAATATTCCAGAGTTTGCCAAGATCTCAAATTATATTCCTTAATGTCTTGTTTGTCAACGTATTTATCTTGGTTTATCACCATTGTTATTTATTAGCTTGTCTATTATTTTCATGAAACATATCTCAACAATATCCACTCTGTATGGATAAAACATTTTTATTAAAGAAAACATGACATTTCTATCCTGTAAGTGTATATAACAAAATAGTAGTAGTAGTAAATATAAGTTATTAAAAAATAATCCATTAAACTATTCCATACATGGACATAACCAAAGGCCTATGTCATAACATTAAAAAGGTAAAAAACAGGAGTTAAAAACAACATAAGATAAGAAACGACATATACTAGAATATTGGGTATTAAAATCATGAAATATATACATTTACCCTACTTTCCTTCATAGTAGCTTGAAAGAATTTCCCAACTGCAAGCATTACATCCGATGTATGCATTGCACATAAAAATCTTAGAGCTACATAACGCGTGTTAATCTCATATTTAATTAAAATAGGATTTAGAAATCTACTCCTTTCTCCAACGTAAAACCAACAATCCAATAAAATATGCATGCTAGTGCATTTTATATTTAAGCCACAGTTACAAAATCTACCAACTCTAGGAGTCACGTTGAGTATTTTTCATACCATGTAATGAAGAGTTGATACCCAGTCTATATTTCAATATAGTATTTCACAAGCCAGGATCCAGTAAGCCTATGTTGTATGGATACACATCCTCACTACACCATGATTCCCATAAGTGGGCAACTGACATTTTTGTACCAAAATATCTATAATCATCTTCTCTAGATAAAATCACTATTTCCAAATGTAAGTCCATCCATAACATTTTTAAGGGAAATCTTATAGTGGGGGAGTGTAAAAAAAAACAAAGTATAAAAATTATTGAAAAGCGTTTTAACACTCGCAGCCCACAACAGAATAATATTTAAAGGTCGTTTTTACAAAAGTGGAAAATGTTGCCCTCTCCATCCATTGCGAGCCTGTTCCATAATCTTAAACAAAGTTTCATGGAGATATAATACCAGGAAACAAGTTTCAGTTCAATCCTAATTGGTTGAACCATGGATGATTGAGAGTGACATAACAATCTTTTGAAACATTGACCTTCCAGCTTATTCGAAGCATAAAATCCACTCTTACAAAAAACTCTGTACAATAAATAGATTTTTGGGGAAAACATTCCCTCATGATTTAATTCAACCCATGCCCAATTGCCCTATATATTTCCTTCAACATCTTTACTATCCCTGCATTAATTCTTGTTATTCAAATGCTCCCACAATATATCACAATTTACCAAATAAAATGCAGCCTGGAAGTCAACAAAACAACAATAAAGATTACCCACCCCTTCAATCGAATTTTTGGCTATTGGTCATAGACTGAAACAAAGATCAATGGGCGAATGGCCTTTCTTAAAGCCACCTTGATCTATCGGTATCAGATCCCGGATGTCTAAGCCCTCCTCTAAATGCTTGAGTAAAAGTTTGGAGAACACTTTTAAACTCACATTAGAAAGGATAATAAGCCTATAACTCAAAGAAAAGGTCTTGAGGCTCTCCCCTTGTTAAATATGGGTTTGAGAATTGCATCCTCTGGAGCCGTGCCCCAAAGCTGGAAGGTTACCACTAACCTAAATACTTGATAGAACAGCCACTATTTACCTTTATAGTTATCTGGGCCAGTGGTCCTGGTCAACATGAATGAAGAAATTGTTTCCTTAATCTTTTTTATCGATATACTATTAAGAAAACCCTCATCATATGTATACTCAGTGGTAGAATGATCAGAGAAACAATTAATATATCTCCGTTTAAGAAATTATAACTACTTAGTCTCAGGAACCACACAATTATTTTTTTATAATATCCAAGTCTATATCTAGAACTTTTCAACATTTTTGGATTGAATCACCAATATCCTCTCTTGCCACTTTCCTTCAAAAAATTATTTTTTTCTGCTAAATTACAGACCTATATTCCATTTGTAACAAACTCACTCTTTTGGTAACTGTCTAAAGGCCCCCCTCTCCCTGATCTTATTTTTCTCAGTTTCCTTTTTATTAGTTGGCATTGGGAATCAAACTAAGTTACTTATTTCTTTTTCTGGTGGAATATTATAATGTTTGCACTGTGTTTCTTACTATATTCATCCTTTATATTGCAATGGATGTGTGTACCCTAGCTGCCAAATGTGAATGGATCAAAATTACCGAAGTGAAACTAATCTAGAATTCTGCACAGTTGAAATCTATTGTTTTGGTAAATAGGTGTGTTTCTTTGGGAAGTATGACTTATAATGGTAATCAGCTCACCACACAAGCAGAGGATAAATGTAACTTTCTGACGCATGCTTAGCAGAGCCTGGCTATGCTTATGGGTGATTTTAATACCAAATTATATGAAAAGGATGTAATAAGAGGGGGTAGTGCCCTTAGATTGAGGGAGAGAATCTCCCTCCACTTACCCAAAGGAAAACTCCGATCCGCCGACCTTGCCGAAATCCCGCACATCTGCAGAGCCAGAGCAGGTGGAAGAACCTTCTCCTACGTCGCAGCCAAGACCTGGAACGGGGGCTGCCGAGGGCGTTGGGCCACCAGGTGTCGTCCCAAACCGAGTTGGAGGGTCCGAGGATGAGGACTTCTGTCTTCTCCGAGTTGAGATTCAGGCAGTTTCTGCTCATCCAGGATGCGACGTCCTTCATTCCTTCCTGGAAGTTGAGTCTGGTGGTGATTGGGTCCTTGGGGAGGGAGAGGAAGAGCTGGCTGTTGTCGGCGTAGGATACTTTGCTGAGTCCGTGCTTTCTGACAATGGTGGCGAGGGGGGCCATGTAGATGTTGAAGAGCATGGGGCTGAGCGATGATCCTTGGGGCACTCCACAGTTGATTTCCGTGGGTTCGGAGAGGAAGGGTGGTAGTCTGACTCTTTGGGTTCTGCCGTTGTGGATCGAGCGGATCCAGTCTAGGGCAGTTCCTTGTATGCCAGCATCATGGAGTCTGGCGGTGAGTGTGCAGTGGGAGACGATGTTGAATGCTGCAGAGAGGTCGAGTAGGATCAGGGCTGTGGTGTGTCCTTGGTCGAAGGAGGTATGGATGTCTTCTATGGCTGCGAGTTTCGGTGCTGTGGTTGCTGTGGAATCCAGATTAGGAGGGGTCCAGGATGGAGTTTGCTTTGATGAATTTGGTTAGTTGTGTATTGACGGTCTTTTTTGTGACTTTGGCCGTGAAGTTGGAGGAGGGAGATGGGTTGGTACTTCTTGAGGTCGGTGGGGTCTGCTGAGGGCTTCTTGAGCAGGGGTCTGACTTAGGTGCATTTCCAGTCATCGTGATAGGTGCCGGTCTTGAAGGTGGTGTTGATCGTGTGTCGTAGTTCGGGCATGATGGCTGCTCTGTGGAATATGTGCGGGGTCAGGGATCCGTGAGGGCCCCTGAGTGGATGCCTTTCATGGTCCAGGAGGTGTCTTCGGTGGTGACTGGGGTCCAGGAGGAGATGGTGGGCTAGCTGGCATTGCTGGAGCAGGAAGTGGATTCAGAGTTGGGTGTCTGGTCATTGAAGTTGTCATAGAGTGCCTTGGTTTTCAGATGGAACTAGGATCCAAGCTTGTGGCAGAGGTCCTGGGAAGGGGTGATGTCCGAGGTTTCGCAGGGGGGGGCTTGATGAAGTCCTGGATGATGCTGAAGAGTTACTTGGAGTTGCTGGCATTGGCGAGGATCTTGTTTTGGATGAAGGTCCTTTAGGTGGATCTGATGCGTTGGTGGTATTCCGTCATGGCGATTTTGTAGTTGGTGTGGTCTTCTGGCGTTTTGCTGTTTTAACAAAAGTGTTCTGTTTTTTAAAAGTTTGTTTAAGAGTTAGCAGTGGTCCCCTGGATCACTGCCTACACTTCAACAAACTTTTGCTTTACAGTCACAAAGGGGAAGGGTTCCCAAAGGAACTTCTTCTCTTCCCTTTTGGGAATGCATTACCAACTCCTTTGAGGTGTCGGTACATTTTCAATATTTTGGTACTTGATTTCAGTTGCAAAACATTGATACACATGATGCTGATTCTGTATCTGGAAGGGGTGCCTATAGAAATCCCCTTCCAGATACCGAATCAGTATATATTCGGAATCTTATTTCAGGAGTCAAAAAATCTTTTCAGACTACTACACAGCAAACGCATTTTAGTGACCATAAACGCTGAACTGGAGAATTTGCAGTCCTTAAAATGCTTAGTGCATCTGGCCCTCAGGCCCATGGCTCATTGTGCATTTTTATGAGGCAAGGCTTGCCAATGTGTGTTTCTCCTCACTGGGTGATGCCTGGCAGGAAAACGCATGTGTCCCCAATGCAAAAGGAGAAAACTTGTTAAGTACTTTTTGGGAGATCGAACATCATAACATAGTGGCCCATTGGGCATTACAATTTCACCAAAGACGTTCTGGTGAAATTGCCCTTCAAAGAATAACAGAGTGTGTGGCCTGCTGTATGACTGTCAGCAGGTGAGCTTAGTCAATCGCACAATAACTCCCTTATTCTTGTGCATGTTTTTTTTTAGAATTTCTTTGCAGTATGTGTGGTGCTGTGTCCTTCCCAGAATTCCAAAGTGTTGTAAGTTATCTTAGAAGAATATGTTTATGTTTTGTATGTCTTTTTAAGAATGCCTCAGTTGTTGATTATTCAACCTGAATGTGTTAGATTATGTGTATCTTGTCTATGGTGTGTTCCTAAGATTATTTAGAGGGAGTATGATGGGGAACGAAAAGATTTTGCTTTCATGACATTTGTCTGGTTATGTTTTGCATAACAACTAGGTGGAAAGTGTCAATGTGTAACTCTCTAGCTTTGCTTTACCCTTTGTGGCATATCCAGACGAGGTTACATGACCCCTAGCCGTACCTGCAGCCATAAAGAAAATATGTTCAAAGTTATAAACAACCTAGCCCTGGCCTTCAGCAGTTGGTAAGCAAAATGTTACATACAGTCTGCTTTTACTTGGCTTCCATTGGAGGGATGCCAGGTACAAGGAAACAGAAATAGAATTATCAGTTCACTAAAAAACCAAGATACAATGTTTTTGCCTTTCATAGTAAGACATGCTCCCGAGTTTATAAATAGACTAGTTACAGGTTTTCATTTGATCTCTTTCAGACTAATTATTTAATATCAACTTAGAAATTTGTGAGGGCAGATTCGATCAGACTCCCTAATGGCACTCTGTCCAATTTGGTAGCTAAAATAATTGCATCCCACTCCAGGATAATCTCTGCTTGAGATAAAACAGCAATCTATTTGAGCATAGTCACAGATAATCTTCAGGCAGTACTGGTCACTGTTGCTCAAAGAGTCCGTTTTTGATCTGGAGGACATTGGCAATTACGGCTCTGTTCTCTCCTCCCATTAGGATTTAAAGTCTTAGTCAATTAATCCCTGGTGGAATTTTTAACTGAGTGGAACCCCTGTACTGGTTGGATTCCTTCCAGTTTGACTTCAGTCATCATCAGTTGATGGATTATGTCCAGGTAATGGCGCTTGAGGACTGTGTGCTACAAACTAGTGTCATCGGTTTCACTGCCTCAGTATTATTGGGTCTATTTGTATCCTTTGAGATTGCTGGAAAAGCCATGTTGATTGACCATCTGGAGTATTCATGTATTGCTTTGGCCTGGACCCGATGCTATCTATCAGTTCATAACTTGTTACCTTACCTCCTTTATCCAACCACAGTGACCTATTGTGGATGGGTCGCTGCAACAGCCCAATTTTTTTAATGCATATGTCCAGCCTCAGTCTGTCTTGATGCAGTTAATATTATATGAAATGTATTTCTATATGTATTCCGGTGGCAGCTGAGTGCTTCTTCCCTTAGGGTATGACCTGGGTGCCACACCCAAGAGCTCGCAGTCGTGCCTGTTGACACTTTGTGAATACATGTGAGGAAACAAGCTGAAAGTGAACTGGAATAAGCCAAAATGAATGCAGTGCCAAAGACTTCTGAAAAGCTTTTTTTGTTTCGGTCAATATGGCACTACGTGCAATATCAAGTTACAAATTCAGCTTTTGGATTGATCCAGACTTGCTTCCACCAGGCCTGGGTTGTATTGAAAATACTGCCAGCGCTCACAAAGGGAGGGCGAATATATATTCTACTTTAGCTTTAGTGGAATCCCGTTTTGACTATAGAAATGCTCATTGTTAAGTTTTCCAACATTTTTATGAAGCAATTTCATTTGATTTAGAATGCAGTCACTCGCTTCATATTGGAGGTGTGGAGGTTTGACTCGTGTCTCCATCTTCATGCACAGCACTAGTGCCTATACAGCAGCGGGTGGCCTTCAAAGCACTCTGAATCACACAAGTACCATCTTCACATTGGACTAACCGCTCTTAGAAGTCAAGCTGAAATGATGCTCCCCTACGTCATTACATTACATTATCAGCACATTTAATTTCTAAGGCTACTCACTTTGGGGAACAACTTTGTTTAATCCTTATAATGTTCTTTCAATTGGAAAAGTCTACCCACAAATCTTCACCTGAAGACAAACCACATCCAGGTCAGGAAAAGCGAGGGGCAAACCTTTCTCTTTCCTGGCTAGCTTTTGTTTCTACTTTCTTGGCTTTACCACGTAAGAGTGTTGTTCATGCATCTGTATGCACATAGACTGTTGATAATAGAAATACAAAGAGAAAAAATGTAACAAAAGCATGACGGATCTGTCAAAGGGGTGGAGGGTGGGGCTACCTTCCTGCAAGAAACTGAACAGAAACTGAACACTGACTGGGTGCAGGTATCTGTTACTGGGATGGGTATCCGAAATCTGTAATGGGGGTTTCTGGCAACTACAATGGAAAGTAGAAACAATACCTTGAGTCCTTTAGTGCAAGTGAAAGCTCATACATATTCTACCAAGATCTAATAACTGAATGACTGGCTACAGTAGTTTTTGTCCTGCACAAACATCAAGGAAACTTTACAGTAAAACAAAGCAAGCTTGAATATCAATGCAAGGACAAACACGCCATCTAAGAATATAAAAGGATCCAAAGTAAGTTCTTTCAGAAATTCACCTGGCTACTCCACTGATTTAACCTCTAGCTCTAAGGAATGGGTAAATGAGTTGTATAAATTGCCAAGGGTCAATAAGCATTTATCATTCCTCTACTCCAAGCAATTGACTAAAGAATTGAGGGGATTGCTGTTGATGGCACAACTGGAGAACTATAATGTGGTTTTCTGTGCTTCGCAAATTTGAGGATTATGATGTAATATATGGTATGATTGTGTGACCTTCCCGTGTAATACACTCTTAAAATTGACTTGGATCCAGTTAGGCTCATTTGTAAAACCTTTAGCTCAACCATGACTGGATGTGGCTTCGAGTAGCAAGGCTTAAACAAAGGAACTAGTATAAAGCATTTACAAGCACCAAACAACAAAATAGGAAGGTCTGACAACACAAAAGAAATCCAGCACCATTGTATAAAAGTAAATTATATTTTAATTAATTTTAGACACCTAAGGGTTCCAGAGATATAGATTTTTAAGTAAATTGTAAATCTCAGCTTTTGATGTGACCAGTTCTGGCAGGTAGAAGGTCAGGTGGGCCAATAAGGAGTATTTGAACAGTTACCCAGCTACCAAAGCAGTCTCAAGTGTGGGTCCACACTTTACATCAAGATAGCTATATACTTCAGTGGAATGGTTCTGATACTGGGGATGCAGGATGCTGAGGATGCTGAAATATGCTCTGAGTGCTGTGCAGTTAATGGGCTGTCCTTGCGGTTATTCCACAATAAAGGTGGGTAACTTTGGCCACAGGAGTCGGTGTACCCCGAAGTCCTCTTTGAGCCAGTAGAAGGCCAGCTACATCTGGCCTACCAATCTCTGTACACAGAAGGTCCAGCGGTCTCCATTGGTGAGGATTGGTGTCTGTTTTTGGTGACCAATCTGGACTGAGACGACACCCTCGTGTCCAGCAGACTCGAGTGCAACTTTTAGCTATTGAGGATTGGTCTCTTGGGTTGCCAGCAGAGGTCAGCAGTGATTCGAGTAATGTGGCCACTGACAGGCCACTGACAGGCCAGAATAGGCTACTTCAGCTTTGAGGGCCCTGGTGCTAGTTCCAGGGGTCAGCCGACTGACCATTAGAGTCACTTATTTGGTCTGGGCCGCGGGAGCAACTTTTCCCCTCCCTGTTCCCATCGCCAGCCTATCTACCTGAACAAATGGGCAACCCTACATGGGTGTGATCACCATTGCCCACCAAAGACAACTTCCCCTTTTAAAGCTTGCATTTTGGGCCAACACCCTGTGTGGTTTCCTACAAAGGATAGCTAACACCTCCCTCTGTAGCAGGCTTCTAATGTTCCTGAGCCTGGGATTCATTCACACTGATCCTCCGGTGGGCAGAAGGCTGTCTGGTGGCCATTAGCCGTGTAAGGCCACTTGACAAACTGGGCAACAGATTGGCAACTTGGTAAAAGTTTCCTTCCCTTAAATGTAACATTAAATTCAACTTGGGCATCAAGTTGGGTTTAATGCCATGATTAATTGATAACTTGAAGTACCCATTTTATTAGCCCCATTTAGCAGTTAGCCAGACTGAGAGGTCAGCTGATAACTCTGTGTTAGCCAATGGGGCTACTAACATTTCTACAGCAAAAACAATAATTTTGAACTGTTTCTGTTAAGGCATATTGAAATGATATGTCCTACTTAATAATATACATCTCCCTGACATAGGGCTCTATAGGCGTTCTTTAGGAGAGACTTACATATATGCTTGGAATAAGTGATGTGTTTGCAATTGGTTTAAATGTCAAAGTTGAACTAGCAGTTTTAAACTGCTCTCCCAGACTGCAGTGATAGGCTGGGAGCCATTTTGTACTTTGTCATACACAGGGTGACACAATCAGTGGTGCAGCCCTAGGTAGGCACTCCAACTACATACACCAGGTACCCTTGGTACCATGTACTAGGGACTTATCAGTAAGTCATCTTATCCTAATTGGGGTAGCCAATTCATCATACATTTTGTAATAGGTTAGAACACTGGCACGGAGGTCTGGTTAGCAGGCCTCAGTTCACTCTCAGTTTAAAAACCAGCAGCATCAGTCCAAACCTTTGGGGGTGATCATGGAAAAAGAGGCATTTCTTTACACCAAAACAAAAAATGAAAAGTATGCAGAGACTGCATAATAATGCATCCTGGCTGTACTTGAATGTCTGGAAGAGCGATCATGTAAACAATGCGAACCTAGCTTTGAAAGCACTCAAATGGCTGTCAATGGAATCCAGATTAAAGTTCTCTGCTCCCTTGATTATAAAAACAAATTCTCTTCACCATCCATCTAGCATTGTTGAAGAAATCTTTGAAGAGCCCTGATCTGAGACTGCAGCAGAATCTGACTTTCTGTGGGTATTGAAAGCTCAATTATATAGACAAGGCTGTTCCCATGAGGCACAGGGTCAGACTGATTTGCATATAGCCATGTCTGAACTGGGGTGGCAGAGTGGCTAAAGAACGGTGATGGATTAAACCCAGATCTTTTGACTGGGTGTGAGTGTTTGATTGACTCAGATGCTCCGTCCATCACCACCCCCTTTTGTACCGCTATAAGCACGGTCTCGAATGTTAGGGACAAAACAATTCCTCGATAGGGAGTAGTCCGCACACTCTGTATGACTCTTATTAACCACCAATTTCTTGATAGTCTCCTCTAGCCTATATAGGCAGTGCTGTGAAGGAATGGCAAAACTTTATTAAACCTCAAAATGAATGAAGGAATGAATGAATAAATGTATAGGTAATCCTACTCATAAAACTGAATGCCCAAAGTGACAGGAGACGAGAGAACAGAAGAGTGAGATTAGATTACCAGGCTGTAAATGTATTGGAAAACAAAGAGGAATTGTGTTGCAAATTCAAACATGAAAGAGTACAAAGACATTTAAGTGACTCTGCACCACCAAGAGAGATCCTTACTTGACACCTTTCTTCTTTATTCCTCTCTTCTTTCTTCTTTCTTTTCTTCTGTCCTGCTCCCTTTTCTCTTTTTCTTCTGTTCTTCTGTTTTTCAGATAAGTATACCGTTCATGGTTTTCTTATGATTCATTACTGCCACTCTGTTCCTTAACTTTTATTTAGTTTTAAGATGTATGAATTGTGGCAATTTATCTGCTATTGATGGCATATTATGACTAACTTGTTGATTTTTCCTTATCTTTAATTTTGGTATCATTATCAATTGTACCTAACTGTTTTTATCTTTTTAAAACCTTAATAAAATTATTGAACTTTAAAAAAAAAGACATTTAAGTGACTGTAATTCAGAAGCAGGCCACTACCAAGTTAGCACATGCATAGTCTATGAAACTGGCAGAATCACAAATTTGCTAGCATTCGCGCTAAGAATTTGCAATTCTATTAAGGACACGGAGGCGAGGATTATGCTTCTCAATCTTTACTGAAGCTCACAGCATCCAATGAAAATGCTTGCTTTTCATTACATAAATGTTAAACAACTACATATCCTATCATGACCAGCACATAGGCACGCCCCCCTAGTCCATAAGAGGCCTCTGCCTGCCGACATCTTCCTCTTTCTTTAAGGCGAACAGCTCCAACAACAACTTGGATAACCTTGTAACTCCTCCAACGTGGAAGAACAAAACTTCTCAGGCGTAAAATCCTGGCAGTCGTCGACGTACAGTCGTTTTTCTTATCTGAACCTGCAATAAAGGATATGAGACCATAACCACCATCACCACTGGGTGGGCAAGCATTTATACATAACATGCCGGGTGGGATAATCCTCGCCTCCGTGTCCTTAATAGAATTGCAAATTCTTGGCGCGAATGCTAGCAAATTTGTGATTCTATTGCAGGACCGGACGCTTCAGATTATGCTTGTTTAACGCTTATTAAAAACAACAGAGGTAATATCCCCCACCGGCTTATAATAATACGTATTGAAGGTCGATTCTGATGACCAATCTGCGCTACGCATGATATCTTGTATACTGGAACCCAACATAAATGACTTTGACGCCATGGCTCCTCTAACTGAATGAGCACCAAAAATGGTGACGTCAACACCAGCTTCCTTCATGACATAACGAAGCCATCTGGCAATGGTGGCAGCCGCCACTGCTTTAAAAGGCTTTTGTAAGGCAATCAATAATTGAGAACAGCCCTGCGGCCTATTAGCCGCTGTACATTCCTCATAAGTTTTCAAACATTTAACAACACATAACTTGTCATTCTCTTGAAAAGCATTATACGAAATATGACGAGATAAGGTCTTGGTGCGTCCTGAAATGGTAAAAGAAACTCCTTCCGGAGTAAATACTCTACCTGTAACCTCCAGTGCCCGCACGTCCGACGACCTCCTGCACGCCGAAAGGCAGAGTAACATGGCTAACTTAGCTGACAACTGCTTCCTGGTTAAAAGAGAGTTTACCAGCCATTTGTTAAATAACTCCAAAAGCAAAGACACATCCCACAACCCGGTGTATTTGGGTTTTGGTGGGTTAGCCACCCTAATTCCTTTAAGCAATTTGCACACCACTGGGTGCATGCCTATAGGTTTTCCATCCAGCTGAGCATGGCCTGCTGATATGGCTGACCTAAATCTATTGACCGATCTATAAGCCAAACCCTCGGAAGCCTTATCCGATAAGAAATTCAGCACGTGGTGTAAGTCTGCCCCCACGGGATCCAGATGTCGTTCCATGCACCAATCCACCCAATTCTTCCGGGCCGAGGAGTATCCTTTCCGCGTGGATGGTGCCCAGGCCTGCTTGATGAAAGCGCAAGTCCTGCTCGAAACGCCTGGCAACTGCCACTGTTCCCTGAAAGCCTTCAAGCCATCAGCTGAAGTCTGCCTTCCATTATCAAGGGATGCTGTTCCTGATGAGGGCCCAGCAATAGCGTCTCCGATTCCGGGAGGAGTCTGGGGCGATCGCAACTCCACTGCATTAGTTTGGGAAACCAAGATTGTGACGTCCACCATGGGGTCTCCATGACTACTTCCGCCCGCTGCCTGATCACTTGAGACATCGCTCTGGGGATCAGCATGAAGGGGGGGAAGGCATACTGCATCCCCTCCGACCAATCCTGGAGAAATGCATCCGTTGCTTGCGCCACCGGATCCGGTCTCCAGCTGAAGAACCGGGGTACCTAATACGTTAGTCTGGAGGCAAATAAGTCCGTCCTGAATGGACCCCACATTTTCTGCAGCCATTGGAATACCTTTGGGAGCAACTTCCAGTCGCTGTAGTCCCTGAGGTATCTCGAGTTCCAGTCCGCCACCTGATTGGACTGACCCGGTAGATATTCCGCAATTATCGATATCTGACTCTCTAGACAGTAATGTCAAAAGTCCTTGGCTATTTGCACAACCATCGACGACCTCGTGCCGCCCAACTTGTTGATGTATCTCACTGCTGACACATTGTCCAAGCGCAGGAGGATACAACAAGATGTCTGCCTCGGGGACAACGTCCGCACCGCGAACGATCCCGCGAGCATTTCTAGACAATTTATATGAAGCGAAAGCTCCTCCGGAGACCATCTGCCTCCTGTGGAGATGTCTCCGCAGCGAGCTCCCCAGCCCCAACGTCTTGCGTCTGACTCTATTGTTATTTCCGGGAGGGAGCCGAGGATAGCTCGGCCGTTCCAGGCATCTACGTGACCCAGCCACCATTGTAGTTCGGTTCTCACCTCTTGCGTGAGAGGGATACTGTCCGAATACGACAGTCCCTTTTGAAGATGTCTGATCTTTAACTGCTGCAGGGCCCTGTAATGCAGAGGGCCCGGGAATATCGCTTGCATCGATTACGCCAATATTCCTACCACTCTGGCAATCACCCTGAGTGAAACAGTCTGACTGTTCAGCAGTCTCCTGATCTCCTTCTTCAGGTCCTTCAGCTTGTCCTTCGGGAGGCATAGCTGTGCTGTCATGGAGTCTATTGTGAAACCTAGGAAGTCTATCACTTGAGTGGGTACCATGACCGATTTCCTGGTGTTGACTACGAAGCCCAGATTCTGAAGCAACGTTGTCGTCAGAGTGAGGTGCCACAAGAGGGTCTGCTGACACTGATCCACTATTAGGATGTCGTCCAGATAGATTATGAGGCGTATACCCCGTTCTCGGAGGTATGCCACCACTGGCTTCATCACCTTGGTGAAGCACCAAGGAGCCGAGGAGAGCCCGAAAGGCAGAACCAAATATTCGTACCATTGGTCTTTCCACCGGAATTGGAGATATCTGCGATGCGGGGGAAAAATTGGAACGGAGAGATAAGCGTCCTTCAGGTCCAGCCGGACCATTCAGTCTCCTACCTGGAGTAGATCTGTCAAAAGATGGATGCCCTCCATCTTGAAGTGATTGTATGTGAGAAACTGGTTGAAATCCCTGAGGTTCAGAACCAGTCTGTTTCCACCTCCCTTCTTCTGAATAACAAAGATATTGCTGCAGAAACCGTGAGGACCCTGATGAACCGGTGCTATTGCGTGTTTCTGCAGCAACCCGGCGATCTCTTCGTCTATAAAACTGAGATCTTGTTGGGAAAAATGGAGACCTGTAGGAAGACCTGATTGAACAGGATGAGAATAAAACTCCAAGTGAAAACCTTGAACTGTTTGTAACACCCAGGAGTCCTATGTAAGCTCCCGCCACTGCGCCAGGCAGTGTTGTGTCCGTCCCCCCATTGGAAGAAGATAAACATCTGCTACTCTCACCTGAGTTCTGCTGGTGTTTGAAGTTCCCCCTGTTGTTATTCGATTGATACCGGTTCCTGTTGAACCTCCTACGGGAGGGGTAGAAGGTCCCACCACAGGTGGAATCGTACTCGTTCCTGCCCCTGCCGAAGTCTCCTCTTTGGGAGCCTTGTGGACCTCCACGGCCTGACGAGCGACCCCCGCCTCGTCCGGCCCTGTTAAAAACTCCTTGGCTGAGAGCTCTCTTGATGCCTGACTGCGCCTTGTCTAGAGCTGTAAAAGTCCCCACATATTTGGAGACGTCCTTCACAAATTTGTCCCCAAACAATTGACCCGCTGCTAGGGGTCCTGGCTCAGCGTCCGCTAGCTCGGTCAAATTACTATCCATCTTCATGAGCAGTGATTTTCTCCTTTCCGATGAAATGGCACAATTCGCATTGCCCAGCAAGCCAATGGCTCGCTGGGTCCATCCGGCCAGCACGTCCGGGTCCACAGGAGAAGAAGTCTCTTTGGCCGCTAGAGCCATCTCCAGAATTTTGGCCAAAGGTCCGATTGCGTCCAACATTTTGTCTTGGCATCCTGTCCATGCCCTATCCAAACCTCGTTTGGGGTCCTTCGAGAATTTCTTCAGGAATGTCAAGAGACTTGCGTCAATCTCTGGAGTTTCCGCTACCTTGTCCGGATGACAGGGCGAGGGCATTCGGACTTAAGACGGTTCCTCACTTCCCTGGGGAAGCTCCGTCTAAGGTTCTCATGGATATATGCTGCCACCGCCGGAAGTGCTACCCAGTCCTGTGACCTGGGGTGCATGATTTCAGATGGATCAAAGGTAAAAGGTGTATTAACCGAAGTAATTTCTGCCTGCGCCTTCTTCGCCTTCTTTGGAGGAGGATGCTCCTCCGAAGTATCCGTGTCTGTGCTTGTGGTAGTGTCTGTGTCAGTGTCCGTGTCTGCATGGACTTTACGCTTTGCTTTGGCCTTGCCGCCGGAATAAGAGTGTTCCGCCGTGTCTGGTAAGGTAGCTAGGGCCTGAGCATGAGGCCATGTGGCAGTATCAACCGAAGGTTGACCAGAAGTGGATGCTTCAGCATTTTTCTTTTGTGGCTTGTCATAGCCAATTGCTTTCTGATAGGGCGCAGGGCTGTAGCTAGGGCTTGCTGCACTGTCTGTGGGACCGTAGTCTCCATAGCCCTATTGACAGAAGACTGGACAGAGGCGTCCAAAGCGTTGACCAAATTGTCTTCCAGGACAGCTCCCTGCCGTCCATCATATACCTCCTCCTCAGCATACTCCTCATTGTATTGCTCCCACTCCGACATTGCAGGGGTGGCTTATCAAAGTGCACTTCAGGGAAGTTTGCACTCAAAGTTCGACTGAACACTGTCCAGCCACCAGGAGGGTCAAGGGGGGGGGGAGGGGTCAGCCCTGATAGCACACTTAATTCAAAGAAGTTCAACCCCCTCAGCAAAGCTGTAGTCACAGGGGCCAGAGACCCAGGCCAAACAAAAAATACAGAGGGCGTGTGCACACTCAAACCACTGGCCAAATATATTTTACAACCTTGTCAGGCGTTTCAACAGAGCAGAGGGACCACCGGTATGCAATCACTCTAAAAACCACTATGAAGTCAGTCAGGGATTCGCGCTGCGACGTGCAGCCCAAACACTACTGAAATCCTACTAAAAAGTAGCCCAATTTTAGCGCGTTTAGGCGCACGTTGCGGCCGAGCGCCACCCGGACCCTACTCGCGTCATCGGCCTACAAGGGGTGTCGTATGCGCATGCGCGAGACGCGCTGAAACTGGGAAAGCCGGGACAACAACAAAGGCTCACAATTGAACAACGCGGTGTCCATCTGCCCCCAGTCAGTGACCGCTGCTACCTTGCGCCGCTAGGAGCTCTGAAAGCCACCGAGGAATGGATTTTAAGTCGCTAGGCGCCGCTGAGACGCTAGCGCTTGTGCACAAACCCCCCGATATGCTGATCAACCCCGAAGACAGGTAATTACCCTGAACAATCCTTTGCCCATTGCCCAACCTGGGACATATCTAATCAGCACAAATTAAGTAAATATCAATGAATTATCAATGAACATAAGTAGTTATCAAGTAACATTTGCTAAGCAGCAGAGGGAGGAAACAACGTGCACTTAACTCTTGCTGTGAGCAGCAAAGAAAGAGGAAGATGGCGGCAGGCAGAGGCCTCTTATGGACTAGGCGGGCGTGCCTATGTGCTGGTCATGATGGGATATGTAGTTGTTTAACGTTTATGTAATGGAAAGCAAGCATTTTCATTGGCTGCTGTGAGCTTCAGTAAATATTGAGAAGCATAATCTGAAGCCTCCGGTCCTGCAATAGAATCTTGAGGTGCTCAGCTTACATGGAAACTGGGTAAAACAGGCAGCTCATTTGACAAAGGAAATCGGATTGGGAGAGTAAATCATGAGTTCGGCAGTTCAGGTGGGAACGAGACATGAAGATTTTTTAAACAGCCTGAACCGCTGTTGCTCGATTTTCCCTGCGGCCAATTAAGACCGGGGGTTTTTCAAACCCAAGACGCCAAGCCAACCACCTGATGCCTATGGGCATTTCTAGAAGGAAACATCTAGCGGCGGTGGCGAGGGGTCTGCACAGTGCAATGAAGTCTGAGTCAAGGACCGGAATTTTACCGAGAGAACCATGAACATTTGTTCAGTCCATCCATTGGCTCACCATTAACCAATGAGATTGAGGGTCCCAGTACTTCAACCAACCAGGCAGTGTGTAGCAAGGACTCTCAAATCCAGCACCAAAGAAGGCACAATGCCGAAACGCGTATGCAGGAGAAAGGAAAATACATTTCTTTACAATTACGCCATGAGTGCTCCGAATCTTTTCGTAGTTGTTGTGGAACATACACAAGCTCCACCCTCGTGCACTGATACAGCACCCGCCCTGAGTTCAGCAGTTCAGGAGGGAACAAGACATGAAGTAAATCAAAGCATAAGAGTGTTTGGGATACTCAAACTACAAAGAGGCTTGGAAGTGATGAAATACTTGATGCAATTAATAGACGTTTAGGAACATGGACTGCAAGTTACAAAGGAAAATCAGTAATGTGGATCAACTGTTGATAAAGGAAATATGTGAAATCCTATGCAGGTAAAAGGAGAAATGAAATGTTCATGAGCAGAGCAGTGTTTTAGCAGCAAATCTGTCCGGGACCAACACAGTGGTGAGAATAAAAATTATAGGCTTGTGGACACAAAGCTTTCCACTTCCCTGTGGCCTCCAGTGCCTGCTTGTTCCCGACTGATCCACTGACACTGCAGCTGCCCGGGTTTTCTAGCTGGGGTTTTTCCACTCATTGTTCTTCCCCCAAACAGAAGCCCTGCCCACCCCAGGATCTACTTAATGCAGGCGGCAGCGTGACGGCGCCAAAAGTGCACCTAGGCACACAAAGAGACCATACAGTGTACCACCACCACCGACAACACCACCACCCCCATGGAACATCCGAACTTTAAGTTCCACACAAACGACAAGACAACCATCAGAGGCACCTTTGCATACTAACCCCACAGGTCCGTGGTCCAGCTTCTGCAACACCATTGCAGACTGCATTGCCCCGCTAGCCTTAAGGTCCAAGGACTACATCTTCCTCTGCAACCAGAATTTCCACCTTGATGACCTGAACATCCAAAACACTGCACACCTCCTCAACAGTATGAGCAGCCTCAGATTGATCCACATCATCCACAACCCTACACACACCGCAGGACACATGATGGACTCAATTTAATTTTCACCTCCAGCAATGACGTCAAATACAGCCATGTCATAGAACTCACATGGGCCCATCTCTCCTTCGTCCACTTCAGCGTCTCCAGCCCCCGCACCGCCACCTCCAAGATGACCAACACCCACCACCGGAGGTGGAACAAAATGTCAGAGACCAGCTGGGTGAATGCACTAAACACCTCCAACCCTGCTACCCCCACCAACTTTGAACACCTTCAGTGCCTGGATCACCAAATGTGCAGACATCATTGTTCCCATCAAGAGTAACATCCAGAGAAAATCCTCCAAAATGGCCTGCTGGTTCTCACAAGAACTCAGAACAGCGAAACGATTCAGCAAACAGTTGGAGAGGAGATGGTGCACTAGCAAGGACATCTCCTACAGGGCAGCCTTAAGACCTCCCTCAACCTCTACCACCACCTGATGAGGGAAACACAGAAGACAGCCCTTGCAACATGCATTAAAACCAGCGCCAACAATACCAAGGAACTTTTCAACACCGTAAAGCAATTCTCCACCCCTGCTGCTCATGAAAACATCACACACCCACAGGAGCTGTGCGACAACCTCACCCACTTCTTTCATGACAAGATCGCAACAATATACAGAAACTTTCAACCCCAACCTTCACCTACGGACTTCCGCAACAGATACGCCACCACCATAACCAACACAAACGACACACTGACCACCTGGAACATCCTCTCCACCCAAGACACCACCTCCACCATAAAATCCATCCACTCAGGAACTCCCACAGGCCCATGCCCGCACCACATTTTCAACCTCAGAAACTAAAGGATCGGCCAGAAACTCACCACCCTACTCAACACCTCTATCACCACAGCAACATTTCCAATGCCTGGAAACACGCCAAAGTCAGACCACTTCTCTAAAAACCCTTCGCCTACCCCATCAAACTTAAAAACTACAGTCCAATTTCCCTGCTTCTATTACCAGCAAAATTACTGAAAAAGATAATTAACAATCAACTCATGACACACCTGGAGCAGATCCAGCTACTCAACTCCTCCCTATCTGGCTTCCTCAGCAATCACAGCACTGATCCTGATCGCAGCAACTGATGACATCTGAACCCTCCTCGACCAAGGAGAAACAGCAGCTTTGATCCTCTTCGACCTCTCAGCAGACTTCTACACTGTATCCCACCACACACTGTTCGAAGGACTCCACCACATCGGTGTCCAAGGGGACGAGCTCAGATGAATCATCTCCTTCCTCACTGGAAGAACCCAGAGGATCCACCTCCCACCTTTTACCTCTGAAACCAAGGGGATCACCTGCGGTGTCCCCATGCCTCATCCCTCAGCTCCACGCTCTTCAATGCATATATAACCCGGCAGTTCAACATCGTCAGATCCCACAGACTCAGCGTAATTTCCTACGCAGACAGCACCCAACTCATCCTCTCACTGACCAATGACCCCACCCCCACCAGAACCAACTGCCACAGATGCATAACAAACGTCGCAGACTGGACGAAGAATAACTGCCTGCAGCTGAACACAGACAAGACAGAAGTAATGATCTTTGACAACAGCAGCAAGACATGAAACTACACCTTGTGGCCATCAGACCTAGGACCCTGAGCCACTCCCTACAACAACGCCAGAAACCTTAAAATCAGCATTAACAATAAGCTCACCATGAAATCACAGATCACCATCATCTCCTCCGTCTGCTTCCTCACTCTATGCATTATACGTAAGATCTTCAAGTGGCCACCCCTACACCTAAGACGCACCATGACACAAGCCCTCAGACACCACCCTCTACTTAGGAATCGCTGCGCACCTCCCACATAGACTTTAGATCATACAGAATGTTGCAGCCAAACTCATCCTCCGCCTTGCCAGATGAACCCACATCAAACCCCACCTCAGGAAAATCCCCTGACTCCCCGTACTGAAGAGATACCAATTCAAGCTGCTGACCCGTGCACATAAGGCATTACACAACCAAGAACCTGCCTACATAACCACTGCTCAAACTTCTACCAACCATTGAGAAGACTACGCTCTGCCTCCCTTTCACGTGCCCAAACACCCTGCATCTACCGAAGCCAAATTAGAGGATGCTCTTTCTCCAACATCGCAGCAAAGACCTGGAATAGCCTCCCCATGCACCTCTTGACCATCACCTCGCTTCTGGAATTCCGAATGGCCCTGAAGACCTGGCTGTTCGAATAATCCTCCAGGACCTGCAAGCGCCTGGATACCCTATTGAGTGATTAGCCGTGCTTTATAAATCCTGATTAATTGATTAATTGATTGATAGCTTAAATGTGTAGTCATAAAACCAAGATGCTGTGAAAGAACAGTCATCTTAGTCATTTCCGTGCCCTGCTTGAGAACAGTTAGAGATGGGACACTGGGAAATGTAGTTCTGCAAGAACACATGGAAATTGATCAATTACTGCCTACCAGCATATGTGGGAATCAATATTAAGATTTTATTTATTTATTTGCAAGTTTTGTATAGCGCGAACATGACAGAAGTGGGTATCAGAGCGCTTTACATAAGGATGACGAAGAAAAAGGAACATAGTTCAAAGACATAACAAGTTACAAGTAGGTCAATGTGTCACAAGAGTGGAGACACCATTTACACTGTCTTTATCGATCCAATAAATCAACAGCTCAGAGTTATGTTAGGGTATCAAAATAGCGCATCCTTTCTTTGCCAGTTGTTGGGCCTCAATGCTCCATTGTGGTTTCCTGACACAAGGGTGGTGTGTGAACCTTGACGTGGCCGGTCAGGGAAGGCTGCAGTCCCGACACATAAAACCATCAGTGTTGGGTTTGGGGTGACTTTGCTCTGCACTCAGATCTACAGCAGGGAGGCGCCGTGCAGGGCTAAGTGCATTATTTCGTCAGACAGTAATCTGAAGCAAGAAAGACTTCTGCTGTGGGTACATTCTGGCGGGCGACTCTGTCAAAATTGTTTTCTTGCTCCAAAAAAGCTCAGAGCTCAAGGTGTGTTGTGTTTACTTTATTCGAAGCCAATTGCAGCATCTGTATCCGTGCCTCCCGGGCTGCCACGGGGCTGGTGCAGGCCCCTGTCAGGCACGGCTCCGCGCCCCTTTATTATCCAATGATGGAATATGCACGGAGAGCGGCTCCTCGCTCTGACAGACATCTCGCAGAAGTAACGAAATTGCTTTATGTACCATTAGTGCTCGCAGCGACGGTGAACTCTCGGAGCGTTTATGCAAATTGCGGTGAGTGCTGTAGTCAAGTGGCCCTGCCACGGCGGGCGGAGATTGACAGGCGGTATAAGTGAGCTGTGTTTAGAGAGAGACTTCCTATCCCATAATGTGGTTGAACATGCCCTTGCAGAGCAGATTGTTTAGAATCGCATCATTTGCAGAACTAAAAAAGAACACGTGTTAAAACCCTTCTCTAAACCGGAGCACAGTCACTGCCATGACAACAAAAAAACCGGTGGGTCCAGAGAGGGTCCCCGGGCTCCCTGAATCCAGTAGCCCTGCGGCCTGCAGTGCGCATGCTGTGTGCCTGCAAGTTTGAAGCAGGCCAGCAGGCTTCGACGAGAGCACAGCAGGTGTTCTACGTGGGTCCAGAGGGGGTCCCCGGGCTCCTCTGAATCCAGTACTACTGCCGCCTGTAGTGCGTAGGACGTGTGTCTGCAGGTTCCTGCGAGTCTGAAGCAGGCCAGCAGGCTTCGACGAGAGCACAGCAGGTGTTCTACGTGGGTCCAGAGGGGGTCCCCGGGCTCCCTGAATCCAGTACCCCTGCGGCCTGCAGTGCGCATGCTGTGTGCCTGCGAGTCTGAAGCAGGCCTGCAGG
The DNA here is from genome assembly GCF_964263255.1 of Lissotriton vulgaris. Classification (NCBI taxonomy): domain Eukaryota; kingdom Metazoa; phylum Chordata; class Amphibia; order Caudata; family Salamandridae; genus Lissotriton; species Lissotriton vulgaris. Next base: position 849,669,880 of record NC_141695.1, read on the forward strand.
CTTCGACGAGAGCACAGCAGGTGTTCTACGTGGGTCCAGAGGGGGTCCCCGGGCTCCTCTGAATCCAGTACTACTGCCGCCTGTAGTGCGTAGGACGTGTGTCTGCAGGTTCCTGCGAGTCTGAAGCAGGCCAGCAGGCTTCGACGAGAGCACAGCAGGTGTTCTACGTGGGTCCAGAGGGGGTCCCCGGGCTCCTCTGAATCCAGTACCCCTGCGGCCTGCAGTGCGCATGCTGTGTGCCTGCAAGTTTGAAGCAGGCCAGCAGGCTTCGACGAGAGCACAGCAGGTGTTCTACGTGGGTCCAGAGGGGGTCCCCGGGCTCCTCTGAATCCAGTACCCCTGCGGACTGCAGTGCGTAGGACGTGTGTCTGCAGGTTCCTGCGAGTCTGAAGCAGGCCAGCAGGCTTCGACGAGAGCACAGCAGGTGTTCTACGTGGGTCCAGAGGGGGTCCCCGGGCTCCTCTGAATCCAGTACCCCTGCGGCCTGCAGTGCGCATGCTGTGTGCCTGCAAGTTTGAAGCAGGCCAGCAGGCTTCGACGAGAGCACAGCAGGTGTTCTACGTGGGTCCAGAGGGGGTCCCCGGGCTCCTCTGAATCCAGTACTACTGCCGCCTGTAGTGTCTGCAGGTTCCTGCTAGTCTGAAGCAGGCCTGTAGGCTTCGACGAGAGCACAGCAGGTGTTCTACGTGGGTCCAGAGGGGGTCCCCGGGCTCCTCTGAATCCAGTACTACTGCCGCCTGTAGTGCGTAGGACGTGTGTCTGCAGGTTCCTGCGAGTCTGAAGCAGGCCAGCAGGCTTCGACGAGAGCACAGCAGGTGTTCTACGTGGGTCCAGAGGGGGTCCCCGGGCTCCCTGAATCCAGTACCCCTGCGGCCTGCAGTGCGCATGCTGTGTGCCTGCGAGTCTGAAGCAGGCCTGCAGGCTTCGACGAGAGCACAGCAGGTGTTCTACGTGGGTCCAGAGGGGGTCCCCGGGCTCCTCTGAATCCAGTACTACTGCCGCCTGTAGTGCGTAGGACGTGTGTCTGCAGGTTCCTGCGAGTCTGAAGCAGGCCAGCAGGCTTCGACGAGAGCACAGCAGGTGTTCTACGTGGGTCCAGAGGGGGTCCCCGGGCTCCTCTGAATCCAGTACCCCTGCGGCCTGCAGTGCGCATGCTGTGTGCCTGCAAGTTTGAAGCAGGCCAGCAGGCTTCGACGAGAGCACAGCAGGTGTTCTACGTGGGTCCAGAGGGGGTCCCCGGGCTCCTCTGAATCCAGTACCCCTGCGGACTGCAGTGCGTAGGACGTGTGTCTGCAGGTTCCTGCAAGTCTGAAGCAGGCCAGCAGGCTTCGACGAGAGCACAGCAGGTGTTCTACGTGGGTCCAGAGGGGGTCCCCGGGCTCCTCTGAATCCAGTACCCCTGCGGCCTGCAGTGCGCATGCTGTGTGCCTGCAAGTTTGAAGCAGGCCAGCAGGCTTCGACGAGAGCACAGCAGGTGTTCTACGTGGGTCCAGAGGGGGTCCCCGGGCTCCTCTGAATCCAGTACTACTGCCGCCTGTAGTGTCTGCAGGTTCCTGCTAGTCTGAAGCAGGCCTGTAGGCTTCGACGAGAGCACAGCAGGTGTTCTACGTGGGTCCAGAGGGGGTCCCCGGGCTCCTCTGAATCCAGTACTACTGCCGCCTGTAGTGCGTAGGACGTGTGTCTGCAGGTTCCTGCGAGTCTGAAGCAGGCCTGCAGGCTTCGACGAGAGCACAGCAGGCGTTCAGGCTACAGTGGGTCCAGAGATGGTCCCGGGCTCCCTGAATCCAGTACCCCTGCGGCCTGCAGTGCGTAGGACGTGTGTCTGCAGGTTCCTGCGAGTCTGAAGCAGGCCTGCAGGCTTCGACGAGAGCACAGCAGGCGTTCAGGCTACAGTGGGTCCAGAGATGGTCCCGGGCTCCCTGAATCCAGTACCCCTGCGGCCTGCAGTGCGTAGGATGTGTGTCTGCAGGTTCCTGCGAGTTTGAAGCAGGCCTGCAGGCTTCGACGAGAGCACAGCAGGTATTCAGGCTACAGTGGGTCCAGAGAGGGTCCCCGGGCTCCCTGAATCCAGTACCCCTGCGGCCTGCAGTGCGTCAGACGTGTGTCTGCAGGTTCCTGCGAGTCGGAAGCAGGCCTGCAGGCTTCGACGAGAGCACAGCAGGTGTTCAGGCTACAGTGGGTCCAGAGATGGTCCCCGGGCTCCTCTGAATCCAGTACCCTTGCGGCCTGCAGTGCGTCAGACGTGTGTCTGCAGGTTCCTGCGAGTCGGAAGCAGGCCTGCAGGCTTCGACGAGAGCACAGCAGGTGTTCAGGCTACAGTGGGTCCAGAGATGGTCCCCGGGCTCCTCTGAATCCAGTACCCCTGCGGCCTGCAGTGCGTCAGACGTGTGTCTGCAGGTTCCTGCGAGTCGGAAGCAGGCCTGCAGGCTTCAACGAGAGCACAGCAGGTGTTCAGGATACAGTGGGTCCAGAGAGGGTCTGCAGGCTGCACCGGGCCCAACGTAGGTCTTAAGGGCCACAGGAGATCTACAGGCAGATCAGGTAAATGTTACATGTGCTCAGCAGCACAGGTCCCTCACTTGTGAGATGCTTCAACTTTAATGTATTCAAACGTATTGACATGTGTTTCTTGGCATAATAATACAATGGCTATTCATGGTAAGCCTAGAATTTCCACCACTAAGCCAAGGCCAGCAATATGCTAGGATGGGCATCATCACCGTGCATCTCCATAATATGTCACAAACTGCTCCCTTAGTGCAGGAGTTGCATGACTAGTGGTTTGGGTGCTATAAATGATAACAATATGTCACGAATCAACACGGTTTTCCAATGGTTATCCTTAATCCAGAAAAAATTACCAACGTACTGGCAGGGTGGACATTATATCAGGATTGACAACATAACGTGCATTTGTAAAGCGCACGTTTACCCATAGGTCTCTTGGCGCTCAATAACAGATGTTTATTGTTAGCCAACTCAATGGTACTCATTTTATGGACCTCAGATGGATGAAAGGCTGAGTAGACCTGCCGGGATTTGAACCTGTGACCATGAGGTCAAACACAGGCCCCTGCAGTGGCTGCATTAGTCCACTGAGCCGCCAGACCCGGCAACCATGGATGCACACAATATGTTAGTAATGGCCACTATTCTGTCAGAACCAGCATGATGCCAGTCATAGGTGCAATCATATAATTCATGCCCATGAGATGCCAGGAACCACCATCATTCTGGAAGGGCTAGCATGTTATGAAAGGTGCCCAGTGTGCCGTGGAGGCTCACAAGTTGACTAGACATACCACCATCATTCCAGGGCCTGCTTTATACAATGGATGGAGAATGGGCGTTATACTCTTATGTAAACCCATGCAAGGGACAACATAGGAGGCCAATGTGTTAACCCATGAATGCCCAAAAATTCGCAAGAATTACCACGGTTGTGTGAGTGTCCAGATTTTACTATGAGTGACTGGCCTCATCCTACAGATGCCTCAAAGTTGCCATGAATTGCTCATATCACTCAAGATGTAGCATGAGTGGAGAATGGGCCTCATCCAATAAACGCCTGCAAGGTATCAAGAAGGGCCATATTTTTGCAAAGGGTATGGTACCAGAATATCATGGGCTAAATATTGTCTGACAAAAATACTGTGTCCTAAATATAGTTTGCAAAAATATTGCTTAATTTGAGTTACTGATTGAAAATATACACCAATGGGACAATATTTTTGTGAACGATATTTAGGACTCAATGTTTATGTCAGACTATTTTTCTCAAAGTTACTCTGACATACCACCATATCAGAGCCAACAAGCTAGCGAGGTGTATGATGGGCATCATCCCGTGAACATGCATAAGTTGCAAACAATTTTTACCTTTATGTAAGGGCCGGCAGGGGTGAGCAATGGGCACAGTCCCTCGAATGCCCACAAGTTGCCAAGAATTGAGAATTGTTACCATGGAGCCAGGGTTGTTGTTTTGCCAAGGATGGGCAGCATGCACCATCCCCAGGATGCTCACAAGTTGCCTAGAATTACCACCATTGTGCAAGCTGTAGCAGTTTACCAGGATTAGCAGAGGTCACAACACTCTCCTCACACTCACGTGCACACTCACACCATCATCATTTTTTTCATTCTTAGCTTCCCATCTCAATGTCTGCTGCTCCAGGTCGATACTCCTCTGTCTCACATACCTTTGCTACTGCCCTCCACTTGGCACTATCAAGGGAAAGGAGGGTTGGACATGGGCACACCAGGCCTGGAGGAAAGGAGTCTTTGGGCAGCCATGGGTACTGGCAGTATGAGGGGGGGTGGATGGTGGTCCTTGGACAGCCTGAGAGGGAACAAATGGGAGTGCCTGGAGAGGGAGCAGGAAAATAGAAAGAGAGTGTGCATGGGGGAGGGAGGAAAAAGCAAGAAGGCCTGCCTGACTGTCGGAGGAAGTTGAGTAAGGGCTTGCTGTGGGGGGACGGGCATGTGGGTGGCAGGCTGATATATCTGGAGGCCAGATGAGTGGTAGGGGTGGATATGTTTGAGCCGCTGACGGAGGGGTTTGCTTCTCTTCACTAATATACTTGCCTCCGGGGCATTTGCATGCAGAGCAGATGCTTTCTGGGTATTGACGGTACAGATAGCTCCTTGACATGCGAACGGGATGATACATTGCCCCCTCGCATAGTAACCAGTCGAGTGGCGTGCCCAGTAGTGTTCCATGACCCTCTCACAACACTATCCACGTAAGGCAAGGCCTTATTTATTTGTAAAAGTTTTATATAGCGCCAGCTTGACCCGTAGGTATCTGAGCGCTTTACATACACACAGTTAAAAAAACACAGTTAAAAAACACAGAAGGAGATTGCATTACATAGTAGGCAGGCAGGGGAGCAAAACCAGCAATAACAAGAGAAAAGAATACAGCCTGAAAAGTAAGTACGTCATGCATCGGAGGGGGAGAGAATAAAGAAAAAAGGTGGTTCGCTCAGATCGGTCACCAACTATCATTGAATGTCAAGAGAGGGAAGGGTCAACTCGGAAATTGAAGTCCAGGTTAGTTGACGTTGGTCAGGCGTTTCAGGTCTCTTTTGAAACAGGAGAAGGAGGGGTTGCATCTGAGGACTCTAGGGAGAGCGTTCCACATCCTGGGCGCGTTGCACGAAAACTATCGGTATTGGGTGGTTTTCTTTTTCAGTTTCGGAGGAATAAGGAGGAGTGAGTTGGAGCTTCTCAGACTTCTGGATTGACCTGCTCGTACCAGTTTGTTGTTCAGGTATTTGGGGGCCGGAGAGTGAAGGGTTTTGTGTGTGATGCAGGCCAGCTTGTAAATACACCTTCCTTCTATGGGAAGCCAGTTGAGGGAGTTGAGAGCCGGTGTGATGTGATCAAATCTTTTTACACCAGAAATGAGTCGAGCAGCCATGTTCAGCACTGCCCTTAGAGGGGCTAGGTGAGCTTTAGGAGTCCCTGTTAGTATGGCATTCCCATAGTCAATTTTAGAGAGAACTAGGGATTGGACTACTGTCTTGAGGTCATCATGGGGAAGAAAAGGTTTCAATTTCAGGAGGTGTTTTAGAGAGGAAAGAGCACTTTTTGCAGAGTTTTTGATGTGAGCCTCCATTGATATATTCTTGTCAAGGGTGATGCCTAGAGACTTAACTGAGTCAGATAGGACAAGGGGACAGTTTAGGACAACCAGATTCTTGAGCCACTCTTGGATTGGTCGGTGGTTGCTTTTTGGAGAGAATAGGATTAGTTCCATTTTATTTGGGTTGAGTTTTAAGTGGTTGGCGTTGAACCAAGTTTGGATCTCGGTTAGAGTGACATTGAGGTGTCGGAAGTCGCTAGAAGACTTGATCTTGAAATAGATTTGGGCGTCATCAACGTAAAGGTGGTAATTCACTCCCGCTTTTTTCAAGATGATTGTGAGGGGGTCCATGAAGAGATTGAAGAGGGACGGGGAGAGGATCGAGCCTTGTGGGACCCCAAGTGTGACTTTTATTAGCTTCGAGAGACAGGAGTTGATTTTAATTTGTTGCGAGCGGTGTTGCAGGAAGGAGGTGAACGATTTTAGTACTGTGCCATTAATGCCGGAGCTCTTCGACAAGGTCTCCAGAAGAGCTGGATGATTTTCTGTGTTGAATGTCACGGATAGGTCAATAAGGATGAGTAGGCAGGCATCACCTTCATCTAAGGCCTTGTGAATATCGTCAGAGACAGTGATCATAGCTGTTTCCCTGCTACGTCCTTTCCTGAATCCTGATTGAAAGGTGTAGAGGAGGTTGAACTCATCAATGTGTTTGTTGAGTTGGTGGAGAACGCATCTCTCCAATGTTTTAGCAAGGAATGGGAGGTTGGAGATAGGTCTGAAATTGTTAAGATCATTAGGGTCGGCCCCAGGTTTCTTGAGGATGGGTGTGATTTGTCCAAGTTGAAGGGAGTCTGGGACACAGCCTGAGGAGAGAGAGTCGTTGATTATTTTTGCCCAGAAAGGGGAAATGGTGTGGTTGAGTTATTTTTTTAACTGTGGATGGGAGGGGGTCCATAGTGTGAGAGGAAGGTTTAAGGTTGGAGATTATACTGAAGACCTCGTTTTCCAACATTAGCTCAAAGTCGGACCAATGCGCATTGTTTTTTATCTGGAGGCAAACCTGCTTGTCCTCGGTAGGAACTCTATCTGAATGGTCGAGGGTGGTTAAAGGGGGGCAGGTTAGGAGTGAAGGAGTGTTCGCGGTTTGGATGAAGGATTGATCAATTTCTGAGACTTTATTAGAGAAGAAGGTGGCAATTTCTTCACATCGCTCATTGGTGGCTTTGATTTCTTGAGAGGGGGAGTGCAGTTTGTTTGGCTTTTGACAATGTTAAAGAGTTCTCTTGGTCTGTTTTTCACCAGATCCAGTTGGCTGTGGAAGAAAGACGCATTTTCACTGAAGATGTGTTTTTGTATGCCTGCCGAGCAGATCTAAGTTGCGCTAGGTGCATGGTCGCGGGGTTAAGTCTCCATGCCCTTTCCGTTTGTCTGAGTTCACGCCTTTCATCATGTAGATCAACGTTAAACCAGGGTTTAGATTTGGTTTGCCTCAATTGTTTGAGTTTGAGTGGAGCTACTTGGTCTAAAACCTCTGTCATTTTTTAGTTAAAGTGTGTAGCGAGGTCATCAGCTGTACGTGATGCGGTTGGAGTTGAAGATGGGAATGAATATTGGATTCAAGTTCGGATAAAGGGGCTTCTTTGATGTTTCTGGTCCAGTGTTTAGGTTTGTCATCACGAATAGGTTGGTGGCTGACCAGTGCGTCAATCATGAACAGAATGAGGTGGTGGTCGGACCAGTCAATGGGAGAAATTGCTTTCAAGGAGACCAGTTCATTGTTGGTAATGATAGCGTCCAGTGTTGCACCTTTGATGTAAGTTGGTTTATTGCAGAGTTGTTTGAGGTTATATATTTCAAGTAGGTTGGATAGGGTCTGGACAGTGGAGTCTTCAGGGTTGTTCCAGTAGATATTGAGGTCACCCAGGAACACGTCTTTAGTGTCAGTCATTGAGAACCTTGTTATTAGGTCTGTAAGTTCTTCGGGTAAAAGGGGACCCTCACCAGAGGATGGTAGATGGTGTGGAATTTGATGGGAGAGGTGCCCTTGGCAGTGAGTTCGACATCCAAGTAATCAAACAAAAGGTATTCTGCAGGTTTAAGTTTGTTAATCTGTATTCCCGCTTTGTGAATGATGGCTAGTCCCCCCCCTTAGTTTTGATCGGCCTGTCTGTTCTGAGGTTGTTGTAACCTGGAGGTGTGAGAATGTCAAGAATGGGGGTGGAGTGGACATTGAGCCAGGATTCTGTGAGGAAAGCAATGGCAATTTCTTCAGCAAGAAGAGCTTCAGCAATGTCTGTGGTGTGTTGAACAGCTGATCTGCAGTTTAGGAGCATGCAAGCAAGAGGGCGGGGAGCCACGTTGATGGGGGGAGTTAGGTGGATGGAGGAGTATTGCGCAGGGGGTCTAGGCGAGTGAACGTTTTTTGGGATTCTGTTTGTGCCAATAATAACAGGGATGGGGAGAGGGGCTGACTTCTGGCTTAAATCGAGGTCAGCATTGGGGATCTCATCAGGTTTCGGTATCGAAAAGGGTTGGCGATCAAGGTTTGGACGTAGTGCCAGACTCACTGATGGACTGGAGGTTTGAGGGGTGTTCTGTGGAGCCATGGGAGAGGAATTGAGTGTGGTAGGAGGAAACCTACCTGGGGAGAGGGAGCACTGTGGTTTGGTCCTTTTGAGGCGGTATTGTTGTAAGTGAAGGAAGTCGGCAGTAAGGGAGTTCATTTTCTGTTCCATTCTGTTCAGTTGCTGTGTTATAGAGCTGAAAAAGTTTAAGGTTTTTGTCAGGGGCCAGGACTGACTTGGGTCTATGGAGGGAGAGTGAACAGGGGTCGGGGACAGGATGGGATCCGTGGGATCAGGAGAGGGGAGAGGTTGGAAGTGGGGAGTCGGATTAGTAATATTCCCAATCAAGGGGTTCAGAGGAGGGGAAGAGGGACTAGTGTCCAAGTGAGGAGGGAGAGAAGTTCTAGGTAGGCGGTCAGAGTTCCGGGGAATGTCAGTGAGATTAGCGGAAGAGGCAAGTTGTGTATGTGGGTGTTCGACTGCAGAAGGCAGGTGGGCAGTGATACTAGGGGGGAAAGTGTCGGCTGGGTTGGTGAAGGCGTTGGACGTGGGGATGTCACGGGGGTTGTCAGTGAGGTAAGCGGAGGAGACAGGTTATGCCTGAGGATGAGGGACATTGGAAGGGGAGTCTGTAGTGGTGTACGGGGGGAGTGACCACTGGATTGGAGATGACGTTGGGCAAGGGGGAAGTAAGGGGCAAGGGGGAAGTAAGGGCACTGCGTGGCTCAACTGAAGTAAAACCTAAAAAGTTACCCATGCTGCAGTATTTCTCCTCTCACATTATCTCACTTGCCAAAAACGTTTTACATTTCACACATTTATTTTGAGAATATAACTACAACCAAACATTATTTTTTGCCTTGAATTCTCGAAAAATATCCAATTGAACAAAACATACACATCTCACGGTCACTGGCAGCATTTACATGTTATCGACTGTATTTAGTATAAGAAAATAAAGAGCATTTCGGATCATCGATTTTTGACAATCATTCTTGACAATCGCCAATTTGTGTCCCAAGCCGATTTTTAGCGCTTAGTGAGTATTCCCAGGGTTTAATATATTTTTAACCAGGAATTATGAGGAAATATTACAAGTTTTGTTTTACTTTTTCAGGTGGCATCGCCATGTTTTATTAAACGCAGGGGCTTAGCAATTTTGGTAATTTTCAATTTTTTGTGTGTGAATCAGGAGCATAATATTTCAGTGACTTTAGCCAGAGTCTTGGAAGTCTGTATGAGTTGATGTGCTCAAGACTTGTCTCCGTTTATGGTGAGAATGGAAAATAGTCCACCATGGACACTGCATCTCCATTGGAGCCATCCTCTGGCATGATGACTGCATGGAAGGAAGAAAATGTTCCTTTCTGATCTAGAAATTATTAACTAAATCACCTTATATGTGACTTACAATGACCCAGGATCCTTACCCTTCTAATTTGGTTCAGCTCATGTCAGGGGCTGTGTCATCATGTCAGTAGTGAACCTTTCTGAAATGACATATTTCTGATGAAATCAGTTCTTATCAGAGGCGACTGTTGAAAGCACTGGATTTACATATGAATAAAATAATTATCTTCCCGTGGCTCACGGAACTTAATGCTCGTGAGATCAGATTCTGTAGGTGACAATTACATCTAAACACATTAATTTATAAAGATGATTCTGACACCTTGAATGAACGCAAAGCATCCTCATGTTTGTTCAGATGCAGGGATATGTTTTTCAATCTGGGTCCCTTTCACAGAGGTTTAAGCACTCCAAACCACAGTCCAGGTTCTCAAAAGATCTCTTTAACACCCTGGTCCATCATAAACGTAGAATTTCACATTTGTAAATTGCACTTATAGCAGCAGAACATAATCAGAAAAGCAGATTTTCACCCATTATATCTGCAGGGTGTTGTCATGATAAGGTGTGTGTTAGAGTAGCCCTCTAAAATGGAAGAAACACACTCATATGTGTAGCTGGCTGCACTCTTATTTTCTATATGCTCAGAAAAGATGCACTTTTTTCTCGGTATGAAGAGAGGACCATTAGCCCAGCTCGGTTCTTAACTCTACGTCTACATACCTTGAAGATATATATCATCAAGTTATGTAGATGTGGAGTTAAAAATAGTAAATCTATATTTACATGTCTATACATACCTTGACGTTATAGTGGTAGTTAATATCCTGCTCTCTATATTTTTGCAGGTTGATATTCTGCACTTGATATTCTGGAAGAACACCCCTTGGATTCTGTATTTGGTCTCAGTCCATGCATGTTAAGTAGATATAGTTTTGGACCCAATGGCCCTGGTGATGTAGTTGTGCACCAGGCTTGGATGGGAGCTACAAGTGTTGGCTCTGTTTACAATGGGGCTGCAGTGTAACCTGTGTGCACTTGGACACTAGTCTAGGAAGCTGAGTGCTAAGAAGATACATTGTCTTGAGCTGTGTTTTCACTAGACCTCTACCTGTATGGACAGGGGTAAAATAGTAATAGTCTCTGTATCACAGAAAGGATGTCCTTTGGGAGGTTCCTCTTTGTTCTGGCCCTCTGTGCATAGAAAGGGCTGTAGTTGAGATGGCTCTGTGTACCTCTATTCACAAACATTTGTATTTCTGGTCCATATTTCCATACGGTGGTAGCCATAGTGCATGGATGCTCAGTGGGCTTTTAGTTGTGCTCTCTCTGTGTATCAGGGCTGTAGCTGCGAACTAGATTCATGTATGCATAGAAGGTCTACAGCTATGGTGCATGTGTGCATTGGGGTATTCTTAGTCAGCATAAGAACAGAAATTCGGTATGGACAATTACGCATGTGCACCACTCACTGTAGTCTTGGCCCTGTATGGAAAGAAGGACAGTAATCATGGTGTCTGTATTCAGTGGAGTGCTTAGTCCCCGGTGTCATGTCCCAGACGCCCAGCAATGATACACCAAGAAAGCGTGCAGTTTGGAACCTTTTTTATTTGTTGACTGTCATACATACAGTGCCCTTTGCTCACCCCTCCCTTTCATGCTACTCATTTCACTTTCTGTCCCCTGACCTCCTCTGTCTGGCCCGGAGTCCTTGGGGTCCTAGCTTTCCCCCAGAATCCACATCTAGATGTACAAATGGGCTGCAGTCTTGGTCCCTGTGTTCATCACCCGCTGTACGCTTGGTTTCTCGTATGCGAGGGACTGTAATTTAGTCCCTAGATGCATCAGGAGCCATAGACTCAGGCACTGTAAACACTAGAGCTGAATTTGGGTCATTGATGTCACTAAGATTGTGTTATTTGCCCTTGTATGCAGACAAAGAATTGTAATTTAGAATTTACTATCATTCCTGCTGTACAATCTTTGTATGATCCGATACGGTTGTTCTCTTAGAGGTTTTTAGCTATGGTGCATGCCTAAATAGAGGTCCTTGACTTCGGTGATCTATGAAGAGAGGGCCACTGGTCTTGGTCTTGTATGGAAGAGGTTGTAGACTCGGTCACACTATGCATAAGCGGATTGTAGTAAAGATCCATGTACAGATGTGCAGCCTGGCCTTGCCTTGTCTGGCAGACAAAGGAACTCAACTCCTTGGTTAAATATTGTAAATACACCCCCTTGTGTCCCTGATATTTCAGAGGAATTGATTTATCCTAAATATAAGGGTGCTAGTTGTCTAATTTATCATTTTGTATGACAACTTTGTATTTCGTATTGTGTATATATTGATTGTTCTTTGTGACATTTCATTTGTTTGTATTGATGTCTGATTATTATGAGTTTATTTGTAATTGTATGTCAAAACACATGTTCACGTTGTTCATTTTCACTGTGTAAGTACTAATGTGGTATTTCGTTTAGTTGACTATGTGTTCTTTTTGTCATCAAAGATATTAATTAAAAAAATAATGAAATAAAAGGCAGAAATTACTGCTAAGGTAAACTTATTAGTTTGCGTTCATCTTACTTCATATGAATAAGTGTTGTGAAGTCACTAGAGGCATAGGTAATTTTGAACAGAATTACAGCGCATTTAACAGAAAGCTAGATCTTTACTCACAAAGCATGCTTTTTGTGATTTGGTTTAAATCTGTTAAGCTGTTTTTGAAAATGTAAGTTTCAAAAACCAGAAAATCTGGGCAGTTGGTTGAGAGGCATTTTTTCCCGTTGGCTGTCTCTGGGCCGTGGGATCAGAGCAGTCCCGTGGTACAGAGTGATGTGATTGGCTGGTCACAATATTGAGATAAATGTTGCGGTAGGTAGCTTTACAGGACATGGGAACTTGGGCCTCATGTCCTGAATTTATTTGTGTAATAAATAGGATATAAGGGTGCAGGGTAGGGTTCTCCTGAACCCCTTGCCTTTGTGAGAGGGGGCCAGAAGGACTGCTGCCCAGAGGTCAAAATAATAATATTTGACCCACCGGTCCCACAGTACTGCCGTGGGACTAATAGTTAAGGTCCAGCGGGACCCAGCACTGCCCCAGTATACTTCTGATGGAGTACGGCGGGAGTACCTCAGGAGTACAGCAGGAATGAAAACATGTATTTTTAAAAACATGGCTCTACACCCAGCTGCATGCTGCACACGGCTGTGCTTGGCACGTGTTTGGATGCCTGCGAGGGGGTTGGCCACACAGCCAGGCCCTGTGGCCAGCCATAGAAGGCCATGCACGGCAGGTGTTTGGCTGCTCACAGGGAGTTGGGCCAGGCCCTACGTCTAGGTGCAGAATTAAACTCCCTATGCTCAGTAAGGGAGCTGGGTAAATATGGTAAAAGAAAAGCCCAGAAAGTCTCTGAATAAAACAAAGGTTAAAGTCACATTATAGTCTCTACTATGCATGGTCTTCGCCAAGTGCACCCTCTCAAAAATATGCACTTTGCCAAATCTTTGTGGGACTGGAGCTAAAATAGTAAATCAGAACCCCCCAATAATAGGCAGTATCCCACATGCTTTTAGGACTGGGGTAAGTAAATCTGACTCTTCCCCCTGACCACAGATATATGCACCTTTCCAATGTTTGTGGGGGCCGAGTTAGCTTAGTAAATCCTCCCCGCCTCTTCAAATATATGTGCTTTCCCCAATGTTAATAGTAAATCTGTCCTCCCATCTCAAATACATACATTTCCCCTTTTTATGTTGGGCTGGGCTTGGATAAAAGTAAGTATAACCCCTACAACCCCAAATATATACACTTTCCCCAATGTTAGCAGAACTTGAGTTAGAGCAGTAAACCTGACCTACTTAAATATATGCACTTTCTCATTTTTATGTTGGGGTAGTGTTCACCTAGTAAATCCAAACCACTGCCTCCAAATATATGCACTTTCACCAATTTATGTTGGCCTGAAGTTAGTATAATAAATCTGACTGCCCCAAATATATGCACTTTCCCCACTGATATTAGGACTGCAGTTAGAATAGTAAGTCTGATCCTCACGTAAATATATGCACTTTCTTCAATCCTTTGTGCGATCGACTTAAACTAGTAATTCTGAACCAACCTTGATAAATATATGTACTTACTTTCCCCAATTTATGTTGGGTTGGAGTTAGAATAGTACATCTTCTCCTATCACTTCACAATATATGCACTTTCCCAAATGATTGTGGGACTGCAGCCATATTATTTATTCTTTTGTATTTATTTGTAACATTTATAATATGTTGACTTAGCCTTAAGGGTATTGGAACACGTTATAACTGGAAAAGGGAGCATTTAACATATATAGATAAAAAGAATATAACAGGAGAAGTATGGAACTGTTAATAAGGTAGGGACTATTTAGAAGAAATTGGTTTTATCTTTTGGAGAAGAGTGAGAGATATTCAGGGTTGTCTTATATGATCAGGGCTGGATTTCTACGGTCTGGGGGATAGGCAAAATGTTGTATGGACGCATTTGCTCTTTTGAATGCTGAGATTTCCAGGATTAGTCTGCCTCTGTTCCTGTTTTTTCTGTGGCCTCCAATGAGTTGAATTAAATTCTTCAGGTAAGGTGATTAGCCAGTATATAACACTTTATACGATAAACAGGCAACCTTGAAGTCAGTTCTACCTTCCAGGAGGAGTCATTGGAGATGTGTTGGGATGGGAGATATTTGATCAGATGTGTTGGCTCCCATGTCCAGGCAAGCAGCTGCATTTAGTATTTGATCTGCAGACATTAGAGAAGATTTAGAAAGGCCTGCCAGAACTGCATTTCATCCATCAAGATGACTCAAAATGAGGGCTTGAATTGCTGACCTGATATCAGAGTGAGAAATGTAGGGTTTTAGTTGCCTAAGAAGTTGGAGTTGAAATGAGGCGGATCTAGTCAGTTAGGTAATATGACCTGTTAGGCTGTGATATTGGTCTATCAGAAAGCCCATATATTTATTCTGAGGTGCCAGAGTGGGTAAGAACCCCAGAGCTCTTAGGGATTCTAAGCACTTGTGTTTTGAAGGTGGAGGGTGATTGGAATCGAGGAGGAAAAAAAGTGCTTTGCTTGGATTTAATAGAGAGTACGTCAAGTCGGTCCGTTTTTTTAAAGAAGATCTTCTGGGTGTCTACACATCAAGGTTGGGGGATTCATGGTTATATTTGAGTGCTGTCAGTATACGGATGTGTAGAGGTGTTTTATGGTGGTTTATAGTTGCTAGGTGTTCTATATGAAGATTGAAGAGGTATGGTAAGACGACAGAGCCTTGAGGGTCGCCACGTTTGACTGGGATTGTGGAAGGTTCAAATAAATCTAGTTAGAAACTGTGTCCTTGAGGACAGGAATGACTAAAACCAATCCAGGACTGCACTTCAATCTTAACACCCAAATATTAGTTATTGCCTTAATGTTTGTGGGACTGGAGTTAGAATAGTAAATCAGACCCCCCACCACCACCACCCCAAATGTATGCACTTTACACAATGATAGTTGGACTTGACTTAGAACCGAAAATCTAACCCCTCTACCCCTTAACTATATACACTTTCTCAAATTTACATTGAATGGAGTTAGAATAGTACATCTACACACAACAGATTGTATGTCTAATATTTGTATTTATTTGTACATATAGACAACAACTGTCTCTGTACTATGTGCTGGGCAAAATGTAAATGTAAATGATGCAGCTGGTTTTGAAGTTGGTGCCAGCCAGCGAGGGGAGCCAATGTAGCTCCATCAGGATAATGTTGATGTGATCATATTCTTTCAGGCCCTGGATGAGAAATGCTGTGGTGGATAGGATACCCTTATGGGGAGCAAGTGTGTAGTCAGGAGGCCATGCAACGAGGAGTTATCACCCCCCACATGCACGTGTATGAGGGCTTGATCAGCAGTTCTGAGGTCACTTTCTGGAAGAAACAGTTTCATTTTCATTAGAAGGAAGAGCTGGTACCAGGCCATCCTTTTATATTTGGAGAGTGTTTTTGAAGGGGAGTTTGCTATCCAATTTGAATCCAAGAAACTGGACATTCAAAAAATGTTTGGGTTCAAAGCTGTGAAGATTTATATCATGGAGCTATATTTGTACTAATCATTACCTTCGCACATAACAAACTCTACCTTGGTAAGGTTGATCTTCAGATAGGCACTGGACATCCAGGTCTTGATGAGGTGCAGACAGTGTTTGATGCATTCTATTTCTGGAGCAGAGGATACCTTCAAGTAGAGTTTATACATTGCCCACCCCTCCACCTCCTTGTCTTTTACATGAAGGTTTCTCGCAATAGGTTTCCCAGTTTTTTTTGGGGGGGGGGAATCTTTATTGTTACTTCAAACGATTACAAGTATGGGCCTACAACCACCAGGCCGGCCGCTAATCAGTTTCATCACAATAAGTCAGTTAGGACACGACTCGGCAGCCCGTGAATCGGAGGTACCATAGATTCAGTTAAAACTTGTTATTGAATATACCATCTAAATTACAGGATTCAAAAGGCTCCATTTTATAATGTAAAAAATGAAAGCATCAGGTGCCATACAATAACACAGAGTCGCATAAAGGGCGGGCAAAATAGTAAGACATCCACAGTTAGAACGATCGCAGTTAGAACAGTGGCGCTAAAGCATATGATTCAGGATAAACAAGCATACAATCGCAGTTCGCACCAGTTAAGCGCCCGCCCATTGATACTGATAATACTGTAGAAAATATAGGCAAAGATAAAGAAAGATCGATAATAGTCACAAGAGTGGACCCACTATGCTGACCCGAAAAAGGAAGAAACGAAAGAAAAGGCAAATGAAAGGACACGAAAGAGAAAAAAAGGCCATAGAAACAAATAAAGGCAAAACAAAAAAACCCCACCCTGCACCCCTGCAGATGACTACGGCCTACCCCCCCTAGCAGCGTGCCTGTCGCCCCAAATAACTGAAACCCGAAATATAGAGAGAACGAAGAGATATAAAAGAGTAACTAAACCCGGACACTAAAAGTAGAAATGGAGGAGGGCATTGTCGTACACATTCCCGGTCTCCTCCCCCGCCTTAACAAAGAATCCCCCACAAAGCTGACGCAATCGAGGAAAACACAGTAGAAGATTACACCGGAGGAAACTATAAACCCCACCCGGTCTCCGTGAACCTAATAAAGCAAATCCCGTTACCGATTAAACCACAATAGTAAACCCAAAACAACAGTCTCAGCCTTGACCCCGTCGATCAAACTTGTTGACTCCCTCTGGTAAGCAGAACTCCATCCACGAATTGTCAAAATATACATAGAAGATGCCGAAATATAGTCTGCTAGATGGAGAAAAGATGGCAAACCCCAAAGTACATGGCCGGTTCCAACGGTGCCCCTCCCCGACTCCAAGGCCCGACACTGTTTCCTCCGCCATCTTGATGAACCAGCTGGGAAGGGGGTGCAACACAATCCAACGCAGTTCACAATCTCGACCAAAAGTTTCCAGAGTGGGAACAGCAGTTAAATGTTCCACTGGCAGCGAAACCAAGGATTCCGACCATACAGTCGATACACAGATCGCAACATGTTCGATCAGTTCCACTTCCGTAGGGGCAGGCACAGCTCCATGCACAGGGTCTGAATGCACCTCTGGGGTGTCTATCGGGAGTAGAGCTGGCCGTCGAGTCCCGTGCGATGAATCAGGGTCCGGTCCCAATTGCCTAATTCCGTCTGCTGCCGACATCAGTTTACAGACTTGGGCCTCCATAGTCACCTGAAGTGCCTCGAGGGCTGCCAGCACAGACTGCAATGACGGGCCGCACACAGCCAGGTCTCGCATGATATCAGGCATAGTATTCCCCTCGGAGAGCCGCTCTCCCCGGGGGAAGATTAGGCGGAGCAGGGATGAACCGTGAGGGACAGATCGTCAACATGCGTTCGTGCGCGCCAAGTCCCCAACCCAAAGTCACCGGCAAGGCGAACACTAGGTCTCCGGGTCAAGGACCTCCGCCACGCCGCCTCGGGCGTCACACGTCTCCTCACCTTCGATACGAGACCAGGCGGCAGATAGGCAGCAAAACCGTCCAAAAGATGTCAAAGTTCCATGGACCGGACCCTGTCGCCCTCACCAGTCCGTTGTTGTTCAACTGGGACCCGGCAGGACCAGCACTCGAGACCCCGGCTTCCAGACTGGGTTAGGCCTCGAGTCAAATCTCGACATTACTCCACTCCACAATGTCGGAAAAGTCTCGGGATTGCTCCTTCGGATTGCAGATTAGTTCATAGACACGGATATGTGGCGGAAAATCAGGATAGATGACAGGATCTGCAAGCAAAAGACGGAGGTCGGCGGAGCCGGGAGACTAAGCGGCCATCTTGTTTGGTGTCGTAGCTCCTCCCCAAGAGTGAGGTTTCCCAGGTTTTTAATTTTCACTAGCTGTAAAATTTTATCTCACAGAAAAAGAGTTAAAAAGGGGTTAACAAATGCCAGCAAGCTGCATTAATTAGCAGAGAAGCTCTATGTGTGTGTGGGTAGAAATTAAACAATAGAATGACAGTGAAGAGTGGTGATTCTTCTACACAGGTAAATTCAGAGCCAATCTTACCATGCATTAGAAGACAATGAAAGGGTTTTCAAACTAAGCTAGGTCTTTTGGCATTCCACTGCACACAGGACTTGGAGAAGACTCTTCAGTCTCACTTCCTGTCTTCATATGTAATTGACAATAGAGACTGGAACACCCCACAATGGCCTGTGAAATAGGGGCAAGATTGTATGTCCACGAAAGGCATTGATCTTTGTCCGCGTGATGCCTGTCGTCAAATGACAGTCCCTACACAGCTTTTGTTTCAACTGCTTTGTGAGGCAGTTTTTACCCCAGCAAAACAGCTTTATCGATTTTAGGTACAACAGGTCCAGGTGCCTACTTCTGCAACCACAAACTGATGACATTGCACACCCGCGGCCGTAAGTGAGAGTAAATGCAGGGCGGTGACGTGGGGAGGGGAATGGGCAGGGGGGGTAGTAATGTATGGATAACGGAGTTGTACAGGTAAGTAAACATTTAAATAAAGAAAATGAATTTCGTTGCGCACACTGCATCACATTTTGGGATTCCGTGGATTCAGTGTACTCAACGAAATTCGTTTTATTTATTTAAAAGTTTACTTACCTGTAAAACTCCGAAATCCATACATTACTACCCCCCAACCTGCCCCTCCCCCTCCCCACGTAACCGTCCTGCATTTACTCCCACTGCCGGCCGCGGCTGACATTGCAGGCCCTGTTTCTTAAACATATTTAAAAAATGTGGCATGAGGAGAGGGACTATCTGGAGGAACATGTGTGCTCCCCTGATGGCCACAGTTGTCATTCATAAAGTGGACTCTGTCCCTAATGGACACTTTCCACTTTACGAATTTTCAAGAGCTTGCAAAATTGTCATTACGAATTACAAATGAATTCGCGACTGGTAATCTTCTTTTTCCCTCTAGCAAACTGCAGTTCTGTTTTTTGTACTTGCACTTCTGCGCTCCAGAGGCTTTAAAAGTGCAAACTCATTTGTATATGAAACCGTTGTTCTTTACCTCTACTAACGGGTTGAAGGAGATGGGGATCACTGCAAAGGTTGTTTCTCTATGTCGCCAATCCTGACTTTGCACTTCAGGTAATCTTTACTTTTTGTAAACTAGGAGGGAAATATGATATATATCAGTGGGGTGGCATGAAACAAATCAGAAATAAATCTGAACTAGGCCCAGGTATAATTGTAATTATGGTGACATAAACTGAGTAATGTTGGTAATTCTGTGTTGCCGCCGATAATCACGTGATTACTCCTTCTCGCGTAATTAGGAGTAATTTGGGGGAAAACAATCCTATAAAGAGAGCACATTTAGCAACCATGAGCGGCTACTCTCACTCAGCTTTTGTGTTCTGCTGCATTTAGCACTATTTCTAAACACACAATATGTCCTCGTGTCCATTTTGAACACAAGGGTGCATTTTACGCTAATGGAAAAGTACTAGATCCTGGGAGTAAATTAGGGGAATATTCAACCCCAACAGCTTATTTAGCTCTATTTCTTAACACAAACTGCCTTGTTGCACCCATTTTGAACAAAAGGGCAGCATTTTGCGATAAGAAAATAGTGCTAAATATTTGGGGTAAATTGGGTGAAAACCATAGCCCAAGAGCACATTTAACTTTCTATTTGTGTTCTGTTGCATTTAACGCTATTTCTTAGCGTAAAATGCATTCTCTCGCCCATTTTGTATGCAAGGAGGCATTATTGCGCGAGAAAATAGCACTAAACACAGAATTACATTTCTTGTGTAAATAAGCCTAATCTCGCTTAGTTGTGCTTGATTACGCTATACTGAATTATACGAGTTACGCCCACCTCTAATCAAAACCGTATCATTGAAAAAAACCTGAACGAACTTCAAATGACTTAATGGTTATGTATTTTAATAAATAACCTGACTTCCAATGCTTCTAATAGACTTCTTCTTCATCATAAATTCCACTATCCTTGCCATCGGCCTACTTCTAGTAAGCAGGCTTCACAGCCTCTTGCATCTGCCAGGACTTCTGATCTATGGGAATGCTTATCTTTTCCCAGCAGGAGTTAAAGACTGTCTATCAGACGCGAGCTAATGCCTTGGTGCCAGGTGACTTATGGGAGCTGCTAGGCATCCCTCTGGGAGCTGCATAGTTCAATTGCAATAGTTCCTTAGGACCAGGAGACTAATTACCCTGTTGTAATTCAGCACCCTGAAAGCTGCATGGTTATGCCCCACTCGCATCTTGGGATCAGGTTACGTGTTACCTTGTTGTAGTTCACCACCCTGAAAATTGCATGCTTATACCCGCTCTCGCCTTGGGACCTGGTGATGTGCTACCTTGTGTACATCCCCACCCTTACGGCCATATAGTCTTAATACCTATAATGCTCAAGCTGTTGTCTATACATTTTAGAGGTGAAATTTGTTTTAGTTACACCCCACGTAACACCTAGTTGCAGCCTGTATATTAGCTCAAGGTATGCTGGGTATGTAAACATTTAAGGTATACACCACCTGGAAATTAGGATGGTTGCACCTCGCCTCATGCCGTTGCAGGTGGCTGCTTGGTGTGGGCAGCCACAGTGCCACAAAGAAAGGTCATCCGAACAGGTTGAGCACCTAAGAGGCTTGTTGTGGCTCATCAAAGAGGGTACAGCACAAACAATCTAGAAAGAGAGTCCATTGAAGTTAATACAAGTGATCAATTTCGAGAATGTCATGCAGATTTGATGGGGATCATCACATGAAGTCTCTGTAGCATTTGGCTTGCTCTGTGGGAGGAGGTGATTGCAGGGAAAGTAACATTTTTAAAATGAGGGAGATCAGGTGGGAGTGAAAAATTGCTCCATTGATTTTCACAACTTAACTTTGCTGTGAAATGCTCACCATTTTGTGTCTCTGATTTTGAGTCTTCTGTCCTGGAAGAGATGGCCTTTGCCATGGGTATTCTCTCGATGTGTATTTAGTTCTGAAATCACTCCATAGAAGCCATAAATATTGTTTCTTTTCAGTTAAGTTCTTTAGTTCCTAACAAGATCATTTCCATGACCATATCAACGTAACACATTAAATGATGCCTTATGCAATAATCTATGCCTGTTTTTTTTGGTAAACTTTCCTATCTTCCCAGTTTTGAATAGCATGAGGAAATATTGTCCATAATTTGATACTCACATTTTGAATTAGCCTGATATGTTTTAAAAGATCCCCCTGGCATTCATGTGTCCACAGTGTGGTGGAGCAAATGAGTGTTAAGCAAGGGCAGAGTAAAGCAGTGCTCGATTTGAGCCGGTGGCTTTCGGTGCTTGGCGCTGGCAGTTATTTGGTTTCCAATGCTCACCACCGGCACTTAATTGTCAACAGCACACGTATGACAGTCTGCCACGTGGTGGTGCTGCTCATTTAATTTAGAAAGGAGCATAACAACGGTTGTTTATTAATAAAATATATATTAAAAATTGCAATACCTACCTCCCCAGCCATTCCTTTAGTTATGGGGGCCTCGAAAAATCTGAACCATCGCACTTGCAGGCGAGAGAGTTGTATTGGTATCGTCATTGGCAGCGATTACACGGTCAATGGGTGGTGCAAGTTTCAGTAGCCTCCTGGCCAGGACCCTGGCACTTATTATGGAAATTAAGCACTGGAGTAAAGTGCATAAAAGACCAGAGGGTTGACATATATTAGACGTTTCAACCAGCTCTGAATCGTAGAAAGCCATCTGCAGGTCTGAGAGGAGGAGAGATGGGTTTTCAGAGCAACAGACTTTTACACTTAGCCAGAAGAATGGGAAGTAGGCTGATGGATGCCAACCTAGGTCATTTAGTCGGCTGATAAATTTGAACTGCTTGCTGACCTATTCAAGACTGCATGGAATCTAGCACCACAAGGATCAAATACACTATGTGTGGAATAGTAAAATGGCAAAGAAACTACTACAGAAATATAAGGAAAGCACTTTTAGGGACAGCATTGATTAGTAAAGAAACGACAATTCAGAATAAAAGAGGAACCCAGGTTGCACTCTGTTGCAGGGGATCCCACTGGGAAAGCAGCATAGATGAGCAAATTATTGGTTTTGGGCCCCTTGAGGCACATCCAATTCTTGTTGTGTGGGGTAACAGGGCCCTCTCTAAGTCTCCATCTAAGTGACTTTTTACATGCTTTGCACTTACACGATATTATACTGAGAATCTATTCTACATGCAGTTAATTTATCAGCAAGCACTATTATCCTGTTATTTGTACACTCTGTCCAACACAAGGCACATATAACACGATGGGCTTGTAATTAGCTGTCTGGTTGGAGACAGCTCTAAAACTCCAGACTAACTATCGCATTAGCTCTGCACCTTTAACACAAGTGCGATTGGACTAGTGCGTTTATTATAAAACCCTACTCTACATTACATTCGGCAAAGGAGCACTTCTGCTGGGATTGTCCTGGAATGCCATGCACTGTGATTGAGATCCTGTGCCCCTGACCCTGACGACTATTCTGCAAGTGACGATAACCTGTTCTACACGGGCCGGCTTTCTCATACATCCTATGCAGGTATGGGGGGTTAGGCTATCCCAGGAGATCTGGCAGAGTGTACTCTCACTATGAACAGTATAGGTAGTGTTAGGTAGGGGTATGATCATATAATATATAATGGTTGAACTGTTTATCTTTTTCACAATTTTTGTAATGCTGTTTACAATAGTTACAATACATTGTTTCTTCTGTCTAATAATTGCAGCACATCCTTTCTATAGAAGAATAAGATTGTCTGAAAAGCCAATTTGGATCTTCTTGTGTTTTATCATGTGGAAGCAAAAGCAAACAACGAAGTGTAGATCTGTTTCCACAATTTCCTTGGGGAATAAAAAGTGGTCATGTTTGAGGCTGCTGATACCATCTGATGCCCTGGTATTGTTACTCTCATAAAAATGCTTAGGATCTGAAAATCCGCTAAGAAACAGAACAAATAAATCTCTTATCAATGTACTGTAACTGACACAACTGAGGACATTTGTACTAAAAATGTAAATACAATGCACGGATGTTTTATGAATTGACATTATTGAGAAGTTTTAAATCATGAACCTTGCTGCTGTAATTTTTGCCACTTTCTTTTAAAGAGAAATTGTAAAGGTTTTAATTGACCGGA
This sequence comes from Lissotriton vulgaris, assembly GCF_964263255.1. Classification (NCBI taxonomy): domain Eukaryota; kingdom Metazoa; phylum Chordata; class Amphibia; order Caudata; family Salamandridae; genus Lissotriton; species Lissotriton vulgaris. Next base: position 849,693,111 of record NC_141695.1, read on the forward strand.
CAATAAACTATTACTTACTTACTTACTGGTATGGTTAGGGGTTCAGATGGGACACCGTGAGCTCGCTAGGAACCAGTCCAACATTTTCTGATTGTATGTGTGAACTGAATCCCCATATTTGTTCAGATCCACAGTGCTGTTCAATTTGTAGGAACCGTAGATTATTCTGAAGCATCCAGTCCTGGTTTTGAACCCACTAACCTGACAACTGGGTGTTAAAATCCTGAACCTTCTGGAACCCTGAGATGGATCTGTATGTCATTGGCAAACATTTGATAGCCTACATCACGGTTGACTAGCATCACTAGCATTTTTACCACATAAATCTTCAAGAGAATTAGGGTACATAGCTTGATCTTGGATAAGTATGATAACATCTTTGTCAGATGGGTTTTACTTTCCAAGAGAGATGTGATCTATGTCAACACATTGCTCTTGACTTCTGCTTTTTCTTTTGCAGGCAGTTTAACAATGCATTTTGAGTGATAGTGTCAAAAAGACCCATCATGCAAGTTTTTCTTTTCTTTTTTTGATTTCAAGTATTTGGAAAATTACAGTGTGACAGCTATTCCATGTGTTATGGAAATGCCAAGAGGCCGGAATTTCATCAATAATTTGACAGTCACAAGCATGGCACCTAGTTTGTCTTACAATAAGTAACGACTTTGTGGCATGTGGCCTGTACTGCATGAGATGTTGATAATTACGGAAGAGAATGGGAACTTCGCATTGCAGATTTCCATATGGGGAATAGTATGCTTGAGGGAGGACCAAGTGTTTTTCATTTGACTTCTGTGATCTGGCAAACTCCCAGAAGACTACAGCATTGTGAACCCTTTGTAGGAGCACCTCTCTGGAGTAGATGAAATGCTGGTATGCTTTCTTGGTAAGAGAAAATCTTGTCTCTTTAAAAGTAAATGTTCTCATCACAGAGGGATTGTGAGTGAGCTGGGTGACTAGAACCAACTCCTTATACTTTTTTGTGGAGTTACTGGCCTCTAAGATACAGGGCTAGAAGTGTATCTTGTTTGCTCTCAGCATATTTTCTTTGTAATCCACTCTGCAGGCTGGTTTTTAGCAAGAAGTCACATGTCAAATAATTTCCAGTCGCAACTCTGGATTATCAGCAGGTGACGCTGTCTTATGTAGGTTTGACTCGCTCAGGCTTTAGTAGAGTTAGGCTCCCTGGCTTTTAGTGAGGCCGCCTATCTTCGGCCAAAAGTAACTGCTTTTTTTTAAGTTCAAAAAATAAATTTTATTGAAAATAAAGAAGAGTCATCATATAATACATGTGATCATCCAAGAAACAATACATCACATATGTATACCAGCAAAAATACAAGATTAAGAATAAAAGATAAAAGTACAATGAAGAAGATAAAAGAAATAATGCAATGCATATTAATATAGGCGATAAAGGAGTATCTAAAGAGAATTATGAAGGATTAAGTACTTCCTGCTGAGACAATGTAGGCAAAAAGTGCTGTCTTGCACAGGTATCATAGAATGTTGTAACAGGTGACCATAACTGAGCTCTCTTCATGGCCATATGGAGAGGAAAGGTAGAAAATGTGTCCAATCTATGATTGTGGCAGACATCATACCACCAGGCCTTATAAGAGATTTTTGTGAAGTCTTTCCAATTTTCTGTGATTTGCTGAAAGGCAACTGCTAATAGTAAATCAATAATTTTTCTATTAATTTCACAACTTTCCTAAGATGACAATAGACTACCCAAGAAAATGTCTTTTACACAGAATTGGATATTGGTTCCAAAAATTACATTAATTTGAGACCATAAAAGTTTACAGAACTTATATACAGGTGGACATGAAAAAAGCATATGATACAGATCAGCATTAGGAGATGTGCAAGACCAACAAGTATTCGGTATGTTGGGGAATCTAGTGTTTAATGTGTGTGGAGATAGCAGAAGCCTGTTATAGATGTAAAACAATGTTTGTGTTAAACTAGCTGTTCTTGAGGTTTTACGTAATTTGATCCAAATATTATTCCACATTGATAAAGGCCAATTTGTGTCAAAGTCTTTCTCCCAAGCTATTTCAATGCTAGATTTTTGTCGTATTATACCTGTGGATTGAATGTAGGCATATATTTTTGATGCTTTAGGTTCAGTGTGTAAAAGAGAGGATAAGTCTGCATGTAAGTCATTAGTAAGAGAATTCTGAGGTTTGCAAGCAAGCTGAGTATATATGTTAAGCACTGTGTTGCGTAGGATATCATACTTGGAGATGAAAGAGGCAGGCAGACTATATAACTGTTGAAGCGAAGAAAAAGAAACACATTCATTGTTTGAGATTAATTGGTGAATCCATATTAAACCACGTTGCCTCCACGTTTTCCAATAACAGGGTTTGTTATGTATTAATACAGTTTTATTGTGCCATATGGTTGAGGCTAAAAAAGAGTCGAGAGTGTCATGTAATAAAAGATATATAGGGCTAAGGAGTTTGGAGGTGAGTTTAAATAGAGGTGTAGATAGTGTTTGAGGTTTACGAGAAAAGGGAAGATATTCATGAAATGAAAAAGGGAATAAAAACGAGTTCTCAACTGAAGTCCATAAGGGATACTCATCTGTAGAGTCAAGCAACCAGCATGAGGCCTGTCGCAGCAAGAACACCTTTTGATAAGCATGGAAATTGGGAAAGTTGACTCCTCCTTCAGTTTTGGGACACATTAACTTAGAAATAGACATGCAGGGTTTTTTATTGTTCCATAAAATTGAATTAGTAGATTTCAATAGTTTAGTAGAGATAGGAACCGGAATGTTAGAAATGATATATAAAATTATAGGAGAGAGCATCATTTTAATAGTGTCCAAACGACCCCACCAGGATAGATATAGGGGATGCCATATGCCTGTGAGCTCCGAAATTTTTTGAATGCAATTGTTCATACACAGAGTTACTGTGCCTTTAATTGTGGAAGTGAAATTAAAACCTAGATATTTAATGTGAGAGACTTTCCAAGTGAAGTTTGCTGAAGCAAAATCAGCTTTAAAAGTAAATTTAGTGAGAGGTAAGATTTCACATTTGTCGCTATTTAGTTTATATCCCGAAATCAATTAAAAGGACTGGACTTCCTTTAAAAAGGCAAGAATTGATTGGCTGGGGTTTGAAATGAAAAGCAAAATATCATCAGCGTACGCTGCAAGTTTGACATTAGTATTGGGAGTTTCAAAGCCGTGTATTTTGATATTTTGACACATTTTTAAAAGGAAGGGTTCAAGGGTTAAATTAAAAAGGAAAGGGGGTAGAGGGCAACCCTGACGCACTCCTCTGCCAAGATTGTAAAATGATGATGTTAGACTATTAGCACAGACAGCAAGGCATGGCTTTGAGTATAAAAGTAAAATTAGGGACGTAAACTTGGGGCCAAATCCAAACCATTTGAGAGTATAAAATAGATATTGCCATTCAGCTCTATCAAATGCCTTTTCTGCGTCCAGCGCTAATGCTGCAAGAAAATGGTTAAAATATGGAGCTTTAGATAAAATATTTTTAAAAAGTCTTGTGTTATCAGAGATTACTCGTCCTTTCACAAAACTGGATTGTTCCTTACCTAATATATTTGGTAAGATAGGGTCTAAACGTAAGGCTAGTGCTTTGGAAAAAATCTTGTGGTCTATATTGACAAGTGATATAGGTCTGTAATTTTTGCAGTATTTTGGATTGTTGCCTTCTTTGGGTATTAGGCATATATGGGCATCTGAAAAGGAACCTTTAGAGTTTCCCATCAAGAAAAAGGTGTCAGTTAAAAGGTGTAGTTTAGGCATTAATAATTTAGAGAAATGGAGATAAAATTCTACGGTAAAGCCATCTGGTCCAGGTGCCTTTTCTTTTTTGAGGTGTTAAAGTGCATCTAAGATATCCCCTCTGTGTCACCTCTGTTTCTAAGGATGACAAATCAGGAAATTTCAGCTGAGTCTTACGTAAGGTTGAGAAACATTGTGAGAGCAATTGATTTGTAGGATTTGTTTCAGAAGAACATAATGATTTGTAAAACAATGCAAATTCATTCAACATTTCTGTGTCTTTAAATTTTAAGACAGAATGATCATCATAAATGGAATCGATATTTAGTTTGTGTTTGGTTTTCAAATAATTAGCCAAGATTTTACCAGCCTTATTTTTCCCCCCTAAAAATTTTGCGCTAGATTTCAGTAGATATAATGAGGCATTGTCAGTTGATTCCTTGTTGAACTGTAATTTTGATTTTATAAGGGCATTGAGAATATCTTTTGAATTAGATGTATAAAAAGAATGCTCCAGTCTCTTAATGTCTTGGAGTAGGGATATTGTGCATTTGCGAGCAATATTACGTTTTCTAGCCACGTAACTTATAATAAAATCTCTTGCTGTCACCTTAAAGGCGTCCCAAATAGTTGAAAAGGGTAAAGATTCAGTGTTATTGATGAAAAAATAGTCTTCAAAAAAGGTAATAAATGAAGAGGAAAAAGCTGGTTCCAGAAGGAGAAAATGTTTGAATTTCCATCGTTTAGGGGCATCGACTTTAGGCAAGATATCTAAGTCGATTGAAATTGGGGCATGATCCAATAATAATATCGATCCTATCTCTGCAATCACAAGTGTTTGAGATAAATTATGAGATACAAAAAAGTAATCTATCCGTGATTGGGAATGGTGCACCGGAGAATAAAAAGTGTACTCTCCGGTGACTGGGTTACACAGCCTCCAAGCGTCTAAGAGTTTATGATGTGTAACGGTATGAATAAAAGATTTATGGGGTTTGTTAGGAATACATGAAACTTTAGAATTACGATCTAAAAAAGGGTCGAAAATCTGATTGCAGTCTCCTGCTAATATGAAATTGTCTTCAATGCAAAAAGTGATCTGCTTGGTTATTGAGTTCCAAAAGGAAGAATCGCCACCAGTAGGGGAATAGATATTGAAAAAAGAGACTGGAACATCCTTCAACATCAGCTTAACATTAAGCCATCGAACATCAGTTTCTGATTCTCGGGATATAAATTTGACATTAAGTGATTTACAACATAACATCATGACTCCATTGCGCTTACCATCACCATTAGAATAAAATATTTCCCCACCCATCCTTTTTTTTGTTTTGACGACTCCTTCTCCATGAGATGAGTCTCTTGTAAGAAGACTATGTCTGCATTTAATTTAGACAAATGAGTTAAAACTCTTTGTCGTTTTATGGGGGAGTTCAACCCTCTAACATTCCATGGTACTAACTCCAGTGACATGGTAGGTGAAGAGTCCAGACAGACGAGTATAATAAACAATGGTAATACAATTCAATGAAGAATTCAGGAGAAATTTGAGTGAAGATAGATAACAGAAACATAGTGATCACGGCCCATATGTGGAGTAAATGGTGGGTTAAAAATCGTAAAATGAGAGAACAAAGTTGATCAGAGAAAGCAGGAGTACGTGAAAAAATATATCTAGAGCTGTAGTTCAAATGGGAATGATAAAAAAGTGATGATAAAAGAAAAAAGTGAAAACCACTGAAAGCTGGAACTTAACAATCTCTGTAATAAAAATGAATGAAGCAGAAAAGATAACAGTGTAAAGTACATTGAGAGTAAGAAAATTAACGACACTCAAAAAAGGGTTAAAGAGAGTATTTAGACAGGAAAGAAGGAAGAAGAAAAGGAATAAAAGTAAGACAGAGATGAAGAAAGACAACATACCTACATAAGGAGAGACCAAGGAGACACGAGGGGGTAGTGGAACCACATGGAATGGACAACACGTCTAGGGTTGGCAAAACGGAAAAACCAGGAAGACATGAGTTAAAGGTAGCGGATCTGTTAAGACAAAAGACAAGACCCAAACAGCGTAATTAGTGCATAACAGTGTCAAGCATTGAAAGAAGCAGAAGGATGAGATGAATCCATAGCAGATGGTTTGCAGGAATTGATGAAGCTTTGTAATTCCAAAGGGGCTTCATACGTGGTTGTTCTGCTATTGCAGGTGACCTTAAAGAGGCATGGGTGAAAAAGGCCATATCTAGCCCCTATTGAACGAAGATCAGCTTGCACATGTAGAAAAGTCTTGCGTCGATTAGCAGTAGCTTTAGCATAGTCTTGCGCAAAAAACAAAGATGAACCAGACCAAGTGATTCTTGGAGAAGCTCTAACCGCTAAAAGCACCTTCAGCAAATCCGTGTATTCTAAGAAATATAAAATAACTCCTCTTGCTCTTTGTGAAATCGAAGCACTGGCTGGAGCACGATCTAGACGGTGCGCTCGTTGATTGTTGAGTACCTTCTGGCATGAGAAGTAATTTAGGAAGAAAAGATTTGAAAAAAGCAAGAGGGTCATTCCCTTCAAGGCCCTCTTCCAAGCCATAAATACGTAAATTATTTCGCCTGTTTCGATTTTCCAAGTCCTCAATCTGTCTCTGGAGCTTAGAGACTTGAGAATGGAGTTAAGAAACTTTGACACAGGTCTCTGTTAAGGAGGAAACATTTTGCTCGACTGACGAGACCCTTGTTTCAAGTAAAGACCAATTATCTGTTAAGATTTGCAATTTAGTGTTAGTCTCTTCCATGAAGGGTCTCAGAGCTCTAATTTCCTCTAGTAATAATTCCATAGACACTGGTGATGTTGATTTTAGTGGTGATGGAGGGTCCTTTTTGAGTCGCTTAATGTTAGATTTCCCCGGAATTATAGGAGAGGATTCCATTGTTAGTGCCAGGCTTTGAGAAGAAGATGCCAGAGAGTCTTTTACTCTAGAGAATGCAGAAAAAACCTTAGAATTATTTACACAAATGTTATTGGGTTTAGACAATGAAGAATGTGTTGATTTTATTCTGCCCATATATCACATATCACATTTAGCACTCGCCGTACTAATGCGAACATATTGAGAATCAAGTGCGGTGAGTTAGAAAACCGCGTTAGAGTAGAAGGGTTCGTGAAAAGAAAATTCAATACCTTGAAATGTGAGGTGACCTTTGATATCAAGTGAAGAAGTCCTTTTTAATAAAGAAAACAGTCATCAGCCACTTTGTGCTCTTCTTCAAAGCAATGAAATGGGAGAGATAAAGAAACATAATCCAGAAAGTCATTTATGATGCAGAGATGATTGTACTGCGACTGGTATTGTCAATGTGGGTCAGGGGACGGTTAATGAGATGTAACACAGGGTTGGTATAATCTCATTTTGCACAAGAACAGTTCCTCAATCCAGAATATATTGAAAGCAAAAGGGGTACAAGTATCACAGAAAGAGGTAATATTGCTTTTCAAGGAAATGCTATGAGAAACTAATTGTGAGCACAAAATGGCCTCTATAAAAATCGCTTTGGAAAGACTAAACCATGAATTACTTCATAGAGCGCCTTGTGAATATCTTCAATTCCCTCATGAAAAAAGCTTAAAAGGTCATTTCTTGCATGGTTGTAGCACAATAGCTGGCACCGTGGAAGAGGGGCAGTGCTTCGGCATCTGTCTGACGAGACGTGCTTTCATGTGATAAATTCAAAATGGCAGCCGCTTCAAAGGCGCACGTTGAAAAGACTCACTGCATTAAAATGAACAACTGTTCTTCCACGAAAAAGATTGCTGAGGGTCGCCGAGTGTGTTCCGCGACTTCATGTGTCCGCACACGCCTTCATCAGAGCTGCAGTCCGCTGTGGAGCGCTGAGTCCTCCAAGCAAGCCGCGAAGCCTCACCTGTGTGCTTCCATTCGGCTCTGGCGCCAAGCCACGCCCACCAGAAGTAACTGCTGATTCTGTAACAGAGAGGATTTCAGCTTGATCATTGCCTTGAGGGAGCGTGAGAGTGGAATATTAGCGACATTTCTCACCAATAGAGAAGGTAGCTCTTCTCCATGTGAGTGAAGCTTAGGACCTATTTATTTATTGACCTTGAAATGGATAAGAAATTGTTTAGAATATGCTTTTTACAATAATTAATTCAGATGTTCTCGATTAGGATGAGCTATCTTTTAGAAAATAAAATCATTGTATGCTATTGCACAGGCTTACCATTTCGCACCACATGCTGCTGCTTAACACCCTATCTGCTTATACACATCTCTAAGAAAAGAGTCTGGGTTTGGCACCATTAAGTAACCTTTGGCCTAATGTCATCAAAACTTAATGAGGCCCAACTCCAGCCAGCAACAACAGACAAGTGTCACTTTTGAATCCGTCTACAGCAATTCAGACCAGTGAACTGTGAATGTTAAATCAATACAATTCCACACTTTAGTAGTACAACAACATACATGAAAATATTGCAGATCATTAAAATACAAGTGAACAGCACCACAATGGTATAAAACAAAAAAATCTGTGCAATACCACAATACAACATGAAAACACAATATAAAAAACAGAATTAGCATGGTAACTTAATATTGCAACACAGTCCCAGTGCATGACAAACTAACCCAAAACACTGCTGAAATACAGCACCTAATCCAAACAATTCAAATAAATAGCACAACACCACAAACTATCACATCACAACATATAAACAACACAACACCATGCAGCAGGAGCACAAACGACACAGAGAAAACATCTTCATTACACATCACACCAAAAACAAAATATTACAGCACAACACAAATAACACAGTAATACAACACAAGACACAGTACAATAGTGCAAAATCACAACAAAAAACACCAAAACAACAAACTCTATGTACTACTGATCCACGCCCATACTCTTTGACTTTAACAAAGTGAATATTTGTTTTTCTGTATCATATACAGCTTTCTGACATAAAAAATGCAAATTGTGGGGTTTCACATATGAAGAACGGACTGCACTTTGTTTGATACATACTGTAAGTCCATGGAACACTTGGGAGGTCACAGTGCCCAGTTATTGCTTGGCCTGCAGTCTCCAATAAATACAACCATTGTGACCTTTCTCATGGTCTGTAGAAGAAACCCATGTACTGTAATAACAATCCATGTGCCCTATATATGAACACATACCTAGGTACACTCTCCTAGTGATTGTCGGTGGATACCTGTTTTGGGCCAGTGCATTGGAGAGGACCTTTTCCCAACCAAGCCACTGGAGGGTTAACTTTATGTGGTCTGACCTGCTTACTCCCAGGATCCATCTTGTATCCATGTTCCTGGTGAGTTGGAGGGTTTTCTGCTTATTGGAGAGCCCCACGTTTCCAAAATTGATAGCATTACACTCATTTAGTGCACTTATGCTTCTGCTTGCTACTAGATTGTGTACTGTGTACAAAAAGTAGTAAGATTTTCCAAGGGTAGAGAAGCCGAGTAGTGTCATTTAGGAATGTGTTAAAGCGCAGTTAGAAGGATGAAGGAGGGACAAACAGCACTCCCAGGATTCAGAGGATTATTCTTTGCGAAGGGAGCAGGTAATGCTGGCGTGTACAACAGGTGTGCCTGATGAGAACCTCCCTTTTCTTCTGTGCAGGCATAAGGCGCGGCATATAGGCCCCCTTGGAACCGTGTTGAGTCAGTCACGGTGGTACTCAGGCACACAGCTGTGAGATGGGTTAAGGTTTGCCGCCCTGTAAACTGTTTTTCTAAAATGGAGATTAGAAAATGGGAATTTTTCAAACTCAGAATGTTCCATCTCTAGATCATGTATGTTCCTCTCTGGAGAATGGACACCTTGGACTGTTGATGAAGAAATTTACTTCCAATGGGCGTTGAGTGCTCGGCCTCTGTGGAGGTTTATACTTCGCTCGGCTTCAGGGAGCAGTATAGGCCCTCTCTTCCTTGTGAGACTGCCAGACTGGAATATGTACAGCGAAGCTTTGCCTGTGCATCTATTGGCTGATTTACGCAGCCCTTTCATCTAGGGGAGGCAGAGAGACTGGCGCAGAAAGTGCCGGGCCTGTTCAGACGACGGAGCAGATGGTGGCGCGCGGGGGTCAATGCTGTCCCCGTGGGTCCTGGGGGCCATCTGTGTAATCCAGCGCACAGACTCGCTGCCTGTTAGAAAGACGGTTTAGTCCAAGATTAACGTCACAGATTTTCCGCTCGGCTTGCTCATTTTTGGCTTTATGATCCTATGGACCTCTACAATTGCATTATAGGCCTGATTCATGAGACATCAGAGAGCGTCGATGACGAGGCGCATAAAGAGGTAAAATCTACCAAATTAATACTCTGGTGACTGTCAGCGAGAAATGAATATAACATCAAATATTATGAAAAATTGGGCGCAGTGCAGTAAATTTGCATCTGTCACCTCAGCTACAAGCACCCGTTATTTGATTTTCACAGTTATTCTCCTCGCTGTCACTCATTGGTGCTTTTACCATGTAGTGACGTTACGTTCCCTTCACACGGACTTTCCGTTTGCGGTTTTCTTGTTTCTTTCTCTTTTTAGTCACTCGTTTAATGCACACATACACTTTTCATTTTTATAGATGTAAACTATAGTACAGAAAAACCGAAAGCCCAAAAGGAAAGCAATGGTTGAGGGCAGTATGATGGGCCCGGGAGGGATAATATGGTGATCTTCACAGGAGACATGGAATTACCATTCCTGGGACTTAACTGCACATGAAAAAGTATGCCAAGCTCAAACAATCATTGGCAAAGCAACTAGGTCTCGCCAATATGAGAGCTACTGTCTTTGGCAATGACTGTTAGACATGTTGTTAAGCAGCGCAGTCATTGTTCAGCATTACTAAAAGTTAAAGTAATGGCATTGAGTAGAGTGGCAAAAGGAGAGTGAAGAAGAGTGGAATGGAGTGGCATAAGGTAGGATGGCGTAGAGTGGAATCACATACAGTAGAGTGGCATACAGTAGAGTAGTATAGAGTAGAATGGCATAGAGTAAAATGGAGTAGTGTGGTGGAGAGTAGAGTGGAGAGGAGTAGAGTGGCATAGAGAATAGTGGAGTAGAGGGGAATACTATGACATAGAATACCGTGGTGTAAAGTAGAGTGGCATAGAGTACAGTTGGGTATAGTGTCATAGAGTGGCATTATGTGGAGTGACATAGAGTGGAGTGGTGTAGACTGGAGTGCAATGGAGCCTAGAGTGGTGCAGAGTAGAGTGGTGCAGCATAGAGTGACAGTGTGGGGAGTGGAGCATTGTAGTGTAGAGTGGTATAGAGAATAGTGGAGTAGAGGGGGATAGTGCGGCATAGAATACAGTGGTGTAAAGTAGAGTGGCATAGAGTACAGTTGGGTATAGTGTCATAGAGTGGCATTGTGTGGAGTGACATAGAGTGGAGTGGTGTAGACTGGAGTGCAATGGAGCCTAGAGTGGTGCAGAGTAGAGTGGTGCAGCCTAGAGTGACAGTGTGCGGAGTGGAGCATTGTAGTGTAGAGTGGTATAGAGAATAGTGGAGTAGAGGGGGATAGTGCGGCATAGAATACAGTGGTGTAAAGTAGAGTGGCATAGAGTACAGTTGGGTATAGTGTCATAGAGTGGCATTGTGTGGAGTGACATAGAGTGGAGTGGTGTAGACTGGAGTGCAATGGAGCCTAGAGTGGTGCAGAGTAGAGTGGTGCAGCCTAGAGTGACAGTGTGCGGAGTGGAGCATTGTAGTGTAGAGTGGTATAGAGAATAGTGGAGTAGAGGGGGATAGTGCGGCATAGAATACAGTGGTGTAAAGTAGAGTGGCATAGAGTACAGTTGGGTATAGTGTCATAGAGTGGCATTGTGTGGAGTGACATAGAGTGGACTGTTGTAGACTGGAGTGCAATGGAGCCTAGAGTGGTGCAGAGTAGAGTGGTGCAGCTAGAGTGACAGTGTGCGGAGTGGAGCATTGTAGTGTAGAGTGGTATAGAGAATAGTGGAGTAGAGGGGGATAGTGCGGCATAGAATACAGTGGTGTAAAGTAGAGTGGCATAGAGTACAGTTGGGTATAGTGCCATAGAGTGGCATTGTGTGGAGTGACATAGAGTGGAGTGGTGTAGACTGGAGTGTAATGGAGCCTAGAGTGTGCAGAGTAGAGTGGTGCAGCCCAGAGTGACAGTGTGTGGAGTGGAGCGTTATAGAGTAGAGTGGCATAGAGTAGAGTGGAGTAGAGTAAAGGGGCATAGAGTAGAGTGGCGAGAGTAGAATGGCATAGGGTGCCATAGAGCGCCATTGTGTGTTGTGTGGTGGCATAGAATAGAGTGGTGTAGAGTAGGATAGAGCGGAGTGGCATAGAGTAAAGTGGTGTAGAATAGAGTGGTGTAGAGTAGTATAGAGTGGGATAGCACAGAGTGGGGTGGAGTGGAGTAGAGTGGCTTAGAGTGGAGTGGAGTGGAGTGGAGTGGAGTGGCATGGCGTGGCATGGCACAGAGCAGAGAGGCTTGGCATAGAATGGAGTGGCAATAAATGGAGTAGCATAGAATAGAATAGTGTAGAGTGGAGTGGCATAGACTTGGATGGCATAGAGTGCCATAGAGTGGCATTGTGTGAAGTGGTGTAGAGTGCCATAAAGTAGAGTGGCATAGACTAGATTAGAGTGGTGAAGAGTAGTGTAGCTTAGAGTGGAGTGGAATTGCTTAGAGTAGTGTGACATAGAGTGCCTTAGAGTCAAATTGTGTGGAGTGGAGTGGCATGGAGTAGAGTAGATTCAAGGGTCATATAGTAGAGTGGCATTGAGAGAGGAATAGAGTTGTGTAGAGTGACTGATGTAGAATAGAGTGGGGAAGAGCAGAGTGGCATAGAGTAGAGTGTCATGCAGTAGAGTGGTGTAAAGAGGAATGTTGTAAAGTGGAGTGGGGTAGAGTAGATTAGAGTGCATAGAGTATAGTGGTGTCGAGTTGAGGGGTGTAAGGAAGAGGTTGTAGATTAGAGTGAAGTGGCATAGAGTAGAGTGGTGAGGAGTGATGTAGCTTAGAGTGGAGTAGAATGGCGTAGAGTAGAGTGGCATAGAGTGGTGTAGAGTGCCATAAATTGGAATTGTGTGGAGTGTGGTGGCATAGAATAGAGTGGCGTGGAGTAAAGGAGTCGAGTAGAGTGGCATGGAGTAGAGTGGAATGGAGGGTCATAGCATAGAGAGAAGTGGAGTTATGTAGAATAGAGTGGCGTAAAATAGAGAGGCGTAGAGCACAGTACCGTAGAGTAGAATGGCTTATAGTACAGAGGAATGGAGCAGATTAGTGGGGAGTGGTGTGGCATAGAGTAATGTAGTGTGGAGTGGCGTAGAGCAGGGTAGCATAGAGTAGATTGGAGTAGAGTGGCTTACAGTAGAGGGGCAAAGTGTAGAGTGGTGTGAAGTGCCAGAAAGTGGCATTATGTAGAGTGGAGTGTCATGGAGTGGTGAATAGCAGGGTGGAGTGGCATAGTGTAGAGTATTGTACAGTGAAGTGGGGAAGAGTAGAATGGAATGATATAGAATAGAGTGGAGTGGCGTAGAATAGAGTGGCCTATAGTAGACTGGCATAGAGAAGAGTGTAGCATAGAGTGGCATAGAGTAGAGTGAAGTGCGTAGAGTAGAGAGTTGTAGAGTTGAGTGGTGTAAAGAAAAGGGTTGTGGAGCAGAGTGGGTTAGATTACAGTGGAGGTAGTGCAGAGTGGAGAGGAATGGTGCGGAGTGGCATATAGTATAGTAGAGTGGAGTGGCATAGAGGAGAGTGGCACAGAGTAGAGTGGAGTGGCTTATGGTGGAGTGACGTAGATTAGAGTAGAGTGCAGTGGGGTGGTGTAGATTAGCGTAGAGTGTAGGAGCATAGAGTATAGTGACATAGAGCAGTACAATTTCTGGTGTGAGTAACTAATACGTCAATAGAGACAGCAGATATGGTGATAGTAACATAAATAAGAAGCTGTAAGGTGAAAGCAACATATATTAGAAGCTGTATACCAATGTTAAAAGTTGACAACCACACTGCACTTCCAGGAATAATACTGAAACACTTATTACATTTCTAAAAATAGTGTGTTGCAAAAGGACAGGAAGAACATAGATGAGGAAGCACACATGTTCTTGGTCCATGCTCCAGGGAGGGGCAAACACATGAAAGCCAGGGCAGCCTACAGAAGCTAAGAGTGTGAAGCCCACTGCACTAAAAGAGTAGCTCAGCTGTGCCTCAAGCTCTCTAACAGGAAAAGCCCACAATCTCGAAGCAGAATCTTACTGCTAATACATTGTAGTAAAACCTTGAAAGAGATTTATATTTTAGTGACTTGGAGTACCCGTTGAATTCATCATGAATAACAGCAAACATGCTTCAGATTTGCTTTGAGAATCGAATTATTGAAATTACCGATAACTATAAAGTGGTTTAATAAGCTTTAAGTACACGTTTATCTCCGAGTAGCAGGAGCCTGCTGAAATATGTAGTACAGAAGATTGTCAGAAAATCTAATTAAATGTCTCATACTCTTTCCTGGGCATTCTCTGTTAACTCACTTCAGTTTCACCTAAATATTTGTACCAGTGTTCCTCTTGGTTCACCGTAATTTTTCTAGCACTTCGAGTAACCATGTTACCACTTCTGAGCATTTCACTATTTTCCAATTAATATTGCTTGTGTCGGATCTTTTAGCACATTAAATTATATTTCAGCATTGCCGTGGTGTATGGATAACCCTCATTCATTCTTTGGGCTTGAAAATTTATAAAAGTACACTGACCTTTCTAACTCGTTTGCACAGACATCCTTCTGCCGTGTCTCGTTAAATAGAGATATCAAATTCAAGTCCCTCAAGCTATCCTACATATCAATCCATGAAGACTCGTCCTTCTCTCCTCTGAAATTATATAATCTAATAGACCACAAACTGTCCTGCATCCCTACATCTTACCCCTATGATATTCAAGAAAAACTGCTGATAAGTTGCATGCTACAGACCCAGCCAACATTTCTTTGACATCTTTTCCCAAGGCGTACAAATCTATCAGTATCTACCTCAAGTCCTCAAACAACACAAATGCTGCCTTCTCCACCAAGGCTTCAAAAATACATCAAAGCCCTGGACAGAGTCTATCAAGAACAACAGGCATGCTTCAGCCCTCCTGCACCAAGTTCACCCTAAAGGCATCCCAAGTACCAGAGTACCAGGCACAACACCTTAAAACTCCCCATGGTGTATTGAATTATATAGTGTTATGTTTCATTACATGTTGATACAATGAATCTCATTGCATTACATTACTGTAGCAGCCAGAGAGAATGGATGTCTTCCACTGGGAGGCATGAAAAGGATGAAAAGAGGTGGGCAAAGATTATTGCACTTTTTCCCTGGGCTTACAAAGGAAATGGCTCTTAATGTACTGAGTATGCAAAAGATTGCTTCTTGTTTTTTTCTCTGTGACAATATATGGGGTGACTATATATGAGTAAATGTGAATGGGGATGTTATTCACCAAAGGGATTCTGAATTACATCAAATAAACAACAAGAGCAATTCATAAATTGTCTATAACATGACTCTTATTCTCCCTTTCTCTTCTACTACGCCTTTCTCTCTCTCCCCTTAGTCCTGATTTCTTAACGCCTGATAATTTCCAAATCAGCACTTAGTAAGTGCTTGTAGAAATTAGAAGTGCCTAATACCAACATTAATGTGGCAACGCAAGAACCGATGTCTAATATGTACATCAGTCCACAAGTTGTGGATCAGCTCACAATACTCAGTGACTGAGGGTTAACAAAGGAAGCCGCGTTCAAGGTGTCTTTAATACTGGAGAGGCACATGCCCAAGGGGATGGCATAGCTGACAGTCAGACTTCTCTGATACATATAAATATTTACACACTCTAGAGAGTCTCTCATTTCTGAAAGTCCGTAATGAAAAATATGCCCATTAAAATGTCTCAATACATAGTCCAGAATTTGCACACAAGATTTATGTATATTGTATTGCATTGTAATCGCATTTATATAGCGCTTATTACTCCTGACGAGGCGTTGAAGCGCTTTTTCGGCGAGTAGCATGCTACTCCGGTACCCATAGAGGATTAGTGTTGAATTAGTATAGTGAAACATGCAAGTACATTTTAAGTGGTGGATAGGTTAGTCAGTTATTTGGATTTGGAATGATAGCAGAAGGATAGAGGAGGAAAAAAGGTTTGTGTTATTATAGGCTTGTTAACCCTAATGGGTGTTGAAGCGCTTTTCTGGCGAATAGCACGCCACTCCGGAACCCAGAAAGGATAAGTGTTGAAAATTAGTATAGTGAAATATGAAGTAATTTGAGTAGTGGATATGTTATTCAGTTATTTGGGTAGAGAAGGGTAGGTGGCGGGATAGAAGAGGGAAAGAGGCTTGTATTTATGTAGCACTTTCTACCACAGATGGGGTTTTGAAGCGCAAGTAGCACGCCAGTCTGGAACCCATAAAGGATTAGTGTTGAAAATTAGTATAGTGAAATATGAAGTAATTTGAGTAGTGGATATGTTATTCAGTTATTTGGGTAGAGAAGGGTAGGTGGCGGGATAGAAAAGGGAAAGAAGTTTGTATTTATATAGCACTTGCTACCCCTGGTGGGGTTTTGAAGCGCAAGTAGCACGCTACTCTGGAACCCATACGTATTAGTGTTGAATTAGTATGGTGAAACATGAAAGTAATTTTAGTGGTGGATATGTTAGTTATTTGGATTGAGAAGGGTTGGGGAGGGGTAAATAACGGAAAAGGTTTGCATTTATGTAGCACTTGTCATCCTCATGGGGTGTTGAGACGCTTTATTGGCGAGTTCCACGCTACTCTGGAACCCATAAAGGATTAGGGGTGAAGTGGCTCTTAATGTGCTGAGTATTGTGGGAGAGGAGTGGTGCAGCGGGTGGAAGAGGTGTGGCGCAGCACCAGGGTGCCTGACTCTGGACCACAGGGTTCACGGTTTGATCCCCAGCTCCAGCAGCAGGTTATCCCAACACCATGAGACTCTGGGCAATAGCTTGCTTAATCTTCCCGAGGACCCCCTGCACCGGGACAAATCCGTTAGAGGTAGCTGTGCGCTTTACAAATGCTGGCATTTACATTTATGCAAAGGATTGCTTCTTGTTTTTTTCTCCGTGACATATTATGCAGTGACTATATATGAGTAATTGTGAATGGGGATGTTATTCACCAAAGGGATTCTGAATTACATCATATAAACAACAAGAGCAATTCATAAATTGTCTATAACATGACTCTTATTCACCCTTTCTCTTCTGCTACGCCTTCCTCTCTCTCCCCTTCGTCCTGGTTTCTTAGCGCTTGATGAGTTCTAAATCAGCACTTAATAAGTGCTTCTAGAAATGAGAAGTGCCTAAGACCAACATTAATGTGGCAACACAAGGACCTATGTCTAATAGGTACATCAGTACACAAGTTGTGGATCAGCTCACAATACTCAATGACTGAGGGTTAACAAAGGAGCGGCGTTCACGGCGTCTTTAATACTGGAGAGGCACATTCCCATCGGAATGGCATAGCTGACAGGCAGACTTTGCAGAACATTTCTCTGATACATGTAAATATTTGCACACTCTAGAGAGTCTCTCATTTCTGAAAGTCCGTAATAAAAAAATATGCCCATTAAAACGTCTCAATAAGATACTCTCCCTATCCCCATTATTTTCGCAAACCATTTCCAAACCTTAAACGCCCCCAGCGCTACCTTGAACCTGGTTCGTTTGTAGTAGCTCCCATCAATCTCTTAACTAATGATTGCTTTGCACATGCTCCTAGCTGAATGTCAAAAATATTCGGGGCATTAGCCACATCAGTTCCTGTCTCTCCAGTGATCAAAACCCTCATCCTTAAAAGAAAACAAGTTACATAATACAAATAAAAATCTGGAACCCCCAGTCCTCCCCTCAAATGTGGTAAAGTCATGAAGTTCATTGCCCTTCTGGGTCTTCCTGGTCTCCAGATAAATTTCCCACATCTTGCCTGTAATGCCTGTATTTTGTCTTTTGAGACTTCCAACGGTATAGACCTGAATAAGTATAGGACTTTTGGCTGCACATTCATTTTTAAGACATGTGACTGTCCAATAATGGTTAGATATAAGCGCTCCCATCTATCCAAAGACTGCCTAATTTTAGACATAAGCGTATTCCAGTCAACTTCCACTAATTCAGCCATGTTTGCCCTTAATAGAATACCTAAGTACGTTGCTTCCTTTACTACCCTACAATCCTGCCATACTACAGTCTCAGAACAGAGAATTTGAGTTTTTGCCTCATTCAATTTATATCCAGCTACTTTCCCAAAGACCTTTGCCAGCCGCTCGATTTCTTTTATTGCAGTGCCAGGGTTTGTAGTTGTCACAGCAATATCATCGGCATAGGCAAAAACCGAAAAATAATATTCTTCAACTTTATAGGGTGGGATCAAAACATTCCAACTTAGTTGCTCTATAAAAGGATTAATATAAAGGGCAAACAAAAGAGGGGAGCAGGGGCATCCTTGTCATGTGCCACGTGTGATTTTAACAGTATCCGAAAGTAGGCCCATAGCAGAAATCTTAGCCATAGGGTGTAAATATATAGATTGAATTGCATAAATAAATTTCTGGCGGAACCCCATCTCACTCATTAATTTCCACAAATACCCCCACTGTACACGATCAAACGCTTTTTCCGCGTTAAGCAAAATCAGCACAAGATCGTTCCTTTTCACAGCAGCTATATCAAATAAAGAAATGACTTTATTAACATGTTCTACCATCCCTCTTTTTGGTATAAAACCATGTTGGTGATATGAAACTAAAGTGGTCATGCAATGAGTTAACCGGTTAGCTAATATTTTAGAGAAAATTTTATTATTCACATTTAGCAATGATATCGGCCGGTAAGAGGCTACTAACTCTGGTCGCTTGCCCTTCATACAGAAAACTGCTATAGTTGCTTCAGCCCACGACCTTGGAGGGAAACCAAGCTGAGCATCCTGCATAACTTCTAATAACTCCTCTTTAATATCATCATAACATTGTGTATAGACCTCCCTAGGTATCCTATCAGGACCAGCTGCTTTTCCATTTGCAAGACTTTTCACAGCTTTTTCCACCTCTTCCCCAGTGATAATACCTTCCAACCATTGTGCCTCTGTTGGGTCGAGTCTTTTTAAACCCTCTTCTAACATTACCGCCCAATCTAGTCCACCATCATCAACGCCTTTCTGTTGGTCATATGGCTCTGAATAAACCTGCTGAAAGATCTTAAGTATTTCTTGTGAATCCGAATGAGCCACCCCGCTGAGTCCGTCATTTGTGCAATATTTCTGGCTGATTCTTTTATTCGCAATTGTACCGCCAATTTTTTCCCTATTGCCTCACCATACTCGTGCTTTTCCATCCTGGATGTTAAAAAACTCCTTGCATTATCTACACACCAAAATCCTAACACTTTCGCTCTATCCTCTGCAACTGTGTCCTCAAATTTACTTAAATCATTCAACCCGCTGACTACCCCCTGCATCAGTAATGTTTCAGATTGACTTAATTGCTGATATAGTCTATCCAACTCCTGTCTCGCCTTCCTTTGATTCATGGATGAAAAACTGATACATTCCCCCCGGAACCCTGCTTTGAAAGTGTCCCAAATAATGGCCTGCGTGGTAGAGCCCTTATTTTCCTGAAAGAATAGCTTAATCCACTTCCTCATATGATCCCTAAAATCACTATTTTCCACCAGCTTCCTATCAAATGTGAAATTAAGCTGTTTAGGTTTGGACAAACCCGCACCTATCTCCAGTACTATAGGAGAATGATCTGATGAGATCCTAGGGTACACAGTAATTGTCGCTCCTTCTATTACAGAGATCAGGGCAAATAAATAATCAAGTCTAACCAATTTTTTGTGGGGGTAAGAATAGAATGTATACACACTATCCTGTGGTCTTATATGCCCCCACACGTCCACCAGCCCTTGGTCCTGCACTAGATTCAGTAGTGCTTTATATACTTTTGGCTTGCGGCCCTTGTACTTAGCAGACCCATCTCTCAATGAGCTATTGGTCAGATTAATATTCATATCTCCGCAAAGCACTACAGGCTGAGACCAGGTGGCTAATTCCAAATTCACTTCAATTAGAACTTCCGGGTCATCTAAATTTGCACCATAGATATTGCATAATGTCAACTTTTTACCATCCACCCAAAAATTCTGCAATTGCCCATCTTCCTTTTTTATCAGCTAGTGTCCTTCCTGATGTTACATTGTTACCCTTGCACATAATGGCCACACCGCGTCCCGTAGTATTCACTAATGAAAATCCAAGTTCTTTTAACACATCTCTTTATAACCATGGTATGTGAGTTTCCTGCAAACATAATAGATGTGGTGCAATATATATTAGTTCTGCTGCAACCTTCTGTCTTTTTATAATATTGTTTAGCACCGATGCATTTAATGAGCAAATTTTAAATCGTTTAGAAGCCATTTGTCATATATATAATATACATGAACCTATCCAAAACCATCACAGACATTTTTTTTCCCCGCATAGCTCCATAAACAAAAAGAAAAAAAAAGCAGGAATATAGAATCAAACAATCCCAATATATTGGAATACTAAAACTAAATAAAACTATAGCTTCCTCTGTACCGTACTCTTTACGCAATTTGCTGTGTTCAAGAACATTTTTTCCCCCTTTTTCTCCCCACACCCCCCATGTGCACCTCCCCTGCAACCCTCTAACCCTGATTCCCCCCTCCTCCCTCCCCCCCCAACCCTTCATTGAGGCTTTAGGACTTATGGTCCTGTTGATGCGAGCTAGCCCCCATCTACCTGCCTTCACCCACGGGCATGTTAACCACTCAAAATGTCCCCAAAAAAATCAATATTTAAACCACTGCCATCCGAGAAGGAGCAGTGCAAAAGGACAAGAAAACAGCAAAAATAACATGAATTACTGACCTAATGAAACATAGCCCAATTTATACACTTCAGTTAACAATTACATTGTATCCATAAAGGCCTCTGCCGCCACAGCTGTCATAAAGTAATGGGTACGTTCTCTATACACAACTTTCATTTTAGCTGGAAACATCAAGTAAGCTTGGGCCCCCTTAGATTGGAAGTCTGGAATTAATTGTCTAAGCTGCCATCTCAAATCCACGGATTATTTACAAAGGTCAGGGCGTACGAAAAACTCAGTCAAGAGCGTTAATTTTCTTATCTGGTCATGCTTTGGTGAATATTTCCTCACGCGCCAGAAAACTATTAAATGCCACTAACATAGCTCTTGGTTTTTGATCGCGGTGATCCCGGTGATTTGTTCTGATGTTAAAAGGGAACCGGTGTGCCCTTTCTACCTCCCGATCCCAGTCCCATCTTGTAGACTCGGGAAATGACTTCTTCAGAAGCTCTATCATGAAGCCTCGGGGGTCTGACCCCTCCTTGCCCTCCGGAATTTGTAAAAACCTCAAATTGTTTCTTCGTGGGCGGTTTTCTAAATCAATGAGCTTCCAGTTGATATCATCCTTATTAGCAAGTTGTACCTCCAAAGCTTTCTTCTGCTGCAGAAGCTCATCCTCTAAAGTAGAAATGCGAACTTCAGCTTCATTTGCTCTCTCCAGAAACTCAGAGTGTGATTTGGTCAGGCGCCTAACAGAGTTTTGCAGCTTTTTACACAAGTTCTGGACTCTCAAACTATCCTGCCTATGCTCATCTCTGTGCAGGATCATAGTCTTGTATATTAACCCAAGTGAGATGTCTTCAGCTTGCTCCATTCCCGCAAAAGACACTCCTGTGGTATCGCCATCCCTTCCTTTAACTCTTTCTAGTTTATCTCCATCCTGCGTTAACCGCAATCTGCGGACTGTTACGGCGTCATACGAGTCTGAGCCCTGTTCTTCTGCTTCAAAACTGCTATGAAGGCTGTGCAGGCTTCCTCCTTCCATACTCATATGTGTGGCATACTGCTGCACAAGATCTTCAGTTGATGACGCTGAGTGTTCTGACAAGGAGTAAAAATCAACAGAGTCTGTACTCTCTATATTCTTGGCCTGGGTAGAGATTGAGTTCACATTTATAGTCATTGCTGTTTCTGGCTCTTTTTCCTGCGCACTCTCCCTATTCCCCTCAATCTCTTCTTCTTCTTCTTCAATCAAATGAGCGCCGGTTGATATCTCCGCAGCAGACCCATTTACAGTGTCTAATCCACTCACATTTTCAAAGTCTTGTCTCCTTTCTTCCATGCAATCTGTAAGAACTTCGTGCCCCAGCCCGTCTTCAACCCGCTCAATCAATGCCTCTACAGTTTCAATAGATACAGGATCTTTAACACAAGCTTTAGCCACAGCAGACTTAGCAGATTTAGCAGCTTCTTTATTTTTCATCAAAAAAAATAACTCTGGTATACCTTTAACGGTCTTAGCTGTCTCCAGCTCAGCAGTCTCCTTCACTCGAGATGCAGCCTTCCCTGCTCTGTCCGGCTCCTTGGCTCGTGACTCCCCCCGGGTTGTATTCTTTGTAGCGCTTAATACTGGGGCTGAAGCGGAGCCTGTCAGAATTTCTGCCGTCGTTGTTACCGTAGCTTCCGATTCACCTTGTGCCTCTGAACCGGCGGCCCCCTGCCCGCGCCCTCTCCGACCTTTAGGAGCCATTACTAACCAGCACACAGTCTTTCCGAACGCCGAAACGGCCAAGACACCAGTAGGAGCGTGGGTGCACCAGGTGAGCCTCCTTGTATGGACCGCCCATAGCCTCCACTGCAGACTCCGTGGTCGAGCTCCGATCAATGCAACAATGAGAGGCGAGCACATTAACACTCCGGGGACAGCTTTCCTTTTTCAGCTAAAACGTAAGCCGCATATATCTCTGAGCGTTTTCCTGAATCCAGCGAGCCTTCTGCCGCCCGCACCTATCTCGGCAGCGCGATGTCCGTGGGGTCCGGCAGGAGCAGCTTGCTCACGCGTCCAGCGTGGACGCCATCTTGCCTCCCGCATATGTTCTTTAGCGCTTACAGGCTCCTACCAGGTATCTTTTCTGATGCAATGGCTTTAATTTGGCAGCGGAAAGGGATTAGGATCCTGGACATATGATTAATGAGGAAGGGATTCATAAATCTTTTGAGGAGATGAAGTATCAGTTTTCGCTGCCCAGGAGTTTCTTCTTCAAATACTTACAGATTTGTGATTATTTAAATCGGCGAAGAGGGAAGATGGAACAAAATAAAGTCATTGAAGGAATCAGGAGGTCTGTTAAAATTGGACTGGTATATCAATTATTATTATCTGTTAAGAATGATGATATAGAAAAAGTAAAGCTAAAATGTAGAGATTCACTAGGAGATCCGGAGATAGAAATGGAAGACCTTCTAATATTATCTAAGGAGGCCTTAATGTCTGCAAATTTGAAAGCCCAGTTTTTTAAAACTTTATATGATTTATATTACACTCCTACAAGAATCCAAAATGGGGAGGAGGAAACGAAAGCAAGTGTTTCCGGTGTGGGGAAAATGATGCTGGGGCGATACATATCTTTTATAGTTGTGTTAAGCTTCAGGGTTATATTGGAGATCTTGAACAGTTTTTGTCTTTGGTGCTCAGAACATCGGTTGTTATTACTCCAGCAATGTTGTTACTGGGTAAAATTCCAAAGGACGGGATACCGGAATCACTATTTCAGCATCATCATTTTATATTCTTTGCAATGACTGTTGCACGTCTGTGCATAGCTACGGAGTGGCTACAGGAAAAACCACCGGACTTCCATCAGTGGCGGGCTAGAATGCTCAGTTTATACAATTTGGAGTGGAGTCTCTTCTCTATCGAAGGACCGAGGAAAAAAAGACTGGGCATAAAAATCTGGAGTGCGTTTAGGGATTACTATGAGGAATGAACTATCATTTGGATGTAACAGCTTTGCTTTGATTCTTTTTTACATTTGTGGAAAATGATGGAATTGTGAATTGTATACTTTGTTTTCTCCGCAGTTTTGCTTTGAAAGAACAGTAAAAAAAAAAAAAGTCTCAATACATAGTCCAGAATTTGCACACAAGATTTATGTATATTGTATTGTATTGTATTGTAATCGCATTTATATAGAGCTTACTACCCCTGCTGAGGCGTCGAAGCGCTTTTTCGGCGAGTAGCACACTACTTCAGTACCCATAGAGGATTAGTGTTGAATTAGTATAGTTGAATATGGAATTTGAGAAGTGAACATGTTAGTCTGTTATTTTGATTAAAAAGGATAGTTGAGGGATAAAAGAGTGAAGGTTTTTTTTGTGTTTTTTTGTTTTTATTTTTAGGTCTTAGCAGTAGGAGGAGGCTTTTGGATGAGTAAAAAGGAGTTTTGGAGGGGAGGAGTCAGAGGGAAGAGTTTAGTTGGGTTTGTTTTAGGGGATCGGTATTCTAAAAGAGGTGTCAGGTGATGCACGGAGGGGTAGAGAAGGAGAGAGTCTAGAAAGGGTTACTTTGGATATCATAGTAGTGGTATGGGGTTTGGGATAAATGAGAGAGTGGATGTAGAGGATATATTGATAAATGTATAGGATGAGAGATAGGGTAGTGCATTGGAAAGAGTAGTAGAAAGTAGTTTGAGATGAGTCAGAAGGTTGGGTTAGAAGATATATTGAGAGAAGTATAGGCTGATTGCTTCCTCCTCTCTACTCAATGGATCATTCACCATTTCAATCTACAACAATAGAAAGGTAATGAGTCAGTCCACTGATTTAGGTCTATGTTGATTTGACCATCTACCCACTGTCGTCCTACAGTCTCCCCGTTGCTTCTCCCGACTCACTGCTCGACTTCACACACATTGCTCATACCTTACTAACCCACACTCTGGGATTAATTGTTAGGTTCATAACAGGGTGCTTCGATTCAACAGACCATCCTGACTAGCCAGTGACCTTTATATCCTTACCTACTGTTTCCCATAGCTTGCCATCCTCCTAATCAGACCTCACTGGAACACTTCCACTCATAACACAAAGATCAATCCTCCTGAAGATGCTATATATAGCCCCCCCCCATTTTACACCCCTCCCTGATTCGATTTACCACTTCTGGAGTATTATCTCCACATACCAAAAGCCCACCTGTTCAACCTTCCTTTCTGCACTCCTTAACAGTACCTACACACATTAACTGCCAACCTCACCAAATGCTACTGATCCAACCCCCACGTATTCCCCACAATCACTCCTAATGCAATCCCTCTGACGTCACACAATTCACACCATTTCACTATAAGATACCTTCACACACCACCTCTCACCCTTTACTGCCTTAATCTCTCTCTCAAGGGGAATTCTCAAACCTTAACAAAAACCAAATTAGACAGCCTCTACCACCCTCTGGTACCTACATACATGAATCAACTGGCTCACCCAATGCTTTTTAACGCTTACAATGACCCCTACTTCAATCCCTAGGTTCTCACACAATACTCTCCATACAGGAACATTATTCCTATTATGGCTAAACATTAACATCCCTCACATGCATGTTTTAAGATTCATGCTGAAGTCCTTACAGAGACCTGGATGATACAACTGTGCAGAGAGAATTGGGGGGAAGCATCACAGCCATCTTTGGAGACCCCTTACAATACATTTAGATACCCAATTGACTATTTTCAACATTCCAATGCTGGATCTACACGTTCAACAGAGCTACACTTTCAGAATAAGTGTCATTAATCACCCACCGGGTGATAATACAGATCTGAATTGAGGAATGCATGGATCTTCCAAACAACCAATAGATGCAAAACGATCTTTCTGAAAGATTTTAATCTTCATTGGGGCATCACATAACACACTGAAGTCAAACATTTGGCTCTTTACTTTGTGTAAATTATTTGATCCAACATAACCTACAACCAACACAATAGGATCCATGCCTGATTTAATATCCTGGGAAGACCTGCTCAACAGATGAACCCATACCAGCACACTTGTCTCAAATTTATAAAAATTCAACAAACAATATTTGAACAATTGATTACCATTTTAGACTACAAACTCGAGTGTTCAGCAACTAAATGCATGCCACGCCAAGAAGTTAAACAATGCTTTACCTTTTACACAATGCATCTTTTTCACCACTTTGTCACTATCAAACACACGTTAAAAAAAACCTTTTTCTTAGGGTATTGAAGGAAAAGGAGCCCAGAACTCTTCCCTAATATTTCATCTGTTTCAGTACCCACCGTTTTACAAACAATTATCAATTAATTCAACATTAATCATTTTACAAGAAACGTGAATAGTTTTAAGCCTCATTGAGCCCTCATGGATATACCTTGTCACAAAAGTACCACTCTTGATTAGCTATACTGCGTGCAGCATTGGCTCACAAGTAGAGCTCAACAATGCTTTATTGTCTTGAAAAGCCTGTGAAGCAATTTTTCGCTGTTTCTAAAATTTGCATAGAATAATATCGTAAACATAATGTCAGCTGTAGTTCTTCTCTCAGTTTATATGCTGCCTCATCAGAGGTAAATCTGTGTCTTCTCAAAAGTTGGCTAAATAATACATTCTCCACTCTTCTGATAGAAATCGATTGTCAAAGATAGATTATTCTGACCTGTCGGTTTGAAACACACCATCTTGTAGTTTCATTTTTGACTTGACTTTTGAGTCAAGGTATTTAACTTCCACATTAGAGGTTTAGCAGCCATCTAATGATATGCCACTGTTCCATTTAATGACTCCTTAATGGAACGGTGACATATCATTAGGTAGCCTTTAAATGTCACAAGCTCTCCTGTTGTATCAGTCCATGTCCCAAACATATCGTCAATAAATTGCCATAAACATGGAGTTTCGATTTACATCTCCCATACTGTAACACATTTCCCTGTTCAAATACACTTCTAAACAATTTGCCTAGCTCAGGCCATATTGCTACTCATTGATGTGCGAGGCAGAATATGCATCGACATCTAAAATACCTACGATATGGAATCAGATACCCTGTTTTAATAGAAATATTGATTTTCTTTCATCAGTCCTGTCCAATAGCAACATTTCCAGTATAGCTTTTAAACTCTCCTTGAGAACGATATTGACATACACGTTGGTAAAGCCACATGTAACAAAAAAGCTTCACTGGTGAACTTCATACCCTTCTCGTGTAATCTAAGAAAAAACCTGTGGTGTCGTTCAGAAAAAATGTGCACTTGTGTGGGTGATAAAATACAAATACCATGAAATAGTGCTTAATTTGTAAAACAATTATGTGCCTGAAACCTCATTAGAAGGCCACTGCAGCTTGTGCCACCTGTTGCACCTGCCAGTGTTGCCAATGACCGTACCAACACAACTACTAACCCTCACACTCATACAAGTGTCAATTCAGACTATTCAAGGCCCAAAACAGGGAAACCTCCTTTCGGACAAAGCTGGAATCACACTGTGCCTTCAAAGCGTCGACAATATAACGAACGCATCTTTAGCACGCATTCCTTCAGCACACAAGTTGTTACAATGACTTTCTTTAGGCAGGTGCATTGTGCAGACTGGAGTTTGAATAGTAAATTAAACTATTCTAAAGTCCAGCGCCCCCATAAAGCAAGTCATTGTAATAAATTTCATGCTGAAAGAATGCGTGCTAAAGACAAGTTCGTTCTAATGACTGCGTTCGAAGGCATGCTTTCTAAAAGCATGCGGAATACTGTCATACATTCCCCAAAGCTACAAGAATGGCTTGGGCAACAGGCATTGGTCATATTAATGTATGTTGAATTAATAAACAACTTTTGCTGTGCTTATCACTGAGTTAGATAGACAAACACCACCATGTGGCAGACTATCATAAGTGGCGGTGTTGACAATTAAGTTCCAGTACCGAGCACCGGAAATCACCAACTCAAATGAAGCACTACTATGAAAGGTACAAACATAGTGTTGTCTCCATATGGTCTGGTACTGCCTAATACCCCCTCCCCTTCCTAGAACAACAACCCTTTGTAAATGAGAGACCCTTCCCCTTGAGGCTCACCACACCCCACTTTCACCCCAAGGCAAAACAATGCAAACACCACAACTGTTTGGATTAGGGATCGTAGTAACCCCGGCCGTATTTTAGTACATAAGATCTTAAAAACATTAATAATCATTTTATTTACATTATGTACAATACACAGAAAGTCCAATACATTGATAGGTACATGGTATCTATTGGCTAACCTTAACATGTTTCTAATACAGAGCCAATCCTATCCTTATCTAAGTGATGAAGATCTTAACTTTCTGCCTATCCCTGTTAGAGCCTACGGCAAGGTCAATGACTGGCGTTCCCAGATCCTGATTTAGCTAGGTCCACATCTCCTTACCGGCATGACCTTGCGTAGGGGGCCCAGCTTACCGGATGGATACATTCCCTGGGCCCCCCACGCTCTAAATGTTAAACTCCATAAAAGAGGTGCAGCAATTATGCCTCTTTGCACCCTTGAGCGCATGTGTGTGCGGGGATTGGCCAACCAGCCTACCGGAAGCGAGACTTCCCTTCCCCCGCACCCCTCCAACCTACCGGCTGTAACTGCCACTGGAGTTCCATGAGAGACCCTCTGTCTCCCCCTAGGGCGTCGCCATGTTACAATGGTGATGCCTGCTAAGAACCGAAAACGATGCTCACCAATCATGACCTTACCGCCACATGCCAGTGTAGTTGCCCGACTATCTGGCCTCCCCCCTCAATCTACTAGAAGGTCCTGTGCCTTGCTCCCTCAAACCATGCCATTATGTTCTCCATGAATATCTGATTGCCCTGACTTGAGGGATGCACCCCATCCCGCAGGAAAATCTGCTCTCCTCGGATGTACTCATGACCTATAGCTCTTCGTTTCGGGGTTCTGACTGAACTTTTCCATCTTTTTGTTAATCTGTTTAACCAAATTATTCAAAGCCAATACTGACTCACCCCCTCTCCATTCTAATCTAGGAATCATAGCTGACCACACTCTCATTGACTCGGGCATCTCTTTGCCAACCACCCTACCTCAGAATGCAGCGCCTCAATTACGCCACTCCGCCCAGGTGACCAGGTCATTACTAACCCTGGGCGGAGTGGGCGGAGTGGGGCTTCGCGGAGCTACGCGATGTGGGCGAGAAACTACGCCCACCTCCGCACTCCGCGTAGCCCCACTCCGCAAACACCACTGGCCGCCAGCCCCGCCACCCGCCTCCCTCCCGCCCTCCCTAAATACTTTCAATTAAAGCAGTCAAATAATTAAAACGCACTTACCTTGCCCGCCGCGTCCCCGGGGCTCGCTATCTTCCGTCTTCCGTCTTCTTTACTAATGCGCATGCGCGGGCGGCCGCGCATGCGCATTTCTCACGAGAGCGGCGGGCAAGGTAAGTGCATTTTAATTATTTGCCTCCTTTAATTGAAAGTATTTAGGGAGGGCGGGAGGGAGGCGTCTGCGGAGCGTGCGTAGTGCCGCCTGGCTACGCCCGCTCCGCAAAATGCGGAGTAAGCGGCACTACGCACACTCCGTGCACGGAGCGTAGCTGGCCGCCCACCCCTAGTCATTACCCCCAGATGTAAGATCCAAACTGCAGGATGCCCCCCACCTTTCTCCAGGGCGCGTGTCACCAGGGCTCTAAACTGGCTTAGTCGCAGACCCCCTGCCCGTGAAATTAGATTTTTGTGCCTGCCTTGCGTACCCTAGCCTCGTAGGAACCTGCAACAAAAAACTGTTTTAACTGCCTTACGTATGAGTGGCTGATTATCCAAACCTCCTGTTCCCTGCGGTCCCAGACATGCACCTGGTCTGTAACGCCTGCTGCTTGCTGATGATTCGCTGACCGTTGTCTTCCTGCCTGACAGGATGTTGCTGCCTTGGTTGGACGGTGAACCGATGCAGACTTCCCCCCTGCGTCACAGGATGTAGAAACTGCAAGAACCATAAAAGAAAACCAACCGTCAGTGCGTTATTGTGACACTTCTATAGCATGTGTAGGCACACTTAGCGTTTATAACAATTTGATGACCATCTCCCGATCCTCTGCCCCTCACTCCCGGAGAATCCCCTGGCCATGGCCTCGGTGGCAGCCCCTATCCTAAAAGAGTGGGTCCCAAAACTGCCTGGGTCTAAACCGGCATTCTGCATGGCTAGGCCTATGACCCTCTTCAACTGGAAGATAGTGAGGGGAGTTCCACCCGCATGCACTAATAGTGGTCCCCCTGCACCCCATGGATATTGCCCCAGAAATTTCTCTAGGCTGGCAATAGAGCAGCAAGTACTCCCTTCTGCCCTACACAATACCACTCCTTCACCCCTGCCTTACTGATCAGTTTTGGCCCTTGGTATAGATATCAATAGGGAGTCCCCCTGAAGCTGCATGTGGGCCAATTGAAGCCCCCCCGCCAATCGGTTTTGTTTTTCGCAACCAATTCCCCTATCCTGAAAGTGCCATAGAACAAAATAAATTCGGTGGGGCCTCAGTCTGAGGCCCTGATCCAGTGTGACCTGTTGGCAAAGCTGGGGAGCGGTGAACTGTTCACCTCACTCCGCAGCCTTTTAAGTCCATTGGGGCAGGTTCAGACTGGCTTGCCTGACGTTGTAACCACACGTGAACTGGAAGCACTTGAAGTGCTCCCGGTTCACGTTCAGCTGGCCAATCGTGGCGGAGGCTGACCAGGGGAGGCAGGGAGCTGCGTCACTACTGTGCGCAGTGCTCCCAGCCCTCCCCTGTGTGCGGGGGCCTGGTGTAACCGCCATAATGGCGGCGTGCCCGATTTGGGCCCGCCTTCCAAGAAACTATGGGCCTTAAAGGTAGTATGTACATATATCATTGTATACTTTCAGCAAACTGGCAGAAGAGGAGTTATCAGATAAGAAGTTGAAAATGATTGCTTTGTTGCGTCTGTCCTGTTGTTTAAAACAGCTTTCTGAAGGAGATACTTTACGTATTTTTGAATTTCGAATCACAGACCTCTCTCCAAACTAAATAACCGCCATTATACAACCTTTGTTGGCCAAAACCGCCTCTCTCGCTGACTGTGTTCCTGCCCCTAGTGATTCTTGTGTGAGCACGTTCAGTTGCACTTGCTGAGACTGCGATGGTTTCTTTAGACATATGTGGTGTGTAACAGCATGGTGAACGGGGCAACAACATGCTCCATACCACAAATGTTTACGGTTTAGCCACAACGCATTGTGTGAATCTAGACCTCCGTACCTTTTGGCTTTCATGGGCCTCCCAGGGACAGCTTAAACCTATGATGATAAGAGCTGGTTGTACCTCACAGGAGTTCCTCGAAGGTGACTGTTTTTACTGAAGTTGTTGATGTAGGCTGGACCTGTTCGGTGCTGCTGGAGATTCGTTATAGTTGTGCATTAGAATGTGTTTGGTTTCTGGTGCTTGCTAAGGCAAACCGAAGACCTACTCGCCTTCAGAAGACTCCTCAAGACCTGGCTCTTTGAACAGTAGCGAAGCTTCCAGCCCCCCCCCCACCCCCTGCCCCTCAGCACCTTGAGACCCTCACGGGTAAATAGCGCGCTCTACAAATAGATTGATTGATTGATTGAGATTCACCAGAGCTGTGCACCAGGTTTGATCTTTTCTTTTATGCATTTACCAGAGCTGAGCTTCAGAATAAGCCTGCCACATGTGGTGAACTTTCATCAAGGTACTGCACCAGGATGGGCTTGCTCTAAAATATTAGAGTTTCATGAGAGCAGCACTGTGAGAGTGCCTGCCCTTGGGTGTAGAAACCCTGCACCAGGCACATGAGTTTGACCAATGCTGTGCACCAGAATTAGCTGTCCTCTGGTGCCAGTGCTCTAGGAGTATCACTGGGCTGTGCATGACCACATGCACTAGAGGTCTAAGCTGTGCACCAGGGTACTCATGTATTTCAGAGGTTCGCTAGAGCATTGCATCAGAGTTTGCGTGTTCTCAGGTGCACCAGCACCTGGGGGTACCAGAGGTTGTGCAAATCCTCAGGTGCCAGAGTTTTGGATCTGTACTGAAAGCTGTGTATGTTCTCATGTTTAGAGCGTCACCAGAGCAATGCCTCTGGGTCAAGAAGCCCTTGTGTGCCAGAGCACCAGGGCTGTTGACCAAGGTGTGCTTATCCGCGGGTGCCAGAGCTAAAGAGGTGTGCAACATGGAGAACATGCCCGCTGGTGCCAGAGCTCCATCAGAGCCATGGGTCTTACAGCCCTTATGTGCCAGAGCACCAGGGCTGTGGACCAAAGTGTGAACGTTCTCAGGTGCCAGAGCTATAGAGGTGCGCAACATGGAGGACATGCCCGCAGGAGCCAGAGCTTCACAAGAGCAAGGCCCCAGAGTCTGCATGTCCTCAGGTGCTGCTGAAGCTCAAATGATTTGCATATTTCCGTTTAAATTACCAGAAAAATCACTAAAGGAAACAGACCGATCTTCTTGAGCCTTAAATATCTTTTTGTGGTTTTAACAGTTTTAAATCTTCAGTTAAGTGGACGTGGGCCCAGCCCTGATTTTAGGGCCCTCCAGACCGCAGAGCTGACCTCAGAAGAAGAGTTTGACAGGTGCTCTGGCACTTACACTTTTAGTTCAAGCATTTGAGACTCGTATTATTAGTTGTTTGGCTTTTCAGTCTTACAGTAGTTGAAATTCTGTAAAACTATATCCCCAAGTCAAATACAAATAGTAATGTAATTGGACACGCATCCATTCACGCCGTGCTCAGGAGTAAACCATCAATAAACAATGCATTTATTTTATTCTGATCCCGCCCTCCACTAGCCTATCTGACCCACCGAAACAAAATACAAAACAGAACCAAATAAAATGCAATAGACCACTTTGATTCAACTTGAGGAATACCCCAGGGACACAAAGCACGACCACAGATCCAAACCCCTACACATTCATACACGTGGTTGTAAGCAGTATACAAATGCACAAAATTAATGACACTGACACATTACAAACGTAGCCATGTACAAACAAACGTTCAACGTATTTTACCAACAGAGAATTGTGTAAATGCCCATTGCAGTTGACTTCTTAGGACACACAATAATTCTATCTATCTATCTATCTATCTATCTATCTATCTATCTATCTATCTATCTATCTATCTATCTATCTATCTATCTATCTATCTATCTATCTATCTATCTATCTATCTATCTATCTATCTATCTATCTTTGCACAAAATGCAAAAATTCATAGTTAATCATGAACTATAGGAAATATTTTATGGCTGCCTCTGGAATCAGCCCCAAACCACTCTACAGAGCTTTACCACTGTCAGGGCTTACAGGGTTATGCAAAATGAAGGACCAGGTTATGTAGGAAAGTTATCTAAATTATATGCAAATTATGCAGCACATTCTCTCACACTATTTTCGCCCATTCCAGCTAGGAACAACTTTTTGCAAAATCTGCAAATTTTGCAAATGCATCTATGTTGCAAATTATGAGGCAAAACTAGTGAGCAATAATAATAATACTAATAATAACATTTATAAAGTGCATGGCTACTCCTGGCGGAGTGTCCCAGTGGTAGGGTGCTACACACAGTTAGAGGGAATTGCCTAGACTGGTAGTGATGGTCACTCTGAGCAAAAGACCCTGCCCTATAACTTCTTCGTGAGGGAAGAGTTTTCACAGGAAGAGTATTCCTGGCTTTAGGAGCTAGAAATCCAAATGATCTGCCTCCTGCTTTGGCCCTTTTGAAGTTAGGAACCGTGGCCTGTTTAGCTACCGCTGATCTCAAATTTCTAGTAGGCACATAGGGTTTCACCATCCGCTGAAGAAAGTGCATCCCCTGGGAGGAGAGAGTCTTAAAACAGTAGCAAAGTGCCTTTTTGGTAGCCAATGTAGTTTCTGCAGCGCAGGTCTCATAGAGGCCCACCTAGTAAGTTTTCACCAGTACTCGAGCCACAGACTTCTGGACCCACTGAAGTCTGTTTAAGTGGACCTGGGACACCCCCAGATATAAGATGTTACAATAGTCGAACATGGATATCACCAGTTATCACAGTTTTCTGGGCGTCCTCTGGTAGAATATGAAGAACTTTTCTCAGTGACCTCAATATCCCAAAGCACTTCCCAGCGATGGCACTGTTTAGGCATCAAAAGATAGTTTAGCATCAAACCAGATGTCTAGGTTTTTTGCCTTGGTAATGGGTAGAGGGTCTAGGTCATCGGGCCACCGGGCGCTGGAGCAGATATCAATGTGCTTGCCTAGAACCACTACCTCTGTCTTCCCCTCACTGAGTTTCAAACAGTTTAGGTCCATCATTATTGCTACTTCTAGTAAACATTCATGGAGGGAGGAGGCCACAGTGACGCTGTTCTGTGACAGGATGATGACAATTTGTGTTTTAGCATAGGAAATAATAGAGAACCCATGCTGCTCAACAACCGACGCCAAAGGGCGGACATAGACATTAAAGAGGGTCGGGCTAAGTGAAGAGCCCGTGGAACTCCCT
Organism: Lissotriton vulgaris; assembly: GCF_964263255.1. NCBI lineage: Eukaryota > Metazoa > Chordata > Amphibia > Caudata > Salamandridae > Lissotriton > Lissotriton vulgaris. Next base: position 849,727,352 of record NC_141695.1, read on the forward strand.
GCTGCAGGAGGCGCACCGTGGACTTGAAAAGTTTCTGAAAAACCTGAAAGGTGCTTCGTGAGTTGAAAGAAGACAGCCAACATAGCGCATTGCCACCAATACCACAATTCCAAAGCCTCTTTAGCAGGATATTATTTGACACCGTAAGTCTATAATTATGTGGTAAATGTTGCAGACACAAAATCACACAAATCATCTGGCCATCACCATTGTCAGTTGTTTTAGTAACAATTTATTCATCAAAGGTAAACCTAAACCTTTTCATTCCTATCAATGGCCATTGGTAACTGCACTTTGAAGAAAACTATATGCAAATGTAACATAAAAAATGCCTAATGGATAACGTTTGTGTTGTTATATGGTGCTATATAGCCATTTCAGGATTCTGGAGACATTTATTTACCACTTGGACTTCAGCTTCATGTTCTAGATGTCACCATAACTCCTTAATGGCAATATTGAGCCATACTATCCTCTATATATGTGTATGTGCTGGTAGATGCACTCCTTGGTGCTGTAACATTTTCTTGAAGGAATGAGGGTCAAAATGGCTCACTACATTTGAACTTTTGTCTTATGGTGTGCATGTTTTACTTTTTGCCAGGGTAGCATGTGGTTCTCAGTAGGACGGTGTGTAACACCATCTCTGTCTGTTGTGCTTAGCCATCTCTAGCTGTTCTGAGAGACATCTCTGGCTTCTCTATGATACCATCTATAGGCCCTAAATGCCATGTAAAACAATTTTAAGCTAATTATAATGGCCATCTCAGGCCACTCTGTGAAATCATCTCAGTCTGCTTTCTGGGCCACCTCTAGTTGTTGTGTAAAACTATTTATGTGGCTAGGTGGGCTATTTTCTGCTATGAGTGAGGCTATCCAAGGCTAAAGGAGAGGAGAGAAAGGTTTGTGACCAGACATATCACACTGAAGAATCTGACAACTACATGTGCGCAGGAGAAATGATCAAGGGTGACAAGACCTTAGACTTGTGCCACAACATGGGAGTGCACCTACCGACACAAGCAAGCCTCCGATGTGGAGCGACGTCACCAGCGACAGCCCAGCGGGACAACTAAAAGTAAGTTGCTTTTATGCACGAACCTCTTACATCCCCCACGCTTCCAGTGGGACCATCCGTCCACAGTTACCGGCTACTGGCTGCTTGAGTAATGTCATCACTGCTAGAAAGTGCACATGCCGGAGAAGAAGAAAAGCACCACCAGCGACACTGAGTTGCAGAGCTGTAAAGACCCTCCAGTCACACTAACCCCTTTGTCACCTATCATACAGGTTGTCTAATAGCAACAACACCATCATGCCATGAGCATCGCACTAACCACCAAAAGAGCATCTCACCACCAGAGTGGAGCTTTAAACTTACGTACCACCAAGAGACCAAGGAAGCACTCCTGGCACTGTGAGGCACCAATTGTTCAGAGACTATCTGCTGACCCCATCCACACCTGGGATCCTTTTGGCGAGCACACTGACCATGTATCATCAACCCTTGATGTTGCACAAATTACTCGGATGTGGCTCTGCTGGCTGTCTTGCAGCTGCCCTCGCAAGGCCTACTCTCAGCCCAGCACAGTCCACGGGGTCATGTGGCGACCTATTGAAAAGGCCCTCTAGGGAATCCCACAAAAGAGATGGGCCGCTCTACCACTGAAAATTCAGAGGAAGACATCCAAACATTGTTGATGCAATCCCAGTCCTTGCAAGGTTGTTCTTCACGGAGGCAAGACACCCCAAAGAATGCTCTGAAGTGAATTCTGATGCTCCTGATGCATCCCAGTTTGAACTGTTGATATCAACCACACCACCTTGAAAGCAGGCAGGACCGACCAACATTGTATGGGTGAACTTCATTCTAAACGACAGGCCATCAAAGGATCTGGACTCAATCCACACCCTTGTTCGTGCCTATGAATCATCTGGTTAAACTATAGATGCCAGCCACATCTGTCAACTTGTCCATGGCTATCCGGCTCATTGACTCCAGAGACTATGAGACTCAGTGGTGTCTAGTTTCTTTTGTTTATTCCCACAAGGGTGGACTTGCTGTCCTTTCGTTTGGATTTCGGGTGGGATGTTGTGGCCTCCCTGACACCTAGCTGATTCCAGCCACTCCTTGAGGGCTGGTTTTACACCCACTCCATACTTATCCAACACCGGCAACACTAGTGACGTCACGTGTGCTAATAAAAAGGGCCAGGCACAAGTGCCCTAGGCCAGTTGTAGTACACATATCTACTGTGCCTGTGTCGTCCTTTACTCAACAAGCAAGCCTAGGGCCCAGAAAGCCACAGCCATCACTGCCTGCTTGATGATGTGTCCCTTACCTTTTGCTGTTGCATAAAGCCATCTCTAAATCCTAACTTCTGCCATCTCGGTCTGCTCTCTGAGGCCACCTTTGGTTGTTGTGTCAGGATCTGGTTGCCTTGTGAGGCCGTCGGCCTACTGTGGCATCCTGCCTCTGGCTGCTGTGCCGAACGCTTTCTGCTGTCTCTGTGGTTCTTAGTGAATTGTGTGCCAGGGAGGTGCTTACTGACCTCTTCTGGGTCGAGCAGCACAGTATCCAGCAGGTGTTGGTTGGTAGCCCCCTATGGCTGGTTCTCTCTGTTTCTGTCTAGGATCCAGAGAGAAGGGCCATTTTAAGTATTTTTGGGGCCCTGGGCCAAACGTATTGTGGGGGTCTCATTTAGAATAGCTTTGAATTTATGATCCTGTTTCAGCGCTTTTATGCCCTCTTTGGCCATGTCACTGACAGTGCCCAGGCACACTGGTGCAAACTCTAAACGTGTCTGCATATACATTTAGGATAGTGATGTGTTTTCAATATTGTAACACAGCAGCAGCTCACTAATATTACTGCAACTAATCTCTGTGACATATGAATATGTGACGTCCTATTTTGATCTGAAATAAACTTTTTTATGGCTGTTGTATGAAACATAAACACATTTCTCTGAAAAATGTCTGTAATAAACTCACACATCATCCACACTAAAAGTAAATTAAAGGAAAACGGTATTTGAAACAATCTGTTTAAAATGTATTCAAGGTCATTAGGACAAGACTCTCTGCAGAACAGAGCTGGCTCTATCAGGGGACCCTCTGAAAGGCTGGGGCTCTGGGCCAGAGCCCACTTTGCCCATGCCTTAAAACGTCTCTGCCAGAGAGGCTTGGCGACGACCTCCCCCACCGCCGCTGCCTGTGCAGCAGACACGCCATGAATTGTTAAACATGTGCTGGAAGGGTTTATTCACCTTGTAATCTTCACCGCCCAAGTTAGAAGGATATTGAAAAAAAGTGGTAATTAGGCCCCGGCTCGGAGTGCAGTATTAGTGTCTGCTGCCAAAGTTCAACACCCTGAAATGAAATTTAAACCAATTAATCTGTTGCAACTGTGAGCCTGCGCGTGTATCCCAGCGATCTCCGCGTCTCTGGCCGTTGGTCCATCCTCCTGCTGAAGCCGCTGCCAGGGCCCGTCGCACCGGGTGACATTTACATGGCCCTTGTGAAGCCATCAGAGCCTGCAGAGGGGCGAAACAGGCAGGGCAGGGCCTGGTTTAGGAAACCACGCGCATAATCTTTCAGACTACCATGTGTGCCTCCCCCTACCTATGAGAGCAGGGCTCGCCTTTATGGGGAGATCATTAGAACAACAAAGAAGAGCAACTTAGTGCTTGCTTCCTGCTCTCACTTTGCAATGTGATCATCATTACGCTCAACCTAATCGTTTTTTCACTTTTTTGCAGTTTTATGTAGCGCTAACTCGACCCAAAGGTATCAGAGCGTTTTGCATGAGTACCAGTTGCGTTACAGGTGGACATATTCATTTTGTTAGGCACAAGGAGATTAAATGATTTGCCCAGAATCACAGGATGTTGAGCTTCCCGCCAGACTCGAACCCGGTTCCCCAGCTGCGAGGTCGACAGTCTAGCCATTATGCCACATGCTGTCCTTGAAACGTAAGAGACTGAAAGCTTCACACTATCTTGGCTTTTGTGGTCTAACGTGTGTATTTCCCTCCCTCGATTACCTGCTCACTGTATGGAGACCCGATGTTCTCCTTTGGGTGTGAGGTGTGCCACATTCAGAACAAAAGACCAGGAAGCCAGGACAAGGGACTCTGCCAAGGCTGCCCCTCTGAGGAGGGCCTTCGCTTTCTGAAACCCTGAGACTAGAATAAAGACTGGAAATAAATTAAACAAGCACTAGCAAAACCACTGAGTGTCTTCAATGTGCAAAAGGATGTAAACAGATTTCCTCTGTTGGCATATTAAAGCCAGATCTGTTGGGTTTGTTAGTGCTTGTTTATCAGTGCATATCAATGTATACGGCGTGCTTAAGCAGGTGCAAGCCCTGACCCAAACTCTAAAAAAGCCTGCGGCATTGAGAAATGCAAACAAAGTTAGGATCTGATAGAGATTTCTAGCAGCATATTCCTTGCCTTAGAATATTCCACAGGCATCAGACTAGATTCAGAAATTTTCGAGCAGTACCTCTGCACACAAGTGGTGTAGTCTGGCTCCACATCAGCGCCGTCAGCACTGGATGTAACATGCGCAGTGACTAATAGGTGCCACCACAGTGAGCTGACAACAGTTCTTTTCTTTCTACGTCAGCCAGCGCAGATATAGAAGAGCTACCCCCAGTCACTTTTTGACTGAGTTTTTCAATGTTTTGTCGAAACTATTTTTGAGAATACTTTCTCTGGGTGTGCTTAGGGATATCTCAAAAGAATCCAACAGATTTTAAAACCTGTGTTGCGGTCACAGGCAGATTAATGTGACACACCCACACTTGGTTTGTTTGTGGTGCTTGGAGTGGGACTACGACTTCATAATCTCAAGGACTGCCATGGCATGATTCCAAAGGTGCTGAGGGAATGTTCCCTCAAGCTTCTCACTGTCCGATGTCGGGTGACACTGCAACGCGCTCGATCCCAGTGAAGGACCGGGTTTTAGAACCCAGCGGCGTCAGGGAAAACGCCCGATGCCTTAGAGTTCCCCTGCCTTGGCAAACAGAGACACGGGATACTTCTTGATGACGTCAAAGACCAAAGTTTATTGGCTGCAACCAGGAACAGAGATCTTCGAAGCACAACACGGGTGGTTCGCTAGAGACTGCACAAATTCAATGAGCAGAGCATGGTCTTTTATGCCAAAAATCAAGCCTCAGGCAACATTCCAAATTAACATTGGGTTCATACAAACTGACCAATAGCAATGTGACATTTTGAAAGTAGCGTATGACGACAATCCCACTTTCTGTTGTCCAGCCCACCAGAAATGACAAAGCACATTCCAATTTCTTGTTCGCTCAGGCCGGACAAACCCATCATAAAACTCTCAACCCAAATCAGTGATTATGTCGTAAAGGAAGGAACAGAAACAGATTGGAAGCAAGATAGAAAGGTGGGTGCAGTGTACTATAAACTCGGGCATGTCCTGCTCTTTGATCTTTATCTGACCAGCTGCTTAACAAGGGACTGGCTCAGCGAGGTCAGCCTCGGGCAAGGAGTCAGTTCGGCCAGGTCATTCAGAAGTCAGCTAAGGTGTACGTGTCTCAAGGACTCGTTCGGCCGCAGTCATCGGCCACACAAAATGGCTGCCACACACAAAAATGGAACTCGAATGTTCAAACGAAATCCCCAAATACAAAGTGTTCTCATCGATCGATTCATGTGAAAACACTTATACACGCTACACTCGTCATTTGCGGTCTGCTGACACCAAAATCGTCTATTTACGACCTTTATTGAACGGGTTCGGAACCACCGAACCAGACCCACAAACTCACGGAACTACACCAGTCTTGCTGAAGGTCCAAATTGTTGGGTAAGTCCCACAAGTACAGGTACCATGTCCTCCACAACGGAGCCAATGCCTTTTACTTTTGATAGGCCTGGAGAGAGAGACTAATGGGAGGGGTTTAGGGACCTTTATTTATTCAATCACATCACTGATTAACCAGAGGGCTACTGTTATGAGAAGCATGTGGATGCTAATGGGTTAGACACCTCACCGGATACTGTCTTGGTCTCTCCTCCTATCATTGCTATGGAGGAGGGAACTTTCTTTGCAATGGTAGTACTGAGAGTGTTTGAGGTCCTGGACCTTCAGCTGCCCATGTGACAGTCTTGACGGAGGTGCTTCATCAAGAGAAACCCCTTTCAAACCTCTCCTCATGTAACAAAGCCCTTACTGATGTCCTGCTTTGTGCCTGGTACAAGCCCTGCACAGGGGTCCTTTGCATAGGACAATTGCCTGCCACCATCGCCCCACTCCTGGGGACCGCAGTTTCCTTACCAAGTACCCCACCCAAGAGCTTGGTGGTCCAAGCCTCGGACTCCAGGATCAACCCCAACATGGTCCCTGCCATTCCATCAGACAGGGAATCCAAAAGGCTGGATGCCTTAGGCAGAAAGATGGTCTCTTCTGTCAGCCTAGCACAGTGGTCAGTGGACACCACATGCCTTTTAGGCTGATACAGACAGCCTGGGTTCAGCTGCTCAAGTCCGGTCTATTGTCTTGGAGGAGGCCCAAGCCATACTCATGCAAGCCATATCAGACAGGTGAGAGATTCAGCAAAGTTCACCATCAAATGTGGGCTGGACATGACGACTCGCTGGGCAGAATGATTGTATTGTTGGTAGCCCTTCGACACTACACCTGGTTGAGGACCACTGACTTTTCAGGGGATGTCCAATCTTCTCTCATGCACATGCGCTTTGAGGGATCTCGACTTTTTGGCGGAAAAGCAAGCTCCGCACTAATGCACTTTAAAGACAGCATAGTTCTAGCCAGGTCTTCGGGCCCTCTTCATGGCTCCCACCAACACCAGTCTGCCTTAAACCCCCTCGGTGGTTATGGTAGGGAATACCAGTCACATCCTTTTCCACCCAGGCACAAGGGTCAACAGGCTTCCCAGCCTTTTCATGGCTGTGGATGATCCACCACACTCCAGCAGCCACAGCCTCAAAACCCCTTCAGTTTTCCTTTATAACAGCACGGGTGACAGTCAGATCCATTGTGATGGACATTTCATCTGTTTGGTCTAATCTGATTCTAGGCACATCTTCAGGGAGGTATTACTTGGATATCTATGCTAAGGTAAGGAATCTGCGGCTATTACTCTCCAGCAGATGAACAAGTTACTTACCTTTGGTAAAGCCTTATTTTCTAATGACTCTATATAGCCACAGATTCTTGCCGATCCCCCCCATTCTCCCTTAACTGATTTTTGTACAGGGTTACCTTTGTGAGGCCCTCCATACTGCACACCAGCGCTTCAGCATTCTTCATGGCTCCATGCTTCTGGTGGGGAAAATCGCAGAAAGAAGCTGAATTCAGCACGCTGGGGTGGTGCCTTTATAGGCACTGTGCAGTACAAAAGGGGGTGGGGATGGACGGAGTATCTGAACCAATCAAACACTCACACCCAGTGAACAGATGTGGGTTTATTCCATCACCGTTCTTTAGCCCACTCTGCCACCCCAGTTCAGACATGGCCATATGCAAATCAGTCTGACCCTGTGCCTCATGGGAACAGTCCAGCCCGAACTGCCAAGCCATGCCTTCCCTGGACCGGAAACAAGCTTCCTAGGACTGGTGTCTGGCATTACAGCCGTCTTCCGTCAGGCTTGCTTGAATCCAGTGGCAAAGTGAGCAAGGGACTCGCGTCTGAGCATACCCTGCCAACTTATGGCGAACAAAGCGGTACAAAAGGGGGTGGTGATGGACGGAGCATTTGAACCGATCAAACACACCCAGTCAACAGATCTGGGTTTAATCCATCACCGTTCTTTAGTCCACTCTGCCACCTCAGTTCAGACATGGCCATATGCAAATCAGTCTGACCCTGTGCCTCAATGGAACAGTCCAGCCCGAACTGCCAAGCCATGCCTTGCCTGGACCGGAAACAAGCTTCCTATGACCGGTTTCTGGCATTACAGCAGTCTTCAGCCAGGCTTGCTTGAATCCTGTGGCAAAGGGAGCAAGGGACTCACGTCTGAGCATACCCTGCCAACTTATGGCGAACAAAGCGGTACAAAAGGGGGTGGTGATGGACGGAGCATCTGAACCAAACACTCACACCCAGTCAACAGATCTGGGTTTTATCCATCACCGTTCTTTAGCCCACTCTGCCATCCCAGTTCAGACATGGCCACATGCAAATCAGTCTGACCCTGTGCCTCATGGGAACAGTCCAGCCCGAAATGCCAAACCATGCCTTTCCTGGACCGGAAACAAGCTTCCTAGGACCGGTTTCTGGCATTACATCCGTCTTTAGCCAGGCTTGCTTGAATCCAGTGGCAAAATGAGCAAGGGACTCACGTCTGAGCATACCCTGCCAACTTATGGCGAACAAAGCGGTACAAAAGGGGGTGGTGATGGACGGAGTATCTGAACCAATCAAACACTCACACCCAGTCAACAGATCTGGGTTTAATCCATCACCGTACTTTAGCACACTCTGCCACCCCAGTTCAGACATGGCCATATGCAAATCAGTCTGACCCTGTGCCTCATGGGAACAGTCCAGCCCAAACTGGAAATGATTGTATCGTTGGTAGCCCTTCGACACTACACATGGTTGAGGACCACTGACTTTTCAGGGGATGTCCAATCTTCCCTCATGCACATGCGCTTTGATGGATCTCAACTTTTTGGCGGAAAAGCAAACTCAGCACTAGTGCGCTTTAAAGACAGCATAGTTCTAGCCAGGTCTTCGTGCCCTCTTCATGGCTCCTACCAACACCAGTCTGCCTTAAATCCCCTCGGTGGTTATGGTAGGGAATACCAGTCACGTCCTTTCCCACCCAGGCACAAGGGTCAACAGGCTTCCAAGTCTTTTCGTGGCTGTGGATGGTCCACCACACTCCAGCAGCCGCAGCCTCAAAAGCCCTTCAGTTTTCCTTTATAACAGCACGGGCGACAGTCAGATCCATTGTGATGAACATTTAATCTGTTTGGTCCTGCAGGACTTTTTGGTTTTGGTTTAATCTGATTCTAGGCACTTCTTCAGGGAGGTATTACTTGGATATCTATGCTAAGGTAAGGAATCTGTGGCTATTAGTCTCTAGCAAATGAACAAGTTACTTACCTTTGGTAAAGCCTTATCTTCTAATGAATCTATATAGCCACAGATGTCTTGCCAATCCCCCCATTCTCCCTTAACTGATTTCTGTACAGGGTTACCTTTGTGAGGCCCTCCATACTGCAGACCAGCGCTTCAGCATTCTTCATGGCTCCATGCTTCTGGTGGGGAAAATTGCAGAAAGAAGCTGAATTCAGCGCGCTGGGGTGGTGCCTTTATAGGCACTGTGTACATTTCATCCAGCTTGGATGACGCAGAGCCGAAGTGCACCACCGACCAGGGGTACTGCTAGAAAATTTCTAAATCCAGTATGACGCCTGAGGATTATTCTAAGTTAAGGAATCTGGAGCTAGATAGTCACTACCAGATAAGGCATTACCAAAGGTAAGTAACTAGTTTTTTAATGTCCGATGATTCTGTACACTTTGGGTGTGTAAAATAACCCCTAGTTATTGCAGTGCAAGCTCTCCATAGAAGGCGGAATGATACACCAAACAGCCAACAGTTGGAGGCAAAATGTATTACGCATCTGGGTGGAGCCAATGTCCTCTCTATGCATACTTTAAATAATTGGTAATAACAGGTGTTGCAGACAGCTGTACTATAAAGACAGCAAAAAAATTCTGGAAATTTAAATTTGGCCATACTAGGAAACAAAGGCAGCCCGGGCGAAAAAACATACATTCATACCAGCATCTCACTGAATAAACGAACAGACTAGAAATTCCCGAGCAAGGATTAAAGACATCCCAAAAATTATTTTGGGAAGAATAATCCCGGCCCCTGATACACCTCTATAAAAAAATTGTTGGCCAGAGATTTTCATTTTTGATTTGTGTTTTTGGACCATTAGAGAAGTAACTTAACTTAGACATTGCTGATCCAGGCCGAATTTTTCTGGACGACATTTAAAAAAATGGCAGATGTGTTGCAGTAATGATGTAATATTTCAGGAACTATGAGACCTATGTACTTCATTTGGGTGCCAAAACATAGGTTTTGGGGGTCAAGTAGTCTTTTAGAGGCAGAACGTAACTCCTCAGGGCAACCCTTTTGCCATGTTCCAAAATGGCAGCTATAATAGAGGAAGAAGAGACATGTATAGAAATGAAACAAATAATAATGGCTTTTAATCCTTTTATATATACACCAAACAATGTTTATGATCTTAACGTGAAAAACAAATTATGCTTATCACTCGTGTTTTAGACACATTTCATAGTTCATTTTACTTACTTTGTTCAGTAATCACCCGTTGTACATTTGCAGAATGTTTAATACTTGAGAATAGCATATCGACAGGGCCATCTTTTTGCAGCACAGGTTTTGCAAGTACATGGACATGTAGTTCTATGGGTAGAAGTTTTAGAGGTTTTGTAGGTTTTAGCATCTCATCAAGTTCTTCCCAACCAAATTCAGATAGCTCTTTCTATACACATTTATGATCCAAAACATTTACACATCTTCAGATCAAGTAGATTGGAACTGATCTCTTGAACTCACTGTAGTGAAGATCCTCTAATGTGTGAAAGACAGAACTCGTTTTCTACACATGCGCAAGGTATCTTTCTACGTCTTTATGGTCACATTCTTCTTCTGACTCTGCAAATCCTTTTAGAAACTTCACAGGTTCAGCATATAAAGCTCCAAACTTTGTTCCAATTTTGCTCATAGTGTCATCATCCGTAAGAATATGTGCTTTGATAAGAAAACTGGGCATCTCTGGGTCAAGTTTCTTATACAGAATATGAAGCTGGATTATGTGTCTTTTCACACCTGTTCATAACGTACCCATAACTCTGATAATCCTTAACTTATGAACATTGTGAGAAATAAAAGTAGTACAATAATAACATGAGTGTCATTTGACAGTACAACGACTCGAATGGAACCATTTTGACCAGCCCACTCAACATGTGGCACAGCACGAAGGTCAATTTCCACCAATTTCCTGGTCAGTTCTTGAACAATATGGCCCGTACCTTTTGAATATATCTCTGAGGGCACCAACTCCTCATTGACAATCATTCCATTTGCAATCATTGGAAATTCACTGTGCATCAGCAATGTTTTGGTGAATTAACATCTCCAAGTTCATCTTGTTTAATGTTGATGAGCAGAACTGTTCAAGTTGCACAGCTATAGGGGTCGAATTTTTGATGCAGGCATGGTTAATTGTTCCACTTGTAGACATTTGTCTGATTCTCTCACATTCTTTGACAGATAGTTTCAGATAACTGTCAAAGACCATGTGCTATTCTTTTAAGAGTTTGTACTTCACTTGTTTGGTTGCAGCATCTACATCAAATAATACATTTGTTGGAAGAAGATCATGCAACAGAATGTCCTTGATACAGTCACCCATTTCCTTTGCTACAACCATCTCTGTATGTGCTTGCAAAAGTTGTTCTTTTGTAACCTATTTTGTAGAGGCTGGTGGATGAAACTCTAACTATGGCAGTTAAAGCGTGGAAGTTTAGCTTTAGTGATTATGTAAAACAGCTTTTTCTCTTTCAATTTAAATTTCTCCTGCTTCAGTTTCCTGTACAGTTTCGATCCATGTTCCAGAATATCTAGTAAACATGTCTTTATATCGTTATCCACATATTGTTTGGTCACAAAGTTGTGTAGTCGCATAGGCTCAGTCACTCCAAAGGCGTTTCCTTGCTGCTGTACGAAATGAAGGCAGCTGTCAACATGTTTATTAAAACGTTCCCCTCTCTTTCCCACAAGTTTGTGGTGAAGAACAGTTTTATGATGGTCCATTCATTTTGAATCTGTCATCTCTCTGAAAACATTGCAAATAGAAAGGACTTCATGGTAAACAAGCTCCCATTGAGCAAAATATTCAATTTTACGTGTCTGACCAACAATTCCCTTGGAGTGTTTCTGTGATCTCTGGATCGTCTGTTCCAGTTTCATATCTGGAGCCACAGCATTGAACGTTCCCTCCCTGTTTTCACCACAAAATGTCTTTGGATGAATTTTCTGTAGAGATATGGTTTTTACACCTCTAGCTTCTTTACTATTTTCAAATACCAGGACCAATATCTAAGATAGTTTATCAATCAAATTCGTGAAGCACAGTAATCAGTGACTCTACAGTTTTCACGTGCAGCTCTCAATTACCTTCTCGATCAGCATGTACCAAGTGTTTCACTAGAGCTATCATGCGTAAAACATTTCCCCAGTACTTGCAAAGTTTAGATTTTTCTTCATATTCTTTGACAAACTCTACAAATGTGGTTTTCAGTTTTTTTTAAACTGAGTTTATTGAACTCTGCCTGGTTTTGCATTATGTATTTTGAATGATGTGCACCCTGTGGCTTTTACACTTCTAGGATAAGATATGTGCAGCTTAATTTGTTATTCTTGTTCCAGAAAGCATTCCAATGTGATATTTCTATAGCCTCAGATATGATGAGCATACCTTGTAACAAATTAACATCAAGAGCTCTGCTCAATATTGACTGGACAGTTTTGCTTCCTAAGATTTAAGCTTCAATAAGTGCATTGTCAATGTTACATCCACTGAGAACTTCCTGCACACCGCAACACAACTTTAGTCATGTAAAAAACTCCCATCATTGGATAAAGATTATCAACTTTTATTGGATTGCTCATAAGAATGTCAGCTACATTACGGAAAACATCTTCATCACAGAAAATTGGCAGGATAGGCTGGTCTTCAAGCTGAGCATGCACATTTTGGAAAATGTTTACAGCTGTGTATACTGTCGCATAGTTTCTGACTGGATATGGTATTACTGGTAAAAACCAAACCATCTTCAGTGGGACTGTATTATGAGAGATCAGAGCATGAATTCCAGTCCACAGAGGAACTGGCTTTTCTTCATCCTTCAGTCCGCACTGAATAAGAGATATGATAAATTCAGTTAAATCAGTATTGCGGACCACAGCATCAGATCGAAAAAGATCCATGTCCTCAGCCACTTTGAAATTTTCTGGTAGACTGGCACATATTGATGGCTTGTAGTGATTTTACACATGTTGGCAAGGTAGTTGGGTTATAAGTTTGCAGTTTCATTTGTTTATGCTTACAGCTGACATGCCTTGTTTTCCAGTAGTTACTTCATTGGTACAGTCTTGAAAAAGCACCCTGGCAGTATTATGTGTGCTGGATGCTCCAGACAAAGAAGGGCTGTCTTAAAACTCAAAATTATCAAGAGCAGCAATTGTAAGTCCTTTCCAGTAAAGTGACTTGGAAGTGGTCTGCTGTTGGATTCACAAGATTTTAGAGCATGAGCTGCTAATAACTTCCTGCTCCTTACTATGTCGTTATAACTTGTTGATACACCAATCCTATTAATTGAAGCGATTAGCTCTCTACTTTTGCACTTCTCATAGATTGCATGGGCAGTCATCATGTGTAGTGAGGTTTTCCTTTTGTCATGATGTAATTCATAAAACATGATTTGGAAAATACAGTAGATTTGCACAGCATTAGCCTGTTGGTTCATGGGATTGTCTTCCACTTCTTCGCTTAAGTCTTCAAAGCCATCATCAAAGTTCCGAACTCAAGAACTTTAGTATGTAACAGTTTTGCTTTGCTGATACTAAACAATGAAGTAAAAATGTTAAGACAACATCAGGCATTCCTGTGGACTCCTATGGTTTGCGGAGGTTTGAGGTATCACAACATTTGCCATTAAGTCCAAAATCGAAATCTTTTAGATGATTCCTACTGATTTTAATGGATCCTGTGATGTTATTTTGGAAGCCAGAACTTCAGGAGTCAAATCAGCTGAGAACACTATTAGTGGTTCTTTCTTTTTGTTAGCCTGACAAAACTCGAATTCTGTCACTGTATATTCTCACCAGAAAAAAATCTTAATTTCATTATTATGGATCAATACAATTTCATCAATGTTGACTGTAGCCAGCACTCAAGAGTGGATTTAAAACGTAATTTGCTTTTTCAAAGAGTGCAAACTTAACTGAAGGGTGACGGTTATGTTGCTGATGGGAGCTCATTGTACATTCATATTTTAGAATTTATGCACGCCTGCAGTTCGGGTGGGCATACAAATCCACTGTGAATACATTCACCTCGCTGTTTAGATCAGCTACTCTGCTGACAACTTCATCTTGGAAGAAACTAGCTGCAGATAAAAACATGTTTGCCCTTTGAGACTCGCATACTCTGTACTTTGTTCTTTCCTCAATCCCTTTGGCCCTTGTACTGGCTAAACCACAGATAACACATTGAAGATCCTCTGCTTTCTGATCAGTTGCTGGAGGTCGACAAGGGGTAGCCATTGATCTTCTAAGTGGATGGGCATTGGGTTTAGTTTTTGTCGCTTTCTCTGAAGACTCGGATTCCTGTTGTCATTCCCTATTTCTGGTATTTTGGGGGGAACAAAACCAAGCTTTTTTCCATTGTATACAACTTGTAGCACTTGTTGTTAAAATGATAAAATATTTCATCTTCTTCACCCATCAGTTTCACTCTTTTGTGAACTTCGTCTTGCCGTATTTCTGCAGCATCTTGAACTTTGTTCTCTCCAGCTGCAGCTGATGTTAGCTTTTCTTTGGGATTAATTGTGCATATGACAATTTTTTCTTTGTTGAAGGAGTCCTCAGATTTTGAAGTTAGCAAAACTCTGTCAGGAGATAAAGATCCTCGTCTACCACCAGCTTCGCTCATGTTTACTAATTTGAATCAATGGAAAACCTGAAAAAAAAACCATACCCACCCAATTTCTGTGAGATGCTACTGGTCTACAGACAAGCTCCTTAGCAGGCAGGCAAGTTAGGTCAAGGCTCAAGCAGACATCCTCTTCCTGCAGTGTCCTAGTTGTATGGCAACAGGCACCCTGCAGTAGGTCCAAGAAGTTTACACAGACTTTTCAGGATATGTTCTTTCACATATTGAGTCACTGTGTCCAAATCTATTCATTATTAGGGGTGCTTATCAGTGCTGAAGCTTTGATTAATACAGAAAGCTGTTTTAAAATTCAGTAGTCAACCAGCGGAGAAAACCTGTTAACAGGCCTTGTCCTGGAAAATTGGAGGATCTGACTTTGGGATATGATTTCAGCAAGAAGGATATGTGTTCAACCCCTCAAACACAACACCTCTAAACCAATTACTTTTAAGAAATTGTAACTGCAGGACATGGATCATGGATCAGGGGATAGGTGGGGAATAAGAAAACTCTTGATGGTGAGTGTCGTGAAGGCTGTGATATAGGTGGGGTCCTAGTAGTTTTTGTGAAATAAAGAGTGAAACTTAAATTAAAATGTAAGTTGAATGTGACTGGCTAAGGCAAGTATTTTTCATATCAGTGATTTTGATGTTCACACATATCAAATGGTGTTAGTGAACACCTAAAATTGATATTTTAAACATTTTGTTTTGGCTGCTATTAAGCAGTGCGGGCAGTTTGAAAATCACTTGCATCAGAAAAGAACAATGTGGGACCATGTAGGGCAAGCAGATCACAATGAATCCAAACTCAGCAACACTCAGAAGAACTCTCCAGATGGTTTGAAAATGCATCACAGACTCCCCGTGCAATCACTGCGGTGCTCTCATGCTATGAGAGCAGCACAGGGCTTGGCCTGAGTGGATTCGTTTAACACTCCGCTCAGGACAGGGAGTCTGTGCTGTTTCGCCAACCTAGCTGTTCAATACAGCTGGGTTGGAGAAACCTAAGTGTGCATATGTGTTTGGCTGGCCTAAGATGGCCGGCCAAACATGCATGCGCACTTATAAGTGCACAGTCCCCCTCCCACCTCAAAGTCCCTGGCCCCAGCCCTCCCTACGCCCGCTGGGTCAGCCAGCAGGTGAAAAACAAAACGATGATAGAATATAATTGTATTCTTCACCTGCTGGCTCTGAGACAGTGGGGTGACACTCCTTTGCCATTGTGAAGGAGCTGCCCCTGGGTCCTAATTCCAGCTACCTCACTCCTTAAGTGTCATAGCTTTCCTTTGGGTTTCTGGCTTCTTTGCCTAGGTGTCCAGCTTCCTCCCCTTTAGGTTAAAGTCTCCTGAGATCGTTAGGACCTCCTGACTGTCTCAGTCTTCACCAAATAGAGTCAGGGGTCTCGCCACAGTGCTCTCAGTATTCTCTAGACTGTCAAGGTCCCCTTGTCTGAATTATGAAAATGAATGTCAGGGTTGGACTTCTGTCTTTGTCGCCACTTGGGTTTCAGAGTCCTCCCCAGTGAATGTCTGGGTCCTTTCCGTAAGATCAGAGTCACTAATTGTGCATGAAACATGTAAGCATTGTAGTCCTTATCCATGGATGGAAGGGTACTGCCCCTGAGTATCAAGGTCTGTCACGATGGGTTTCAGTAGCATTCCGATCCTTGAGGGTACAGTGGGAGGTGGACATAATGGTGTGAAATATCTTTTGTGTTTTCGAACTTTGTCAATTAATTTCCATTTCTGACACTAATCTTTCTCTATTTGAAAAGCAGCTACACCGTGTATCAAAGCCATCAGTCCGAGTGAGGGTTGGACGACCGGCGGGGCAACTGTCATCATCATTGGAGACAACTTCTTCGATGGGCTGCAGGTCATCTTTGGCACCATGCTGGTTTGGAGTGAGGTATGTGTCTGAGTTTGTCTTGATTTAGTTTCCTCACTCCCATATCTGCCTGTTATGATGTCTGTCACACTACAGCCAATCTAGCGGCATGCATTATACACAATTGTATTTCTTCATAAATGCATTCACAAATGTGTCACCCTTCTATCCTTCTGTGTATTTATTTGGGTGGGTTATTTGCCTGATCTGGTGGCTTAGTGGACTAATGTGTCCATTTTAGGGGACTGAGTTCGACCTCAATGGTCACAGGTTCAAATCCCAGCGGTTCCACTCAGCCTTTTATCATTCTGAGGTCTATAAAGAGAGTACCACTGAGTTGGGTAACAATAAACTTTGTTATTCAGCGCAACAATACCCTTGGGTGAATGTGCGTTTTACAAATACACTTTGGGCCAGATGTACGACCATTCCAAATTGCGACTCGCAATTTGCGCTCAACTGCGAGTTCCAAATTGCGAAGCCCAATTTGGAATGTACAACAATATCAGAGAACTGATTGCGATTCCCAATAGGGTCGCAAAATGTGAGGTTCATGAATAATAATGAGTCACTCGTAATTTGTGACCCCATTGGGAATGGCTGGCCCTCCCAGGGATGGTGGCCCTGGGAGGCCTATATATATATATATATATATATATATATATATATATATATATATATATATATATATATATATATATATATATATATATATATATATACATACACATACATAACACAACCTACTTGCTGTCTTCTTGCTTTACTGTCAGTTCTGGTTTACCATATGCAATTGTCTCTGATATGCCTCAGTATTACCTCATACTGTGACTACTCCAACTCTCTCTTTACAAAAACTTGTAGTCTTTTCGAAGCTTCGCCTAAATCTAGGCAAGGATAAGTTCTTGTGAGCTCGCTAAAATTGTACTGCCTTAAGCGCTTCCTCACTTCCTGCGTAAGAAGACTGCCTCAAGCGCAACTTGCTTCTGCCTCCAGCGCTGTAAGTACTAGCTCAAGCGCTACTCTCAGCTGGCATAGAGAGACGCTAGAAGGCTGTTCCTTTACTCCAGATACTCTGACTAATAACTGGCAGACTGCGGCTTCAATGTCTATATCCAAGCCTTACCGCAAATTCTAGGAACACAGAGATAACCAAACTGGCGCTTACTCACGAACCGAACCCCAAAACTGGAACTTTCTTGAGCGCCACAGGAAAAAGCGTCCTTTCTCCTCAAAAGGACAGTTGAAGTGCGCAGTTTGCCACGATTACAATCGCGAGCACAGCTGTGCTAGAAAACGAGGCAGCGACTAGACTGCTGACCTCGTTTTCACCATGGTGGCCATCTTGAAATTCCGCCGTTGTGAAGACTGCAAACGAGGGATCAAGCAAGCTACCCAACTGTTTGGGAGCCGCCGCGCAGAGCGGTAATAATGGGTCAAAGCTCCTTTGCAGCCTACTGTTTACCTAGTGCCTTGAAGACAACCTCAAGGACCAGCTCCTCATCAGCACCCAGTGTGTTTAGTCGGCCGACAGACACACGAAGACACTGCTCTCCAAAGAATATTGAGAAGGCTGTCCATTTTATCCAAGTCCTGATGAAGACCCACCCCGGATGCAAGTAGTCAGCGCATCAACATTAAGGTCGAAACGTCTACGCACCATATTTAAGATCTAACTGTACAAAGTCTGTTAGGAACATAAGAAATTATTTTGCCTAAATGACTATTGTGTTTACAGTTGACCACCTGTAATATTTGAACTAGTGTATATTTATGTATGTATGCTTTTAACCTACACTATTTATCACAAACCACGTTGTTTTGTATTGTATATGTTCATTTGCCGTTTGGACAGCAGAACTAATGTCTGAAAATAACTGAATACATTGAGAAAGTGTATGACTAAAGAATCACTTTGTCTACCAGTTTGGTCAGTGTGTTTTTATAAAGTGCTACCATATGTTTACAGGGACAGGGACATATCAGTGTAGACACAGACTGGAATACTGTTTCACTCAGTATTCACTTCCGACAGAACCATTACTATTTGTTTAACTGTCACGTGGAGAGACAGGGGCTGACTTAACTGTGCTCTACCGTTTGTTTGTTCTGTTTGGAATAGGTCTGAGGATTGACAGCATTGTTACAATTGAACACCTTGAATAGATGCGCTAACAGGCCAAGCTAAATACTTAATAGTAAGTGGGAGAAAGGGGAACAGAGAGGTGCTTCAAGGTGGCTCAAGGTTATGTTCACCCTGGGCAAGAAGCCCGGTCCTTGCAAGTTGTTTGCAACAGCTCAGGAACAAGTGGAATCATTGCCCCAGGATGTAGTCTGCTTGAGAGGGCTTTCCAGTGGACAATCAGTTGAGTGTATACACTGTATAAAAAGATAAATGGTGTTATCATCTCTCACTGCATCACTAGCAAGGCCTGATTCAGACTTCTGTCCCCGGTTCAGGACGCCACATGTCCAAACATGTTACATGTGATTCAAAAACAGGTGGCTAAAATGGTAGGTGGTAATACTCACAGGAATGTGCAGAAAGGATGAAAAAGACAAAAAGGTTTACACTGAGTAAAGGAAATACAATCTAATGATTATCTAAAGGAAATTAGAAATTAATACAGGTTCAGCATAGTCAAGGCTGCTGGCCCCCATACATCTGTAAATCAGTATGGTTTGTCTCTAATGCTTATGAGGATTACTTCTGTGTCCTTTGCCAACCAATGAAGTTGTGTATGCGGAGAGCCGCTAATACATCCCCAAAGAGGCACACCGGTATAGATCACAAAAAGTGGTTCAAAGTTCATTTGAAAATGATATTTATTTTCTTCAGTTCGTTTTTCTCATATTTTCATGATTGTTTTGATTCTTAGTTTGATATTAACAGCATATCAGAAGACAACGTGTGTTCGTTTAAGGTTATCATATGAACATTTAGCTCCAATGCATTTCGGGCTTGAGAGCCCTTGGTCACGGAGAGCTGAGGAGGAAGAACAAAAACGGGTGTCAGGGAACGTGTGAACTAAGGAGAGATGGGGACGTTTACTCGTGCTAATGGTGTGGGGGCTGGGTCGTTCACAAACATAAATAACGTGCACGAGGCTAAAGTGAGGTTCAGGGGTAAGTGCAAGGGGTATTACCGCGTGTGCCATATTAAACGAGCGCTTTGAAAAGATCAAATAATGTGCGAGCGCTTTTTAACAAGCGCTTTTTAACAACATTACTTCAGGAAAGATAAAGTCTTACTTCATAGTAACTGGTAGCGCAGTACTCCGCTATCCACCGATCATCCGCTCGTTGTCTACGGTGCTCGTGTGAAAGGCTACAGTATATGCGGGCAAAAAAGTGACGACGGACTAAAATTAGAGGTTGACTCATGTGGAAGGGGGTGGTTAGTGAAGAGAATGCGGCGGCCATTTTAAAGTGGAGGGTTAATGGGGGTTAACGTGTAAGGGAGAAACAAAGAGTGAGAAACAAGTTGAACAAGATGCGGGAGAATGGTGAAACAGATAATTATACTATGTCATGAATACATCTGAACAATATATCAAAGGAAACAGCTAAATTCAGTGCGATCATTGAGCCCATGGGGCTTCAGTGTCTGCAATAGATAAATCCATTCAAGTTCTCTCCTTAGTAGCAGTTTGGTATTATCAATGCCTTCTTTCCTAGATACTGTCTCTAAGACTATGAATTTCAGTTGGGCGATGGTGTGGCGTGCATCAATAAAGTGCATGGCAATGTTAGATTTTTCCAATCTCAGTCTGATGTTAGACTTATGCTCGTTAAGGCGAGTTTTTATTTTCCGTTCAGTCTTACCAACGTAAAGTTTGCCACAAGGACATTTCAGGGCATAAATTAAGTTGGAGGAGTCACAGGTTGCATCGACTTGAAGTTTGATGTTGTGTCCTTTCATAGGATGCTGTATGGTATTACCTTTGATGACGTTATGGCAATGATTGCAGTTCAAGCAAGGTTGGGTGCCACGGTGGTGTTTAGGTTCATCGGTGGGCCTGGCAAGGATCTCTTTGATGTTTCTACTCCGAGTGTGGGCGAATATCGGAGGCTTGTCAAAGATTCCCTGAAAATCAGGTTCATTTTGTAGAATGGGCCAATGTTTCCATATAATCCTTTTGTAAGCTGGGCTTGCTGTGGAAAATTTTGAGACTAGCACCATACGTTGTTCTGAGCTTTTCTGGGTCTTGGCCAGGCTGTTGGACCTGGAGATGTTGGCCACACGAGATCGTGCTTGTTGCAAAAC
Organism: Lissotriton vulgaris; assembly: GCF_964263255.1. Taxonomy (NCBI): domain Eukaryota; kingdom Metazoa; phylum Chordata; class Amphibia; order Caudata; family Salamandridae; genus Lissotriton; species Lissotriton vulgaris. The sequence goes on from NC_141695.1 coordinate 849,748,284, forward strand.
AGTGTCGGGGTAACCTCGTTCAAGGAACCTGTTATACATTTCCATAATGCGTCTGTCAATGATGGTGTCATCAGATACAATACGGTTGACTCGCAACATTTGAGAAAACGGAAGGTGTTTCTTCAAAGAGCCTTGGTGGAAACTAGCATAGTGGAGAGAGTTGTTGCGATCAGTGCTCTTTCTGTGGAGATCCGTGATAACTCCTTCTGGGGTGTTTTTAATGTGAACATCTAGGAACGCAATATCAGTGTCACTGATTTGCCAAGTTAACTTAATGCGTGGGTCTTTACTGTTGATTTCTGTCAGTAAGTCATGTAATGATTCCTTAGTGTCAGACCATAAGAAAAATAGGTCATCGATGTACCGCACGTACAATTTGGAGTGATTTTGAAAGTTTGCATTGGTGTATATATAGTTTCTTTCGAAGTTCTCCATGTATGTATTCGCATATGACGGGGCAGCACAGTTTCCCATTGCCATTCCGAAGAGTTGCAAGAACCATTGGTCATCAACTTTGAAGTAGCTGTGGTACAGGATGAATATCATCAATTCCATTAGGAACGTCTGCATTTGTGGGTCAATGTCACTTTTAAGTAAGATCTGTTCAATGGCTTCAATTCCCCCTAAATGGGGTATTGAAGTATATAATGAACTCACATCAGCTGTGCAAAGGACTAACGACTCATTATTCAAACTTTGAGCACTGGATAATTTCGTGAGGAAATCCGTAGTGTCTTTGATATAACTCACTGATTGGGTGATTAGCCAACCAATACCATCATTGACCCTTGCCCAGGCTAGTGATGGTCTCAGGTTCTACTGTTACTGCTTTATACTTTCTTACTAATGAGGTGAATGCCTTTCCACATAGTATACCTACTGCAATCATCATGGGTGTCGGTATTGTACCTTCATCTACGAAGCGGTTGATGATTCTATATAGTTGTGGTGCCACGTTGATGGCAATGATTTTCATGAAAGTGACAGGACAGTAAACTTCAGGGGTGCAAAGTAGTTTTGCTGTGTTAGTTTTTTGTATTACAACTGTTCAAGTGACCCAGCCTTGTGGATGGTGTGCTTGGGAGTGTGGGGGTGACTTGTGGAAATGGCTGACTCTTTTTTAAGAATAATTCTTCAAATAACCCTAGATCCCCACCTGTTCATCTTATCCAATAATTGGGGACTGTCCTGGAATCGAGAAATGAAAAAGTATCTCTTTTGAAGAACAAACTACCAGGTATACAGAGCAAACCCTACTTTTGTGGTACACTGCGTTTCCCGCAGTGAGACAAGTCTTGATTCTCTAGTCTTTGCGCAGCATGGCATCTTGTATTTTCATAGTACCCACTACCGGGCTGCACATGCAACCCTTCCAGATTGTCTGGAAGACAAGTGGTTAATAAAGAGTTATAAAATATATCCTTCATTTGAATAACAGCGTCATTCATTAGCTGGCATGGTGTTACGAAAGAAAGAACATGCAACAGGGAGGAACTTTTCAAAAGCCTTCCTTAGCAAAAATCATCATGATGGATGCCTCAATAGAAGTACCGGGAGTCCTCAGGGATCTCCGCTCAGATCATTGACAGTGGCCCCCAAGAGAACAGACATACCACATAAACATGCTGCCATTAAGGCCAGTCCACCTGGCCCGCAAATCCTTCTTTGCATTGATCTCTGTGAAATCCTCCTTCTTCTGACTGACGAGAAAAAGCCAGGAGAGGAATGAGAATGCGTGTTAACTTGTGGAAAAAGACAACAAAATGAGAAAAATCATAATCAGATTAACGAGTAAGTTATTTAAATAGAAGGAAGCAAATGAGAGTGACAATAAAGTCAACCAATAATAAAGAATGGGTGGGCTCTAAGTCCATGGTAAGCTGACAATAGGTCTTTTAGCCAACAGACTCCTTTCACTGTCTGTAGGTGAGACCTAACAAGGGCTTGTTCACCTAAAGGAAGCAGAATGTGATCAGGTTGAGTGCCCACTAGCGATGGCTTAGATGATGTCTTATTTTTGTTTCCATGTTTAGCTCATACTATTGGTAGTGATCTCATGGTATTTTTCCAACTGCGACAATCCCCAGTGGTTCTGAGGTAAGGGCGGGATGCAAGTGCTGGCTGAAGCTTGCCCGCTTAGTTCTTTGCATGGCTTTCTGTGCCACCTTCTTTTGGAAGGATGCCAATGTTTCTGCTGTCTAAATGAAGTACGTCTTTACAGTGTGTTCATTCACTGAAAATCTGGTCGACCCCCCTCCTGATTCTGTCGTAGCCTGGGGCTCCCAGCTTGCGCGCAGCGAACTGCAGACTCCAGGACTACAGCACCAGGAATAAACTTGTGTGCTCAATGTTTACCATATTTTTTTAAGATTTCCAAATATTTTGTATTGAAATAATATGCTTCCCATTTGTATTGTGTTTTGTTGAATTCAAGCTTCATAATTAAAGTGGTGAAACAGTTCAACCCTCCTAGTTGATTACATTGAATAGGCATGCTCGGGGGGATTTCTGGAATACATATTTATATTTCTGATTTAAACATACATTAGGTAGAGGGTGGTTTTAATTATGTTTCAGAAATCTGATAAACAACAGAATAAAACCCTTTATTTCTTCAGCACAAGGGTTTATTCATTATTGCGTGATATTGTTTTTCTCTTATGACACATTTATAAATACCTCCCCTTGACATGTGTTAATCTCCCTGTGAGGGTCAAAAGCCAACATATGGAGCTTTATGCTGCATGGATTCCAACATGAACACTCCCCTTTGTTTAGTGTGTAGTGCAGGCTGTATCCTAGTGACCACCTGCATGTTGAATGAACATGTGCCGTGGGATAAGGACTTGGAGAGGCTAAGTACACCCATTTTATGATGGTTTATATGGTGCACTATTCACTCGTGAGGGTATCCAGGTGCTTGACCAGGTGTGTAATCTGCGGCAAGTTATTCGAAGAGCCAGCCCTTCAGCGTCTTGTAGAATTCAGGAAGCAAGGAGGAAGCTCTCAAGTGGGGAAGGAGGTTGTTCTATGTGTTAGGTGCGATGTAGAAGAATGAGTAGCCTGCTCTGCTACGGCTGACTTTTACTAATCAGGCTGTGAGCCAGTGTGGTATTAGGCTTGCTGCAGGGCCTAATTTGTAAATGAATGAGTGCCCAAAGCTCTGCTCAGAAGCCCGCTGCCAGAGCTGCGGAATGTCATGATTGCAACTCATGCCTCTTTCATCCCTCACCATGCACTCCCAACCCCATTTTTTCACGTTTGTAGGTTCTCTTACGGCCACTGATTTCTCCCTTTCTCACTGTTTTACCATCTTTCTCTTCCTCTTTCTTTGCCCTTTTCGTGTTTTTCCCTCCCTTACTCCAGGTCAAATTCTTATGAGGTACAAATAAGTGGAGGTCTCCGAAAATGAGTTCTCTGGGCCCCACCTGCAACCACCTGCTCAAATTAAGCACTGGCTTTCTCAGACTAGCATCATTTGCACTCTCAATACAATAATTGGCAGTGAAAGTTGTACCAGTCATGGATGAAGCCAGCGCTCTTTTCCCCGAGGACAGCAGTGTTCTGTTCACCCTCCTCCTGACCATGCTGTTCAGGTTAACTTTATGGTACCAAAAACGTTAAGCCTTGCTGCTGCTAGTAGAAGACACCTATTAGTAATATTAGAGGTGCAGTAGTATTTCACTGTACGTTTCTGTCATCTCTGGCCCCTGCTCTGCACAGGGTCTAATGCACCTTTTTTGCTGAAAGCAGGGAAGGATTTGCATGCACAGTGATTCGTTGTGTGATAGATGTGGGAGTGTTGAAATAAAATACAGAAAATTGCTTCCACAGTACAGCATGTACACAGAGAAGTGGTTGCATAAGACACAAGGGGCAAGCAGGGGAGTCTAAGGAAGGAGTAAATTGTCACTCTCCCTCAATTATCATACTTTCCAACTTTCCTTTGTTTTAGGATAATCTCTATTGACACAAAGTTTAGCCATTTCACTTGCTTGCCTACTTTTGTGCTTCCAAAAGCACCTTTTGTCCCCATTCGGGTTTTTTCTCTACCAGCCTCACTCTGAGCAGCAGGTTCCCTTCTTTCACTCTTAAGTCCCAGACCACTTCGTCTCCGCCCTGATGTTTCCCCTGCAACACTATGGAATGGCCTCGGGGCATCTGATCTGACATGACATAAAGCCCCCTTTATATACTTCCTAAGCCCCCCTTTCCTCTTATGTGCCTCTCCCGTTCCCTTTTTTCCCCTCCCCCTTTAGTGATTTGAGAGAGCCTACGTGAGGCAGAGAGCAATAGGAAAAATAAAGCACATACAAGAATCCTCGTGTAAAACCCTACATTTTGTCGACATCAAGGAATCGAAAATAAACGTGTTGGGGTGAACATAACTGAAGTGACAAATAAATAGCTGGCAATTTGGTAAAATGGCAAGCACATTGACTGAGAATTATCCCTTTCTGGTGCTTTAAATTTTCACTTTGCTCCCTCTGACTCGAGTGAGTGAATACAGACAGAAACCCACGATGCAGTTGCATCCTGCTCGGAGGTGCACTTCTCTGATGCATATGAAGGCATAGAGGGGGTTGTGCCACATAAGTCAACATCCTGTGCCGGTCATTGCTGACCTCTGGTCCTACATCTGTTTCTGCTTCCCTGAAGCAGCCATTGACTCGGGGGACATACTCATTAATCAAGTGGTCACCCAAAGTGAGAGATCGACGGTATGGAAGCATGGCTGTGATGTGTGCATGACTGAATAAAGATGTGACAAGACAAAGCTGTGCTACTGTGAACAAACACGACTGTTCCTACAGGTGTAGAAGACAGCCTTTATTTACAAGCCATTAATAGTGAAAAACCGCCTCTTAACAATCTGAAAAATGCCAGCCCATCTCAGCCAACCACTGCAGCCACTGTCACATCCTCGCCATGCCTGTTGAGGACACTATGCTGACTTATTTGGCAGAAAAGGTTATTGGGTCTTCAAAGCTTCTGAGTCATTCACCCAGAAAATGCGAAATGCCAGAGGGGTAGCCATTGCTAGGTTAGGTCCCTCTGCTAAAGAGTGATACAAAACCTGAGGCGGGTAAGTGTGAATCTCAGGATATAGAGGCAGCAGTATTGCGGCCTCTGCAGCCTGACAATCACAAGCTACGCTACTTGCCAAGCAGTTTTACATGTTCTAATTTGGAATGCAAAGTTCTTCTAACATCATTCTAACATTTCTTCTATCTATGACGGGAGTATGAAACCTTATTAAAAATTAGTGGCAGAGCAATAGACTGGTTAAATGGGTTTGCTTACACCACCATCTTGACTCAGGGGAACAGAGCCACAGATGATCTGCACAAAAAATCCTACAACTGACTGAGCCTTCTTACAGAAGTCATGGAACTCAAGAGAGCAGCCTTAAATGAGAGCTACTAAAGGGCAATCTATTCTTCACTGTAAATAAAGAGGTTTTACATGAACGCATACCGTAAATGTAAAGACAATTTAGCAGTTGGCTATGCGAGTGGCAGGGCATATATGACTTCTCCGCTTCAAGCCATTCCTTAGGCAACAAAACCCAGGATCAGCACCATGTGATATACTGCCGCAATATGAACCCCAATGGTGTGCTTTATTAGATGATGTCAGAGCAGAGGTAGATGGTGGAAACAACACTTACAACGTAACTTTTACAACGCACTACCTTTACAACAAAACTTTTATAACGCAACATCCATTACAGCGCATGCCATTACAACGCAACCATTACAACGCATGCCACTACAACGCATGCCACTACAACGCATGTCATTACAACGCAGTCATTACAACGCATACCATTACAACGCATACCTACACTATCCAACACTTACCCTACTGTTGCACCCTCTGGAGTTAGAATAGTAATTTCTACCCCTACACTATCCAACACTTACCCTACTGTTGCACCCCCTGGAGTTAGAATAGTAATTTTTACCCCTACACCATCCAACACTTACCCTACTGTTGCACCCCCTGGAGTTAGAATAGTAATTTTCACCCCTACACTATCCAATACTTACCATACATGCAATGTAATGGTATGCGTTGTAATGGTATGCGTTGTAAATGTAGTATGCGTTGTAGTGGAATGCGTTGCAAAGATAGTTTCAAAGGAATCGTTGTAAAGGCATGCGTTGTAATTGAATGCGTTGTAATGGATGTTGCGGTGTAAAAAATGCATTGTAAAGGTAGGCGTTGTAAAAGTATGCGTTGTAACGACATACATCCGTAGATGGTGATGTTTTTTTTGGAACTACTGGCCGCCTTTGACATGTAGGATCAGATGTTCCTGGCACAGTACTCCCTTGGTACCGATCACCTGTTTTTATGACTAAGAGTTGGTGCAGCTGATCACAGTACAGACCTTTATACGTGAAACACTGCCTACTGAACTTTCTAGGCAAAATGATAAAACACATGCTGTTACACCATGACTGGGAGGCTTGCATGCTTGTCACTATGTGAAAGGAGGGAGGGAGGGAGGAAGGGAAGGAGGGTGGGTGGTGGAGAGAGAGAGAGAGAGAGAGAGAGAGAGATTGTGTGCCCCTTTGTCCCCAGGACACTGAGTTGCCCCTGAGAACAGATCACCTCAAGACAAGAGCTTACCAGCATCCTTCTCCCTGGATGTCACTGCTTCACCTGCAGTTCCCTCCTACCTGCTGGATCCAAAGTAGCTGCGGCTGTTGGGTGTCTCTGATGGATCCGTAAGTGCTACAGTGGTTCACCGTACCGGTTTAATCAAGCTCTCCTATGTGACAGTTCGGTTGGCAAGATGTTGTAATTGTACCAAGAAAGGCCCAGGGCATGGCACTGTGTCGCACTTGGAACCAAGAAGATGTGTTCTGTGTCCATTCCCTATATCAGGTTTCCAGCTCAGAGGAGCAGCTGAAGTGAATCTGCCGTCAGAGGAACTCTTATGGAGCGCCCCCAGCCACCGTGGATTTTGAGACTCAGGAAGTATTATGAAACATACTTCCTCACCACAGAAAAATGCCTTTGGATTTGGATTTGGTTGGTTCACTCCAAAATGTGAAGTGTAGCATATCTGTGTGTCTGCTTAGCCTGCACCAGCTGTCACAACTTCAGCATTTAAGTTGGCACCGGAGACCAGACTGCCGGATCACCTATCACTACTTCGTAGATCTGTGCAGCCACTCAGCTGAAGTATTGGACCACACCAAGGACTCCACATACCTACCCTCCTTCGGAGTTAGTGACAGACAATAGATCTGACAAAAGGTCTGCACTTCCTGCGGCCTGAGAAGAAGGATGACTTCTGTGCTAGCTAAGTATCACCCTGAATACCCTAGAAAATCACAAGCGTGCTTTTCACAAAACCTAAAACTATGGATATAAAATCAGACAAGACTCTCCAGCTTTTCTTGTACTTAAAAAAAATCATGAACAATGCTAAAAAGAGCATGGCTAAATATCGGTAGAATTACGTTGCTAAATCCTACATGGTAAGCCGGTTAAAAAGGTTCTCAGACTCAAAATAGAGCATATTCCCACTTATAAAAAGATTTTTCAGAGGAACCATTTGTACCTTTCAGGATAAAATGCACTTATGTCTTCACTGAAGGAGCAAACTTCATGTGCTTTGCCAGGTTATTTGGACTCCTACTATTTCAACACTGCTTGGCCTAATTTGATATACATACCTCCAATCCTCCACTTTTCCAAGAGGTGGAGGCCTCCATGGGTTTTCTTGACTTTTTACGTATCTGGCTTTTTGCTCCACTTTCCTCGTGATTTCCTGGTGAGAGAGGGGGGTTCAATCCTCATGTAGCAGGTAAATCAGTGGGTTCAGAACTGAAAAGAGGCATATGGTTAATGGGTACTATGTGACAATAACTTTAATTTATTTACTGTTCTTTAATCTACATATACTTACTTCCTTTATACATCTGTATACCTTCCATGTGCGTGGATCTATATATTTATTACTTATCTGCTAATTCAGCATATCCAAATGCATTTCCCTATTTTTCACCGTATACCTTTCTCAATATATCCTCTACCTCAACTCTCCGACTCATCTCAAACCTCTTTCTACTACTCTTTACAATGCACTACCCTATTTCACACCCTATACCTCTATTAATATCTTTAATATACATATATTAACATCCTTTATGCATCTATATGCTTTCCATGTACTTATGGATCTATATATTTTATTACTTTTCTTCTAATTAAGCATATCCAATGCACTACCCTATTTCTCACCCCATACCTCTCTCACTATATTTTCTACCTCAACTCTCTGACTCACCTCAAACCCATGTGCGTGGATCTATATATTTATTACTTTTCTACTAATTCAGCCTATCCAAATGCATTTCCATATTTCTCGCCCTATACCTCTCTCAATATATCCTCTAACTCAACTCTCTGATTCATCTCAAACTACTTTCTACTACTCTTTACAATGCACTACCTTATTTCTCACCCTATACCTCTATCAATATATTATCTACCTCCACTCTTTCATTCATCCCAAACCCCATACCACTACGATCCCCAAAATAACCCTTTCTAGACTCTTCCCTACTCTACCCCTCTTGCATCATATCATACCTCTTTTACTATACCGATCCCCAAAAACAAGCCTTTCTAAACCCTTTCCTCTGACTCTTCCCCTCCACATCCCTATTACTCCTCCCAAGCCTCCTCCTAATGGTATGACCGCCAAAACAAAAACAACAACAAAAAGTCTAAATCCTTCCCTCTTCTATCCCTCCACTATCCTTTTCAATCCAAATTACAGACTAACATGTCCACTCATATTTCACTATACTAATGCTTTATAGGTTCCAGAGTAGCGTGCTACCCCCCAAAGAAACGCGTGCTACTCCCCGAAGAAACGCTTCAACACCTCATCAGGGGTAGCAAGCTCTATATAAATGCAAACCTTTTCCCTGTTCTATCCCTCCGCTACCCTTCTCAACGCATATAACTGACTAACATATCCACCACTCAAATGACTTTCATATTTCACTATACTAATTCACCACTAATCCCTTACAGGTTCCGGAGTAGCGCGCTACTCACCAAAAAAATCACTTCTACATCCCATCGGGTGTAACAAGTGCCATATAATTGCAAACCTTTTTCCCTCTTCTACCCCTTCGCTATTCTTCTCAATCCAAAAAACTGACTAATATCCACCACTCAAATATCTTTCATATTTTACTATACTAATTCACCACTAATCCTTTATGGGTTCTGGACAGTGGCGTAACGAAATTTATGGGGGGCCCCCCTGTAAGTTGCACGGAGGGGCCCCTGCTCCGGGTTTTATCAGGAGCTCTCGGACCACAGAACTGTGCTGAGGGGCCCTCCTGCAGCTCGGGGCACCCGCACAGCGGGGGCTGCGGGAGCCTGTGTTACGCCACTGGTTCCGGAGTAGCATGCTACTTGCCGAAAAAGCACTTTGACTCCTCGTCAGGTGTAGTAAGTGCTATATAAATACAATTACAATACAAAAACAGGCAGTGAGTAGGCAATGATGTGATGACAGGCAGTGAATAGTTGTGTGTGTGTGTGTGTTTGTGTGTAATATCACAAGTAGCTGTCTCGGTCCGGGCTGACACAAACGACGGGGGTGGGGGGGAGGGAGCCCTTTGAGCCCAATGGGTGATTGCGCACCTGGTTACAAGTGATAGCAAGCGAGCCTAACGTCACAAGTCACAGGCAGTGAGAAGATCGGAAAACACAGTGGCAGGAAGTCAGTGAGTTCTGATGTCCCAAATCAGAGGCAGTGGGCATGTCTAATGTGATTAGTGACAGGCAATGAATAGGTAAGCATGGGTCACAGAGTCACAAGTGAAAACAGTGAGAGATTTCTGTTGCAACAATTGATAGTAAGTGATGTGACGAATGACAGGCAGTACCTGGGTGTACATGAGAAGCGATGTCACAAGTGACAGGCAGCAAGCGCTTATTGACAGGCAGTGAGTGGGTCTGAAATAAAAGCCAATAAGAGGTTTCTGATATCACAAGTAATAGGCAATGAATGCCATCCGTCCAATTTCTGGGTAATTTAGGGCACCTGGGTGCGCGCTCTCTGAGTCTGTTAGTAATACCTCATTACGCAACTAAGTCCTGGGTGACATCTCGTCTGTCCCTCAGCGTCCCATTACAGTTCCACCTATCCCCGCTGGTTGCACGTGCTCCCGTCATTAGCTATGTTCCTGTCCACGTTACGCTAGTTCCGGGAGGCACGCGCTTCCTCTGGCTCGAGGTGTTATTGATTCTCCACCTGCCGTCCCTCCACTGAATTTAATGATCCTTCCAGGCTCCCTGGTCCTCTCCGAAGAGCAGGGTCCGACGGTGCGGCCAGGAGTAAGCTTCTCTGGGAGCGAGGCCAGGCCCCCCCAGCGGCATCATTAGGATGGTCGATGGCGCGCGCTTAGTATTCCGGCTCAGCCTGCCAGCAGCCGCGCTCGCGCCGGTGCGCGAGCCGAGCGCTCTGCGCTCGAGACGGCGCGTCTGCAAATATTGTTCTCGGAGCCTTCTCGGTGTGTTCACACAGATTGGATTCAAACACTGACAAGCTAATTATACAGTGTAAGACTGTTTATGAGGCTGACGGCTCTGACACGGGAATCCTACGAGAAGGCATGCCCGCAGCTCAGTCATTAGTTTATTTTGTTTCTCTCTCTTTTTCTTTACAGCTGATTACCCCTCATGCAATCCGAGTACAGACTCCTCCCCGACACATCCCCGGCGTGGTGGAAGTCACTCTGTCATACAAGTCGAAGCAATTCTGTAAAGGAACGCCCGGACGCTTCATCTACACAGGTGAGTGTTCCTTCACTGCACACACAAGGCTGGGGCTTCCTGTGGGTTATCTGCACTGCCGAAAGAGAGGCGTCCTAGAGGTGACCCCTATTGTACACAAACCCTGTTGCATTGTAGTTCCATTGGTGGAGCTTCTCGTGACGAGGATTCAACGTGTATTTGCAGGTGCATAGCATGCTACTCCCTCAGCAGTGTGAATGTGTCATCTTAAGGGGCCACGAGCAAGAAATATGTTGAAAGGCCCTTTTCGAAACAAACTAGAAGTTTCTTACCCATTTTCTGCAAATTCAAGCCCCGTAAGGCCAAACAATATTGAATGATATGTTAAAAAAGTCGAAATAGAGAAATAGGCTGAAGTGAGATAGAGAAAAGGTTTGGGGGTCCTGGGCAGTTGCCTACTTTGGTCAAGCCTTAATTCAGCTCTATCCTTGAAAATGCTATGGTTAAAGAGTGTGTTTCCGTCCTGTGACCTACATGAGTAGTATTTAATTTCATGCTTGAGGTCCATTGTTTCATTCTTACTGTGATTTGTTGCTGCGCTGAGAGATGAGGCTGAAATAAAAGTGAGTGAGGGATAGGATGTGTAAGCATTAAAGCAGATAGGAAGAGTGTCTGATTGCATTGTATTCTATGTAGGAAAGGACTACATGCTATGCATGTGTGGCGGTGGAAGCTCAACCCATTTCACCACAAGCATGCAGCTGAGCAAACACAACTGCTTTAGGAAACTTATCTGTGAACGGAAGAGGGTCGCTCAGTGGATATCCCTGCCCCCATTTATTGGGTACAACCAAAGCCTGAAAATGCAATTGTCACACTATTTCACAGTTCAATACACACTCGCCTAAATCTGCTTCCCAAGACCCTAGTCCCTAGCCAAGTGACCCTTCAAACCACTCCGCAATTTAACATCACAGTGGAAGGATATGTTAGTTAGATGTCACACACATGACCTATGGACACGAAATGGACAAGGCATGAGGGTGGGGGGATAAAGGGAATGCTATTGTGTTGCACAGTTGAAATTATACGTTTAGATCTGTTGAAGTAAATAATTGTACTGACATGGCGCACAGTGTGACTATAACACCAGTACTTTTATATGATGCTCAAACCACACCAAGAAGGACATCTCATGTATAGGATATATGACAGTGAGCGTATAGAGCAAACCTTCATTATAAATGAATGCACACTGAATATACTATGAATGCTGTTTACGGAAAATGCAAATAAAATGTGTTTAAAAAAAAAAGTGTTTCAGGAAGCTTATGAAAATAGACACAGTCAGCAAGCATGCACATTCATGCCATCCCACATTGAGTGAGAACTGCCCCTTGGGGAAGTATGCTTCCATTTACCCTAGTGAAGCGCCAGTGTTCCTACAATTGTGGACTAGGAGCAACTTATGTGAATGGGTATTATTACACAAGCTGTACTATATGCCAATGCATCGCCCCTGGAATTCTGCAATTCTAAAGCGTATTCTACATAATATAAGGATTTGCAGCATATGCCACATAATCCATCATTTGCTTGCGTAATCTGCAGCGTTTAATGTTTGTAGCTCAAACAAATAAAATGTATTAAAAACGTGGCAAGTTATGTTCCCGCGCATTGGAAGATCCTTCGCAAAGGTTGACTAGTCATTCTTTCAATTGCTTAGTACTACGTTTTTATTGTTGAACACGTTCTAAGATGAAATCTCTGCCCAGACAGTGTTTCCATATGACAACATAATTAGGGAATACTATCACAAAATGTGCCACATTATGCTGCATAATTTGCCTTTACTTGTCACATAATTTAGTCAACACTGCTGCATAATGTGGTCCTCCACAGCCGATAATTCCAGTGGCCCTGACTGTATGAATAGGAGATAGGCAAACCATGCAAATGTTGATTATGCAACCAGCAGTATGTTTCCTCCCCGTGTAAAGAGTGTTAGTGTGGTTCCAGCGGTCATTTCAGTTGTGCATTGATTTCACAGCAAGCATGGGCACTCTAAGAATACATTTGAATTCAGATGAGGTGTAAATCAATCAAATGATGATAAAATAATAGTACAATTATGGCTGTGGCATGGTTTATCCCGATGTGTACCTAAACACAGATTGTGCCACCCACAAGAATAGTCTTTCAAACATGTCTCAATCTTTCCATTGCAGAGCTGTGTGTGCGCAGTTGCACTTATGCTCAGGTTGGCATTTCTAAACCTTTAGCCAGTGCTGAGTGGGCCATTCCCTACGACTAGGATAACCCTATTAAGCACCAAGGGGTGGGGAATGTGGTAGGGGAAAGGCAGGGGAGGTACTCTTGTGTCCCCTGCCCATGTAGTGAATAAACCCCATGTGGGTTTCCCTACCTATGCGGTCTTCTCTTCCCATGGGTCAACATGGGGGAATTGCTGAATGACTTTTAAACTACAATGGTGACAATGTCAAAACCACCAGCTTTTGCAAGAGGGGTTACCTGGGTTTTTGGCCCCGTGCTAGACGTCCATCTAGGGAAACTTACCAAACCCACACATTTCTGAAAAGTAGACACCCGGGGGCTTCCAAGGAGGTATGGCTTGCGTGGATCCTCCAACGTTCCTTTACCCAGAATCCCTTGCAAATCTCGATTATAGCTGAAAAAAATCAGATTTTTCACACATTTTTGTGTGGGAAAGCGTGGCATCACTGGGCTCACACAAATTTCCTCCCACCCAGCGTTCCGCAAGGTCTCCCGATAAAAATGGTTTCTCACTTGCGTGGGTAGGCATAGTGGCTGTAACAGGAAAAGGTCCAGATCGTACGGTGGTGAATTTAAAATACCCTTTTGCATAACTACCTTGATTTTTGGGGGGGGGGGGCACCTGAGTTTTTGGCCCGGGGCTCTGCGGCCATCTTTGGAAACTACCAAACCCAAACAGTTCTGAAAACTAGACACCCGGGGGAGTCCAGGGAGGTATGGCATGCGTGGGTCCCCCAATGTTTTCCTACCCAGAATTCCTAGCAAACCTTAAAATTTGTAAAACAAAATCCCTTTTCAAAACTTTTTTGCGTGGGATCTCCGTGCCGGCAAAATGTCTTACCACCCAGCGTTCCTCTTGTTCTCCCGAGTAAAATGCTACCTCACTTGTGTGGGTGCCCCTAAGCAGAATAGGCTAAAAATGAATTTTTAAAAAATGTAGTACTTAGGTTTGACAAATTAAGCAACCCACCTTAGTCACAGGCCTTTGGCCCACCCACACAAGTGAGGTATCATTTTACTCGGGAGATCAAGGGGAATGCTGGGTGGTAGGACATTTGTGCCGGCAGGGAGATCCCACCTAAAAATATATGGAAAAGTGTTTTTTTAAACCTAAATGTAAGGTTTGCAGGGATTTCTGGGTAGGAAAACATTGGGGGACCCACGCATGCCATACCTCCCTGGACTCCCCCGGGTGTCTAGTTTTCAGAACTGTTTGGGTTTGGTAGTTCCCAAAGATGCCCGCCAAGCCCCGGGCCAAAAGCTCAGGTGACCCCCTCAAAAAATAAGATAGTTTTGCTCAAGGTAATTTTTAAGTCTCCACCGTACGAATTGGGCCTTTTCCTATTGCAGCCACTATGCCTACCCACGCAAGTGAGGTACCATTTTTATCGGGAGACCTGGGGGAACGTTGGGTGGGAGGTAATTTGTGTGAGCCCAGTGATGCCACGCTTTCCCACACAAAAATGTGCGAAAAATCTGATTTTTTTCCAGCTATAATCAAGATTTGCAAGGGATTCTGGGTAAAGGAACGTTGGAGGATCCACGCAAGCCATACCTACTTGGAAGCCCCCGGGTGTCTACTTTTCAGAAATGTGTGGGTTTGGTAGGTTTCCCTAGTGGCCGTCTAGCACGGGGCCAAAAACCCAGGTAACCCCTCTTGCAAAAGCTGGTGGTTTTGACAATGTCTGGTTTTCAGAACTGTTTGGGTTTGGTAGTTCCCAAAGATGCCCGCCAAGCCTCGGACCAAAAAGTCATGGGAACCCCCTTGCAAAACCAAATTGTTTTGAATGAATTACATTTTCACTTTGAGAGCGTGCGATTCTTGGGACAATATTGCATGAAAATTGTGACAGACATTTTCAAGTTTGCAGGACATTGTGGATAAAAAAAAATAGAATTCACCAGAAAGACATGACCATATACTCACATGGTTTAACAATAATATCTAAATTTAGTAAGTTATTTATAGCTATAATGTACAGAGTTACTCAAAAGTCAAACATTCAAGCACGGCTATCTATTCCTCAAAGACACACACATACAGGTTAAGGTTGGATTTGGCACAAGGGCGAGTGATGGTTCAGTACATAACATTTTATTAACAAGATATTTCAACAAAATGAAATGCGCTGTCAATAAATAAATGCATAAAAACTGAACCAGTGACTCGCAACTCATGAGCTGTAAAGCCACGACAAGGCACCAACCGTTTTACAGGCCATTCACGCACCTTTCATACCTGATACACACCAGACCATTGACACCATCCGGAAGGAAAAGCAACACATTACAACATTCACAAAAAGGGACAAGGTACACCCTACTTAAGAAAGAGAAAAAAGACAAATATTACTGCACAGTCATCTAATCCGCAAGCACACACACACACTGGTTGGATTTGACACGAGGGTGAGTGATGATTCAGTACATACAATTGAATTCGCAAGTAATTTCACAAAAATGAAATACCCGGCGTATAATTGAAAGTATGATAAACTGAACCACTAACTCACAGCTCGTGAGCTGTAAAGCCACGTCAAGGCACCAACCTCTTTACAGGCCATTCATACACCTTTCGTACATGTGACACATAAAAACATCCACACCGCCAGCCGCGGACCCATCACATTACAACACTCACACCAGCAGACAGCGCCATTCAAGGGCCCATCACTTTCACACGCCCACATTTCTGACTCCTCAACTACACAAAATGATGGACTGCGTGGAGTGTAACTCAACTAGCAGTGTGTGTAGTGACCAACCGAAAGTAACTACTCACACACCGCCAGCCGAGCGCCAGTCCACCCACACCACCATCCAAGCACCAGACCATGCACAACGCCAGCCAAACACCACTCAGCGCACACCGACAGCCAAGTACCACTCCACACACACCACCAGCCAAGCACCACTCCGTGCACAGACAGCCAAGTACCACTCCACGCACACCATCCAGCCAAGTGCCACTCCACACACACCACCAGCCAAGCACCACTCCACGCACACCGCAAGTCAAGTACCACTCCACACACACCACCAGCCAAGCACCACTCCATGCACAAACAGCCAAGTACCACTCCACGCACACCACCAGCCAAGCGCCACTCCACACACACCACCAGCCAAGCGCCACTCCACACACACCACCAGCCAAGCACCACTCCGTGCACAGAAAGCCAAGTACCACTCCACGCACACCATCCAGCCAAGCGCCAATCCACACACACCGCCAGCCAAGCACCACTCCGTGCACAGACAGCCAAGTACCACTCCACGCACACCATCCAGCCAAGCGCCACTCCAAACACACCGCCAGCCAAGCACCACTCCGTGCACAGACAGCCAAGTACCACTCCACGCACACCATCCAGCCAAGCGCCACTCCACACACACCGCCAGCCAAGCTCCAGCCCAGGCACACCACCAGCCAAGCACCAATCCCAACACACCACCAGGCAAGCACAAGACCACGCACACCGCCAACCAAACAACAGACCACGCACAACGCCAGCCAAGCACCAGTCCACAGACACCGCCAGCCAAGCACCAGTCCACAGACACCGCCAGCCAAGCGCCAAACCATGCACACTGTCAGACAATGGACACTACACGCAAACCAACATCATACTTTAGTTTTTTTAAAATACAAATAAAAAACAGAAACAAATTGCAAATTGATACAAATTTACTAACACAACAACTAAATCTAAATACACTACACAAATGCCAACTTTGAAACTGAACAATAAGTTTTAAAGAATAGAGACCAGCCTGTTCACTTTACCACTCATGGATGCTCCCAAAACTTCTTTTGTGTGTGGTACATTCTAAAAGAAGCAGGCACACACAGCCCAGGGTTAGAAGGACAGTCGGGGCAGTACATACGAACCTCCTTCCGCAAACCTCTTCGCCAACAGACTCTACATATCCGACTGGGAAAGTCTTTTGAGGTTGTAGGAGGAATTTGATCAGGAAAGTGGCGATCTTTCAATCTGGCAACATCGTCCACCACTCCAACTCTAGGAACACTTGCCTGTTCCACTAAAACAAGGCTGCCTACTACAGACTCCTGAAACTTGACAAAAGTCATCTTTGACTGAGGACAAGATTGCTGAAACACAACAAAAGCATTAAAGGTTGCCAAGTGGAAAAGATGGATAGCCAACTTCTTGTACCAAATGTAAGACTTACGAAGAGCAGCATACGGTTCCAACCTCTGATCTACTCTGTCAACACCACCCATGTGCCTATTATAGTCCATAATGCACACGGGTTTGTGCACTTCTGCAACCTGACCCCAAACAGTCAACGCTTCAGTGCTTTCATCATGTATGGAAGTCAACATGTAGATATCTCTCCTGTCTGAAAACTTCACAGCTAAAAGGTCCTCACAACGCAATGTAAATAAAATGTAAATGTAAATGTAAATGTCAAGGTATTTTGTAGAGCGCACTGTCACCAAGCGGTTTCCTGGCGCTATTACTCATACCGCTGTGGAACCCCTCCTGGCTTTCCCTGTGAAGTGTCCACTCCTGGGCACCCCCAGGGTGAAGCCAGGCATCCACAGCGCTGTTGGGGCCAGTGTGGAGGTTAAGCAAGCTATTGCCCAGAGTTGCAGCGTGGGACCCATGATTAGAATAGGCACCGAGGCGAGAAATCAGGTCCGAGGAATTATGAGCCCAAGACCCGCCGAGGCGGGAATTGAACCTTGGTCCCGGACCAGAACTCTGCATCAGGGTCTGCCGCTCTAACTATTGAGCCACACTCCTCCACAATGCACTGCACTGTCCCCGAGCAAGCTTTTTACAAACAAGTTCTTTTGGAAACCTTTACGGTTACAGCGGATTGTGCCACAAGCAACAGTGTCCACTTTGGCCAATTCCCTGAACAACCACACACCAGTGTAGAAGTTATCTACATATAAATTATGGCCTTTGTTAAAAAATCCTCTACCAAGTTCCCACACAATTTTCTCAGTCACTCCAAAAGTGGACGGACAACCAGGGGGGTTAATCCTGGATTCCTTACCGGTGTACACCTTGAAATTAGAGACATATCCAGTCTGACTGTCACACAGCATAAAAAGCTTAATTCCATAGCGTGCCCTCTTACTAGAAATGTATTGCCTAAATACCAAGCGGCTCTTGAACAACACCAAAGACTCATCCACTGCAATTTCTTTCCCAGGATAAAAGATCTCAGAAAATCGATCAACAAAATGATCAAGGACAGGCCGAATCTTGAAAAGACGGTCACAATCAGGGTGATCTCGTGGCAAAGCATCACCATTGTCAACAAAATGCATCATCCGAAGCAGAAGCAAATACCTATCACGACTCATGACTGCTGGAAATATAGCTGTTGCCATCAAGGGACTAGTAGACCAATGTGAAGCCAATGATGGTCCATAAATAACTTGAAAAAATCAATTGGCAAAAAGTTTTCAGTGTTCACCCTACACCCTGGAACACCAGTAAATCCAGGCAATGCCGGCTGCACCATGCCTGGGGCAACCCAGAGGTCAGAACTTTCATCGACAAGTCTTGCAGCCTCAGGCTGCACCCCAGATGCCTCTTGCCGCACTATCGGCACATCAATGTCATCCTCTACCACAGGCACTTCATCCACACCAAAAATAGCTTCATCAGCACTCAGGGTATCTTCATCATCAGACGATGCCATGCGCAGAGAAAGCTCACTACCTGAATCTTCACTTCCCACCTCTGCCTCAGAATCAGAGTCACTGTCTGAACCATGGTCAGAGGAAGATTCAAAAAGCATTCCAACAACTTGCTGAGCGGTAATCCGGCGGCTTGCCATTATCCTTACAAATAAAGGAGTCTGCACAAACAACTCAACAACCCCAACACTGTGCAAAGTAAGTTAAAAAATGTAAGCCTTTATCACAAATATCTATATTTAGAAAAAATATACAATTAACTTACAAGAGACAACTACACTCACCAGCACCTACTCTACAAAGACACAGCAAATAGGCAACGATATCCCACTAGAAAGAAGAAGAAAAAACTTACATCTACAGAAGTACACATCAAAAACAAATACAAAACATGTTTAACAATCACAAAAAACAGAAAACAAACATACTCGTATTACTACATACTTTGCAAAATAAACAATTACATTACAATTGAACAAAAAAAGGTGTCTTACCCAACACATGCAACTACAGAAACAGCAGAACAACAGAACCACCAGTAACGGAACCGCACACTGCAACAATCTAAAGAGAAAATAAAACAAAACACATTAGAATAAACAAAACAACATACATTACAACAGGGTTTGTCACAGGGTATGTTGCAAATGGGGTGTCTGTCCCCATGGGGAGCAGAATATAAATCATTTTAAACGAGGGCCCCCTGAAAGCAACCCTACAGAGGGCAGAGAGGTCAAATAAAGACACGGCAGAACATACTTTTGAAAACAAATAGGCCCAAGGAAGCAACCCTTGGCCAAGGGGTCGATCCCTATAAAAACAAAATCCCTGGAGTCTAGTGGGCTTTTCTATCCCCCCCCCCTGGGTCCAGAAACGGTAAAAAAACAGCCAATCTGCCCCCAGGTGGGGCAGAACAGTCTACAAATTTTACATTGCCCCCTGGAAGCGACCCTTGCCCAAGGGGTCGCTTCCTTTATAAATATGATAAAATCCCTGGTGTCTAGTGGTATTTTTTTCACCCCCCCCCACCCGGGTCCAGATCATGGGCTAACACAGGTGATCTGCCCCCAGGGGGGGCAGAAAAGTCTACACTAAATGTATATGCCCCTGGAAGCGACCCTTGACCAAGGGGTCGCTTCCTTTGCTAATATAAACACAATCCCTGGTGTCTAGTGGTCTTTTCTGCCCCCCCCCCCCCCCCTGGGTCCAGATCACGCGCTAACATGGGCGATCTGCCCCCAGGGGGGGGCAGAAAAGTCTACACAAAATTTTGATGCCCCTGGAATCGACCCTTGCCAAGGGGTCGCTTTCTTTGCTAGTAAAAACCCAATCCCTGGTGTCTAGTGGGCTTTCCTGCCCCCCCTGGGTCCAGATTCCCGAAAAAAACAGTCAATCTGCCCCCAGGGGGGGCAGAAAAGTCTAAACAAATAAAAAATGCCCTAGGAAGCGACTCTTACCCAAGGGGTCGCTTCCTTTTATGAAAACAAATAATCCCTGGTATCCAGTGGGCTTTTCTGCCCCCCTGGGTCCAGATCGCTCACTAAATTGAGCGATCTGCCCCCAGGGGGGGCAGAAAAGTCTGAACTAAAGATTTGTGCCCCTGGAAGCGACCCTTGCCCAATGGGTCGCTTCCTTTTCTGAAAAAAAACATCCCTGGTGTCTAGTGGGGCATTCCTGGTGCAGGATCGCGACGCTGTGCGCGATCCTGAACCAGGAATGCCCTGCATTGGGACATCATGGGAGAGGAAACAGTGTTTCCTCCCCCCTGATGCCTCAAGGCCCCGAGAAATGGCCCCGCCGCCCCACCGGAGAGCAGGAAACAGACCTACCTGCTTGACTCGCTGGAAGCAAATGGCTTCCAGCGCATCTAGCACTTTCTGATGACGTCGGCGCGCGCAACAGCGCGCTGACGTCACCGGGAAGTGTGGGGGGTTGGGGGGGCAGCGTAAAGACTGCCACCATGATCGGTGCCCGGCCTGTACTGATGACGGAGCGGCCTCCGTCATCAGCACAGCCCAACCGATGCTGATGACGGAACCGCTCCGTCATCAGCATCGAAGGGGCTAAGTGAAGCACTAGAATGACATAAAAAGATGATGGACGGAATGCTGAACTTTACCAAACATTCGCCCCCATTACAGAGATCTGAGTCTAAATCCATTGTTGTTTTGCTAAGCATGCCATTCCAGTTATGCAAATCATTCTTGACCCTGCCCCCCATGGGAACACTCCAGCCTGAATAGCCATGCAGGTCCTCCCTGGACCGACAACAAGCATCCTGGGACCGGTTTGGGGTATCACCCCTCATCAGCCAGGCTAGCTTGAATCCACTGGCATAGTGAGCCCGGGACCCATGTCTGGGTATATACCCTTTCCAGTTGGGGTAACTATTGCAACCCAAAATAATGATGGATGGAATGTTGAACATTGTCAGACATTCACTGCCAGTACAGAGCTCCGGGCCTAAATCCATTATATTTTTCTCCCCATTCCAATTTGGACCCAGCCATATGCAAGTCAGTCTTACCTTGCACCCCATGGGAATTGTCCAGCCCGAACTGCCATGCCAGATCCTCTCTGTAATGGAAACAAGTCTCTTGGGAATGGGTTTGGGGTATCTCCCTTCGTGAGCCATGCTAGCTTGAGTCCAATGGCATAGTGAGCTAAAGACCCATGTCTAGGCATACCATTCCCACCTGGGGTGACTATAGCAACACAAAAACATAATGGATGGAATAATTAACATTGTCAACATTCACCCTCAATACAGAGATCTGAGCCAAAATTATTGTTTTTTTGCTCACCATGCCATTCCTGTTTGCACCCAGCCATTTGCAAATCAGTCTTGACCCTGCTCCCCGTGGGAAAGGGTCAGCCCGATCTGCCAGGCCAGGTCCTCCCTGGACCAGAAACAAGCATCCGGTTTCGGGGTATCAACCCTCATCAGCCTGGCTAGCTTGAGTCCATGTCTGGCATGCCCTTCCCTGTTGAGGCGACCATAGCAACAGAAAGACATGATGGATGGAATGCTGAACATTGTCAAACATTCACCCCCAGCTACAGATCTGAGTTAAATCAATTATTTTTTTGCAGACTATGCCACACCAGTTTGGTCCTAGCTATATGAAAATCAATCTTGACTATGCTCCTCATAGAAACAGTCTAGCCCGAACTGCCATGCCAGGTCCTCCCTAAACCGAAAAACAGGCATCCTGGGACTGGTTTTGTGGTATCACCCCTCATCAGCCAGGCCAGCTTGAATTCAGTCGCATAGCGAGCACAGGACCCAGGTCTGAGCTGGTTGTTGATGGGTGATACTGATTTTAATTTGAGTGGGTCTAAACTGGGGTGGCATGGTGAGCAAAAAAACGATGGATTCATGCCAGGCCTGTGACTAGGGGAGAATGTTTGACAATGTTCAGCATTCCGTCCATCATATTTTTGTGAAGCACTAGATTGGACAAGGCATGTGGTCAGACTGAGGAGTAGAAGAAGCATGCACCTATTCATTTGTAGTTAAGAAGTGGTGCATCTTCAATCCTCCTCAGTTCTTCAGGGAATGCATGAAGGAAGCCTTGTATAGGTAGTATTCTGTCAGGTTTTCACTCTGGAATTTCCTGAGGGCCATTGTGTCTGACCATGAAAATGGTAAGGTGATGGACCAACGTTGACTCCTAGAAGCGGACTTCTGATTGGTCATATAATGGATGGAAGAAGTGAGGCAATGTTCACTTATGTTGTTAATATGGTCACCATTATTGCTTATTTCTAGTGAGTGACAGTAGAACACTGTGCAGATTTTAAGGATATTTTACGTCATTACAGATTTTAAACAGCTCTACTGGTGGATCTTTAGAAGTGTTTAGGCAGGTGTATAACTTGCTCCTCTTGTCTATTTCCTACAACTTCTTTCCTTCGGTTGATAGCTTCCTTTGTGCTCCCCATGCCTGTCGTTTTACCTTTTTCTGCCCACCTCTCTTGTTGCAACTTTCTTTTCCTCTTCCCACTACTCTCTTCAACTGTAGCTTTTCCTGTCAGTTCTCCTTCATTTGCTCTCCTTTTGCCTCACACCCATTAGATTTCACTTCTTCATCTTACCTCTCATCTCACAGCTCTTCCTTACATCTTTTACCCATTATCCGAAGTTTCTTGACCATCTCGTCTCTTGTCCTGCAACTCTCCCTCCTCACTATCACCTGCCCTTCAGCTCTGTCTTCATCTCTCACTTATGGCTATTTTGCCTTCTCATTTATCACCTTGTAGGTGTTTACCTTCCATCTGTCAGCCTTCTGCTTTTCCTCCTCCTTTCTCTTATCACCTTTCAGCTTCCTTTTCTTTCTCTCTAGATACCCTGTCACTTTCCATTTTCCTTCTCACCTCATCTCAGTAGCTACCTTTTGTACCTCTCCCCCGCCTCCTGTTTTTTTCTTGCAACTCTTCCTTTGGCAGCTTTCGCTTCTCTTGCCTCTTCCTACAGTTCTCCCACCCTGTCACTTCTGAAGCTCATCCTTTCCCCTGCCACCTAACCTCTTGGCTCTTACAGCTGTCCAACACTTGCCGTCCCTCCTTGGTCTTGCCTTTCTTCTACTTCTCTCCAGCCCCCTCCCCACTTCTCCCTCTGCGGATAACCTTCACCTCTCACCTCTCCAGTGCTTTTCCTCTCGTTCACCTCTTTACTTGCAGCTCCCTTTCCCCGCTTCCAATCCTGCAGTTAACTTAATTTATTCATCTTTCCCATTGCAGCTCGATCCCCGTGCATTCACTGGCACCTACTTTTCCTCTACTTCTTTCTCCTGCATATTCTCACATCTCTCTCACACTGAAACTCTTCCTTGACTATTCCAAAGCCTTTGCTTCCCTGCATACTGCTATCTAACTTAGTCCCTGAAGGGGACGTGTCAGGTAAGCACGTACCAGAACTGCGCATACGGCCAGTAGAAGCTGAAAATAAAAGTACCTGGAGATTTCCTGCCATCAATACCAGTGCCTAGCTGTGCTTCGGCTATGACTCAGAGATCTTGTGGTCGAGCCCTGCTGGGGCCAAGGAACTTCAAAGAACAGTGTGTTCTGACAGGGAGCACAACTAATTGTATCTTTCCTTGTTGTATGTGAAGGGGCTACGCTCACAGTGCTGCTGTCTAGTGGCCCCTTTTACCCCTTTATAACACACAACTTTTAAGTGTCCAATTCTGTAACTAATAAAGGAGGACACACAATGTTTCTTTTGCAACATAAATGGTTGTCATCGGTTTATGAAACAGCTATGAGTTAACTCACAAGAAACCTACAAGGTGCACAGCGCTGTTAACTGATTTATTTCAAGCTGGCTTGTACCTGTCCTGAGCTAACACATTGTGTTCCAGTTTCTTTTAATCATGGCCCGGTTCTGGAGCCCTTACTTCTAGAAAATAGACTCCTGCACTTTTCAGAGAATCGTGGGCTCTTTCATTGCACAGAAGTTTCTGATATTGTGAGGGTCTTTGTGTTGATCCAGACTCTACACAAGAGAGACTCCATGTGACCTATGGGTATCATCTTGCAGCCTGTGCTTGCTGCTAGGGTTCTGCTTTATGTTGGCCTTGTAATTCCTTCAAACATCTCAAGTGCTGTTTCATTATCCAGGAGACCCAACCTGTGCTCTTCTTGTTCCCATCCCCAGGCTGTTTTGGCTGTTGATTCCTGAATAGTCCATAGGGACAATCTGATAGAGAATTCTAGCCACAGTTTCCTTACCTTAGAATTATATCCAGGTGTCAGACTGGGTCTAGAAACTTTTCGAGCAGTACCTCTTCATGTCAGTAGGTGGAGTTTAGCAGCTTCGCTTCTAAGTTGTCTGTAATGAAAGTTATGTGTGGAGTGCTTGTATAGTCGCCACCCCAGTGCGCTGACATCAGTTCTTTTGATTCTGAGCAAGTAGTGCAGATCCAAAAAGAGAGCTACCTCCAGTCAATTTTATACTGATTTTTTTCTCGACCTTTAGTCAAACCCTTTTTTTAAAACATTGTCTCGTGGTGTGCTACTGATGTCCCCTAAACACACAGCAGGTTTCAAACCCTATGGTGCCTTTCACAGGCAGATATCTGTGACAGGCCCACACTTAGTTTGCCTATGGTGGTTAGAGTGGGACCACAACTTCAAGACCTACAAGGACTGCTATGCCAGGAATCCAAAGGTGGTGGAGAAGTGTGGCTCACTGGTTAGAGCAGGCAGACCCTGAAGCAGAGGTCAGACCCAGGACCAGGGTTCAATTCCCGCCGCGGCAGGGTCTTGAGCTCAAAATGTCCATGGACTCGATAATTCTCGCTTCGGTGCCTGACCTAATCATGGGTTCACACTCTGCAACTCTGGGCATTAAGCTTGCTTAATCTCCACAACTGCCCCCCGCGGCGGGATGCCTGGCTTTCACCTTGGGGATGCCCTGTAGGGGCTATCTCACAGGGAAAAGCTAGGACGGGTTCCCAAGGCAAGCGCGGAGATACCCCTTCGGGGGTCGATTCTGGCGTATATAAGAAACATAATAATAATAATAATAATAATAATAAAGGTGCCACGGGAAAGCTCCTTGCCGATTGACGTCAGATGACCCTGCAACGTTCAAGATCCCGTTTGCGTGAGGGTCCTGGGACCGCACACGGAACAGCTCTTGATGATCATTGTGGCAACCCAATTTGTCAGGTAAGTGCCATAAAAAGAAGTCTTCGGACGAGGCATAAGAACACTGAAACCGTTTGAGGCCCTGCGGATCCTGTGTAGGAGTTTCCTGGAGCCAGAGCGACCCCGCCCAACGCTAAAAACGAAAACATTTTAGGAGCCATGCACCTTATATTTGGGCAGCCGGCCCATCTGGTGCGCCTTCGGGCCCCACAGTTTTGGGAGGGGCCCCCACTGGATTCCCGCCGGCTGGTCCGCCCTGAGCACCAGCTGGGTCCCATGGATCGAGTGCTGAATCTGGAGCAACTGTGCCCACAAGACCACCACCTTCAGCAGAGCCCGCTCCACTGCCGTTTTGGTGAAAATGAGGATTGATAGTGGGCAACCCAGTATACCCTATAGGGTTTGGGCAAAAGGTATGATAGGGTGAAATGGCACACTGAGCACTGGAGTGCTTCAGGGGCATCTGGGCTACCCCATGGTCTTTGGGCTCCTCCCTGGCACCCCTCCAACCTCAGTCTACCTTTCACCTCTTACATGGCTATGGTAGGAGCTACGAATCACATCGTCTTCCGCCGATGCACCAAGAACAACAGGCGTCTCAGCCTTTTTGTGGCCACGGATGCGGTTCCCACAGACAAAGTGTGACCACCAGTTAAAGGTGGATCCAATCCGCCACTCGTTTAGCCTCCAAACCCCTTTAGTTTGCCTTCATACTACCAGGGGCATCCAATGGGTGGCAGGATCCACCATCACCTGCCCCATTAACAGTCTGTAACAGCAGACTAGTAGGTACTCCAGATCATTCAAAAGGGTTAATCCATTCTCTTTTTGGAAACCCTCCAGCCATGCCACTTTCTTATATCATCTGATGGAGGACCACATCCCTACTCCATCAGGAAGTACAGGCTCTTTTGGCCAAAGGAGCCATTGAGGAGATGCCAGCATTAGAAGTAGTATCTTCTTAGACCTGTGCCTTTTCAACTTCTACCTGAAGAAGTAGAAGTTCAAGATGCCCACAATAGCTTTGGTCCTGTCTGCCCTCGTCCCTGGAGACTTGATGGTAGCGCTTGACTTGCAGGACGCCTACCTCCATATCTTCATTCTGCCTGTCCACAGGCGTTGTCTGCGGTTCACGGTGGACCATAAGCATTTTCTTTTCGCTGTGCTTCCCTTTAGCCTTGCAGTGCCCCTTGAGTGATCACCAAGGAAATGGCGGTGATTGCAGAACATCTGTGGAGCTTGGGGGTTCCAGTCTTCCCCTACACCAAGGACTGGCTGTTGAAGGCGGGCTTGCCCCAAGCAGTCATCTCCCACATCCAGACTACAGTTGACCTCCTGCATTCACTGGGGTTCACTAGCAACGTATCAAACTCACACCCCACTTTCTCTCAGACGCTCCATTTCATCAAAGCTGTTCTGGACAAAGTTCAGTTTCGGGCTTATTGTCCTGAATGGGGTATCCAGAATATTCAGGCTATGATTAAAATGTTTCAGCCTCTATCCTGGATTTTGGTGTCACTGACACTGAGGCTCTTTGGCCTCTTGGCCCTCTGCATCCTGCAGGTACACATGCCTGCTGGCATATACGGGCACTTTAGTGGGACCTGAAGTCAGGGGAATCACTCAGACCTGCTCCAGATAATGGAGGGAACTACAAAATATCTGTAATGGCGCTGAGGAACCACAATGGGGTCAGTGGCAGACCCATCTCCCTTCCCCATCCAGAATTGACTGTAGTGACAGATGCGTCACTCCTGAGTTTGGGTGACTGTCTGGGAAAGGCAGAGATTAAAGGACTCTGGTCTCGGCCGAGTCCCAGCTCAACACCAACATGTTGGAGTTGAGGGTCATCCGACTAGCATTGAAAGGCTTTCTTTCTTCCATGAAGGGAAGGCTAGTGCAGGTGTTCAGAGACAACACCACCATGTGGTACAGCAACAAACAAGGTGGGGTGGGGTTGTGGACCTGTGTCAAGAGGCCCTGTACCACTGCACATGTCTGGAACATCAGGCCAACACCTGGCGGGATCTCTGAACGCCAGAGCAGGTAAACTCAGCCCTCGATGCCCATCAGATCACAAATGGCTTCTCCATTTGGAGATGGTATAAGATTTCTTCCGAGACTGGGGAAAACCTTGGTTTGGTCTGTTTGCCACCATGGAAAATGCGCAATGCCAGCAATTCTGTACGTTAGCATTTCCAAGGCGGCTCCCGCTCAGAGATGCTTTTCGTCTTGAATAGTTCTCAGGCCTCTTGTATGCCTTTCCGCTGATGCTACTCATGCCCAGCATTCTCAGAAAGATCATAAAAGACCAGGTTCAAGTCATTCTTGTAGCTCCGGATTGGGCATGGAGAGTTTGGTATCCAAAACTCCTGAGCATGAGCATTGGTCCTCCAATCAGGCTGCCTGTTTGGGAGTATCGTCTGTCGCAAAAGCAGGGCAGGGTACTGCACCCAAACCTGCGTACACTCCACTTTCTTGCTTGCAAAATAAGTAGTAACAGTTGACAGCTTTTGACCTCCCCCCTTAAGCTGCAACGTTATTCTGTCAGCCAGGAGTCACTCAACCAAGACGGTATATACCTGCAAATGAGGCAAATTTGTGACATGGTGTGCCTCCAAGAGAGTTGACCCTCTTTCTGCACCCTTATCCTACGTTATTCTTTTACTGGCCCAGCAGGGCTCTTCTCTGGGCACTGTTAAAGGTTATCTATCTGTCACATCAGCTTTCTTGCGGTTGCTTGACCAACTTTCTTTGTTCAAGTCAACCGTTGTGACTTGTTTTCTGAAGGTACTTCAACACCTGTTCCTTCCACTACCATTTATCATGCCCAAATATGACCTCAATCTGGTGTTGGCATTCCTAATTTGTGCACCATTCGAGCCCCTGCACAGCTGTCCACTACATTTACTCACCATCATTACAGCTTTGTTTTGTGGCCAAAACATAGGCCAGGAGAGTCAATGTGGTGCAGGCACTTTCTGTGCACCCTCCCTAACACAACATTCTGCGCAGACAAACTGTTACCGAGAACCTGTGCCTCCTTTCTTATGAAAGTGGTGACACCTTTAAATGTTGCCCAAAATATCACCTTGGCTAATTTCTTTGCTCCACCTCCCTCTTCCAAGGAGAGACTCCACCGTCTGGAAGCAAAAAGAACATTGTCATTCTACACTGATTATGCAAAAGAGTTTCATTTGGGTGATCAACTCTTCTTCGGAGACATTGGGGAGAAGAAAGGAAAGGCAGTGTAAAAAAGGACCCTTTCTCAATGGATAGGGCTCTGCATTAAAGTCTGCTCTGTAGTGTCGAAGAAGCAACCCCATGATGGCTGGTGTAATCATTCCACGATAGCCAACTGATCACTGTGTTAGCACGCGGGGTTCCTGTTTTGGAAATCTGTTGTGCGGCAATGTGAGTATCTCTACACAGGTTCACCAAGTACTACTGCCTGGACAGTCAGGTCTGTCGTGATGGGCATTTTGCCTGTTCAGTCTTGCAGGACATTTTGGTCTAATCTATTTGCAGATCCATCTCCAGGGAGGTATCTCATGGATATTTATTCCAAGTTAAGGAATCTGTGGCTAGACGTCTCTATCAGATGAACGAGTTACTTACTTTCGGTAACGCCTTATTTGGTAGACACTCTATCTGTAGATTCCTTACCGAGCCTCCCATCCTCCCTGCTCTGTGAAAGGATTCT
Organism: Lissotriton vulgaris; assembly: GCF_964263255.1. Taxonomy (NCBI): domain Eukaryota; kingdom Metazoa; phylum Chordata; class Amphibia; order Caudata; family Salamandridae; genus Lissotriton; species Lissotriton vulgaris. Next base: position 849,777,398 of record NC_141695.1, read on the forward strand.
CTGCATAGGGTCACCTTTCTCATGCTCTTATTACTGGACATCAGTACATCAGCAACCTTTGTGGCTCTGTGCTTCTTGTGTGGAAAGGTTGTGAAAAGTTACTGATGTCTGCTCACTGGGGTGATGCCTTGAAACGTTTCTGGATCCAGTCTGACACCTGGGGATAAACCTTAGGTAACCATATAAGGCATTACCGAAGGAAAGTAAAATCTTCGTTTGTTTCATCTTCCGGGTAGTAATTTCCTGACGGTAAATCAAATGATATAAATAACCAAAAAATGTAGTTCCTTTCTGGATTACATGGTTATCTGTAGCCCTCAAATGCATTGGTTGGCTTTCAGTACTGCTTAAAATGCATGTAAAATGAATGTCAATGTAACACAGTAATATTCCCAAGGGCTGTTGCATCTAAACTGACCCCTACAGCCCCTGAATGGGCGTATAATTTAGCTGCAAAGCAAAATTGGCAACATCTGCCCTTTTTAGGTTTCGCTGCAAAAAGCTGCGCAAGCAGCTTTTGCAGGAGAAATCTATTGAGTTACAGTATGTGGCTCTGGAATCCGCCCTCTGTTTCATTGGCTAGCTCCATAAATGGAGGCTAGCCATTGGAACAGAGAGGCGTCCGTCATGGCCGGACCAGATTCGGGGGCGTTCCCGCGAATTTTTGGCTTTTGGCTACGTCATGCTACGTCAGCCAAAAGCCGGGAACGCCCCCGAATCTGGTCCGGCCGGGCCGTGCTTGCTGCTGTCCTGCCTTCCTCCGTGTCCCTCCTCCCGCCGTCCCCCCTCCCGCTCTCCGTGTGGTCCTGCCTTCCTCCGTGTCCCCCCTCCCGCCGTCCCCCCTCACCCCCTCCGTGTGCCGGTGAAAATTAGAAATTGTCGCTAATATATTCACGTGGGCTCAAGGTTCTAAATATTTCACTGAACACTCACACGGGTGCACAAACCAGTGATGCCAATAGATATCTCCCCGAATTCCGGCGAGGTCTTCCAATCCCAGCAACAACATTAGATTGAGCAAAGATTGATTACTATTAAAATATTGGCTGCCTAAAATCCGGGATGTGTCTTTTATGTCTATCCCGGTATGCTCTGCTCTATCGCACGCTGACCCCAGAAGGAAAAAACGAAAGTGGGCGTGTTCTTCTGCAGGAGGCGGCTGAAGGGTTTGTTGCCCAGGAGAGCCCTGGTCTGACTGTTGCGCGCGCTCCGAGTGACTTGTACTGGAAGCGAAGGCGGCGCGCGGTACTTCCATTTGCACGTGAGAGCACCAGACAGAACCCAGCGGACCTCCTGTGTTTTCGCATACCTGCAGTTGAGAGCAGTGATCATGTCCCGTAGACGGCATGCCGAGGACAGGGCGGTGAGTAGCGGCACCGAGTTCAATAGCGATGGTCGCTGCCCCGAGTTAGACAAATATATCTAGTAGCAGACTTCTAACCAATTGAAGAGCGCCCCTTCTTAGGCGCTTGTTGCTTCTCTTGCTGCGCAGAGCCCTCGCTGTCTCACCAACCCCTTACTGCCCTTTTCAGCACAACCCTCTTACCTACTCCCATTTTCTTGCGAGCCCTCACTGTCTTCCTTCTTATCCAAGCCTTCGCTGCCCCTCGGATGCTTGCAGCTCCCACATCCATCTCCTTACCTCCACTTTTGTTTGTGGATCACTCGCTGCATCTAATTAGCTTGTAGAGGTCTCACTGCCGTCCCGCCCCCTTGCTGTCCTTACTGGGTCTTCATGACCCTCATTTGCCTCCCCCCCCCTTTTTCCCCACTGATCTTTGTTTCAAATATCTGTTATGGCTCTTAACACTGAATGAGTGTCGCTCCGAGACTGGGATTACATAGGGACCTTTAGAGGCTCTAAACACGTAAGATTTTGGTGCCCCATATATTTCTAATTCAAAAAATAATCAATAACTTGTAAACTAACATTTTATTATTTCACAATTAAATAAAACTTCGAGTAAGATGGATAAAGTTTGTTTTTGTATACTTCCACTTTATAGGTTCAGCTGCACCATTTGCAAGTTTGCATTATATGGTCCATGGTAAATCCGGCAATTGAAAATGTCTGTGGTGTCCCTTTTCCCTTGATGCCCTAAGCACATGCTTATTTTGCTTAATCCAGCCCTGCGCACACGCATTCAGAATATTTTAGAAGAGAATGGTGCATGTGTACCTGTCCTGAGCATATTGAGCTGTGCTGATCCAAAATACAGTGATATTATGGGTATTGCTACTTCTCAATCCATGGAAAACCCAAGAATCAACACAAACAGTAGGCAAGTCTCCCTGTCCTAGCAGCAGGGCTTTCAGGATGCTGACATGGAGTATCGTCTAAGTGAGAATTTGTGTCAGAACTCAAGTATTCATTTGTTTATCCACCTATACAGTACTCTGAGACTTGAGCACATTCCAGATATGTCTGTAATCTACTTGTCAGTCATTCCTTAACTGTACATATTCTGTGAGCGCTGAAAGTTTGTTTTTGTTTTTGTTTACGCTTCTGGATATGTTCAGTAGGGAATGAAATATTGGACTTGCGTCCTTTTATGAGTAACGAAAGCTTGCTTTCCTGCTGACATGCCTGTTCTGTGAGGAAGTAGAGCTTGCTTTGCTGCTGCCCGAATTTGACCTGTTCTGTAATTGCAAAAGGCTGTACTCTTTCTGTCCAAGGTGTACCTGCCCTATACTGGAATGTTCCCACTGTTGCTGCCCCAATTTATGAAAAAGCAAATTATGTTGTGAGTGCACTTGCGTAAAATGATCAGTCAGAAACTTTCTTTTGTAGAACCGGAGGCAAAACGTAGCAGCGGTTCTCTGACCCAAAAACCTTGGGTTTACTCCTGGCTTCCCAGCTTTTCCAAACGGTGTCACTGTGAGCAATTCGTTTTCTTCACGGTTTCTCCTTTATCATTGTCCTCCCATTTGAGAGCACCATGAAATAATACCGGTTAAGGTGTGCGTGTGGCTCTGGGTGTGTGTGTGTGTGTGTGTGGTAGTAATTGTTGTCTGCTGAGCTCATCCGTAGGGTACAATAGGTCTCACATTTGTGAGAGATTAAGCTAATGGCATTGTAAATGACAATGCCATTTATTTATCTGTTTTCAAAACCAAAACATAAATACAAAAGTTGTCATTTACAATGCCAATAGCTCTAACTTTTCCAAAGGCGAAACCATTGCATTGTAAATGCTTGTTTTAATCTGACTGCTGAGCCAAATGTGATTAAGTACAACACTTTTCATGATATATAAGCAGCTAAGGATGATTAAAGCCACACAGCCCAGATATTCACTCTGGTTCATTTAGAACTAAAGATTCACAGATAATATTGTTGCCCACCTCCAAGGTGTGCTGCTTGTAGACCTTACAATTAGATTATACACAACATAAGGCAAAGAGAGGCAACAAAAAAACTATTAAGCAGTCAAAAGAATTTTTCTTGAGTCTTCAGTAAAGAGTTCTTCTTTTAATGGTTTCAATGAAGTGCACATGCAGCCAACGCATTTCTCCCTAAACATGGCTTCATCAGGAAATATATGAGCACCGCCAGAGATATGGTGGGGTGCCTGATGCCACTTCATGGGATTTGTTTTGCTCCAGATAAAAAAGTATTGCGGTTTAAATACGCAGGTCCAGGTAGGAACCAAACATGAATGTCATCCAGCAGCGTAATGCAGTAAACGGTTGTTTAGAATGGACTTGCATAGAAGTCAATTTTTCCCTCCACAACAGGCCAGCGTGTAGGGTAAAGTGCTGGCGGCCAGAGCTCCCTTGTCCGTGTGTCGCAGGAGTGTTTGAAACAACGTGGCAAACAGACTGTAGAGACTGATTACTCTTTTTGGGTCTTACCTGGACCTGCGTATTTTAACCCCAAGACTTTATCTAGAGCAAAACAAATCCCATGAAGTGGCATCAGGCACCCCACCTTATCTTCTGGTGGTGCTCCTATTGCCATTATGAAGCACTGTTTAGGGAGAAACGCTTTGGCTGCATGTGCACTTGATTGAAACCATTAAAAGAAGAACTCTCTTTACCGAAGACTCAAGAAAAATTCTTTTGACTGATTCATTGTTTTTTTGTTGCCTCTCTTTGCCTTATATTGTGTATAATCAAATTTGATTAAGTAATTCTAAAGTCTGCTCTATGGGCAGACCAAGGAAAAGGGTAGGTTGTGTGCAGAAACACAGAAAGTTCTCTGTTCGCGCTACCTTTGCTTAATTGAATCTCAAAATGCAGTCCATGGGGGGGCGAGCTACTTAAAGGATTCTGGTCTGAGTGGTTGAATGGGTAGCAACCAGGTCATGGTTCTTTTAGAAATTTAATGGACCACATAGAATAGGGCCTTGTGTGTTAGGACGCCCTCACAAAATTGTGCATAGGCCCCATCATTCTCCAAATTTGGATCTTCCATAGAATTCACATATTAAACAAAGACTGTATAACTTTAAACATGACGACATTATTAACCTATTCACATCATTTCTAAAGGACCAAACTCCAACCAATCAGAAGCAAGCTCAGAGAGCACCACTCCCAGAGGCAGCCTCCATACCTCAGATTCTATTACATGTCGTGAGTGATAGGGGTCTTCTGAGTCCTGCTTGGACTTCTTCAGATAAGTAACTTTCTGGCTCAATTGAGTTATTATTTCATGACAGAATTCCACACTTCAATGACATTCTCAGCAATGACTTGTAAGAATTAGATGGTAGCAACATCAACGATCATAACCAAAGCCTAGGCAAAACCGTCATCTACCACCTTGTTTATGTCACAGACGACCACCACCTCGTTGACATGTCACCTTCTGACTTCACTTATTTAAGTCCCAATACACCATGAGAGTACACTTCTAAAGCCCATCCTACACCTTAGGGGAGGTTCTGAGAGACTCACAGGGTGATTGGCAGAGACCCACAGAAGAGTTCAGTCCAGGCCCAGTTGCCACTGGTCAGCCGGGCAGTTGCAGGAAAAGGCATCTTGGAGCTTGTTTCTTTAACAGGAGGTCAGCCTTATGAGACTTGAAGTTCACTTGTTTCTCCTGGGTATAAGAGGGAGAGCAGATCCAGTCCTCTTCTGTTCTTCTTAAGGTCCAGGAAAGTATTCTGAAGTGGTTGCCTATCGATGTGACATTTATGCCTGTCACTAGCTAGTGGATAGGATTGACTCCTGGGTACCAGAAGCTAACCCTACCCACTGAAGCAGGTCCTGTACCTACAATAACTTCAGAGACAGAAGTCTGGTAGAACAAAGCTGAGTTTTCAGCCACCAGATGATGTATACACACATTTGACTCTTATATGTAAACCCAAGAAGACCTATCAAACAGGCTTTGACGCTGTAATGCCACAAAAAGGCTTCCTGTGATTGGGGCCTGCCTATCTGCGAGACAAAAGCATGGCCCTGGTCAAGCGTTAGCTAACACTTGCCTGTGACAGGGGAGGTCTCTTTGAAGTATGCCCCAAGTGTCATATGAAAAATCCCAGCAGACCTGTCAAGCTGGATGCAATATTCAAGCACGATTTGGAAATTTAGCATCAGAAAGGATCCTCACAACCTCACCCTGCATATTATGTCAGGTTCAGGTGGGTCATCTCTGCACATTCTGTTCAGCCTATTGTTTGCAGCTGGGAGAATGTTCACACCTTATTCACGCATGTTCAAATGCTAATTACTGGCTCGCAGACATGGGAGATGAAATTGCAGATTCAGCAACAAGGGGCTTCAGGCAGGGCAAAGGTAGATTTCTAAAAGGAATAAATCCACAATATGTATTACAAATACGACTACACCACTGAATTGGGTGTGTAATAAATATTTAAACAGTCCCACAAAAATGTTTTGTAGCTGTTTCCCAGTCAGAAATAAAGTTTTTTAAACTTAATATTGTATCCCAATCCTTTCCTTTGGAACAATCATCCCTGCTACAGTAAAAATAGCTTTTAGAGCTTTTTCACTGTAAGAACATGTTTAACATGACATTTTTACAAGTCCTACTTGTAAGTGCCATGCCCTGTGCACAATGGGCAATTAGGCCTACTTACGGGTGGCTCATTCATATTAAAAAGGAAGACTTAGACCTGTCAAAAGGGGCTATTTTCACATGTCAGATTTAACATTTTTAAACTGCACAGCCAGGCTACAATGGTAGGTAGGCCTGGAGGCATGCTTTACAGTGCCATTGCAGTGGACGGCAGTACATTGGTAGCATTTAATTTACATGTACTTTTTACTAGGTATCTATAGGCAGATTAAATAAACTCATCAGGTCTATACCAGTTGTACCATGCATTGAAAGGAGGAATGCAAGCAATTTAACCCTGGTTAGCACGGAAACAGTGTAGAGTTTTATAGCCAGGAAAAATAAGCTTCAGAAAAAAGGCAAAAAAATTCCGGGCAAACCTACAGAAAGGGCAAATTTCAAATGCGGACCATGGGTTCTAGATCTGATACATTTCAGTCATAACGTGGAGTTCATTCAGAAACCCCCACCAAGTCTTCCATTCAAGAAGCTCAATCAACAAGGTCAAGGCGACCCTGACCTTGTTAGGTTGGTCGCTCCCCCTCCGCACAGCACCGCCTGTGCGCCCTGACCCTGCCCCTGCTGCCGCTGCTGAGGAAAGTTGAGGTCCTCCTCCACCCGCAGGCTACCACCTGCGCCTCATCCCTGGTGGCCAGTGGTAGGCCTTAGGTCTGTCCTATCGTCAGTGTCATTCATTGTATTGCCCTTATCGTTTTTCTCCCTGTCTGTGACTGCTGTTGTCTGACTTCCCCCTGTGCCTGTATTTTCTCCTGTACCCTTCATTCCTTCTGTTCCCATCATCACCCCCAGACTCTGTGCCCGTTTTTCCTTCTGTGACCCCCGTGATTCTGTGCCCGTTTTTCCTTCTGTTAACCCCGTGACTCTGTGCCCGCTTTTCCTTCTGTTACCCCCATGATTCTGCGCCCGCTTTCCCTTCTGTTAACCCTGTGATTCTGTGCCCGCTTTTCCTTCTGTGACCCCATGATTCTGTGCCCGTTTTTACTTCTGTGACCTCCGTGAGTCTGTGCCAGTTTTTCCTTCTGTTACCCCCGTGACTCTGTGCCTGCTTTTCCTTCTCTTACCCACGGGATTCCGCGCCCACTTTTCCATCTGTTACCCCCGTGATTCTGCGCCCGCTTTTCCTTCTGTTACCCCTGTGATTCTGTGCCCGCTTTTCCTTCTGTGATCCCCCTGATTTTGTGCCCGCTTTTCCTTCTGCTACCCCCATGATTCTGCACCCGCTTTTCTTTCTGTGACCCCTGTGATTCTGTGCCCGTTTTTCCTTCTGTGACCCCAGTGATTCCATGCCTTCTTTTCCTTCTATGACCCCGTGATTCTGTGCCGTTTTTCCTTCTGTGACCCCTTGATTCTGTGCCCATTCTTCCTTCTGTTACCCCAGTGATTCTGTGCCCTTTCCTTCCGTTCCGTACGCCGCTCCCGTTCCCGCCGCTGCGTCCCCTGCGGCCTCGCCCCCCTGACTTCCCATTCGCTGCCCCAACCTCCTGCCGCCCAGCCGCTCCTCCCTCCCACCACCCCATATATGGCAGCCGCTGCGCTGTGAGGTGAGCGACCCTGGACCTTGTTAGGTAGGTTGCTCCCCCTCCGCACAGCACCGCCTGTGCGTCCTGACCCTGCCCCAACTGCCGCTGCTGAGGAAAGTTGAGGCCCTCCTCCACCCGCAGGCTACCACCTGCGCCTCATCCCTGATGGCCAGTGGTGGCCTTGGGTCTGTCCTATTGTCAGTGTAATTCATTGTATTGCCCTCATCGTTTTTTTCTTTGTTGTCTGTGACTGCCGTTGTCTGACTTCCCCCTGTGCCTGTATTTTCTCCTGTACCCTTCTTTCCTTCTGTTCCCATCGTTACCTCCTAGACTCTGTGCCCATTTTTCCTTCTGTGACCCCCGTGATTCTGTGCCTGTTTTTCCTTCTGTTACCCCTTGCCCTCTTTTTCTTGCTACGCCCCTGATTCTGTGCCCGCTTTTCCTTCTATTACCCCCGTGATTCTGTGCCCACTTTTCCTTCTGTGACCCCCGTGATTCTGTGCCCATTTTTCCTTCTCTTACCCCCGTGACTCTGTGCCCGCTTTTCCTTCTGTTTCCCCCGTGATTCTGTGCCCGCTTTTCCTTCTGTGACCCCCGTGATTCTGTGCCTGCTTTTTCCTCTGTGACCCCCGTGATTCTGTGCCCGTTTTTCCTGCTGTGACGCCTGTGACTCTGTGCCAGTTTTTCCTTCTGTGACCCCCGTGATTTTGTGCCCTTTTTTTCCTTCAGTTAACCCGTGATTCTGTGCCCTTGCCTCCGTTTGGTTCGCCGCTCCCATTCCCGCCTCTGCGTCCTCTGCAGCCGACCCCCTGACTGCCCATTCGCTGCCCCTACCTCCCACCTCTTGCCGCCCAGCTGCTCCTCCTTCCCACCTCCACATTTATGGCGGCCGCGCAGCGGATACGCCGCTGACGTGCCGTAGGCGCACCGAAGGCGCGCCTAAGGCAAGCCAGCCTGTGCCCATCCTCGCCTGGACCACGCCCAGCGACAGAACCCCTGGTCCCCGTGCCCGCCACGACGACTGCCGCAACTACGATGACAGCACACTGCACGCTCTCAACTCTGGACGGATGCACACCTGCTTCAAGGCCACCCCGAAACGCACACACGGCCCCTTCACCTGCCAGAACTGCAGCTACACCACCCTCAGAGCCGCCGAACCACCCGCCAAGAAAGATCTCAACTACCTCCGATGCTTCCTACTGAACACCCGCTCCGCACGCAAACACGCCGTCGAGCTCTGGGACCTGCTCGACACATCATCCCCAGAAGTCGACTTCCTGACAGAGACTTGGATGAACGACTCCTCCACACCCGACATCGCCATAGCCATTCCAGACGGCTATAAGATCACCCGCATAGACTGCACCATCGGGGTCGGAGGAGGAATCGCCATCGCCCACGAGAACACCATCAGGGTCTTGACCAGCACCGACAACACTCTCAGCACCGCCGAACACATGCATTTCCAGACCCCCAACTCCACCCTCAGAGGCACCTTTGTCTACAGACCACCCGGACCCCGACCCAGTTCAATGACTCCATCGCCGACTTCATCAGCACGCACGCTCTGACCTCCTCCGACTACATCCTCCTAGGAGACCTGAACTTTCACCTTGAGAACAACAGCAACTCCACAACCCTGATCGATAACCTCACCAACCACGGACTGAGGTAACTCGTCACAACGCCTACTCACTCCGCTGGCCTCACACTCGACCACATCTTTGCATTTCAGAGAAATGCACCACATACCACCGCACCAAACAGATCCCCCACTGCTGCTGGAGCAAAATCACCGAAGACCAACTAAACGCAAACCTCGCTCTCAGTACACCCACCAAACCCTCCAACACCGAGGTCGCTGCCCACAGCCTCAGACGCTAGAACGACGACTGCGCCCCGCTGAAGACCCCATCCCCCCACAGAGACACCAGGAGAGGGCCAGCTGGTTCACCCCAGGACTCCTAGCCTCCAAGCGAGCCTGCCGGAACCTAGAGACGAAATGGTGTCCTTGTGGCGCAGCCCACAAGGACACCTTCCGCAACCACCATCACGTCATCAGGACTGCCATGAGGACCTCCTTCAAAGACTGGCTCGACAACAATGCACACAACAGCAAGGAGCTCTTCAACATCGTGAAGGAACTCTCCAACCCCAGCTCCAACACCAATGACATCCCGCCGTCGCAAGCCCTGTGTGACTCCCTCGCCACTTTCTTCCACCGCAAGATAGCAGGCATCCACAACAGCTTCAATACCCAGACAGCCCCAACAGACAGCAATGCAACACAACAGACTCTCTGCACACCATCGACCACGACCCCTGCTAGCCTGGGCCAGCGCGAGCACCGATGACACCATCAAGACCATAAGCACAATTCACTCTGGCTCCCTGTCAGACCCATTCCTGCACCACATCTTCAACAAAGCCAGCAGCTCCATCGTAACCCACCTGTGCAACGTCAACAATCTTTCCCTCGAGACCGCGACCTTCCCAGAGAGCTGGAAACACGCTGAGATCAACACCCTACTCAAAAAACCCAAGGCAGACCCAAGAGACCACAAGAACTTCCGGCCCATATCTGTGCTCCCGTCAGCGGTCAGCCGACTGAAGCTGAACACAGACAAAACCGAGGTCCTCATCCTCCGCTCCAACCCTTAAACCTGGGACAACTCCTGGTGGCCGACGGCTCTGGGGGCAGCCCTGACACCCACCGACCACTCACGCACCCTGGGAATCATTCTCGACTCAACACTCTCCATGACCAAGCAAGTCAACGCCGTCTCCTCATCTTGCTTCAACACCCTCTGCATGCTCTGCAAGATCTACAGGTGGATCCCGACAGATGCAAGAAGACTAGTCACCCAGGCCCTCGTCAGCAACAGACTCGACTACGGAAATGCCCTATACGTGGGAGCCATGAACAAGCTCATCATACGACTCCCAACACATCCAAATGCCTCGGCATGACTGATCCTCGACGTATCACGCCGCAGCCACATCACCCCACACCTGAGAAACCTGCACTGGCTCCCCGTCAACAAGAGGATATCCTTCAAGCTCTTCATCCACGCACACAACGCACTCCACAAGACCGTCCCAGCCTACCTCAACAGTCTACTCTCCATCTACATCCCCAACCGCCAGCTCTGATCTGTCGACCTTGCACTCACCACCATCCTATTCATCCGAAGAACAACCACCGGCGGGAGATCTTTCTCCCACCTCGCCTCCAAGACCAGGAGTACTCTCCCACTGAGCCTACGGCAGACCCAAGACCTGCTGACCTTCAGGAGGCTACTCAAGACCTGGCTGTTCGATCAGTAGACCCCCCCCCCCCGCCCCAGCACCTTGAGACCCTTACCGGTTTGTAGCGTGCGTTTCAAATGAATGATTGATTGATTGATTGAACCTCTTGCTCTATCATAAGAAGAGATCTCATTAACGTTAAAGAATTAAGTGATGAAGCCACCAACTCCCATTGAAATGTAGGTTCCTTTTTAAGCTTCTTTCTCATAAAAAAGAAATCAAAGTAACTATTTCAGCTCTACTCCAAAAAATGAATTTCGCACAAAGCAATCATTTTGCATGAAAACTTTGCAGGAGGTCTTCCAGTTCCTTAAAAACAGAATTACATATCCTCACTAAACTTTCAATTTGCTTATTTTCACACTTCCGTTCATCCCACGCATCGAAGATTTCTGCAATTATGAAGTGGCCAGTCGCCACATCAATTCAAGTCCTCACAGACTCAAACCAGGCCCAAGAACGTTTAACTCGGACATGACCCCAGTTGCTGCACAGTAAGCAGGGATACCAAGTCTTTGGCGATTGGCTTGTCAAAGTAAATTGATTTACATCTGTCTGAGGCTCTTTGGCAAACTAGACCTTACCTTAAACAGAGACAAATGGCATCTCCAGTTTCCTTTAAAAAACAAATTGTGAGCAGTTCTGGGCAGGGAACCATGCAAGGTCATCCCTTCCAAATAACGAATAGCATGACTCACCAAGTTGCCACATTTGTAGTAGGAAAAAAAGATAATTGTATGGCTTTTCAATTCTCTTTGAGGCAATTCATTCATTTAATCCCAAACGGCCACTTGCCCATGTGACCTTTCAAGGAAGAGCTTAATAGGCATTGGGCTCAAAGTCAAGGGTCATTAGACTACCATGTCACAGTAACACAAAAAAGTAACAGGTGGTCTGAGTGGAGGAATTTAATAACTGATTGACGGTCCTCCTAAAGAACCCCCAATTTATAATGATATAATGATGATGGATGCTTCTCTAGATGAATGGGGTACAGCTGCAAGATTTAGCAGCAGTGGGACATGGTCAGTGAAGATAGCACACCTCCAAATCAACACCTTGGAGTCTAGCGCCATAGCTTCAGGTCTACAGTATTTCCTGCTTTCCTTCCTTCCAAGGATCACCAGTTGTTCAGTAGTAGCACAAATGGACAATGCAATGCCTATATCTATACTACTATTATAAAGGAAGAACTTTGAACCTTTGAGGCGGGTAAACTCGGGAACCACAGCGCCAATCCACACACCCGATACATTGTTGTAATTGTCAGGGTGTGCAGATGGACATAGGCTATATAAACGTAATAAATATACGTTATTTTAAAAATTTACCGAAAAAAATGTAGTCCCTTGGAAGAAGCGCCGGCCGCGACGTGCGTGCTGACGTGAGGAGCGCGGGGAGGAGCACCGTCCAGGAGCGCAAGGAGGACCGGTGGACATGGCGCGAGGAGGAGCGGCGTACAGGCGGTGTGGAGCGGTGGAGAGGCGGTGAGGAGCGGCGGACAGGCGGGGAGGAGCGGTGAGCGGCGGATGAGGTAGGTTATTTATTTATTTTTTTAGTTAGGAGCGGTGCGCGGCAGAAAAATGAAGCAAAAATGAAAATCGTGAGCGAGGAAGCAAATGGAGCATTACAAAAGTGAGCCAAACGGTGCATTACAGGAGGAAAAAGTTACGTGTGCAGGTTACAAAAGCGTACAAAGTAAACATAGAGGTGTAGGAGGAAAAAGTGACGTGTGCAGGTAGCAAGAGGAAGCCAACAGAGCAAAAAGTGAGCCAAACGGTGCATTACAGGAGGAAAAAGTTACTTGTGCAGGTTACAAAAGCGTAGAAAGTAAACATAGAGGTATAGGAGGAAAAGTGACGTGTGCAGGTTACAAAAGTGTACAAAGTAAACATAGAGGTATAATACTGCAATATATGGAGGAAGGCTCTGGGGGACCCACGGACAACGTCGGGGCGGGCGGGGGCCCTGAAGCCTAATTGCTCCTGGACAACGTCGGGACGGGCTGCTAGTGTTATATAAACAAAAAAGGGAGGAACAACCCCTATCTGAAGAAGGACAAAAGATATGGGTTTTGACTTCTTAACACAATGACCATTTAATAGCGGAACATCTCACAGGCATGCACAGTGCTTGGGCCTCCACTCTTAGCAGAACATAGAAAGAATGCCACAAGTGCGAGTTAAACCATACTCCAGTAAACAAAATCTTTCATGGCTTGGCCAACCGAATCTGAACCTCTTTGTGACTGATCAAAGACAGAAATTGTGGAATTACACACTCTACCAGGTTCATGTGGGGGTGCATTTTCGATAGCAGTGGTTAAGGACCTTTGCCTGTGCTTTTCCCTAATTTCTTACCAATGCAATGGGTGCCAAACAAAATGGAGAGAGAACTGTGCCACCTATTACTGAATACCCAAGGTGGCCAAAGCAGCATTTATTCACCATGTTACTTCTCGTTTCAGTAGAACCCCTGATTCCACTTCCATCTCAGCCACATCTTCTACTACTCGTTCAATGGCTGGAACTCCAGAGGACTGATGTAATGAGCCCTTGTGATTTTCCCCTTCTCGTCCTCCCTTTTGTCTATTGTTGGATTACATTTTTGATGTCTCAACGTTCATGCATTAAACTATTGTTGGGCCATAGATTGTCTGTGAACTATATCCCCTCCCTCCTACCAATTCTCTCTATGAATTCTAGCAACATTGTTTTTGTGTACTTTACCTTACTATGCTCTTGTAACTGATGTAACCTTTAACGCAACAATCCCAAATGTAAAGCGCTCTGATACCCTCTTGGGTCAAGTTCGTGCTATATAAAACTTTATAAATAAATAAATCTCACCAAAAATATCAGGTCTTACACCTGAATTCAATGATGTTGAGTTGGTCGTCTTTGCTCCTGAGTAAAATGACTATCACCATTTAAACATGCCTGGTGACTTGCTTAGCGACACTTCCTAAAACCCCAAGGAAGATCTGAATCTCCGCATTGTTTCTTGAAGCTCAACCATGCTTTCAAACAGGCATTTTTAAAGCCAGTCGGCCTGGTGTTGGCTGTTAACCTTTTGGTTTTGTTCTTTTTTGTTTTTTATTATTTTCATAACCCTTTATAACAAAAGAAAATGTTGTTTTATCAGTCGTGTCCATTTTTGTTTAATCAAAAAGCACACATTGGGCCAGTAGTTATTGGTACTTGAGGGTACTACTCTTTCTATTTGAGTGCACATTGTGCAGGAGCAGAATGATATCACTCAATATTAAGTTAGCTAGTGGCTGAATTTAGCTGAGCCATAGGCTTGCTGTAGGTTGTAGTGAGCAGAAACAAAATGTCAATGACATAGCAACTAGCCATTGGATGAAGAGTGCTGATCGAAAACTTCTATAAGTAAGTATATTGTAAATACAATTTTATTAAAATAAAAAGCTCTTGGCCAGCGCCTGACCTAACAATCTTCCTAGAGGAATGGTTCTGGTTCTACTTCTGGCGACACTAAGAGAAGCCTCTGAGCTCTCTGCAGCAAAGGCAGGCTAAGCACTTTCCCTCGCTTACTTCTTGGTTAATTGAACATTATAGGATTGACCCAAGAGAGAAATTGTGTTTGCATTCTAATCACTTGTACAAATTAAGGCAAATTACCACAATTTAGTTTAGCAGGTTTCACACTGAGCACAGGAAATGAGCTCAGACACCCCAGCTCGTCAGCGCCGGAGAGCACAGCTCTGCAGAAGGTGCAGCCTTGCACATGGTCTCGGAGTTAAGCAAACTGTTGTGAATGAGGATTCCTGCTCACTGTGGCCTCGAAAACCTGGAGAGTGGATGAGTTCCTAAGTACAGCGCTTACAAGGGGCCACGTTTTTCATTGTGAGTGATTTCAGGGATTTTCTGAGTGGTGCTGAGGATTGAGTCAGGGCTATTATTTTATATACATGCCACAGAGAAGAGTCTGCCCCCTTGAGCATCTAACTGAAAAGCTGTCTTTTTTTTTTTAGAGAAGGGCTGAGAATAACCTCCTGCCAGCAATGTAATGAGAGAATTTGTTGCACAGGTGGAATGGATCCATCTGATATCCAGTACGGTATTCCATATACAGCACATGTCAGAAGATCCACTTCACAGGGGGATATGTGCAGGGAGTGAAATACAGAGGCAATATCAGATCCTAGCATGGAGCAAGGCAATGAATGACCTCCTGTGCCTCTGAACGTGTTACTCGAACAACTGTTCTCTGCAGAAGTCCTCATTTTCTTTCCGCACAGTACAGTCCTACCCCAGGTATGGGTTGATTTCACATAACTAGAACCTATGAAGACTGATATCCCCCTGACTCTCTGTGATTCGTGTCTCAAGGTCTAGTATAGAAAGGAAGAATTCTAGAAATACGCCTGCTGACCCGGCTGTTCCAACGCTGTAGGAGCAAACGCCCACGCTTGCTTAACACATCTGTCCCATCCTGCTCTTTTACATTTTTCACTGAAGGTCTCCGATTTTGGCATATCTTATGAGTACTAGTCTAAGGGACCTCCAGGCTACCCACGCAGAGACTTATGTTTGTGTAGGAAGACATAGAAAGTGGGGGGAAACGTATTTCACTGTTCTCCTCAAAGAAGTTAAGTTGGTAGCAACATTTTGTATATTCAGGGATAGAGTCATTTTTGCATACTGAAGAGTTGAGTTCAATGACATATATGCCCCCTTGTAGAATTCATGCAGCCCACTCTCCTTACAACTGTACTGAAGTAATATGTATTTTGGAAAGGGCTGTGGGCTTGCAAATGTGAGCGTGGCCTGGTCATGGCCAGTACAGTGGATGTGACAAGAAAATATTCCCCTTCCCTACAGATACTGCCTTTTCTCTTGTCTCTCATGTATAGCTGGGTAAATTAATAAAACCTTGCGCACAGATTGCTCTCTGAAAAATGTACAAGACGAAGCATGTGAAAATGCCCCTCTTCATTTATTCAGTGTAGGTTGAAGTTGCAATGCAGCTCAGAGTTGGTGATGCTATTCAGATCACTGATAAGGGTGACCTTTGTCTCCTTGTCCAGGTGGACCTTATTCCAGGCATTGTCCTTGTCGTCTACTGAGTCCTGATCAACATCTCACCCACATAGATGGCTTTCAAGTCATAATCCTGCATGGGATACCACCTCAGGAAAATGATACCATCAGCTCTCTGAATAGGTTTTATCTAGGCGTGGGCGAAAAATGTCATTCCGCTTGCAGAATTGGCGGAGTTTGGCAATCTGCGTTACTCTTGTATCGCAGAGTTTCGGCCAAATTCGGCCAATTGCTGTGTGGTGGAATTATTTCTCCAGTAAGGCTCCAGAAATGTGAACTGGCGAGTGCAGCAAGATTTGGCCTCCCCTAGCATGATTTACGGGTGCTAGGAGGCTTTCCAGGGAGTTTTTCCAATGTGGGCAAACGTGGTCGCGGTCAGAGGGGTGCTTCCCAAGTATATTTTCTTCTCGAGCAAAAGCAAAATCGAATCGAATTGTGGGGCATTCTTGCTGATTTTTCAAAACAGACTGTCCTACTGGCGCTAAATCACAGCGCTGTATGCATGTTTCTGCCTGTTGGCAGAACTCTGTGGAATTCTATCTCCAGTAAGGCTCCAGAAATGTGAACTGGCGAGTGCAGCAAGATTTGGCCTCCCCTAGCATGATTTACGGGTGCTAGGAGGCCTTCGAGGGAGTTTTTCCAATGTGGGCAAACGTGGTCGCGAACTCTGTGGAATTCTGTGTAGTTTTTATGTAACACTGCGGAATTCCGTGGAGTGAAATTCTGCGAGTTCCCCTCACCCCTAGCCTTATTTTAGAGCAACATTGTCCTTATAAAGGCCTGCCTTGCCTTAATTTCAGCATATCTGCTGAAGGCCTCAATGTAAAGATTATAACATTTTATGTGCGCTCAGTGACAACAAGTTTAAGGTTGGCTCACTGCAGTAAATATTGACTGTGTCACCTTAATATTAACTGAAAATGCCTAATATGGGTTTCAGCATTGACACCCACTTCAGGTTCAAGACCCACCTAGCACACAAGAAGAGCATTGCTTGGCAACAACTATCCCTGATGCACAAAGTGAAATCTTTCCATTGGATCCAGATTTCAGAATAGTCATCAAAGCATTCCTCTTGTCCCATCTTGACAGAAGCAATGTCCTGCATGCCGGCATCCACAAAACTTCTGACACATAGAAAAGTGTTTCAAATATGCTGCCTACTTGATCAAAGTTCTCAGGAAGTATTATAGAATCACACCTACCATCACAAAATTCAATTTGCTTCCTCTGGCTGCTCACATCACATTCATAGCTCTCCTGTGTCACCTAAGAAGAAAGGTATAGGTGCCTTCAAGGAAGTTTGTTTAAATGACAATTAGTGATTTAAACTGACTTAGTAGGATAAGTTAATGATCCTTACATAAAAATAATTCATCAAAGTGGATTATTGATTATAAATAGCCGCAACTAATCAAAACACATGTACATGAGGTGGAGGTTTTGACCTCCCCCTCATCCTCGCTTTGTCTCATTCACTTAGATTTTGGATAGGTGTTTTTAGGTTTTGTTGAGTCATATATTAACATATCTTTTTTGTACCTGCAGACCTAATCAATTTTGAATTATCTATATTTGTATATGAAACCTTTTTACCACTTGATAAATTCTATATTCTTATACACCTTTGTGTTTGTTGTCTATGATTTGTACATGTGTTTTGATTAGTTGTGGCTATATATAATCAATATTCCACTTTGATGAATTATTTTTCTGTAAGGATCATTAACTTATCCTACTAAGTCAGTTTAAATCACTAATTGTCATTTAAACAAACTCCCTTGAAGGCACCTATACCTTTCTACTTAATCACCAAAGCCCTCAAGGGTATTTTGGGTTGCTCACTGTCCTATACTCGTGTCACCTAAGAGGCACTCCACGCCAGCACCATCATGCCGTGCAACGTAGAATAGAATCACCAGTGGATTGTACCACAAATGCAGCAGCAACATTTCCCGACTGGGACCTACAAATTGCAGAAAGGAAAAGCTGAGATGTGGTACCTTCTTCTGCTTGGTGCCAGAGGTCAATAACTCCATTTTGGTATAAATCTTTGAGGTTCCATTCTCCTTTAAATCTGGCAGGAGCTTTAAATAACACATTGTCACACAGTGACCCCCTTGCCACTAGACTTCCCTTAAAGAGAACCCCTACTAGTCTACCCACAGACTCTTTAGCCCTTCAACTTCCTCCTGCCAGTGCCTCCCATGCTATAATTGAGTTAATATTTCACCTCTGCCTTTTTCCCTCATCCCCTCCCTTTCTTTATCCTTTTCTGACTCTGGTGTCTCAGTAGTCTGTAGTAACTCCCACTACGTGTACAGCACTCTCTTGCTGTGTAACTATGATTGTGCTATATAAATCACATTATATGCATCCACTACCTTACATCAGTTAACATGACTGTATAACGGTTTATTTTCAACATTTCTGTCGTAGGTGTAGAATTCAAATCCAACCTCAGTTCAAAGCAATTCCTGCAACATAACCCAAGAGAAAACCTGAGAATCATAAACCATCTAGATTCATATTTGACATATGGGACCTATATATTATCATAAATGGGACAGGAACAATAACAGATATCTAATTATCTTAAATATGATTAAATATTGTACACATCTAGGTATTCGATCGAAAAAAGAACTTTCAATAATTGATCCACTTTTTGTTTTGATTGCTCATTCCACTTTAAGATATCAATTTTAGAATACATCAACTTTCAGTTTGATTTTTTGAGCCTGGCAGCAGTTGGGATGGATAGGCAGAGGGTCATGTCACTCAAACCATGATTGCTTAATACTTCTGAACTATCTGCAAATGACTCACCATATCAGTAAAACCATATGAAACAAGAACAAAGCAAATAGTGAGTTTTGTCGGTCCACAACATTGTGGAAGGGCTCCCAGTAGATAAATCACTTTTTCCTCCCATCCGAATCAGAATTGTATTCCAATGGTGAATCAATCTTGCAAATCTCCTCTATTTCAGTTAAAGGTAATTGTGCATATGAAGGTTGAGAAATATGAGCATTAAAGTCACTCAATATTATTGCTGAGTGGTTAGGAAACAAATTCATGAAATTATAAATTGTGGTTGTTGTTGAGCAAAGCTAGAGTCTGAACCACTGCCGGGGAGGTGGTATTGAACAGTAATACTTTTTTTTTACTCAATGTGGTCCTAGCAAAGTCAGTTTTGAAGGCAATCGGAGTTTTTAGCCATAAATGAAATTGTTCACAATTCCAACAAAAAATGTTATTAAGTAGTACGACCAATCCACCCTTACTATGTCCCATACTAGTAGGTGTAGTCGCATTTGAGTAAACTATATTGTCAGAACCTTATGATAATTTTTTTATCCACATTTCTTATATACATATGGTGTTTGCCACAAAAGGATAATGAAGCTGAACTCCATCAGCACATCTAGCAATATTCCAAGATAGTTATTGTTAGAAATGGGGGTCTCTAGTTGGCAGAGGAAGGTACCTTTCTCCAAGTGGGGAATCCTTCTTCCTAGTCAGGGTAAGGTGGATATACTTCTAAAATAACTCCTGCTCACCTCTTTGGTAGCTTGGGATGAGCAGACAAGTTTATCTCAGAGGCAGTATGTAAAGCATTTACGAACAGATACAGTAATACACTGAATATACTACAAATAGACAACACACTAATTAGAAAAAGAAGTAATCTTAATCTAAACTAAAACAAGACCAAACGACAAAAATCCACAGCACAGTATTAACAATATGATTCTTAAAAGTGTAGAAACAGTTCAGTTCCAAGAAAATGTGGCATGCAACACTTTTACACAAAGTACCTTGAATGCGCCGAAAAATGCAAGCAAAAAGGGTTGCAAGGAAGGTGATGGGTGGTTCCTTACCCTTAGGGAAGGTGATGCACCGGTTCCTTGCTTCGTGGGAGGTGATGTGTTGGTTCCTTACTGCCATGCAGGGAAGGTGATTCGTCGGTTCCTTACTGAAGAGGAGGTGATGTGCCAGTTTCTTACTGCGTGGAGAGTTGATGCGTCGGTTTCTTACTGCATCCCCCAATAATGCGACAAACTTGATGCTTTGATGCGATGTGTGATGAACTGGTACGACGCATCTATACTTCTCCAACCAGGCCTGCGTCGGAATCGGTGCGGTGATCTCTGATGTCAGTGATCGGTGCTCACGATTCGTAGCACAGCAGCCACTTCAGCCTTGAGCAGGCGCTGCGTCGATTCTTCGGCAGCAGTGATGCTTCGGAAAATTCTTCTTGCACTTCTGCGATGCACCGGAAATAGGCGATGCGTCGATTTTCATAGTTCTTGCAGTGTCCAGTCCCAAAACAACCTACAGAGGTTCAGAACACTGGCAGGCACCCCTCAGGAGGCCAGAACTCCCAGCAGGGGAGTTCAGGCGAAACTGGGGTGCAGTCCTTCTGACCCTGAGACTTCGGACCAGGAGGCAAGCTCAATTTCAAGCCCTTGGAGATCTTCGTCAAGCAGGGGACATAGCAATCAGGAAGTCCTTCTCCTTTCTTTGGCAGAAAGTAGTCACTGCAGGCCAACCCCAGACAACAAACAGCACAGGAGCAGTATTCCTCCTCAGTTTCTCCAGCTCCTCTCCTTGTCAAAGGTTCCTCTTGATTACCAGAACTGATTTAAAAGTCTGGGGTCTAGGCCCCTCTTTTTATATTACAAATGTATTTGTTCCCTGTGTCAGAAAAGCTCTTTGCCCAGCCAGTTCTGTCCTCTCTGGTGCAGCTTCCTGGTAGTAGGTGGCGACAGCATTGACTAACGTAGACCAAGCCCATTCAGGTGTGAAAGAAATCTCCTCCACATACTCTGAACGCAATCCAGGTCTATTTAGCCCAGCCCTGACTCACCCCGGAAAGGCAGGACACACCTCAACCCCCCAAGTGGTAGTCTGAACAGAATGCACATCCCAAGCCCCTGTCACTCCAAATCCAGACAGTCAATACACAACCTAGCAGAGGCAAACTGGATGGATAGGCAAGAAAATATCTACTTTCTAAAAGTCGTATTTTCAAACCCAGAATGTAAAAATCACCCTCACTAAACGATGCATTTTAACATTCTGAGTTCAGGCATATCCAACTTTATTTTCCTATCTTGGTCCCATGGGCAGTAATACTCGTAGGAGGTTATGAGCAAACTCCCCATTCTATCCTATGGGAACAGATAGCCTTGCGATAGTGAAAAACGAAACTGGCAGTATTTCACTATCCGGACATGCCACACACATCAGGGCATGTCCTACCTTTCACATACACTACACCCTGCCCACAGGGGTACCTTTGGCCTACCTTAAGGGTGACTAACTTGTAAGAAAAGGGAAGGTTAGGGCCTGGCAAGTGGATGCACTTGCCAGGTCAACATGGCAGTACTAGACTGCACACAGGCACCACAATGGCAGGCCTGAGACCTTGTTGCAAGGCTGCTTGAGTACGTAGCACAATCAATGCTGCAAGCCTACTAGGAGCATTTGGTTGAGAGGCCCTGGGCAAATGTGGTGTGCATTGTACTAGGGATTTAATAGTAAACCAAATATGCCACTCAAGAAAACATCAATCCATAACAACAATTGACAAAGGGAGCACTTGCACTTTGGCTCTGAACAGCAATGGCAAAGTGCCCAAAGCATCTAGACCAGCAAAAACGAAGTCCAGCACACAGCAAAAACACAGGAGGCAAAGGCAAAATGACAGGGTAAACGCACGCCATTGATGCCAGGTCTAACAGTAATATTATCTCTGTGCTAGCCATTAAACCTCTACATCTAGGATTTACGATTTTGATGTAAGTATATGTCTTCCCTTGCAAAACATCCTGATTGAGGTTTGCATTATATACCTGTATTTTCACTGCATTTGACAGACTAATGGCTTCTGGAAGTAAATTAGTGAGTAAATATATATATCATCAAGGTTCAAGTATGAGGAGTTAACTATAGTAAACGTTTACTTACCTATATATAGTTATTTTCATGTTATTTTGGTAGTCAGTATTCTGGTAACTATAGGTAGGTAAACATAGCTAACTTCACATGTATGTATCATGACACTGTATGTATCATGAAGGAACGTATATGTGAGGTCAAGAAAAGTAAATGTATAGTTACCTTCACAATATTTTGGTAATTGATATTCAAGATGTGATAATTTTGTAACATTATATTTTTGGGCTCTATTTTCTGACATACAACCCTGTTTGTGCCATGATCCCGCTTTAGGATGGCCCACTTGCCTAGATTTGGCTGGAATTGTGATGTGGTGATTTCAAATCCTAAACCCACATGCCCATTTACTGCGGAATTACATTGAATCCAACATTCTTTAATCCCAGTTTGGGACTGATTAGAACTTGAGCTACAAATCACAGACTTTTGCTTAGGGTTGGGATTGATTAAAAAAATATGCCTTGTATCGTTTTTTAATAAACCTGGACTGGGATAGATTAGTTTATGAGCAATTCACTGAAAAGTGGCTCACAACTGTGTCCTGAAAAGATTTGAGTATATTCCAGGTATTGTCTTAATCCTGCCTTCTTACACATGAGCAATTGTGGGATGTGCCTGAGATTTTAAACCTCAATGTGATGTAGTAGAAAGTGTTCTTTCTTTATTCCTAGAGGGAATGTATTATATCACCTGTACCTCATATTACATTATATCAATGAGCGTGTTATCAATTAGAACGTATACCATGCATCTTGCATCACATCATTCAATCCTGGATTGTACAGACTAAAACATATAACTTTTATCCCATTTTTTTATTCTAAATAATCCTGGATGGTATATAATAGATTGCATGCCTCATATTGCGCCCCTTTCATCCAGAATGCAAAAGAACAGATTATGTACTGCCTTGTTCAGTCTTTAATCCTTGATCAGACACATTAGGACACGTGCCACCTTGTGTGGTATTTGATGCTGCACCATAAAGATTAATAACAAGTACTGGCAAATCTAAAAGATTTTACATTCACGTTTGAGCACTGACAACTCAATAAAGAAATGCCTACTGAAGTGCAAAACCAAAGAAAGATAAATGAGATAAATAACAAAATGGCGATGACAGTGTACTTGTCAGATGTAAAATAGTCCCTTGTGCTTTCCAGTAGAGGTAGAAGGATATGCTGAAACAATCAACAAGAAGAAAGTGAAACTAAAATGCTCCTTTAGGCCGATCCACCATTTGATTGCCAGTGTATCAAGCTAGTGACTGGAGAGTCCTAACCCACAGAAGATCATGTCTGAAGGAAGCTTTATCAAAGTCCCTTAGAGAATGAATAAAATACCGAATATTCGCCTTGAATGGCACAAGTGTCATTACAAATCAAACCTAAAGAGGGTGCCTTGTGTTGTAGACGTTAGCCCTAGTCTAGATCGATTTGAATGAGTACCATCCTTCCCAGCCTTAGCCTTGAACTGCTTCCATCCTTAAGCGTAGAATGCCCGGTGTGTGGAATGGGCAAATTCATACAGCTATTAACTAGAGGTCCCGCCACTAGCACATCTAGTCGCCCACACAAGCAGAATACGTACAATGAAGCGAATATTGGCAGATGCGCAAAGAATATTAGGGACCACAAATAATTGACTGTGAACTGCCAAATAAACACTGAAAACGCCCTATGTATCATTTTGTTACACTGGTGTTTTAAAAATGGCATTCGAAAAGTGTAATGAAAAAAAACTTTCATGAAAAGCAGATGGGGAAATATCTGTCATTGTATATGCTTCGTTAGGGCAGTTCAAGCGGGTTCCTTGATGCAGCTTTGGATAGCAAACTGGCACCTGACACCGAAGAACGACCCACACTCACCACAAGGGCCAGCATCTCTGGGTGTCGCCTACCCTCTTTCCCTGAACAATAAATTGTGGTTAACCTTGACAGACTGGCAGTGTTTATGGTGCCAACTGCTGGCATTGTAGCATCTAAGGCTCCGCTGCCTACGCTGGTAGGCCACCCTTCCTTCAAGAACTCAGTTCAATCTTTAAATAAATCAGTGCTTCCTGACAAACCAGAAACGGGAAAGATATTTGTAAAGACAATGTGTGCAGTTTTTTTTCTGAGCACTGTGTACTGCAGAGCCCTTGAGAAAGCCCCAGACATTGAAGAACGCACTGGGCAAATGTGCCCTGTCAAGCACAAGTCTTTAACTCTGTGCTGCGTAGCAAAGTCAGGTAGGCACCGCAGAGACGAGGCAGCACCATCAGTGAATGGTGAGTGTCGCTCTGCTCTGTCATCATTCACCGGAAGTGGACTCGGATGCCAGCAGCAGTGAACCGGGATCTACCAGTGCCTTACTTGTCTTACCTTCACCTATGCCAGGGTGAAGGCCGAACCACCTGCAATGGTGAAAACAAAGAAACGTTTAAGAGCGCGGCAGGGGGCGTCTCTGAGGGAGCACGTCGACTCGAGGAGCTGGCATTGCCTGCCCAGTGCTGCGGGCGCCTCGGGGCCACCTTGACAGAGAGAGACCCTTCCCGGGTTCACGCCTGCATCTAAAGCCACGCCAGTGTTTCTTTCTACGCTCGTACTCGGGTGTCCTCTTCCTCGCGTCAAATCAAATAATCGATCGCTCTGTGGCTCTGACCTCAGGAGGCGGCGAAAGAATGTGCAAGACCGCCAAAGCCCCCTAGCCAAGCCCGGAGCCATCCAGGGTCCAAAACCCTGGGTGCAGAACTGGAATTCCCAGTTTAAAGTAATCGCAAAATTTATGGAGAAACAGATAAAAAGGTTGTAAAGTATCGACCGGTGGAAAATAATAACACAACTCATCTATAATAAGAAGAAAAATGAAGCCATAAGTCAGAGGTATTGAGCGGCCTGCCACTGGGAGTATTGATCCGGCGCGGCGGTGGATGAGACCGCTACTGGGACCGGGCGGCGCGAACGCTACATTCCCGCGCTCATTATTTCCCGTTACACGGGGGCCCGCGGTGCGGGGAGGGTCGGCGCAGGGAGACAAGGACCTGACGCCAAGAAATATCAGAGCGATCAATGTCTGCCCTGAAAGCGGCGGCGAGCTGACTCCTGCCACACCTCATTACTGCAGCCCCCGGGAAGCTCGTGCTGTGCGCGGAACGCACCCTGCGGGTACTCTCCGCGGCCGGGCCTTCTGTGAGTACCAGCATCACTGGACTCCCGAGGAACCACCCGCCCGGCGCCAGTCAGTACCGAGCAATAGGCAACTGCAGACACCAATGCCTCCTTATTCCATTAATTATTTCTAGGAGGAGCTTCACCTTCCGCCAAGGCACCCCTTATCCGAGCTCCCCTAAAGCCAGCTTACTGCTGATCCATTTAATTGTCACATCAGTGCAGAGTTCATAAGGGATCCGCGTACACAACTCGTGCTGTTTTCTTTGTGTGCACGCCATTTCTTGAACACTTCTGACTCTGGCAGGCCCGGACACCTCCGTGGAGGTGCCGTGCACCTGGGAGATGGGTTGATTTTAGAACTGTGGCTCAGTGAGCCAGTGGCGTAACAAAACATGAGGGGGCCCCCCTGCAAACTACATGGAGGGGGCCCCCCTCCCATTCTCCGTGCCAGTCTAGAGCTCTCAGGCCAGCGACCCGCCATACTGCAGGGGATGCGGGGCGATTGTTATGCCACTGTCACAAATGCAGTCGTTATAAGTAACACTTACCTTGCATCCTTCTCCTCTCTGCCTTGCACCCTTCTCCCCCGCCGCCTTGCACCCTTCTCTACCCTGCATCCTTCTCCCCTCTGCCTTGTACCCTTCTCCCCTTTGCCTTGCACCCTTCTCCTCTCTTCCTTGCACCCTTCTCCCCTCTGCCTTTCACCCTTCTCCAATCTGCCATGCACCCTTCTCCCCCTCCGCCTTGCACCCTTCTCTACCTTGCACCCTTCTCCTCTCTGCCTTGCACCCTTCTCCCCTCTGCCTTGCACCCTTCTCCCCTCTGCCTTGCACCCTTCTCCCCTCTGCCTTGCACCCTTCTCCCCTCCACCTTGCACCCTTCTCCCCTCCGCCTTGCACCCTTCTCCCCTCTGCCTTGCACCCTTCTCCCCTCCGCCTTGCACCCTTCTCCACTCTGCCTTGCACCCTTCTCCCCTCTACCTTGCACCCTTCTCCCCCTCCGCCTTGCACCCTTCTCTACCTTCCACCCTTCTCCTCTCTTCCTTGCACCCTTCTCCCCTCCGCCTTGCACCCTTCTCCCCTCCACCTTGCACCCTTCTCCCCTCCGCCTTGCACTCTTCTCCCCTCCACCTTGCACCCTTCTCCCCTCCGCCTTGCACCCTTCTCCTATCTGCCTTGCACCCTTCTCCCCTCCGCCTTGCACCCTTCTCCTCTCTACCTTGCACCCTTCTCCCCCTCCGCCTTGCACCCTTCTCTACCTTGCACCCTTCTCCTCTCTTCCTTGCACCCTTCTCCTCTTTGCCTTGCACCCTTCTCTTCTCTGCCTTGCACCCTTCTCCTCTTTGCCTTGCACCCTTCTCCTCTTTGCCTTGCACCCTTCTCCTCTTTGCCTTGCACCCTTCTCCCCTCCGCCTTGCACCCTTCTCCCCTCCGCCTTGCACCCTTCTCCCCTCCGCCTTGCACCCTTCTCCTATCTGCCTTGCGCCCTTCTCCTATCTGCCTTGCACCCTTCTCCCCTCCGCCTTGCACCCTTCTCCTCTCTACCTTGCACCCTTCTCCGCCTTGCACCCTTCTCTACCTTGCACCCTTCCCCTCTCTTCCTTGCACCCTTCTCCTCTCTTCCTTGCACCCTTTTCCTCTCTTCCTTGCACCCTTCTCCTCTGTGCCTTGCACCCTTCTCTTCTCTGCCTTGCACCCTTCTCCTCTTTGCCCTGCACCCTTCTCCTCTCTGCCTTGCACCCTTCTCCTCTCTGCCTTGCACCCTTCTCCTCTCTGCCTTGCACCCTTCTCCTCTCTGCCTCGCACCCTTCTCCCCTCTGCCTTGCACCCTTCTCCCCTCTACCTTGCACCCTTCTCCTCTCTGCCTTGCACCCTTCTCCCCTCTGCCTTTCACCCTTCTCCCATCTGCCATGCACCCTTCTCCCCCTCCACCTTGCACCCTTCTCTACCTTGCACCCTTCTCCTCTCTGCCTTGCACCCTTCTCCCCTCTGCCTTGCACCCTTCTCCCCTCTGCCTTGCACCCTTCTCCCCTCTGCCTTGCACCCTTCTCCCCTCCACCTTGCACCCTTCTCCCCTCCGCCTTGCACCCTTCTCCCCTCTGCCTTGCACCCTTCTCCTCTCCGCCTTGCACCCTTCTCCACGCTGCCTTGCACCCTTCTCCCCTCTACCATGCACCCTTCCCCCCCTCCGCCTTGCACCCTTCTCTACCTTCCACCCTTCTCCTCTCTTCCTTGCACCCTTCTCCTCTTTGCCTTGCACCCTTCTCCTCTTTGCCTTGCACCCTTCTCTTCTCTGCCTTGCACACTTCTCCCCTCTGCCTTGCACCCTTCTCCCCTCTGCCTTTCACCCTTCTCCCCTCTACCTTTCACCCTTCTCCCCTCTGCCTTTCACCCTTCTCCCCTCTGCCTTTCACCCTTATCCCATCTGCCATGCACCCTTCTCCCCCTCTGCCTTGCACCCTTCTCTACCTTGCACCCTTTTCCTCTCTCCCTTGCACCCTTCTCCCCTCTGCCTTGCACCCTTCTCCCATCTGCCTTGCACCCTTCTCCCCTCTGCCTTGCACCCTTCTCCCCTCCACCTTGCACCCTTCTCCCCTCTGCCTTGCACCCTTCTCCCCTCCGCCTTGCACCCTTCTCCACTCTGCCTTGCACCCTTCTCCCCTCTACCTTGCACCCTTCTCCCCCTCCGCCTTGCACCCTTCTCTACCTTCCACCCTTCTCCTCTCTTCCTTGCACCCTTCTCCTCTTTGCCTTGCACCTTTCTCCTCTTTGCCTTGCACCTTTCTCCTCTTTGCCTTGCACCCTTCTCTTCTCTGCCTTGGACACTTCTCCCCTCTGCCTTGCACCCTTCTCCCCTCTGCCTTGCACCCTTCTCCCCTCTACCTTTCACCCTTCTCCCCTCTGCCTTTCACCCTTCTCCCCCTCCGCCTTGCACCCTTCTCTACCTTCCACCCTTCTCCTCTCTTCCTTGCACCCTTCTCCTCTTTGCCTTGCACCCTTCTCCCCCTCTGCCTTGCACCCTTCTCTACCTTGCACCCTTCTCCTCTCTCCCTTGCACCCTTCTCCCCTCTGCCTTGCACCCTTCTCCCATCTGCCTTGCACCCTTCTCCCCTCTGCCTTGCACCCTTCTCCCCTTCACCTTGCACCCTTCTCCCCTCCACCTTGCACCCTTCTCCCCTCCGCCTTGCACCCTTCTCCCCTCCGCCTTGCACCCTTCTCCCCTCCGCCTTGCACCCTTCTCCTATCTGCCTTGCACCCTTCTCCCCTCCGCCTTGCACCCTTCTCCTCTCTACCTTGCACCCTTCTCCCCCTCCGCCTTGTACCCTTCTCTATCTTGCACCCTTCTCCTCTCTTCCTTGCACCCTTCTCCCCTCTGCCTTGCACCCTTCTCCCATCTGCCTTGCACCCTTCTCCCCTCTGCCTTGCACCCTTCTCCCCTTCACCTTGCACCCTTCTCCCCTCCACCTTGCACCCTTCTCCCCTCCGCCTTGCACCCTTCTCCCCTCCGCCTTGCACCCTTCTCCCCTCCGCCTTGCACCCTTCTCCTATCTGCCTTGCACCCTTCTCCCCTCCGCCTTGCACCCTTCTCCCCTCCGCCTTGCACCCTTCTCCTATCTGCCTTGCACCCTTCTCCCCTCCGCCTTGCACCCTTCTCCTCTTTGCCTTGCACCCTTCTCCTCTTTGCCTTGCACCCTTCTCTTCTCTGCTTTGTACCCTTCTCCTCTTTGCCTTGCACCCTTCTCCTCTTTGCCTTGCACCCTTCTCCTCTTTGCCTTCCACCCTTCTCCCCTCCGCCTTGCACCCTTCTCCTATCTGCCTTGCACCCTTCTCCCCTCCGCCTTGCACCCTTCTCCCCTCCGCCTTGCACCCTTCTCCTCTCTACCTTGCACCCTTCTCCGCCTTGCACCCTTCTCCACCTTGCACCCTTCTCCGCCTTGCACCCTTCTCTACCTTGCACCCTTCTTTCTCCTCTCTTCCTTGCACCCTTCTCTTCTTTGCCTTGAACCCTTCTCCTCTGTGCCTTGCACCCTTCTCTTCTCTGCCTTGCACCCTTCTCCTCTTTGCCTTGCACCCTTCTCCTCTCTGCCTTGCACCCTTCTCCTCTCTGCCTTGCACCCTTCTCCCCTCTGCCTTGCACCCTTCTCCTCTCTGCCTTGCACCCTCTCCCCTCTGCCTTGCACCCTTCTCCCCTCTGCCTTGCACCCTTCTCCACTCTGCCTTGCACCCTTCTCTACCATGCATTCTTCTCCCCCTCTGCCTTGCACCCTTCTCCCCCTCTGCCTTGCACCCTTCTCGGCCCTCCCATTTCCCTCTCCCTGCGGACGCCCATGGTGTGTTCTAACAAGCGTGCTTACCTGAGGGCACCATTTTGCTGCCTTGTCCGTTCTCATGTGAGCTTTGCCCTGGAGAATACTCTGTCTGGGGGGCCCCCACTCCCACCCTTGTCAGGGTCCCGAGCACTGCTCTGTGCTGTCTCTTGCTCTTGCTCTCTGAGGCCCCCACCCCATCCTTGTCCCTGTCTCTTCTCTTCTCTTGTGGGTAGGCCCCCCCCACCCCATCCTTGTCCCTGTCTCTTCTTGTCCCTGTCTCTTCTCTTCTCTTGTGGGGTGGAGCTGGAGCCCCCACCCCATCCTTGTCCCTGTCTCTTCTCTTCTCTTGTGGGGTGGGCCCCCCACCCTCTCTTCTCTTCTCTTGTGGGGTGGGCCCCCCACCCCATCCTTGTCCCTGTCTCTTCTGCTCTCTTGTGGGTGGGCCCCCCACCCCATCCTTGTCCCTGTCTCTTCTCGGATGGGGGCCTGTCCCTGTCTCTTCTCTTCTCTTCTCTTCTCTTCTCTTCTCTTCTCTTCTCTTCTCTTCTCTTGTGGGGTGGGCCCCCCACCCCATCCTTGTCCCTGTCTCTTCTGCTCTCTTGTGGGTGGGCCCCCCACCCCATCCTTGTCCCTGTCTCTTCTCGGATGGGGGCCTGTCCCTTTCTCTTCTCTTCTCTTCTCTTGTGGGGTGGCCCCCCCACCCCATCCTTGTCCCTGTCTCTTCTCGGATGGGGGCCTGTCCCTGTCTCTTCTCTTCTCTTGTGGGGTGGGCCCCCCACCCCATCCTTGTCCCTGTCTCTTCTCATGTGGGGTGAAGCCCCCACCCAATCCTTGTCCCTGTCTCTTCTCTGGGCTGGGGGAGGAGAGGAGAGAGTGGGGGCCGGGCTCTGTGCTGCCTCAGAGGAGCAGTGGAGACTGCTGTCTCTGGTGCCCCCATCCTCTTTCCGACTGCCTCTGGCTCTGACTGAAGAGAAACAATGTATATTGATACTTTGTTTCTCTTCAGTCAGAGGGAGGGGGCAAAGGGCTCCGAGCAGGCTGCTCCTGCTTCAGATGCAGAGAGAGAGAGGCTTGCTTCAGCGCAGACCTCTCTCACAGCTCTCAGAAGAGCTGAGGGGGGCCGGGGCCCCCTGGGGGCCCCTTCATTAACTGTAGAGAGTGAGGCCCCCCCGCACTGCGGGGTCTGCGGGGGCGTTTGTTACGCCCCTGCAGTGAGCTAAGAACTGTAGGTAGTGGCGTAGCTAGTCCTGAGGCCGCGGCGGCCGAATGTAAGAGCGGGGCTGGGGGGTGCCGCCTTAGGCTGACCCCCTTGCTGCACCACTAACTGTAGGGTGGCAATGATGCTTCAATTCTTTCTTTGGATTGGTGACAGTGCGCGCAGGCGGGCCCAGTTTGCGCCCTGCAGCTCATCGGGGGTCATGTTCCACTTCACTTGTGTGATAGATTTTCACTGTGTTGGTTTCGGCATGCGCAGTGCAGATGGCCCACTGACCGATGGGTCAGGATGGCTGTATGGTCCAAGGGGCTGAGAGGCGGTCCTCCTGTCTAGTTTCTCAAACCCAACGTCAGATGCAGACGTCAGTTGCCTGTATTTGATGTGGTGAGGCCTGTACAGGCTTACTTCCACGGGTGTCTGTTAACAGCCTGATTATAGCCTCTGTGACATTCTTTTCAACAAAATGGCATGGCCAAAAGGGATTGTACATCCTCCAGGGTGACCTTCTATCAATGATCACGTCTAGTAGTCATTGAGACTTCCATCTTCTCTGTCTTTCACTTCCTCCTTTTTTGACCTTTGAGTGTTTTTCCCTCTCTTGTTCTCGACAAATGTCTGTAGAAGAAAAATAAGTGCCCGTGGCATCTGTTGTGCGGGGATGTGTGGGCCTGGTCAGGCCTGGACGGTCGCTTGCGCAGGGGTGGCAACGCGCAGCGACAACCAGTGAGACACACAATCGCCTCTGTCGGAAGTGACGTGCCCGAGCGCACGCCTTCCTTTTATTGACCCCCGCAGGCCACGCCTGGCCTGTGGATGCATGGATGCGTGCGTGCGTCCACTAGAGTGCTAACCGCACTACATCTCTATCCAACTATGCATAAGTTCGAGAATGTTCAAAACAAAACTGTTCACAATGAATCATTTCAGACGCTCTGTACTTGCGTGTCCCTTGGATGACGGCTTCAGGGTCTCAGCTGACAGGCGTAGTCGTTGAGTCTTTGACTTGGGCGGGGATTGGGCCTTAGATTGTATCGGGGGGTGCGACCTGGTCCTCGATCTCCGCTGCGCGATGGGTTCCGGACGGGAGTGGACGTAATCGACGTTCCCGCTCCCGGTTCCGTCACCGGTCCCCAGATGTCGTGTGGTGAGCTGCCCCCTTCTTCTTGTGTCGCTGCTCGGGGAGGCTCGATGATTTCCTCTGTGGCTTCGGTGTTCGCGCTTGAGATAGGAGGGACACTCTTGAACCATGATGTATTTCTCGAAACTTCTTCTCCCTCCTTGCTGGCAGTCACCATGGTTCCCTTCGTGTTGGTTACCGTCCATGGTCCTGGTTCATAGAATGTTTGGAATTTCCCCCCTGGGCGTCTGTTCCTGATGACGACCCGATCTCCTCGGTGTAGTTGTTTTGGTGCCGCTCTACGTCGGTGGCTCGCTCGCATGTTGTTCCTGCGCCGGTGTTCCTGAACCTCCCTCATGTCGTCCCTCTCCGGTGTCAGTCTTGTGACCATGGGGAGGAGGTCTCTGCGTTGCCCTTGAAACATTAGGGACCACGGGCTTTTCCGAGTGGTGCAGTGGGGCGTTCCGCGATACTCTCTCAGAAAGTCATGCAGTCTCTGTTCCGGGTCGGCCTCCTCTACCACCGCAATTCTGAACATTTTGTTGAGGGTCCGCATGAACCTTTCTGCCTCCCCGTTGGCTTGTGGCCACTGGGGAGTGATGCGTCGGTGGATGATGCCTCTGGTTTTCAAGAATGTGGCAAAGTCTGTTCCCTGGAAGGGTGGTCCATTGTCACTTTTGATTTCGCCCGGCAGTCCAAACAGGGAGAATATTTTTTCTAACGCTGGCCCCACGTGTGTGAACGCCGTGGAAGGCACTCTTTCCACGGTGGGGTACTTAGAGTATGAGTCAATGACTACCAGGGTGTGGCCATCTCCGGGGAAGCTTCCAAAGTCCACGCTGACCTTCGACCACGGGATCGTGCATGGCTCTTCGGTGATTATGGGGACCGGCCTTTCAGGATTGCTGGTCAGCTGGCAGGACATGCAGTTCTTGACATACTCGTCCACGGTGTTCTCGAGTTCAGGGAACCACACCTTTTCGCGCATGCGCGCCTTCATTTTCGTGGCACCCTGGTGGCCCCCGTGTGCGAGCTGGGTGGCTCGGTGTCTGAGGCGTTTTGGTATCACTAGCCGATTCCCTCTCAGCAGTATGCCCTCTTCCGTGGCGCTGAGCTCGTGACGAATGTGCCAGAACTTGGTGAGTGTCTCTTTATCCGATGCTGTCCAGGTGTTGGGGGGATGTAGGTAGTCGGTTCAGGATCCCTCTTGTACCGCTTGCAGTGACCGCATGTACGGGTTGTCGTCCACTGTCGCCTCCTTGATCTCCTCGACGGTCATGCACTGGGGACAGGATGTGAGCGCTACCCACTGTACATATTCCTCGCAACCTTCATCGGCCGCTGGTGGTTCTTGGGGTAGTGGGTGGCGCGACAGGTAGTCGGCGGGGTTTTTGGCTCCCGGTCTGTAGACCACTTCCATATCGTATGTTTGCAGCTGGATCACCCACCTCTCAATGCGTGGCGGCGGATGGGGAGCAGTGCCCTTGAAGAGCGGCACTAGGGGTTGATGATCAGTAACCATCACGAACGATTGTCCCTGTAGATAAAGATGGAAATGGCTGCAGGCCCACTTGATGGCTAAGGCCTCTCGTTCTATTTGTGCATATCTGGTCTCGGTTGGGGTTAGCGCCTTGCTAGCGAATGCCAGGGCCGTCCATTTGCCTGGCTCGTGTTCTTGCGTCAGCACTGCCCCTAGGCCCACTGGGCTTGCGTCCACGATGACCTCGGTCCGTTTGGTTGGGTCAAAGTACGAGAGCGTTGCATTTTCCAGGAGTGCGTCTTTGATACTCTGAAACGCGTCGTGCTCCTTTGGGCCCCATGTCCAATTAGCGTCTGTCTTCGTTAGCGCTCGGAGGGGCTCACTGCGGGTGGCCAGTCCCGGAATGAAGCGGCCACAGTACGTGGCCATTCCGAGGAAGCTCCTCACCTCCGTTGGCGATTTCGGTGCTGGGGCGTCTTTGATGAATTTTGACTTCCGTGGATCAATTTGGACCCCTTCCTGGTTGAACACATAACCAAAGAATTCGATCGACGATTGGAAAAACTGGCATTTCTCCTTGTGGAGGGTTGCTCCATAGGTGCTTAGTCTTTTTAACACATCCCGGAGCTGTTTGTAATGTTCAGATGCAGTGGCGGAATGAATGAGGATATCGTCGCTTACGTTGATGACCCCCGGCAGTCCCGATAGTAGCTCCCTGATGGTATTCTGGAATACCTCCGCTGCCGAGGATATTCCGAAGTTGAGGCGTTTGTACCGCCGGAGACCGAGATGTGTGCTGAATGTGGTAATGAAGCGGCTTTCTTCAGCAAGAGGCAGTTGGTGATAGCCCGCGTTGAGGTCGATTTTCGAGAACCATCTCGATCCATTCACGTCCGCTATTATGTCATCCATCGTGGGTGTTAAGTGTCTCTCCCTTCTGATTGCGGTATTTGGCAGCCTCATATCGATGCATAGTCGGATCTTGCCCGGTTGCTTGGGTTTTTCGACTATGACCATAGGGGAAACCCACGGGGTGGGTCCCGTTACTTTTTCGATTACCCCCATGTTTTCTAGCTTTTCGAGTTCCTTTTCCACCAGCGGCCGCAGGTGGAATGGTATACGCCGATGGCGTAAAGCTGTGGGAGTGACGGACTTGTCGATATGGAGTTTTATCGGATCACATTTGATGCACCCCAGACCCTTGAACAGTTCGGGGAAGCGCTCCAGTAGCTCCTCTACCTGGTGGTCCCGGATGCGGTTGGCAAAAGCGATCAACTTCAAATCCTCCGCCGTGTGGCTGCTCAACAGCGTGTCGGCTTCTCGGTCGATGATGTGTATCGTTGCGGTCACTTCGGCCTCGTCGGCTCGTATGGGTATTACGATTTTTCCCTTCAGAGGGAGGGGAGTGTCTGCGAATATTCTGGTCTTGGAGTGCAGGACTTCCGGACGAGGGCGTAGCTTGTTGAATTCTTGCAATCCCATGACGTTGACGGTGGTCCCGGTGTCAATGACAGCCTTCACCTCGTTCTCCCCCACCTGAACTACACACGTTGGCTGGGGTCGGCGTCTGAGCTTTAGCTCCCTGGCGAAAGAGATCACGTATGCCTCCTCGTCCTCCGAATCCGACTCATCATAAGTCGTTGGTAGGAATCTGTCTGTTCTCTCCGGGGGTGGGTCTGTGAGAGATAATTGGCGGACCGCTTTGGTGGGTGCCCATGGCTTCTTGGCGTTCCGGGGTTGGCTCTTTCTGCGGCAGACTGACGCAAAATGGTTGGGAATTCTGCAGTTCCCGCAGGTTTGCCCTTGGGCTGGGCAGTCCTTAGCTGCATGTGGTTCGTGTCCGCAGTATCCGCAGCGGCTTTGCGGTGCGTCTCTTCGTGACCCCTTTTTCCCCTGGCCACGTGGTCGTGGGCGTACTGCGTCAGCACGCTCAACCTTGATGGTTTCCGTTTTGGCAGGAGTTTTATGTAGAGCCTGCTCCATGGCTGTTGCCCTGGCATCAAAAAGTTCGTGTGATCTAGCCAGAATGAGGATGTTTTCCAGTGTTATTCCTGGTTTTCTCAAGATGTGACCCCTCAAAGTCTTGTCTCGGCACCCTTGTATTAGCTGGCGTCGTATGGCCTTTGGCTGGTCTTCATCCGTGGAGCTAGCCAGCTCCCGGACTCGGGTGTAGAATTGGTCCATGGACTCACCCTCACGCTGGCGGGCCTGCCCTAGTTTGAAGACCTCGAAGTCCACATTGAGTTGAGGGTCAAAGTGGTTGTTCAGGGCAGTGACTGCGGCAGCATACGTGGTCACTCCCGTCGGGTTTGGAAGGTGTTTGAAGAGCCTGAAGACCTCGTCCCCAGCGTAGTGTAGAAGCAGCGAACGTTTCACCGCGTCATCCGTCTCCCTTGTGACTACAAAGTAGTTCTCGAGCCTTTCTAGCCAGACCTTCCAGCGGGGTGAGGCAGTAGGCGGATCGCTCGCCTCACTGAATGGCGGCAGTACCCCGGCAGCAGCATGCTGGAATGGGATGTTGATGATGGGGGCCACAGCGTCTCCATCCCCCATGGTGGTGGTGTGCAGGGATTATTGCAGTACAGTTCCAAATCACCCCAGCTCTCCCACAGTTAGCAGCAAAGACTGTACCTTGGCAAGGTGTCTCTCTCCCAGTTGTCCAGGGTCGTGTGTCACGTGGTCCGTGGGTTAGGGTGGTCACTGTGGCACTAAGGACTTCCCTTCAGGCAAGCACCGACAGCAGGGCATCACCAGGCAGCAGTAGGCCCACTAGTGCAGTAGGAGTGAGGCAGGGTAGTGGATAGCCTGTTTTCTGGCGACTTCCGCAGTTTTCTCACCCCAAATGCGTGGGGAACACCTGGGTCGGCCTCCTCGCGTACCACGCGAGATGCGTGGTAGTCAGCACCACGTGCGCTTCGTCGGACCGCTCCGCTCGGCTTCAGCGGCGGTCTCCGGTGCAGGCAGCAGGCACACTCGCAGGGCACTTCCCCCAGGGCAGGGCAGCGAGGACGGATGATCGGCGTCCCGTAGCAGGCAGAGGGCATGCAGGAAGGAGCACGCCGGCTCCCGGGACACAGGACAGTGCGCCAGGAGACACGCGGTATGCACCGCGAGGGTGGGCAGAATGCTCCGCCCAGGGTATGGTGTACGGGCGAGGGTTGGGCCCCCTCCGCTCGTCGCCAATGTTGTGCGGGGATGTGTGGGCCTGGTCAGGCCTGGACGGTCGCTTGCGCAGGGGTGGCAACGCGCAGCGACAACCAGTGAGACACACAATCGCCTCTGTCGGAAGTGACGTGCCCGAGCGCACGCCTTCCTTTTATTGACCCCCGCAGGCCACGCCTGGCCTGCGGATGCATGGATGCGTGCGTGCGTCCACTAGAGTGCTAACCGCACTACAGCATCCACATCCTCAAATTAAGCATTCGCGTAGGGCAAGGGATCAGCCGGACATTTTGATAGTGGTAACATTTAGATATGGAGTGCTGAATGAGAAAGGTGGCCATGTCTTTGTACTGGGACGAGGAAGGGAGAAACAAAGCAATTAATGTTGTCATTCCTGCATCTGGGGGAGTTAGGTGAGTCACAGAGAACCCCATATGCCTGTATCTGATACACTCAGGTAAAGGTTTCAAGGAACTTGATAGATCTGCAACTGAAGTATTAGCGTGAGTTACAGTGAGCTCTGTATGCCTGCGTATGAATTACTGAGGTGCAAGTTACAAAAAGTACCATCTGCTTCTGAAATAGTTCGATAGAATGTGTGGGAAGATATAATTACCTGCATCATTCTGAAGCAGTTAGTTGAGGGTCATTGGCAAGGGGCTCTGCAAACCTGCATCTGAAGGGTTAACATTCATACAGGCTTGGAGTATCTGCATCTGAGAAAGTTAGTTGGGAGTCCTAGGAGGGCTCTATATGCCTTCAAACGGACAGAGACATAGCTTGGCCAGTAAGATGGGGTGGGTTGGAGTGTCAGATTTTCCAAAAATTAAGTTGGCATACCAAGCTAAAATACATAACATGACATTGGAGGTGGACTTAAGGGGCAGTGAAAAGGGAGAGGAACACAGATTGGAAGGGTTCTAAGTGAGAGAAAACACCACATTTTGCAAAAGAACCAACAACTTTGAAGACTTTCAAAACAGAGACAGGAAGAGTGTGTGTGTTCGTTTTTTTCTGTGTGCATGCACAAATTCCTGGTGAATTCTAACAGACACCTCACCATACACAACTGAAAGCAGCTGTACCCAACTATTTATTAGAAAATGCATTTATTAGAATGGTGTAATACCCCAAACCTCCCTCCCGAACCTAAGCCCCTGCGTATGGGGGAGCAAGGTAAAAGTTAGAGGGATCTGCACATTCTTACTTCTCTGGAAATTAGATGAAAGACACAGAGGGCTCTGAACACCGACATCTGCACTGGTGTGAGTCACAAGGAGCTCCCTGTATTCACATGTGAGGGAGGTAGGCGAGAGTCACATAGCTGTGTTTACCTGCATTTGACACAGTTTGGTCAGAGCTCTAGGTATCTCATTCTGAAGTATTTTGAGGAGAGTCCCAGAGAGATCAGTACACTTGCATAAAATGTACTGAGGCACAAGTTATGGAGAGTATTAGATGATGCACCAAGACTAAATCTAGTAAGTGATGCGAGAGTGACAGGAATATCGGAATATCTGCATACCAACATCCGATGCAGCCAGATGTCAACACTGTGCACCTGTATGTAAGATTAAGGCATGGGAGTGCTTTTACTGAAAACCGTGGACTTTTTGATGCAGCCTGTATACCAACAACTAAAATAGGTGGTATTTGGTAAAAGGAGAGCATTGAACGTCGTATACAGCTCTCCCTAGTAGTTGCATACTGAGGGGAGATCTACAGGAACCTCGATCTGTCTGCCAGGTTGCCACAGTGATTTTTGAGGCATATGCCCGGCTACTGTCTTGAGTTTTACAGATTAATGAAACAGGATCTGACTTACGGGAATTTGTGTGACACAAAGGGTTATGTATTATGGTTAATTTAGGGAGGCCAGCGTATTATGTCTAACTTATTGGCACAAGAATATATAAGTTTTAATTCAGGAGAGCATATGTATTTCATTTATTTAAAATTAAACTTCCTGTTTCGTTTCATTTGTGGATCTTGTGCAACATTTGTATTCTATTTATGGAAGAGAGAGTGCGTGTGAGTTTGTATGTTTGTGTCTGTGCATGATTAATGTTTGGTGGCCGGGCCATTGTAGCAAGATCTCATGCATGACAGGAGGTTCATGTATTTCAAGTAGTGGCAAGAAACTATGGGTGATTGTGCTCTTTATAAATATTCATAACTTTTAAGTGAGAGATAAGGTGTGCAAGATCTGTGCATTTAGTTCTGACATCCATGAGAGCGATGTGTGTGGCCCTAAAATATGTTTACACAGGTTATAGTACAATGAGCAAGAACGAGTTATGTTATACTCCGAATTAGTTTAAAGTGGCCCTGGGACATTGAGTTCGAAATTATAAGGAATTGAGATTTGATCCTTAGTGTGGTTAGCAACACCGACCACATACATAGTGGATGATGTCAGATATATCAGTTTTGAGAGTCTGTAAAACTGATATCAGTTTTATAGTTGGATCTATAGGAAATCAGCCGTAGAAGGGGGTCTGGAGCACAGACATCAGAGTCAAAATCATGAAAGGTGGTCTGTAATCCCAAATTGAAACTTGTAGCGTGTCTGTACCCATGCTATCAGATTCATAGGAACGTCTGTAAAAATGAGATCAGATTTAAACATAGCCATACGACTGAGAAAGCAACATAGTGGTGTGTAATGCCGTGAATGGACATGTATACGGTTCTGTCATACTGAGATCTGTTTGGACTGCAATGCTGAGATCATAATTATAGAAGTTGTGTAGAATATTTATTTAAGGAAGTTCTTCAAAACCATGATTAGATTTTCAGGGAATTTAACTGTAAGATTACATGTACAGGCTCCTGTAACACTGTCAAAAGATTTATACGAAGTCTATAATAATGTGATTGGATTTTAGGGGAGTCACTAACACTACAAACAGATTTTCAGGCAGTGTGTAATACCGATTTATAGGGGTCTATAACACTGTTGTCAGATTTATAGGTGGTCTGGAGTGGTTGCTCGAATGCAAAGGGTTCTGAAATACTGAGGACAGATGCATTGGTGGGTCTGTAACAGAGGTTAAATTCATGGGAGGTCTTTAACACTAACATATGATATACAGGCGGTTCATAACCCTGATATCGGATTTGCAAGACTCTGGAATACTGAGATCCTATTCCTGAGGTCAGCTATCCAGATACCAGATTTTTGAGACGATTAAATGGGAGAGATGTGTGGAGTCTCTACTCAGCTTGAAGGACTTAAAAATTGTCAGTAATATTTTGAATTATAATTAATTTGGATCTTTGTCACTGAGTAAAGATCAGTGTTGATTTGTTATAATAATATCAAATCATTAGGTGGTGTTAATAAAAATAATGTATTTAGCACCAGTTTATGAAAATCTTATTTGGGATTTTGTGTTTAGTTTTGTAGGAGGAGGAAAATTAGGTACATATGCATTAATCAGTAATCCATGGGGTCGCACACTGCTCCACCCACCAGCGGGTTCGCCCCGGCCATCCCTGGACACGTGTTTCTGGGTCGTTACCCTTCGTCAGCAGGGAATAGGCGTACGTATGGGGTTGCTGTGTAGGCTGCCAAAAGTGTTCTCAGGTCTGGTACCTCTCCCCGGGGCGCAGGTGCGTGATCCCGAGAATAGCTGAGGTCCCTGGATATTTGGTTTATATAATATCAGGACAGATTGTATTTTGTAACACATGCTTTATGTGATATGCAAACCATGGCCTAAGGTGAGGGGAGATCTTTTATATGGAAAAAAGGGTATGTGGCTATAGAAGCACTTTTGATCTGGTAATTAATGTAAGTGGGTAGTCTTTGTTCTACATTTTGACCACGGAGGGTCAAAGTGCTCTAAGGTCTGATTTCCGTGAATCTGTTATAAGCATGTCATATAATATCGATTTGTGGGATTTTAATTACAAGGATATGTTGCACTTAAACATAAAATACATAGTTCAAACGTTATTGTATTAGCCTTTCAACAGAGGAAACTACTACGTACCTTTATAGTTATTAGAAAAATTAGCAGATATCCATATAGAAATGCAAAATAAATCTGATACAAAAATATTGCCTTTTAAAACATTTAAAGATATTTAGTTTTTCTTCTGATTTTCGGATAAGAGGCAGTAGCCGTAAGTGGTTGCTTTTCGTCAGTAAGATAAAAAAGAATGCACTATCTATGCTCAGGATGTCTTAATATATTGGGTTCCTATTAGTTATATTCACAATCACATGAGATCGTTTTTCACTGGTCAAAAGAATAAAAAGTGTGCACTGGTGACCAGATAGTAGCGCATCTGTTTTCCTTTCGAGTAGCCATTCATGGTGCCTGATACGGTAGTGTGGAAAATATCACTTAAGGAATTGTCATTAATTTAGAGACACGCACAACATTTACTAAGTTCTGACAGTAAGGAAAACAGATCAATCTTTATTCGATCTCAACATTAATCATAAAAGATACACATTTCAAAAGACTGTTATGAACTGAAAAATATATTAATATAAACAGGACAGATAAGAATACATTAAACATTCAAAACATGCCATAATAAAAACCTACGTTTAGATATTTCATCTTCAAAATGTGCAAAGTTTTGTTAAACCTCTGTATAACAGACAATGGATCCCTAGACAAATAATACAAAACGTAGCAGCATAACAACAAATAAAAAGGCAATCACTACCTCTGTGCAAAATAAATGCTGTCAGCTAAAATCCAGCAAATAGTTTGTATCATATCCGTTTCATGAGCAGCATGGCAACATTAAAATAACATTCTCTTCCTCTGAGCTAAGATGCCTTTTAAGAAGCATCCAACTCAAAAACAAGTGTCATAGTCATTAAGTTGCTGCAAAAAGAGTAGAGCAACTTCACATTTAGAGAATTTAGACTTAGGGAACAAAGGCAGTGAACATTTCCTGGGATTTGGAAGGAAAAATCAGTAAAAAAGATAAACTGCAGTAAAGACTCAGGTGATTTCTCATCGCATGAGCAAATACATATATCTGAAGAAGAGTATTGCCCACGCGGGAGACATAGTAACCAGCGTTTTGAGCCCGGTCTAAATTTGGTCAGCATTGTTTGTTCATAAACAAGATAAATATGGTTCAGTCCCTCGGGCCATCTAAATATCTAAATGATACAATAGTCTCTCACAGTTGGTTTTAACACCTCCACTGCCTCCCCAGAGGTTTTAAACAACTATTCTGACCCCAGGCTTTATCTTTTTTAGGTCTCGTCTATGCAGCGCACATGCGTATAGGAGACCTTTAGCCGCCGTGCTGCTCTTTTTCAAAGCACATACTCGTGCTTGTGGCAGCATACAACTTGCGAGAGTGCGCAGCGGCACACCACAAGCACGAGTATGTGCTTTGAAAAAGAGCAGACTGCTCTCCCCAGCGTGCGTGCACCACTTCGGGGTGCACCCCTCTGCCTCTCTCTCCCGCTGCAGCCTGCACGCCTTTTTTTTTTTAAACTGTCAGCGTGAGGCGCACGCTTTTTTTTGTTTCTTTCTTGCCTCATTTGTTTTGTGCTCCAAAACAAACGGCAAAAGGTCATTCGGAAAACAATATAAATTATTTGTGGTCTTTTGTCAGGCAGTTTACATTTGTTTAGAAATTATATTTACTGCTACTAAATGTTAAAATGTGACCTGGCCAAATATTTCAAGTCGGAGACCAATTAAAAAAACACACTAATGGCTTTTCTGTGTGTGAGGGATTCAAGATAAAACAAGCTCTGAAAGTGAATGTTTTTTTTGGTGAATATCACATTTTCCCCGGCTGCCAATGATACCAACAACAAGTCTTATTTATGACATCAAAGGCAAATTCTTTCCATGTATTCTTAGATATTGTGTTTCTTTTAAATGTCCGATCTTTGAGCATCCACATTTTCAGTTGTGTGTGTGTGTACACATAGCAGGGGGATGAAAAAGTGGGTCTGTGAATCTGTCAATTGTATGCCCGCATGGGGCTTGCAGCGAGGAGATCAATAGTGGCTGTCTCTGGCATAACAGAGACTTGTTTGACGATAGTCTCATTTTGTCTGACATAATGTCATATAGTGTGGAATTTTGGTTGACCTTTTAGAGATCATTCTCATTATGCCTCGAGTACTGAGTGCGTCCTTGACATAATAATGTATCTCTGCTACATAGTGGTTACTTCGGCCTAATGGTGCCCATTCCTGATCTAGTATGGCCAACCTTGGCATAATTCTATCACATCCATTATGTTTAAAGTATCTGCATATGGTGAAAATCCAGAGCATTTGAAGATGATGACATTAATTGGCCCGAAAGTTCGACTTGGTGCTCACTGAAAGTGACAAGCAGCTGTTTTGGAAACACTCAAATGTTAACTAAAACATTTTCTGGAAGGCAAACCCGTTCCTCCCCCAAGTCTGCCACTTGATTAGCATTTTGGATTTTATTTGGGGGTTATATTTTTGTTACACTCCTTACAAGGTTCTCCAACCCCACTGCATACAGCAGTGATATGACAGGAAAATTAAGGGTTCTGGAGCAGCAGACAGTTATTCAAGAGATGCTTATCACATCTGTTGTAATGGCTTATGATGGTAAGTGAAAAAAGTGATTACAACTATTTTTCACCAATGAGACACTGGTTGCTGCTTGCGTTTTATGAATTTCAACAAGTCATTTTCAGTAACCATGTGTTCACTAGGAATGGCGATATCATATTTTAACTTCTATTTTTGTTTAAATAAACCCTGGGTCCTACTTTTAGAACTAGCCTTTGCAATGCAATAGGTCTCGCATTCGCGGGAGTTTAAGTTATTGGCATTGTAAATGATAATGCCTTTTATTTATGTTTTAAAAACCAACACATAAATAAAAGGCATTGTCATTTACAATGCCAAGAGCTCAAACTGGCATAACCAATATGACTCGCCTTTGGGACCTTATAAGTGTTTATCCAGCACAATATCCTTGGTGCAACAACATCAACTGTTGCATGGTAAACACTTATAAGGTCTCAAAGGCGAGACCTATTGGCTTTGCCAGTGCTTGTTTGTTATAGCATCTGGATGCGCAAATAAATGTGCCCAACCCAATGACATTAAAGTATATCTAATATACTTCAGCCACAGGACTTTAAGACCTTGATCACAAGAAAGGCAATCTCTTATAATAAATAGCGTTATTGAGATCTGCTTCACTGTTCGCCCATATTGAGCACCACATGGTAAAGGGGGCTGCATTAATAAAATATTCAATATAGTCCAACCATAATTCCAGGTGTGAGCAGTAGTGTGAAGTCGACGGGGGAACCCCCAACAGGGGTCAACAAAACCCGTTCTCCTCAATCTGGATCACCCCCACGATTCTGTTGTCCCCAAATTCCCATACTGTTACAGTTGGTATACACTTCCTTGTATAGATTTCCGAAAATTGGTGCAACCATTTTTCATCTGATAAAGGCAGCAAGAGAAAAGGTGATGCCGACTGCACAAGTAAAACATGCTAACCTTCCTCTAAGGCAGGAGGACCACAAGCAGGCATCATCAAAATTCAGGCCAAGATATGGAAAGGAACTCACCCTATCCAGTTTTCTTCCTCCTCTATTTAAAGTTATAGTTTTGGTGTTTCTAGGACCACACACCATTGTGAAGTTTTTGGTGAAGTTTGTCTCTAAATCAGGCCCCTTCATAAAGGTCACAAAACTAAAGATTAAAATCTTTAGGCCATTGACCATCCTGGCACGAAGGACTGCGTCATCCACGTATAATAAGGTGGCTATTGCATTTGTCCCGACACATGGTACATCAGCCCCAGAATTTACCAACACATTTTCCAGGCCGTTGGTATAAAGCAGAAACAGAATAGGGGCAAGTACACATCCATGGCATACTCCACGTTTAACTTTAAAGGATGGATTGCACTTACCCGCACTCCCAAACCTCACAGAGGCTGGAAGATCCTGATGAAGAAGTCTAAAGAGGGAAACCAACCCCTCCTCAAGGCCATGGCCACAAGAATAGTTCATAACTTGGACCTGTGAACACAATCAAATGCGCTTGACTGGTCCATAAATGTAAGAAGAATAGGTGCGCCTTTTTAAAATGTATATTTGGCCACAAAAAGGTGTAAATGAATGAACTGCTCAATTGTCCCAAGGCCCTTTATAAAGCCGTATTGTACCTGGGATACAACTTT
This sequence comes from Lissotriton vulgaris, assembly GCF_964263255.1. Taxonomy (NCBI): domain Eukaryota; kingdom Metazoa; phylum Chordata; class Amphibia; order Caudata; family Salamandridae; genus Lissotriton; species Lissotriton vulgaris. The sequence continues at coordinate 849,821,933 of NC_141695.1, forward strand.
TCTCTCCTTTACCCAAGAAAGAAATTGTTCCAATATTACTCTATTTATTATCTTAGCTGTAGAATCAATAAGAGATATAGGGCAGTAGCACCTAGGGTCAAGCACATTGTCCTTTTTTAAAAATAGGAATGACTGTTGAATTAAGGAACTCATTTAAAGTGGCCAATTGTGGCAGTCTGCCGTCAGAATGCCTGAAGGGCTGGAATAGTGCCAAACACTATATACTGCCGTCCAGCATAGTTCTAGTTTTGCCTCGACTAGCAGTTTTATTCTCTGAAATGAGCTGCTTTGGTAGACTGTGACAGTAGGCCAGACATGGCTTCGGGACCTGCTGGCAATTTGAACTTTTCAAAAAAAGACAGGCCCTCAAAAGGCGTATCTGTCCGTTAAAAATATAACATTATATCTCTGATGCCCTGGAATTTGTTTCACATTGCAGAAGGTCCAGTTTCAGATGTTTCCTATCCGCTAACTATTGTCTTGCATGATGGTCCTGAAAAGTAACAAAACATCAGCAGACCTGGTATTGGAAGGACTGCCCTGGTAGTGTGAGGCCTCCGATGCTAGGGCATGTACGCGGGTGTTTATGATGCAGGATGGGTTTGTTTGATGTCGAAGGCAGTGCTTTAAAAATTGATGCTTCTCATCGCTCTATGCTTTTTGGAGGTAGAGAGATGTCTATGTTTCCAGTGCTTAATTTATTAGAAGAAAATAATAATAAGTGGTGATGCCCAAAACTTTGCTCAGAAGCATGCAACCAGCACAATCGAAGGTCAGTGTGCTGAGTGCCAAGGCTGCATAGTTTCGAGGTCATCTCCTGCCTCTTCTTGCCACCACCAGACACTCCCTGTCCCTCTATCTCACTCTTTCAAGTTCTTGTTCATCACTGCATTCTTTCTTTGCCTCGGCTTTTCGTATTTCTCTTCCTTTCCCCCTTTTGTGTTTTTCTCTCACTTTTTGTGGGTTAAAGTCTGTTGAAAAATAAGTGCCGGTCCCAGAAATGAGTGGCAGCAGGAACCATCTGCAACCACCGGCTGAAATTAAGCACCCTGAAAATTAGGAGAGGGTCATTTACTTTGCTAACTACAGTCCTTGAACATTTGGGGGGGGGGTGTTTTTTTGTGACTTTTGTCCTACTTTCAGCGAGCAGGAAGTGTTAAAGCACAGGCTCGTTCCTCACGGAAAGCATCCACACACGGGAGGATGGAGCCTATTGGTTGACACACAGACATGTAAAACTCACCAGTACATGTCCTACCTTTTAGAGCCTGGCAAGTGGGTGCACTTGCCAGGTAGACATGGCAGTTTGAAACTTCCCACACAGGCTCTGCAATGGCAGGCCTGAGACATGTTTGCGGGGTTACTCATGTGGGTGGCACAATCAATGCTGCAGGCCCACTAGTATCATTTGACTTACGGGCCTGGGCACACACAGTGCACTTTACTAGAGACTTACTAGTAAATCAAATACACAAATCATGGATAAATTAATTACAATCAGAATTTAGACATAGAGCACTTGCCCTTTAGCAAGCTTGTCAGCAGTTGTAAAGTGCTCAGAGTCCTAAAACCAGCAAAAACGAAGTTCAGCACACATTAAAAAAACAGGAGATCAGAAGCAAAAATACTGGGGAAACCACGCCAAAGATGCTAGGTCTAACAATAGGGAACACCAAACTGTTCACATGCCATTCCTTTGCAACTGGTTTTGTATGGTAGAACAAGGACTGAGGTGTTTCCTAAGCAATAGCTAGATATAAAGTGAAAAACCTGGGCCAGAAGGACAAGCGGAAATGGATTCACTATTTTATGGTTTAAATAATGTAATTGGTTATCGCTCAATATCTAATTGTAACCAAGAGACGGAGTCCCAAAGGTAAATTCTGTAGTAAATATACGTTTACAACTGAACTTACCCTGCCAGGAATCCACAAAGGGATTCTTAGCAGGCATATAAATATTTACGAGTGTGGATTTCTTTACCACGAGTACGAAGCAGTCAGCACTTGTAAATACACACCCAAGGGGAATGGCTGCTCCAAAGCATTACTTGCCTTTAAAGTTTGGGAACACCAATAAACATATGGTTGAGAGCATTCTTAAACTCCTCTCTATCCCCTCTCGCCCCTGGAAATGGTAGGAGAATTGGCTCCAGTCAAGGGCTGGAGTATCTCCTCTTTCTGGGTGCAAGGGGATTGGATAACATTCATATCTGGTGGGGGTCTAGGGTAGGGCTTTCTCCAGTGAGAAAATGTTTTCTCTGTGGAGAAAAAAGTAAGCGTGCATTACAGGGAGCTTAATTCCCTCTTTGTGGACTTCTCTACTTCGAAGAATTTCATACAGGTGGAATGAGAGCCCTTGGGAATACTTGCATAACATTTCTAGAAGTACGTATGGGAGCCTTAACCTGGTGTACTTCTGGCAATGTTTGTCAATCCCTAAAAGTAACACATTTGCACACAGATGTAAATTTGCTGGTACAGATTTACTGCTTTTTTGCGCACCAGGCTCCAAGTGTATAACTTACTTTAGTAATACAAACAAGGAGTGACTAAACAACTCAGGTCACATGTGAATTGATCTCATGTACCTTTTATATCATCTGAGTTTAACAACTGGTATGTAATGGGGCACTAGGTCCACCAGTGATTGAAATGGTATGGGAAGAGTGGGAATAGACCAATTAAGTAGAATAAAAAGCTCTGATTAACAAACGTATGGCATATATCCTACACATGCATGTGGCCTTGTGTCTTTCTACTCCCTTTCACCTCAGTGGAAAGTTCTGGCCGACCAAACTGTCCTAAGGCAGGCATCAGAAATACAAACTATCCAAAATCAAGAAACAAAATCAAGTGCTGTGGGTATCATCACCCGTATGGAGAGGACACGTTGATGACCTCAGCAGAACATACTTCCTATCAAATCTACCAACTAATCTCAATGACAGCTTAACACAGAGCTTTTGTTGTTTGGTTTGAGATGTCAAATCTCCTTATTGCCTGGACAGAGGTGCGCACTACATGAAGGATATACACATATTTAACACAAATTCAAAATCAAATGATTTGACACTTCTCACATGATTTTTAATGCAAATCTGGATGATTTCAATTTAAAAAATATTGTGTTATTACAAATTAGTACGTGTCAACCTTGTAATATGACACACAACTGAATTGTCATGTCTTGAAAACAAACATAATTCAAACAGCAGGCCAATGCATTTCGGGACTAACGTCCCTTCATCAAGGGCACATCTGTAAAAACACAAAGAAAACGTGTTTACATGTACAATAATGGAACAACTGCCCAATTCAAATAATCTTTTATTGAATTATACCTTAAGAACCCAAAGACACTTTCTTCCTTGTGTCTGGTGTTTTAAAGTGACTAGACATTATTAATCACAGCCCACCACGTCCAGTGTTAGTGTAGTCCTGATCCCTTGACATTCTGTACAATACTCACATGACAGGAAAGCTAGTGACACTAGCATGTATTTCAAATGTTTAAAACGAACCAGTGATGAAACCGATTACTAAAAATATAAGAACAAGACAGATATCTGGCTAACCAATCCGTGAAACACCATGTAATACACACACCCATTAGAGCAGCACAACGTATCTTCAAATCTAGTATAAACCAGGATTTGACTGCCAAGAAAAATAAAAGCCCAACCATTCCCAAAGTGAATCAAGTTATTGGGCCTAAATGTTAACAAAACTGATAAATCACCGAATAAATAGCCACTGCACATATAGAAGGAATTATATAAAAATGTATTGTGCTAGGATGAAGATGCGTGATATCGCAGGTGGTGGTTATGACAGATGTACTTGAAATGTGAAGGGCAAAGTATAAACGTATATGTGTTCGGGTGAATAGGGAGATGAAGGTGTTGGGCATTGATGTGTTGATAGTAACATGTGTTCCTTTTCGCTTATGTTTGCTTTGCTTATCAAAAGCAATAACATTTATTTTACAAAGTGAGACATGCCACATCTCATGCCGTTTTTGTTATAGATGCATAACTTCAAAATTTAAAAACAATACACAGGACTCATATTTACAAGGTTGTAAGATAATGATTTCCCATGATACCCACTTGGGTCATGTTCGCGCTAAATACAACTTATAAATAAATAAATAAACAACATATAAACTACTAAACATTGAGTCACCTGAAACCCCATTGCCATATGCGTCAAAAAACAATCTGGGAACTCATGGCTTGCCTTTCAATGCAGTCCTCCTGGCACCTCTGTACTTCTGGTCTCTCTAAGGAGCCTCCCCAGAGCAGAAACAGAACAATCGCTCTTACGCAAATCTTGTAGTGTGCCTGTCAAAGATGAACTCACCCTGCTCGAATAAGACAAACGTCAAAACATAACTTATCTGAAGCAGAAGATGAGAACTAGAGACAAAAGTAATCTGCAAAATCATTATGATCCTTGACACAAACATGTGACACAACATAACATGGCAAATTTGCACCCTATCAAATCTACCTAAAGAGAAGGATGGGTGGAGAAAAGAGATTCTGAACTTCTGAAACACTGCAGGTCTCGTGGCAACTGTAGGGGACGGTGGTGATCAGGGAGAGGAAAATCAGAAACAAAGAGTCTGAGCCCCTCCTCGCTGCCCCTTTTGACTGTGGTGGCCAGGGGCCATGCAGATCGCCAACTCCAACTACCACGAAAAATCCCCAGAGCGCTAGATCCATGCGAGCGAAGATGGCTGGAGGGCCTAATGTAGGGGCATCATCTGCTGGCCAGCCATCTTGCCACACCTGGCCATGCCGCACCCTACATCACGTCGGCTCTCCCTATTCTGGAGAGAGCTGACTTTAAGGAGGGTGCAGCAAGGCCTTGGAAAGAGCCCTGAAACATTCCTTTGAACATTCCTTTGAACATTCCTTTGTTTGACCTCTGTGCCTCTTAGAACCTTTGAGCAGCCTCAGAGTGTGAAAAACATTGCTCTGGCACCTTACACGTGACCCTTGATTTTTTCACCCTTGGGATTACATAGTTGGCCTTTTTTGGGCACATTCAAAACTTCACTGGTACCGAAGGTTGCGTCATTTAAGACCTCAGACATCAGGGAACTTCGGATTATTGCTACCCCAAGGAAAATAGCTACAAATATTCTAAATTAGATGCTCCTTCAAGATTTCTCCTAGTGTTTTTTTTTTACTTCTAGGAGGGACAGTGAGGTAACAGGGCCTTCCCAGTATTTGATCGAACTGTCAGCATTGACCACTGCACTGGATTAACATATTTATCCAATCAAACCACTACTTGCTGCGTTGTCTTAATACCCCTGTAAATTCCTCTTTTGCCACTTCCATTGAATTTATTGATTGTACATTGCATAGTATGTTGCAGACCTTTTTGTAGCAATTTCAGCCTACCACAGTTAGCCCCCTGTTGCCGAAGTTTATGCTCCTCAGAATCACCCACCTATGAAGATTTGGGGCTGAAGAAATCTTTTTCTGTTTTTGGCTCCATGCTGCTGTTTCCCTTAGGGGGCACGATGGGAAACAGGCCCTCATACTCTGCACTTCAAGAGGGGCTTTAAAATGTTTTGGGTGCCACTTGCATCTCTCATTAGTATTGCATTGCTCCTCTCTGGGCTATCGTCACCCCACAGTGCGGTTAGGTACCAGATATAATTGGCCCTGCCTTCCCCTTCCAGTCAGGTGTGGTCTTGTCTGAGTCCAACAGAGAGCTTTTTGCCACTTTCTTCCCTGACGCAGGTCACAAGCGGCTAGCTCCATTTTTGAAGCTTTGGAGCCACTACCATTAACAGAACAGGAGGTTGCAGGCAGGGAGAGTGGCACACAACTCAACAAATATCTAAGTTTGCGGTTTCCACCACTACGTAGGAGCTGGCCCTTAAGTGGACCGCTGTTTCCACACCCCAAGTGAGTCCCGCTGGCATGCTCCTGACCAGAGTGGCAGAAAGGGAGCCCTGTCAGAACCCTAAGAAATAGCATCAATCTTGGAGCTCACTGGCTCCACCCCAATAGTCATACTTTTAAAATCCACACCATGTCCTAATATACTACATTAATTTCCTTGCACATCAAATATATCAGAAGAGATCGCTCTTGGCTTTCAGTTTGTGGCCACGTTTGTAAAAACACTGCATTCCAATTTGCAAGTTTCTATCAGACTGAGCAAGCACTATCTGACCATTCACTCAAATAGGATTGTTTAGTGTAAGAGTTGTTATTTATAAAATTAGCTTTATTTGAAATGAAATGGAGTCAGCATTCTAGTACCCTTTAAGCTTTCCTAAATTTAAAAACATGCATCTTATATGAGGATGGAACAGGAATGTCAGGTGAATTTTGCATAAGGTATCACCATTGGATGAAGCCCTTAAACTAAATTTGCAAAGTAGCAGAATTGTTCAAATAGTAAAGACCTACATATTCATAAATAAATTCTGCACACCACCTCTCCAGGTCATTAAATCCAGGCTTAGAAGGGACAGCAAGATAAGGTCTGATTTAGGGGCCAATACACATTCAATCAATCAATCAGGGAATTGTAAGAGCGCTACTCACCTGTGAGGGTCTCAAGGCGCTGGGTTTCACACATTCTCTACCCTATGACTCCATCCATGTTTAAATGAGGCTATATGCTTCTAGCAGTCGCAAGCATGCATACAAAGCAATTCTATCTCGGCAGAGTGTGTATTCTAATTGCATAGTACAACTCGTATAAAATCTCTCATAAAACAGTGCTTGGAATGAATAAGAGAAATATTCTTAGTATAATTTTAGGGGGTTATAAAATAGGACTTGTGTAAATTATAGCAGTTTCTATTCTGTTCAGTGATCGGTATTTTGTAGTGAGGTGTAATTTAGTGAGCCTATCACTGACCATAGGATATGATGTAGGCGTTTATGGGGTCTCCTCAGTGCCTAGAATTAAATGAATGTAAAGTGAGCCATATAAATACTCTGTCTTTAGCCCTCTCCTTTTCTCTCACTTTCCCTCTTTGCTGAGTTTTTGATTTCCTTCCAAGAGCTGAGACACTAAGATCTATTTTATGGGGGTACTGTACTTCGATAGGTGTGAGTGATCTATGAGTGTATACTCTTTCATTGGTGTACCTGTACTTGTTTACGTCAAAGCATACCAGACAGCACAGCTGCCTTTTTGCTAAAGACATTTTAGGGACATTCTGGAAGCTGACCTAGGAATGCATTCCCTTCTTTGTTTACCAATAGCTTTGTGGTTTATAAATCACATTTGCTTACTTTCTGTTCGTTAGCTTTATTTGTTTTAGGTGGCCCAGCATGTCTTTGTCCCTCCTGTAGAGTATAGACTGTTTACTATATTCTTCCATGAGTTCTCACTTTCTGTAAATAGGCCTTTAACCCCTCCCATGCTTGTGACGGAACCGCTCCGTCACAAGCCACGGGTGAGCTGTGCTTGTGACGGAACGGTTCCGTCACGGCCCGCTCGCTGCGCCAGCGCGGCGCTGATTTCGCGCCTGCGCTGACGCTTTGATGGGCGGGCGGGTTCGTGACGGAACCGTTCCGTCACAAGCACAGCTCGCCCGCGAGCCGTGACGGAGCGGTTCCGTCACTAGTATGGAGCCGCCGCGCGAATGCCCCACCCCCTTAGCGCTGCGGCGGAATAGCCGCCGCAGCGAAGGGGTTAAATTGTGTTCTTTTCTTGTCACAGTTGCCTTGCTTTCCAAGGCAGAGGTCAAATCTCAGGCTCTCTCTTCTGAGGGAGCTTGATGTTTACATCACTTTCTCTGACTTCAACAATGGAGGATTTAACTGACAATCTGGAGGTGTAAAAGGAAAAGCTTTTTTCTTGAACACAACAACATTTAAACGTCGAAAAATGAACCATGCATTTAGAATTAGGGATGCACAAATGAAGCATATTTGTTTTGTAGTTCTGAAGTGTGGTGGAAACAAATATTTCAATACAATCAAATTAGGTGCTACCATTTCCACACATTAACATTTGTGCACTGTATAGTTATATCAGTGTAACAGTATCTCTGTGCAAATATAAAAGTCATTTTATTTGAAAATGTGTTGTTTGTAAAGGCAATGCACTACCACACCATGCATACTTAACTCTACGTCACTCCACTCTATGCTTTCCACTCTGACACTCTACCCCACTCTATGCCACTCCACTCTACAACACTCTACAACAATTCACTCTATGATATTCTATGCTACTTTACTGTACAACACTCTACACCAGTATATGGCACTCTCTTCCACTCTACCCTACTCTATGCTACTCTACTCCATTCTACACCAATCCACTGTACGATACTCTACTCTATGACCCTCTATGACACTGTATTCCACTTTACACCATTCAACACCACTCTACTCCATTCCACTCCACTTAACGACACAAGACTTCACTGCACTCTACGATACTCCACTCTATCCACACCACTCCACTCTTTGCTATTCCACTCAATACTATGCCACTCCACTCTACTCAGTGCTGCTCAACACTACTCTGTGAGATTCCACTCTAAGCCACTCAACCCTACATCACTCCACTCTAAGACTCTCCACTCCCCAACACTTCACTCCACTCTACAACATTCCACTCTAGGACATCCCTTTCTATGACTCTCCGCCCCATGCCACTCCACTCTTTAACACGCTATACACCTCCACTCTACTCCACTCTGCTCTATGCCCCTGTACTCTATGACATTCCACTCTAAGACACTCCACTCTATGCCCCTCCACAGTACAACACTCCATTCTATGGCCCTGCACCCCATGACCACAGCCTATGCTACTCCACTCGATGTTGCTCCACTCTTCAACATTCTACTATACGTCCTCCACTCTACGACTCTCCATTCAACTCTATGCCACTCCACTGTACTCCACTTTATGCTCCTCCACCCCACTCATTGTCATTCTACTCTACTCTACTCTATTCTATGCCACTCTACTCCACGCCACTTTATGCCACTCTACTCTCTACGACCCTCCACTCTACAACACTCCACTTTACTCTATGACACTACACTCTACAGAAATCTACTCTTCGCCACTCCACTCTACGACACTCCACTATACAACACTCTACTCTATTCTGTGCCACTCCACGCTACTTTGGTATAGAGACAAAATATCGACTTTTAATTATCGACTAGACATAATATTGAGTAAAAAATATAGAATAGACAAAGTATCGACTAGACTTAATATAGACTACCAAAATATCGACTAGAAAAATGTAATATCGAATAGAATGGACATAATTGTTAGATTCCACAACAGAATGCCCACGACACTGCAGGAACGACGTATGGCCCAATCCGCTACCCCTGCCCATATGCTGCTCACCGGATAGCACACGATGAGAAAGCAGATGAACACCGGGAGAGGGTGGGAGAGGGAAAAAAGGAAAACAAGGAAGAGAGACAAGGGTACCACTTCTACTTCTGTTGGACCCTCCACGTGTCTGTACCTACAAAACAAGGCACAACATTACCACTCTGTACTAACATACATCAAACCCTTCCCACCTTTAACCATGACCATGCCATACCCATTTACAACACCATTGACTTCCTTACCAGCGTGGTATGCAAAGGATGTCCTGTATGGGCCGTGGTCCTTTCTTACAGCAAAGCCTTGCTCTCTGTTTAAATCCAGGAAGTTGAAACCAACAAAAAAGCCTAACCCTTTACTAGGGAATCACTAGGGGGAAAAAGTCAAGTAATGACAGAAAAAGAAACCTATTTCAAGTAAGAGGATTCATGAATCTCAAAAACAGGGAAATAGGAAAAGAAACACGAACAAAGAAGAGCGGAGCACCAAAGCAACTTCTCTGCTCCGTTCTCAATCCACAGACGCCAAAAGCGCCAAAATCGGCACAACAATGACGATAGAATGCAAAAGATGCGGAAGCTGGACACGCTGGACAAGCGCACAGCTGTGCGTTACTCCGGTAGGTTGCGAAGCATCTCTCAAGCCCCGCGAAGTTGCAGTCCTCCAAACGTGAAGCCCAAATGAGGGTACTGGAGCCCCAGAACCCCCAACAAGTACTAGGCTCGGGCCCAGAAGTGAACAATGTCCCGAACAATCCACCAGATGAAGTGCAGGTATCCAGAAGGGTCCATGGGAAAAGTAAGGGAGGAAGGGAGGAAAAACGAGACAAAAAAGGCACGGGGCAAGGAGCAGGGGAAGAAATTACTCAAGAGTGCTTATGAGCCCAGAAGCATAAAAATCTCCAGAACCAAACTAGAAAACACCCAAGACCTGAAACCAAACCTAGAAAAGATACCAAGCAAAAAGGAAGGGGCGTACACAGCTGAATTCCCCCAATCAGGTAAGTCAGGTGATGGATAGTGCATGGTCATAAAAAAGGGACTGGACACGAATCCTAACAATAATATCGAATCAAAAATATAGAATGAACATAATATCGGCTAGACATAATATAGACAACAAAAATATCAAATTTAAGGTAAGTTAATATTAATTTTTAATTTTTGTGTAATATAATTCTGTAGCGGGTTGTGGGTTTATAGGGTAATAGGGTGGGAAGTAATTTAATTATAGTTAATTAAATATGTTATTTAATTTATAGGTATTTATTTAGAATTCATTGTTAATTAATTATTAATTGGTAATTAATTAAAATATAATTGGTAATTAATTTTAATTGATTAATTGATAAATATGTTAATTTTAGTAATTTATTTTCTGTAGCGGGTTGTGGGTTTATAGGGGAATAGGGTGGGAAGTAATTTAATTATAGTTAATTAAATATGTTAATTTATTTATTGGTATTTATTTAGAATTAATTGTTAATTAATTATTAATTGGTAATTAATTAAAATATAATTGGTAATTCATTTTAATTGATTAATTGATAAATATGTTAATTTTAGTAATTTATTTTCTGTAGCGGGTTGTGGGTTTATAGGAGAATAGGGTGGGAAGTAATTTAATTATAATTAATTAAATATGTTAATTTATTTATTGGTATTTATTTAGAATTAATTGTTAATTAATTAATAACTGGTAATTAATTAAAATATAATTGGTAATTTATTGTAATTGATTAATTGATAAATATGTTACTTTTATTACATTATTTTCTGTAGTGGGTTGTGTGTTTATAAGGGAATAGCTTGGAAAGTAATTTAATTGTTAGTAATTACATTGTTTTAATGTTTTTTTGTGTCTAATTTTAATTTATTTTTATATAGTAAATTCATTTATTGGTAATTGGTAAATAATTAGTATTAGTAGGTAATTTTTATAATTATATAATTTTTATTTGTAATTTTAATTGATTAATCAATGTGTTATAAAATTGTAAAATATTTTAATTATTTTTTAATTGGTATTAATATTTATGTTATTTATATTTATATATGAAGTATTTACTTTCCCTACTATTGCACTCACTGGAGTGGGAATAGTAATTTTTACCCCTACGCTATCCAACGCTTTCCCTACTGTTGCAGTCTCTGGAGTGGGAATAGTAATTTTTACCCCTACGCTATCCAACGCTTTCCCTACTGTTGCACTCTTTGGAGTAGGAATAGTAATTTTTACCACTACGCTATCCAACGCTTTCCCTACTGTTGCACTCACTGGAGTGGGAATAGTAATTTTTATCCCTAAGCTATCCAATGCTTTCCCTACTGTTGCACTCTCTGGAGTGGGAATAGTAATTTTTACCCCTACGCTATCCAGCGCTTTCCCTACTGTTGCTGTCTCTGGAGTGGTAATAGTTATTTTTACCCTCTCACTATCCAACGCTTGCCCTACTGTTGCACTCTCTGGAGTTGGAATAGTAATTTTTACCCCTACGCTATCCAACGTTTTTCCTACTGTTGCACTCACTGGAGTGGGAATAGTAATTTTTACCCCTACGCTATCCAATGCTTTCCCTACTGTTGCGCTCTCTGGAGTGGGAATAGTAATTTTTACCCCTACGCTATCCAACGCTTTTCCTACTGTTGCACTCTCTGGAGTGTGAATAGTAAATTTAACCCTCTCGCTATCCTACGGAAAAAATATTGTATATGTTTTGTTAATAATATATATATATATATATATATATATATATATATATATTAGCAAACTCTTCAGTAAAAAAGAGCAGCAGCCTCACTAGGGGACAGCATGGAAGTTGTTTATTTCCACAGAATCGGCGAATGCATTTCGGCATAACAATGCCTTCCTCAGCGCCACAAGCATTCAGGAGGTTTTCATCCACGCACTGATGTTGTCCTGCTGCCTATATTGGTCCAGTGACCCAGGCTCCGCCCCTGATGTTAGAATCCCACCTGTTACAGTTCTGGGCGTAGTCCCGAACTGCAACTCCCAGGATGCAGCGCTTGGCTCCCAGGTAGGTGGATGCATGGAATATCACACCCAGTGGTCGGGCGGGGGACAGGAAATGCCAAGATGAAATCGAATTCCCCTGCTTGTTTGTACAAACAACGTACCTCCTTGAGTCCCCAGACCGATTAAGCCCCGAAGCACGGGGACCTATTCAGCAGGGGCAGCGGCGTCAGTGCACGTCGCCCAAAACGAAGCACAATATCCTCGTAAACGCGTTGTTTCTCCATATATATATATAAATATATGTTTTAAAATTAACTTTTTTTAAAGTTACATTAATTATTTATCAATTTTAAGTTTATTTAAGTATGTTTAAATTAATTATATTTATTATTATATTACTTTTAAATTACTTTTAAGATATTTAAAAAATTCGATATTTTGACTGTCTATATTTTTTCCTATCGATATTTTGGAGTCGATATTTTTGTACTTACCTGTTTATAGATAGGAAGTCGATATTCTGGCATTCTATATTTTTACCTCGATATTCTTGCAAGTCGATATTTTGACTGTCGATATTATGTCAGTGATCCTGCTACTTTAATAGACTCTACAACACTCTACCCCACTCTATGCCATTCCACTCTACCACACTGTTCCAATTTATGCCACTTCACTCACGGCCCTCCATTCCATGCCACTTTCCTCCACTCATCTCCTTTTATGCCACTTGGCACCACTTTACTCCACTCCACTATACTCTATGCCAGCTCATAGCACTCTATTACACACTACCCACTCTATGCCAGTCTGCTGAATGCCACCCCACTCTACAACACTCTATGCCACTCCACTGTATGCTTCTCCACTCTACACCATTCCACTCCACAATACTCTTCGACACTCCAAAACCCTCACCTCTATGACTCTGTGCCACTCTACTGTACTAAATTCTACTCTATCAATGCCACCCCGCTCTACGACCCTCCACTTCCCTCAACTCTCCTCTATGCCACTACATTTTCAGCCATGCTGAACAGTAGCAATGGTGGTGTACAACATGGCTAAACTGATTGGCAAAGCTAATAGCTCTTGTCTAGGCGAGACCTATTGACTTTGCCAGTGCTTGTTTAGTATTGCCATAATGTCCATCTACTGATCCTGGAGTAAATTGTCATTGTTAAGACTTATCACTCTTCTAGGATTGTGACCCTATGTTGATAGCGTTGGCTTATCCTTCTTGCATTGGTATTAAATTGAGTTCTAAGTGTATGTCAGTCACCAGTTCACTGATCCTCAAGTAGGTTGTTAGAGTACGGCTATCACTGTTTGATTAGTGTAAGAGTGAATCATTAGTGTTGGCTTATCATTCTTACATTGGTGTAGTATCAAGTTATTATTAGTGTATGTCAGACATTCAAGTGCCTGAGTGTTTGCGAGACCTACTGATTTACAACTGGTTTTAAAGCAACTTATTAAGCAGATGGCTGTGTCACTATTGCAAAAGACAGATGTTAGGATTGACTGAGCCATTCTCACCATTGTTTTTTTATGTAAAGTCTTTTTATTCGTGTTTGAACAATATGGAACCTTGGACACAGTCTCAGAACCCCTGTTGCGCACCCTGTAGGGTCAACTAGTACAATGTCTATACATGTATAAACATACCATGACATTTTCTACTTCATCATAACACATCCCGTTTCACCCCCCCTTCCCAGGTTCCCTCCTATAATGTCTCTCAGAGATCTGGATCCTCAGCGTTCCTCCATGGTCACTGTACTTTCTTGAACTTCCGTTGACAACCGGTACACCAATTTTTGAGCCCTCATGCAATAGCTCAGACTGGACTCCCATGTTTGCAGCATTTGTGGATTTCCTGCCCTCATTGACTAATAAGGTCTTGCCTCGCCACCATCACTGTTTTGCAAAAGAGGAAAGAATAGCAGTCCAGGGTTTGGGTCTTATTGACCAGGGCGATTAGCTGCTGGGTGAGCTCCAGGACTCCTGACAGCTGGTGACGTACTTTCCTCCCATATGTCGTATCCTGGGGCACCCCCAAATCGCGGGCAGCAGTGTGCCTCTTTCAGCATCTCCTAAGGCACTGGTTTGTGTTCACCTTTCCCATATGGAACAGTCTCGTCATAGAGAAGTAGGCTCTATGGCATATCTTCAGTTGAATAAATTGGAATCCAGCCTGTATGGCATGCAGTCCCCAACCGTTATCTTCCAGCCTGCCTAAGTCTCTCTCCTATTTTTATCCAGGGCCTGTCTAGGGGAGGAAGGTTGTTACACAGAAGGGTGGAATTGAGGCGGGACACTGTATGGCTGGTCAGAGGGGCTACCAGAACCTTGTACTCCAGAGGTGATTAGTCTGGGGCCTTTTGTAATGCCTCCACATGATCTCTCAGGTGGAATCTCATCTGCTGGTATGTAAGGTACTGGCCCACAACATCTTGTATTCCCAATGAAGTTCCTCAAATTGTATCATCTTCTGTCTGCGCCGGATGTCACCCGCTTAGGAGATTCCCAGTAGGACCCTTTTTAGGTCTCGCGTGGCGTACTGCGCACATGCGCAGTCGAACTCGCAAGATTTTCTGTTTTAGAGTGAACTTCACTAGTGAGGGTTGAGCCCCTCCCCTCTTCTCCATTGGCTGGCCTCCTAAACAGTGGCCAGCCAATGGAGAAGAGGTCCTAGTGACGTTCTCCTTTCTCGCTAAGCCCCATCTTTTTCAGACTGGGCTCCTTGACTTACTGCTGAAGTAAAAGGTTTCTTATCTTCTTTATGGGTCCAACAGATGGCCCCATAAAGAAGATAAGCAACCTTTTACGTCAGCAGGAAGTCAATGAACCCAGCCCGAAAAGGACAGGGCTGTGTTATGGCGAGCGCTTGTTTCGAGCGCTTGTTCTTGTTGCTTGTTGCCCATTGCTTGTTGCCCAATAGCAGTCTTGTACGGACTGCTAATGGGACTATTACTATGCTGATCTGGGTGTAATGGCTGAAATTGCTCTCGTTTCGGAGGGAGTGAACAGAACAACCAAAAGATGGTACAGATACAGAAACTTTGGACCCACACAAGTCCTTGTGATATATAAGCTATAGGGGGTGCTAGGTACAACAAAAGGAAGTTGGTCCAGTTAAAAGCGACTATCATTGCAGTACTCTTCTGCCCACGCATCGACTGAAAACCTATTTACAATGTTGGCAATGGCTGAGACACTCACAAATTCATTCCACACAGCAACAAACAAACCACAGATAATTTCGAAAACCGATGAACGATGAACTTCGGGGGCGGGCGGTGCTGAGGTACTGGGTGAAGCGTGGGACCGCCGGCTCGCGCGCCCCCACCACTCTCTTCCGTGTGGACCGCACATCTGGCGCGCAACGCTCCCAGGCACTTAGGATGCGCGCCAACGACCATATTTACAAATTCCTAGCTCTGGGCCATCAATTACGAATCCTAAGACAAAAGGAAGCGATCACACAGTGAGGATTCATGGCTCCTCGGGGTGTTACCTTCCGCTCCATGAAGGACACCTGGGAAGCGGAACAGTGATTGGCTCGCGGCCGTGGACAGCAGCGCTGCGCATGCCGCTCTAGTGTACAGTAGCCAGATCACTCTCTCGAAACTTGGAAATAAATGTGCTTCTGCCATTTGGTCCAACGCCAGTGTCTTTGCCGTGATTCCCATCCTTCAATGACAGCTCGGTGTTTAAAATTTCGGAATTTACGGTGACGGCAATGGGGCTCGTAGGACTTTAGGTATGCCACTGACACTATGGGACAACAAACGGGGTGTGTAGCCAGGCCTGCTTAGACTTGAGTCAATCTCAGGCATTCCATAATGCACTCCATATTGTTCCTAAAAGCAACTTGTGGTTTTGTCAGGTTTTCCGTTTCAAATAGCTCAGTTGTTTTCATCCATTTTTTGCAAGGAATTTTCTTTTAAAAGGAATATGTGGCTTTTTTTATTTTTGACTCATACAGGTGGTTGGTTGATCTTTGTTTTAAGGAGGTCTCCTATTGGCTACAATACAAATTGAAAACCTCTATAAAACACTTCGTGATTAAGGATTAGAAAATCAAATAAATAAATTGTTTCTGGTATTACAAAAATACAATACAAAGTTTTTTGTTTCAGTGACTGCTCAGATGCGCTTGATTTTTAGAGGGGAGGTCAGCACTATCGAATTTGAGGTCTTCAACATAAGTGTTCACTGGGCTCCAAGTATATTGCAAACTCTAATGAGAAGGGACTGGGCAGGAGGTCTACACAGAAGGAATAATGAGACAGCCCATTGAATACCGATTTCTTTGTCTTCATAATTGCCTATAACATTGCAGTGCTTTTTATTACTGGCAGTTTTAATTGAACATTGATGGTCACACCCTGCTGCAAGGGTTTCTGCTCCGATCCTGACCCCCTTTGATACTGTGATGAGCTATACCTGTTTGGATCGAGATTTTGGGGGCAGAGCATGTGTCCATGTGCATGTATGATTGGAACATGGATGGCATTTGTGGAGAATTAGGAAGGAGCAACAAGCAGTCTCAACCATGAGCTCTGGATGCATACAGTGTGTGTAGACTGCAACAGAAGACAAACTCTGCAGTGAGATAGAAGCAGCAGAGAGACGTCGGATGGGGTGACGTCTTGGCAGCACCCGAGGTAAGTGAGTGTTCAAGGGGGTGACTTCATGCAGCAGCATAGCAAGGAGGCCGCCGGCCCCGGTGAAAGCAAGGGAAATGTCCCTTAAGACTGCGCTTGGGGTAGTAGAAACAGATATTATCCAGGCGGCCCAGCGCCGGAGCCTGCAGTCTCGTGAAGGTGAGTTCAAGTTGCATTGTGTGTGGCTCTGTGTGTGTGTGTGTGTGTGTGTGTGTGGCTCTGTGTGTATGTGTGTGGCACTGTGTATGTTTGTGGCTCTGTGTGTATGGCTCTGTGTGTGTGTGTGGCTCTGTGTGTGTGTGTGGGTGCAAATGCAGTAGGTCTCGCATTTGCGACATATTAAGCTATTGGCATTGTAAATGACAATGCCATTTATTTATCTGTTTTCAAAACCAACACATTAATAAAAATGTTGTCATTTACAATGCCAATAGCTCTAACTTTTGCAAAGGCGAGACCGTTGCATTGTAAATGCTTGTTTATATTGACCTCTATAGCCTTCAGTTCCTTCAGGACCTCAGAGTCCTGGAGCGGAGATTCTAGTGAGCTTGCCCTTCCATCCTAGGGCCTTGGTTGTTATGTGCCATGCCTTAGTGGCAACAGCTGTGGAGGCTGGTAGGAGTGTTATCCCTTTCTCCTCATACAGTCGTCGTATATACCCCTCCAGTTCCAAATTCTGCCTGTCAACAATCACCGAGGGCTCCTGCTGGAACTTTCACCATTGTTTGAGAAAGATCTCAATTGTCTTGGTGCTATCACTGGAGTTCGAGTGAAATGTTAGCACATGCCGATTCCTGTGCTGCCATTGTTGGAGAGAAATCAAAGAGTTGTTTGACCAATCTGACACCATTGATAAAGACAAATAGTACAATACTTCACTCATTTTATTACTGAAGGTGGCAAGACAGATGAGTGTATGCCCATGTCTGTGTTTCTCTAGTTTTCAAGAAATGTGGACATTATCCGTTTGCTCTGTTACCTGTTGAAGAGAGCTATTAGCACTGTCTGGTGTCTGTTAAATATTGATAAAGACAGTGGCGGCTGCTGACATTTGAAAGTGGTCGGGCGTAAAATGATTGGCATCAGTGACAGGGACAATGATGGGTTTTTGGGAGTGTGAATTTGCGACTAAAAAGTACCTGTTGCTAACACCACGTGCCTCTGTGCTCCATGAATTAGTCACAATGAAGGCTGTAGAGCATACTTCTCCACGTGTCTTCTAGAGGAGCTCTCATTACTGCCTTGTTTCGCTCTCTCTCAGGCACAGTGGGATGATAACAAATAATTACCGGCACAAATAGCATTAGGTAGCTAGCTTTCTGTTTGTGATCTGCAGACAGACTTGTCAACTCACCCAATGTCATCATCACAACCACTTTGCATGCAAATGCATCCACGTACTGAGACTTATAGAATAGGCTGATATTTATAAAGGAGAAGTGAAAGTCCAAGAATCTGAAATGCTGTAGGTTAATCGCTTGGATTATCTATAGGTGCTAAAGCACCTACAGCAACTATGTACATTTGGTAGCAATCAAATTTTGGGGCTGGCAGGAGTAGGCTATGGATGTGGAACATGGCTCTCTGCAGCACAACTCCGAGTTCAATAAAACATTTGACTTACGTACATTCTGTCAGCGGGGAACCATTTATTCTTTATAATCAGGAAACTTGTCCAGACTTAGCGAGGCGTACACAGCGACAACAGAGCAAGTCAGTCACAAGCTGAACTACAGAGGCTTTTCCTCTCTGCGTCCACCACCAGTTCCTTAAAGACATTCTTACCTACCCCCAGTGTTCGCATGTGCCCCCAATTCCCATAGGAGTGCATAGATCCTTGGGGTGGCAGCGATTACAATAAAGTACATTAGCGTGCAAGGCAGTCGTGGCCGGCATTACGGGCGGGGGGGTGGAAACGGAGTTGTCGCGCTGTGGAGAGGATGGGGGGAGGCGGGATAAATAATAAAAGTAAAACTTACCTTCCCGTTCCGAGGGTCCAGACTCCCGACTCCCGCCGTCCTGGTTTTGAATTCCTGCAGGGCACGTCACGTCATTAGGAAGGCTGCAGGCAGTCTCCCTCCCCTCCACCGCCGCGTTGTTGATTGGTGCGGCCGCTGCCCCACCCGCATCATTTTCTCTCTGTATGCTGCAGCATACAGAGAGACCAGGAAGAGTGGACGGTGTTACTCGAGGACAGGGGGAGTGGCTTGCCTACTGTTGTTAATACTATCTGTTTGGGCGGCCTCAAGCTACCCAGACAGTATTAACAACAGTGTGCAAGCCACTCCCCCTTGCCCTCGAGTAACATCGTCCACTCTCTCAACCAGGAACTTCTGCTTTCTCGCACGGCGAGAAAGCAGGGGGGTGGCACCCAAACGCCCCCATAGAGGAGCCGCCACTGGATAAAGACTCATTTCAATTCTCCAATCGATTTATAATGGGAGGTGGAGTGGAATGGCTGATTGGTTTGTCATCATTGTTGGAGAGAGAAACTAGAGCTGTCCAGTAACCACAGAGAGATATTATATTATTCCAATCCCTTTATTACTGGTGGTGGAGTGAAGTATTAATGTAGGCCCATCACATTGTCGCCAGAGGTCGAGTGTGTGTAGCTAGTGTAAGCCACTCACTCTGGCACTGGATTTGAAATTAGATGATAGTGTAGGCCCATTGCGCTGTCACCAAAGTTTGAGAGTGAGTGGTTAGTGTGATTCGGAATGAGGTGTACCTGTAGGCCCTTTGAGCTTTCACTAGAGATTGAGAGTGAGTTGTTAGTGTAAACTGTTTGCTCAGTCACTGGAACTGAAATAATGCTGTTAATATAGGCCCATCATGCAGTCACCAGAGAGCGAGAGTGGGTTGTTAAGCAAAGCCAGTCGCTCTGAGACTGGAGTAGGAAAAAATGTATTTATTTTTATTTTAGCGATTTGTAAAGCGCCTGGTGACCCGAGGGCATCCCCGCGCTATAATTTTATGGCGATCCAAGACAGAAGGAAGGACTTTATTTAGGGAACAACAGCGTTTTCAGTTTCTTCCTAAACATCAAGTGATTGGATTCAAGTCGAAGGGTGCGGGGGAGTGCGTTCCATCTAGTGGATGCTTTAATCGAGAAGCGGCGGCCGCCCGTACGTGTCTTCCTATGTCTAGGGACATTGGCCAGGTTCTCATTCTCCGAGCGAAGGGACCTGGGGGCTTTGTAGGGAGTGACCAGGTCTCTTAAAATAGCAGGGCCGGAACCATTAAGCAGTTTGTGTGCAGTGCACAGGGCCTTAAATTCGACCCTTTGGCGGATTGGAAGCCAGTGAAGAGCCTGGATTGCTGGTTTGGCTGATACTCTGGAGGGGAGATTCCAAAGTAGCCGGGCGGCTGCGTTCTGCGTCGTTGGAGTTTGGACAAGGTAGCTTCTGGAGCTCCGAGGTATATCATGTTGCAGTAGTCCAGCCGCGCAAGCACCAGGCCCTGGACCAGGAGTTTCCTGGATAGGGGCGGAAGTAGTGGGAGGATCTTCCGAATGGAGCGCATTAGGCCAAAGCAGGTCCCTGCCGTCTTGGTAGCTTGAGTTTTCATCGACAACTCGGGTTCTAGCCATACTCCCAAGGTTTTAATTTCCTGTTTCGGGGCGGGGATTTCCCCGAATACGTCTGGCCAGACCGAAGGAGGGATGGTGGACCATTGCTTGCCCAGAAGCATGACTTCAGTCTTTGAGCCATTTAGTTTGAGCAATGACTCACACATCCAGGTATGGATATTTTTTAGGCAGTTTTGCAGATTGTCCGGGTATTTGTCCAGTTGGGACAGTGAAACGACTAATTGGGTGTCGTCTGCGTAGCTTACTATTTTAATCCCGAAGGGGGTAACCACATCTTCGAGGGGGGCCATGTAAGCGTTAAATAAAGTTGGGCTTAATGAAGACCCCTGGGGGACCCCGCTCGTAAGGGGGAGGGTGGCAGAGTGGAAATTGCCATCCCACACCTGGAACGAGCGCCCTGAGAGGAAAGACTCTATCCACCTGAGCGCCGAACCTGCAATCCCTGCCGCAGCTAGCCGATGAAGTAGGACACGATGGTTTACTGTGTCAAAGGCTGCGCTTAAAAGGTGTTAATGGAAGCCCATTGTGCTCTCATCAGTTCTCGGGAACGAGCTGTTAGTATAAGTGAGTTGGAAGGAGGTCTTAGTTTCGGCCCATCACGCTGTAAGCAATGGACCAGTGTGAGTTGTTAGTGGAAGACAGTCGCAGTGTCTTTGAAGTTGCAATAAGGTGTTAGTGTAAGCCGCTCTGTCACAGGAGTTGGATTTGAGGTGTTGGAGTAGGACCATCTTTGAGAGTGAGTTAGTGGAAGCTACTTGCCGTCACTGAAGTTGGAATGTGCCACCTGTGGAGACAACAGCTTTTCATTCATAGAACAACTAAATTTCCAAATCTAATTAGACGCAAACACAACATCAAGAGGAACCATTGCCTACAGACCCCTGTGACCCAGCATCTCCCAACTACTCATCGTCACACTGGCAATTGACTCCAAGCACTACATCCTTCCCGGCGACCTCAACTTCCACCTCAATGATACCAAATCCACCAACCTCCTGCAAAGCATGAGCAACATCAGACCCATGCAACTAGTCACCAGTCCAACTTACTGCACAGGACACACCCTGGATCCAATCTTTACAGCCAGTGACAATCAAATTTAGCCACACCACTGAACTCACCTGGACAGACCACAGCATCGTCCACTCCACCATCGCAGGCTCACCACAACCCACCTCCATGCCTCTCACCGTGGCTCGCCTCAGATGGGACAAAATCACCAAGACCAAATAGACCATCGACCTCAACACAACCAGATCCTGTGCCACCAGCAACCTTGAGCTAGCCATCTGATAAGCGTGGCTCAAATCCACTGGAGTGACTTACAGCACTCACCTATAATTACCTTATAGGAAGTCAGCCGGACAGTGGAGAAGTATAAACAAAAGTCTTTATTAGGCCAAACAACACTCATATGAGAGGGCCCTGTCCGACCTCACTCCTAGGAGTGCGAACGAGAGGACTGACTCTCTGCACCACAGCAATACATTATAATGCAATACAGTAAATGGGGTACGCCCCTTGTGGAAAACTACTGAGCCCCAGACCAGTGAACAATGCTCTCATACAGCAGGCATCTGCACCTGCGAGGGATACATTATTATCTCTGCTCAAGGCCAGGGAGCTAGGCTTCGGCGTCTCTGGGCATGAGAACATTGCAGATAACATAAGTTGTTAGTTTCGGTCACAGTGAGCCGAGAAACGAAAACTGCTGTCTTAGTATATTTCTTTCTGTATTCCTGCGGGAGGGGCATGAGCGAGCAGAGCCCGCAGGCACGGAGAGTTACACAAAATGGTGGCACACAAGCTAAGCTAAGAAACTAATATGGTCACACATATATATACGAAATAGGTAAGAATATGAATTCAGCATAAGTGTGTTTACGTAAATGCATTAGTTAGTCATATGATGCTAACTCACACGTCATCATAGGGTAATTAGAGCATCGAAAAGTGAATTCTATCACATCCGACAGGATCTTCTACTATGCTGATGCAATCGCCCTATGAACACACCAGCAGACCCAGCAAACATGACAGCTGGTTCACTCCCATATGCCCAGCCTCTAAACACTAGTGTAAATGACAGGAGAGATAATGGCATTCCCTCGGGAACCTCTCAGACCTCACCACCTTCAAATCTGCGGTCAGCAAATACCACCACCACCTCAAAGAAGCCAAAAAGGATTTCCTAACTACCCACATCGAGGCAAGCTCCAATCACACTTAAGTATTCTCAAGCATCAGCAGAGAATTTTTCCTGCCCGGCTGCCACCAAGACTATGATCTGTCCGTCCTAAGCCCTCTGACTCCCTGCAGACCACTTCCACAGCAAGATAGCAGACATCTACAGCAACTTCGACCTGCAGCCAACTGACCACTGTCACCTCCTGACATACACCGACATCTCCCAGAGCCACCTCACCGATTGGACACCGTTCACCACACCAATCACCACAGCAATCATGACCTCCATTTACTCCACAACATTGACAGACATATGCCCCCACCATGCCTTCAGCCTGGGATAGAAGGAAATCAGCAGTGCACTTGCCAACATCTTCAACTTATCCATCACCACTGCCACCTCTCATTAACCCTTGACACCATATCCCACCACACTCTCTTCACCAGACTCCAACACATCAGCATCGGAGGAAACACCCTCAAGTGGATCACCTCCTTCCTCACAGGACGCAGACAATGAACCCTAGAGCATCATCTGACGTGTCCCATAAGGATCTTCCTTTTTCAATGCCTACATGATGCCATTAGCCAACATCATCTGCATCCATGGGCTCAACATTATCTTGTACTCTGACACCCAACTAATCCTCTCTACCACGGAAGACACCGCCACCACCAGAGCCAACTTAACTTCAAGGATGCCATGACCTCCATTGCGGAATGGATGAGATCAACTGCATGAGGTTGAACACGAGCAAGATAGAAGTGCTCATCTTCTGAAGAAATACCCCCCCTGGAATGACACATGGTGGCCCACTGCACTTGGACCCTCACCTACCCCCACCAACCATGCCAGCAACCTCAACATCATCCTGGACAGCGATCTCTCCATGAAGTACCAGGTCAACAAGGTTGCCTCTGCATGCTCCGTAAGAACTTCAGGTGGATGCCTGCAAGCACAAGGAAATCAGTGACTTAAGCGCTCCTCACCACCCGACTGAAGTACGGAAATGCACTCTACACCGAAACCACCACCCATCTCCTCAAGCAACTACAGACAATACAGAACTCCACAGTCAGACTCATTCTCAACCTCCCCAAACAAACCAGCATCACCCGGCCTCGGAAGCCTCCACTGGCTCCCTGTCTAGAAGAAATGGCAATTCAATCTGCTGACTCATGCCGACAAGGCCCTCAACACCACCAAACCCTCCTACATCAACCACTGCCTGACCTTCCATCAGCCGACCTAACAAATCAGATCCGCCTCCCTCGCACATGTCCCCACATCCGGCGGAGCAGCATTGGAGGTCGTTCCTTCCCCTACTTCGCCGCCAAGTCCTGGAATGACCTCCTTCTCCACCTCAGAACCTCCGCCTCACTCACCGACTTCAGAAAGGCAATCAAGACCGGCTTATTGACTAAAGCCTTCCATACCTCAGCACTTGGATGCCCCCCGGGTTGATAAGCCACGCTATATAAATTCTGATTGATTGAATGAGGTGTTAGTGTAGGACCATTGCGCTGGCGCCAGAGAATGAAAGTGAGTTGTTAGCGGAGGCCATGCACTGACTCTGTCACTGGAGTTGGATTGAGGTGTTAGAGTAA
This sequence comes from Lissotriton vulgaris, assembly GCF_964263255.1. Taxonomy (NCBI): domain Eukaryota; kingdom Metazoa; phylum Chordata; class Amphibia; order Caudata; family Salamandridae; genus Lissotriton; species Lissotriton vulgaris. Next base: position 849,846,321 of record NC_141695.1, read on the forward strand.
GCCCATCGCCCTGTCAGCGGCGTTCTATAAAGATGTTAGCGCTGGTGATGGCTGGGAGAGGCAGCTCCCTTCCAATCCTTCTCCCCAGTCCCGCCCCCTTCGAGCCCGGGCGCAGAGCGCTGTGGAGGTGAGAGAGGCTGCCAGCAGTGAGTGTGATGAACAGGGCCCTGCCCTCACCCCAGCGCTGCAACACGCTGCTTTTATCATTCACTTTGTGCTCCCGGTGAGACTGCAACAGCAATTGCCGAGAACAGGCAGGCGATAAACCACATTGATTTAACACATCTTGTTTTCAATCATGTTCGGATTTTCGGAGCATGCATTTGTCATGTACAGCGGTTTGTAGCTTTCATCTGATGCGCCGATCCCTTCTCCCTGGGAAATGAAAAGGTCGCACAACGAGACATGCTTTACTGAGAATCCAACGCGCAACAGGGAAAGTATTGTAGATAAATACTGTCAGGCAGAGCGGGGCTGCCTTTCAGCAGCAGAACTGCTAAATAACAATACTTATTACTGCCCCTGAACAAACCCAGGGCTACTGCTGCCTATATGCAACAGCAACACTTGGCTCAAAGTGAAGAAATCAAGACGGGGCCAAGGAAATGGGCCTTCCACTTCTATCAACACAGATCACTGTGGCTTTTAACTGTGCATTTCGTATTTCTGGGTCTGGGTCTGACCTTTGAAGCAGCATTAGCAGTCTCTCCAAACTATTGTTTTCCCCTTAAAAATTATACATAACATCTATACCCAGGGGGGGGGGGAGGGGGGGGGGGGGGGGTTGGTCAGCCCGCTTCATGCATTGTTTGCTAAATTGTCATTCACATTTTGCTTCTGCCCACTCCACTATCCAGCAGTGGTCTTCAAACTTTTTAATGCCTCGTCCCCATCCCCAAGGAATTGATTCTGTTACAGTTTTAAGCAATCAAATGCATGATTGCCAAACATACTATTCTGGTCAGGCCGGCCGTACTAAAGTATCCATAGTGTGATTATTAGAAATGGGATGGGGGGTTTGAAGAATATTTGGAGTCCTTTCCCTTTTGACACCTTCCAGTCAGGATATAAATGGCAAAATATGTTAGTAGTGATGACCCATTACTGGGGAGCTTACTTTCTGTTGAAAACAAAGCATTATAATCAGCATAATGCTTCTTTTGGTCAGACCCTGTACAACCCCTCCCCTTTCCTCTGGATCACTTGACCCCCCTCACACCTCACCCCCTTTTGAAATCCCCTGAAATTCAGTATGGTGCAATGGCCCTGCCCACTTCATCCATTGATTTCCTTAACTTTGAGTGACTGCTTAAAGCCTGTGCATAATGGTCACATCTGCCTATTTTTTTTTCTTTTTTCCTCTGTAGCATTATTCAGTACTTATTTTTATATTAACTTTAAAAACCAGTTATGTACTTTACCCTCCCCTCTTTGTAAAGTGCTTAAGTGACTATGTAACATTGATGCTGCCTGCGATTTGAGCGTTTAAATATATGGTAGGTAATCAGGAATTTTGGACTGGCATGGAGAGTCCTGGTTGTTTAGCATTTGCTAAGCACTTGTTAGTACATTTAGCACATCTTCCGTTTTTCAGATAGAATCGACTGAACACAGATGGAGGTAAGTTTTCATGGGTCCCAGTCAGTGCTCAATTTATAAAAGAATGAGTGCCTCTGCCCAAAGTTCCAACTCAGAAGCCAGAGGCCGGTGCTATTATATGCCAGCTTGTCGAATACAATGGTTGACTAGTCTTGAATCCACCCTTTATCTCACTCTTGTGGATGCCTGCTTTCTCCCTTCGTGATGTTTTTTCTGTCTCTTTCTCCCTTTTTCCCCTTTCTGTGTTTTTCCCTTTTTATGCTCTCAGAAAAATGTCTTATGAGGAAAATAAGGTCCGCCCCCAAAAATGAGTGCGGGTTCATATTAAACACTGGTCCCCTTGAAGAATTGGTTAGCAGCTTGTTGCAGGAACTTGCACCTAATGTCGCTTGGTATCCGCTGACAGCGTTTTCCATGGTCGTGAGCTTTGTCAAATATGCCATTCTGTGCAACTCAGCTGATGTGATTTATTCTTGACTCCTTCATAAATATTAATAAAATGAATAGAACATCTGAATGACTTTGTTTGAAAATATTGCTAGTAAAACTGTCATATTGTCATATTGGAGAAAAACCAAAGGAAACGATGGACGGAGCCTTGACAATACAAGCACTCACCCCCAGTCAACTGATCTGAGTTTAATCCATCACCGCTCTTTAGCCCACTCTGCCACCCCAGTTCAGACATGGCCATATGCATATCAGCCTGACCCTGTGCCTCATGGGAACAGTCCAGCCCGAACTGCCAAGCCATGCCTCCCAAGACCGGAAACAAGCTACTGAGGACCGGTTTCTGGCATTTCAGCCTTCTTCAGCCCAGCTTGCTTGAATCCAGTGGCAAAGTGAGCAAGGGACTCACGTCTGAGCATACCCTGCCAACTTATGGCGAAGAAAGAAAAACCAAAGGAAATGATGGACGGAGCGTTGACAATACAAGCACTCACCCCCAGTCAACTGATCTGGGTTTAATCCATCACCGTTCTTTAGCCCACTCTGCCACCCCAGTTCAGACATGGCCATATGCATATCAGTCTGACCCTGTGCCTCATGGGAACAGTCCAGTCCGAACTGCCAAGCCATGTCAGATTGGTCTATCTTTTTTAAATGTAAACTTTTTATTGCAAGCATAAGATGACCACATTTAGGTGACAACATATTTTTTTGTTGGTGATGCAGTGCACACAACAAAATGTGTTTTATTTATTTATATGTTTACTTACCTGTTATAGTCAGTTCTCCATACATTACAACACCCCACCCTGCCCCTCCCCCTCCCTACGTCACCGCCCTGCAGTTACACCTACTACCGGCCGTGGCTGCACTCTGGGACAACACCACATAACTCTGAGACACCACCACATCACTCTAATACACCACCACATCACTCTAATACACCACTGCATCACTCAGCCCAACCACATCATCACTCAGCACCACAACAGCATCACTCAGCACCACAACAGCACTGTCCTTGCTTGATAACAACAAGCATTGCCATAGCCAATAGGACTCGCATTAGGAAAGTGTAAGCTATTGGCTTTGTGAATAACAATGCTATTAATTTATATATTTTCAAAGCCAACACATATTTTAAAAAAAATGTCATTTACAATAACAATAGCTCACGCTTTCCTAATGCGAGACCTATTGCATTGCAAATGCTTGTTAAAAGTGTGACACGTACCTAAGAGATTGACTAACAGATGTGGATGAGCATCCCCTCTTTGACTAATGAAATGTAAACTTCAAATGCAGGGAGTAGAGATCAAACTAGCTTAGGAACACTTTGTGTATTTAACATTTAGATTATGCCTTTAGCCACAGCCACTGAGTATTATATTTTAATCTTTGTATGGCACTACATACCCCTAACGAAACTGACAAGACTCTGACGTGCTTCAGGGCTAGGTAAGACTATTCATGCTTGGTAGAATGAAGGTTTACAGTGTGGTCATTTGGTCTAATGTGTGAAGTCCGGGCGGGTGCTTGAATTACATTGCAGCAAAATTGTGGTCACATACAAGAATCAAGTGAAGCAGAGAGGTTGGAGCACACTTTCTTTACTTTACAAATGTATGAAGAGCAATATTGCATCAGGCCAGCAACTTATTTCAGGTGGAAGAGAATGCCCCGACTCTCGGGGACAAACAAACCTCTCAGCTCCCCCACAGCACCACAGTAGACCAATAATACAAGTTTATCTCACCCCACTTGCTACCGAATATTCCAATTTGCTATTCAGAATGAAAAGGCTCCTAAAATTGGTTAGGGTTTTAGCGGTAAACAAAAATTGAAAATTGAGAAAATAGGATAATAAGAGATCAAGAAAACAGAAAAGAAGAGGAAAAAGTAGGTTGGGGAATAACTTTCATTAGAAAATGAAAGGGGTCAAAATAAAAGCACACAAAAACATAGGGAAAATAATATAAACGACAAGGGATAGGGTAGGTGGCAGAACAGCATGAACAAGGATGGGAAGTGAAGAGGAAAAAGAAGGTGTAAGAATGTAACTCGGATAAAGGTAATTACAAAAAGGTGAAAAAATCAAATGGACGGAGGAGACAGGAAACAGGAGAAAAATCCACCTTCTGAAAATAAAAGAAATAAAAACAGAAAGAAGTACAAAAGGAAGAGTTAAAGAATTCAAACAAGTACACTTAAAATTTTTTTAAAAAATTCATGAGGGACATTATAGTTCTTAGAGGTTTTTCCAGAAATTTATTTAGAATGTATTTGTGAATGTATGTATGTGTACATGTATGTGTGGTTTATTAACCTAGCCAAAAGCATTAGAGCCCTGCACAGGGTCAAAAGCGAAGATACAGTCAATGAGTGAATATGAGAGTTAGGGTTCTGCCAGCGAAGGTGGACTCTTACTTCGTAGTAACGAGTGCAGCTTTCCCAAGTAACCTAGTATTTTCAGTCTTCTTTTGTAGACTAGTGATTCTTCAGAGTTCCTGAGAGATTTCTGCAGAAGAGGTCAGGTATCTGGATTGTTCAGTGTCACCAATGTCTTAAATATGCATTAAAAACTATTAGTAGCTTGATACCTCATTAGGTTTGGGTCAGCAGGCACTATAACAGTTGACCTTCTTGTTATAAACCTGAAGGTTCTTTGCACTTTCTTAATCTGAAGTTCTGCTTTTGGAGACAATGTATTTTGCTGTCTTAAACTCTATCTTTGGAAACCCAATCACGCTCAATAACTGCAGTTTTTCTTTAAGAGACCACAGATCTTTTATAATCTGAAGTTGTTTCTTCAGAGACAAATAGATCTGTCAGAAAATTGGCATTTATCCATCGCAGTTATCTCCCCCGTGCGATGAATATTGCATGTATAATGGATCCAATCCCTTGGCTGCTGTGAATCACCTCCCATGAGACTATGCACATTCTTCGAACAGGGATGTAATACTATAGCGCAGTAATTTTGAAGCTGATGGCTCGGAAACTCGGCGCACAACTTCCAGATCCTCTGGGATTTTTTTTTTTTAAATCAAAATGGTTTAAAATAAATCCATCATTTTTCATTTTATGCAGCTGCCAACAAAATCAGTTTTTGACAGATTCTGATGTTTTTTGATGAGCTCTAAAGATTTAATGGTCTCGTTTTAAAAAATGACTTTTTTTCCCAGCAATTAGTCCCTAAAGTGGACAAAGTGCCTTCAACATACTCGGAAAAAAGAACAGTTTGGGAAAAACAATTGCTTATTTTAAGGTTAGGCTACAAAACGTTCCATCAGATGCACAGCCTGAAGCAAGACAGAATCCAGGGCTACTAATTCTGTACTTTAGACATTTAGGAACTAGTAGACAAATGCTTATGGGTAGAGGACACCAACCCAGACTGTAAAAGTTAAGTCCGTTGCTTACAGACTGTGGGACACAAATCTAGTGCACACATGTTATAGAGCAGCAGCTGAATAATTACTTTGTATGGGTTTGTTAGCCCAAGACAACAGGCTACACAATGCCAACTCAACTATCACAGGCTATGGGACAAGCAGACAAATCTTTAACGCCTGTGTGACTAGCAGTCAAATATTTTAAGGTTATAGGGCCCTGGCTCCATGTCTACAGTTATGGGACCACCGGTCCAAGACTACAGGCTATCCCACAGCAGGCCAGTGCTCACAAGTTTTGGAATTAGAAGGCACTATTTAGAATCTGTAGGAGTAGCAGTTTAGCATTCACATTCTATGGGATTAACATGCTGCTGTTTGGTATGAGGCTTTCCTAGTGTTCACATCCTAAACAACATCCGCCCACTGGTCATAGGCATTGGACATTAGCCCATTTCTTACAAAATGCAGGACTCAAACATTAATATTTAAATGTTTAGTTAAGCTTTTTCATGGAGCGCTCTCTTACGCTCATCTACAGAGTCTCTTGGTGACAGACTGCAGCATAAGAATGGAGTAGTTATGGATCCATCCCTAAGAAGAGAATAAACTTGTTTTAAGAGTCTATGGAATGTGTAGAGATCTGAAATTAAGCGAATATACTGTGGAAGAGAGTGGGGGGGGGGGGTCTTCTTCTCCATCTGGAGTTTAAAATGTGAGATGGTTATGGTGTGGTTCTCTGAAGACCCCAGATGACATGTAGGAACAATTATTGTGAACTCTGCAGAAAGAACTTAAAATACCACTCAACAAATGTTTTTATCTCGACCTGCACACGTATGTTTGCGTGCAACTGTGTCTCTGCCATTCCGGGAAGTGCTCACAAGTTACCAGGAAGGAAGGCGCTTTATAGGTATCTGAGCATGTTAAAAACATTTCAGTCAGTGGGGTTAAATGTCACAAATCTCATCCCCCATTTATTCCCATTGCTCTCTAAAGTGGATCAAATCCGACACACCCTTTCGTCATTCGACCATGAAATGTGCTAATGTAGCTTCCTCTACAATGCACACCAACCCTTGCACAGTGCACCTTTGCTGCCAGTTCCTTGAATGCACATTTTTGCAGCTTGCGAAAGTGGCTGTCAGTGTGCACTGTGCACACATGTGTGCACCATTTGTCCATCAAACACCTCTTTACTCCAGCACACACGATTTAAAGCATGCATGCAAGCTTCACGGCAAGTGTGCAACATAATAATAATATAACTCTGGCTCTCAGGCGTCTACTGCATCTTCTGCTCATGTTTTTGTGAAGAAACATGCTTCTGCGTCGACGGGACCGTCGTCAGTCGTTCCGACTATGAAATCTGCCGTCTCCGGATCGTCGACGACGGTGACGACAACGCTTGCTTCCGGATCGTCAACGACTGTCTCGTCAACGTCATCATCGTCGACGAAGGTTACGCTTAGTTTCAAGACTGTGCCGTCTATCATTCCGATTGCACTGTCGAAACCTTCCCCGTCGACGACCAAGTCATCGTCGACGAAGAGTGTGAAGAAATCACATTCGTCGACAGCCTTTTCGACGTCCACACCATCGACGACAGCACTGTCGACGACCACACCATCGACGACAGCACCGTCGACGACCGCTCCGTCGACAACCGCTCCGTCGACGACCGCTCCGTCGACGACTCCGTCGACGGCTGTAACGTCGACGAAAAAGAAGTCATCTTCGTCGTCGACTTCGTTGATGAAGGCTAGGTCGACGCCATTACCATCGACGACGGTACTGTCGACTATACCGGATGCTGCCAGTGTGCCTCCATCAACAACTGTTTCTACGTTTGCCTCACTACCAATGCTGCCATTGTCGTCCACTGGATCTGCCGATATTGAATCACTTCACCAATGCCGCAAGGTGCCTGTGGACCAGATTTCCATATCCAGTGATCCACAGCCTCCCTCACCTTTGTTTGCCACAGACTCGGAGCAGGACTCAGAAGAAGTTGTTCACAAATCATTTAGAGCAGCACGTAGTCCATCTGATTTGGTCATCAAATGCCAAGATTACAGTAACGATGATGAGGACCATTATTTCCAGCAGGAAACTACGCTGGTTCAAGCTCCTATGGTGGCGCTACCCTTGTCGCTTATCTCCAATCTCCAACATATGTTGGACGACTACAACAGACGTTTTCCGTCATCTCCACAAGTGCCTGCAGCCCCTGCTATTCTGCCACTGGTTGCTACGCCGGCTCCGACTCCTTTGGCACCTCTGCCTACTTCTGCTCCTCAAGTTCAAACATCTGTCCGAATACACCCAACTGTGTATGCCGACGAGGCGGATGAGGTTTCTCCTGACCGCGAAGATGGTGAGGTTCGTGATGATGATGAAGATGATAATATAGCGGAGTGGGATAATTACCAAGTTCAAACACCGTCCCCATCTCTGGCCGCACTAGGGGATTCTCCTCCTGTAGATATTGCGAGTTTCCATCAGTTGATGGACAGGGCAGCCCAACGCTTCAAATTGCTTAGAGTCCAAAGAGAGGAGGATTGTTTTCTCTATGACTTTAAAAACCAGCCTTTCAAACAAGTCCATACTGTGCCTATAATTGACTTTATTTGGGCCGAAGGAGTAAAATTGATGCAGACCCCTAATAAACTTCCGGCTCAGATGCCCAGGCTGGAAAAGAAGCATAAGGCACCTGTTGGCACTCCAGCGTTCCTCATTGGACAGCCAAAGCCCGATTCTGTGGTTACACAAGCAGCTCAATGTCGTTCACGGAATCCTGCATCAGCTATTACTGCCCCACCAGATCGCAAAGGTCGTCGCATGGATGCTATAGGCTGCAAGTTTTCTACGATGGCTTCCACCACAGTGAGAGCGGCTAATGCTTTGACCATTTTGGGACGTTACGACCGCCAAATGTGGGCGGACATGACAGCTTATGTGGCCTTGATTCCGGATGCTTCAAAGGCGGAGGCTTTGCAACATCTCCAAGAAGGGGAGAGGACATCAGAGGGGATTATTGATTGTGCCGTTGACATCGCCTACACTGGTTTTCGGCAACTCGCTGGAGCGGCGGTTCTCCGTAGACAAGGTTGGTTGCGTTCCACATCTTTCCGGCAGGAAGTACAAGCGAAGATCCTCGATATACCATATGACGGCGAGTCTTTGTTTGGGGCTCATGTTGATGAAGCTTTACAGTCCATTAAAAAAGACACGGACACTGCTCGCTCTCTAGGAACCTTGCAGTTTCGGAAACAGCCCTTTCGGGGTGCACATGGACGCGGCACCTCGTCCACTTTTCGAGGAGGAAACTCTCAATACCATTCCTACACCAAGGCAACCAACGCTATTCAAGCAACCAGCAGCAGTCTTCCAGACAACAGTCTTCTAAAACCTGTAGGGGGAAATTTTCTTACAGAGGATCTGCTCCCAAGCGACAATGACTTGCCTTTACCCCAAAGGTTGGAGGTCGAATCTCCCTGTTTTGTTCACAATGGTCCTCCATCACGTCGGACCGTTGGGTTCTGGACATCGTCGAGAAGTGCCATGCTCTGGAGTTCATCAAACTTCCTCCGCCCACTCCACCTTCCGGCCCACCACCAGCACACATCAAGGAACTGTTACATTAAGTTTGTCTTATGATACAGAAGGGTGCCGTCGAAGTGGTACCAAAGTCTCAAAGGGGAATGGGATTTTATTCCCGCTTTTTCCTGGTCATAAAGAAGACGCTGGATTGGAGACCGATATTGGATTTACGAGCACTCAACAAATATCTCAAGTGCCAATCCTTCCGTATGTTAACGCTGGTGGAGATCTTACGACTACTCTCAGTGGGGGATTTCATGGCAACTATCGACCTCCAAGACGCCTACTTCCATGTCCCTATTCTACAGCGACATAGGAAGTATTTACGCTTCCGTGTGGGACGGAGGGATTTCCAGTTCAAAGTACTGCCTTTCAGCCTACGTTCAGCCGCTCGCGTATTTACGAAGGTATTGGCTCCTGTGGTAGCTTATCTACGTCTTCAGGTGGTACAGATTTTTCCATACCTGGACGACTGTCTCCTAAAATCTCAGTCTCGTACACAGCTGCTCCAGGACACTCGCCTTTGTCGGGAGGTGTTTCCCTCCCTTGGTCTATCCATCAACGTGGCCAAGTCCCAATTACATCCAGCAACCTACAAGAACTTTTTGGTAGCCACGTTGAATACGGCTCTTGCAAAAGCATTTGTATCATAGGAGCGACAACAAAAGATTCTTCAATTGGTGTCTCTCTTGCGCGCAAGACAGTCCGTTTCTGTCCGGCTATTAAAATCATTTCTAGGAATGGCGTCTTCGTGCATTGCATTGATCCCAAATTGCAGATTACCGACACGTCCCATTCAAGAGGAACTAGACGGACAGTGGCGCCAGGTCACCGGTTCCTTCAACTACATAGTCTGTGTCACCACCCGCATGAGATCGGCCCTCAAATGGTGGGCGCAGCCATCCAATCTTTCAACAGGGTTGTCGTTCCTTTCCATCACTCCGGAACTTACTCTGACGACAGACGCCTCGTTGGAAGAATGGGGTGCTCATGTTCAAGGCCTGTCGATAAAGGGCAAGTGGACTTTGCCTCAGAGAGCCTGGCACATCAACAGGCTGGAGCTGATGGCCATTTTTCTGGCGCTCAAGTCCTTTCATCTCTTCGTTCAAGGAGAATCAGTCCTTATAGAGACGGACAACACAACCAGCATGCATTATATAAACAAGCAGGGCGGAACAAAGTCTCCAATCTTGTCCCATCTGGCGCAGTCAATCTGGGACTGGACTCTAAGTCATCAAGTCACTCTCACTGCAGTCCATCTAACAGGAGTTTCCAACATCCTAGCGGATTCCCTCAGCAGGTCCACGTCATCGACCCACGAGTGGGAGTTGCACCAGCAATCACTCGAACTGATTTTTCGGAGATGGGGACATCCACCGCTGGATCTCTTTGCCACACCACAGAACCGGAAATGCCCCTCTTATGCAAGCTGGCATCCCCACCGAGGATCACAGGGCAATGCCCTTTTGATGAATTGGTGCAATCTCTTTGCTTACGCTTTTCCTCCAATCCCTCTGGTGCCTCTGGTATTGTGGAAAATGCGGAGACAGCCTTGCCACATTCTTCTTATCGCCCCCAGATAGCCTAGTCAGGCGTGGTTTTCAGAGCTACTTCTTCTATCCCAATTCGAGCCCATCCGTCTTTGTCCTCGGGTGGACCTTCTCACGATGGACAGGGGTCAGATCTGCCATCCAGACCCCTCCTCTCTGAATTTGTCAGCTTGGAACCTGAGCATCTTGAATTTGCTCACCTTGCCATCCCGCCAGACTGTAGAGACATCCTCGCTCAGGCTAGAGCTCCATCAACTGTTAAAACCTATAAACTAAAATGGAAGAGATTCTGCCATTGGTGCGCAGCTGCTGGCATCCATCCCATTCCTTCCACGCCTGCGCAGCTCCTTCCATTCTTTTTGCAGCTTGCTCAGTCTGGACTCTCGCATTCAACTTTGAGAGTCTTTCTGGCAGCAATTTCCCGCTTTCGTCAGGATGGCGTCACTTCCCTTTGTTCTTCCAGGATAATACGCCAATTTTTCAAAGGATTATTTCGCAAGTTTCCACTGATTTGGCGCCCTCCTCCTACTTGGCACCTTAACATCGTGTTGTCACAATTTATGAAAGCACCTTTCGAACCTATACACAAGGCAGACTTGAAGTTTCTCACTTGAAAGGTTGCTCTTCTCCTTGCGCTGACATCGTCTTGTCGCCTAAGTGATATTCATGCCTTCACTATAAATCCTCCATTTCTGCAGTTTCAACCTGACTGTGTAGTGCTTCGTACTAATCCCACCTTCCTGCCTAAGGTGCCTTCAGATTTCCACATCAACGAGCCTGTTTTTCTGAAGACTTTCTTTGCTAATCCACAGTCTCCACCGGAGCAGCGTTTGCACTCTTTGGACATTAAAAGGTGTTTATAGTTTTACATCAGCAGAACAGCCCCTTTTCGTAAAGCTGATCAACTGTTCATAGCTTATGGACGTTTCCACAAGGGGTGTTCAGTTACCAAACCTACAAATGCTCGTTGGGTTTCCTCGGCCATCGCTTTCTGCCATCAACAGGCAGGCAAGCCTCTTCAGTCTTCAGTGAGGGCTCATTCAACTAGAGCGGTGTCGTCTTCAACTGCCCTGTTCGCCGGTGTGCCGCTGCATCAGATCTGCACAGCAGCCACGTGGTCAAGCAGGCACACGTTTACGAAACATTACTGCCTGGGTGCCATCAACGAAGCAGACACTGCAGTGGGACAGGCTGTGCTTCGCAATCTTTTTCAATAAGGTGAGCCTCTGTCTTCCCTCCTCCATTATGCATGACTATACGCATATTGCTTTTTATATGTCTATGCATGTGTATCATACTGGGAAGTTTTCTTCCGATATTACTGATTTCTATTCTATATTCAAGCATGTGAATCTATGAAAGACACCCTAATACTTGAGAAGAACAATTGTTACTTACCTGTAAACTGGTGGTTCTCCAGTATTGGTGTCTTTCATAGATTCACATGCGACCCACCCTCCTCCCCTCAGAGGCTCTCTTCTCCTCATAGACTCTGTGGTCACTCTTGTGCTACAAAAATCTGAGGTGTTGAGCTCTGAGGAGAAGGTTCTGGAGGACTCCTGGCGCCTGATTGGCTACAGTTTGGACCAACATAATGACAGGAATAGGCTACAAGTGTTTTTTCTTTATTCATGGATTCCTATTAGGAATTATGTCTAGGCATTTCCTGCCTATGTTTTCTAATGTGTATTTCATATGTTATGTTTTACATTTACATATTATTGGTATATTATTGCTATTTTATTTACCATGGGACTCCCACTCCGACGACGGGGAATATTCAAGCATGTGAATCTATGAAAGACACCAATACTGGAGAACCACCTGTTTACAGGTAAGTAACAATTGTTTTTTCACAGAAACACAGTCACATTATGCCGTAACTAAATCAAAAATACAAAGGAGATTCACTATACCTTCCAGCTGCCACGAGGAACTAGGAAGAATTGCAAAACCCTTACAAATGCTGCTTGTTGTGGAGATAGGATGTGGCGTAACATCCAGAGATGGCGACGTTAAAACTGGGGAACCAGGTTCAAGTCTTTGTGACGGCTCTCCCTGTGCCTACAAAAAACAAGCATTTGCAATGCAATTGGTCTCGTAGTAGTGAAAGTTAGAGCAATTGGTGTTGCAAGTTATAATGTTTTTTAGGTATGGCATCTCAATGCATGCCATTTACCCCCTGAAAACCTGCAAGCCGCCCCTGTGTAGGGTCAGGTCAGGAGAGCGATATCACAGCTGTGGTCCTTAATGAAGAGGTCACAGAGTGGCAGGGACTTTATCTGTGGAGATTATACACTGAAAAGGCTCCATAAACACAGGAAAGATTAATGGAGTTGCAATATCAAAAAGTACAGTTTTGCGAGCTGCGCCGAAGAAAGGTGCGCTCCCACCATTGTTTAATAAGAACTGTGGCGTTCTGCGATGCTTAAAGAAAATGATGCGTGGCGCCCATGTAAATTTTACGCCATGCACTAAGAAGACACCAAAGCAGTGACTATGGGAGGTGGTGGTGTGGGAATGGCACTGGGGAGATTAAGTGACGACAACAATGACGGAAGTGAGGGAAAGGTGCAAGCGAGGAGGCAACAGATGGCCACAGTCGGCCTACCAAAAGAATCAATCGGTGATGTCTGCTGGGAGCGAACCAAGCACCCAAAGGCGGGACAGATGGACACTATTGGTCAACCAAAGTAAAGGAATTATGGCAGACTAACCAACCAACCAAAAGCGATGGGCGTGTCAAATGTTTGTATACTTAAAACAGAATGCCTTGCAGAGCAGCGCATGCGCTGCCCAGGCTCGACCGAAAAAAAATGCAGAAGCATGGCAATCTGAAAAATGTAAATAAAACAATGGCGAAAGCTAACAAAATGCTGTTTATAAAGTATATACGGAACGGATTGAAAATGTCAAATGACGATCTCTACCCTTATTAGCACTCCGGCAATCAGTACGGATGAATGTATACAGGAAGAAAACTCAACATTTCAAAAACACAGACAGAAGCAAAATAACATAATAATGTGCTTCAATTAACCTATGTGCACAAAAGGGAAAGCCTACAAGTAATAGGGGCATGATCCATGGGAGGGGTCGCCATAAAAAAAGGAGGGAAATATAACCAACATTGACCACAGAGAAGAAAGCCTTTACAAAGGACACACAAAGCAATAAATTAAAAGCAATGGGTGGGCTGTAAACCCACAGAGTAGATGCAGCATGTTTTAAAGAGACAGTGCATGTGCTGCGTAGGCAAGACCTACAAAATGATGAAATAGCACAAAGCACTTTTTAAGACGGAGATGCCATCAGCAAAGTTCTGCAAGATCCTTCACAAATAAATTAATGAATAAATAAAAACATTTAAGTGGGTGTTGTGGCGATGTAGGAAAAGGATGGGAAACAATAGTAAGTGGGCAGAGGTAGGGGAAAAGCAGCACATGAGACAGCAACACAGCGGGTGGGGGAAAGCAAACAGGTGAGAAAGCAACACGAAGCACAGCTGAGGTAGTAAATTTGATAGTGTAGAAAGAAGCACATGAGAGAGCTTGAAACTCATGAAGACAGCAGCACAGTGTGCAGTGGCAGGTATTTGTCAGGGTTAGATGCACACAAGGGATATACATGGAAAACACATGCACTTTCTTAGAGTGCTTAGGTTTAGTCCCTAAAATTGAGCAATGGAAGGATAAAACCAAGCCAATTATATAGGTAGTAAAGAGGCTATGCTCCAGGGAATGGACAAACACATGACCGTCAAGTTGGGACAATGAAATCCATTGAATAAGAAGTAAACAATTGAGAGTGACAATTAAGCCAACCAATGATAAGCTATGGGCGGGCTGTAAGCTAAGTTCTTGGTAAGCTCACAATAATTATTTTACAATCAAACAACTTGTGCTACCTGGTTGGCTCGACTGAATAACTAAATGTGATTCAGAAGGTCCCTGATATTATAGGACAGCAAAGGGGAACCACGGTAGGAGATAGAGGACTGTTCAGTATAGACAACTGAGTCTGTTGGAAAGGTGTATCCTTATTTATGTCAGTAAAAGTAAGAAGAAGAGGATGTAGTGGTAATGTACGTCTATTTCAAGTCCTTTTTTTGGGGGGGGGGGGGTATTTGTACAAGAAAGCAAATGGGCATTTGAAACATACTATTGATGAGTTACATACAAGTAAAAAATGAACTTGTTACACAAGCATTGGCAAAGGCAATTGGTCAGGCATTGGTTGTTAGTCTTTTGGGTTTGCAATACTTGTTTTGCCATGATTTTTATAAATCATTGTTATGAGAGTTGCCTAAACCGCACCAATAGTAAGAGAAAAACGAATTGGGGGGCGTGGGGGCGTAAAAAAGCTATTTTTTTGTCATAAAAACATTGCCAGTGTAGGTACTTGTACTGAAAGGAACTACCCTGTGTAAGAGAGGAATACCATCACTCACAGTGAAGTCAGGAAATGGCTTCAATAGGTAGACCCTTTAACCCAGTGATACTCAAAGTACGGCCTGGGGGCCGCTTGCTGCCCTCTTGACCTTTACATGTGGCCACCCTGGTGAACAGCAGCACAAGCTGCTGTTTAGTTGCTTAGCACTAATATTCAAAAAAACATTTTATATAAACGAGCAAGCATTTATTAACCTGAAAATAAATGCCTAGCCATTTATTTAACATTTTTTGAAACCTCTTTACACAATCCCTGACTCACGCAGACCCCCTACCACCACCCTGCTGGCAACAGTGCGGCCCTAGGTCACATGACAGCCCGTTCTTTGCCCCCCTGGGCAAATGTTTGCAAGTACCCATTCTTTAACCCTTGCTATGTGCTGTTGTGGGTGAAAGAAAAATGTGCACGACACAACCAACCAATGGATAAAGATGGGTGGTTGAAAGTCTCTTTAAGTAAAATATATGTATAAGTTTACCTAAATGAAAGGGTCTAGCTAATGCCAGACCTAAACATACATGCTGCCCATTATTTGGAACAAATATTGTGATATCAATTAATGTGATGACACTTAGTGTGAGGGCAAAATGTTTGTTTTGTTGTTTCTGCCACCCTAATATTTTTGGTGAAAGGAACTACTGCAATGACGGACATTCAGGTGATCTGACCCTCATTGTACAGTCAGTTGGAGTCATTATTGGGTAAGTTTGATGCTACCCAGATCAAAACTATTCACCCACTACAGTGTATTTTTACTGACAGATTAAATTAGGTCAACATTTCAACATCACAGGACCTACATTCCCCATTCCGTACCCACGAATAATGCATATGTACAGTGAACTTTGCACAGCTACTCCAACATGTCCCCTATTTACCAAATTACAAGTAACAAACACATTTTCAACCAAGCACTGTAAACGGCAATAAGCACCCGACTCCAATCCGAAAGATACTTCATCTCGAGATGGGTATAAAGTGCTATAAACAAGTGTAGCCAGGCCGCACCTAAAGCCCTTTAGGCATAGCAGAGGGCACAAAAGGTTGTACAAATACCTTCACTACATGCAAACACACCCGATTCATGGGGGGAATCCCGATTTTTTAAAGCCAAAATGGCTCTATTTTAGCTGTCTACCGTGTAAAATTGCTTCTACTTCAATTTAAGTCACAGAGGGAAACACATTCCTCCGATCTTTTTCAAAATCTCCCACTTTCCCTTTTTCTAAATGTTGCCATGTGCACCTTTCAATATAATACAATGCATTCTGGTGGATGCATAGAAGGTGTCAAAGTGGAAGAACAAAAGTCATATTTTGGACTAAGAAGATACCGATGTGGAAATTCCTGCAAAATTGTAAGGGGAACGGATTCAAATCTTCTGTGTCCAACTCCCTTGCACTGCTCCTAATGGCTACCGTTAGCTTCCTTGAACAAGGTACTCATTTGTCTTGCTAGCGAATGCACCATTAACCAGGATTCGCATGAATGCCAAGTACGTTGTGACATATTTACGCCAAGTTTTAGTCAACCATGCGTTGCATTCTGGGGCTTGTAGTTACACTTTTGTCATCCCCCACAAGAATGAGTTAAAATCGCACCAATCAGAGCGCTATTTGGTGGAAAACCATGACTCACAGCACTGATGTAGCAAGGTTGCAAAGAATGGGTCCTATAACCTGTGGTTCCACTATAAAACTCCACATTAAACGGTATGCAGTGGGCTCCTCAGACCCTGGTGCCACTACACCTGCTGCATCCACAATAGGTGTTGGGTGTGCCATGGCATGTGACTTGCATGGGTGCATTCTGGGATGTTCTCTACAATGTCGGCTAGCCAAGCTTCATATGTCTCTGGATGGACCACTTGTGCACATTTGAAGGGACCACAAAATTAAAACTGTCTTGGAGTCTTTTATTTTCCAGTTGTGTGCCCCTTTGTCAAACCGTGCCAGGCATTTACAGCCCCCTAGGGTGAGGCTGGCATTGGTGCGCCCATGGACAATATATCATAGAGAAGTCAGACAAACCATGAACCATTTCCATGGTATGTCTTCCAGGACTTGCACTCCTCCAAATTCTACCATTCTAAACTTGTTGTGGAATCTGTATCTCTCTGATGATCCCCTACTGTTCCCTCTCCCTTAGCCAGTCATTAAAGACTGAACCAATTAGAGCCTTATTCCAAGTTCACGAGCGTCGGTTGGGCTGTGCTCGTGACGGATCTGTTCCATCACGACCACGCCCGTTGTCGAATCTTCAGCACAGCGCGAAAATTCGCGCCGCGCTGAAGCGGTTAAAAATCTTACTAATAATGGTTTTCAGCCTGACTGTATGCACTGATAATCAGAACTAATTTGAAAATTTTTGAATGACCGGTACCAGAAATTAACTGCTATTTTTCAACTCAACAACAACTGTAATTGTTCACCCACATGGAAACGCTCCTTTTTTTGCAGTTTTTATATAGTGTGAACTTAATCTGAAGGTATTGGAGCACTTTACATGAGCACCAGTTACATTACACATTCATTTTTGGTAGACACGGGGAAATTACGTGATTTGCCCAGAATCACAGTATGTTGAGACTTGAACCTAGTTCCCCAGTTCCAAAGTCTGCAGCTATTGCAACTAGGCCACATCCCCCTCTCTCTTTGCTGCACACATTAAAGATTACTCATGTGCAAATCTATAAAAGAGAAACAGGTTCCCTTTTCTGAGTGGAAAAAAGCAGCGGGTAAAAATGTGGCATCAAATGTTGACAAATATAAGTCAGTGATGAAATATTCAATTGGTGAGCTTGTTAGCAACAGGTACAGAATTACTTCATCATGCAATAAGGTGGTGCAGTTATGGGCCCCATGTCATATCTAACATCTCCAGCAGGCCATGGATCATTAGCCACTTAATTTACATGCCAGGTCTTACAGGCAAGTATTTACAATGTGAAAAGCCTGACTTTCGGTCCATGAATGCACAGTGCCGTGGAAACAAGATTTAGCTAAAAGGTGGCTCGCCCAGTGCTTAAAACAAGTCTGCCTCGGAAAACACTAAGCAAACTTTGAATAAGCAAATCTTTTTCTTTGAATTTGAACAAAGAGGCGTTAGCAATTACATATCCGTCGTCTTAACCATCCCATTCCTGCAGTGGCGCACCTCAGTAGTGCACAGAGTCCCCCCTTAAAAGAGTTGGGCGAAGCAGTCGGAAATAATCTTTAAAAAAGTTGTGTTGAGGATCTGGAGTAACAACCAGAGCTGCCGACATTGGAAATGGGTACCTGGGTTCAAGTCTCGGCATCTTCTCTACCCATGTCTGAAAAAACCCCAATGCAGCTACATACCAATAAAAAACAAAATAAAACAATGACCAAAACCGGAACGGAAACAAAATGACAAATACCGATAGTATGTTTATTACCAAATAGGCCAATCTGAAACTGAAAGCAATCCAAGATTAAGATTAAGAAATAGCTAAAAGGTAATGGATACAAGTACTAGGTTACTGCTCCATGGGAGGGAGAAAAACACCAAAATGAAGGAGCACAAACACACATTAGCTGCAGAGAAGAAAGCTTTACTGAAGGACATGCCAAAAAACTAATGAAAAGCGATGGGCGGGCTGTAAACCCATAGAGTAAATACAGCACGGCTCGAGGAGACAGTGTATGCGCTGCCTAGGCGAGATCTAAAAAGTGGGTATGAGTTATAAAACATTTTGTACATTAGACAGGCAGTGTTCTTGGAGATAGGCAACCAGTGGAACTGGTTGTGAAAAGGAATTACATGCTCACCATTGTTTAATTAAAAATGAGCCTAACTACTGCATTTTGTATAGCTTGCAAATGTTCGATAGTTTTGCTTGGAATGCCCAAATAGACAGAGCAGAGTTTCTGTAATCATATCTGACTGGGTGAATCCATATGCGATTATGATCCTCAGATGTCACAGTATCACTCACCCTTCTCTGATCAATGATGAATTTACAGCAGACACCCCTGTCCCTCTCCTCGATGCCTATATACTCATCCTCTGCTGGTAATCTTGCCAGTATTCTCTTACTACCCCCTTGAAGATGAGCCCTGTACTGCTCCTAATCCATCAACCCTCTTACACATAGCCCATCCAGGCAGTGGCCTCTACCAATTAGTTGTGGGTTTGCCGGTGGGTAGGACTGCAGAGGACGTTTCTTCTGCAGCGAATGTGTGTATACAGGGTGTGTGCTTGTTTGTGTGTATGTCCCCCGAGGTCTTGCGTGTGTGTGTGTCTGGGATGTTCGTATATGGTTCTGTTTTCTGTGTGTTTCTGCAGGGTGTGTATGTGAATGTAAATGTGAGCCCGTGTGTGTGTGTGTTTGTATGCATTGTGTTTCAACTGTGTTTTTTACCCATGATGAGCATGTCTAAATCGTGCGCCTGAAGGGGACAAATCTCCACTGTATATGCATGCACTTTCCGGAGGCATGCTTGTGTCTAAAGGGGGTGTGCTTATATACTGGTTTAATGTGTTTGTCTATAGGAGGTGTGGGTTCCTTAGACGCTGTTGCTGACCAAGGATGTGAACTTTTTATCGCTTCAAATGCAGCTCCTCAGTGGAGATGATGTTGCTGCACTCTCCACTTTTAAAGCACCTATATCAGGAATGAAAACTGGAGGTAGAAAAGGAAAGAAGGCTAAAAGACAGAAAGCAAGAAGCGGACTGGCGACAAAGAAATAAGTGCCTGTAATGGCAGAAAAAGATGGGGAAGGGCAGAATGAATTTAAGTAGAAACAATAAAGACATCAGCAAAACAAGCATGAGCAATGATAGGTAAGACTGCAAACCAAGGAGCTAGAACTAGATAGGAGGGTATGTGTTATTACTAATCTGCAGGTCACTGGTTCCAATTCTTCCAAGATAGCTTAGTGGGCTGTTAAGTAACTGCTGAGATCCATGTTCAGTCTGCATTTGTGTGGCACAGTATGCAGGTGCTGACATTTGTGCTTCTACAATGCACAGCATGCTATATGCAGGTAGTGACATATGTGCTTCTGTACTGCAGAGTATATTGGTGGTGACACATCTGCTTCTGTGCTACACAGTATGCACTGGAAGCAGACAGTGGCATCTAGTTCTGTCCTGTACAATAAGCAAACAGTGATGCTGTGCTCCTATGCGGCACAGTGTGCAGGGGTGAAGCATCTGCTTCAGGGCTGCACTCAATGGACTGTGGGGCCTATTCACAAAAGTAAACTTACATGTGAATAAAACTACATGTGTAAGTTTACTCTTACACTTTTTTAGTAACTTTACTACTTTTGACTATTTGCTATTAACTATTTGGCTTTACGAGTGTAAAGTTACTCATAAGTGTAGAATTACTTGTCCCCAGCCGCTGAAACAGGGCTTGAGGTCAGTAAAAACATCATATACAACAATTAAGTTACTACTAGAATTGACTGTACAACAATATTTGATGTCTCACACGCTTGGCGAACACCTCCCCAATCAGAGCGGAGATCTACCTATGGTAAAGTATAGAGATTTTTTTTTAAATGTTTTAAATATTTGTAAATTAAATTTTATTGTGAAATAATTTAATATATGTATTTTAAATGTAGAATCATTGTTTACAAATGCTACTGCACTCAACTAAATTGTTATTAAAAATGTAATTAAGTACAACAGATGAAATTTAAATGATTTAATAAGGATTTAATTTAAAAAATGAACCACACTCACCTAAAGTACAATGTTCGTTTATTATGCATTAAAATTTGCTAAAGGATATGTATAGATTTTCAAAAAAATCAAGTTACATTTATTTTTCAATTGAAAAGATGGTTATTAAAATATTTTTTTTATAATATTCCCTTATAATTTACATTGTATTTATTAATATTAAAATGAATTTTTATACTTTTTAAGAAATATAAATGAATTAATTTATGTGAACAATATTTCTTAGGATGTTTTATTTAAGTCCCTACCTCCATTTTTCTCATGGGAGGATGTTACTGTAGCTGTGAATTGCCATGGGTGGTTCTGGACTTACACCAGCTCTGAGCTGGAGTACATTTACAATTTACTATAGTCGACTAATATTTACACATATGTACATGGTATGGGATAAATAGGGCAATAAGACAATAAGACTATCACCCCAATGTTTACATACTGGAGAGCCTCCAACTAAATTTTAGTACACCCTAGGACCATTATCTCAGTTTTTGTGCGCAATAACAGTCCCAACGTTTATAGACTATGTGACCAACAGCCCAATGTTCAGATTCACCAGCAAAGGGAACGACCAAAGCAGTGTCGCTGACTAGAGAAATGTGGTCCTGATATTCTCAAGCTGTAGCACCACTTGGTTAATATTAACAGGCAATAGGACAACCATCTCATTATCAACAAGCCTTGGAACTACCATCCCAATATGTATAGCCTCAGTGTGTTTCTGTTTTGGGACCGCAGGCACAATTTGCAGTCCTGTGAATCCCAGCTGCATCTTTACAGTCTATGAGAGAACTTACCCAGTATTTTACTGGCTAGTCTTTGACCATTAATCCTGAGTCCACTGGTTCAGAGTGAGGGAGTACAGATATCTACTAAGAACTGATAACTGCAGTGATCCTTCACTGAACATGTGTAGCAGAGTGTTAGGAGTTGAATGAAGGGATGATTTTAGAAGTTTCGTTTTCTGCTTTTGCCATGGAGATTTAAACTGAGAGATTTAAATTTAGAGATATGTTGCCAGTGATACGATTGCTGACAGACAGCCAGTGCAGCCTTCTGGTTGCTGTGATGTTATATCTTATAGTAAGCCCGCAGATGAAGCGGACTTTGGGGTTTAAAACAATGTTTGTGGAAGGGAGGGAAGTGTGTCACTGCAAGGGTTCCTGCTATAAGCATCTCTTGTGCTATCTGTTAAGCGGACCACCTCAGTCCTGGCGGGCGGGGAGAGGTAGTTACTCACTGCCTTTAGATACTGAACTTGAGAACAAAAGTTTTAAAATGGCTGAAGCCTCAAAGCAGAAAACCCTCTGGTGTCTACATTTACCCTGGGAATTATTTGCCTTTGCAGCTAAAAGAAAGGTCGAGTGAATCAGTGTAAAGTGGTAAAAGCAGATATCTGAGAAAAGGTGGTGTCCTTTCCGGATTAAAAGAAACATCTAGCTAGCTTTAGTTTTGGCCAACAGACCCTTGTCCAGCATATTGGATCTGACCCTGTCCAGCTTATTGGAAAGACACCTGGTGAAGGTGTGGACAGGGTAATTTTAAGGATTTTGGGGGCCATGTTCAGAATAGCATTGAATTTATGATCTAATTTCAGCTTGTTATGCCCTCTTTGGCCAAGTCGCTGACACTACACCCGCAGACTGATTCAAATTCTAAATGTGTTTCCATCTAATATTTAGGGATAGTGATGTGTGATTTCAATGGTGTAATATAGCAGCAGTCCACTAATATTATTGCAAATAATCTCTGCGACCCCCTGACATTTCTTATATGTGAGGTCCTGTTTTGATCTAAAAGGAACTTTTTTATGGATGTTGCGTGGTATTGAAAAACAAATACGATTTCTCTGCAGAATATCGCTAATTGACACCCACAGAGTGCCAGCATGAAAAATAAATTAAAGGAAAATGGTATTGAGAAAAATCTATGTTTAAAAATCATTCAAGGTCATCAGGGCAGGACTGTGTGGAGAACAGAGCCCTATCTATCAGGGTCCCCCTGAAAGGCTGAGAGACTGTGGCCAAGCCTTAAAACGTCTCTATGTGTGGAAGGTATCTTCAGAGCCTGAAAGGTGCTGCCATGGCTGCTTGTCGTCAGAGACTGGCTGCTTGCCTCCCGACCACGGAGACTGGTGTGATAAGGAGTGTGCTCACATTTGAAAGAAGAGCTGTTGGAATAGAAGGACCCCCTGCGTTCAAAGGATGGATCACCAGCTCTATCATAAACCACGGGAAGGTCAAAACCCAGTGCACTAGCAAATTCTCTGCACGTCATCACCCAATACGGAGGATTGCCCTGGCGTCTCCCCAGGCACAGGAGCCCAGCTATCACGTGTGTTATCGAAATCAGCCTTCTCCCCGGTCATTGTAACCAGCGGTATGGTTTATAGCGGGCCACTAATTCGCCAAAAGATGAAGAACATGTTTAAGATATATGGTCCTGCCGACTATGATGCTAACAACATCCCAGGACTGGTTGTGCTTCTCACACTTGAACGCTAATGGTACAACTCTGCAAGTCAACGTTGTGGTGAGCAGGCGTCCAAGCTCATGGCACGTCACTCCGTTGCGCTCGCGCTGCGATACCTCCCCAGTGGCAGAATGCGCTTCCTAAATACTATAACAAAACATAGCAATTCAATAGGCACATTAAACCCGCACGTGGCCTACTGCGCGAAATACAATACTAATAAATAAACGCCCCTGGCTTGGCGCAGGGCCCTACTTGCCCGCGGCGTCCTCGCCGAGTGGGAAACCTCGAGCTGAAAATAACTTACGATAGGGCGCCCATTTTTATCCACGACGGACCCATTTTTATGGAATCGCTCGCATTTTACAAGGTGCCGCCGCAGATTTACTGCCAAGGAGACGTGCGCGCCTTTCGCGACTCGCGCCCTCATTCGCACGAAGTTTCTTTCCTGGAGGGTTCCGGGAATAATTCACCAAATGGGAGGAATAATAAATATTATGCCTGAGCGGGAGCGCCGGCGGAGAGAGCAGACAGATATTGCTCACCTGGGTGTAATTTTGCTTAATTCACACAAGAGACAAGCTGAGAGTTTACTGTTTGGAAGAGGGGAAGCAATAGCTAAATCTCCTATTTGCAAAAATGATTACATTATCGTAAATGAAAATGCTGTTCTATTAGGCGCTCAAAGAGCCTATACATTCACAAGAAGTCTTTTAATAAAAAGTTACCTGAAGTTTCAGAGCAACTTAAAAAGCCGTAAGTGTGGGGAAGGTACTTAGTCTGACGTGGCTGTCTTCTGGAAGGGTAATTATTGGCTCTTTGCTCGCCTATGTAAAACATTCTTCTTTTCTAAATGCGTTCTCGGCCACTTTACGATAGGGTTTTTTTTTCTTTTACATAAAAAGTGTTCGCTGTCAATCACGGGGATTTCAGATTTCTTTCCTACGGTGATTGACGGCCTTTTTAGATTTACAAGTTGACAAGTTAAAGGGTTCGCGGTGTAATTACACCCATCTCGCGTTCTATGGCTTTCAATTTAAATGTCCTTTTAAAAAGGGAGAGGCTCTCCTACCTGAAGAGTGGGGAGTAGCCGTCTTGGGGTGTCAAGGAATATCTCTTCCATTAGCCTGAGGACCCATCTCAATTAAAATAAATGGCCCTCGAGCGCCATTTCGCTGTTATTCTGAATGTGGGGCGATGGGGGTGGTTTACCAGCGCCCAGTGCGGTTTAAGTCTTTGTCTTGGCAGGCGGGTGTGCAAAGATCTCTGACGAAAATTAGAAACCTGTTCATTGACTTTATTCATTTGTCCGATGTGAGCCTTTGAACTAAGTGCACTTCTGTTTGACTGGCTATTAGGCTACTGACCAAATACCGAATAAATGCTAAATGCAAATCCGTGCCCATGAGCTGCTGACCCCCGACCTAACATGCCTGGAAGGCAGGGTGTGCGCATAGTATTGTTCGTAGTGCGGCTGTAGTGGGCAGTGGTGGTGTCAGACCTGACCCCTGCTTCCTGCCACGCGCTCCTTGATAGTTGGTTGTTGGTGTCTTGCTCTTGCAAACAGTTGAAACCGAGGCCTGGCAGAGCCGTGCACTCCTGAATCTTTGGACGGCTGAGACCGAGGCCTGGCAGACCTATGCATGGTGGGCAGGCCCTGGCGCTCTAGCCTTGCACCATGTCAAGCACTAAGGCCTAGTCGTACCGCCTGCCAGATCTCTTCCACCTTTGGAGGGTGATGCCCATGTTATGTTAGGAGTGTGTGTCGTTATATTGTGTATGTTATATTGTGTGTGTTATCTTATGTTGTGTTATATGTTGCTGGCACTTGTATAGCAATGTCCCACTGCTCTTGGTGCAAGTGGGTTGTCGGGATGTGCATTGCTGCAGCTTTTTGGGCAGTGTAGAAGGTGCGGGCTGGAGGTGTGGCATAGATTGGGAGGGACATGGTCCAGAGGCAGGTGAAGGGGAATGGTTTGTAATGGCACACAGGTAGGGAATCTATTATACATCTTCAAAGGAATAGTGTTAGAGTTGTTGGGTAAAATGTCTGAATGTTGTATTGAGAGTAGCAGCACCTTACCAGGTGCTTGGCCTTCGGTGCTATGAAAGCTGTGTCCTTGACAGAGGCTGCAGTAGTGGGGGCTGCATGGCTCAGGTGAAAAGGCCCGAGCAAATACAATTTTACGAAAAGATAGACACCTTGTTTTATAGGATCTACGACAGTACACTAAGCAGGAAGTTCAGACCAATAGTTGCCAGCCAATGACACCTCAGAGTGAGATCGTGCCCAGGAGCTATGGCAGATTCAAGTAGTTGGCAATAGGCAGGATTTTAGGTCTTCCTTTTTGGGCAGGTTACTGTGTATGGTGTGAAGGTGTCATGAGATAGTGTTCCAAAGCTTAGTGTGGTATGGCCATGTGGTACGATGATGCTGATCAAATGGTGAAGTTGAAAAGGACTTGGACAAATGTAGTTTGAAATAACTCATGCCCAAGTTCATCTACTGCTCTTTGTTTACTGTGAGATAAGAACATATGGTATCCCAACTGGTATTATTCAAGGACAATTAGTAAGGATATGTATACCCAGTCCTGATAATGCTCCCGATTAATGTGGATCGAAACGCCGTTGACCCTCCAGCGCGATCATAGGCGCGACACACAAAGTGGTCCACGAACAACACATTGAACTTAAAATAGAAACAAACTCTTGAAGTTACCTGAAACCACATTGTGCCAATACTCACTGTATATTCTTGCACTAGTCACCTTGCGCCGCCCACGCTGATCACATTGTCACCTGCGTCGCTACCTTGGTTTTCACTTACATACCATGAGCACCACGTGCAATTTGGGTTGTTCCCAATTATATTATTTATGTACTGCAGTGCTGTCACAACTGCAAATTGTTTTTCTTTACCTCTCTCCCAAATGTTTATATAAATGATGCCATGAGCACATGCTATAACCATATAGAGTCTCCTTATTTCCTTTTGGATAATGTTGTATACATATCCTTACTAATTGTCCTTGAATAATACCAGTTGGGATACCATATGTTCTTATCTCTTCATACCCCAATCCCAACACGGTTGACAGGTTTTTGCTCCTGTTGTTGAAACAAAACTTTGTTTACTGTAGCGTGCTTTGAAACCAATGCGGGCACATGCTTGGAATCTAACGTGAGGCAGGTAGCACATAGGCTTTTATTAGTTTCTTCCCAGGTTTGGTAGCAGTCTGGCTGCTGACTTTTGGACTTGTATGTAAAATAGGAAGACTGGAAATCCAGAGCAGAGTTTATGAGTTAGTCCAAGCCTGATACACTAAATAGACACATCATCTGCTGGCTAGTTCGAGGATTTAGCGAGCATACCTCGGTGCCCCTTTCTGGCCTGAAAGCTAAGTGGGTATTGAACCTTGGTAGGGCCCTCCTGGAGAAGGATGGACTTGAAATATTCACTGCTCCTAGAGGAGCACCCCGTAATGCCCTGAGGGGCTTTTGTATTGGCACACTTTTTATGTCTGTGGTGGCCCCCAAAACAGACAGGGGTACCACCAACGTAGTGAAGGAGGTGTGGGGGGCTGCTGGAGTGCAGCAGCTGCCCCCTAAAGTACTGATCCCATGTTTTTGGGGTCAAGAAATCCATAACCCACAGGGATTTTAATTCATATTTTAAAGCACTCCATAGGCTAGAGCTTTTTTTCTATAGCTCGGAGTGCTGTGTTTTTAGGGGATGATTTTATGGATACAGTTATTGTGGCCTGGAAATGTCTAAAGGAAATTCATGTACTAAAGTGCTTTCTGGGGGCTAAGTCTATGGTCGGATGTCAATGTAGTCAAAATGTGATGCTCTCGAGGGTTGTTTTTATGATTGCACTTTCATGGTTCAAAAGTCTACAGAAAGCACACAGACACATGTTTTGTTCATTTTAAAATGCTTTATTATTAAAATAATGTTGACAATGATTATAATAGTGCAAGTGCTTTTTATTAACATTAATAAGTGAATTCACTCATGATTTTTATTATTGGTGATTGCATTTAGGTACAAAATGATGTTTTTTAACATGCAGTTTGCTGATCTTGAACCTTTGATCTAGCCTATAGGCTTACTGTAAATGTTTGTATGACCCCTTTGGGGGGCAGAGTTAATCATGCAATGCCATCTGTGTTTTTTACATCTACCAATGTATATATTTGTAAATTATTGGGTAGTATTTAGTAGTGTGTGTGTGTAATAAATGTACTTCTTTTTCTAAAGAGCCAGTACTGATTGGACAATCATTCACTGAGTGTTATTATTCCATGACAGTGAATGGTGATTACTAGACCACACCATCTCCTATGTGTAGGCCTTGGACTTCTCAGCTTGGCTACTCAGAGAGTCAAGCACTACAGCGGGGTGCTTTGTTCCCAATAAGGAGAATGGTCAACCAATTACTTGAGCAGGCCACACAACAAATAACCCAATTTCCTACAGCAACACACTATGATTTAGAAATTTAAGAACTGACCTATTGGTACATATGTTGGCTATTAAAATGACGTCTAGTATTTTGCAGCCAGTACATAGTTCATCTACTGTTGGCACTGGGAATTCCACAAACTGGCCTCATATTTTAAAAAGTTTCCTTGTGGTAGGGTTCTATCCCACTGAGATCCTGAAAGGGAGGGTTGGGTTTGCTCGGGTCTCTTGATTGTATTTACAACCCACCAGAATCAAATTTTACCAGTTGCTCTGACCCTAAGAGGCATGAGGGGAAGGCTATTCAGTGAATATATGACGTTACAATGCATGCAATTACAACACATGCTTTTACAACGCAGTCTTTACTTCGCAACTACTATTACATTGCATGAATTTAAAAACCCATGCCATTGCAATGCATTTTTTTAACTCCCATTACAACGCATACCATTGCAATGCATACCATTACAACGCCTATTACTTTTAGGGCAACAGTAGGGTAAGTGTTGTATAGTGTAGGGGTAAAAATTACTATTCTCACTCCAGTGAGTGCAACAATAGGGAAAGTGTTGGATAGTGTAGGGGTGAAAAATACTATTCCCATCTACCCCAAATCCCATACCCACCATAATACTAAAAAAATCTCCATTACTTACTTTATAATGCGTCATAATGGCATGCGGTGTAATGGCATGCGTTGTAGTGACATGCATTGTAATGGCATGCATTGTAATGGCATGCGATGTAAAGGCAGTTGCGTTGTAACAGTTGCGTTCTAAAGGTAGGTCGTTGTAACGGCTGTTTCCCCTATTCAGCATCTCTTTGAGAGGAAAGAGGCATTCAGTAAATAATGTTTTCTAATTTCCTGACAGTGAAAGAAGTTTATTAAGTTGCATGGGTTTACAATGCACCATCTGTACCTGCTTGCATTTGAAGTAGTCCCAGACATAAATCTACATATTTTTTGTTTCTCAGAAAGGCCTAACGCCAACCTGGCAGTGGTCGAATGAGTTGACAGTAGAATAATTTTTTTAAGTATATGGTGAACTACCCTTGTAAGGAGTTTAGCTGGGCAAGTTGAAATGGCATGTTAAAGACATGCCTTTCATTGTCAAAGTCAGTAGTGTTGAGTGATTTCATGAGTAGAGATTTTATGTAGATTGTTTTAGATATACAGTGGACTCACTTGTTACCTACTTAGGTGCCATAAAGAGGGAGGTCTGAAGCCATGACATAGGGATGGGTGAGACGCACTACCAAGTTAAAAAGAGAACAATTGTTTGTAGGGGATGCCGTCTTGATTGCTCTGACTACAATGGTAGTGCAGTGATATCGAGGAAGCATATGGGAGTTATAGCTAAGTGCAAAGTAGACATTGATCAGTTATAAAGTTGGCAGTAAGGTTATTGGGGTTTCATGTAGCGCTTTAGTGGATGTTGGTATCTTTCCCAGTGAATGCTCAGAAAGATTTCACCAGGTTTAGTGAGGGTGTTTTTCATTAGTGCATGTCAGAGTGTTTATGCATGAGTGTATGCATGTGTTCCTTAGGTCATCATTGAACTTGAAAATTGTGTTCCATGCAATTGGTAATGTGTTTAATATTTGTATGTAGCAGACTTTTTCTGCTTTGTCCACTGCTGCTCGATAATGTTTTGGGTGGTGTGTAGTGAGTTCACGAATACCGCTTTAGTTCTCAATTTCTTGCTCAATGTTTTTGGAGCTTCGTGCTAGATCTTCTTACAATGCTCTTCATTAGTAGTTTGGCAGGCTGTAAAAAGGGGCAAGGATATTATACCTTCGTTGTCACTGTTTCAAGAGACCAAAGACGGAGAGTGTGAAGGATGGGAGAGTTTTAAGGGCAGTATTGAGTCAAGGACGGATAGCATACTAGAACATGAGTTGGGTTAAAGGCGATGTAGAATGTTGAGTGTAAAAAAAATGTACCATGCTCCACTTGTTCTTCAGATAGAGCAGGGACTTTTATTCCTGATCCTATTAATTCAACCCCATTCAGATACAAAACTGTCACAATGTAAGAACGTGAACTAACACTGATTATCTATGTTTTTTGCAGCTCTGAATGAACCCACAATTGACTATGGATTCCAGAGGCTGCAAAAGGTGATCCCCAGACACCCCGGAGATCCTGAACGATTGCCAAAGGTCAGAAATACTTTCCAGATCTCATTTTATTGCCTATCAATTTTACGTTTTATGCTGTTAAGGAAGTGTATCCTGCAAATCCATTGCCAAACGTAGCATTGACTGTCTTTGCCCACAGAAAACCTAATGGTGTGGAAATGCATCTTCAGTCCATGAGCATGTGAATATTTTAGCATAGAGTCTTTAGTCAACTGTGGATAGAGTATTCTAGAACTTCATTGTTTGGTGAGGCAGTCTAGAGAATTTGAAGTCTTTATCCCCAGTCTGTAGATTCAGAAAAATTCTGGAACTTCATCCTCTATGCGTGTCACACTTGTGCTGAAAATGAAGCCAAGAGTTTAATTGAGGGCCATGCAGGCTGAAGAGGAGGAATTATTGTTCATATTGTCAGGCTGCGTATTCTGAGACGCCATGCTCAGAGCGTGGTAGAGTGCCGCTCCACCACAAACGCATTGTTATCTCCGTGCTTGCTACCAAGATGAAGCATGTTCTTCAATCTGTCTGTAGTATATGGTGAGAATGGCAGCAGCGCAATCACTAATTACAGATCCTTCTTTGCTTTCCAAGCAAATGCCATGATTTCTAGATGAGGGCGTGGTCAACCTTAGAGAATAAGGTTCTCCTTACAATGAAATTGTCAACTTACATTTATTGACAAAAAAGCCGAAACAGTCACATAAAAATAAGGAAACCACAAACTGCCATGTTTGTTCCTTTTTTTCTTATTGGTCTATGATCAGACTTGCATTCTTCTTCAGGGAGGGTAAGGCAAGGAGGAGCCTGACCCCATAACATATGGACCACTGTGGGGATGATCCATCTCTCAACACCTTATGTTCAATTACGGTTCCAGCGCCTGCATTGCTCCTTGTGTGGATATGAGTTGCAAGAATGTAGATGCATTGGACAGAGGTTTTGGAGAACCATTCATCCTGTGCACATCGAATGGACAGGGTGGGAGCTAGTGCTGAAGGAGGGGGGTCGCACTCAGTGGATATGTGACATTGGGTTACAATCTGCCAATGGGTTCTGCGATATCTATAAACAGTATAATATCTCTACGTGTGTACAAGCTCCCTGGAACACCATTTTGTCATATGATTTATAAATCCAAATATATGCCTATTCAACTCAATATTTTCTTCATAACCCTGGTTCTGGTTTTAAAAAAACCATTTCAAATTAACCAAATTAAAAACCTCAGTGAATTAACCCCTTTTTAATACCCTAAGTAAAGATAAAGTGATGCCTCTAACTGGCTTAGCGCACATAGTGCTAATTTGACAATACGCCTTTGAGGAATTGTAAAATAGACAATCTTTCTATCAAGCAGTGCAGTGGCTAAGAGGTTGTAAATTTTTCCAGTTCGCTGGGGAAGGATCCCTGAATACTACTGCCTTTTTTAAGGCTTATTGTAGTAGAAAACCTTCAATTTTTGGAGATTTTAGGTTTCACTCATCGGATTGTAGCATCTTTTTATTATCGGAAATAAGTCTTGCTTTTTTCCTTTGGAGTTTCTTCTCTGTCTCTATAGCCACCATGTCAGATCTCTTTAATAAATGCCTTTCATGTGGAGGAAATAAGTCCTACAATGGAAAACACGATGTATGGGTCATCTGCCTCCTGGATTCAAAGTCCATCACAAAGCGCAAGACATGCTTTGAGATGCCATATGGGCACCTCAGGGACAGGAATGTAGTTTGCTATAGGCCCTAAAGTTTAGGGTGAATCAGGGAGAAGTAGGCCCTTTAGCTTCACCGTTAAGCACGATATTGCTTTCACAACGGGCATGTCAACTCACAAAGTTATTCCCTTAAGTGCGGCCGACTACTATGGCAATAAGGGCCTTTTGAGGCCCAAAAATATTTTTGCTTTTAGTCTGTTTTTTTCTAGATTGATGAAGCATAGAAGATTCCCCAGGAGTAAAGTTTTTGAAACACCTTCCCAAAGCAAGACCAGTATTGGCAATGTCAAAAGGCTGGCGGCCAACGCAAGACCTGTTGGTTTTTGACAATGCTTGTTATTGCACCTGGCTCGTGAGATCCCTAAAGCTGTCTGTAGGCCAGACCTACAAAAAGGAAGTGAGTCAAGATGTCAGAATTGCAAATTCAGAAAGAGAGAGAGCGGAAAAAGTAACCAGATGGAGGAATCCTGTAGAAATAGACTAAAGGGGAAAGCCTTTCGTGATGCGGACTGCCAGTTCGGTCCACGCAGGCCATCCGTGGTGGCTTGCAGCCAGGAAGTCTGAGGCGGGGTGCGCCTTCTGCACTCCTGAATCGCCAAGTGAAACCGAAGTCTAAGTAAGAGAGCTGAAAGTGGAGGAACCCCGAAGCAACCCTTGACGCATCCATCCTTCCCTCTCCTGGCGCATCCATCCTTCCCCCTCCTGGCGCATCCGTCCTCCCCCCTCTCCAGCCCGGCAGGACGCGTCCGGACCGCACCGAGGGAGGATGTTTGTAGTCACAGTTCATCGGTTCACATTAGCCTCATGCTGAATATTTAAACACAGAACAATTTGAAGACATCACGAAAGGAGACAGTGGCTGCACTTTCATTCGGAACAGCCAGGCCTCATCTAATAATAATTTAGTAAATCAGCCATTTAGTGGCTCACTTGCGCTCAGTGATTGTGCCCGATAATATCCTGCATAACTGCAGACAGCCAAATCCCATTCCGCCCCAGGCCACGGGTCCCCCAGGGATAGCAGAGCATGGTTACTTCCCCAAACTCCCCCTTCCCCTCTTCTACCTCAAGAGGGGAGTGTCAAAGTACATTTACTAACGATTTATCCTTCTCACGGCAAAATAAAACAAGCCTTGGCAAGGCCTATGGGCCTGGGCTTGGCTGCCAGCCTTTTGGATTTGTCAGCGGCTGTTTGCCATGCTTGTTATGTCGCGAGTGCCAGTCAGCTTTTAGCAGGTCGTAGGCGAAAGGATCTTGAATACAGTACCAAAAACCTACATTTGGCTTAAAGCTCGCCTATTGCTTACGATTGGATGGCTTTATTGTCATTTTCAGGCGCTTGTTTCTTACTTGATGGCTTGCTTTCCTCTTTTTGGGACTGTCCACCCCCTGAAGCCCCTCTCTTTATCATCCATTTGATTGGCTGACTTGCATATTTTCACTGCTCACAATAAAATGTTTCGTTTTCATTAAGCACGACATGAGAATGCATTATTATTATTATTATTATTAAAAGAGATTTGGTACCGCGCACATTCACCAATTGGTTTCTTGGCTCTCAAGACCAGGCGGGAGAAGAACATTCAGGGTCAGAGCAGCTAACCGTGCGCCAGACGGAACAGGTGGGTTTTCAAAGAACTGCGAAAACAGCAATAGTCGGTGGACAAACGAATAACAAGAGGGAGGGAATTCCAGGTAGTGGGAGCAAGAAAAGAGAAACAAGCGCCCCCATGTTTTTTACGGTTGAACCTGGGAGTGATCAGCAGATTGTGAGCCGACGATCTGAGGTGACGGGGAGGAACATAAGCGTGCAAACAAGAAGAAATAAAGGCAGGGGCACAGGTAAACAGGGATTTAAAAATGGTACAGGCCATTTTAAAAACACACCGTTGCGCAACTGGGAGCCAGTGTAGAGTCTTCAGCAGAGGGGTGACATGCTGATGTTTAGGTTGCTGAAAGATTAGTCTGGCTGCCTGATTCTGAACCAGTTGGAGTCGGGAAAGGTGACAGGCAGGAACCCCCACGTATAGACAGTTGGCATAGTCTAGACGTGAGGTGATGAGGGCGAGGATAACAAGAATAAGGGCCTCTTGGGATAAAAACCTGCGAATCTTCCCGATTCGGCGGAGATGGAAAAAACAGGCCGAAGTGACGGTGTTGATGTGAGGCCGCATCGAGAGGTCACTAGAAATGGTAACCCCCAAGCTCTTCACGGTGTTCACTGGGCAAGGAGGAGAACCCAGAGCGGTAGGCCAAAAGTTGGGAGACCAGGGAGTGGGAGGACCGCCGGTCACCACCAGCTCCGTTTTGCTTGGATTAAGCTTTAATTGGCTAAGGTTCATCCACTCATAGATAAAGAGCATGGCATTTTGAAAATTGGAACAAGAAGAAGGGGAAGAATTAATAGGAAAAAAAGGCTGCAGATCGTCTGCGTAATTGAAAGCAGTAACTGAAAACTGACGAAGAGAGACAAGAAGGGGCTGCATATAAAGATTAAACAGAAGCGGGGACAAAGCAGAACCCTGGGGGACACCACAGGAGAGAGAAGATAGAGGGGCAGAGAAAGAGGAAAGGCGAACCGATTGAGAGCGGGAATGGAGAAAAGATACCACCCATGACAGGGCCAGGCCAGAGATGCCAGCATTTCTGACACGGTCGACCAGGATTCCATGGTCGACCGTGTCAAATGCGGCTGAAAGGTCTAAGAGTACAAGGGCCTGGGCCAAGTTCTTGTCAGCTCCCTGTTTCAGCGTGTCCATGACTGCCACCACCACTGCCTCAGTGGAATGAGCAGGTCTAAAACCGGCTTGCCGGTCGTCGAGGAAGTGAGTTTCCTCGATGAAGGCACTGAGGCAGCGGGTGACATAAGTCTCCAAGACCTTACCCAGGTAAGGGAGGAGGGAGATGGGACGGTAATTTGCCAACGTGGTAGGGTCAAGACCAGGTTTTTTTAGAATGGGGACCACCACAGCGCTTTTAAAAGCATTGGGGACAGAGCCTGACAAGAGAGATTTATTTAAAAGATCAAGAGGGGGGCCGGGACAGGCCACAAAGGCAGCTCTTAGAATAGACGTAGGACAGCAGTCATTAGGCGAGCCAGAGCTCACAGTCTGAAGTAGTGAAAGAAAAATGTCCAAGGAGATAGGGGGAAATTTAGAGAAAGAATGAGGATTCGAGGAAGGGAGAACAGAATCGTGAGATGGAGTAGTAGAGGGAATGTTGTTTTTGATCGCGGAAATCTTGTCAGAAAAAAAAGAATTAAGAGAATTGCACAGGGCTTGAGAAGGTAGGGGCTGGGGAGTGACCCGGTCAGGAAGGGAAAGCTCAGCTACAATAGAAAAAATTTCTTTGGACTTGGATGCCGAGGTCAAGACCTTCTGAGAAAAATAGGAGAGTTTGGCCGAAATGATCGATTTTTTATACGTTTTTAGTAGATCAATGTAACTGATTTTAAGTAAAGGGTCATAATTACGCCGCCAGCGGCGCTCAGCCTGTCTAAGGCGAAGTTTGTTCGCCTTCAGAGTAGAAGTAAACCAGCGCTGAGCGTCGTGGGGACGTTTAGACTTAACAGTTTTGATGGGGGCAACGACGTCACAGGCAGAGGACAGCCACTGATCGAGAGAAGTTGCTTGTGAATTCAAATCAGAATAGTCAGGAAGAGATGTTGAGGCAAGAATTGAATGAAAGTGGGGAATGTCAGCATGTTTCCAGTTTCGGGCCTGAAAATTATGAGGGACCGGAGGGCAGGTAGACAGAAATAGGTATAAGGAAAAGGAAATGAAAAAATGATCGGACCAGGGACAGGGATAAACCAAGGGAGGGGAAATGTCAGAGTTGGTGGACCAGATCTGGTCTAATATATGCCTAATGCATGTGTTTTCTTTCTCTCTTCCTTGTACTGCTTCCCCTCAAATACCTGCCCCATTGCTTCACCCGCCCCACAATCATTCCTCCGTTGCTCCCCAGCCCTTTGCAGTCCTTAAAAATGATTTCTTTGTCCTTTTTGGAGGACCTAGCAGCTGCCATTTGCGGTTGGGCCACTCCGCAGTCCAAAAATCCCCTTTTCGAACTTCTGTAGCTCTGTGGCCAACCACTAACTCCGCATTGTTTCACACAACGTGTGCCCCCCTCTCTCCTCACCTGCTCTTTCCCAGCTCTGCGTCTGCGGTCATTTACATCTTTTTTTTACTGAGTGTTTTTTTAATGCCTTTTATGTCTTTTGGTGCCAGCCTACTTTGTATTTGTCAACAGTGCTTTTTCACTAATAAAAATCTTTTTTATGACACCTGTGTGATTCTATAGGTGCATGCATGCACAGTGACGTCTGCATGCATATGTCATAAAGGATGCACATGCATATGCATATGGAATGACACGGACGCCAGCAGTGGGTGTGTCATTTAAGCATGGGCGGAAAATCCGTTCCGCCCGCGGATTTTCGGTAAGTTCGCAATCCGCGAGATTCACGAATTTCCCTCAGAATCCGCGAACGGAACGGATTGGGTCAAAAGTTTAAGCTGACTTTTGTAACTCTTTTAGAATGGCGCCCGCAAGCTCCCAGAGCCCTTCTAAAATAGTTACAAAAGTCAGCTTCAACAGGAAGCTCTAATAGATAAAGTAAAGCAGGTGCTGCTCAAATTCAGTTACACAATCATTAATCACCCCAAACTTGGGGTGATTGATGATTGTGTAACTTAATTTGACCTTCAACTGGAGCACCTGCTTTACTTTATCTATTAGTGCTTCCTGTTGAAGTTATTTCTAGCTATTTTAGAATAGCGCTGGCAGCTTGCCGGCGCCATTCTAAGTGGGACATTATTCAACAGAAGCATACAACACATCATACACAGTATATGCACATCTTCGTATGTGTGGTTGCCGAAATGAGAAACAAGCCGTCGACGTTTCGACCCTCTGAGACTGCAGGAAGAATTAGCCTTGCTGCGGGGTCTTCATCAGGACCGGGGAAGGGGCAGGGGACCTAATAAAATGGGTATAATGGACTAAGGTTAGAGGGGTGTGACTTGAACCTCTAATTATCACATTGGTAGATACGTACGAGCGTATACATCATCTGTACATATAAACAATACGTTGTATAATAGATCCAACAAGTCTAAAAGTGCTTGACAATTAGAGTAACGTGAACACATATGACGGCTTGTTTCTCATTTCGGCAACCACACATACGAAGATGTGCATATACTGTGTATGATGTGTTGTATGCTTCTGTTGAATAATGTCGCCATACGGTTATGGCACCCATTGCTATATGTTTTATAGCTAAATAGTTCGGAACTATTGATTTTACTGTCACCTAATCCCACCACTCCCTTACCTTTCACTATCACTTCCTTCTCCTCCCTGGGGCACTGTATGACCTTTAATACAGTTGACTATTTGTTTGGCTACGTGTATTAATTACACTGGATCCCACAGTGAATAAAACTCGGTGGATCAAAATAATTGTTTTGGATCAATTCTTGGGAAATGTTTTATATGCTTTCCACTTACACTGAGACCCCTTCCTCTTAATACTTATCGCACCCAGGTCCCAGTGACTATATTGGGTAACCCCCTTGTATACTAGCTAAAATTGCTACCAGGGCATTGGATCTGCCAATGATCAGCACAAAAGCTGCCTTCTGACCCGTACATTGCACCTCTTAGTGGATTATGTTTGGTTATGTTAAGAGTGCCAGTTTTCATTTTGTGATGTGCGTACATATTTACAGGTAGGCAACAGAACCAGAAATTGAAAGCAAAACAACTACTATGTAAACTCAAGGATAACGTGGTGAACAGGAGTAAATACTGTTCCTGCATGTCTGTGGTGTGCACACAATAGTAATCACTCTTGCGCAACATTAATGTGAACACAACGATAACACAGGAATTGTAATTGATATTGCTCTATGTTTGTACTATGTGCACAGGTGTAGGTGATATTTTTCTGACAAGCTAATCATGTTGAATAATTATGTACTGCATAGGTTCAATTCATAGATAGCCACATTTGTTAAGCGTATTCCACTATTTTAAGGGCACACGTAACATTGCATTAGATTGTTGTAGTATCTTATAGTATTCAAAACATAATTTTAACCTCCACCAATTCTTTTACAAACAAAAAGAGACCCACCTCTGTCTTTCAAAAGG
The DNA here is from genome assembly GCF_964263255.1 of Lissotriton vulgaris. NCBI lineage: Eukaryota > Metazoa > Chordata > Amphibia > Caudata > Salamandridae > Lissotriton > Lissotriton vulgaris. The sequence goes on from NC_141695.1 coordinate 849,884,031, forward strand.
TGGGAAGAAGCATTTACTACGTATATGTTTGGATTTTGGAACTGAGAAAGATAAAATGTCTATTGACAGAAAGAAGAGTGTACATCTTCACTCCTTAAGACCTAAAGGGCAGGATTTATGTAGGAATTTGATAAGGATAACACCACAAGAAGGAAGAGGAGAAATCAATGATGTTGATGAGGCAATAATGAGACTGGAGCGAGCATTGCCTTAGAAAAACACAAGTTTTATACCAGAAAGCCTAAAAAGAATATGAATTGTTTGATGATTTTATAAATGCCCACTGTCCTTGTATCTTTTGGTAATATGACCAATGATATCATGTGTGATCAAATAATTTTGAATATGCGAAGTAAGAAGATGCTGGAACATTTATGGGTATTAAAAGACCCTACATTACGACAAACCATTACTACAGCTAAGGCTATAGAACAATTATAGTTGTGGTTCAAATAAGTCACTGTAGAAAAAGTATGTAATGTAACTAATCGATCCTCAGCAGAAAAATCAAATGTAAAAAAAGAATGAAACTAAATGTTGCGAGTGTGGAAGTTATACTCATGTTGTAGTCTTCAAAAATTGTACTATCATAGGAAAAGAAAGTAAGAATTGTTGTGAAACAGGACACTTCGAAAACGTTTGCAGGGATTACTAGAAATTCCAGAAGCAGAGTGTGTTATGTAACAGAAAGTAATGAGAACAAAAGACCTGAGAGTATTGTTAACAATGAATGTCTTATAGAAAAAGGCTTTGTTTTATATGTGAATGACAAAAATAAACATAAAGTTTCTAGGAAAACGCCACCCAAGGAACAATTTAAGAGCCAAGTTAAAATACTAGGACAAGACTTGACTTTGATGTCAAATTCAGGGTGGATATAGATCAATTACTACACAGAAATTCATAGAGATAGTTAAGAATATAATTTAGCTGTCCGGACTAGAGGAATCTGACATAAGCCCTGAATAATTTGAAGGATACATGATAGATATAATAGGGTTCTATAGGGACACCATATTATTTAAGAACAGAAAACTACAAAAACTATTACTACAAGACATACTAGGCAAACTCAAACGTGATAGTATTATTGTGAACATAGAATCACCTGAGTAGGTATCTCCAATTGTCCTGGTAAAAAAGGCTGACAATTTGTTCAGGCTTCGGGCTGGGTGAAATCCACGTAAATAGCTTTTGTATAAATACGTGAAATTTTAACAAAATGAAGTGTAATTATGTGAAATGCAAAACTGGCTTTTGGTCCACTTTAGACACAAGGATCCATTTTGTGCTAAAAATAAAGTGCAAAAAAACAGCCACCTGTGTACTGTCGTTCACTTTGTTCCCTAAAATGTGCTGACTTTGTTTTTTTTTTTTACAGCAAATGGGGTCCTGGGTTGCCTGTGTTCCGATTCAGGGGGGACCTTTCTTGTCAATTCAGACTTGATTGTTCCCATGTGGAGCAGGGTCAAGGCTGATTTGCATATGGCTGGGTCCAAACAGATTTCGCATTGTGAGCAAAAGAACAATGGGTTGGACTGCTACCCCGAGCTATTGCTAGTGGTTAGCCTTATTGCAAGCAGCCTCCCATCACCTTTTGCGTGTTTCATGTGCCACCCTAAATGGCACTGGTATGCCTAGATGTGGGTCCGATGCTTACTGTGCCAAAGTAACCACGTGGTACCCGGCTGATGAGCCCATTATTAGGGTGCAACCGGTCCTGGATTGCTTGCGTTTCAGTTCAAGGAGGCCCTAGCTTGGCAGTTCAGGCTGGACTGTTCCCAAGATGAGCAGGGTCAAGACGTATTTGCATATGGATGGGTCCAAACAGAGGTAGCATGGTGAGCAAAAGAACAGTGGGTTGGACTGATTCTCTGAGCTATTGCCAGTGATTAGACTTGATGCAAGCAGCCTCCCATCATCATTGATGTATTTAAAGTATTTATGTAACACCTACAGCAGTGAATTCACAACAGAAGAAAAATTCCACACCAATTTAGAAAAATAGAGTAAAAGTTGATCAATTAGTTGACACCAAACAACAAAAATCCAATAAGTAGATCCAGAGATGTGCAATTTTAAAGATTTCAGGAGAGTGAAGGGCCTAAAAGCACAAAGTGCCACTCACAGCTATCTGGTCTTGCAAGTCCAGGTGAAAGTCACAAGTCCAGGCTGGCCGCAGTGAAGTGCTAGTGTGATACAGGGACCAGGCTAGTCCCATTGAAAGATTTGCCTTCAAATTAAATTCAGAGCGGAGAGGTTCTTTAGTGATGGGTGGGGCCGCGAGGAGCAGGGAGAGTGTTCGGATGGTCGTCAATGTAGCACGAAGAGGAGGCTTGGCATTGTGTGCAGTCATCCCTGTAGTGTGAAAATCCTGTAGGGCATCATGGACGGGCAGGACTGGCGATTCCCATTGGTGGCCACTGTGAGCTGTTGATGTAGTAGTGTGAAGTGCAGATCTTGTGCTGATGGGCTTCGTTGGCGGTCGCTGTGGCACGAAGAGTCACGTTCACTGGAACTTCGCAGTGGTGGGCGGCATGATTTTGGTGCAAACAGGCCCTTTCACATTCAGCCCAAAACTTCAGGAGAGCTCAACTGAGGCCACACCCAGGGTCCAGGACCCGAGGGGCACCACTTGGGGCTCAAGAACTCACTCCAGCAGAGGCCAGCATGGCTCAGGTAGGTCCAGTTACAGGTCCAGGCAGCAAGTCAGCTGTGCAGTTGTAGGGAGCCTCTGGAGCTTCTTATATCCCTGTAACTCAAAACATGTGGTCAGCTAGCTGACCCTTGGAGTCACTACAGCCTGGGATGAAGGTTGCAGGTCCAGTATTCCTTCTCTGGAGCAGGGCAGGGCAGTAGGCAGCAAAGAAGCAGAGTAGCAGGACAGCAGAGTTACAGTCCTGTTGGCAGCAAAGACAAGAGGTCCAGGAGTTTACTGAAGAGTTGGATTTAAGGGTCCAATATTTGTAGTTGCTGCCCAATTTGAAGTAGGAGAAGTTTCTAGAGGATTCCCTTTGAAGTCCTTGAACTTTCTGCCTCCCCTTCCCTGGCTCCAAGCTGGCTTCATGAACAATGCATTGATGATAAGTCCTTTGTGTTCAGGCAGGGCACAGACTATTCCGATGCAAGTGGGGCTGTGCCCACCTCTGCCCCCACCATACTGCCAGTTGATGGCCCATCCAGGCACACTAAATCCCTCTTTTGTATGGCTGTCTGAAAGAATAAACAAAGTCCAACTGTCAACTACACCCAGGAACAGGGCGCCGGCACCAAATAGTTAGGTCTGGAAACTTTCTAAAAGTGGCATTTTCAAAATTGTAACTTAAAATCTGACTTTACCATTAAAGAGGATTTTTAATTATAATTTCCCAGGCACCAAACACAAAATGTTCACCTGTTCTCAATCAAAAGTTAGCACTTGAAAAAGTAATAGGGCAACCCAATGTTATCCTATGGGAGAGGTAGGCCTCACTGTAGTGAAAAACAAAAACACTACAAGGACATGTAAAACTTAAAAGTACATGTCCAACGTTGTAGGTATACTGCACCCTGCCCTATGGGATGTTGAGGGGTGACATATGTATTAAAAAGGAAGGTTTAGGCCTGGCAAAATGCTTATTTTACCAGGTCGAAATGACAAATATTCCCTGTTCCTTTATAATTTTTTCTTGTGTGTCATCTTTCCTTTCTTACCTGCTTCTTACACCTCACTTCTTTTTCCTAGTCTGTTACATGTTCCTTTCATTTCTCTCTCATATCTCCATTCTTGTCTCTTTCACATTCCCTCTTTTTCACACTAACAAATCTCTCCTCATCCCAGTAAAATAGTTCCCGTCTTTCTCCATCTACCATATCTCAAGTTTCTTTCTAGGTCTGGCACAGCACACATGCCTTCTCGCTTTTCACATCTCTCCCTCTTTGTTTTTTATATCTCCTCACTTATGCTGTCACGGCTCTAACTGATGGCCACGTCTCGTTCTTTCACTGTCCCATCTTTCCTTTCTTTCTCGTCACATCTCCTTTCACTTTCTCTCTGTCTTGTGTTTCCTGTCTTTCACTATCACGCTGTCCTTATCTTTCTGTATCCTGTCTCACTCTTGTCTCCGTCTTTCGCATTTCTCCTGACACCCACGTATCTCCTCCCGCTCTCTCTCACCCCTCTCCATCCTTTTCTACCCCAGGCCTAATAGAGCATTAGGAGGTGATATGATCTGCAGTCACTCAGCGCAGAGATGGATGCGTCGGCGTTTCCTGAACACTGTCCGGGTCTCACATTAATCGTCTGATAGGCTGAAAGCTGACGCAGATGAACACCGTGTTCAAGGAACGTCCAATGTATAAAACCAGGGCAGAAACTCCAACCTCAATCTCAAGCACTAATCATTGAGTGATGTGGAAGGGAAGGCTTGATTAACTCCGAGGCTCAGTTAACCATCATGCTTACAACTTGGCAAATGATAGGGCTGGAACAATGTTCCTGCCAAAAGCTTGGTTAAATGACCTGTCTATTGCTTGTCTAATGTTCGTGCCCACGGTTTGGCTAATACTCTTCTTGTGCTGATATTACATGATACAGACATTTAATATAGTGCACGAATCACTCCTGAAGGAGAATCTTGGTGCAGCACTGCTGAGATAGGAGATTACTCCTCCTCACAGCTTGGCCAATACTTATGCCATGGCTCGGCTAGGGCTCCTACAAACTGCTTGGCTCGTGCTCTACCCAGGCTTGGTCTCACTCTCAGGTCTTGATTAACATTCCATCTCCCACATAGGGCTTAAGTAATGCACCAGTTTATTGCTTGGGTAATTTCCTTCCATGGTGTGGATAATTTTCTTGCAAAGGCCTTGGTTTGTGCTCAGAGCTTGGCCAATGCTACTGCCGTAAGCTTGGCTAAGAGACCTGCCCGAGGCTGATTTATTGATCCCCTACCTACAGCTTGACTAATGCTCCCCTCATGTTTTGTTAATACTACAAACCCATTGAACGGCTAATGCTCCTGCCCAGGGCTTGCCTTATACTCCCACTCAACTTTTAGGTAATTGCATCCAGTTAATCCTCCTACTGGTGGCTTTAGTAATGCTCCCGCTCAGGGCCTGGCTAATGTCTCTGCTGCTTGTCAGGTCAATACTTCTACCCACAGCTTGACAAATACTTTTCCTGGGGTATGCTGGTTCTCTTTTACATGTCTTGCCTACTGGTCCTGCTCAGAGCTTGGCCAATGGTTCTTCCCACTGGATGGACACTGTTGGTTTAGGATGTAATGGCGAGAGCGGAAGTGTGATAAAAAGAGAATTCGAGGAAAGGTTCAATGGATAAGAAAAAGAACAGATTTGTGGTAATGAAAAGAAGGGGGTATTTTGCCAAGAAATAAAGAGAGGAGTGACAGATACATAAAGCAGAGAGGTATGTGGTTGAGAAAGAGAGAAGCAGTGACAGATATATAAAAGAGAGAGGGGACACAAGAGAAAGAAGAGATACATGTGATAGGAACAAAGATTTAAGAGACCATACAAATGTGGCTATTGAATCTGGACGGGATTCTAGCCTTGAGAGAGTGAGTTTGAACTCCCGAACAGCTGCTGTAAGTTCCCAGAGAAGCAGAGTTTTACGGCAGCGGCCAGAACTCTAGAAGTCACATTTTGCTATTTTTTTAATTAGGGCTAGCTGTCATTTGCATACTGCATGCATGCGAATCAGTAAAGAGTGTTGTCACAAATAGATTAGTGTGCTTCGAAAACTAAATGACACAAATCGAATTATTTCTAATTAATTTCTTGAGTACCACTGTTTCTCAATATTGAGATATGTCATGGATGAAGCAAAATACGCCTGTTTTTTATGTTAAAAAGCTTCCCCTAGTCTAACGCTTTTCAAGCCTTAGCTAATGCATAAAATGGGCCATCTTCTTGGCAGGTCCGTTTTATCATATTTTCTTCAAATGTATATTTAACAATGTTTTATTGTTCTTTCTGTCAGTGATTTGTGTTTCTTTTGGGAGAATGGTTTGACTTCAGTTTTTCTTTTCATTTCTATTAACTGCATTTCGTTTTTCTGATTTCACCATTCAGCCTTGAGCATAGTTTATGCGCTTAACATCCGGTGTACCCTTTTAAGACACAAAATCATTGTCATCACTATTTGCACGATTTCTCTTCTGTTAGTGTTGCTGGAGCATTCTGGTAGCCTGTGGACTACGAGGTCTACACTCTAAACAATTTGTGTTTATTATAAATGGTCCAACATTTCCAATAAAACCCTATTTCCATTCATGATGTAAAGCTTTCAGGTGGCCTTCATTTCACTAAAATTATGTTGACATTTTATTTTTTGGAGTCTGCAATCCTGCCTATATTCAAACTTTGTGTTATCACTTTTTGAAAATTGTTTATGGCTATTACACAATCCATATTGTGAGACAGTGGGCCTTAGTTAGTGTGCAGTTCTAACAGAAAGTTCATGGTTCTGGATGAGAAAGATCCAGTGGAATTTTCTCCACCACATTAGCACTTGCTCCACAAACCGGAGAATTTTCCCTAATAACCCGGTTGAAAAGGTGGCCCTATCTGTGTTATTTGAGAGCAAAGGACAATATCAAAAACAGTAATAAGCATCAAAATGTGTTTGTGTCATTCATAACCTTCCTTCCTACCACAGTTACAGAAGTTACAAAAGGTAGCCATTCACAAACTACTCTGTGCCAAGAGAGAAACCATGTATGTGGCTCCTGATTGACTCTGTACTGACTTCTAGTTTGGTTTGGGATTCATTTCAAAACCCGCTCCTTTTTTGTCCTGAGGGGCCTAAATCAGGACAAAAGTCATCTCTTCACGGTGTACAACCTTCACAACGCAACTTTTACAACGACCTACCATTACAACGGAACTTTTACAACGCAAAAACTTTTACAACGCATGTATTTACAACGCATTTTTTTACAACGCAGGTACCTTTACAACGCATACCATTACAACGTAAGTATTGGTAAGTATATAATTATATTTTAAATGTTATATGTTTGGGGTAAAGGGGTATTTTTAGGGTTCAGGGTCAGTTTTCAGTTTTTGGGTAAAGGGGTATTTTTAGGGTTCAGGGTCAGTTTTTAGTTTTTGGGTAAAGGGGTATTTTTAGGGTTCAGGGTCAGTTTTTAGTTTTTGGCTAAAGGGGTATTTTTAGGGTTCAGGGTCAGTTTTTAGTTTTTGGGTAAAGGGGTATTTTTGGGGTTCAGGGTCAGTTTTTAGTTTTTGGGTAAAGGGGTATTTTTGGGGTTCAGGGTCAGTTTTTAGTTTTTGGGTAAAGGGGTATTTTTAGGGTTCAGGGTCAGTTTTTAGTTTTTGGGTAAAGGGGTATTTTTGGGGTTGAGGGTCAGTTTTGGGTTTTTGGGGTACAGGGGTACAGGGTTAAAATAAATTAAAATTAAATTTAAATTAAATTAATTAATTGAAATTAAATTAAGTTACATTAAATTATATTTTTTTTAATTAATTTACGATTATAAAATTAATATATACTTACCAATACTTACGTTGTAATGGTATGCGTTGTAAAGGTACCTGCGTTGTAAAAAAATGCGTTGTAAATACATGCGTTGTAAAAGTTTTTGCATTGTAAAAGTTCCGTTGTAATGGTAGGTCGTTGTAAATGTATGCGTTGTAACGTCATACATCCTCTCTTCACTCCTCTATTCACGGCTTTCTGACCATGCCCCCCAATAAGCATAGTTGCTTTGTATGAGAACCTTCTTACCTTGTGGGTGCAAAGTTATGGTAATCCCATCCCTGAAAGTAAATTGAGAAAATTGTGACATTTGACACCATTTCACATGACATTCTTCTTACCTGGATAAAAAATAGCGACATATTCAGTACTGCACTAGCCTGGATAAAATCCTTCCTCACAAACCGCAGACATGCAATGGCCCTAGAAACTTTCCTTTCAACTGAACGCCCCTTTACATTGGGCGTCCCACAGGACTCCTCTCTTAGCCCAATGTTGTTTAACATCTACATGACCCAGCTCAACTCATTGATAGCCTCTTTTGGCATAGAAGAAACATCATATGCAGATGATACACAACTGATCCTGACCTTAGACAAAGACTCTAATAATGCAGAACTTAATTTTAAGCTATGCCTCACAGAGGACATCCGTTGGATGAAGCTTAACCACCTCAAATGCAACATGGATAAAACCGAGATCCTGCTGATAGGGAAGGTCAACCCCTTCGAGCCGAGCCAATGGTGGCCTGAAGACGCACCCGCTCTACCAAACACAGTAGAAGTAGCTAAGAACTTGGGAGTGAAATTTGATGTGTTGCTCTTTTCAACCTCATGCCCTGGTTGTGGCGGTGGCATGGTTCAACATAATCAAAACCCTTAAAAAGCCTTTTGACTACATTCCGTTCTCTGCAAGGAAGACCGTTGCAGTGGCATTTATTCTGTCTAGACTAGACTACTGCAACAGCCTACTCGCAGGAATAAACAACAGCTGATGTGAATGACCTCAAGAACTTCCGCCCCATAACTAACCTACCCTTTCTTGCAAAGATCAGAGAAAGATGTGTAGCAAAACAACTCTCTCGTCATATCAAGGACAATGATCTTCTTGACAATTTTCAGTCCAGCTTCACCCAAAACTGCAGCACTGAAACAGCCCTGCTGCAAGTGATTGATGAAGCGCGGGGAATACTCGATTCAGGAGGGTCTTGTCATCTAATTCTCTTTGATCTTTCTGCAGCCTTTGACACTGTCAATCACAACACACTCCTCAACACTCTTCAGCAGAGAATGGGCATGAAGGGCACTGTGCTTAACTGGTTTGCTTCCTTCCTCTCTGATAGATCCCAAATGATCAAAATAGCGAATAGTCCTTCATCTCCTTTGGCCGTAGGTCAAGGTGTTCCTCAACACTCTATACTTGCACCCACATTGTTCAATCTCTATTTAGAACCACTGGGAAATCTCCTAAGTAAATCCACTATCATCTCTATGCAGACGACACTCAAATCTACCTCAAGGTTGCTTCCACCCATGATCTCTCCATCCTAAGCTCTACTCTCGACTCCATTCAAAACTAGATGTCAACTCATCAACTGATTCTGAATCCCTCCAAAACTGAATTCCTCCTCTCCCCCTCACTTTCTCCTCCCCCGGTTCAATCATGGATGGAACAGATGAATCTGCTTAACAATAAACCCATAATTGTCAACAGCGCAAAATCCCATTGTGTCATACTCGACAAAAAACTCAATCTAATCTCCCACATCAATTCCATTGCAAAGTCTGCTCGATACCAACTGTGCATTCTTTGGGGAATTTGTCGCTTCTCCCCGGAGCAAGACCTTAAAACCCTGGTCCAATCGCTGGTCCTCTCCAGACTGGACTATTGCAATTCTCTTCTTACTGGCCTCCCCAAATCCCACATGTCCCCCCTTAAATCTGTTCTCCATTCAGCAGCTCATGTCACTTATGTATGACATTGTTCTGCATTCTGTCCATCACCTGTTTTTTTTGCGTTTCATTTATTGGGCCAAAAGAAGCGACCACGTCACACCCATGTTATCCACCCTCCGCTGGCTTCCCATCGAGGCAAGATCTAGCTACAAGACTGCCTGTATCACCCACAAAGCCTTGCACTCCTCCTCTCCTCACTACCTGGCGAATAAACTGAAACTCTCTGGAGGCTCTAAATCAGCACATCATGCGGAAAATGTACTGCTTGAACCTCCCACTTTCAAGAAGGAAAGATCGATGGCCCAATCCTTTTCAGGCAATGCGGTGAGAATCTGGAACTCATTTCCCCCTCAGCTCCGGACCACCACCTCCTCCCAGGCCTTCAAAACACCTCAAAATTCTCCTCCTTCAAAGACACTTCCAAATGTAATTCACGCCCTCTCTATTATCTGAAGGAAGACCTTCCTTTATAGAAAATTCTATTCTTCATGACTATGGAAATGCCTTCCCAGTGTGTTCTTGTGGTTTGAGTGTCTGCCATTTATTGCAGTATTATCCTTCTACTTGTGTTTGGTACTCTTTTGTAACATGCACACGCCAGTTTTCTATTGTAACACACTGTTTGCTACCTCTTACATTTTGTTTGCTTTAGATACTTGCACAAGTGCCACCATTGCCTACGTAACGTTTGTTCTTGTGTTGTGTCTGCCATTTATTGCAGTACTATACCTCTACTTGTACTTTGTACGCTTCTGTAACCTTCACAAATGTCACTTTTTCCTCCTGTAATGTACCGTTTACTATCTCTTGTATTTGTTGGCTCAAAGTTGTCACTTTTGCCTCATGTAACTTAACGTTTGCTATTGTAATTTGTTCAATTGTAATTTTCTCCTCGTGTATCAGTTCTGTTCCTATTGTGAAGCGTTTTGACACCTTCGGGTAAAGCCTGCGCTATATAAAAACGCATAAAATAAAAAAATAAATAAACAAACAAGTACTAAAGAGATTACAGGTGGTACAGCATGCAGCAGCCCTCCTTGTGCTAAAACTGCCCCCTAGATCATCCTCCTCAGCAGCCCTCAAAACCCTCCATTGGTTGCCTATGCATAAGAGAATCTTATTCAAGGTTCTCCTAATCACTTCCAGAGCCTTTAGAAACCTAAGACCCAAATATCTATTGGCCAGGTTTACCCCTTACACCACTGCTAGGATACGCAGATCCTCATCAGCAAACTGTCTTATGTGCAAAACCAAAGGAGGTAAATCACTAACAGCTCTTGGAGCCTTAGCTTGGAACCTCATGACAACACACTTAAGGCTGATGGAAGCAGAAACACAGTTCAGAAAGGCCTTGAAGAATTGGATCTTTGGATCCTCAGATGCACTCTGTGCATCACTCATATAATGGAGGTACTCGTCTTCCTTTTCTCTCTCCAGGATTCTCCTTTCGGAGTGACAGCCGCACTCTTTAAATAACCAATCAAATCAATTATGTTATGTTAAGGAAAAATCGTGTTCCAATCCTAGGTCCTACATGTGTGGCTAGTACCACAATGTTGGTGTTAGCTATCAGAAACAGGTTTTCTCCATAGTGTCCACTGTAGTGCGTGTAGTACTCAGTCCCACACACATTACGAAGCAAAGAGGAAATGGCCAGCTCTGCCAGACTGGCACCACAGAGTCAGGCATGAAAGAGTGTCTTCATTTCAACCGGCATTGAAACTCCTGCGTTGGTCATTTGCAGAGAAATTACGTCAGTGGAAATGACAAACCCTAGTCTGCGCAGCATCATATGCAGTGGCGGCTGGTGACATTTGAAAGTGGTGGGGCGTAAATTCATATTAATACTGCACCGCAGCGAGCGAGCGTAGCGAGCGAGCCCGGACCCACTAAGGAGGGTTCGGGGGGATTTCCCCCCGAGAAAATTTTGAAAAAATAGTGGAAAAATGGTGCATTTCCAAGCAAATCTGAGAAAGCAGGAAGGTTAATAAAGCAATTGTGAAAGTGCAGTTATTACATTAATAAAGAGGTGTCATCTAACATAGGTAGCTGCTTATTCAACATAACCACAGAGCTTCATAATAGACTTTGAAACACAAAACATAATGTATTGCCGAGTACCTCACATATGTATTTTAATAACAAACAAATAAACAGGACGCAAACTAGCAGCATTCAAACAGAGAATTCTAAAACCTTCCAGGCTGGGAGCCCGGCTGGCATCTCTTTCTTTCTCTGTATCTCCCTCCCTTTCCTATCTCTCTCTTCAACTGCTGTCTTTCTACCTTTTCCCTCTCTTTCTCTCTCTTCCTATCTCTCCCTCTTTTTCTCTGTTTCTCTCTCTCTGTTCCTCTCTCTCGCTCTCTCACTCATGCAGAACACAGGGAGGGTGAGCACAGGTCAGAGAGCTTCCAGCTGCCCTGTTTGGCCTCAGCCCCTCTCCCTGCATGATAGCTATGGGGGCCTCTTCCTCCTCCGGTAGGGTGTATGTCCCAGGGAGTGTAACACACAACAACACCCCTCCCCAGAGGCTATACCAATGGTGGAACCGCTTCAGGGTGGTGCTGGAACTATAGATAGGCCTGTGTGTGCCCTTACTGCACCAGGTGTGATTTCCATGAAGGGGGCCCTGTGCCATGAAAGTGGGAGGGAACTAGAATGGAAAGAGCCCTGGAATCAAACCCTCCTTGGCACACATCCTTCAAAGACGTACTGTCTGGCCTCCACTTCTCTCTTTCGGACGATGACTTCCTGCTCTCAGCAGACCGCAGACCCCCCAGCCCTGCGGTGAAGCTCCACAAGGGGATGTGAAGTTTCTCCTTCACACATGACGGAAGCTGTACTTGAGTGCTCCGCCCCCGTCCCTGCGTGTGCCCTTCCTCTCCAAGAGCACCCTAGCGCTGCGGTCAGAGATGCCCACCTGTGCAGCATGTGATAGCATCTTTTCAAAAACATATTTTACGATAGCATCTTAGAACCAATTATTCATTGCATACCTTTGCAAAAAAAAAAATGAAATTCAGCTTAAAAATATATGTATTTGTAATTTGGCAACACATTTTCAAAACGGAAAATATATTTACTTTCACTTTAGATAACGATTCAATCAACTTGAGTAACCCAGTTTGCAGAAATCCTGATTTCAATCAGATCCAAATCACAGACACAACCACCTAAATGATGCCCATATGCACTTGTCATTTCTAAACAGATACGAATCTATAATAAAAACCAGCATTTTGACTTAACAAAATAATTAAGGTTGAATTTTCTGCCAGAAGACATGGTAGTTCATCTTTGTTATGTGATTTCCGTGCATCATCGGTTTTAAAAGACTGGCTGTTTTCTACGTCCCTCACATAGGCAATGGGGAGACTTACACGGAAAGCTGTAAAATATGAAGGAAGTGGTGTAAACACAACACATTATGTAAATATTGGATATGTTCCTGCATTCTTCCCATTGACAGATGCAATCAATCTTTCATTAGGCTTATGCTGCATAGCGTGAGGCAGTTACAGATGAAAGGTTGTGCCAGTTTTAGAAAATCCTTTTACTCGGGCACTACTCAGAAAATAACATTAATTGTATACTAGTAGGGGTATTTTAGCGCACACACCTAGCTGGAGAGCAAAGGGGTGTTTACCATGGGCCTGTGGCCAGAGAAGCAGTTTATGGTTGTTAGCGAAGAGGGAGTCAGCAAGGATTTTAGGCAAAGTACGTGAATTGCAATTTATTAATGTTAGCGAAATGGGTGTGGGTAACGTTTCAAGAAATGCATGCTCATGAACGAGTGTGTGTGCATACTCACAAGGGTGCTCGAAGAGCGCACACCTCACTATAAAGCAACAAACTGCTGGCCAGAAACCCTGAGATGCTGTTTTATAATTGCAGCAAACGTACATGATCGTGCACTATTTGTGTGGACATAAGTAAGTTAATTCATGGAGCACACTCCTAATTACGACGCAACAAGATGGCGATGCCAAATTTCAACGGGTGCTTCGAGGTGCAATGTAAGGCCGTTTGCACGGGGCATGAGTAATGATTTCACTCATGTAGTTTGATTTACCTCTCTCACTTTACATCTGTGCTTAGCTGGGGTGAGATTCTTGGAACACTTGGAATGGCCCGGTAAATTGAAAGCAGTTTATTTATTTGGACAAACACAGGATCCCCACATAGCATTTTCAAAGATGATAAAAGGTCAGCAGATTTTTGAGCATGAACATACTCAAAACATATTAAAACCAGATTAATATGTACAATTTCTTTATTAATCAAAAACACACTACAAGACATGAAAAGATGCCACTGGGAGCTTGCTTGTCACGGTTTGTTTATGGTTGACAAGTGACTCGGGCTTTGTCATTACTGCAGCGAGTTGGTTGTGGAGTGTGCATAAGGTTGGAAAGGAGCCGGTGGGGTGGTAGACAATATGTACTTACTGCTCAAAAACACAGAAAGTATTAGCAGCTACTCAGTGGTGGTTCTACAAATGGATATGCTATCTGACCTCTTGCACACTATTCATCTCAATTATTATAACCTCTGAAAAGCTGCATGTGTAATGTATGAATGTTGTTAGCGCTTGCGCTTCATAGCTCAATCTGTATAGATTCATAGAAACAAGGCTAAGGACTTCGTGACTAGGCCACTGCAGCTTGAACCCGCCATTGTCACCAGCACCATCCGTCAATTAGTGCACAAAACACAACGGCCCCACCAGAAAGTAACTCTCACACACTTAGCTCCCGCCCAGAACAGCTCGCACTGAAAACAAAGCCCACCACGAAGGATACACCACACTTAAACATCTATCTCAATGACTACAGTTCATCAAACCAAGCGCATCTAGTCATCTAATATCTGATGAGTTCCTCTTCGGTTTTGGGACAGCCTGTCAATCATGTCATTAGGGAGCCTGTGCCCTGGAAGAGGCAGGCCTCCACAAAGCAATAACTGCATTCATCTAATCTGTATATGCACCCAGCCAGCCACGGCAGAGTCACCATGATAAAAAAAAAACAATCATCTGCACTGCAGCTCGACAAATTACTTTGCAAAGACAGGTGTTTCTTTACTTTTTGGGTCTGCGTGTTCTCCGGAATGCGAGGTGACTGTTTATGGCTTGGGCATTACTACAAAGTGATATTCATTAGAATAACCTTCACTTACATTGAAGGTTATTCTAATGAATAGCAGTGCTCGGCAGCAGTACACAAGACAGGCGATGCTCACAGCTGCCACTTTGCCCAACGCTGCAGCTTTCACAAATTCCTTGCGAGTCAAAGTCAAATGTATAATGTTCAACAACTGGGAAAATTCAACCTAAGCATTTTGCAGCGACTGTAACAATCCTCCCTTGGTCTAGAGAATGATCAAATGTTCCAGAAACATTGTCAATCCATCATACGGCGGGCACGAACAAGCCTGACCTATAACTAAGCATTGTATTCTATTCAGCTGAATTTATTGTAAAATAAGACGTCTGAATACTGTGCGTTATATACGAACTGGTTTAAAGTAATTACTCGGATACTACAGTATGGCCCCGTACTACTAGCATAATTTTCAAATGTAAATGAGACTAGTACCGTACTAGTCTCGTCTCATTTACATTTGAAAATTATGAAGAGCAAAGGACTGAGACCACGTGTTGCATTGACCCAACAATGAATGGCAGATAGAGCGCAATTCATTTCCTTCCCTTGTACAGCACAACTGGCACATATCATCTACCCCACACTTTTTTTTAACTAATCAATGCTTAGATTGTAAACAAAAAAAGTGGTGGGCCTAAACCTATTGCTGGGGTTCTGATAGGCTCAGCGAACGTATGTCAACGGGGGGATAGATTGAACATTATTAGCACTATTTAGAGAACACCGGTCCCACAGAAACAAGCTGCCTGTGGCTTTCGCTCCTTTCCCCTGATATCCCGCCTAAAAATCGTTCATAATGAAGACAATAAAGGAAACCCACCTCACGGTTGTCACTAGTGTCCGCTCAATTTTCCCACAGCAAGCTCTCACAAACGTTTTGGTCCCTACCGCATACTTGAAGATAGCAGTGCTACCACAATCCCATTCTCCCACTACATACACAGCAAGCAACCAGAAATTAGATAAAGTGAGTTGGCCAGAATTGCAGGATGCTGACCTGACGCCTGTTTCCCAGCTCCCTCACTGGCAGCTCTAGACATCTTCTTTTACTTTTGGGTAGGACGCTGGTGTTCTAGTTTGTAATTGGATGTCTCATTAACAACGATGCACGTGGTGTGTTGCATTCATATTTGATCCCAAATACAACGTATTGCATCTGCTACAAGAGAGCTCTCAACTGCCACCTGTTCATAATTTCGAAGGCAGGTGTGAGTGGCTATTACACATTCACAACCTAAGCATTCCCCTATGGCGCCAATGAATAGCCAGCAGTGGCTTGCACGAGAGTGACTCTTGAGTTACACTCTTCAGTTCTAATGTCATTAAAGCGAGGAACACCACCCAGGGTTCAGCTGCGTAAACAATGAAATATTTACATGAACTACACAGAAAAATGTCACACGATATTCTGCTTTCTCCTTGCTTGCACCAGGGTGGATTTGGGAAAATAATGTCACCCGCAGGTCATGCTTATCTCTACACAAACACACTGCTATTAACTAGATGCATTTTAAGTGTTTCGTGCACAGAGCAGAGTGCTGCGAGAACGGCATTTTTTGTGAACAGGACAGAGTGGAGTATGCAGGGCTTTGTTTTATGCGCTACCAACTTTCCCGCAGGACAGTTTTTCATGCACATGTCAAAGTGTGGGTGCAGGACAGTGTTGTGTGTATACTGCATAGAGCAGCTTCAGGGGAGAATGTGGAATGCAGGGCTCCGTCGTACACAGGTCTGAGTGTAGTGTCCACTCCAGAACACTGTTCACACATAGGTCATACTGTAATGCACTTGGTAGTGTTTCGTGCACAGGTCAGAGGGTGAGAGAGAGTAGGACGTTGTTTCGTGCGCAGCCCAGGTCAGAGAGTGTGCATTGCAGAAACGTGCGTGTCTCATGCTCAGGTCAGAGTCAGTGTGGAAAGTAGGAAGTATTTTGTGCACAACTAAGAAGAATGTGAACATGAACAATAGGACACTGTTTCGTGTAGTGGTCAGGGTGTTGAGAGGAGTGTTTCGTGCACAGGTTAGAGTGTGGAGACCAGGTCAGTGTTTTGGGTACAGCCAGGTCATAGCAGTCGCGGCTCGCTTGGTGTCGTGCGGGAGGTGTGGGGGAGGGGGGCCGATTATTAAAACAGAGGGCACATGCAAGCACTCGCACTGCTCCGCACTTGTACAGACACAATTTAAACATGGATATGTTCCTGGATCCCCCTGTGCAAGCGTCTGCTGCTTAGATTTCACTATAGACTCAGCCCTTACCATCATATCTCTGTTACCAGCCCATCATGTCCTGATTATCTACATTGATTGCATCCCTTCTTTGGCTAAAACTGGTATGGTGGGGGCAAGAAGACTGCTCTTTACGGGACACCATTTGTGTCCAAAGTGTTCCATTGCATCAGTTCTTAGGAAGCCCATTACTATATCTGATTTCCCCTCGAGTGCTGTGATCAATTTTTTTAACTAATGAGTGCTAGTACCCAAAGCTCTGGTCAGAATCCTGTGGCAGGCGCTATAAATGTGCGTGTGCCGAATACCAAAGCTATGCACGTTATGATATGTATATACAGATTCTTTGTGAAACATAAGCAGTCATATATGCATCCATGCATCAGAAAGTATTTCCAGAGAGCGCATCCGAAAGTGTTTCCACTGTTCAAGCAAAAGTCTGCATTCCGTTCTCAGAACCCGGATTACTTGTGCTTTTTAAAACGTCACCAAAGTTCTCCAGGAAATAACTAAAAACAAGCGCACTTTACATAAAGACCATTGCACTTTAACTAATAGGGTGTTGCGCTTCAACTAAACACCTATTGCGCTCTCAGTGCGACCAGAACACATGTACCAAATATAAATGTCAGTTTTCAGGAAAGTGTGCACCATATATGAAAGTCAGGAAAGCGTGCATCACGGACAGTTCTTTCCACAGATCGGCGAGTCTCGCCTACGCACAGACAAGACGAGCATTGCATTCACAATTGCACAACAATAGCCACATGGCTTACTACTGGGCCAGACCCCGCCACATAAAATATATATTTAAACAATCCTACCTGAGGTCCGACTCCTGAGCAGGCCCCGGGTCCGTTGGCGCCACTACAGACCCTCGGCGCTCAGCTATATGACTTTCAGTTTTACACTTGACTTACTCTCTAGTCTCTTCCGAGCAGCCAACTGCCACACGCACTGCACCATTCTGCTGCAGCAGCCAATCCTGGCGCCGCGTGAACAGCGCCAATGCGCCAGGATTGGACTACGAGCAGGACACTATCTGCCCTACATGAGACCTGGGCCCCGGGTCCCCTTATGTATCTGAGTGCTAAGGAGGGAGGGTGGGGGGAAGGAAGGTCTACTGTACGCATGCGCGGGTAAGTCAAAAAATTGACTACTCCGGGATTTACCATGCGCAGGCACCTCGCTGCCTGTCTGTGTGACCTGCCTGCCTGTCACTCTGCTGCAGCCCCGCCCCCCACGGCCCACTTCCTTCTGGATGCCCGATTCGGTCGGGCTTTTCCCGGAACAGGTAGCGCGCCGTGCGCTCGGCTAAAATTTCATTTTAAAAAGTATGATTTATTTTTTAAAAGTAACTATTCATTGGCAGTGCAGTCGTCCATGGCTAGTGGGGCAACGCCCCAACGCCCCCAATGGACGCACCGCCACTGATCATATGTAAACGTTGGTATCTTGTTGTATTTGCCTGTGTTTATTAGATTCCTTCTCTGGAATCTCCCTGTTGTCATGGGGCTCTGGATGTTCCAGTTCTCTGTATTGCCAGTTGGTGATCTGCTGTGCCAGTGTATGGTGCGGTGGCTCGTTGCTCCACAATAAACTCACCAACCAACTATAACCTTGTTTCCAGAGAATCATTTGACACCCACAACATAACTCAACAAGCTGGTGATTCAGAACAAACTGAAAATATAATTTCGGTGCTCCAGTGAAAGTCCACTGTCTGTTGTGCATTACATGTGTACAGGGTTATGTCTATGTCCCAGTATGATACAGCCTTCCTCCAAGTTTGTGAGATGTCACTGGTTGCCCCAGTGAGGACGTGGCTCATTGAGCAGGTGGCCCTCAGTCACCACAGATCCATTTCTCTAGGACGCATAGCCAGTCACACACAGTGTCAAATGTGATAAGAATGGACCGGTCTGAGTGATCATTGTATTCACTGCTGCTCGTGCAATAAAAACTCAAACAGCTTATCTTTGCCTCCTGTTATTCTTTTCTTCTGCTCTTGGGAAATTGCTCGCAAGTATTCAAGCGTCAAGTATAGTGCAGAATCATGTTTGTTGCTCTATTGTCCTGCTGCTAATCTTTTCTAGAATCTCAGTTTCCCAAAGCGCCTAGAGAGCTAGGCGCTGGACTCCTTCCAGAAACTGAAATCAGTCCAGGCTTGGCGCTGATGACAAAGCGCGCCTGAGCACGGCCCTATTACCAGCTCTGCGCTGTGTTTTCATTTATCTGACACAAACCCCGAGCTGTGGGAGCCGTCTCGCTCCCGTGCCTGCTGCCTGGTGCCCCCTGTCATACCCGGTAATCACTGCTGGAGTACCACGTCCACATCAGCGGCCCTGGGAGGGCCCGCATGCCTCGCTGCCCCTTGCTCTTAATCAATTGTTTAATGTTCTGTAGACTCGGAAAAACAACATGAAATAAATATTACAGCGTCCCCGATAATGTGCGCTCCCGTGGCATTGTCAAAGCTGCTCTGCCCTCTCCACCCACTTACATAATGTCATAAAATATACATTTCAAAGCAGAGGAGCTCGCGCCTTCCATTTAGCTCGCGCTACCCGTGAATGGGAGGTTAACTCCATGGTGCCAAAGCCATTATTGCGGAAATTTAGCACCTCGGACAGCTCCGAGAAATCTTTATTGCTTTCCTGACCTGCCCGTCATGTTCGTCTGTGTGTTCGGCAGCTCTGGGCTCCGATTCAAAGGCAATATATTAGATCCCGGACACAAACATGCCCTAGGCCGCCGCTCTCGTAATCACTAGGAGGGGAGAGCAATTTCCTACTCCCCGCACTGCGGGTACCCCCAGACCGTGTGCCGAGGTAGCTGGGGGGGGTGGGGGCTGGCGGAGCCCCCTCCCTCCAGGGAAGGCAGTTCGGTTTCTGCGAAGGGAACTGGGACCGATGCAAAGTATACAAAAACCTAGAATATATATGTGATATATTGGGGTTAATGCTAAGTCAATGATGCGTGTGTAATGAACAAGCGACAAACGTGTAGTAAATGTCGGGCTAAATGGTTATTTTTAGAACGAGAAGATGAAAATGTACAGAAACCCTGCAGAAAGCAAATATTTTTATTGGCCTATTGTTGCACTCTTAAGTGCAATTTAACAAAAGCTTTTGTAGGCATGGAACCCAGGCACGCGCCCCGTACTTAAGCTTGATTCACAAATGTAAGGCGTGGTGTGTTGGTGGAAAGTTACGCATGTTAGTCTTGTAGTTGGAATATTAGGCATAGGTATATCCAATTATCAAAAATAAATTCTCTTGGAAAACACCATATTTATATATTCTCATACATCATACAATCATCTACACCAGTCATTAAAGGGACCAACACGACAATTAATAATCACATTTATCAAAATGTAATATTAGTCATATCAAATAGTTTATACATTAAAATAAAATAAACACAAATAAAAAAGTGTTTGTCACAAATGAGGGAAAACACACGAGACATATTGTTAATGGCAAGAGTTAATTTGTAAGAATCCACAAAAAGTGTGTCGTTTTGAGAATGTCTTCAGCATACAACACTCTGTTCCTCAAATTTAACAACGGTGGGCGTTGACGCATTTCAGTGGAGTACAAAAATACAACCACCTTCTTCAGGACAGGTAAAAACATATAATCTCTCCTAATGATTAATACAGTAATATTCTGAATAATATCCTAATACATAATGAGGTGAGGTGCTGTGTCAACTGTTCTTAAAGATATATAAACAGGCTATGATCCTTTACACCTGTGGCTAAGGCACCAATGATAATCACACCAATGATAATCCTGATCAAATGCTAGTACGTAGAAATATTGATATGTAATTCTCTGCTGGTCAGTCAGAGCTTATTAGAGAACTCAGATTCTCCATATCGGGTTATACAGTACTAGTTTATGATTCTAGGACGATAGTCTGAGGACCAAAACAGCTTTCCACCCGCAATAACTTTATACCAATATCACCATCCAGTTGTCGGACGGTGTTTTTCGCCGTCATATGATCACCACATCCGTCCTATTCTTCATTCAGTTACTCTTATAAGCTCTGACTGTCCAGCAGAGAATTACTTATTCCTACCTACGAGCACTTGATCCTTAAGAATAAATGACACAGCACCTCACTCCATTATGTATTATGATATTATGCTGAATATCGCTGTAATAATCATTAGGAGGGATTATATGTTTTTACATGTCCTGAAGAAGGTGGTTGTATCTTTGTAGCCCATCGAAACGTGTTGACGCCTACCGTTGTTCAATTTGAGGAACAGAGTGTTTTATGTCGAAGACCTTCTCAAAACTACACATTTTTTGTGGATTCCTACAAATTAACTCTTTCCAATGACAAATGTATGTCTCTAGTGTGACTTCTCTCATTTTTGACAAAAGATTTTTTATTTGTTTTTAATTGATTTTAGTTTTAGTGTATGAACTATTTGATATCACTAATATTACATTTTGATAAATGTGATGATTATTAATTGTCGTGTTGGTCTCTTTAATGACTGGTGTAGAGGATTGTATGATCTATGAGAATATATGAATATATGGTGTTCTCCAAAAGAATTTATTTTTGATAATTGAATCATATTTGGAACCCTATCGCTTGATGTATTGGGGTCCCTCTCTTTGATATTTATCTGATAGGTATATCCACTGGAGCAGATTGGCAGAGAAGTGGCCAGGGAATCGCAAGGGAAATCTGGAAACCATTAATAAAGTACAGATTTTTGTGCATCCAAGATTAGCTGTGCTGTATTACCAGCTAGTTATTTCCAGTGTAGAAATCTCTACAGGCCGGGCAATGGTCAACCAACCACCCAATTAACAAGCATTGGAAGCCAATAGGTCTCACCTATGCAAGTCCTATTGGATTCGCAAATGTGTTTTAGCCATGTTTTACACAAGCGTGACTGCTGTTCAGCATGGCTAAAAGTTAGTGGTGTGGAAGAGTTGCATGGAGTGTGTGTTGTAAAGTGGAGTGGCACAGAGAAGAGTGTCATAGAGTGGAGTAGAGTGTTGTGGCACAGAATGGAATTGACTGAGCTCAATGATAGTATTAAAATAAGGCCAAGGGATGTCATATGAGTTGCCTCCTGTAGAAAAAAATATAAGAGTGAGCTGAGCAGGAGGAAAAAGGCATTACAAGCAGAAGGTTGGGCGGACCTAAGGGAGGCGGGGGAAAAGAGGGACATGATAGATTTTTGGAGAATCATTAACAGACCCACTTTTCAGGATGACACGGCCCCCAAATTAGGAACAAACATTACGCCCAAAGTGGATTACTCATTACAGGGGTCTATATAACCACGAAACGGGCATACAGAACGAACAAGAGAATGTTGACCAAGGTCAGCCCGTAGTTTTTTCACTAAAGGAAATCAAGGTTGGGATTGAGGGGCTGTCAAAAAAACAAAGCTCCAGGCCCAGGTGGAATCCCGCCTGATTTGTTCCTAAGTTCTGTGGAATTATGGGTCCCTATAATGACAAGTCATTAATACTGCAATTCGCTGTGGCTTACCGCCCTCCTGGTCAACAGCTATCATTGTCCCTATTTTTAAAAAGAGTAGCAGGGACGACCCTCAATGTTATCGCCCCATCTCCCTGATTGATGTATCCGCTAAAATATTGGGAAGGGGGATATTAAACCGATTGTCCGAGTGGACAGAAGCAAACAACATTATCTCAGACACTCAGTACGGTTTCAGGACGGGTCTCTTCACGAGTGACCAATGCTTGAACCTCTACATGTTAGCAGCCAAATACACTAAGGCCAGTGATGAATCCATTTATATGGGGTTCATGGATCTGGCAGCTGCTTTCGACCATGTAAATAGGGGCAAGCTCTGGGACATGATGACCAGTATGGGGATAGAGGTTGGCCTCATTAACATTTTAAGAGAATTGCATAGTAATACCTCAGCGCAAGTCAGGTATAACATGGAGGGCGGATGCACTGACTCCTTCCACTGTAGAAGTGGGGTACGCCAAGGCTGCATATTGGCGCCTTTTTTATTCTCCCTTTATATTAATAATCTGGAGCAGCATCTCCTACAGCTGGGATCCGATTGCCCACGAGTAGGGACGCGTCATGTTCCTGTGTTACTTTACGCAGATGACGCGGTCCTCCTCGGACGCACACCAAAGAGTTTACATATTTTAATTGATGGTTTTGTATCTTTTATGGGCTTATTAGACCTTTCTGTTAATCTGGGTAAATCCTATGTTTTATCCGTTGGTAATAAACCCTGCAACAAATGTACCTTCACGATAGGGAGCCACAAGATAGAGAAGGTTAAATCATTCTTGTATCTGGGCTTACTATTTGACGGGTTATTAAAATTTAACTGTCTGGTGTAGGAACGTTGCCGCAAGATGAATGTCACCAACGGGGGAATTGCAGGTTATGGTCGAAGGCTGGGGAGGTGGTGCCCTGAACAGGTGATGAACTTGTATAACTCTATGTGTTGCTTTAAAGTCACTTATGGGGCAGAGGTGTGGGCTTCGCAAATACCTGCCAACTACAGCAGGAGGAGAACAAATATCTACGCTCCGTCCTGAAAGCCCCACATAGTCTAGCTGCTGCAATTGCACACAGGGAGTTAGGGATACCCTACCTTGAAGATTTGGTTAAGGTTAGGCCAATCCTAGCTTGGCCTAAAATCTGGGTAAACCCAGAGGCGAGCTTAAGCAGGGAAATAATGAAGGACTGCTTGGGTAGAGAAAAATGGTTGCGAATCCCGTGGCTCAGTTATATAAAGTCCGTATTGGAAACCCTGGGCCTCGGGAATCTCTTTGCCGATCCAACAGTGATTATCCCTCAGCATAAGACGAGTGTTAAAAAAGCGTTCTTGGCACACAAAGCCACACAGAGAACAGAGCTAGAAAGGGCTAAAACAACGGTGTGTGCATATAACCTTGTAAAGACCACAGAAGGAATGGAACTGTATCTATATTTGATACACAATGCACAGGACAGGTTTTTAATGAACCGTTTTACGCTCAATCTTTTACCATATTTATTGGGATCACCACTAGGGTATTCACTTACAATTGAGCAGAAGGGAACCTGCGGCTGCGACAATAGGTCTCCGCAGGATTCCCTTCATTTTGTACTGTTATGTTCATTTTACTCTGAACCTAGGCGCAGATTCTTGGTAGACATCCTAAAAAATCTAATATAAAATGTGCTCAAGAGGCCTTGATCTTTTTGCAACAGGTGACTGATCCCCTTACATTGTGCTGCATCATTAATTTTAATAAAGTAGCGGTTCGATTGAGGGCAACTAGAGGGGGGGGGATTGTGAGACTTCTGTGATTGTTTTTAAAGGTTCATAATGTCTTTTTAACATACTGTGACTTTGTTGTACTCACATTGGGATTCATGTTAATTTAATTGCTTTTTAAATGAAATGAGTGTATATTGTATGTCTGTACTTTAATGGTGATTTTTAATCATCGAATAAAGAATCCTGAAGAAGAAGAAGACTGTAGCCACTAGTGAAATGTTCCAATGTTGCACAGAGCCTCTGGTGAGCGTCTTGTACACCCTCCATTATTATTGGTGTGTTTGACTCCTGCCCCTGTCTTGATTCACTGCTTTGATTGTGCCACATCTCAGCTCGCAGGCTCTGGTTATATTCTCACGTATTCCTAGCTGTTATCATTCACTGGTGAGATTTTCTCCTTTTCTTTTTTTTAAGGCACTGGTGTGTGTCTCTGTCATCTCTATCTAGAGTCACTGTTCAGAACCTTCTTAATCCCTACTCAGTATCTCTCATGTCCCTATCCACAGTTACTGGTTACACTACCCAGAAAACTACTTATCCAACTCAGAGATCCCTGTAGTGATGATCCCACACCAGTCACCAGCTGTCATTTTAAACTTGCCTTACAGTGCTCTACATATGCACACCAATGTTTTCCTAGCTTCATTCATTAATGCATTGGAGGGCGAGTTTAGTTTCTGCTGTAAGGTCAACATTGAGGCTCGTTTCACGTAGTTAGATGATGTACCCACCTCACCATAGGACCCGGAACCCCCGATTGTGCCGGACACACCCACACCCTAACAAGTTACCAACAGGACACAAGAAGCTTAGTTGTGGGTCTTTTAATAAATCAATTTCTTCATCAAGTAAAAAACATCACACTTAAAATGTGCATCAAAACCATAAATCTTTTGTAAAACAAATATAAAATTCAAATGGCAATAACTGTCAGCAAATTCACAGACCATAACCGCAAGGAGGGAAAACCATGCAATCCTGAACACCATTGGACCACACAAGGTGCAACGCACCTGCATCCGCGAGGGGCGGTCCCATACCCCTGTACCCTTGTCCTCACACTGGGAACTGCCCCTCGAACATCGAGCTCCCCCGGGGCTACGTAAAAGGTGGGCAGGAGCAAGGCACACCGCCCCAACCCCAAGATCTAACTGTGCGCCCTAGCCCACAAGCTGATGTACATCCTCTGGTTGGCCCAGGACTATAACCATTCCCTCTTGTAACTAGTCTGAAGGGGGGAGGGGACCGCTTCCGTAGGACTCTCCCCTCCCCCTGCTAACTGGTGGAGGTGACTTATGTGTTCTTATACCCTGCCACAAGGACGACCAGGGGCCCAGGGTCCTTCTCGCCCCACCACAAAAAAGGAGCTGAGCAAAACCCCACATGTCTCTAATGACGACGTCTGTACCAGCATCAGAAAGATGAACACCATCCATGTGGAACACATCACCTCCCCTAATAAGTTTGAGGTATATTCCATAGGCGGCCAGGGCCCGGGCAGAGTCCTGAGAGTTCAGAGTTCAAACGTCTCACCGACACATTGATTGTCCTGGATTTTATGTTTCTTCCCCAATTACGGCGTGGGATCATGTGGGACCATATCCATCAGTTACTCTTCCTATGCCGCCCTATTCATCATTTGAACCACTTCCCAAAGTGGAGAATCTTTGTTGTTGCCACCTCAGTTGTCATGAATGGGAGTGGCTGATACTATAAAGTGTGGGGCAAAATGGAATGATGTTAGTAACTGAAAGCAGTGCATGAAAAAGATGTGTGGGTGTTTTATCCATGCAGCACAGATGTCTGCTAGGTGTACCGATGGGCAGAGCGGTGCACTATCTTCCTGAGCTGTTGCCAGGTGAGGAGAAGCACATTCCTCTTGAACCTTAGGAGGACTACCAGGAGTGAACAGGTGATAGCTGTATCAACTTTATTGTATTTTCTTTCTAAGCAGTAGCAAGATATATAGGTCCTGATGAAGCGTTAGATACCTTATAGATCTATAAACACCCGCAGAAACATGTCGACCAATACATCTGGTCAGTAGCTATTTGCTAAACCTACTGACTTTTTTGCACTGAATTGTTTTTAACATTGGAAGTGGACGGCACCAGAATAAAGTTGTTTGCACTCACTCTCTAATTTTAATAGAACATGTTTTTCATGCACTGCTTTCAGTTACTAACATCCTTCCTTTTTGCCCCACACTTTATAGTATCAGCCATTCCCATTCATAACAACTGAGGTGGCAACAACAAAGATTCTCCACTTTGGGAAGTGGTTCAAATGATGAATAGGGCGGCATAGGAAGAGTAACTGATGGATATCTTCCCATACAGTGCGATATCCTGTTGTGTTCTCTACTAATACATTTCTAGTAGACACCAAGTCATCTTTGACGTATAGATTTTTTGTAGACCCACAGGTACTCTTTTTGTATTTCATATTACGTGTAGGGGGTAGTAACTGTGTGGTCGTTAAATATTCCCTAGGACCCTCCACCCACCTGTTTGTCATTGTTATCATGTGGGACCAAGCAATAGCCGCCCCCGGAAAGGCTCTGGCAAGCCTTACCAAATTGTTACCTCCAAGGTGAACAACAATGAAATCCGGGGACTGGAGTCCCTCACAACCCGTCACCACCTGAATTAACTGTTGAAGGTGAGAGATGCGCACTCCGCCAATGCCACACCACACTATCGGAATGCTACATCACGCAAGGCAGAAGGCTTCGGTCCACGGAGCAGTTGCAATCTGTAGGCCGCCCGGCAAACAAAGGAGTAACCAATAATCCACACAACTTTGGATGGCATCCTACTAAAGAGAGGGGAGAGAGAATATTAAGAATTTGCATGGGCGGGGCAAAATAGTACTGCGCTCTAATTTCCTTGCCCATCTGGGCACGTTTTTGTAAGCTTTTGAAGACCAGCGACCCAGTTTTTTTACTTCCACATCTGACATCGCCGCACAGGCCACCTCTGTTGAGGCCCCAGTTCTAAAAGAGTGAGATGAATAGCCCATTGGGTCGATGCCCGCCTCTGTCAAGGCAGCCGACATCACAGCAGAGAATTGGTATTTGGAAAGGGCGTCCCCATTTAGGTGGATGAACAGAGACGAAAATTCCACCAAGGGGCGAATAGCTAAATTAGATACCTTCCGTTCAATAGGACAAATGGGGGACCCCAGTGCTGCCCTGAGTCTGATAAGCGATCCTCTCCCCTCCTGATCAGCCTTAGACCTGCGCAGTCTTATGGTCAGGGAATCCCCGTCCAGTAAGACATCTGACCACTGCAGGCCTCCCCCAAAGTCCTCATGTGCGGAACCCACCAATTCATCAACCCGGAATGCGCCGTAGAAAGCTACAGTAAAGGCTGCTGCGAAAAGGGTTGCTTCATAGGAGGAGACGTATTTTCTGTGGAGGACAGCTAACAGGCGACCCAATAATGATGCATACAGAGGACGCCTCGCATCAGCCCCTGCACCCTCTATCCTAGCCCACCCCGCCATAGCCTTCTGAATGAGGAACGATGATGCTAAAGGCGTCCTTCCCTGAATTTTGGCAAATAAGCAAATGGCCGACATTGCTGCTCGGATCTTGGCCAGAAAACTGTTGGTGTCGCTGAATGTGTCCCAGTGTCCAATACTTATACCATGACAAGTATGTTGGCACATCCATGTGGGGACCACCTTTCTTGGCCGGGTGGACAGGGTCCAACCTTCAAAAAGAATGGTTAGGCGCCATCTACCCGCGTGTTCCTGACTTGTGCCCTGGAAATGGCTAGCTGCAGCAAATCCATCTTATTGGCTGAACAAGAGACTAAAACCGTAGTAAGGACGGGCTGCATACGAGTGTATCAAGAACCCTGTTACACTAAGGGGAAAAGAACCCCCTGCACGCATAACACAAGGTTATTTTTAGCCTATTCTATTAATTTTTTGTCGCGTGACCCAACAGTAGTGGAGCGCCTTGCATGAGTACAGGTTACGTGACAAAAGACCTTCATTTTTGGTAGGCACGAGGAGATTAAGGGCTAGATGTAGGTAATGAAAAATTACCGATTCTAAAATACCGAATTTTACCAATTCGGTATTTCAGAATCGGTAAATGGGATGTAGGTATTTAATAGGAATGAATGTGAATGAATGTAAATTACAGAATCAGTAAATATTGATTCAGTAAAATAGGGAAACATTCAAGGGTGGCAGGGTGTCACATTGACGCCCTGTTGCACATTTACACCCTGTTGCACCCCTGAATAGTGCTTGTGTGCACATGTGGCACACGTACATGCCCTAAGGGCATGTATGTCTGCCACATGGCACTGTTGAAAATGCACAGATTTGCATTTTCAAAGGTATTCGGTATTTACCACCAACTAATAGTTGGTGGTAAATAACGAATCCTTAGAGCACATAAGCACTGTTAAAACTGCTTCCTATAGGCCATTTACCGATTCGGTAAATACCGAATCGGTAACTACCAATTCGGTATTTACCGAATCATCACCTACATAGCAAATGGCTCAATACCGGTCGGTAAGCCTGAAATTTACCGAATTTCGGGTTTACTGACTGGTAATGAGCCACCTACATCGGACCCTAAGTGATTTACCCAGAATCACAATGCGTTGAACGGACGCAGAGACTCGACCCTGTTTCCCCAGGTCCAGCGTCGGCATAATAACCAACCTTTTCCAGTGGCGCTGTTATGGTATCTAGCCACGCAGGAGCGCGAAGACCAGGAACCAGCTCAAACTGCCCGTGGCCGGCATCCCGCTAGAGCGCGTCGTTCCAGGCACACGGGGCCCGGATCCTATGCTGCGCATCCACTCTCCATTTTGGGGGTTGACGCTCCGTGCAATATCTCTGCTGGAAGAGATGGAAGTACAAACCTCCATGAAGGTTCAAATCTCTTCTCCGTATTGTTTGTAGGGCATCATGTGATTGTGTATCCCTGACGTCTGACAACTCCTCCATCTGCGGCAGTGGGGAATGGAAGACTGTAGAAATGCTAATACGCATCTAAAAGCTTTGTCACATGAGGAGTTATTCCAGGATTTCCGAGGAGGTTATGGTGACAGCAAAATGAAGGCAATTACAGCCCTCTTTCCTGATCAGATTTTTTTCCGTAGGAGAAAATTGAACATTACTATTCCCTAAATGGGAAGGAAGACAAGCTTTTGTATAAAATGGTATTAAAAGTTTCTATAACTCAAACACAACAGCAAGCCTCAACACATATGCATAAACATAGGCTTAGACCAACCGCCCCTAGACTACATCTCAGAAGAGTTCCATATGATCAGTGGTTTCTCTCAAAAGACGTAACTCATTAGGATTTGCATTTCTCCTGTGATTGTCATCACCATTAAGCCTTTCACAATAGATGGGGTTGAGGAGTCACAAGAAATGAGAGAATACTGCTAGAAATGCAGGCGTCATTATGACGTTGGAGCACAGTTGTTATGGGGTAGGTTTTGGTAAAGCGTGCTTTGTGAGATTCAACAGACTTACTTAAGCTGGAAAGATGAATGAGTCAACTTCTGAGAACAAACATTTGCCCCAGGCATACATTTGTCAATTAGGACTACCAGAGATACATAAGTCGGGTAAAACACTGTAGAAATTGACTATACCGGAATTGACTGTTAATTGAAGAAAAGTTGCTTTCATGTGTGGGGTATACAAGAGTTAGTAGTAGCACAGTAGATTCCAGGGGCAAAGTTATCCTTGAGACATAAGTGTCCTATATAAAGAGGAGATGTTGATTTCACAAAGAGCTCCAGAGTACTTGTGTACCTTATACAGGTCCAGAGGTATGTAATTTGGATATGACTTCATATTACATAGGATTCAGAAACAAATCTAAAGATTAAGACGTTTCATTTAACCAGAATACATTCTGCAATAACAGCAGCATTCTGCAATGCAATTATGACTCCAAAGGTGGCTGCTTCTGGAGCAGCGCTGCAGCTTGCGGTACATATTTCTGATTTCGGCTCTCACCAGATACTGAAGAATGGCTCTGCACTTGGAGAGAAGTGATTTGTGCACTGAGTATCCAACATTATTACAGAGCCCTGCAGTCCCAGAGCAGAAGGGCGTTGGAAAAGTGTGCCCTTTGCTAAGCATCTGCCGAGAAGACTGAGTCACCAGAGCAGTGATGCTTCTGTATGCGGCAACAGTTATGTGTGCGTAGTTCAGGCACAGAGAGGCTTAAGCACTGTTATATCTCCTTGACATAATTGACATTATCTTTTGTGACTAACCAGAACAGAAGCTGTGTCAAGGTAGAGGTGGAAGGGGCACAAACGAGTGGAGAATATTTGGGGATGACGGAATGATGACAACAAAGTTAGGGGAAGTTTAACAAATATAAAAGAAGAATGTTTCTGCCCTGTGTTTCCTTGCCTATGCCAGAGAGCATGAACCTCTCAGCCGCCACCTTCATCCAATAGTAAGGTACCCTAAAGGGATATGCTGTCAACTATGCTTTCTAAGCTGCAATGGTAACTGTATGCAAGGCACAGTTATCCTTCATAGTCAAGGAACACCAGCTACCCTCCCTTACCAGACAAGGAGCTGAAATGGGCAGTAGAGGCATCAAGTCTGGCCTTCTCTTCCCCACCCCTCAACCTTTTTAGGAAGTCAGGTCCTCTTCGGTCCTCCTTCCCCAAATGCACAACCCAAACCTTTAGACACAGGCGGTCAATTGAATATCACAAATACAATGGACAGGACAAGCGCACCAAATACGTCCAAACACCTTGTAAAGGTTTTTCATGAATACAATTCCACAGTATTCATGAAAAAACCTGTGGAAATATTTGTAAAGACAAATAAAATCATCATAAAGTACAAAAGGTATTACAGACCTCAGGGTGGAAGAACAACAGAACACATTGGTTCAGGGTGCACGAGAACCAGGGGAAAGAAAGGTAGAGGTTGAGGTAAGAAAATATATAAAGAAACACTGACGCTCTCCAAACTTCTTTTTAGCCTCCTTCAATTAAAATTTACCCATGATACAGTAATTGTTACACCAAAGCAGAGAAGAGATTGAGCAAACAAAATTTTTTAGTGATTGTATTCAGACAATCTTTTTCTATAGACAAGGGTCAGGCAATTATGTCCACGCTAACAGGATTCAGAGGATATACTACTGATGGCTATGAAGGTCTGACTGTGGCCACTTCCTCCTCAACCCAGGAGTATTGTGAGACCCTGGAGCGATCACTCCAAACAACCAGCCTACTCCGTTTTATGCAGACGTCATGGCCTTAGTAGAATCACAAAGAGGAATATAGCTAGGGCTTGAGAAAGATCTACACAAAGCAACTCTCAGAAGCTCTCGCCCAAGTGAAAGTTTGCAATAATCTAAATGATTCAGACCATAAAAGAATGGAGTAGTGAAGCCAACCAAGCCCACACCTGAAATGAAATATTCAAACGCGCCACCAAAAGGTTTGGCATGCAAATAACAACGCTGTCACAAGATCAAATTTTTCAACAAACC
The DNA here is from genome assembly GCF_964263255.1 of Lissotriton vulgaris. Lineage (NCBI taxonomy): Eukaryota > Metazoa > Chordata > Amphibia > Caudata > Salamandridae > Lissotriton > Lissotriton vulgaris. The sequence continues at coordinate 849,915,694 of NC_141695.1, forward strand.
CCGAGTCAATACAACTTAAACCCGGCCCGACCTAAAACAATCACTGGTTCATAACAGGCGTGAGACCAACCACACCTGCATTCCACCATAGCCCAAGCCCCTGCACCAGTAAGACTGTGTGCTTCAAAGACAAACGAAATCTGAAATTGAAAAGGATATTTTGATCCAAATAAAAAACATATACAATATTATTATAATGAATGTGTCCAACGCACAGGAATCCTGGGTGTGTGATTAAACCTTAGCTTGAATAAATGTCAGGCTAGCGGTAGCCCAGTAGTGTGATCTGAATTAGATAAGGAGATTAAACATTGTTGAATAAAAGCCAAGAACAGTGTGCTCAATCATAAACCTTAACCCCTTCGACGCTCATGACGAGCTCAGCTCGTCATGAGTTACGCCTGTCGTACGCTCATGACGAGCTGAGCTCGTCATGAACCGCGGGTTTTCGCAAAGGTCAGCGCACAGCGGGAAAACGCGTAGCACGCAAGTGTGAAATCATGAAGCAAAATTGAAAAAGAAATGCTTGAATCTCTAATGTATGCTTAGTTTTTCACCCTTCCCATAACACGGGCCTCCACCCTCATTCCAGGATTAAGAGCAAAATATTGATTGCATATTACCTTGTAATTGGCCAGTCCCGAAAATATTGGAAATTGTAGTAGAGCCGAAAAGCACATTAAAATGACCTCTCTCCATCTGTTGATCCCTCAGTTCTCCCACTGAACACTGAAGCTCTCCATATGGCCTCTAGCATGAAAAGGGTTTTAAGAGTGTTAATGTATTTCACATCCCTTTGCTTCCATAGAGTGAAGAAACTATTGCATATGCCAACATTTTATGTTTTCATATTCAGTGTCTGATACACCCGAGACCGAAGTGTGCCAGATAAACACGTTTGAGCGAGATATGCCCTGCATGGTTTTTGTATCTAGAAAAAACTAATGATTTTATGCAAATGGATATAATTCCAGAAATGCAGAAGTTAGACATGTAAATCAGAAATACAAACTTCCGGTCAAGCGAAGTTGGAGAGAAAAGTTAAACGTCGATCCAATGATATAATGGTATTCATATACAGATACAGAAGACATAGATAACCCCAAAACGTTATAAGGAAATCTATAACTCCAAAGATTGTACTATTAGGTTTGTCTGTTTAGTTATGGCCCTAGAGATGCTTAGAATATTAAATCATAGTTCTTGAAGTTAGATGTACCCCAGCAAATATCCCAAGGTTTGTTTGAATAGTCACTCTGAACATTTATAAAGTGTGCATTATTGACAGAACAACTTTAGGGGCAGGGTGTATATTGCAGGCTCATCAGCATCCTGGAGGAGAGAATGCCCGTCTATAGCGGTTGCACAACTTCCCTCAATGACTGTTTCTTTTAGTTTTTCTCTTTTTTAAAGCATTGTCCTAATCCATCTGCCCGCCCCTCTTATTAAAAATGCAAAAATATGCATACTCCGACCTATTTAGGAACTGTGAGAAGGATTATCTCATTTTACCATTTTACCATACACTGGCTTTGACAGTAGGTTAATTTTTTCATGAAAATATTCATTTAAAATATATTCTTCAGTTTTTGTAATTCAACAAATGGTGGTCCTCAGAATACGCCATCCTTCTGGGAGAGGTGGATGATGGAAGCTCGAGCCTGGCTTTGACCAAATCTTGGCCCGTCCTATCACCCATAAAGATTGTCTCACCAAAATAAAGTAGGGGCTGGCACCCCAGACACTTCTTTTTTTCTCCTAAAAGCAGTCTTTTTTAAAACTCAAAACTGCTAAGCGTTGTACTGATGAGCACATTTAGCAACTCTAAAAGAGGATTTCTCTTCCTAAACTTTTATTTTCTGGAGTTCAAATGTCCATGTGCGTGAAAGCCTATCTGCAGATGAGCTCTGCTCTACATTGCTTTTCAGTGAAGACCCCTAACCCTCTGGAATCTTCGACCTCTTTTTATGGCTAATATATTTAATTGCCTTCACAGAGGCATTAAGCCTCTCCCGAAAATGGTGTTTTAATGAAGTCATGGGAAGCCTGTGAAACAACATAAAAACAACGCGCTCTGCCTTCCCTTGAGTTTGTACTATTTTCTAGAAGACGTTGTGTCAGATTGATTTAACATGTGCTAATGTAGATCCTTATAGAATTAAACAGTATACTGTGTATGCTGGTGCCAAATGGGAGAGAGAAAGAGATAGCAATCCAGTATGTAACCAGGAAACGTGAGGCTCAAATCCCAGGTTCCACATTGGACCAAATTGTGTGATGCTACGTAATTACTTTACTTCACTGTTTCTTACTTTCCATGATCATCAAATTGGACAGTACCCAGAAGTAATTCAATTGAGGATGACCACTATAGGAAAAAATCGTCTTGTTTATGGTTTATTAGACCTGTGGTTCCCAAACTGTTTAGAACCACGAACCAGTTTTTAGAACACCAAACCTTTGCGACCCACCTAGCTTTCTTCAATGGACATGAGGAGGGCGATTTTCATGTAACGGAAACATCATGTTATAGTGCACTGTCATTTACAGGCAGCACATGTTCTTTGGAATGGCAACTAAATGTGCACATACATACAGTTTCACTGATAAAACTATACTGGGCACAAACAATAATGTGTGGAAATTGGGTTTCAGTGGATATTTATCATTTGTGCACGACCAAGTAAAATGATTTGATTTGCTTTGATCCTATTTAAATCTTTATTTCTATCACACTTCAGAATTACAAAAACAATGTGCTTCCTTTTTGGCTTCCTAACTGCTGAATATGTACATTTTATTTACAGCTGTTTATATGTTGATGTGTGTTACCAAAAACGGCATCCTTTTCTTTTCACAGCAAGACTGTCACATTCACTTTACTTTTCTTTCCATGACTACAAAGTGAGAGGAGTTTTTAAACACCAATCCCCATATTTAAAAAAAGACATCAGTTTGACAGAAGACCTCATTTTGACATTTGACCTCTGTCTTTGAAGCATGAAAATGTGATAACATAAACACAGACTTTAAAGGCATCTTTGTTTATTACTTGGACTTTCACGACCCACTAAAAATTGTCTCAGTATCCACCAGTGGACTGTGACCCACAATTTGGGAAACACTGTAGTAGACTATTATGTTGCTGCATCTTTAATGATAATATAGGCCTTCTGTAGAGGGGTACATTACAACTGGTTTACTTGCGTTTACTTTTACTAATGGCATTGCCATCAATGACTAGAAACTACCACTTCTAATAAATATCATTCAATACTGTAAGATAAATAATATACTAAAGTGAAAAACGTATAATTGTTTACGGACTCAACTGTCTAAATTTGGAAAAGTTTTTATCATATTGTTACATGACATTTGTTGCATGGTTTATATGCCAAATATTTTGAGGGTGCGGCGACACCATGCACAAATGTATTTTTGCAGTATAAAGTATTTGCACATTATTGATATGCTTTACATGAAAATGAGTACTTAAAGAGCTCTTTACTCACTCTGTGTTAGGCAAAAGTATTTAGCTGGTCTCTTTCCACTTTTGCAGACCCTATGGCATCATCATTAGCAGAGTGCACTGGGGAGTGGAGCTAGTTCTTGATGTTCATGTAATATTGGACATATGTAGTGGATTTGCGTGGGGCTACATGCCTCTGTGAGTTTGTTTCAAAGCAGCAGTGTTTGACATTAACACCTGATGTTTCCTCCTAATAGGAAGTAATCTTGAAAAGAGCAGCTGATCTGGTAGAAGCACTGTATGGGATGCCGCATAATAACCAGGTACCTGTTTTTAAATAGTGCTGCATGCCGCCCCTATGTCGTTTCTAAGAACTGTAGCTATCAGGCTTAGTTTTATGGTAGTCAGTTTGCCACCCTTCGGAAGGATGGTAGACTGAGTTATCTTTTCTGCTGGTTGAACTTGTGTCCTGCTGCCCACCGCATGCCTCACAGGAAAAGCCTTCAACTCATGGAGCCAGTGTTGCAAGAAGTCTACTGTGGGGCTCTGAGTGATTCTAGGGCCCTGTAAGGCGGGATCTGTGTACTGGAACTAGGCCCGATGTTGCAATGGGTAAAACAAGGAATGCTCCCGAGGGTAAGACAGGGAATGTTAAACATGTGAAAATGAGAATGTTTCTAAGGGTAAGATGGAGAATTTCACAAAAAGTGCGATGAAGATAGAATGTTAAAGACAAAGAAATTTGGAATGTAAAAAGGAGATTCTTTTGGTGTTAGAGACTGCGTCAGCTGAAATGATAGTTTAAAAGATTGATTATTTTTTTCACTTATTTTGTCTGAAAATATTTACCGTGGATTTCTCTCTTGCAAATCGGTTTGGTAGCGCAAATGCATTGTGGTAATACAAAACTCAATCATATGAATATATTTGCTCTTTTTGTGAGTGTTTGTGAGTTATTTTGGCTAGTGTGTGCCTGTACTGTTATCAGTGAAGTGAATAGCGCTCTAACGTTTTGCAGGAGATCATCCTGAAAAGGGCAGCAGACATTGCTGAAGCGCTCTACAGTGTCCCCCGTAACCACAGCCAACTGCCAGGACTCTCAAACTCCTCTGTCCATGCTGGCATGATGAGCGCCAGCTCGTTCGGAGGGCAGCTCGCCATTAACGTGTCCGAATCATCGCAAGTCACAAACCAGGGTGAGTAGAAAATAAATGCATGCTGCTGTTGATAGTGATGCCGTAACTTTACCCCCTGTATAACAGTATCAGCAGCATCTCTGCAGGGTCTTGTCACAGACTCTGTGGTACCTAGCGGCAGAGCCCACTCTTTCTTTGTGATATCAAGTTGTTGACGTCGCTCAGGTTTAGAAAACCAAACAAACCGTAGAAGCTAATAATGTCCATTGTTATCTAGGGCTCATTCATATGCTACATAAACAGAGGTTTTGGTTGTGGCAAAATGGTAGCTGTGAGGCACGGCGACTGACGCTGGACGCTGGGGATCAAGGTTCGATCCCCGGCTCCAGAGACCCCTTCGGGGGTGATGCGTGCGCTACACAAGTACTGGATTTACATTTACATTTTGCTTCTTGAGAGGATTTTATTGTCCCGGACTCGTCCTTGGACAGGCTAACTTCATACACTCTGCGGCCCGGAAACCTGACTTCCAAATCAGGCTTCCTTACTTACCTAAATAGTGTCACTGTGGGCAAATCAGTTTATACATCAGTGCCTTCATACATTTATCAGTTAAAATATGGAGCATGTAGGCATACCGAACACTAAAATTGGAACTGGGCGCTCACACAATCCATGCTGGTGTGTTTGCGGACTGCTGAAATGTATTGCAGCTTCCTTCACTGTGTGCAATGATGTGGTCACAGTTCAAAGTCTTACTTTGGTAAATTATTGTGAAATTATCTGAAACAGACGCGACTAGCCTTAAAACTATTTTGGTATGGATGGCTGAAGAAGCTTTGCATTCGCTCTTGTCCCCGGGTCTGTAGAAAGCTTTTCCTGGCCCAAGATCGTGCACGTTATTAGAACTCACTATAAAAGCTCACTGCCTCTATAATGTTCCTGTGTTCAGTGCATTTCTAAGAATACTCAGCGGCATGGTTTTTCTTTTGGTTAAGATGTCCTCTCACTCTCTGGGATAAATAAAAAATAACTCATTATTAAAGGCTTTCAGATGCTTCAAGCCTAAAGACTTTCCATGACTAACGTCAGTTCCTGATTCCACCTTAAATAAACACGATTGAGGAAGTTTTAATTGCCGTGGGCCACCACTCTGGACAACACAGCAGGTCAGACTGTTGTGATGGCTACGAGCTTGGCTTACAGAAATGCACTGCTGTCTCTGCAGCCTCCCCGCAGTCATCAAATCTGAAGTTATGTTTCAATCTAGGGGTATTTTACAGCCAACGACCAACATGGATCAGTGCCCTCGTTCAGGTATGAATTAGGATATGTAATGACAGATTAGTTATCTGTGTTAATTAGAAATATTTAAAAAATGTCTTAACAGAGCGTCTGTGTGAAGGTGAACCTACTTTAAGCCACTCTAATAGTTCTGGAGAGCAGCACAATCTCATTGCAGGTAACATGAGGCCTAAATATTGTGTTAGATGTCCTTTTTATGTTTTTATTGACTTATGAGACTGTGATGTGAGATGAATGCTTTGCCATCAACGCTTTCACGTCTCCCCATCTGTCCTTTTTGTAGGTTACACTCGTAACACAAGCAGCGTGTCTCCTCACGGTTACGTGCCAAGCACCACTCCCCAGCAGAGCAGCTACAGCTCCGTCACCACCAGCATGAACGGCTACGGAAACGCGGGCATGTCAAATTTAGGAGCCTCGCCCACCTTCTTGAACGGGTCTGCGGCCAATTCCCCGTATGCCAGTAAGTCTCGCGCTGTTCTTCGTCCCTGATGAGTGGCCACCTCTTTAAGAAACGGGGCAGTTCTTCTCATAATCACCAAATTAGCAAATGCCCAAGTGAGATGTCGAATTGTTGGTACACTACCAGTCTGATGGCTGGTGGGGTCTGGACATCATTTCTGTCGGGGCTGGTGTGGTGTGCCTCCATAATGTGCTCACAGTGAGTGTAAGGGCTGGTGTTACTGCTTGTGTGCGGTCTTTTTTATGGTGTCACTGACGATGTGGTGCACCCACTTTGAGACTCGTGGCTTGTGGGGTTTCCAGACTAATAATGCCAAGCCTGTTGTCAACTGATACTTTGAATGACAAGGCTACTGGGTGTGTAAAGGACACATATGGAGTTTTGTGTGGTGAGGACACATTGTGAGTGCTAGGGCTCATGTGGTATGCCCTCCTTCGTGTGAGGGGTTGTGTGGTGAGCTCACTGTCATTGTAAGGGGTGGTGAGGTGTGGCGCTGTTCGTGTCAGTGTGTGTGCTGTGCACATCATTAGTCTCGGAGCTGGTTTGGTGTATACAATGTTAGTGCTTTGACTGTGTTTTGTGCACTGTGTTAGCGTTATAGCAGGAGTGGTGCACATTCTGTTATTAGCCAGTCTGGGGTATTCACCGAGTGCCGCGACTTTAGTGATGTGGACATTCTTAGGCTCAGGGGTGGTGTAATGTACACTGTATTCATCAGTCAGTTTCAGGGCATGTGACTTGTGAGCAAATGTGAAATCTTGTTTGGTGTGCACAAAGTGATTGTCACAACTTATGTGGTGTGAACACTATAGTTGACAGGGTGTGTGGGCAGTCTTCATTTCAGGGCTACTCTGCTGTGCACAGTGCAAGCATGAATGCTTGTCAGGACAGCCCACTGTTATTGTCAGAGATAGTGTGATTTGCACTCTGCGAGTATGAAAGGTTGTGCCAAATAGATAGATTTGGTGTGATGTGCACAATGTGTCCGAGCATTTGTGACTTGCACAATGTAAGTATCAGAGCTTGGGTGATGCAGAAGTCTGCACACTGCGAGTATGACAGTCTATGTGGTGTGCACACTGAATGTCAGAGCTAGTGTGCTCGTAATACTGGTAGTGTCAGGTCAGCTGTGTTATACACACTGTGAATTTCAGAGCTTATGGCGTTCACATTATTAGTGTCTGGGCAAGCGTGGTGTGCACAATGCAAGCACACACGCTTGTGTGGTGTGCACGCTGTGAGTTTCAGAGCTAGTGCAGTGTGTCCACTGTAAGTGTCAGAGTGAGTGGCGTGCACACTGTTTGTGTCAGGTCGCCCACTCCACAGAAACTAATCGAACTCCGGGTCTTAGCTTAGGATCTCGGGGGTTCAGTTCTCTTTGCCGTATGAATGAACAGTACGATTTGTAGTGGTTGGAAGTCTTGTGAAATGCAGCCAGTCGGCCCCGGCTGAGAAGCGGCAGGATTCAGACGGCTCTAATCCAATCAATAAAGTAATTGCTAGAAGGCAGCACTTGCATTTGGTTCTTGATTGCTCTGCTGGCAAACGAAATTCCCAGGCAGCGATCAGGCATCTTTCATATTGCTGCTCTCTAGAGAACCTCCAGGGACAGGCGGCCTTCCAGGGGCTCCATCTTGTACCTCCCTGGGGCAGCATCCACGTGAAACAGTTCTACCCAGAACTCTGCACTGTGGCTCTCCCGGCAGCATTTACAGAGAGCATGTTCCCCACATCTGTGTCGTGTCCTCATAGGTAAACTTAACAGGCAACAGGTTTCCCTCAACATCTTCATTGTACCACAGTGGGCAAGAGTCAACAGCGAGAAGGTATACAGACCCCCACCGTCTGCACTGAACACGAGGCACCCCCAGTTTCTGCATTGTACCTCTCTGAGGGCGCATATAGAAGGAGCAGATAGCCCCCAATATCTGCACTCTAAGTTTGCATCCGCATCATAACTTGTAAAAACATGACGTGTGGCAGCCACCCCCAACCAATAAGAGAACTTCCCAATGAGCCGGCCTCTATCACTCCATATATTGTACAAAGGGAAAGAAGGATCTTTCAGGGGAAGCCTTTGTGCTCACTGGTTAGAGGCGGCAGACCCAGAAGCAGAAGTCGGCCCGGGACCAGGGTTCAATTCCCGACGCGGCAGGGTCGTGGACCAGGGTCAGCGGACTGGATAATTCTCACCTCAGTGCCTACTCTAACCAGGGATCCCACACTCGGTAACTCTGGGCATTAGCTTGCCTAATCTCCACAACGGCCCCATCAATGCCGGGGATGCCTGGCTCCACCTTGGGGACTCCCAGTAGGGACCATCCCACAGGGAAAGCCAGGACGGGTTCCCCAGCGGTATACAGCGCCAGGATGCCAGCTGGCAACAGTGCGATTTCCAAGTAAAACATTACATTACATCTGCCCCTCTTCACAGGGTCCTAGTGTGATGAACACTGTATTGAGCATTCTGTCTTTTGGGGGATCATACATAAGGAGACGCCACCTCCAGTCCCTGCTTTCTATATGTTGTTCAGTGCTGTCCCCGTTTATATGAGGGAACACCCCAGTAATTGAATTTGACACTTTGATGCCTTCAGCAGTCTGTCTGGTTTTATGATGCATCTTTTGGCAGTCTTTCTTGCTCCTGAAGTTTACCAATTATTCTACTTAACAAGGTACCTTTTGTTGTCATTCGTTAGTTGTGCCATCAAGTCCCACCATGGCCTCGTCAACAAGTCTGCCATCTAACTGCAGCAGCTCCTCGGGGATCTTCTCCTTTTCTCCCGCTAACATGGTGTCTGCCGTAAAACAGAAAAGCGCATTTGCACCTGTCGTCAGACCTCAAACCTCTCCGCCTCCAACCTGCAGCAGCACCAACAGCAACAGCCTCCATGGTAAGTGGACTAGAGAAGGACCCAATATCGAGCACAAATTGACTTCTGATTCCTAGCTCAGACACAAATGTCACATTTCAGGGGCTCAAAACACATGCACAATGACATGTCAAACAACTGTCCAGAGATGCAGCATTGCCATACAACGAATTATTGAGCCAGTGTCCAATGGCACAACACTCACAGGGACGAAACGTGTCATTTTCTGAGAAATTGGTCTATTACAGATGAACATGCTTGTTTTAATAGTCATCAATGCCAGGCAGGAACTTCTTAGTAAATAAGATAAAGTGCCATTTCCCTTATGTTTAATCCCTATATTACAGCCTTTTTATGCTCAGTAGAACTTCTTTTCACACACACTCCCCTGCTCTTAAAGCATCGTAATCCTCCCTGCACACCATTTTAGTAGGACCTTTTATTGCATGCTGGTGTAAGAGCATTCCCTTCATCGTTCTGGGTATATTTAACACTGTCTAAAATAAAATGTATATTTCAGGTGTCCCATTTGCAGAATTTTCTTTATGCTTTTTAACAGAGGCAGTCTGAATGCTTTGTATAGTGGAGAAAGAGAGTATCTGCAGTAATGCAACTTTTCGGTCTAGAGAGATGTAAATTAAGAAAAAAAAACCTTGTTACCATGGCGTTTATTTTATATCCTCACAGTATTAATAAGAAAAAAGGGCATTTATATGAAGTTAAAATCTGGACACAGTAGAAAGTATCAGAATGACCTTTATTTCAACCAAATTTGATAAGAGAGAAAATCCATAAGGTATAGTTCTAAAACCTAATGAAAGTCAAACTTTTAAAAGCCTCTCTCTATATTCAGGTCATATCCCATAGACAGAAATAGAAAGTACAGTAATGCATCACTGAACTGTTAATTGCTTGCTGCCATTCCTTGCCCCATCCATGTCATATTCTTCTCTGTGCCCCTAAAGTTTAGGTCATTCCTCTAATTTTATAAACCCCACCTTATGCCTAGTGTCTGAACACTTTGTCTATGTCATGGTCGATTTCTTAGCCACAAAAGCCATAGGGGCTGATTGATTCACGTAGGTAATCTGAGACAAAAGTCTAACTTTACTACTTTTGGTATTCACAAAGATCATTTATGGGTCGTATCTTTTCGTCCGCAGTCGGGTCGTACTCTCTGCACCCAGGCTGTACTTTCTGCACCCGGGCCGTACTCTCCAGCTCTTGCTGTACTTTCCGGCTCGGGCCATACTATCCAGCTCAGGCCGGATTAAGTGTATTCAATGGGCTAGAATGCAATTTTTACGAAAGGAAACATTCAGAATGTGTAATATATGGTAGAGGAGGTCATGAAAAACTGTTTGGGCAGGGAAAAGGGTGTGGCCTGACACTACATCATATCTCAGAAAAGTTTGCTCCTTTGCATCATGGTACAATTGGCACTCCCCTCAGTGTTGGCTGTAGTGTTGACACTACAGTCAACACTGCAGGAAATGCAAATTGTGCACTGCGTGTACCACGATGCAAAGGAGCAAATTCTTCTGGGATATCATATAGTGTCTGGCCACACCCTTTCTTCCCTGCTCAAACTGAATTTCTTGACCTCCTCTATCATTTATCACACGTTCCTAATGTTCCTTTTGTAAAAATTGCTTTGTGGCCCATTGATTACACATCATCCAGCATGAGCTGGAGAGTACGACCCTGGTGTGGAGAGTGCGGGTTCGCCCCATCTAGATGCGGTCCGACAGAGAGACGACTAGGTCTGAATATATGAGGTTCTCCTAGCAGAAATATTACTTTCAGGGAGACCTCGCCCCTATCGAGTCCATGAGTTACAGTTTTGCTCAAATTTAACCATACTACGTGACATAGCGATCGTATGTATAAACACGCATGCTTTTATTAGTTGCAGCATTTTTGTTCATTTGAATTCATTAATTTCTTATCTCCACATTTAGGATTATTAGGAGTGGCAAACACAGGGCTGGTCCCTGTGTTGTCCTGACGAAGAGCTAGGGGTAGGCTCAAAACATGATGATCTTACACTGAATTACTAGCCCATTAATAGTTAGTCCTATTTAAATATACCAACCTAGGAGCTAGAATAAAGTATTTGCAGCCCACTAGTAAGGTATTTTTAATCCCCAATTCCACTCCACCACACAGTGCACTACACATAGTCTTCCATGTAGTTTCTGCAAGTCGCAGTACGCCCCAGTTAGTAGAGAACTAGGATGGCCCCCATGATGAAGCATGTCATCATGGGGAAACCCTGGTGAGTGAGGGGGCTCAAGAAAGACATTTTTCATTCCTGAAGGCAATCTTTGATCAAATCGATCAGATTCCATACCCATACACCTGTCTAGGTTCTCAAACCCGACAAGTTGGGTTGTTTGGTAGTATTGACCGTGGAGGACGGACCTAGATGTACACCTGTACCTCCCCCCTATTTGTGAATTTTTTAAAATAGTATATCGACATACTGCTTTGATGATATGAATATTATGCAAAGAATAAAGCAAAAGCAATGAGTGGTCAAAGAGTGTCACAGTTATGGTACAGTAGTGATGATACACCATGTGCTAAGGTGGAAATTAGCCAGCAGCAGAAGAAAGGCAATTCCAAAGGCAGGAGATGGAAGAAGTAACGAGTTAATATCATTTTATTTGTAGTATCGTCACAGGCAGGGTGGGGCTTGGCTCCCCAAACGTCCAGCAGGAGGAGTGGTTGCTTCACTCTACAGTGCGCATGATTCGAGATGGCCGGCCAAAGTGCCAAGCCCACTTTGCATGTTCTCCACCCAGGCTGCATTACAGCCTGGGTGGAGATCATGCACAGACCCCCAGCCCTGTCTCAGTGCAGAACCATGGTGCTCAGACCAATCACAAATGTGCATTAAAGCATTTTGATTGTCTATTTGGAGCCTGGGTGCTTACCAATCACACTGCTGCATTGCAGCATTATGATTGGCCGTGGGGAGCCTTGGTGCTTCCTGGAAGAGACACGACGTGGGAGAGATGGAGGAGAGACACAGCAGGATCAGATAAGTGAATTTCAAATATTTTTCAACTTTCCCATCCCCTCCTCCCTTCCCCCCTCCAGTCCCTCCCCAACCCACCCCATAGTGTACTGGCCGCCACTGTCAACCACACATATGGAGCAGCAAGAGATATATTAAAGTGAGGACTTCTAGCTCCAGGAAACACAGAGACAAAGATCATCATCACCTGCTCCCATTCATTCTGCCTTGGCAAACAAGTGTTTACATTACATACAATACTGTCATGGAAGTGAATTGATATCCATAAACAGTAGAATATCTCCACACATGTGGGTATCTCTGAAACACTATTAAAAAATGTTTTTTGCGAAGAAAACACCTTTAAGAGGCAACATTTCTATGTATTCTCTTATTTGGTTTTAAAAAGTAAACCAAATGATCCCAATTAACAAAAGAATACATTTGGATGTAAACATCACTGTACAGGTTGACCCTTTTTAATACCATCAAGGAGCCCTCATACCCAAGAGAAACTTAAAGTAAGAATATCAAGATCCCAGTCATCCTCAACATCTAGTGACAGAGCATAGCCGTCCTATAAACCAACTTCTGCGGCTTCTCCTGCAAGAATTTCACCGACAGATGACATTAACACATTTAAGAGTGATTTTGTGAGAGGGCAACATTAACTGAACATTCCTCTGGAAGTACCTCATGCATCCATATTGCTTATTCTTGATTTTCTTAAGCCACGAGCTTCCCTGAGACAGTTGCTACCTGTGGTCCCAGGACTTCTAGAAATCGCATGATAAATTCCGAGCGCTGGCCACTGTGAAAGCGGCCGCTCCAAGAGTGCAAAAGAAATACAAACTCCTACAACAGGATCCCAAATTTCAGAAGTTTGAGCCGAAGCTAGGCTTAGTGAATGTCACCTGAGTCAGAAAGCCTGATACATCAGCACCATAGTCCGCTAATCCTCCTGAAAGAGAGAGCAAAAGGAGAGATTTAACAAGAAAAAAAGGTGCAACACTGCAGCTACAACATTAAAAAATGAAATGAAATACCAGCATTTGTAGAGCGCTCAGCTACCTCCGGAGTGGTGTCCCGGCACTGGGGGCCATCAGGAAGATTAAGCGAGCTATTGCCCAGAGTCCCATGGTGCTGGGCTAACCTGCCGCCTGGGATCGAACCGTGAACCCCGTGGATCGAACCATGGACCCCGTGGTCCAGAGTCAGGCAACCTGGCCACTGCGCCACACCTCTTCCACAATGCAAATGCTACATCTCTTCTTGGCTGTTGTCACTGCAAAATCTGTGAAGGAATGAATCATTCATAGATGACCTAGGCAAGGCATAGGCAACAAGATTTTGAAAAGATGGTCAAGTGAAAGCACCTTGGTGTCAAACTAGGTAATAAGTGCAGCTATCGATGGGGCAGAATTAACTGCTACAGGCTATTGCCATGGGTTATTACTCTGCAAATCATCCTAATCTGATAGAGACTTCTAGCTGCAGATTCCTTACCTTAGAATTATCCCAAGGCGTCGGACTGGATGGGGACATTTTTAATGAGCAGAACCGCTGAGCACTAGTAGGTGGCATAGTTTGGCTCTGCATGGCATCGCCAGTATCTGCACCAGAAGGTGCCCCGGCCCCAACCTGTTGACATCAGTTTTTTTCTTTCCTCGTCAGTTAGCGCAGATCCAGAAAGACCTGCCCCCAGTCATTTTTTGACTGACCTTTTTTCAACTTTTGTCAATGTGTTTTTTCGAGTAGTATCTCCTGCTGTGGCAGGGTGTCGCTGTGGTGAAGAAGCAGATGGAGACACTATTCTGAAGTAGTGGTGTTTTTATTTGTAAGATCTAGTCCACAGTCAAAAAAATATAACTAATAATGCCAGCGTCTTATTTGGTTCTAGTGTTTTTATTGGTCTCCTTCTTCCGTCAGAGGAGACAGAGGTGGAGCCTTCGATGTCTGCTGTCCAGGTTATGGCTTGGTGTCGTCCACAGAAGGTATTCAGGCGTTCAGTGGGTATAGGAACAAAACAAAAATAAAAGAATAATTTAGTAAAGAATATCTGATCGATGTCGTAGTGTTAAGGGGTAACAGGGAGTGCGGGGGAGGAATCACCCAGAACCTACATGCAGTCATGTGGCAGTCTGAGTGGTCTCTTACAGTGATTAACCTTCCCCTCCCGCCTCAGTCTTTGCAGCTGGTCCAAGGATCAGTCGCGGAGCCATCGATCTTTGTTTCAGTCCAAGTCATCCAACGGTAAGTTTCACAGGATGAAGAAGAGTAATAAGTCAAAGAGAGTGCCAAAAGTAGGTTGTGGTTGTTTTTCGCATTATCTCCTGGTGCCAAACAATGCCAGAAGCCTTCATCCTATCCTATGATTCAGAAAAGGGGGTGGTGATGAACAGAGTGTCTGAATTAAGCAGACCACTCTTACCCAGTCCAAAGATCAGGGCTTGATCCATCACCGTTATTTATCTCACTGCACCATCCCAGCTCAGAACCTGGCTATATGCAAATCAGTCTGTCCCTGGCCCAGTGCATCATGGGAACAGGGCAGACTAAACTACCAAGCCAATTCTTCACCAGAAAGGAGACAAGCTATCGGGGACCGGTTTCTGGCATTTCAGCCTTCTTCTGCCCGGCTTGCTTGAATTCTGATGGTGCAGTGAGAAAGGGACTCATGTCTGAGTATACCCTGCCACACCTATAGTGGCCAAAAACGATTCAGAAAAGGGGGTGGTGATGAACAGAGTGTCTGAATTAAGCAGACCACTCTTACCCAGTCCAAAGATCAGGGCTTGATCCATCACCGTTATTTATCTCACTGCACCATCCCAGCTCAGAACCTGGCTATATGCAAATCAGTCTGTCCCTGGCCCAGTGCATCATGGGAACAGGGCAGACTAAACTACCAAGCCAATTCTTCACCAGAAAGGAGACAAGCTATCGGGGACCGGTTTCTGGCATTTCAGCCGTCTTCGGCCCGGCTTGCTTGAATTCTGATGGTGCAGTGAGAAAGGGACTCATGTCTGAGTATACCCTGCCACACCTATAGTGGCCAAAAACGATTCAGAAAAGGGGTGGTGATGAACAGAGTGTCTGAATTAAGCAGACCACTCTTACCCAGTCCAAAGATCAGGGCTTGATCCATCACTGTTATTTATCTCACTGCACCATCCCAGCTCAGAACCTGGCTATATGCAAATCAGTCTGTCCCTGGCCCAGTGCATCATGGGAACAGGGCAGACTAAACTACCAAGCCAATTCTTCACCAGAAAGGAGACAAGCTATCGGGGACCGGTTTCTGGCATTTCAGCCTTCTTCGGCCCGGCTTGCTTGAATTCTGATGGTGCAGTGAGAAAGGGACTCATGTCTGAGTATACCCTGCCACACCTATAGTGGCCAAAACGATTCAAAAAAGGGGGTGGTGATGAACAGAGTGTCTGAATTAAGCAGACCACTCTTACCCAGTCCAAAGATCAGGGCTTGATCCATCACCGTTATTTATCTCACTGCACCATCCCAGCTCAGAACCTGGCTATATGCAAATCAGTCTGTCCCTGGCCCAGTGCATCATGGGAACAGGGCAGACTAAACTACCAAGCCAATTCTTCACCAGAAAGGAGACAAGCTATCGGGGACCGGTTTCTGGCATTTCAGCCTTCTTCGGCCCGGCTTGCTTGAATTCTGATGGTGCAGTGAGAAAGGGACTCATGTCTGAGTATACCCTGCCACACCTATAGTGGCCAAAAACGATTCAGAAAAGGGGGTGGTGATGAACAGAGTGTCTGAATTAAGCAGACCACTCTTACCCAGTCCAAAGATCAGGGCTTGATCCATCACCGTTATTTATCTCACTGCACCATCCCAGCTCAGAACCTGGCTATATGCAAATCAGTCTGTCCCTGGCCCAGTGCATCATGGGAACAGGGCAGACTAAACTACCAAGCCAATTCTTCACCAGAAAGGAGACAAGCTATCGGGGACCGGTTTCTGGCATTTCAGCCTTCTTCGGCCCGGCTTGCTTGAATTCTGATGGTGCAGTGAGAAAGGGACTCGTGTCTGAGTATACCCTGCAACACCTATAGTGGCCAAAAACGATTCAGAAAAGGGGGTGGTGATGAACAGAATGTCTGAATTAAGCAGACCACTCTTACCCAGTCCAAAGATCAGGGCTTGATCCATCACCGTTATTTATCTCACTGCACCATCCCAGCTCAGAACCTGGCTATATGCAAATCAGTCTGTCCCTGGCCCAGTGCATCATGGGAACAGGGCAGAGGGTCAATGAGCTTCATACTTTGTCACCTAAGCCTCTAACTCGCTTATCCTCATGTAAAATGCTCTGATACCTCATGGTCTAGCCAGCATTATATAAAACTCTGCAAATAAATAAAGAAACATCTTCCCAGACAAGCTGGTTCTTTGGCACTAGGGCACTTCCTGCAGAAAGTTGTCACTCCCTTTCATGTAGGGCAGTGTATCACTCTGCCTATCTTTTACGCTCTGCTGCATCCCTCTAAGGAAGAGGAGCGACTTCACCGACTGGACCCAAAAAGATCATTGTCATTCTACACTGACCATATTAAAGAGCTGCAGGTGGACAACTACCTCTTGTGAGGCATGTTGGAGAGAAGAAAAGGAAAGCTGAGCAGAAGCAGACAATCTTCTGTTGAATCATGCTCTGCATTAAAATCTGCTATGCACTGGTCAAAAACCAGCCCCCTGAGGTTTTGCGGGCTCATTCCACCAGAGCTAAGGCTGCAACCACTGCATTAGCATGCAGAGTTCAGGTCCTAGACATCTGCCAGGAAGCAACGTGGGCTTCCCTGCACATGTTCTTCAAGTACTACTGCCTGGACACTCGGTCCGTCGGGATGGGCACTTTGCTTGTTCGGTCCTGCAATACTTTTTAGTGTCAATAGGTTTCACATACCCACCTCCAGGGAGATATTGCTTGAGTACCTATTCTAAGGTAAGGAATCTGCAGCTAGAAGTTTCTATCAGATGAACAAGTTGCTATCCTTTGGTAACAACTTACCTGGTAGAGACTATCTAGCCACAGATTCCTTATCAACCCATCCATTCTCCCCACTCTGCATACAGATTTCCTGAGACAGGGTTTCCTCCCTTTCAGGGCTCTAGAGTTTTCCACACCAGTGGTCAGTGTTCTTTGTTACTCCACGCTCCTGGCATGGAAAGTCGCAAAAAGAAACTGATGTCAGCAACTGGGGTGGTACCTATATAGCCATCATGCACGTCATTTCTGGTGTGAAAGACGCCACAGGGCGCTAAACGACGCCACTTACTAGTGTTCAGGGGTACTGCTCATGAAAAATTTCTGGATCCAGTCTGACAACTGGGAATAATTCTAAGGTAAGAAATCTGAATCTAGATAGAGTCTCTACCAGATAAGGCATTACCAAAGCCAAGCAACTTGTTCGTTAAGAATAACTACTCTGAAATCGGATGCACAAAAACGTTTAGCAACCCACCATTCACTGTTACCAAGGTATTTGGTCTACACACAGAAGAACACATGATTTGGATTCAAAAGGAAGTAGAGACCCAAAAGGCTGTTGAACTTGAGGAAAGGAAACACCTTTTCAAGCAACAATATAAGTCGAAGGATATCATATATTAACCTTCTACCATTCAATTCCCTCAATGTTTTTTTCAACAGCAAGGGTAGAGGTATCCTTACAGCAAGAAGTCATTAAAACAAAACTCAATACCTAAAAGCAATCTAATTCTGGTGGAAGATAGTCCTCCAGGAACAGAATTTGATAACATAGAACACCTCACTTTTGTTTACCAATCCGGTGGGAGGAGCAGTATCTGGTCACTTGGCAGAATGGAGTCTCATTACAGTGGACAAGTGGGTGCTGACCTTATTGAGTCAAGGTTACTGCTTACAGTTAAAGAACAGACTATAACCTGCACCCCAAAAAACCATCCTCGAAATATCAGATTACGACTTTAAGAAAGGAAACTTAAATCCTGCGAACAATGGGAATCCTGCTAAAAAATGGGAAACTTAAATCCTGCTAAAAATGGGAATGAGAACTGGTCCTATCCCGGCAAAAGGTCAGGGATTATAGTCAAGATATTTCCTGGTTTGCAGAAAAGCAAAGAAAAAAGAGTACAGCCAGATGCTGGACTTGCATTTTCTCCACAAATATACAAAAAGACAAAAATTCAGAATGCTAGCACTTCATCATTTATCTTCTCATCGGAAAAGGGAAAATGGTTGTGCGCTATAGATCTTCTCGTCTAGTCAAAATTGCAGTTTCCCCTCCATAAAGCTGCATCCAGCTGTGATCTCAGCATATATGAAACCCCAGATTTCTTTTATAGATACCTGTGAACAAAGATTTTTTGAAAGATCTCAAGAACATGTTCCCTCCCATAAGGAAACCATCCCCACCTTGGGAACTCAATCTTATTGTGCCCAGACTAATGCGTCCTCTCTTTGAACGAATAATGAAGGCTACACTGCTGCATTTGTAATGGAAAACTGCCTTTTGTTTATATCAGTTACCTTTGCTACAAGGGTCAGTGAAATTCAGGTTGCATCAGGTGTAGAGCCGCACACTATATTTAATGCAAACTAGTTTCTGAATTCACATAGCTCAATAACATTATCTGTCTATTTTTCCAATTCATTCCACTTCAGCAGAAAGATCGCTTCGTTCTTTGGATGTTAAGAGGGTGCTAAGTTTTCAGCAGAAAGATCGCTACGTTCTTTGTATGTTAAGAGGGTGCTCCGTTTCTTACCTGGGTAAAACTAAGTGCCTGATTTTGAGTTTGACTGTGTGGGAGTAGGACGGCACGCCACTGCTCACTCCCACACTGCCAAAGCACATCGCCAGCCTTTAGTCAGATTACAAGTTGCCTGGTTGTCTGGCAGGCAGTCCTTTGGCTTTCCCACAGCAGTGCCTATTAAAAAAGCACCACACTGGGAACGCCAAAACAAGTACCTGCACTGCATGGACTGGCAAGGAACTTGGTGTGCTTGCAGATGAGGGGAGGGCACAACATCTGCCCCCATGCCCTGAGGTACCAGGGGACCCTGTAGGACCCCCTTAGTTTCCTCACCGCCAGCAGTTTCATGGCGTGAACACTGCCATGAGACCGCTGGCAGTGAGGAAACTCATAACATGCTTGGCTGGGCCGCGGCGGCCCCACCAGGCATGTTGCGGCCTCACACAGCCACACCACCATCAGGGATTGCGGAGCCCTGGCGTTTGCGACTGTTCCATGGCGGTCAGACTGCCAAAGTTGTATTCGGCGGTGGGTGCAGCAGTGATGCCACATCACTGTGGGTTTGCAGTCTTATTGCCTGCCAAACTCGTAAATTAGCCGGAAGACGTTTTTGAAATCTAACCAACTGTTTATTAATTATGGACACATCAAACAAGGCTTAGCCAAGTCTAAATAAACCATTTCCAGATGGATTGTAGGTTGCATTCCCTTATGGTACCAAATACCGCCAGTCGCTTCCAGGTAGACCCAAAGGACATTCAACTAGAGGGAAAGCAGCAACAATAACCTAGCTTACAAATGTTCCCTTGACATATATCTGCAGGGCTACCACTTTGAAATCAGTACACACTTTCACAAAGCATAATTGCTTAGATTCAGATGCACAGGCTGATGCTAAAGTAAGTCACTCTGAAAAATCTGTTTGGTTAAGGATGAGCTACTAGAGACAGCTTTAATGTTCCCACATGAAAAGTATTACATATGCCAAAAAGCCGCATAATTCAACTGACAGGAGCCTCCTACTCTCTTCTAACATTTATGACTATCCACGAAGATCCTACGATGCAGAAGAAATTGTTACTTACTTGTAGTCCTGGTTCTGCATTGTAGGCATCTTCATTGAATCAATAAACAACTCACTCGCCTGAGGGCGGAAACTGCCAGTGAGGTGTATCATGGGTAGTGGGAGCTCCTGGACTCTTAAAGGCACATCGTTATTTATCTCCATACCTTTATAATGTAAGCTTGCTAGGTTGCATTTTTCCCTCAATGAGAGGCAGTCTTTGCATGTTCTTTACATTTGAAATGCTGCAGTTGAGTTTTAGATGGGTTCATTTGAGCAATTTTCTGTCCACATTATAGAAAAATGTTCGCCTTGGATAGGCTTTTGAAATGTGCTTCACCACATATGAACATATAGACATTGGCACACTGTACATACTGTTATATGGAAAAAGTATGGATTGCAAGAGTTCAAGAGTCCGCACATGCATTAGGGAATTATTCTAACGATTAGGACTTCAAGAAAGATTCCTATTATTCATACCTAGGACTACAACTAAATAGCCATTTCTGTCATGACATTCTCTCTGATACCAATGAACAGTGTGTTTGAGTAGTAAGGTAAATCATGCTCAACCACAGTGGAGGGCTCCAGGAATGGTAAATAGGCTCCTGGAAAAATAAGTAATTCAGGGAAGCCTGAGTTACCAGAGTATCCACTGTGGAGTCACACGTAGCCAAATGCCAAGGCAAAGCCAAGAAAGCCGTAGTAGTTTGACTAGGATTTTAAAATAAAATAACCAATTCCTCAACAAGTTCCAACTTAAGGAGGCACTTGCAGGCAGTAATTCTACATCCATACCATTATCAAGGATTTGTAATATAAAATAAGCATGCGTTTAGATAACGTTCCTGCCATGCATGCGAGCGAAATGGCCAATGCACAAGTGGGATAAGGGATTCAGAAATATGTATTTAGATTAAGTATGTAGCCTCTTTACTGCACCTCTCAGATAACACTGCTTGCTTATATTTGGCAAGTGTTTGCATATATAGAAGGTTCAGTGCTGAATCAAAATAAGTTACTTACCTGTAGTTCTGCATTGTAGGGTCTTCATTGATAGTCATAAACAGCCCCCAGCACCCCTTGGTGAAAAATATCCCTAATATGTATAGTGTCACTGTGTTACTGATTCTTATATGTTGTCTATCTAGTGTTGCCAAAGTTGTCATTATAACTACTCGCCACATCCAGGAAATTAACTTAACTAGCCCGTTCAGTTATCACAGCTAAGCTATTGTTTCCGTTGCTGGACTATGTTAAAGCTGGGCATCATACTATAGTTTGGTCTAGATGAAGCGTTATTGTAACTTAACTACAATGAGTTTAATTATCAGAAATAAACAAGTAATCACACTTAATCCTGTTAAAATTGTTATAAGAGCAAACTATGCTAATCACCGTGGGGATAGTTTCTAAAGCCAATGTATGTGTACCATCATAAGTGGGTGTATATGGTGTGTGTGATTAAACATGACGTGGTTGTGAAGTAAGATGGGCTGCGGATGATTGGCTAGAGAAAGTAAGAAGTACTTATGGCTACTGGTTTTGTGTTGGAAGTGTGTACTGACTGAAAAAGCAAAGTCTCCCAGCTTTGCCATGCTATCAGACAAGGATTGTTTGTTAACAGTCCCACTATTCAGGGTAATTTCTTGAGGGGTTTTCATGAGTTTCTTTTACTATGTCTCCTAGTGAATCTTAACACTGTCACACCTAGCCCCAGACTACCTTACAGAAGCCTCCAGCATTCAGTTGAACTTATCAGTTGAACTTAGTATTCACGTATAACTTTGACCTGGGGTCGCCTTTTTGTGAGGGCTTTGCAGCTTGCCAGATGAGTACACTCAGACCCAAGGAGATTAGGTTTTTTGCATAGAATCACACAATTTGGTGGAAGAGCTGCGATCAGAACTCAGGTACCCTGGATCCACCATCAACAAATGAATGACTAGACTGTGCCAAGACTTAGGATCACAGAAGCCCAATCTACAGGGCACTCTGTTTCTCTGAAGGAAGGAGGTGGGAGGGGTTGATATTATATTCATGCGCCGGTTCTGTGCCGTTAACAAATAAAATATTCTGTTGCTAATACCACTGTACCCTCTCTTCTTCTCTGTTGTCTCCCTTTAATAGATCAGTCTTTTGTGGACTCTAACAAGTACTCCTCTGCAGGCTCTCTCCAGGGACTGGCCTTCTCCTGAAGTAGGTTACTTTGACTTGCTTTTCCTCCCTTCCTGTCTTATACATAGCACCTCCTGGAGCTTTCAGGGTATGTCTGACTCGTGCCCCCTTCCTGATGCGAAATTAGTAATTTATAATCACTGTAACTGTGACGGGCATTTTATGTGGGTACCACAGAAAGGGGTAGCAAGATAGGGATTGGAGGTCAGAGCATTGTACACAAATAAAGTGAATGTCCTTGGAAAGGTGATCATCTACAGAGGGATCGGGAGTGAGTGGGGCAATGTATCACTCGTGTCGCTGCCCAGGGGCGTATGCTGAATAGCGCAGAGGGTTAGGGCCGTGTACATAAATGAGTTTGGTGCAGTAGTTGGATGTGTAGGAGAAAAAATGTGGGCACGTTATATGTGTTTGCACAGCCCCTATGCACTGGTCGTGTGCTCATGGCGAGCTGAGCTCGTCATGAAATAATGTATTTCAAGGATCTGCAGCACAGGAGGGGAATTACCTTAGCAGTCATGTGGTTAAATCTCTCAATTGACCAATATCTTTCTTGCTTTTGCAGCTTTGTCTGGTATGATCGTCCCTCCCATGTGAACCCCCCACGCTCCGCCTCAGCCATGGGACTTTCTTACTAATGGATTTGGATTCAGATATGAAGACATGTGCCTCAAGTTAAGCCTGGATGCATCTTTGGGGGCTCCAGCGTCTCCGAAAGTCGCAGCCACTGCAGATTTTAAATACTTTTTTTACAGAAATTGTCCACCTTGCAGACTCTAAAAAGATGAAGGTCACTGGGTCACTCATCCAAGGACGGGCTGAGATGTTTGCGCCCCATCAAGGCGTTAGACTTTGTAACTACTTACCCGTCCAAGGGCAGGACTATGCTTTGCTGAATTTAACTTTTATAAGACTTTAAAATGTTGATTTGCATCAATTTTTTACGTGAGTAAAGATATGTGTGTGAAGCCATGATCAAACCTAAGGATTGTCTGAGTGGAACTGGCACCACAATATTAAATCATATCCGTATAGCCTTCTATGGCAGTATCCAGTCACAGTGCTCCGTAGAAATGTAGGGGGTCTATTCATTCGCATGGATCTGTAGAGAATGGCTGAGCCACACTCGTTAGTCTGCCCAACAGGTTAAGCACTAAGACTTCATGGGAGAATCTACAGGTCTATGTAGATTGTCCACTACTCGGAACAATGCTGATTCCAGTAAGTCATTGACTGAAAATTTTGTACGAAATGTATATAATAGTTTGACTAGGCCCAGGAGCCTCAATCTTCTCACTTCCTGTTGGGTCTGACTGATAATATGTATTCTCCGAGCCATGGCACCATAGCAATGGCTCCCTCAGATCCTTGCTCCGCCCATTGAGTGGCCCTTTTTTCATGTGGTGCATCCAGCCAAGTTTCAACAGAAACCAAAGTCACGCCATGTCTTTCAAACTCAGCCTTGGCCACCCTTGTTTCTGCTGCAGATCCAGAGTAAAAAGAGGGCTCTGTGTGTGGGCTGTGGAAAGACATGTCTACAGCCCACGGAGAACACATACGAGTGAGAGAAGATGTTGGAAAGTTCCAGGTCCACTGGCTTTGAGAGCCCTAATGCTTCCCCCAAACACCTCTTTCTCGGACACAAGCTTGAAAAGAAGTCAAGTCGCTGGATCTGAGGGAAGAGGAAGCCAACAGGAACAACACTTTTAATAAATGAAGGATTTTTTGATAATATGCATTTCTCTCCAAATTCGTGAACTTTTACTCTATAAATCTGGAAGTTGTTTACCAGATTAGAAGTCTCACCCGGAAGTGAAACCACCGATTCTTAGCAATTGGATTTATTTTGTATTTTATTTTTTGGCTGTTGTGTTTTGTACGTAGTTATAAATAATGTTGATTTTCTTTTTCTTTGCCAAAGTTGAAGTTCTGTTTATACTGTATGTTGTAATGTCTTACAACAGTTTTTTCAGTGTCACACTCAGAGCGGAGGGAAGATTTTCTGCCTTCTGCCAGCACAAATCAGTTGCTACAAATATTTTCTGTCAAACGGAGATTTTGTAAAATATCCCTATAAATGATGTATTTATCTTTAGACTTTGTAAATTACTGCCATCCCATGTCCCCCAAAACGCGTTTATTTAATGTGCACGCTTCCTACAGGAAAAGAGCCTCTCAGTGTCCCATTCACCACTAGACTTTCTATTTTTTGTGATTTTTCAGAACAAAATTACGACGCATACTACATTTTTTTGTATTGTTTAAAGTCATGCTTCCGTTTTTTTAACTCCACCCAAAGCCATTTTCTATTTTTGTATTATTTGTAAGTTAAACCATTCTTTCCAATATATGTGAAGAAGGAGTTTCCGCGTCTCCTAATAGAGTTTACTTGATTAGTGTTTGCCAATGTATCCTGTGCTTTCAGAACACTGAGGGCAAGCGTTTCTTTGCTCCATGAATATGCATGGTGCCCCTCCTCGTTTGGAGGGAGACACAATCCGAGCTTTCAGTGTGGCCTAAGAGCTGCACAGTCGCGAGTGAGATACTCCCTCCTTTCAAGTGTGTGCACTCCTGGCCCCACCCCAGTAAAACCAGCAGTTTGAATAATGCCTTAACCATGCACCCCTTAATCATCCCACTACACAGCCAGTTGCACTGGGAGCATCCACAACCAACATGAAAAAAATCAAAACCACAGAAAAGCACAAAAAAAGGAAACCTTTTCTTACTTAGGGAAAAAGGTAACATTTACTGGAGTAGCTGAAGCTCTGTTCAGAGCAGACTGGTGCAGCTAGTCAACATGTTGCAGTTCATGTCTTGGTTTTGTTTTTATATAATTCTTAATAATGGCGTTTATTCTAAATTCTCCCAATGTTTGTAGATGAAGATACCTAGAATCATAATATTTGATCGAAGACCGAATTGGTACTCGGGTTTCTTGGTTCGGAACCGGACAATATTACCTCTGCGCCACCACTTGTTTTTGTAGTACGTAACAGAACTAACAACTCTGAAAAGATGTTCACTGCGTGAAAATGGAGGTGAGGTCTTGGAGAGTAGAGAGCGAGTCTTAGAGTCCATCACTATCTGGGTAGTTATAGAAGGACACTGCTGGGGCAGTGGCCCCAGAGAGGGACTGGGCTTTATGCATCTCACTGGTGAAGACAACCACTCTTAACCTCCCCATAAACATCACTTTCTAGGTTTTGCGGAGGATTAAAAGGCTGATAAATAAATGGAATAGTGCAGAGCTACTACGCACAATCTGAAACCACAGTCTATATAGAGGTTCCTAGCTCATCTTTTGTTCACCACGTGATAGCTGCACTTCACCAGGTGATTGCGTGAAGAGTACCAATATCCTCCGACACATGGCAGCACCATGTGAGTTGGCAGGCCGGATGTAGAGAAGGTGAAAATACGACAGTTTGACAAATCTATTGTGGTGTCACATGAAAGTGTAAAGAAGCTGATGTGTTCTTTTGGATAAGATTGTAATTTGAGTGTGTTACTGAAAGGGAATGTTTGTTGCAACAAGTGCGCATCCCAAGATTATATCTGTAGAAAGTGTAAGATCTTCTACAGTTAAATGTAGCAGAAGTATAAGATGCCGTGTTAGTATCTCTATCTCTTCTGCTTCTCTGTCTCTCTCCCCATTGATATATTTCTCTCCCTCTCTCCCCTCCCTTTCTTTCCTTGTTGAGTTAGACTGGAGAAACACTACTAGGATAGCGAGGGATGGATTCACAAAGCCATTTGTTCACTTATGGGTACCTCAAGTGTGCATGGTTTATAAGTGTAAATTCAGTTTTGCACGTCACAAAATGTGAATTCTTTCTCATACATCCTTGTATGCACAAATAATAATACAGCAGGTTGGCTCACTCGTGGGTAGTTTGTGTTCCAGAACGGGGATGCCATAGAAATGTGACTAACAATCACAAATTCATTTTGTGGGCATTAACAACATTTTCCTAAGGCAAATCCCAATTCCAAAAACAGTTGGAGATTTACTGCTGTCAAGTTAAAGAGTAAACCCTTATCCATAGTGGGAATGGGTAAGGAATGGCCCCAAAATTTGTGTGGATGTAAAAGAAAGGGTTTCTGCTCAGGGAAAACACATTTTGCCCATGGAGAAAAAAAAGCATGCTCAATGCACTTTTGCTAGCCATTTACAAATGCATAATTGCATTTCATGTGTATTTAACTCATGTGAGTGCTCCTGGAAATTGAAACTATTCGGCTTTCCAAGAATACTGAATTTTTTGAGAATTTAACTTGGGTGCAAATCTGCTTTAAATGTAAATCTGAACCTAGAAGTGAATCGAGTCCAAAGTAAGACTCATCCAGTGAGAAGGCAGGTTAATATTATACCAAGGCTAGCCCCACAAAAGACTACTCCAATTTCATTGTCTGGTTGAACCCTCTTAATATATTTTTTTCAAATAAATATTGCCATTATGGTTTTAGGCTGATTGGACATGTTATGCATTTAAGGATGGAGTCTGCCTTGTTTTGTCTCATGGCCAGTGGAGTTCATTGTTACTCACAGACGAAAATCCCTTTCTGGGTAAAAGGTGGACACCTATCAATATGTTATCTTTTGAGTACGTCCCAAAGCAGCTTTCGTACGAGTGTAATGCCACAATGAGTAACCGTGGGTATATCATTAGTCACAATGTTGACTTTTGGGAAAATATTACTCTCAGGGGTTCTTCAGTAGAATAATATTCTCTGAAATATTTTATGTAAAACCCTACTTTCAACTTCTTTATGAGATTACTGGAAACTGATTAACCCCAAGAGAAAAGTTTCAGGCACAACTTTGCAGCTGCAACAACTAAGTTTAATTGTTTTAATTCCTGTTTAATAATATATAGTTGCCACTCCGCCATGTTTGTTGTAAGGCAAGGTAGATAGTGGGTATCACTAAAAGAAATAGAAACACGATTTCCTTCTTTGGGTATTCTCAAAGCAAAACATCACACTGAATTACCTTCTATGTCTAACAAGTATTTAAATTAATTTTAAAAATGAAAACCTAATTTGTTTCAATAACCTGTTTAATCATTGCACTCACTGCGTAATATTTAGCACACATTGAAACATTATGTTTTGATCACAAGTTAGCACAATGCATTGAACATTAAACTATAATGTCACAAGGAAATGTTATGTGCCCTTTTAGTTTGAATCAAATTTTTCTATCACATTTGGTTGCTTTAAATATTCTAGGAAGGATTATACAATGTATATGTGATGCTATGATTACATTTGTGGGGATGATAACATTGATTCAGAATGCTTCCTTCCACTGAAAATCTTCTGTAGCTGGTATTTTTCTAAATGTTTGGGGTCGGCATTGAAAATAAAGACGTGTACTTTCAAGTGTCCTGAATTTCACAAGCACGACGTTTAGGTCATGAATGGATCTTGCCTGGCACTATATCCCCCGTTTTGCAATGCAAGTCTTCTGTGAAAATATGAGCATAATCCATTGTCTCAGTCATGTTGATGTGATTCTTTTTATTGCAGAATATGTTCTGAACTACAAAGTTTTACAAGTTTCTGAATGTGTACTTGTCAATCATGTATAGTCATCCAGAAATACAAGGGTTTACCATAATGGATGAAAGCATTCAAATTACATCTAATAACAAAATAAGGTGGTGTGGTGTTTATTATAGATACATCCAGAAGTAGAACTTGTTAATGCCAGTTATGAAGTAAAACATTTGTAAATACATAAACGAATGCAGAGATACACAGGCATACAGATTACTCTTTCACCCTGTTCCTCAGATTTACACATACGTCCTCTTCTGCTCTTTCTTACCTGGTTAGAGCTGTCAGCAGCTCCAGGCAGGAGTTAAAAATATACTTTACAGGAAAGCTAACACGTCGGCAGTTTTGAGCGTCCCAATGTCGAGTAGGTTTCCCTCGCTGCACCAGGCCATTGCTTGAGCGTCACCAGCGGGTCACATCGAGTGCCTGGTTTGTTTCCCACTGGAAGGACACATTAATTAACTTTCTGCCTGCTTCCCCTTTTTGAGCGGTACTTTCTGTTTCTCTCAGTTCTACTTTAGTAGAATGGCTGTTTTTTCATTTTAGATGTACTTGGATAAAAAGAAGAGTACATTTACTCCCTCTTCTATGCTCGCTTTTTGCAGAAGCTTCTGACAGTATGTTGGTGAGGCAGCGCAGGGCTGAGGGATTGAACGATCATATAACCTGTGTTTCATGTGTAGGAATCTTCCATCCAGTCAGTTACTTTGCTTTCTAATTTCGAGTTTGAAAGAGGTTACTGAGAAACCTTCTTTTGTCACAGATGAAGAAAGGGCTGGTACTTCAGGTGACCGCATGACTTTATCATGGGGCAGAACTTTTCACTCATGTATAAGAGGAATTTGGTACCTTTAATGATAACTTTATAACTGGACTACCTGTACTAATGTGAGGACCCTACTTGTCGGGGGCACTCAACTATCTGTTGAAGAGAAGCACACCCACCCATATGCAGGCACTTGTAAGTACCACTCCAAGGTAAAGTGATGAGTCAAAAGACTTTGAATCCTCTAGTACCAGGCATATTCTCCTCTTAAAAGCATCTAACTGTACCACAGGTGATTGCTCCTGCTTTGGTGCCTCCCTAAGTAGCATCAGAACAATCTGGCTCTATCAAGCTACTTCTAAAGATTGATAAGCTATCAGCTAAATCATCTCCATTCGTGGTATCAGGCCCAGACAATCAGTACTAGACTGTCCAAGGTCTAATGTTTCATACAAGATGAAATGTGAAAAGGCTAAATATGTGTCCGATATTTCAAAGGGACATAGTAAATGGACACAACATAGAACAGGTCCTTGTCCTCAGAACTGGCACTCAACTCAATAACAAACCCTACCCTGCCAAACCTATGTGCATAAACCCAAATAATACATGGTAAAGAACAGGAAGGAGTCAAAAGACAAGGATTCGAAACCTGTAAAGCCATTTGATATGAATGAATAATAATTTCTCAGATTTAGAAACTGAACAGTATATTAACCCTTCTGACATCTATACAGTTCCACCTGCAGTTTATTTTGGCACACCACCACTGAAGGTGGAATGTTCGCCAACTCTTCAATATTCTTCTTTTTATTTTCATTCTTCACCCTCTGATGGTTTAGTAACTTTCCTAGCCCTTCTTTTGTCTTTAACCCCTTCGCTGCGGTGGCTATTCCGCCGCAGCGCTAAGGGGGAGGCGGGGCCGCGCAGCGCTCCCGTACTTGTGACGGAACTGCTCCGTCACGAGCCTTGGGTGAGCTGTGCTTGTGACGGAACGGTTCCGTCACGGCCCCGCCCGCTCTTTAGAACGCCCAGCGCAGGCATGGAATTCGCACCGCGCAGGCGCGTCGAGCGGGCCGTGACGGAACCGTTCCGTCACCAGCACAGCCCACCCGAGGCTCATGACGGAACGGTTCCGTCACGAACATGGGAGGGGTTAAAATGAACAGTTGCCTAGACCATGGTGCCTAACATACGTCAAAATACAATACTCTTCAAACTCTTACTACTTATTTCCAGCATCTCTTTGTCCAACAAGGATTCAGTGCCACACCCTACAGATCCTGGCTATTACATTCCTAAAATAATTCTAATGCTGTGTTCATTAGATGAGAGACTTTTCTGGATATTCTGGTTCAGCATACCCAAAGGGAAATTGAGTCTCTGCACACATTCCTCATATGCAGTCTAAAGTTCTTAAACATCCTTAAGAAGCTAGAATTCCTCAACAGCAACCCATTTTACCAAAAAAGCAAGATGGGTCATTGACGCTGATTTTCCTGATTCAGAAAAGGGAAGTTAGCTTTTCCATCCTACCTAATATTTGTATTTGATGATAACAAAGACAATGCCGGCTTTGACTCTAACACTTCCTCCCAAGCCAGCCTTCCCTGATTTGTTTTCTAGATTATCACCTTTATCTCGCTTTTTGGGCATAGGATCATCTTTTATAGAACATCCTGTAACTATTTAGAATAAGCTGAGCTAAGATTTGCAATGTTCTCAATTGCGTCTGGGTCAAACTTCCAGTCCTCTTGAGCATCAAATCCTTCTAAGCCAATCAATAGTCTCAGAAAAGCCTTCAGCAACAAATTGCGATTTCTCACAAAACAAGTTATTCAACAGTTTGACTTATTTCCAGAGGGTGGGGGCATATTATTGCTCTTTCCACTACAAAGTATGCATCTCAAGCTGGGTGAAGAGTGGCCACTCATCATCCAGGACTCCAGGGTTGTAAACAGAATACAAGAAGGCCATTCTCCCAACCTCCCAAATATCGTACACCCATCAACTCGAAAGTGTCAAACTTATTGGATAGAACTTCCAAAGTATTTTGGGATGTAATAGAACTGGGACGTTGTGTATTAAGAGGCCATGGTTTCTGTTTAAGGTACTTTATTGTTTCCATGACGTCCAGGGACATCAGACCAATTTTAAGTATGTATTGTGTAAACCATTTTCTTCTTTGACTTCTTTCAAAGTTATGAGTGTTGTAGCAAACATTTAGCGTGAATGCAAGTGTGTTTGCATGAATGTAATTTTTCCTATTTGACATTTATAACAGAATGTTGATTGCACATACTACACAAAAAAGTAAGAATTGATGAAGTACTCAAACATGTAGATAGTACTTACTAATATTGTATGGACAGTCGTAAGATTGGACACCCACATGCTGATGTTAGATGAATGTAATTAGTTGGGAAGAGCTACACAAATAGGTGCACTGAGTGAGATAATTCACCTTTCATTACTCACAATGAAGTTTTTACTAAGCAATGATAAAACATAATTGCTAATTTGTGAGTTGAGTTAATTTTAAACAGTGAGTATACAGCTAATATTGGATAATGAAACGAATGACATTTGTATTTGAATTTTAAATATCTGTTAGTCACAGGTAGGACTACTAGCCAGGAAGTAATTTATTGTCACTTTATTGCTTTGGGGAAGCCCCTCGGAGTGAACGCATTTCTGTTTATTTGGATAGTGTCCATTTTCCAACTGTTCCTCTACCAAGGATGGCGGAGTGGAGATTATGTATGTGGAACAAAAATAAACTTAAGTCGTAGAGAACGAGCTGGATTGCAGCTGAATCTTTGGCTTTGCATTGTTAGAAAAACATTCCTCCAGTCAACAGCTTCAAGCACCTGAATAGTTATAAAATTAGAATGTGTAAGTGTAACACAGGACTAATGGAAAACTTTGCAAATTGGCTACCTCAGGGGCATATTCAACATCAAAGCTTTTCCAAAACCCATTCAGCTCAAAGTTACTTTGGGAAACTGATGTTCTTTCGCTTAGTGATGAAGAATATTTGATTCGGAGTACCTCAGCAACATGATCATTTTCTCAAGTACCTCAGAAGAGAGCTTGACCCTAAGTGTTAGTCTTTGAAGTACCTTATCAGCATGTTCAGCTCTGATGTGCCCTAGAAGAATACTCGGCTATGAAGTAATTTAAGACCATAAGTAATATGGTATCTCAGGAAACTGTTCAGCTCCAGGGTAGGTCAGGACAATGTTTGCCTCTGAAACCCCTCATTTGAATGGCACCTATGTGCCATCTCAGGAGATTGTTTGGCCCTGAAGTATCCCCGGAGAATCCTTGTCTCTGGAGTACCTCAGGAGAGTGTTTACTTGCATGGGTCATCTGGACAATGTATGTCTGTAGTTTCTCAGTATAATGTTTGTCTTTAATTTTCAGTGTATCACTTGTAAGTTCTCTTGCGAACATTTGATTCTAAATGAATTCCTATGAGGAAAGTTGGAAGCTAGGCTTCACGTTCTGCATCACTACCCACTGCACTGGCCAACCTTCCCCTGAAATATGGGTAAACCCTTTCTCCTGCAGGAATCAAAGATGTGTGACAATCACAATCCCCACTACTTAATTAAACGCAATTTCCATTGTAGGGTATAATACCTAGAGCCGAAAAAGATTGCCATCTAGAATGGCTGTGCTGGTTAGAGTTTTTTATCTACTTAGAGCTGACCATGGAAAGGTGATTAACTCTTTGTTGTCCCTTTTGCCCTATGCACACTGAACCTGTTCCATGTGAGATGAGTCCAAGTTAGCCCTCTTCCCATTCGTGCAAGACCTCTCCTCCACTGTGAGCTTAAGTGCTCTGAAATTATCCTCTAAACCTCTGCATGGAGTGCAGGCTGTCTTGAGCTCGCAGTATGAGGGATGTCCCTCTGCCCCTGCATGCTCTTTCTGAGCTCACAATTACTATTTCAGCCCTTTTATTACATTCGTACAAAAGCCAGTCCCTGGTTAACCCTCTTACTGCCTATACAAATGCAAACAAACAGCCTGTTTCCTGCAAGCTCGCTATCTGTGTGCTAGCCTTCATGCCTCTTGAGGCAGGGTCTTCCTGCATGTGAGCTCACAGTTTAGAGAAGGATGTTCTTACCCCAGCACCGAGCTGGCTCCATGGAGTGCACAACATCTCATCACCCGCTAACATTTGTGCATAGGAGGTCTGTGATCTCACAGTATCTGGGTTACTTCTCTTGCTGCCTTTGCATAGGGCCCCACTATGTTAACTCGCAGGTATCAGTTGAATCTTCTTATCCGAACATGGACTTCCTTTCTGAGCACACAGTGTTAAGGTTACATTTTAGTCTGCCATGCCGAAGCTCCTCTCTGTGAAAACCCTAGGCATATTTACAAGGGCATTGCGCCACAGGAGGGTCCCTTTTAATGACGTTCCTGGGGCTCAATTCCCTGCTCCACATCTACAAAGTGGCTTTAAGCCACTTTTTGTGGCTTAATGCCGCTTTGTAAATATGGTACCCTTTCACGCAGGTATCTGGGTGAAAGGAGTTTGCAATGGGTGTTGCTGTGGGCGTTCTACTGCAACACCCATTGTTTTTTACACTGCCCCGGATTTACAAGGATGTGTAAATCTGAGGCAGCGCCAAAAAGTAACACGCCTGAAAAGCAGGCATTAGAATGGCGAAACGAGGAGGAATACTTTCATTTCTTGTCGTTTTTGCTTATTCTATGTGTGCTGCATTCTGCATAGAAAGAGTGAAACACCATGAATTATTGTTTACGTGCTAGAAGGTGTCCCTTCCTGCATATAAACTATCATTAAATAATGATAGTTTGCTACTTCTAGCACACATAGAAGTAACACATCACCATTATTAGTTGTTTATGTACAGGAAGGGACACCTTCCTACACATAAACAATCATTCCCTGCAACGCAGGCACCCTGCATTGGCACTAGGCAGCTAATTTTAGCAACAGCTCTGGGGAAACACGGGTGTGCTGTATTTTTCTAAATGCGCTGCATCCCTGCATTTTGAAAATCTCGGAGCGCGGTGTTGCCAAATTTGGCATAACTCCGTGCTCCGATATGTCCTTGTACATATGCTCTCCTGTCTCCGAAATGAAATTGTAACTCCATACACAAAGAATCTGCTCTCTTAGCTCAGAGCCTAGCTTAACGTGGCACCGTTCTGACGTTAGTCTCATAGGGAGATGTCCCAGAACAGAATGGGCGGCCGGAGGATTCATGGCAGTGTATGAAGGTGCTTCAACAAGGATATCGCTACCCAGATTAATGTGACCTTTCATCTTGATATCTAAACCTTTCGGATGGACATTGTACAGTTCTGTTGCTGGAAAAACAAACTATTGTAGAGATTGATAGAATTTTTTCAGAAATTTAAGCTGTAAATTCTTTTTGACTTTCACAATATTTCATTAAACGACTTCTGTCTGTGATGCAATTCCTGGCTTCGCTTATTTAAAGATGGTTCATTTTTTCAAGGTTTGGGAATGGCATACACGTCAGGTGCATGGGATGCTGGTTTGGAGCACTCACGTAAATTTGCTGCATGCCCTGAGAAGCATTACTTTTCACAAATTCACTAAATTTGACTCAGTAAACCATCATCCCACCCCAATTATCAAATGAAAAGTTGAGGACCATCTCCAGCACGAGCATTTAAAATACTGAATTCCTGTTTTTACGGAATCCTTCCTTCTGGTGTTTTGGGAAAAGGAAACCAAATTAATTTCATTGTATTTATCCATGGGTGATAATGGTGTGTGTGTGCACGCTTGGGGTCTCATGATGTACAGTGTCATTGCAAATAATGATGTTTCTTTCTACAGTTTTAAATGCAACATCGATATTTCTAAAAACCTGCATGAAAATTGACCTTGACTTAAAACTAATGATTGTCAACTAACTTTGTTCTTCTAATTAATTTCTCCTTCCTTCCCATCCTTTGCATGCCTCCTCTCTCTGAGCACTACGCTAAATCAAATGCACACCTCATTGCAAAGACCACAACCTCTGCTTTAAAAGTAATTTCCCTGTGTTCTGACAACACCTTATCTCCTGTAGCTTATCTATTAAAACTGCCTACCAGTGGATTCATCCTCATACCCCACCCCCACTAAAGATCACAGTTAACTCCTATTAACACATGGAAGCGGGAGTAAATGTATGGCATGGTTTCTTTAAGAGCACACGACTTATTCCAATAACAACCGAAATAGAAAAAAGACTCGCCATGTGCTGTGGAGCAGTGCCCTGCATGAACACCTCATATTGGTTAGTAAGTGCTATATAAATGCAGCTTTCGTGCATGGATACATGCTTTTACATAGCAAAATGATTTTCTTTAATAAAGTGCATCAATATTGTGAAGTTCAAAAATATGCTCATCCTCGGAGTGGAAACGACTTGGGCACGTCTTTTGGTGTATTTTATCTGATAAGATTGTAGTGGAAATCAAGCATTATTTTCTTTTAGTTTAGTCATGATGTGATATAAAGGAGCGGCCTTTACCCAATAGCATGGTCCATGCAAATTGTATACTTTGCTTCGTTGTTACAAAGTACTTTCCTCACCCTAGAGATACCATCGCTGGTATATGTGGTATAAATTTACTTTCCACTTAATTGTATTGGCTAAAAGGCCATACAATATTTAAAACACCGCAAAACTTAGTACACCTCATATCCTTAATCACTCTTGTTGTAATTTCGCGACCGGCCCACACCTCATTTCAGAGATCACAGCCTCTCTTCTTTAAAACCCTATCCCTGCAACTTAACAATACCTAATCTAATTGTTAGTTTAACATAAAGAAAACGGAGTCAATGTGTGGAAGACTTTTCTTCCCCTCTTGAGAGCCCATGGTTAATACCAATAACCAAGAATAACTACTGGATTTACCACTAACCTTTTGTTTTGGACTAAAGCGCTGTTCAATGTAAAGCACTTTAGCGCCTCATCAGGGGTAGTTGGTGCAGTCACAATACAATATGAAAAAAACATAGATATAAAATTCATCAGACAATTTAAATTAAGGCGAAAACAGCTGCCAATTGAGCAGATCAGAAAGTATTGTCTCCCAATTTGTACAAAAGTCAGTTTAGCAAGCCTATCCATAAAATGAGCCCCTGATTTTTTAGCCACACTCTCCATATATTCAAGCGAACAGCACATAAAAAAGAACAACATCTGTTCTGTAACACAATACCATTGCATCTTTTTAGTCTCATCTCATATAGCTTGAATAATGGTAATGTTCTCTAGCGCTGACCAATTGTTTGTTTTAACAAAATAGCAGAAAGTACAAAACATTTCCCAGAACCCTACCTCCCCCGTCCTCTCTGTTTTCCACGTTCAGTAAAGTACGGAATACGGCCAAATACAGGTAGTGAGCATATAAATAAATAAAACAAATTTTGTTGCACGCACTGCATCGCCAAATGCGAAAGAGTCCTTCTAAAGGTGTCACTAATTTGATTAACCCCTTCCGTGCAGGGCTGTTTCCCCCGCTGTGCTGGGGTGGGGGGGGGGGCGGGGGCGCGTACAGCACCCCGGTGCTCATGACGAGGTCAGCTCGTCATGAGCTCCGGTGCTCCGGTGCTCATGACGAGCTGAGCTCGTCTTGGCCACACCCATTCCAATGGAACGTTCAGCACAGCAGGGGAATCAGCCCAGCATGCGAGCGTTCCACGGAACGGGCGAGGTCATGACGAGCTCAGCTCGTCATGAGCACCGGAGCGCCGTAGCTCATGACGAGCTGACCTCGTCACGAGCACCCAAGGGGTTAATCTGTAACCTAATCCACAATATAATAGGATTTAGCGCAAGCTCAGATATGCAGTGCAGGCCAATTTCAAGTCTCATTGTGGTTAGTTTAGTCCCTGAATCCAATATAAGCAATGCTCTCTGTAAACCATGTTCTTGCCTTTGAATATCTATAGTTTTAGTGTGCACCCATAGCTTTGGGCTGAATGCGGTGTTGATCACCACTTTTGCTTTTGCTCAGGAAGCCTGAACTATAGGTAGGCCTGGGCGTAGTTTGCGGAGTTTGGCCACGGAACTCCTCAGAGTGACCAAAGAACTTCACCAGAGTTCCCCAAGCAGCGGAGTGCGTAACACCATTCGTGCTGATTTTTAGGGGCTGGCTTTTTGTCCTGCGCTGCAAAATCATCACAAACCGCACCATGTGCAGTGCAAGAGGGTGCTGCTTCTCTCTGCCACTCGAGTAGATGTTCTACTTGAGCAGCAGCTTCCTCAACGCGAATGAAAGCATTAGCGACAATCCGCAACTGCCCACGTTGAGAAATCTCGCCGGTAGGTGGTCTGGAATAAGATTTTCCTCAATTATGCTCGCCAACTTAGCGTTTGCAAGCATAAGCAAGGAACAAACCCCACCACGCTGAGTTTTATGGAACTGCACGCGATACGTGAAGTGCGGAGTGGGAAAAACCCCGCAAGTGGAGTGGAATTTCATTCCCAGGCCTACAATAGAGCTAAAAGTTTTTTCGTGGCATCTACCACCTTGATTTTATTGTGGCTCATAATGCCCACAGCTTTACCCTTTTGATGGTCCCAGGCAGGCCATC
This sequence comes from Lissotriton vulgaris, assembly GCF_964263255.1. NCBI lineage: Eukaryota > Metazoa > Chordata > Amphibia > Caudata > Salamandridae > Lissotriton > Lissotriton vulgaris. Next base: position 849,952,907 of record NC_141695.1, read on the forward strand.
TTCTGTCCTGATACTCAGTGAGTCAAAGAGGCCCATCTGCTCGGTTTTCAGGGGTAGTTTTGCATTCTTGACCATGTATTTTGTTTGCAAAGCTAATCACCAGATAACTTTCAACCCAAAGAGGTTCACACACCCTAAGTAGGCAAAGCACAGCCAGCTCCGTCAAGGCATTCAACACATCGTATCCCCCGCTTCATATGTTTTACAAATTCCTAATAAAAATGCAGAAGGGGTTCCCATGGTTTAGTCTTGAAGGTGCTGCAGAAGTGTTCCCTGAAGCTCTTCGCCACCTGACTTCAGACGACCCTGCAACTATCAAGACATCGGTCATGTGGAAGGTTCTGGGACCACTCAAGGAGCCGCTCTTGAGTTGTTGTCCAAGTCTTCTTCAGGTAAGTTCCACAAAAATAAGAAGTCCAAGAAGCCAAATCGGTTTCTGAATGTCGACGTCCTCATATTAGATGCAGGAATAATGACACAGGCAGAGGCCCTGCTTCCAGGTTCCACTGTGGAGTCTGTGCGTATGTCTGCTCTGCACCTCCCAGAGTTCACCAGAGCCGGAGCAATACTCCGCCAACACAAAGAGATCTATGAGGCCATGCACCTCACATTTGTCCAACCAACCCCTCTGGAGCGCCTTCTGGCTCTTTGGGTTTGTAGGGAGCCCCCTCCGGATTCAAGCTGGCAGGTTCACCCCCCCTGGCGCTAGTCGGGCCTCTTAGATCCGGTGTCTGATCTAGAGTGGATTCCAGCATGAGGCTGTGACCTTCCACGGAGCCCACTCCACTGCCATTGTTCCATGTGCTGCTGGCATCCCAGCGCAGACCCCATCGTCATTCCCGACTACGATATAGAGCCAGATTGGCATCACACAACACCGACTCCGGTACCGGCTGGTAAAATGAAATCCAAGTTGGCGCCAGTGCCTTTTTCCTATGATAGATCTGGAAAGGGAGACAATTGGGAGAGTTCTCAGGACCCTTTTGGCTACCTCCACCCCCTTGATGAACCTGAGGACAACTGGTTTGAGGAACTGGCAGATGCCAGTGGTTTGGAAACGTCACCAGACACTAGCTTGGTCTATCCTCCCTTTGGAGGAAGGGTCCTCTTTTGTAATGGTGGTGCGAAAGTCCGCTGAGGTCCTGGAACTTCATCTGCCTTCAGGAGCAGTCAAGACTAAAATCTTGGCATAGGTGCTTCAGCCATGAGCCACCCCCTCTGATCCTCTACTTCCCTTCAATGAAGCCCTTACATACATCATGCTTGAGGCCTGGTCCAAGCCCTGCACAGGGGCTCCTGTGACAGGATTATTGGCCGCCACCATCACCTTGTACCTGGGGATCTCAGTTTCCTCACCCAGTACCCCATGCTGGAGAGCTTGGTGGTCCAAGCCTCCAGCTGTAAAGTCAAACCTGGTGCATTTCCTTCCAATCTAACAGCTAGGGAATTCAAAAGCCTGGACAACTTTTGAAAGACAATGTTACTGCATGCTTTGTGGGCCAATACATGCACACTGTTTGGGATTCACTGTGGTCTTGGAGGTGGCCCAAGCCATACTGTCAGGCAATTGCAGATGGCAGAGGCGCAGCAAAGTTCACCATTTACATTGGACTGGACATGACCAACTCACTAGGCAGAGTGATTGCATCATCGGTGGCTTCATGCCTGCTTGACAACCATTGACTTTCGGGAAATGTCCAAGCTTCTCCTATGGACATACCCTTCGATGGCTCACACCTCTTTGGGCACAATGCAAACTCAGCCCTGAGGAGCTTTAATGACAGCGGGGCCACTGCCAGGTCCCTGGGCCTCTCCATGCTCCCCGCTAACCTCATTCTGCCATGCACCCCTTATGTGGATATTGTAGGGGCTGCCAAATGTATTTTTGTATGCCTAGCCACCAAGGCCAACAGCCATCCCAGCCTTTTCATGGCTGTGGTTCCCACAGAGTGAGGTAATCAGGTAGAGGGCGACCCAGCCTGCCACTCCCTTAGCAGCCTCACAGCCCCTTTAGCTGGCCAACATATCACCTGGACACCCGGTCATCTGCCCTACCTGTAAATGTAAAAATGTAAATTGATACTTGTATAGCGCACTACTCACCCGCAAGGGTCTCAAGGCGCTTGTACGAATACCGCTGTGGAACCCATCCTGGCTTTCCCTGTGAGGCATCCACTCCTGGGCACCCCCAAGGTGGAGGCCAGGCATCCTTAGCATTGTGGGGGGCCGTTGTGGATATTAAGCAAGCTATTGCCCAGAGTTGCAGAGTGGGACTCCATGATTGGAATAGGCACCGAGGCGAGAATTATCAGGTCCGTAGAATTTTGAGCCCAAGACCCGCCGAGGTGGGAAATTGAACCCTGGTCCCAGGCTAGACCTCTGCATCAGTGTCTGCCGCTCTAATCATTGAGCTACACTTCTCCACCCTGATGTAATGGACCTGCAGTCCATTACATCAAACAATTAGGTACTTCATATCATCTAGCGGGAGTACTCCCTTCCCTTTTTTGAAACCCATGCCACCTTCTTCTGACCGGTTGACCCGAGGACCACCTTCAGTATTATGTCCGGAAGTGCAGGATCTTTTAGTAAAAGGAGCTATCAAGAGGGTGCCATCATCAGAAGTAGTTTGTGGTTGCTATTCTCTCTACTTTCTGGTGCCCAAAAAGAACAGAGGACTCAGTTCTATTCTAGATCTGCATAATATTAACTTCTTCCTGAAGGAGAATTTCAAAATGCTCACATTAGCTTGGGTTCAGCCTACCTCGTTTCAGGAAACTAGATGGTAGAAATGAAACTGTAGGGCTTCCACATCATCATCCTGCCTGCCCAAATGCATTATCTGTGGTTCATGGTTGGCCACAAACTTTATCAATTTGCTGTGCTCTCTTTCAGCCGTACCAGCGCCCCTCGGGTGTTTACCAAGGTTGAAGCACAAGTGCAGAGGTCAAGGGTTCCAGTCTTTCCCTACCTCGGCGACTGGCTGATGAATGTGGGCTCACCCCAGGCAGTCGTATCCCACCATCAGACTACTGTGGACCGCCTGCACTCACTGGGATTCACTATCAATGTGCCAAACCCACAATTGATTTCCTCTCAGACTCTCCCTTCCATCTGAGCCGTTCTGGACACAGTGCAGTTTTGTCCGAGACACGGCGGCATGATAACAGACAAAGTAGCACTGCTAAATTTGCAGACAATTGTTTCCTGGAAAGGTATTTGTTGGAAGGCCAAGACTGAAACAAAGAAAGGACCTTGTTAACGTCCCATAGAGATGTGTACTTGGTTTCAGGACGAACTGAGAGTTCAACCTGCTGTCCATCCACTGGAAGGTGTCCTGTCTGCCGATCTGTAGCTATTAATAGGCCGGTACACGAAACCCTGAGCAGCAAGGCTTGCCAGAAAATTCACAACATGGACAATGTCCGCCCCCAGGGGATCAATTTGGAGTAGGAGACACAAACCCAACAATCATGACCAGGCAGATCCATATTGTTTATTTGTATTGTCTGACCAGGCCTTAGCAAGCAAGGAGGAAGCTTCTGCTGAAAGGCCTGGGACTTTCCAATGTCAATGTAACCCTCCAGGTCATGAGGCGTAGAGATCCCGCTAGGACCAGCGGGTGGGGATTGTTCTGGGGATCCTTGAGGAGATCGGGAAATAGGGGTAGAGGGATTGGAAAATTCCAGGAAAGTTTCATTCATCGCTGGAATCCAGGCTTGTGATATCCAAATTGGGGTGATCACCACTACCTCCGCTCTTTGTCTACGCACCTGAGCAGTCAACCTCGTGATCATGGCAAATGGGAGAAATGCATAAGGCTGCTCCTTGCTCCAGTCTTAGAGGAACGCGTCCATGCCTGTCGTATGTGGGTCTGGCCTCCAACTGCAGTACCTGTCGAGTTAGAAATCTAACTGGGACGCGAAGAGGTATATGGAAAAGGGACCTCATTTGTCCTGAATCAGACGGAAGATCTGGGGTTTAGTTTCCACAGGCTGACATCTCTCTAGTGAGGAGAGTGGCAATCACCCACCTGATTGGAACTCCCTGGGAGATGTTCTGCTGACAAAGATTTGATTGGACAAACCATACTTACTCACAGTCTGAGCGAGGTCTGACAAGGTCTACGACCGTGTCCCTCCTAGTAATTGACGTAGTGTACTGCTGCCACATTGTCCACCTTGAGGAGGACCAAGCATTTAACCTTCTCTTTAGTCCAACAGCGGCTGGCGAATTAACTTGTCATCAACTCCAGACAATTTATGAGCAGAGATCGTTCAGTGGAGGACCACTTGCAGCCGGTGGAGAATTCCCCACATTGTGCGCCCCATCCAGAGCCGCTGGCGTTTGACTCAATTACCAGGTTGGGTTGAGAGCCGAAGATCTCCCTGTCATTCCATGCCTCCATGTGGGCTAGCCACCAGTTCATCTCTTCTATTATTTTGAGAGACAATGAAATTAGTTGGGAATAAGAGAGACCTCTCCGGAGGTGATGGATCTATAAATGTTGCAGGGCCCTGTAGTGATGAGGGCAAGGAAAGATCGCCTGGATGGAAGACGAAAGGAGACCCCTTATCCGCACTAGATGATGGAGTCATACATGGATTTGGAGATGGTTCTCCACAACTCGTGTCGGATCTTGGTCAGTTTGCGGGAGGGTAAGCTGAGAGTTGCCTCAGTCAAATTTACCAAAAATCCTAGGAACTCTATTGACTTCGATGAAGTTAGTACCCATTTCTCCTCGTTTATCATAACCCCCAAAGATTCCAGTAGATCTATCGCTGCCTGCAAGTGCACAAACCGGGCATTGATCCATAAGCAGGATAGCGCTGAGGTAAATAATAAATCTTATACCTCGCCCGTTAATGCTCCACAACCGGCTTCATCAGCTTAGTGAAGCACCATGTAGCCGCTGAAAGACCGAATGGTAGGGTGGTGAATTCGAATACCTGAGAGTTCCATACGAACTGCAGGAAACATCTGTGTGGAGGAAAGATTGAAACCGCCAAGTAGGCGTCTTTCAGGTCCAGGCAGACCATCCAATTGGATATCTGGAGAAGATCCTGCAGAAGGTGAGTACCCTCCATCTTGAAGTAACAGTAGAGTAACCAAGAGGAATTATGCCCCAATGAGACCTCAATCCAGTCTAGATATTTCTAATGTGTGTGACCTTCGAGCCTCTACATAACTGTCCACTTCATTTACTCACCATCAAAATGTTTTTTCTGATGGTCATAATATCAGCCAGAAGGATCAATGAGCTACAAGCACTTTCTGTGCACCCTCCCTATACAACATTCTATCCAGACAAACTGATTCTGAGAACCCGTACCTCCTTTCTCCTGAAAGTGGTAACACCTTTTGATGTGGGTCAACAAATCACCTTGCTTACCTTCTTTGCCCTGCCTCACTCTTCCAAAGAAGAGGAGTGAATCTACTGACTGGATCCAAAAAGAGCGATATAATTCTACATTGATTGTCCCAGAGAGTTCCAGGTGGACAAGCAACTTTTCCTTAGGTACATCATGGTGAAGAAAAGATAAGCTATGCAGAAACTGACCATCTCTTGGTGGATAAGGTTTTGCATTAAAATCCGCTACGCAATGGCAAGAATCAACATCTTATGGGCTTGCCCACTCATTCCACCAGAGCCAATGCTGCGACCACCTTGTTAGCTTGTGGAGTCCCTGTCCTGAACATCTATTAGGCAGCGATGTGGGTGTCTCTGCACACGTTCATTCACCAAACAGGTAACCCTGGACAGGCAGGTCCTTAGTGATGGGCACTTTGCCTGTTTGGCCTCCAGGGCTTCTCGGTCTAAATCTGTTAACAGACCCACCTTCGGAGAGGGATTGCTTGGGTATCTATTCTAAGATAAGAAAGATGCAGTTAGAATTTTTTTCCAGATGAACAAGTTAATTACCATCAGTAACGCCTTATCTGGTAAGACTCCATCTAGCCGTAGATTCCTTACCGACTCTTCCATCCAGCCCACTCTGTGAATGGATTTCTTCCTATAGGGCACCCTTATGAGAGAAGCGTGGCTCAATGGTTAGAGCGGCAGACCCTGATGCAGAGGTCTGGCCCGGGACCAGGGTTCAATTCCCCGCCTCGGCGAGTCTTGGGTTAAAAAATTCCACGGACCTGATAATTCTCGCCTCGTGTCTATTCCAATCATGGAGTCCCACTCTGCAACTCTGGGCAATAGCTTGCTTAATCTCCACAACGGCCCCCACAATGCTAAGGATGCCTGGCCTCCACCTTGGGGGTGCCCAGGAGTGGACGCCTCACAGGGAAAGCCAGGATGGGTTCCACAGCGGTATTCGTACAAGCACCTTGAGACCCTTGCGGGTGAGTAGTGTGCTATACAAGTATCAATTTACATTTTTACATATGATGTCCTTAGTGCTGCACACTAGTGCACCAGCTACATTTGTAGATCTGCGTTTCCTGTGTGGAAAGATTACGAAAAGTAACTGATGTCAGAGTGTTGTGGTGTATTGGGTCTGCGCATGTCACTTCCGGCGTGGACAACACCGTCATGGAACCGAACGACTCCACCTACCGGCACGCAGAGGTACTGTTTAAAATGTTTCTGGATCCAGTCTGAGACCTGGTGATTATTCTAAGGGAAGACATCTGCGGCTTGATGAAGTCTCTCTCTACCAGATAAGGCATTACCAATGGTATGTTACTTGTTCATTATTGCCCAAATGTATGGTAGTTATTTCATCTGGATGAAAGGTTGGATACGATTGTCAGGATCCCGGCTGGTGCGCTAAATGTTTCTGGGCAGTTACTTTGCCTACATAGTTATCATACCAGCCTACTGAGTAACTGAGATTGCAAATGTACTTTTCCCATGACAAATGGAAATTTGACAGCTGCAAGATTTCCTAATATGTGTGAATAGCTGGTGCAGAGCTGTAAATGTAGATTTGTTCATATGCACAAATTAGATTCATATGGAGGAATTATTTTAGAAATTATTGCAAACGGGTGAGCTTGTAGTGCAAAGACCCTCTGTACTTGCTCAGAATGAGCTTATATGCAAATCACAGAAACTGCTCTCACACATCTGCTAGATAAATTGTATTTATTGAAGAGCATTAGCATAAGGACAGTAACGGGCAGGGCATTACACTGAGCTAAAACATTATGATTAATGACAACAATGCACATATTAACATGAGGTTGAGTATATTGTCTTTAGTACATAATGTAATTAGTTAGCAGAATTTCACGATGTAAAGGTAAGAGTCGGGCATAAGAGTGGGTGGGAACAGAATGTGTCGGGTTCCGAGTTCTGGGTCCTCTGAAAGCCCCTGCTATCCATTAGCCCCGGTACTTGTGAACAGAGTAATAAGTATCACAAGATGCAACCCAGGGAGAGAAATAGAGATAGGCAGTAAGAGAAAAATCCAGGACTGAAGCTCAGTCTCTGAGATTTCATCTGTTTCAAGGGATGGCACCAATCTGCCTTGATGGTATGAATCTTGGGTAAATCTGACCTATGGTGTTAGCAATAGGCATGTGATGAAAGGACGCGCCGGCTGCTGACCAGGAATACAGCAGAGGTCCCATAACACTGCTGGCCACATACAGAGAAAACTCTACAAGAAACAGGAGTTAATAGACGAACAACCAAGAGGCCAATACTAAGGAGTGGACTAACAAAGGGACAGAGGGAACAGAAAGAGGGAAAACAGAAAACAGAGAGGGTCAGAAAAGCCAATGCAACCACACAACTCATTGCCAGGAACTGAGCTGGGGTCTCAAAGAGTCTAAATAGAGCTCTACCCTTCCTGACCTGGAAATTACCTTAACCCAGAAATCAAGTGAGTTTGCATTCATAGGAAAGTTAGCAGTTTAGTGATCCTGCCTGTCTAAATTCCTCAGCTCCGTTCTCCAGGTTTCCAGCCCGTACATGCCTGTCAACTAACCTGATTCCTGACAGAATCCACCACATAAAATGCCCCCGCCCCTGGGAACATTGTATAGTCCTGCTTTGTCTAGTGGTCCGGTGTTGTCTATGGCATTTCTTCATCAACCTAAGGACATGACAAAATCTGCAGATTCCCCATGATCTTTATGAGGTATCACATCCCTTCTTGACCACAAAGTATTGGAATCGCCATAGAAACACACCGAAATCCTAATTTTCCACAACCTCATAGCCTGGTGGCCCATCTACCATGATTGGAGGAGATTTTATTGAGAAATTGAACTGTGGGTTTAACCCATAAGATGTGACACACTCGGTGAATGTGCCATTGAGGGAGGAGGAGTGTTAGCTGTAAGGCTGATATTCCAATTTTTCTAATAACACGGACAGGTCCTATAAATGAAGGGGTGAACTTAAAGATGGTGCCAGGAATGGTTACATTTTTATTAACCAACCAGGCCTTGCTTCCAACCTCACACTCAGGATCCTTTCTTTGGTGCTAGGCTGCAAAACACATATATTTGGCTTTTCTAGATGCTGATAGGAGGCTTTCTAAATGGCATGAAGATTCTACACTAGTGAGGTTTGAAGGGACTGTGGATAGGGACACGTTCTTAGGAATGATCTGGCTGTGGTAGCTGATATTTGAGTGATAAGCCTCAAACAGTGCTGCTGAGCACCTATTACTAATATTATTAACTTGGCTCTAGTTGCATTGCACCAGTGACTGTTGTGTGTTACCCATGTAGAGGCATTCCACATTGACAAAGCATGTTTTACATTACTGCTGGCAACCATGCCAGATGCACTTAGATAATCACTGCTTGTAATCTTGCCACTAATGTATATTTGTCTTATGTGGTTACTATTACATCTCTTATAATTTTAGCATCTCCGGAGGATTTGCATTGAACATACGTAGCTCTTCTTACAGGAAAGGATCGTGAGTTCTATCATCTCTTCATGACCAGGGTGCCCTGCTGCAGGAGACTCATGGATTCATTTGAAACGCTAAGGGGCGTATTTATGAGCCCCGTTGCCTCACTCTTGCACTATCCAACATGGTGCAAGAGTGACACAACTCACAAATGAGATTTCTGAAGCCACGCAAAGCCACCTTGCGTGACCCCGAGGGACTTCATAAACCTTAAGTAAAGCAATGCAGAGCAAATTGCTGTGCTGCCTTGCTCTGCACCAGGGAGGCGTTCCATGGGCCTTGTATAGGGATTCCCACGCATATCCCATGGTTTTTGCCATATTCACCAATTTACCAGAACTCCCCAGGTATCTTTATTTCTCCTTGTTCCTTCCTCTTTCTATGGGTGCTGCATTTTGAAGCACCCATAGAAAGAGCGTTTTGCTTCTCATGATTGTTTTTTTGTGCAGGAGGGGCCCCTCCCTGCACAAAAACAATCCTGCATGCAACACAGGCACCCTTGCGTGTGTTGGCTCTAGGCAGCAAAAACAGCGCCAGCACAGGGACAAGGACAGGAATGTGTCGTAATCTTTTAAATACGGCGCATTCCTTTCCCTTTCCTATGATGCAGTGCAGCAAGGTGATCTTTGTGGGGGTTCTTTTGTTAATCTGTTGCGGTGTGGGGATGTCCATTTGAAGCTGACTGAAGAAAGTGTGAAAGTCTATAGTGGGTGAGGCAGAAGGTTTTTCAATATAGGAGGTCTCTTCTTTATTCTCGGATCCAGAGTCTCTATGATGAGACAGTGCATCCACTTTCCAATGCCTTTTGCTGGGTCAATACAGGATGGCATAATTGAAAGGAGAAAAGAGCAAGGTCCATCTAGTATGTCGAGAAATAACGCATTTCATAGTGGTCAGATATATCAAGTTCTTGTGATCCATCTATGCAATAATTGTATTCGGAATTCCTTCCACATGGTGTCACCAATGAGAAAAGGCCTCTGATCGCTAGCAGGTCTCGATCATAAATAGTCCATGTCTGTTAAGGTTTGTGAATAGAATCGATTTCGGGATCTCTTTGTGGTAGTTCGGCTCCAATGGCAAAAGATGAAGCATATGAGTATGTGTCTACTAAAAACAGTAGTAAATCATTGGGACGTCTGAATACCAGAGCAGAGGTAAACGTTCTCTTGAGTAAGTTCATGGGTTGCGTCTGTACTTCACACCACTTGAACTTCACCCTATTAAGAGTTAAGCAATCTATTAATTGAATAATGGATGTGAGGTTCTGTGTTAACTAAATAAACCTCCGGCCTGCTTTCATGGTTCTCGCAAAGGGCCATTCTAATACTGCTTTTACCTTAGCAGAGTCCCTTCCTATTCCATGTTCAGAGATCTTCGGAGAGACATTCTCAGATTTGGCATTTAGGGAATGCTTTCTTAACCTTGATAGCACCTCCCAACCTGACATCAATGTTCTTCTAAGGAAGATGAGTAGATCAAAATGTCATCAAAATATGCTACCACATATGTCTCTGATTATGTAGTGAACAAAATGCTGGAAGGCAATAGGGCCATTACAAAGGCCGAAAGGCATTACCAGAATTTCAAAATGCCATTACCTGATACTGAATACTATCTTCCATTAGTCTCCTTCACATATCCATTCTAAGTTGTATGCTCCTCTAAAATTTAACATAGAGAATATTTTGGCAAATTTAACTACATACAGAAGCACAGATGTGAGGGGAAGAAGATATCAGTTTTGCACACTAATACCATTTAGTTATTGATAGTCTATGCATGGCCTGTATTCTCGTTCACTTTTTTCCACAATAAAAAGATTGGCTCGCTGTTGGAGAGGTTGCGTGTCAATTTCAGCTTTTATCTAAGTTGTTCTGAAGGCATTGTGGTAAAACTGCATCCTCTTTCACGCTTGGATAGATCTTTCCATGCGGAATGGGCTCTTCAGGTAATAAGTCAATTCAGCAGTCATACTCTCAAAGTGTGGGAAGAGTGTCAGCTACTTTCTTGCTAAAATGTCTATAAATTCATGGTACTGTAGAAGAACAATCTCCCCATCCTTCTTCACTTTTTGGGGGGTACGGACATCCTACTTGGGGCCTGGTCCACGCCCTGCAGAGGGGCTCTTGTACATAGGACAATTGCCCGCAGCCATTGTCATGCCCCAGGGGACCTCAGTTTCCTTACTCAGCACCCCATCCAGGAGGGCTGGTTGGAATGGCTCTTCAGGAGATAGGTCAATTCAGCAGTCATACTCTCAAAGTGATGGAAGAGTGTCAGCTCCTTTCTTGCTAAACACGTCTATAAATTCTTGGTACTGTGAAGAAACACTGTCTCGATCCTTCTTCACTTATTGGGTGGTCTCTGAGAAATTAGACTGCAACACAAAGCATGTCAGTGACTAAGTCTTTTCAGTTACTGTTTTCAGAACGAAATGGGTGTCACAGTACGCAGAGTTAAAAAAGTTCTCTCTTGAGTATTCAAGTGTATTCAGAGATTACGTTTCCTAGGCCATGCAGTGCAGAGAAAGATAGAGAAGGATGAGGCATTGAGTAAATAATTTTTTCTCATATTTCTTTTATTGAATTTTGCAATCTGCTGTGATGTATGACGAGTAGCCGATAAGTATCTTTGAAGATTCTTTATTTAGTCTTACTTCAGGTTAGCATCCATGTAAAGCAGCCCCACCAGGAGCAGCCTGCCTGCTGCAGAGCCCATCTTCAACTGTAACACCTCACCACACAGGCAGCCAAACATTTCATCCCATCTCCATCACACCAACATTCCACTAGGAACACTCACACTGGCTGAGCAGCTAGGTAACATAGGAGAAACATTAATACATAGGCAGGATATAACAAAATCAAACAACAATACAAAGTTGATAACATCCCCCAACCCTTCCCGATCCCCCACAGATACACATAGGAAGGTATTACCTCGTAAACATGATATTCATGCAGCATAAATAGGCTGTATACAGCACACATAGTGGCGCTGATGCCCTTTGAACAGGACCTCCCCTCAAACTATCCGGCATGTTCACTTTTCACTCATCTCCGCAATCCGTACCATTCTGCACAACAGGTTCATCAACTTCTTGCTGTAAGTGGATCTCCACCATGCCCCACTCCATTCTACAATGTCCCCTCCATCTATTACTTGCAATTCCTCCTCAATAGGAATCAGGAGTGTAGCTTAAAATTGATTATCTATAGAGCATCCAGATGCTGCTGAATCTAACACAGCAAAGCCCATCAATGGTCCTTGAGAAGTAGCAATCATAACTTCAGGAAATAATGTGCTTGATCAATAACTACCACTTCAGTGATTTGTGAGCCAATCCGGGGTCCGTTGATCATGGATGGTCTGAGGCATTTCCCTGTAACTGAAGGCAGGCCCTCAACAAATGCCCAGCCTTTCAACAGTGGAAACACAGTGCTATCTTCCTATCGCCTTTTCTTTCTTCAGTTGTGATTCCCCAATCTGCATAGGATCTTCAGCCTGAGACAGCATGCATGCCATCTGGGTCTTTATTAGGCCAAGTTCTTTGATTACATATACTGTACTTGGATCATGTTGTTGAGCGTCTATTTATTAGTTTGATTAAAGCTGCTAAAGTGGTTGGTCAATTTACTAATAAGGCATCCGTACGAACATCTTGGAGATCTTTAAAAAAGGATGATGTGTTGGATTCATCCATCCAAGCTCCGTATATGACAGGGGTCGGTTTACATGAAATGCCCAGCGCAGACAATGAAAATGCACCACATTATGGGGATTGCGCTGCCTCCAGGTGAGGTAATATAAATTTTATGATCAATTGTGTCCCCTATCTTAGACCCCACCGACTCCGTGTACACGCTACAAGTACATGTATGTTCCCTCCACTTCAAGCTATGAAGACGCAAATACATTTGCGTCCAACGTTAACATGTCCTCTTTCAGACCCACCATGAATGGGTCAAATAGTCCGTTCCTAAATATGCCATGCCAACGTCTTTATGTAGTGTACTTTACACATTTTTCAGTTCTGGCGAAGTAGGCCCTGGACTCTGTCATCGAGCCTTTTCCTGCCTTCTGACTCTGAATCTCAAACCTGAGCCTGCATCTGTACCGGTGACCTCTGCCTTACTCTCTGCGCGGCTAACGGTGCCTGGCTCAGCCTGTTGCCTGCCAAGACTGTATTCAACCTTCGAATTATCTGTTTCACTCCTCGAAAATACATTCCTGGCTAGTAGTTCACGTCAACATCCTTCCAGCTGCAGAGCAAAGGGCTCGGCCTTACTGTCTCTGTGCAAGTAATTCATGGCTCTGTTTCCATGGTAGGCCCATGCCCTCCCTCGCACCCCTCGCATCTCATGCAGACACGTAGACGCTCATACACGCACTCATAGTCAGTATAGAATAGCCTCTTGTCCGAGAGACCTTTTCCTTCCAGATAATACAGTTCCTTAAACATGAGATATTAGATACGATTTGGGATTAGGTTGATCTGACATCCAGACATCTGTCTCCACTTGAGGGCTAAATGTCAAGTCCCCCCTTCACCCCTCAAGTTACACGTGCATTACACGTCATACTGCTGCGCGCGCATCTCTGCCATGTATTTCTGCTGACACTGCCGGATTCACTCCTGGATCCGCCTACTTGTGACATCATGATAAATGACGTTCTTGTTCACGCCTTCATGCACGCCTATTGTAACGCCTTTTTGTATTACGTACATGCATTCTTATCTCTCTTCTCAGCTGTTACGCCTCCTGCATATGCTTTTACTGTAATGCATTGACTATATATATGAATGCCTGTCAATAATGTATTGTCGCATACTTGCATATTCGCATATTACCATTGACTCTGTCAGTCTGTCCCTTCCCGAACCTGCGTGGTGACGGAACGGTATGCCACCTTGGCTCGAGCCAATATGCTAATCACCCAATTCCTTTTATAGGAATAAAACCCTTTTTGAGAAACCTCAAATATCACGGATTTTGCCTCTTATTTATTATGAGTTATTCTTATTGACTTTACCGCATAGAAATTCAGTACCAGGTAATTAATTTTACCACATACTTGGCGCCCGAATAGGGACCCCTCCCCCCTCTCACCCGCCGGAGGTGCTTTGCAGGCTTAGTCCCCTGCCACAGCCGGACGGAAACTACGCGTACCCGCAGGATTTCCTGTATCTCCCTCAGGCCAACGGAGGTGACTGAGGCCGCGATCGACACCCAGACGAGGCGGTGAGAGGTGCGGAGGATCCCGACCAGAGCCTAGCTGAGAGAGCAAGATCCGAGGTATACGGAGGCCCACCAGGTTCCGAAGTTCCGAAGTATCTGCGTCACGAGTCGAGTCCGAATCCAGTCGAGTCCAGTCCAGGGTTTCCGAGGCCTTCTGTTTCCGTGCTTCCCGGTGAGTACCGTTGCTGGGGACGCATCTAGACGTGCGCATTAGTTTGTGCCGGTCAAGACAGGTTTGGGTACACAGACCTGGTCTGCACTGTTTTAGACAGTGTATCTGTACTGTTTAGCAGTATATCCAGTCTGCACTGTTGAGCAGTGTATCTAGTACTATGCAGTTAGCGAGTTTTATTCTGATTATTGTTGTTCGTTTCAAAATGTTTTAATGTGTCTCAAAATGTCGTGGTATGAGTGATTGTTCGATCTTCATTATTGTGATTATTGTGTTCATTGTGTTCATATCTGAGTAAGAACCAAGTAGCCAGATTTTTAAAATGCCGTTATTCTCCAAATTAAGACAGATAAAAACTAGAAAAGGGATACTCGAGGAAGCCGTTCCCATTCCACCTAGGGATACTCCAGGGTACTTTATGTACCACAAGCACGGCCTAGATGCCGTTTTATTTCTCGATTTATGGGTGGACTACACTAAAGATCTAGCAGAGAATCAGAGATGGCCCGCTGCAGGGACATGGGATTCAGAGTGTATCATAAGAGTAGAAGAAGCATTACGAAAAAAGAAAGCCAGACAGTCACAGAAGGATGCCATCGAATTATGGCGTAAAGAATCGCATAGGCGTACAGAAAAAGCACTTAGAAAAGAAGACAAAAGGAAGGAGGATTCAGACAAGGCCCAAGAAAACGTATTAGTTGAGGAAGGTATCCGAGTAAAAATAGAACAAGTAGACAGACAACTGAACACCCTTAGGAATGGTATGTATCCTCTCCTGGCCGAAGGTTTACCTAAGGCCACTGCGGAAGTACCAAAAGATCTATCACCTCCTATGCTCCCGACTAAAGTGCATCCCAAAACCGCGAAGGATATTTTCCTTTCTTCCTATCTAGATGATGTAGTGCCCGCATATGCTAATACCGCACCGCAGCGCACACCTCCTACTGGCGGCGCTCGACCCCGAGACAATCAGCCCCTACCCCCGCGACAAGCTACTCCCCCACCTCTTCCTCCCGTTCCGAATGTCCCTCCTGGTCTTCCCCCCATTCTTCCAGCTCTTCCCGCACCCATTCCTCCCGCTTTACACCCGAACAACCCCTTCGGAGCCGGTGCCTCAGGAGGCGCGTCCGGAGGGGCGATAGGTTTCCAGACACCTCCACAAGTACATAGATTGACTTACAGGGATCTGGCACAACAACGTACACCTCGATCAGCCGATTTTGATATAATAAAAGAACGTATCGGGGATTGTAGATACGATCCAGTACCCGGTAGAAATGATGACAGATTAATACTCGCATCAGTACGACTAAGACGGGTTACCAATTTCTTGTTAACCCTACCCGGAATGGTTGAACATCTAGACAGAATATATCATTTTGTCCAAACGGGGCAGGGACCTGAAAGTATTAAGGAAGCCATGGCTCACCAGAAAGTTGACATTCAAGCCAAGATATTACGGTTTTTTATAAACTGCTTAATAAGAGAACAAGATAGGCCGGGGATGGACCCGGAGGAAATGAAAGCACTTCATAGATGGGGTCAGAATATAGCAGACGGGAACCATGATAAACAGAATAGTATAAAAAACATGTATCAAAGAATCAGAAGTGAAGTATTAAAAATACATGAAACAAGACGGTTAGAACCAGAAAATGAATCAGACAAGTTTGAGTCCTCAGAGGAGGAGCAACAAGAAGAAGCTACAGGACAAGAACAATTACCAGTTAGAGAAACGATAGCATATGTAAGTAAAGGAAGACCTTTTAATAATTCAATACGTCCAGTACGTCCAGAAAGCAAAAGACTTTTTCAGGAAGCCATGTGTAATCCGAGAACTCCTGAACACTTATTCCAAGCTACTGATAACCGACTTCGAGAACGAATGGGGTACCATGTACTCGATTCTATGGACGAACAAGAACTAGCTAGGTCAGCAGTACAATGGGCTGACAGTCCCGAGAAATATAGTGATGATGCGTTAGCACGCACGTTTTTGAACATGACACCAAGCGAACAGCGTTTAGCTGGTACATACATGATACAACACCTACTTCTATTGTATAGAAGTCAACATTCCGATCCAGGCCCCCTGCATGATATATTAACAGAACTACTAATGAATAAATGGAGAGGTCTAGGTACCGATCTGATTAAAATAATTCTAGAACATCGACACAGATATAGTGCCTTTCTATGTCCACAGTCTGATTCAGCACACTCCATGGAAAGAAAAATGTATTACATGGATAGACAGAATCCGTTACGAGAAGTGCACCCAGTTCAGAATGCCGACAATACACTTAGACGTGTGTTCGTGTACACCCCTATAACTAAAATAGAGTTATTGGAAATGAAAAAACTAGTACCTAGCCATGATAAAGATCCCGTAGGTTTTCACCGTGAAATAAAAGACATGTTACTCATGGGTGATTATACTTATCCCGACCTTATGAAAATATTGAAAGTACTACTGCCTCCTGGTATCTATGAGAAACTTAAAGAAAAAGAATGGGAAGTGGGAAATGCAAAGATTGATTGGACTGCATTAGAAAACGAAGAAAATACTAGAGTTCCAGGCCTAGGGCTTGGAGATAAGGTTAAAGAATTACCAGGATTGTTAGTGCAAGTATTGCCACGTTTATTAAGTACGAAAAAGGAAGATTGGGATGCAATCTCAGCCTGTAAACAGAAACCCGATGAAGACACTAGTGATTTTTATTCCCGATTTGAAAAATGTTTTGGTATTAACAGCGGCCTGAAACCAAGTAGCGAATCATATCCACACCTTTATGTAACGAAATTAGTCGAGAACTCACTGCCCCAAGTAAAGAACAGAGTATTAAAAGTCGAAAGTACTTGGCAAGCTAACACCCCTTCACAAATGTTACAAATGTTACAGTATCACCAGAATAGAATCAGAGAAGAACAAGAACATGAACAAAGACGTATGAAAGACACGAAAATGAAAATGTTAGTTGCCCAGTCAGTTCCTGCTGACGGTCACAAAAAGGGTGCGACCCAGCCCAGTAATTCGACGGCTCCTGTTAAAGGGACATGTAACTACTGTAAACAGCCTGGTCATTATGTAAACGATTGTGCAGTTCTGAAACACAATATCTCCACGGGTAAGACCAAGGAGAGACCGCGTGCACCTAGACAAGATCAGGCCCAACAACAAGTACCACAGAATATACAACATATTCCGCCTATGCCAGTTTCACAACAGACTGTAGCAGTGCCACAGCAACAGCCTATTACTGCAACACAGAACACAACACAACAGATGTACCAGTACGCACAGAATGACTACCCTGATTATCAGCGGTACACATGAAACAGCCTAGAGAGGGAGTTTGGCTTGCCCCTTATTGAAGTTCCTGTAGATCAAGAAGGTCCTTATGTACACAGTCAAGTGTTAGGAAAAGACAGAAAGTTTTTAATTGACACAGGGGCAAGCAGGACCACAATCAGTCACAATGAGGTTCCAGGGGCACCCCTCTCAGGCTCACAGAATGTTTCCCTTGGATTTTCAGGAAAGCCTATTATTAATGAAGTATCACAGCCACTTCCTCTGGCAGTTGGTCCTTTGACACGGACTACAGATCTATTGCTTACGAAATCATGTCCAGAAAACTTATTAGGAATAAAGACATTGAAGGCTCTAGGAGCTATAATATGCTGTTCTCCGGAAGGAGTACGATTATTCTTACGAGATTTTAAAGGCCATTATGTATTAAGAGACATGGATCCCCGGTTACAGAATGTACCTGCACACTTGTGGGCACAAGGCCCCACTGATGTAGGTTGTATGCACATTACACCATATCGAGTCACACTCAAAGCAGGAGTGGTATTACCACGAATTCGACAGTACAAGTTACCTCCAGATGCTGTAGTGGCTTTACTGAGAATCATTGACGAGCTCATTGCACAAGGAGTGGTCATGGAAACCGACTCCAATGTGTGTAATTCTCCTATCATCCCAGTTCTTAAACGTACTGATCCAAATGCACCACCTGTTTATCGATTAGTTATTGATCTGCGCGAATTGAATAAATGCATTGTACCACAGTACCCTGTGGTTCCAGATATCTCTTCATTACTGACGGCTATTGATTCAGAAGCGACGTTCTTTACTGTAATTGACCTCAAGAACGCCTTCTTTAGTGTCCCAATTGATCCAGAAAGCCAATACTTGTTCGGATTCAGTTTAAATGGACGAAGTTTCAAATTTTCACGCGCACCTCAAGGATTCACAGAAAGCCCCAGCATCTATAGCCAAGCACTGAAAAGACAACTTGACAGTATCTATATGCCTGTTAACACCGCCCTACTTCAGTATGTCGATGATCTGCTGATCACCGCCCGAAGCGAACCCGAATGTGAAAAAGCATCACTGACGGTTTTAAATTTTCTGGCTGACAAGGGGCACAAGGTATCCCCTTCGAAGCTACAATTCTGTGTTCAGCAAGTTGTGTACCTGGGTCACTTGCTGTCCAAAGTGGGGAGACAGCTCACTCCAGATCGCATCCAGTTAATTGTAAACATGTCACCACCGAAAACACAAAAGGAGGTGCGGGCTTTTATAGGCCTCACTTCATACTGCAGACAATGGATTCCCCAATATGCATTTCTAGCAAAGCCACTCATTCAATTGACAACTCAGGAGGCAGCGACATCGACTGTCCTCCCTTGGACTCAGGAACATACACAAGCTTTTGAAGACTTAAAGAAAGCCCTATGCCAAGCACCTGTTTTAGCAACACCATGTTACAGTAAGCCTTTTACACTTTTTGTCACAGAACGTGAAGGTACTGCATTATCAGTCCTCACTCAGGAACAAGCAGGTTCACACAAACCGTGTGCTTACTTTTCTAGCACATTAGATCCAGTAGCCCAAGCTTTACCTGCATGTTTGAAATCAGTTGCAGCGACAGCTTTAGCAATCAGACAGAGTGATTCCATAGTATTAGGACATCAAATGACAGTACAAGTTCCACATTCCGTGGAAGTTCTTTTAAATCGTACACAAACCCAACACTTGACCATAGCAAGACTGACAGGTTATGAATTGACATTGTTTCAACCACATATAGAAATCAGACGCTGCAGCACATTGAATCCTGCCACACTTTTGCCATTAAGCGGTGTAGACCCACTGAAGCATGATTGTATTGAAGTCATTACTATTACGACGAAACCCAGACAAGACTTGACAGATGTCCCATTACCAGACCCAGACCAGACACTTTATGTGGATGGTTCATGTATGAGAACAGGTACAGGTGAATTAGTGGCAGCCTACGCAGTCACGACAGACACTGAAGTTATTGAAACCAATTGTATCGACACCCTGTCAGCTCAAGCAGCAGAGCTCATCGCTCTGACACAAGCCTGTATTCAAGCCAAAAATAAGAGAGTTAACATATACACTGATTCACGTTATGCATTCGGAGTCGTTCACGATTTCGGAGTCCTCTGGCGAGAGAGAGGTTACTTGACTTCTCACGGTGCCAACATTCAACACGGTCCCCTCATTCAAGCCCTGTTAGATGCAATACATCTACCAACTGCGATATCTATTATGAAGTGTAAGGCACATACAAAGGTTACCGATACAATCTCCCAGGGTAACGACCTGGCAGACCGAACAGCTAAGCAAACTGCCCAGAATCGAATTCATGTAACTGACTCGACAAAGACAATAGTTCCGACACCGTCACACTGCATGACAGTCAAGGATCCCGCACATGATGTAATTGACATACAGACACATGCCACACCAGAAGAAATAAAGAAGTGGACTGAACTAGGAGGGATCCAAACAGATCAGGGATGGATGACGAAGGGAAAATCTACATGGTTTCTCCCCGATTCTATGGTTCAAGTCATCATTAACACTATACATAGCCCAGCACACCTAGGAGAAAAAGCGATGCTAGACAGCATTCAACACATATGGTCCAATAAGAACTTAAGAGCAGCAGCGAAACAAAAAGTGCGTACTTGCATGATTTGTTGTCAGTTCAATCCAGGAAAAAGCATCCCTGTAGAGAAAGGTGGATTTCAGCCTCCCGATCACCCTTTTGAAGTCCTCCAGATGGATTATATCCAGATGGAACGTTGCCGAGGATTCAAGTATGTCCTCGTAGTCGTATGTGCACTTTCCAGATGGACAGAAGCATACCCAGTCCCAGATTATACTGCTCCGACCACAGCCAAGCAACTGGTTCGCGAGTTCTTCCCACGGTATGGTTTGCCCCGTATCGTGTACTGAGATAACGGTCAGCCATTCTCATCCGAGCTCGTGAAGCACATAACACTCCTGTTAGGGTATCAGTGGAAGTTCCACTGTGTCCGGCATCCCGAGGCAGCAGGTCTCGTGGAGCGCCAAAATCAGACTCTAAAGATCCGACTTTCCAAAATATGTAGAGAGAAAGGCGTTGACTGGATAGTAGCCTTGCCAGTTGCCCTCTTCTATATGAGGATGGTTGCGCACTCTCGAACCGGGCTATCCCCGTATGAAGTGGTCTTCGGTAGGCCACCAAATATGTGGGGGACGCCTATACCTCGTAAAATCACAGATGTTGACTGTATTATGCTGACAGATTACCTTGCCTCCTTGATGTCTGCACTACAATCTTGTCGTTCACAGGTAGCTGCAGCCTTTCCCGACAACACCGAGGTGAAGCCCCATGAAGTGGTCCCTGGTGACTTCGTGTTCGTGAGGAATTTTGACCGGAAAAGTCCACTGGAGCCCCGCTGGCAGACCCCGAAGTTGGTTCTTCTGACGACGAGGACGGCTGTTAAATTGGAGGGCAGAAAAGGATGGCTGCACTCGACCCACATAAAAAAGTTCCACGGACTTCCTTCGGACTTGGACTCTAAGCCCTGCCCTCCTCCACAAACTGACTCAAAACTCCCCCTGGTTGAGAAAACCGCCTCTGAAGAATATAGACTAAAGTTACGGTCTAGCAAGTCAGACAGTTTAATTGTTTAAGTCCTCCCCTAGGTGAATCGGTTAAATTAGTTTCTAACATGTATCCCCTAGACCGAGATAGAGAGAGAGATAGACAGAGACAACTCAAGAAACGTGCATATTGTAAATCACTCCGTAGTCACTGTATAGTGACGTTGTTGATTATGTTTTTTCTAAGCCTTCTTATTATTGCTGCCAGTATATTATTACACATGTACTACCCTATTTTCAAGCGTGCACAATCTGCTTTCAATGTTACTGCCGAACATTCTTTTAGCGAATTACCTCCCCATGAATTGTCCTATAGACTTGCGCTGCGCAACAACACATTCATTAGTATGTTACATCACTCCCATCAGACTAACAATGCTACAAACTGCTGGATATGTGGCCGACTCCCTCCCTACCAGAGATACAAGGGAGTTCTGCCCCTCTTTCCATATCCGTTCACTCACAATGGCTCCTGTGGGGCATGGTTTAGATTGATTAATTCCCTAGATTCTGACATTGCTGTTTACGATGGGAATTGGGTTTGGGGAAACCTGAACTTAGTTTTACTTAAAGTCTGCTACCCTGACAAGAAGGGACTTCCCACTAGAACAGGAACTGATCTAGAAAATGAAGTATATGGATTAGGTAATTACACAATTAACCTCATGATTCTGACTGTTGAATCCGAAACAGCACCAGTCTTACCTGCCATGTCAGTGTTACCAGTCAAAGGTGAATTATGTATCAGAAAGAATGGTTCCATACACTTAGGTCATAGTGAATGTACTACTGTGATCGAATTCAGTGATCAAGGCAAATCCACGTTTAGAGCTACCCGTCATTCCTACTTTGTCTGTGGCCATACCGCATACATACGTTTGCCTCCAGATTGGGATGGTACCTGTTACATTGCATTCCTTCTGTCACCTGTTTTCCTAGCTCCTCCTGATTATCACAGAAATACCAATCTAGTAAACAGCAGACTTAGAAGAGATCTCCCGATTGTCGACTACACTGAAACGGCATGGGAACAATACACCGACTTCAATAAAGGTTTCTTCCCCTACTTAGGTACTGTTACTAATAGTAAACTGATACGTAGATTAACTAGAACCCTCGAAGCAGTAGTGAATGAAACTACTTCCGCTCTAGGTAACTTAACAGAGGAACAGTCCGCGATGCGGGTTGTTGTTCTTCAAAATCGTCTCGTCATTGACGTCATCCTAGCTGATAGGGGTGGAGCCTGTAAGGTCATCGGGTCAAGTTGCTGTGTTTTCATTCCAGAAAACGCGCCAACGGTATATAAAGCTATAACACGTCTTCATAAAATTGCAAGTCTGATACATCAGAATCCAGGCACCTGGACTTGGTCCGGTTGGTTCTGGACAACGTTGACCGCTTGGGGATGGAAGATTCTATCCTTCCTAGGCATTGGCCTTCTCATAGTATTCAGTTGTTGCCTGTGTTTACAATGTGGACCGGCGATTTGCGGCCTGTGCGCCACATCATGTATTCCGAATTCAAATTCCCATTCAAACCGCCAAAAGAAGAAAGAAGAGCAAATGATGTTACATGAACAGATTGATCGGTTCATGCAGATCGATATATCATGAAGGGTCCGTAGGGGACAAGGAGGGAATGAGGTAATATAAATTTTATGATCAATTGTGTCCCCTATCTTAGACCCCACCGACTCCGTGTACACGCTACAAGTACATGTATGTTCCCTCCACTTCAAGCTATGAAGACGCAAATACATTTGCGTCCAACGTTAACATGTCCTCTTTCAGACCCACCATGAATGGGTCAAATAGTCCGTTCCTAAATATGCCATGCCAACGTCTTTATGTAGTGTACTTTACACATTTTTCAGTTCTGGCGAAGTAGGCCCTGGACTCTGTCATCGAGCCTTTTCCTGCCTTCTGACTCTGAATCTCAAACCTGAGCCTGCATCTGTACCGGTGACCTCTGCCTTACTCTCTGCGCGGCTAACGGTGCCTGGCTCAGCCTGTTGCCTGCCAAGACTGTATTCAACCTTCGAATTATCTGTTTCACTCCTCGAAAATACATTCCTGTCTAGTAGTTCACGTCAACATCCTTCCAGCTGCAGAGCAAAGGGCTCGGCCTTACTGTCTCTGTGCAAGTAATTCATGGCTCTGTTTCCATGGTAGGCCCATGCCCTCCCTCGCACCCCTCGCATCTCATGCAGACACGTAGACGCTCATACACGCACTCATAGTCAGTATAGAATAGCCTCTTGTCCGAGAGACCTTTTCCTTCCAGATAATACAGTTCCTTAAACATGAGATATTAGATACGATTTGGGATTAGGTTGATCTGACATCCAGACATCTGTCTCCACTTGAGGGCTAAATGTCAAGTCCCCCCTTCACCCCTCAAGTTACACGTGCATTACACGTCATACTGCTGCGCGCGCATCTCTGCCATGTATTTCTGCTGACACTGCCGGATTCACTCCTGGATCCGCCTACTTGTGACATCATGATAAATGACGTTCTTGTTCACGCCTTCATGCACGCCTATTGTAACGCCTTTTTGTATTACGTACATGCATTCTTATCTCTCTTCTCAGCTGTTACGCCTCCTGCATATGCTTTTACTGTAATGCATTGACTATATATATGAATGCCTGTCAATAATGTATTGTCGCATACTTGCATATTCGCATATTACCATTGACTCTGTCAGTCTGTCCCTTCCCGAACCTGCGTGGTGACGGAACGGTATGCCACCTTGGCTCGAGCCAATATGCTAATCACCCAATTCCTTTTATAGGAATAAAACCCTTTTTGAGAAACCTCAAATATCACGGATTTTGCCTCTTATTTATTATGAGTTATTCTTATTGACTTTACCGCATAGAAATTCAGTACCAGGTAATTAATTTTACCACACAGGACAGCCACGAACTTGCGCTGCTTTAAAGCTGTTCTGTGTTTTCACAGTGCGGGGGCACCCGCCTGCACTTTTAAAAGGGATTAAAGATCCACTTGCAGGCAGGTGAAGTCAGTGACTGCACCCACCTGAACGGGGATGTCTGGGGGGTCTATAGGACCACCTTTTCCCCTCCAGAGGGCAGCTCTCAGGGGGAGCACTAACAGTGTGCCACCTTTTAGATGGCATACTGTCAGTGCACCACCTGACAGCCTCTTTGCCTCTGCGCCCGCATCTGTAATACGGCGCGGGCGCAGAGTCAAAGGGATTCTCTCATTTGCATGGAACACACCCCCATGCAAATGAGGGAACACCCCCTGCAGATAGGACTGGCTCTGAATGGGCGCCTGCGCTATTAGTATTACAGAAGGGGCCGGACAAGCGTCTCCGGCCCCTTCTGAAATACCAGAGTGCCACCGGGGGCGCACAGAGCAGGCGCAAACTCCCGCTGTGCCCCCGGGGCACTCTTTGTAATACGGCCCCAGGTATTGGAAATGAGTCACATAATTCACTAAATCCTGATTTCCCTTTTTGACTAGAATTGGCTGATTTGGTCAAATGTTTCCATAGACGATGGTGGCATCCTGAGCCATGAACTGAGTCCAGTTGGACAATAGAGGACTTTGATTTAATATGAATGTCATAACACACATCAAGGCGTCTTAAGGTATGAGAGTAAAAGTGTAATGGAACTATCATTATTAAAGTTTTGGAATTTAAAAAATGTAGGTGTAATTGATACTGGGTCATAAAGTTTTAAAACGTTTGAGAATCCCCTCTGAATTTCTCAGGCAGGGCCAAAACTAAGTTAGAGATAACAATCGCGCTTTCATCCACTCCTGGACCGTTACACAAAATAGTAGCATTCATCACACTTGTACTGGGGTTATCGCAATGTGACGAGGTGGTGAAATAGCTGAAACTAGATGTTGATTGGTTCAACAGTTCTTACCTAGCGGCCTCAAACTCTTTGTGAATCTTATTTATCTCTTGAGCCATCGTCTGAATAGGGCTTTAAGACGGGTGCAACTTTGGTCTGGCAAACTGCCAGGGTTCGGAGTTGTGGACCCACCAAAAGCCCTTGCTATCCCTAAGCCATGGTACTGATGAAGAAAGCTCATTCTCTTAGACTATGTCTGTTTCAAGGGATGGCACCACTCTGCCTTGAGGGTCTATCTTTGGTAGAGCTGACCAGTGGGTCCAGCAGCGGATGATGCAGTCCCCTTCTAAGAGTCCACAGCTCCAGCATTTCCAGCCACTCAGTGCTTGTCGCCTAAGGTGATGTCTGACAGTATTCAAAAAGTGCATTAGCAAACACGGACCACGTTAGCGCACATCATTCATCCCAAATCAGTGCAATCTTCAAGAAACACACATGAGGCGAACTCTATGTAGAGATCTCCAAGAGGAGCTAGGTCCTTCATCAAGGTCAGCATCTCCCTCATTAACATGTCCAACACAATGTTCTACTATAATCATGGAAATGCTTGGGGAATCACATACATGCATGACACCTATACTGCATGCTCCTAGACTGATTTAGCCACAGTGTGGATGATAGGCGCCTTGAATGTCTCATGCAACATATCGCACCAATGCACCATTGGAATATGTAAAGGAACCACATAATCCATGCTAACTTCAACCTGCTTCAGGCAATAAATGCAACACTCGTGAGCATTCACCAGCACATATTGGCTCTAGAAGTGAGGGGGGCAGTCTGCTGCAGCACTTCAGGCACCCTTGAAGGAGCACAAATTGAGAGTGAGCTATACAGAGGCCTTTGAATGTTTTTTTTTCTGGCAACGTTTACAGTGCTTTTAATGAAAGCTTAGCAAGTACCAGACACATTTATGTGAAATGCAGCTAATAATGTTTTTTTTTTTTTGTTTTTTTTTAAATGAAGATCTATATTTTAATTTTCCTTCTCTGACTGCACATTGAAAACATTTTCTATCCTAAACCTAATTGGGTTAGGTTTAGCATTTATGGAGCTCTGCAGTCACCATAAGGGTGTCTTGGGGCTAGGTAAGAGATCCAAGGAAATGTATAACCTACACTCAAGCAGTCAATGATGTGATGAAGGAAGCTCTCATGTTTTTAAAACCTTCTTAAATTATCGATAATTCGATTCCTGGTGAAGGCAGAGAGGCAGTGTTCCACTGCACAGCTGCGACCACTGAACAGGCGCTGCCTCCTGTTGTTTTTTCCGATGGAAACCGAGAACTTCCAGGAGTAATCTGCCACTGAATCTCATCACTCTGTTTGGCTTCGATCCGCTGATGAAAGATGAGAAGGATTGGAAGAAAAATAGGCCATATTATCAAGAAAGGGCGATACATTATCGCCGCTTTTATCGACAGGAAACTGCAGATAAAGCGGCGATAATGGGCTTGATAATATGCCCTTGTGAATTCCCATAGAAGCCCAGGTTAACACCAGAACCTGGGCTTCTATGGGAATTCACAAGGGCATATTATTAAGCCCATTATCGCCGCTTTATCAGCAGTTTCCTGTCGATAATAGCGGTGATAATGTATCGCCCTTTCTTGATAATATGGGCCAATGTGTTTTGCGCACCAAGCGCAGAAACATGAACTTACTGCATCTCTTCACTGGAAGCCTGTTATGAGTAGCTAAAACCAGAGAGATATGCTCTCTAGACTTCAAACCTAGAACAAACCTTGTTAAATGATGTGACGTCAATTGGATAATCTGGTAAATCTAATAGGATGAGTTACAATATTCCAGATAGGCCGAATTAAAAACATTAAGGTGCATATCACCAACAACCGGCAATAATTATCACTAAACGCACTTAGCGCTAGGATAATTATCGCCGCCTATCGCTTGTTTTTATAGCGGAGACAGCGCGCTATCAGCGAAGCTTATCTCCAGAGCGATAAAAACAACTGAGTTAGCTGCCAAATGTGCAATTATTGCTGGGTTTCCAGCGATAATCGCACAACGTTTGGCGCTACTTTGGTGATAGGACAGGGCATACTTAGCCATGATATCTACATTCCATTGGATATCATGGCTAAGTCAGATGAAAAGCAGGCGTAAGCAAAGTAGCGATAACCGAGGTTAGCGCTACTTTTCTTATCGCTCTGCACGTTAGCGTGAGGCTTGATAATAGAAGAAAACTCGCTTAGCGACATTTCTCCCGTTATTCTGGGGAGGAACGCCCACTTTGCATCTCATTAGAGATGCAAAGCTGGACGTTAAATGCAAAGGGCGGAGAGGCAAGGATTCAGGTGATAGCATGACCTTGCTAATAGAGCGATACAATTATCGTCGTTTTCCAGCCGAAAACGGCCGCTAAAGCGGCGATAATTGTCTTGCTGATATGCCCCAAAATATTTGGTCGCAGTGTGAAAAAGACAAGAGGTGGAAAGCATAAGCAGCTGAGAAAAACAGGCTTTAATAATTGCTGTAATCGGATTCTTCAAAGGAAAGGCAGATTCAATATGGCCATGCCTACAAACTGTTGACCTCTGACACCGTTGAGTTACATGGGTATGTGAAATGCACGGAAAAACATGGAGGTCCACGTTTTATTTTCCTTTCTCTGACCGCACAGTGAGGGAATTTTGTAACACTGTCACCGGGGTGCAAAGGTGCCTGAAAGGAAAAGGATACCTACAGCATGACAGATGTAAATAAAACATCTCATTACTTAAGGACTAAACTTTACCGGCATTTCCAAATGTCCCTGCAGCATACTAAACATTGACTCTTTATTTTGCAGTGTGATGGGAACAAGGATTGGGAAGTAGTGAAAAAACAAACTGAGACATTGGACTCAATTAACAGAAAGTCTCCAGCCGCTGGTGTACAGCATTAGGTAGATTTTCTAATTGAGTTAAAGGTTTACCAAGTTACGCCTGGATCCCTGTGAGTCACAAGACTCCAGAGGTACTCCTATCAATCTTTTGTGGATTCTCACTTGCTATTAGGTGGGAGCTTTACGTCATGTGCATGTATGCAAACAACTGTACATGGAAAAATGTCATCTTTGTTTAATACCACTTTAAAAAATGTTTTGCTTGGTGGCGAGACCTCTTTCCGATCACAGACACAAAGGGGCATATTTACAAAGAGCTAGTGCCGCCGCAGCGTCACATTTTGTTTACGGAGTGGCGGGACAATCACACACTGCTCCATATTTACAAACTGACGCATTGGACCCGATGTGTCAGTTTTAGAGGCCTGCATAACATTATACCTGCACCAAGTATAATTTATACAAGGTAGGCATTCCCGCGTTAAAAGCCAGACAAAACTGATGCAGTGAAATTTACAACTTTTCACTGCGTCACTCTTCTTCTTGACTGCGTCAAAATTCCTATGCCTTGTCAAACTAGGAGTAAGGATTAACGCCGGGCTTTTAACATGGGACTCGCCTCTGTGTTCAGATGCATTGCTGGAGTTGCGTCAATCTTATGACCAACTTCAGCAATGCGTCAGTATAATGCCAAAAGATGCATCCGAATTTCTGATGCATCCTTGAATCCTTGCACCATGGAGCACTATATTCTGAATACAGCACATCCATGAGGTCATTAGGGCATTTACGGCAGGTGCAAAAACTCTGACGCAACAATGCCAATGCGTCAATTCTTGTAAATATGCCCCAAAGTCTGGAGCGTGTTTCCAGCCAATTCCCACCCTGGATAGGGATTTGCACCTGCCCTTGACATTTGTAAATCTCTACCCATTTCCATGACAAAAATTATTCATAAAAGGTTTTGTGAATACCCACAAACTCTGAATTTATGTATGTTCCCAAACATTCGAGGACATTCCTGCACTGGAACTCCATGCCTAAGGGGTAGGATTTACTCATGTGCAACATTAAACAATTGTGTAGTAATATTGTGCATCAGTAAATATATTTTCAATGGCAGGGTCAGCTTTTGGGAATATCTTGCATTTGTAATTCAAGCAATTTGTGTGCATAATTTAACTAATGCTTGCAGAGAGCTTTGTGACTCTGTTCAATGCTTACAAGGTTAAACATCCCTGAATTACGGTTTCTTCATTTTAATTATGTATAATTTGCAAACCCCAAAATTATTGCATTTTTTATATAACAGAAAAGTAGATTCCTTATCTTAGAATATCCCCCATGTGTCAGACTATATCAAGAAGATTTCTAGCAGTACCCCTGTGGGCCAGAATGTGGCTTTATTCAGCTTTATGTCAGCATTGTTGGCACTGACCACCCCAGAAATGATGTGTGCGGTACCTATATAGGCACCACCTTGCGCTGATGCCAGTTTTTTCTTTTCACGCCAGAATTCACTGATCCGTGAAGAGCTATCAGAGGTTTTTACTGGCTTTTCTTCACCTTTTGTCGAACCTTTTTTTGAGAGATTTTTTCTCCACATGTGTTAGGATGTCCTCAAAGAGATCGGATGGTTTTACACCATGTGCTGCCTGTCACAGGCAGATGCTTGTGACAGACCCACACTTGGTTTGTTTGTGGTGCTTAGAGAGGGACCACGACTCCAAGAACTGAAAGGACTGCCGCACCATGTTGAAGGGCAGTCTCTGAAGCTCCTCGCCGCCCGATGTCAGATGACCCTGTGACACTCAAGATCCAGATCAAGTGGAAAGTCCCGGGTCCTTTCTCGTAGTCGCACCCAACAATCGTCCCGCTCGTTGTCATCAAGTAAGTCCCACAAACAGAAGAAGTTGAAGAGGTCTTTAGCTTTGCTATGCCCATCATTGTCTTCTGACGAGGTATAAGACCATCGGAATTCTGGACCTCGTGCTCCAGCCGAGCCAGAGTCAGGGTCTGCTCCACACTTCTCTGACTTATCCAGACCCAGAGCTACTCCCGCCGAGCTTAAAGAAGATCGTTACCTCATATTTGTGCAGCCCAGCCCCTCTGGAGGGCCTTCAGGTCCTACAGGCTCGAGAGTGGCCGCCACTGAGCAGGTTTTCTTTTAGCGCCAGTTGGGACTCATGGACAGACTGAGACCTTCCTCGATGCCCATTCTAGTGAAGATGGCCCTAGTGCCACCGTCGCTCAGAGGCGGTGCTATTCCCATCGTCATTCTCGATATCCGACACAGAGCTAGATGGGCGTTGTCCAACACTGGTTCCGGCACTGACCAGGAGCAGCATGCCTTCTAGATCGGAGTCAGTGTCTTTTGGCTTTTACAGGCCTGGAGAGGAAGATGAATGGGAGGGGTCTAAGGACCCTTATGGATACCTGCATCCGCTAGTTGAAAATGAACACACTGATATGAGGAAATGGTGGAGGCCAGTGGGTTTGACACCTCACCTTGCACTGGCTTGGTCTCTCCTCCTACCATGGCTGTGGAGGAGGGATTCTCTTTCTCTATGGTGGTGTGTAGGGAGGCTGAGGCCTCGGATCGTCAGCTACCTTCAGTACCCTCAGTGGCTGTAAAGACAAATTCCTTGACAGAGGATTTTCAACCAAGAGTCTCCCCTTCCGAAACCGTGACTCCCCTTTAATAAAGCCCTTACCAATGTTCTACTTGGGGCATGGCCCAAGTCCTGCACAGGAGCTCCTGTGCATAGGACAATTGCCCACCGCGACATGCTTCTGTGAATCCCTGTTTGTCTACCTAACCCCCCCCGGAAAGCTTGGTGGTCCCAATTCTAGAGTCAACCGTGGTGCATTCACTACCACTCCACTTGATGGGGAATCAAAGAGGCTTGATAAATTTGCCAGCGTTGCACTGCGATCGGTAAACTCTGCATACCTTTTTTGGCCGATATTACGATCTAGGTTCGGTTGCGTAAGAGCTGCCTAGGGTCTCGGAGGACGCCCAAGCCATACTTCCCCATGCTATTGCTGGATGAGGGACGCAGCAAAATTCACCATATGATGAAGCACTCTTAGCAAAATTAAAACTAGCCCTAGGGGTACAAATTGGAGACACCCAAGTGCAGGATACGCACTCCCAGGGACCTCCAGTAACTATCAAATCAAGAGACCTAATCCACACAAAACTCAGTCTTACAAGGGCCTTGAAGGCAAGAAGGAAAGGCACCAAAAACATCAAACCTCAGGAAATAACAGCTCTCCGTGCAGCGCACAGGAAGAAAGTCTGGAAAATACGCTCCAAGAAAATTGAGTCAGAATAGGTGAAAACCTTCCTCAAGGAAAGGGGACACATACAACTCTGGAGATATATTGAGCAATTTACCAACACCGGCCAGACAAAAGAAAATGGAGTGGCCGCCATGAAGTGGGTTAAACATGCAACTCAGCTGTACTCAATCCAACAGGATATTACCCAAACTTACTCACATCAACAATCTCCAACAAAAGATAAATAAATTAAAACTTCTAACATCACAGTGGCCGAGGTAATCACCCTGATCAAAAACATGAGGTCAGATGGAGCTCCAGGACCCAATGGAGTTCCCACATCTGTTTTTAAAGCCTCGCAGGGATTCTGGGCAGAGCTGTTAACAACACTTTTCAAGCACAATTTTGCCACCTCTACTGTTCCATTATCGTGGAAAGGTTCAATACTTTCCCCAATTTATAAAAAAGGGGACAGCACAAAACCCGGAAATTACCAGCTCATTGCTTTATTAGACGTTGAAGCTAAAGCATACGCCAGAATACTTTTGAAAGAACTGGAAGCCTGGGTAACAGATAATAACATTCTTCCCCTATTTCAAACAGGATTCAGGGCCCAAAGCTCTACCACAGAAAAAATCTTAGTACTGGGCCACCTGTCTAACCGCGCTACCCAGACATCTCAGTTACCACTTTTCTGTTGCTTTGTGGATTATAGTGCAGCTTTTGACAGGGTTGATCGCGGGAAGCAGTGGGAAAAACTAAACACTTGGGGAATTCCCCAACAACTGCTAAAAGCCATAATTTCCCTATATCAGGGGACCTGGGTCCGCATTAAAATCAGTCAAACATTAGTCACCGCTAAGGTACCAACTAATAACGGCTTAAAACAAGGGTGTGTACTTGCCCCTATACTTTTCAATCTGAACACAGCTGATCTGGGGAAAGCGCTGAAGGGGGCAAGCCTGTTGTTCCCCAGACTGGGAAAAACGTGGCTTCAAATACTCCAGTATGCGGACGACATTGTGATTATGGACCACACAAGAACTGGCTTACAGAAGGCCCTAAAAGCTTTGCATGATATAACCAACAAAACAAACTCCTGGTGAACGAGGAGAAGACTAGAGTACTTATGTTCGGGAAGTACCCATGTAAGAAGACCACACATTGGCAACTTGGGGCCCTCAAATTAAAACAAGTATGAGCTACAATTATTTGGGCTTTTGGCTATCGGAAGGGGCAAAACCTACAGCCCATCAGAAACATCTGAGAAGGAAAGCGTCTGGCATCATTTTCTCTTTAAAAATCCTTAATCAGCGACTTCACAGTCCAACTGCTGAACCCATTTTGAAAGTTCTTAAGGCAAAGCTAGTGCCCTCTCTTAACTATGGCCATTTAGTTTTCCCCGGTGCCTTCAACAAGTTCCTCGTGAACCATCAAATTTTGGCTTACAAAAAGGTCCTAGCTCTCCCTAGACAGGCCAGGAGAGCTAGAGTAAGGCTGGAGCTGGGTCTCACCAGTCTGGACATTACTTGCTCAGGTGATTTAATAAAATATTATATCAGGACCA
This sequence comes from Lissotriton vulgaris, assembly GCF_964263255.1. Classification (NCBI taxonomy): domain Eukaryota; kingdom Metazoa; phylum Chordata; class Amphibia; order Caudata; family Salamandridae; genus Lissotriton; species Lissotriton vulgaris. The sequence continues at coordinate 849,985,771 of NC_141695.1, forward strand.
CGCGAGCACCAGAATTGTCATTAAAAAGACAAATTAAAATGCTCTTTTAAGAGGAGGGTTCCCCATGGCAGGTGCATTTGGCAGGAGGCATTAGATTATTGGACATCAACATCCAAAATCTCCATAACCCTGACATCCTGCGAACAGCTTGGAGGAAAACAGTGAATACTCAGGCCAAGAGAATATCTTTTTAAAGGGACTTGGAAAGCCTTCATCACCAATAGAATCTCTCCTCACTGGACTCCTCATGCACCATGGGAAAACCACAGCCCTACCTGGAGCAAGCTCTGACAGCCCTGGCCCGGGGAAGAATCTCTTACATGAGACTGCTTGCTTTGCCCATCACGAATTTTAATTCAACTTGGGCCCGGCAGGATAATTTAGTGGCTTGTCGACTCTGCAGTTACCACTGTGAATCTTGGCTCCATCTGTAGTGCTGTTGCCCAAAGCTAGTCAGTGAGTGGCAGCGCTTGGTTCTCCCCATCTGCAGGTTGCTTGGCCTACAAAGTTGCAGGGAAGTTTCCGACCTGTGCTTCTCTATTAAAATTCCTCAAATTGTGGCCCGACTAGGGAAATTCACAGACGCAATCTGAGCCACACTGAAACTGAAAACTGAACTATCACAGTACTTAGTCAGCCATCAAGCAAGAGAGACTATGATAAAAACTTTTTCTTAAATCCTACGCACAACACTTCATTGCTAGATAAGATAATAATTATATTAACAGTCATTTTAATTATTTTAAATCTTTTTAAACGACTACTTCATTCTTAACTAATTGTGTGAGTTCTTAAATAAGTTCTTGTTTTATTGATAGAATATTGTAACAATTTTAATTACTTGAACAATAAAGATTCATTTCATTTCACCATATGATGTGGACTGGACATTCCCTATGATGGCTCTCATCTTTTTGGAGGATAGGTGGGCTAAGCACTGCAGTGCTTTAAGGACAGCAGAGCTATTACCAGGTCTTTGGGCTTGTCTATAGCCCCTTGTCAATCCCAAGCCACCCTCTGCTGCTTTTTTGGCCTTGGAAGGGAGTTCCAACAACGTCCATACCCTCCTAGCCACCATGGCCAACAGGCTTCCTAGCCTTTCCATGGCCTAGATCGTGGATTACATAGACCGCGTGGGACAGGTAGCCAGAGGTCGGGCGGTCCAACCCCCCCCCCCCATCTTCCGGAAGCTGCAGCCTCCGAGCCCCTTTAGTTTGCCCTCCGACCATCCTGGGCATGTAGTGGGGAGCAGGCTATTCCATCATCCGCACCACTGGTGGTCAGTAACATAAGATCATTGGGTTTTACAAATCCCCTAAGGGTCCACTCCATTGTGACCATCCCTCCACTCATGCAACACACTACGACCAGCTGATGGAGGACCACCTCTCCTTGCTCTGTCAGGAAGTGCTGGCTCTCTTGCCCAAGGGAGTCACTGAGAGGCGCGTGGCATCAGAAGTAGGTTGTGGTTGCTATACTTGCTACTTTCTGGTGCCCAAAAAGAATGGAGGCCTTCGTCCTATCCTAGACCTGCGCCTTATCAATCTCTTCCTGAAAAAGGAGAAATTAAAAATGTTCAAGCAAGTTCTTGCAAGACGCATATTTCCACATCCCCATCCTACCTGCCCACAGGCATTACCTGCAAGTTACGGTGGCCCAAGAGCTCTTTGAGTTTGCCGTGCTCCCCTTCGGCCTTACCAGGGCCCCTCAGGTGTTCACGGAAGTGATGGCGATGGTTACAGATCATCTATGGAGATATGGGTTCCAGTTATTCCCTACCTCATCAACCGGCTGTTGAAGGTGGGCTCACCACAGACAGTCATCTCCCACCTTCAGACTACTGCAAACCTTGTCAACTCGCTGGGGGTCACTATAAATTTGCTAAAGTCACATCTGACACCCTCTCAGATGCTCCCTTTCAGCAAAGCTGTTCTGGTCACAGTGCAGTTTCAGGCCTATCTTCCCAAGCAGCGAGTTCATGATATTCAGGCGATGAAACCAATGTTTCAGCCTCTATCCTGGATTGCGGTGAGAATGACCCTGAGGTTTTTGGGCCTCAAGGTTTCCTGCATCCTGCTTGTAACACATGCCATTGGCATATGCAGGCTATACAGTTGAATCTGAAGTCTCAATGGGAGTAGCATCAGGAGAATCTCTCCAGAATGGTCCATATCTCGTAGGGAACTGTGAAGGATCTGCATTGGTGGCTGATGAACCGCAATTGGATCAGTGACAGACCCCTCTCCCTTCCCCAACTGGTGCTGAATTAATCACTCCTGGGCTGCGGTGGCCATCTGGAAGAGGTGGAGATCAGAGGACTCTGGTTTCAGTGGAGGCCCAGTGCATTGAAGGCCTGTCTTCCTTCGATCAAGGGAAGACTGGTACAGGTGTTCATGGACACCGCCACTGGTATTGCAACAAACAGGGTGGGGTGGGTTGTGGACCCTTTGTTAAGAGCCTCTGCACCTCTGGGCATGGCTGGAATGCTGGGGCATTTCCCAGGTGGTTTAACGCCTGGCGGGCTCTCGGAACGCCAGGGTGGATGTACTCAGCCGAAAATGCCTAGTGGATCACGAATGGCGTCTTCATTGGAGGTTGTTAAAGTTTTCTTTCAACAGTGGGGAGATTCTTGGTTAGATCTGTTCTCCACCGCCAAGAACGTGCAATGTCAGCAGTTTTGCATTCTGGAGTTTCTAAGGCAACTTTGCTCGAAGTCGATTTTAGTTTCAAGTGGAGCTCCGGACTCCTGTATGCCACTCTTGCTTAGAGTTCTCAAGATGATCAGGAACGACTAGGCCCAAGTTATTTTTGTGGTTCCAGATTGGGCATGGAGTGCCTGGGGCCTCATTTATGAAAAGTGACGCATCGCTGCGTGAAAACAGCGATGCGTCACTTTTCACTGCGCACTCCTTACGACATTCCTGATGCGTCATATTTAATGTATGACACATCATGTCGCAAGGAGTTACAGATACGTCAGTATTTCTGACGTATCTGTAAGCGCAAAAGTGACGCATTGCTGGAGTGTGTCACAAAAGTGACGCAACTCCAGCAATGCATCCTTTCACATGGGGAAAACCCCATGTGAAAGGGCTTGCGTCAGTCTTACGCCTGCTGTGAGGCAGGCGCAAGATTTTGACGCAACAGCATCCTAAAAGTGACGCAGTGAAATCTCATAGATTTCACTGTGTCACCATTACGAGGCTTTTTGCGGGGGAACGCCCCCTCTGCATACATTATACCTGACGCAGGTATAATGTGGCGCAGGGGTTTAAAAAGTGACGCATCTACCTAGATGCGTCACTTTTTAAATATGGCGCAACAGGGCGCATTTTTTACACCACTGGTGCGTCACAAAAAGTGACGCACCGGTGGCGCAAAACTGACGCAAGGCCTTCATAAATAAGGCCCCTGGTATCTAGAGGTGCTGAGCATGACCATTGCTCCCCCAATCAGGCTGCCTCTTCGAGAGGATCTTCTGTCACAGCAGCAGGAGAGGGTTCAGTGCCCTAACCTGCGCACCTTCATGAATGGAGCTTGACTAGCAAAAGTTGACAGCTTTTGACCTTCCTCCCAAAGTCTGTGATCCTTCTTCCCAAAGTCTGTGATGTTTTTCTGGTATATGCCTGCCATTTCAATAAGTTTGTGGCATGGTGTGATTTTAAAAACATGGACCCTCTTTCTGCACCTCTCGCTAAGATTCTTCTATTTGCCCTATCTGTGGCCCAGCAAGGTTATATATCGATCATTTCAGCATTTTTCCAGTTGCCGAACCAGCCTTCTTTATTCAAGTCTCCTGTTGTGGCTAGGTTTCTCAAAGGTTTGCAGCATATTTTCTCCCAGGCCATTCACAGTGCCCCAGTGGGATCTAAATCGTCTTCTAACCTTCTTAATGTGTGCACCTTTTGAGCCTCTGCACAATTACCCTCATCAACTGTTGACCATCAAAAGTGCCTTTCTAGTGGCCATTACATCGGCCAGGAAGGTCAGCGAATTGCATGCACTCTTGGTGCAGCCTTCCTACACAATTTTCTATCCTGACAAGCTGATACTCCAGACACATGCCTCCTTCATTCCGAAGGTTTTGACTACTTTCCATGTAGGCCGGAACAGCATCCTGCCTACCTTTTATTGCTTTACCTCACCCCTCTAAGAGAAATTCCATTGTATGGACACAAAAAGAGCGTAGCCATTCTACCTTGATCGCACAAAAGAGTTCCGGAGGGATGATCAACTCTTTGTGGGGTAGATAGAACGTAGAAAGGGAAGGCTGTGCAGAACCAGACCATCTCAAGATGGATAGTGCTCTGCATCAAGTTCTGTTACACATTGGCCAAAAAGGACCCCCTGAGAGTTTGTGTGCTCATTCCACCAGAGCTAAGGCTGTGACTACTGCATTAGCACGTGAAGTACCTATCCTGGACATCTGTTAAGATAGCAACATGGGCATCTTTGTACAACTTTACCAAACACTACTGTCTAGATATTCAGGTCCATTGGGGCGGCCACTTCGCCCGTTCGGTCCGGCAGGACTTTCTGGTTTAAATTTGCTTTGCAAACCAACCTCCTGGGAGGCATTGCTTGGGTATCTATTCTAATGTAAGGAATCTGCTGTTAGAAGCGTTTATTAGATGAACAAGTTATTTACCTTTGGTAATGCTTTATCTGTAGAGACTCTATCTAGCCGCAGACTTCTTACTGGTCCTCACTTCCTCCCCGCTCTGTGAGCTGATTGCAGTGTAAAGGACACCCTTTTCAGTGCCTTAGTATTTCAAAACAGTGGTCAGACGTGAAAGTAACTGATCTCAGCGTGTCCGGGTGGCGTGTATATAGGGCATGTCATTTACGGTGCAGACGACTAGGAGCCAAACAACCCCACCTATAAGCACGAAGCGGTACTGCTCAAAAACAACTGGATCAGTCTGACACCTGTGGAATAAGGTAAGGATTTAGCGGCTAGATCGGGTCTCTACAAGATAAGGCATCAGTAAATTGTTAATTTGGTAAAGATCCTGGAAGGATACAACTTTACGAGGTACAATGTTTTCAAATGTAAGCATCAAGATGATTTATTCTTATATGTGTAGATACATTAGTTGTTCATGAAAACATCACTGAACTGGACAAGGAATTCTTTAAGCAGGCAAAACAAATATCTTTCAAATTTGTTCAGAGGTGTTCTTGCTGATAGAAGTGTGTAATTATCTTTGGCACAATATTGCGTGAGTGTGTATCTTTGGCGCCATATGGTGTGAGTGCAGTTCTAATTTATTCTAATCATTCTAAAATACCTCTTTTATCGTGACCCAATGCAGAAGTTTATGCATGATTTATGCCATCGATTATTTGTGTCCTTACTGATGTCTTTTACTACTGCTGCAAGAGCTGGTCTCCGTACTCCTTCCTAGCTTTAGGACAGCTGTTTCAGATTGTTCTGTGACCCGGAGTTTGCTTCGCCACCATCACGAACCAGTTGTTTCTTTCTTTATTTTAGCTTTTTTTATTTTAACTATTTATTTTAGTTTATTTTTTGTTCCCAAACCCCCTTCCCTTGAGATTATCGGATGACCACTGGTGTCTCCTGTTCAGTGTTCGTCGGATGAGTTCTGGGGATTGTTGCGGTCCAGCTGCCTCTGCGTATCCAGCAGAGAGAAAAACGCGTTCCTAAGTATAACGTACTTAATTTCCCATCACTCATCAGCACATGATGAGACATCACTGGATCTCCCATCATCCACCTGCAGAGGAAGTGACATCACTGAAGTTCCCATCATCCACTGTGACGAGGGGGACCCGGACTCAGGCCCCCCTGGCCTGCCTATTCATGTGTCTCCTCTCTTTATGCAGCACACGGACACGTGGAAAACCCCAGACGCCGTCGGATGCCGTCCCGTGCTGGACTCGGAGGACCCCTATAGCTTTAAGTGGGCGGATCCGCATCTGGGACACACCCTCTATACCACGGTAAAACCCGTCCCTGAAGCCACACAGGTGTGTGTTACACCCGGAGGAGGAGAGTGGCGTGAGGAGAGCGAGGAAGGAGCGGACAGGAGAAGGAGCGAGGACGGAGCGGAGAGAAGAAGGAGCGAGGACGAAGCGGAGTGGAGAAGGTGCGAGGACGGAGAGGACTGGAAGAAGAGTGAGGACGAAGGCGAGTGGAGAGGTACCGAGGAGCAGAGCGTGAAGCAGAGAGACCAGGCGGACCACAAAGAACAGGGTACCGGAGGACGATCGGAGGCGGAGAGAGACTGCAGCGACACGCCAGGACGCCACCGTGAAGGCGCATCGCCCAGCCACGCTTCTCAGGAAGTGTGGCTAGGACAGGTACGGTCTCGTTTCCTGGGTTGGGCGGGACGTAGGCGGGACACCCCCCCTGATCCAAAGCGTGCACTTAAACCCCCTATCCCCCCCCTCACTTCCACCTCACGGATAGCGGGGTACTGTTGAGCACGTGTGTTCCCTCACCAACCCCCTACCCTGTCTCAGTGTTTACGGGACAACCCAGTAAAACTGGTTTTCCTTTCTTTTTGGTTCTTTCTCCACTGGATACCGGCCCGAGTGTCAAGACGGCAGAAACCCGGACTACGCCTCCCAGAAGACATCGGGAGTTAAGAAGGCGGGGACTGGAACGAGAGGCCACGGAGGACGCTGCAAATCCCCTTCCTTACTACAGGGTTCCGGTGCAAAAGAGAAAACTGTATAAGGCAATAAAACCAGCCCTACCCACTATCCCTGTGTCCGTGGATTTGTTCGGTAAACCACCTGAATCCCCACATCCACCTGGACAGTAAGTGACATTACTGGTTTTCCCACCAACACTATCTTTAAAAGAAGAGGTCAAGCAAGAGGACTTAATTTCCCACTACCTATCAGCACAGGAAATGACATCATGGCACCTTGGACTCCGCCCCCTCCCAGGACCAACTTAATGACAGCTGCATCAGTAAAGTACAGTGGAAGTCTGCAGCAAATGTGCCACTGGCTCAACATCACAGACAAGCCCGGCTGCGACTGTCTGTGCCTGGAACCCTGGTCTGATCACTGCCTCTGCAACACTCCCTAGGTCACTAGACCCCGGATGCCATTCCCCCAACTGCTGCCGTGCCTCGCCTAACACCACTTTAGGAGATTTTACCTGTTCCCACTGCTGGTTCTTCAGCAGCCATACACTGCCACACAAATACTTACAACGCCCTCAGTACCCTCCCCCAACACACACACCACTCAAACACCAACAACACCTACACTTCCAACCTAAACAAATGCCATAGTAAACCAACTCGTCAGCTCCCATTTGCATGCATGCTTCTCAACACAGGATCTCTCCACAAACACATAACTGAAATCTGGGTCCTTCTGAGCAGCAAGGCACTAGGTATCCCCTTCATCACAGAGATCTGGCTCACCCCCTCATTGGCTCCCGACATTGATACAGCAATTCCAAATGGGCTACAAGATTGCTCAACAGGACTGCCTTCAAAACCAGGAGGAGAACTGACTATCATTTACAAGGAATCCATCAAATGTGGAACATCCACAGAGAATTCTACCCCATTCATGGAACACCTGCACTTCAAGCTGCAAATCTCTGAAAAATTCACCCTCAGCAAAACCCTCTCCTACCAACCACCTGGACCCCAAGCAACCTTTACCAAACTCATCACCAACTTTGTCACTCCACTCACCATTGACTCCAGAGCCAAAATGAATGACCTCAAGTTTCACCTGGAAAACTGAAACATCACATGCTCCACAGAACTCCTTGAAAGCTTGAGCAACATTGGACTCGTCCAGCTAGTCACAGAGTCAACACACATCGCAGGACACACACTGGACCCCATCTGCACCACAAACTACAGCATCAAATACAACTCCACCACACTTATCATATGGACCGACCACTCCATCATCCACTTCCATATCCACACATCTAAAGTCAACACCTCTACCGGGTTCAGCACCCTTAGCTGCAGCTGGACCAAAATCACAGAAGTAGACTGGCTCAGCGCCCTCAGCACTGATCAGCTTTGGACCGCAGACAACCTCACCAAGCACATCAAAAACTTCAAGAACTTTTTCAAGAACTGCACAGACTCCCTCATACCCATCAAACCCAACAAGCATAGTAGCTCAAACAAGCAGGCCAGCTGGTACACAGAAGACCTCCAAGACAATAAACAACACTGTAAACAGCTAGCAAGGAAATGGAGAGCCAGCCACGACACCACCAACAGAACTACCTACTAACCTAGTACTAGGCTGCACTAAGACACTATCATTAGCAAATTGCTGTCACCAAGAAAAAAAGCCCAAGTGAACCACATCGAAGGAAGCTCTTACAGCTGCAAGGAGATCTTCTAGAATGTCAAGGATTTTACCTCACCTTCAGCCACTGTCAACAACATTGGTGCCTCCCAACAACTCTGCAACAACGTGTTCAACTTCTTCCCCAGCAAAATCGAAAAAATTGACCACAACTTTGCACACCATCCTAACCCCATAGAACTCATTGCTAACCAACTCCACCACCAACCAAGACTGTCATCTGACTGAATAGACAACTTTCACCAGAAACAACACATCTGCAGTCATGTGGACCACCCACTCAAGGGCCCCAACATGCCCATTTCGCCACCACATTTACAAACTGGGAATATCACCAATCAGCACTACCCTGACCCACATCATCAATGCCTCCATCACATCCGCCACTTTCCCGGATGAATGGAAACTTGTAAAAATGAACACCCTCCTTAACAATCCCAAACCCAACCTGATTCAACTGAGCAACTTCTGACCCATCTCCCTGTTCCCCTATCCAGCCAAAATGATTGAGAACACCATTAAAAAGCAACTCACAACCCCCTCGAACTTCACCATCTTCTAGACAACACACAATGAGGATCCAGAAAGAACCACAGCAAGAAAACAGTACTCATCGGGGCCATTGACATTTGAAACATCCTGGACTGAGACGAAACAGCGGCCCTCATCCTGCTTGACCTCTCTGTGGCCTTCGACATTGTCTCCTACAACACCCTCATCAGAAGACTCCTTGAGACTGGTATACAAGGATCCACTCTTAAATGGACCTGTTCTTTCCTCATGGAAAGAATCCAAAGGGGCAGGCTGCCACCCTTCACTTATGAGACCAAGAAACTAATATGTGGTGTCTCACAGGGGTCAATCCTCAGCCCTGCTTTTTTCAACATATGCATGGCACTGCTCGCCAACATCATCCGATCACGACATCACGTCATCGCCTACGCTGATAACGCACAACTCAACCTCTCCCTGCGGAACAAGACAAACACCACCTGAACAAACTTCACAAACTGCATGACCATGGTAGCAGACAAAATGCCAAACAACTGCCTGATGATCCACTCCAACAAGACGCAATTACTGGTCGTCAGCAACAAGACCTCATCACGGGATTTTACCTGGCGAACGCCAGAGATAGAAACAATATCCACACCCACAGGCAACAGACAAAATCTACCGATCATCCTAGATGACAAGCTTAACATGATGGCTCAAGTAAATGCAGTGTACATCTCCTGCTTCCAAATCCTACGCATGCTGCAAAAGATCTTCAAATGGTTGTCTCAGAATACCAGATGGACCATCACACAAGCATTCATCACCAGCAGACTGAACTATGGCAATGCTGTCTATGCTGAAATCTCCCCATAGACTCAAGACCATCCACAACTCAGCCACAAGACTCATACTCAACCACCCACACCGCATTCATATTACACTGCACCCCAGGAATCTTCACTGGTATCTCATTCACAAGCGCAGCCAATTCAAACTACTGATGCACACATACAAAGCCCTGCACAACACAGAACCAGAATACTTGAAAAGCTGCATACGCTTTCATCAACCCATCAGACACCTTTGCTCTGCCTTACTTGTACACATGCCCATCCACAAAAGCTAAACTGGAGGTGCCCAACACCCAGAACGACCTCTTTCAACACATCAAAGCATTTGTCTCACTTATAGAGTTCTGCAAGACCTAACGCTTCATATAAGTACCTTGAGGACCACACACCTTGTCCAAGTGCTTGGATACACACATGGATACACACATGGATGAATAGTGCACTATACAAATCAACATAGCATAACATAACTCCCAATGCTGACCCAAATGGTATTTTTTTGTGTTGGCGAGGGGAAGAGTGACTGCGCCAACACCCTCACCCCGATCAAGAAACCCTCCAACAGTCATCCCAGCAAGAAAGCCAGCTGGTGCACTGAAGACCAGGCTCCAGGCCTCCAAGCAAACCTGCCGAAATCTAAATAGGACTTCTCATTTAGATAGGACTCTACTCCCCCTACTACAATTCAGAGTCCTATCTAAATGAGAAGTCCTATTTAGATGAACAGATTCCCATCACTCACCAATTGGTGAAATGTTTCATTATCTGGGTCTCCTCTTAAAGTCACTCTAGTGACACTAAGGGCTACAACCCCTTCATAGGGACCGGGGAGCACAAGGATGTTTTTTGTTCTAAAGTTAAGTTACCAGAAGAGAGCAATTGACTTGTGTGGGAAATGAATGCAGTGCAAAATAACAAAAGTAATATGTGAATTTAAAATTGAACTACGACAGACCCTGTATTTATTCTTGCAATCCAAACTAAAAACAGTGCAAACTACAGTTTTTAACAAATAACTGTCTGATGTTTGAAAAAGAGGTCAACATGTTTCAGCACATCCGGACCACATTCCGTTCAATGCCTTCTTCAAGACCAACTAGAATATTGCTGCAGCACAGTGTAAAAAAGTGAGAAATGAAAATATAGTCAATCAATCAATCAATACATTTATAGAGCGCGCTACTCACCCGTGAGAGTCTCAAGGCGCTAAAGGGAGGGGTGCTGTCATTGCTCGAATAGCCAGGAATGAGGTGCTTCCTGAAGGTGAGGTGGTCCTCGGTCAGTCGAAGGTGTGCGGGGAGTGAGTTCCATGTCTTTGCGGCCAGGTAGGAGAACGACCTTCCTCCAGCGGTGATTCTGTGGATCTGTGGGACGGTGGCGAGGGCGAGGCTGGCTGAGCGGATCTGGCGGGTGGGGGTGTAGAACGAGAGGCGGTCGTTGAGGTATTTGGGTCCTTTGTCGTGGAGCGCTTTGTGTGCGTGGGTGAGGAGCCTGAACGTGTTCCTCTTGTTGACGGGGAGCCAGTGCAGGTTTCTTAAGTGGGCGGATATGTGGCTGTGGCGGGGATGACGAGGATGTGTCGGGCAGTGGCGTTTTGTATGCGCTGAAGTCGTTTCTGGAGTTTGGCTGTGGTTCCTGCATAGAGGGCGTTTCCGTAGTCTAGTCGGCTGGTGACGAGGGCCTGGGTGACGGTCTTTCTGGTTTCTGTGGGGATCCACCTGAAGATTTTTCGGAGCATGCGCAGGGTGTTGAAGCAGGATGAGGATACGGCGTTGACTTGCCTGGTCATCGAGAGGGAGGAGTCCAGGATGAATCCTAGGTTACATGCGCGGTCCGTGGGAGTGGGCGCGGAGCCCAGCGCTGTGGGCCACTAGGAGTCATCCCAGGTGGAGAAGGATTGTCCGAGGATGAGGACCTCCGTCTTGTCTGAGTTCAGTTTCAGGTGACTGAGCTTCATCCATTCTGCGACGTTTTTCATTCCTTCCTGGAGGTTGGTTTTGGCGGTGGCTGGGTCCTTGGTGAGGGAGAGTATCAGTTGGGTGTCGTTGTTGTGTTTGCGTGAGATGGCGGCGAGGGGGATCATGTAGATATTGAAGAGGGTAGGGCTGAGTGAGGAGCCCTGGGGTACGCCGCAGATGATCTTGGTGGCCTCGGAGCGGAAGGGAGGGAGGCGGACTCTCTGGGTTCTGTCGGAGAGGAATGATGAAATCCAGTACAGGGCCTTTCCTTGGATCCCAGTGTTGTAGAGGCGGGTTATTAGGGTGTGGTGGCAGACGGTATCAAAGTCTGCCGAGAGGTCTAGGAGAATGAGGGCAGTGGTTTTTCCGATGTCCATCATGGTCCAAATGTCATCGGTGGCTGCGATGAGAGTGGTTTCAGTGCTGTGGTTTGCTCGAAATCCGGACGGGTCAAGCGAGTTGTTTGTCTCGAGGAAAACGGTCAGCTGTTTATTGACGGTCTTCTTGATGACTTTGGCCAGGAAAGGAAGAAGAGAGATGGGGCGGAAGTTCTTGAAGTCTCTGGGATCCGCCGTCGGTTTTTTCAGTAGGGCGTTGATCTCTGCGTGCTTCCAGCTCTCTGGGGAGGTGGCTGACGTGAAGGAGCGGTTTATACAAACAATTTGATAAATACAAATACATTTGAAGCGGTTGGAAACGATACAACCGGATCACCTGTAATCAGGAATGTATAATCCCTCCTCTGCAAAACCCGTACAGCTAAAGTAATCTGTAACACAGTGAAGGACATAAGCGCAACATTTTTAGGGAGTGCAGAGCTTTCATGCTCAGAACAAAACATCAACTGTAGTGACAATCTCATTATCATCTACCAAAACCCAGTTGTGGATGCATGCTTCTCGTTCTTACCCGATATGCATGAGAAGGATACCTCACCTCACCTGACTGCGGCTCAGGGAATAAGCATTTGCAATGCAATAGGTCTTGCATTTGCAAGAGTTTAAGCTATTAGCATTGTAAATGACAATGCTTTTTATCGATGTAAATAAAAGGCAATGACATTTACAATGCCAATAGCTCAAACTGGCGTAAAGGCGAGACCTATTGCATTGAAAATGCCTCCTAGGGAAGAGTGACACTAGGAAGTGTAATGCTTTTTGGCGCCTTGTCAGAGGTAGGAAGCGCTATACAAATGCAAATACAATCACAAAGCAATGTGTGAAACACTCCTCCCACTGATATCCCTCTGCCTAGACCTTCATATATTTGCAGTTTTGAAATAGCATCACAGTGGGCAAAAAAGCTCCTCTCTAGACCAAACATTATGAAGGTAATGAATAGCAGATATACTAAACATCCTACCTTCATTGAAATTAACAATAGAATAAAAACTACACATAGCCTAGAAACCTGGCGTGTATCCTTGTTCTTGTCAATGAACATATGCCTTATATAAGGTCGAGTCTAAAATCTATACTACTATTATAAAGAGAGAACACAAACCTTTGAGCCAGGTAAACTCTGGAACCACAGCGCCAATCCACACACCCGATACATCATAGAAATTGTCAGGGTGTGCAGATGGACAGAGGCTATACATTTTTTTTTTAAACGTAAATTTAAAAATATAACTTTAAAAAAAAGTAGTGCCCTGAAAGTAGCGCCGCGCGACGCTGCGCTGGCCGCGACGTAGCGCTGGCCGCGACGTGCGTAATGACGAGGAGGAGCGGCGGACATGGAGCAGCGGTGAAGTGAGGAGCGCGGGGAGAAGCGGCGGCTCAGGTGCATCATGACGAGGAGGAGCGGCGGACATGGAGCGGCGGTGAAGTGAGGAGCACAGGGAGGAGCGGCAGCTAAGGTAAGGTAAAGGGACACATTGGAGTCGGGCGGGAGCGGGTGCGCACAGAGGTTCGGGCGGGAGCCCTTACTGCACGCATGCCTCAAATGCTGCCCCCAGCGGCGGCTCAGGTAAGGTAAAGGGACACATTGGAGTTGGGGCGGGAGGGAGTCGGGCGGGAAGGGGTCAGGGCAGGAGCGGGTGTGCACAGAGGGACGGACGGGAGTCCTCAGTGCACGCAAGCCTTAAATGCTGCCCCCAGCCCACTTCTGCCCCGGGCAACGCTGGGGCGGGCTGCTAGTAAGTATATAAAACCGGGGGAAGGGAGCTCAATAGTCAAAATGATGGAAGCACAGTCAATGCCTCGTGCCGTGGATTAAAAGACAAGGGCTTCGGAGTTAGAATGTACCCATAATAGATTGTGTAAGGGTCACTTGCAAAACAATGAAGTTAAAAAACTTTGCTATTCATAACAGGAATCAGTTAGGCGTTCAATCAGGAGTGTGCTGTCATTAGTGGAGGGCTGTATAGATTGTGATTATGAAGGTGAAAGAATTAAAAATGATTGCTTAGAGATTAAACCGGTGCTGTGTGGTGAACAAAGCGTACTAATCACAAAACACAAAGCGTCTGCTATACAAACAGAGAATGAGCGCAAGGCACAGTTCACACTGGCATACAAGCATGCACTAATGTGTGTCGAGGCTTTCATGTCTTAATGTGACTCAGATGAAAGGAGTGGTATCAACCGCTAAAACGTACGGTTCAGCAAAACACATGCTAATCACAAAACCTAGTACGCTATACTCATAAGGAGGTTACAAACCTAGATGAACCCGTCTGGGAATCTAAAAAAAATAAGCATCACAAAGGCTTACCGCCGCTCCGTAGTATCTCTCCGTTCGTCAAAGTGAGACAGGAGTGTTAATTATTGCAGCTTAAATAGACCGTATGGAGCTGGAGTGACACACGCGTATGTGTCACGGTGCATGTCTTAGGTCAATCAGAGTCATGGAAACTTGCATAAAATTTAGGCAAACCCCGTATATATTCCCCGCGTTCTGCCTTCTGAAAATCACTGTTGCGGAACGGGGAGGCGAAACCAGGAAACCAGGCATCCTTGCCGTGCAATGGGCGGGGCCTATGACGTGGCCGGAAGAGGCTGTTGTGGCTCGCTGATGCAGGGATCCCAGGAGGAAGGGAGAGCCCTGCGGTAGCAGTCGAAGTCCTGAGAAGTCCCGGGTCCCAGGAGGGGGCGCGGGTGAAGTGGAGAGGCGAGGTCTGTTTCTGCAGGGCTCCCGTATGCTGAGAGAGCCCCGCCGACAAGAGAGGAAACGGAGTCTCTGCACAGCAGCCCGGTGAGTGGGGCTGCATGCTGGCACTAGCGAGTCCCTGTCCTGAGCAATAACGCGGTTGTTGCCCACTCCATCGGGGGCATATTTTATTTTAAGAGCCAATGCCCTGCCACGTCTTGGGCATTTTGTGTATTTCACGCCATGAGGACGGAAGGGGGACAGGAGATGTGCCCATCTTGTGACTGTACGTGCGTGTTCACGTGCACGTTCACATTTCCAGTCCGTACTGCGCGTGCCCATCTCCTGTCTCCCTTCCGAGCCAAGTCAGTGACAATAGATCTTGCTGGCGACAGCGCTTTTGCGCTGTGGTCGCCAGGCGAGACCTAAAAAGGAGGCACCGCTCTATGAGAAAAAAGTAGAAAAATACCTTGTTCACTTTGGCATCCTACCAATCTCAACATCCCATAGATTGCCCATATGCTGCAATAACGACACGTAAATACACACAACACAAGATTAAAAACTATTATTTATACTGTTTTATATGGCTGCTTAGTGTGAAGGATATAGTGTTCATGAAATGATAAACACATACCTTCATCACATTCATCAAACTGGATTGTAAGGTGGCTAGTCCTACTGCCTTAATGAGTCTGATGTTAATGCCTATGGTGCAGGCCCGGACTGACCGTTGCGGGCACCGGGCAATCCCCCGGTGCGCCGCAAGGGTGGGGTCCGGTTTTGGGCCCCTCGGGGCTGTTTTTGTTACAGGGCCGTTTATGCAGCATAGCTGCAAAAACGGCACTGTAACAAAATCGGCCGTAAACCGGCCCCGGCAAAGAGCTCGGTTGCACCCCTAACCTACCCCAGGGGGGCCAGCCAAGCACTTTGCCGGGGCCGGTTTTGGTTCCTAGTCCGGCCCTTCTATAGTGTTATTGCTAAAACCCCAGAATTTACCAGCTGTGTCTAAATCCTATATTCAAAATCGAGGATTCACAATATAACACATGCTGATTGAGAATCAAAAATCAATACATGCTGATTAAAAATCAATGTTGTCCCCGTCACCCCAAAGGTGTATAATGTTAGGCAGAGGGTGGGAAGTATAAAGCGTTATTTGATTTGCCTGCTCAAATTCACAAGCCCCATGGCACAATAGCCCATGTCTCAAAGCAGATGTTGTATAGGCAAAGTCATAGCATAAAACGAGATCACACGCAGCCCTGCCGCATGTTGTCAATACATTATTATTGTATTTTAGACCCCTGAATATTTGTAATATTGATAGGTATGAGTGTGTTCAGGGTCACAATTTACATGTACAGGTCATGTTGCTGGGCGTGTCCCGTTTCTTCACTCCCAAGAGAAGGGTATGGATCAAGAATTATGTGGTGGGGTTAGATGATGGAAGATGCTAGAACATGGATAGGTTGTCACTTGCTTCTTTTATGATTTCTGGCAGATGCATGTCACATAATAGAGGCACAATGAACTATTTACCTCACATCTCTGAGCATTCTGTTACTTCCAAAATAGTTGGTAACATCAAACAAGGAATACATTATTGAAAGCACTTTACAAGAGGGTCAACTCACACGTTAATTCTTCTTTGGAAACTCAAGGCCTCATTTATGCAAAGTGTTACATCGCTGGGAAAAAACAGCGATGCAACACTTCATTTCACCAAGCTTGTGACACCATGGCTTCGCCGTATTTACATTACAGTGCTCCATGTCGCAAGGATTGCACAGATTCGCCAGGAATCCTGACGTATCTGGTGGTGCATTGCTGGAGTCTGTCGGTAACCTGACGCACCTCCAGCAATGTGTCATTACACATGGGCCAAATCCCATGTAAAAGGCCCTGCATCACTGCTTACCCCTGTAAGGATTGTGATGGAGTCAAATCATAGGAGTGGCGAGTGAAATCTCATAGATTTCATTGCACCACTTCTACAAGGCTTTTTCACGGGGGAACGCCCACCCTGCTTACATTATACCTGATGCATCACTTTGTCAAGCCCTACGCTACATTAAACCTGCATCTGCCTAGATGCGTCACTTTGTAAATAAGGCGCAGTGTGGCACATTGTATACGTTGCTGCATCGTCACAAAAAAGTGATACAACTGCGGCACAAGTCCTTATAAATAAGGGCCTCAGAGATAATGTACTGTAGCTGTTAGCTGCATTGTTCCTTGGTGGTTTGAATATGTGTGTGTGTGTGTGTGTGTGTGTGTGGGTGTGTGTGTGTGCGTGTGTGTGTGTGTGTGTGCGCGCAAGCGTGTGTGAGTGATTATGTCTGTTTGTCTGTGTGCAGGCGTGTAAGGACTTTGTGGTTCTTTGTTCATTGTTGGAAGTTAAGGGAGAAGATGAGTTAGGTGTTTATTCTGTAGTCGTTCTGAAGTGTTATGATTTTGTTTAGAATTTAGAATATGGTATGTATTTGCTCTAGCTAATAGAGAGGCAGATGCTACCTGTCTCAGTCCATGGTGACTGCATTACAGTGCTCCATGTCGCAAGGATTGCACAGATTCGCCAGGAATCCTGACGTATCTGGTGGTGCATTGCTGGAGTCTGCCGGTAACCTGACGCACCTCCAGCAATGTGTCATTACACATGGGCCAAATCCCATGTAAAAGGCCCTGCATCACTGCTTACCCCTGTAAGGATTGTGATGGAGTCAAATCATAGGAGTGGCGAGTGAAATCTCATAGATTTCATTGCACCACTTCTACAAGGCTTTTTCACGGGGGAACGCCCACCCTGCTTACATTATACCTGATGCATCACTTTGTCAAGCCCTACGCTACATTAAACCTGCATCTGCCTAGATGCGTCACTTTGTAAATAAGGCGCAGTGTGGCACATTGTATACGTTGCTGCATCGTCACAAAAAAGTGATACAACTGCGGCACAAGTCCTTATAAATAAGGGCCTCAGAGATAATGTACTGTAGCTGTTAGCTGCATTGTTCCTTGGTGGTTTGAATATGTGTGTGTGTGTGTGTGTGGGTGTGTGTGTGCGTGTGTGTGTGGGTGTGCGCGCAAGCGTGTGTGAGTGATTATGTCTGTTTGTCTGTGTGCAGGCGTGTAAGGACTTTGTGGTTCTTTGTTCATTGTTGGAAGTTAAGGGAGAAGATGAGTTAGGTGTTTATTCTGTAGTCGTTCTGAAGTGTTATTATTTTGTTTAGAATTTAGAATATGGTATGTATTTGCTCTAGCTAATAGAGAGGCAGATGCTACCTGTCTCAGTCCATGGTGACTGCATTTCTAATCTTATATTTAGCTTACTTTTAAGCAGCAGGTGTCCTTTTTCAGAGTCCAAATCTGCAGCACAGATTTTTCTGCAGCAAATGCTTCTTTATCTTAGTTCTCAGCTAATGTATTTTTTCCTCAAATGTTTTGCAAATTTTCTGCAGATTTAAAAAAAAAATTGAAATTAAATACAGATTTTCATCTCTTTCCTAGTATCCAAGCACAATAAAAGGGAGCCCAAATATCAATATAATAAAGAGGGATAACAGGAAGAAAAGAGGAACACTTACCAGCTCAGTAGAGCTGCATGTAGGGCTGAGCATCGGGCACCTGCGTTTTTGCAGGGAAGCCACCAAGTTGAAATGACTGGGTCGCCCAGTGTCTCTGTGCCCAGTAACTGAAACAAGCATTGACAAAGCCAATAAGCCTCATTGATGCCCGAGCTCTTGGCCTTGTCAATGTGATTGTCTTTTAGCCATGTTGTCTACCAGCACATCTGCTGTTCAGCATGGCTGAAAGTCCAGAGTCCCAGGATGTTGAGCCGACCCTGAGTCTCTTCACTCTCCATGTTGCATTTATTGTTCTGACCCTCGTAACACAAAAAGCACTATGACGTGGCCTGCACTGGCCACATGATAGCACTTTTTTTTAGTCATGTTGAACAGCAGATGTGCTGCTAGACAACATGGCTAAAAGACAGTCACATTGACAAGGCCAAGAAATATTGGCTTTGCCAGTGCTTGTTCGGTGCTGACGGGGTCTTGCTGAACAAATGTCGATGTGATAGTAAGAAATAGTTGAGGAGCTTTGATTAAGGCCCGGGAGGTGAACTTCGCTCCGTTCGGTGAGTTTTCCGCACTCTGCAGTGCTTGCGGAGTATGCGAAGTTCTGAAAAACTCCACTCCGCATAGCGGAGCAAAGTTTTTTACCCCGCTCTAACTCCTCAACGTCAAGTTGACAAGCTTGTGGGAGAAAAATCCACCCCTCGGCGATATTTCTCAACGCGGGCGGTCAGATTTCTCAATGTGGGCGGTTGCGGGTGGTCGCGACTGCTCGCATTGAGAAACCTACTGTTCTCATTGAGAAAGTTGACTTTCGAGTAGAAAATCTACTCGATCTGCAAAAAAAAGAACCAGCGCTCTCTTGCACTGTGTATGATGCTGTTAATGTTGATTTTCCAGCACCAGACAAATACCTGGCGCTGAAAATCAATGCTAACAGGCATGACTGTACACACTCCACAACTTGCAGAACTTTGTTCAGC
This sequence comes from Lissotriton vulgaris, assembly GCF_964263255.1. Taxonomy (NCBI): domain Eukaryota; kingdom Metazoa; phylum Chordata; class Amphibia; order Caudata; family Salamandridae; genus Lissotriton; species Lissotriton vulgaris. Next base: position 850,005,054 of record NC_141695.1, read on the forward strand.
CCGGCAGAGATTTTTGGTCACTTTGCGGAGTTCCAAGTGGGAGAACTCCGCCCAGGCTTAGCTTTGATGTGAAGTGAGGATGTGGCATAACGGCTAAGGATGCTGCTGAGGGAACTAGGGAACCAGGTTTAAATCTCAGGGTCAGCTCAACATTTTGTGATTCTGGGCAAATCACTTATGTTCCCACCTGCGTACAACAATGAATGTGTCATTGCGTAATTGATAAGCACTTAAAATGCTCCAACACCATTGGCTGGTGTGAGCACTATGGCAAGAGGGAGGATGGAACAAGCGCTTCAATACCATCGGATCGTACAAAAAAATATAAAAAAGCAGCAGCAACGAGGGAGGTAGAGATGGGACGGGTCAAGCAGGGAAGCAGGAGGAGATGTGGAGATGGGCAAGCAATGACGGGAGAGGGCAATAAGAAGCAACAATGAAGGGGGGAAAATACCTTTAATTGAACCAGGATCAGCGAAAAAAAATGAATGAGTCATTGTGCGATGTAACAGGTGAGCACTTAAAGTGCTCCAATATCATTGGCTTGTGTTTGCGATATGGCAGGACGGAGAATAGAGCAAGTGCTCCAGTACCATCGAATCGTGCCAAGTAAAAAAACAAGTGCTGTTCATGTTTTAACAATTTTTAAGAAATGCATTTGTTTATGTACACACACATATGCATTTTAGTGGTATGTGTGTATGTGTACAGGGAGGACCATGGCAAGACGTAGGAGGGAATCAGCGCTCCAGTACCATTGGATCATTAAAAAAAATAATAGTAATAGCAGCAGCGACAAGGGAAGCAGCGGCGGGACAGGTCAAGCAGGGAAGCAGGAGGCGATGGAAGGATGGACAAGCAACGAGTTTTAACATTTTAAAGAAATTCATTCATTTATGTGCACGTGCATACATTTAAGTGGTATGTGTGTCTGTGTACAAGGGAGAGGGCCTGAAGACACAAGTACTCCTATAGAGAGCTTGAAAAAAATAGCTATTCAAACCAAGAGCAGTGCACTATGGGAGGGCCAAACACAAGAAGAGGGCATGACGAGCACATGCCATGGCAAATGGCATAAAAAAAATGAGACCGATGCTGAAGTTTACCAATGGAAGGAGATGGGTGAGCTCACAGATAAAACACAACTCATCTCTTCAAGGTAGCGCATGTGCTGTCTAGCCGAGCAGTGCATGTGCTGCCTAGCTGAGACCTAACAACAATAGATTTAGCACAGGCGAAACCGACTGGCTTTGCCAATGCTTGATGTGTTTAGAAGAAATGGGGAGATTAGGTGATTTATCCGTAATCACAAAATGTGGAACAGAGGGTGAGGCTAGGGACAGGATATCGCATCCTTTCCGAAGAGGATATCGCGTAAGGACCAGAGATATCGACTATGGAGCTGGAAACCAGGTTAAAGTTTCGGCGTCATTTTAACGTCCTTGATTTTGGGCAAATCACTTAAGCTCGCCAGGCCTACAAAAATGAATGTGTCCTTGTGTAAAGTAACTGGTGCTAATGTAGAGCGCTCCAATACCTTCGGGTTGGGTTGGCTCTTTATACAACTGCACAAAGAAGTACCTTGTGCTTATGTAAAGCACTCCAATACCTTTGGATGGTGTTGGCGCTACATAAAACTGCAAAATAAAATGTGGAAAACAAAGTCGGCAGAGGAGGGGATCTGTGCAATGGAGTTCCACGGGAGCAAGCAGCCATGGGCGGTAAGTGGGTGGGCAACCAACAGCAAATTCTCGCTGCCACGAGGAAAGACCCTACAGGCACTTTTGCGCCGCCGGACCGTAATTTTTTGGGCGTTCTGGTGGCGCAAAGTGCCACCGCATATTTATAAGGCCACGTAAAGCCACTTTTTGTGGCTTTTCATGGCCTTATAAATATGTATCCCTTTTACACAGAAAACTGCGTGACAAGGGCTTTCCATGGGTGTTGCTGTTGGTGTTCCCACGCAACACCCATGGTAGCAGATACATTCCCAGATTTATGAGAAATTGTAAACCTGCTAATACATCAGAGATGGCATTAGGGAGGCTCAACGAGGAGAAATGTTTTTATTTCTCCTCATGTTTTCCTTTTTCTATATGTGCTCCAGTCTGCAGCACACATAGAAAAAGAAAATCACCTTTTGTGATTGATTTTGTGCAGAAAGATATTTCTTCCTTCACAAAATCAATCAGCCCAGCAATGCAGGCACTTTTGTTTCATGGTGCAAGGGTGACTGCGTTGGCGCATGGCAGCCCATTGTGCATAGCACTGGGGAAAAGTACAGGAATGTGCCATATCACATAGATACGGCGCATTCCCCCCTCTTGTTTTACCGTAGGGCAGAGCGGCAAGATTCCTTGTGGCGCTGCCCTATGTCAAAACTTCATACATGAGTCCCTACGTGATTTGGCCATAATCACCAAATGTAGAACTTAGACCGAGGCTAGGGAGACGATGTGGCTTCCTCTTGGGAGAGGATGCGGCATAAGCACCACAGCTGGCACCTTTGGAGCTGGGAAACCGTGTCTGAGCTTTGGCGCCGGCTTAGCATCCCTGATTCTGAGCAGAACCCTTAATCTCCCTGGGCTTCAATTATGAGGTTTTGCCACAGGCCTTTCTGCTACGCTACCCTGAGGCCTAAGATAAGCGCAGGAATACACTCTATCAGATAGGGTGCATTCCTGCCCTTTTTCCTTGCACCGGCGCACAATGGGCTGGCCTACACCAACAAAGGCACCTTTGCACTATGGTGCAAGGGTGCCGCCTGCATTGCAAGGATGATTATTTTTGTGCAGGAAGGGAAGCCTTCCTGCACAAAAACAATCACATGGGGCTTCTGCCTCTTTGCAGCACACATAGAAAAAGGAAACATGAGGAGAAAAAAAGATGTTTCTCCTCATTGTGTCTCTCTTACGCCTCACCTGGAAAACATAGGTATTTGGCGCTGCCTCAGAGTTACGATTTCTCGTTAATCTGGGACAGTGTCAAAAAGCCATGGATGTTGCTGGGAACACCCCAGCAACACCGTTTTGCACTCAGTGCGGACTGTTCATAGCAGGCACCAGGCATTTCACTGGTGGGCCAGAGGGGTGGGGGCTGGTTTTGATGCTGTTGGGGCTGGTTTTTGCAATGGAGGCCAGTTTTGCAGCAGTTCTGCAATATCGGCCCCCTGTAACAAAAGCTGAAGTGGTGCCACCCCCACCCCTGCTCACAGGGACGGTTGAGCAGCATTCTGCCATGTCTGGTTGCTGTACCCAGGCCGGCACTGATTGCATTCCCCTTTAACACAGAAAACTGTGTTAAAGGGAACAGTAATCATGAAGCAGCATTAAGCCAAAAAAAGTGGCTTAGGGCTGCCTCATAAATATGGAGTAGGCCTCTGCACCATCAAAAAGTCACAAAAAGTCACGATCGGGTGGCACAAGGGTCTCATAAATGAAGCCATTGTGCCTGCAAAAATGAATGTGTCCTTGTGTAAAAGAAGTGGTGCTAATGTAAAGAGCTCCAATACCTTGGGTCGTGTTGTCACTCTATATAACTGCACATAAAAGTAGCTGGAACTAATGTAAAGTGCTCCACTACCTTCCAGTGGTATTGCCACTATATAAAACTGCACAAAAAAACCCAGAAAGAATAGCAGTGTTAAGTGGGTTTACAGTAGTGAACGTGAGGAAATGCATTGCATCTGCAACCACATTAAGAGGACTATATTTGGCATGGGCACTGAGGAGCAGGCAGACCTTCATGACATCAAGACTCAGCCTGGCTCCTTTAAAGAGAATTCAAGTTAAGCAATAATGGAACACGGAAACACTCTACCGGCGAATGCGGAAAAAGTAAGAAAGTGTCCTGATGATAGAAATTTGAAGAAATATAGACCCACCCTATGAAATTAGAAGCAACAAGGTGAGCTACAACCAGTTCAATCATTTTGCACAGGAGAAACGTGGCTATGAAATTAAAGTATAAGGCACAGGTACTTTAGAAGCTCTGACATGCCCTGTGATAACGCATACCTGATTCACTTGCCGTCTGATTTTACAGCTATGAACACCTTTGCCCGTATGACCACATATGGTGTAAACACACACACATAATACCAATGTGTGCAAAAATTAAACGGAGACTACACTTGTGCCAATTAATAGCAGCCATGTACACATGCTCCAATCAGCACATCAGCTATACACTAACAGGACATTAAAAGCCAGAACACCACCACTCACTAGAACAAAACAGACTACAATGGGGGTTTAAAGCAGTGATGGAGTCAGGGGAGGGGGTGTGATCTGTGGATGGGGCAAGCACTGGGAGGTGCAAGGGAGCAAGAGGAGATGGGAGGGAGGAGGTAGGGGAAATGGACAGCTGCAACAAAGGGAATAGCAGTGATGGGGGATGGGGTGATCTGTGGATGGGTGCAAGCACCAGGAGGTGTGAGGGAGCAAGCAGCGATGGAAGAGCGGGGGAGGGGAAACTAAAAGGAGCAACAATGGGAAAAGCAGTGACGGGGATAGGGTGATCTGTGGATGGGTGCAAGCACCTGGAGGTGTGAGTGAGCAAGCAGAGAATGGAGGGAGGAGATGAGGGAAGCAAACAGCAGCAACGATGGGTAAACCAGTGACGGGGAGGGGGTGATCTGTGGAAGGGGCATGGGGCAGTTAGGAGGGAGGAGACTGAGCTGGTAAAAGCACAAGCTCTGTGTAGAGTGCTGAAAAAGAAAAAAAAGTAGGTGTTAAAATGGTCGATCTAACAGGAGAAGTCAAGGCTATCGAGTACCAGGTCCATACTCGGGGGGAGGGCTAAATACAAACAGAGGCATGACCATGCATGCCAGGGACAAATGGTGACAAAGAATATGAGATAGACGATAGAACGAGCACATGGCAAGCTTCTGGGCGGGCTGAAGCCCACATTGTAAACACAACGTCTCTTCGAGACCTAAAAAGCAAGCCCATGTGCGTTATTCAATGGGTCGACATGCAAAGGCAGACCTGAGGATAAATGTGAGGGTGCAAACACATAGAGACTTACTGAGATTAGTGCAATTGGGAGATGTGCAAATGAGACTGAAGAAAGATGTGCTTGAGAGGGACCTATTTTGATAGGTTGGCTTTCTAAACGTTAATACATGCAGTAAATAAATATGGTGAGTGCAGTTTTATGTCTAAGAACAATCATATGATTTTTCTCTAGCATTTTCGTGGATTTTACCTCTTTTTTCAGAGTTATTTGAAAGTATTTCTTTGGATTTTCACTTATTTTTCTGAAGATTCGCGCAGCCGATAACAGAACCAGCTGACTTTTCCCCATACATGCACGCCTTTGTCTTGCATTGTAATTCGATCCCTTGCTTTGCCCTTTAAATACTAGTAAAAACATTTCTCTGGAACAACGCTGTGTCTGCAAATCCCCCTCTTGCATGGCACCTAAGTTAACCTAACCTGGCCATGGCAGCACAATGGTAGTTCCTGGAGCTTAGACCAAGCTCTTATCCTCCCACTTTAGAAACAGCCGGATATGCTTTCATGGGCTCCATGAAGGTTTCATACTCCTTGAATGGGATCTGGTAAGGCATTGCAATTGTGGAACAAGTTCAGGTCCTTGTTGAAACGTGGAGACAATTGTGTGTCCAGAGCGATCAGAGAGGTTTTAATTCTGAAATAAATTGCTCTTTAACAAATGACTATAAGAGGTACTAGTTAATACGGTATATCCAAAATATTCATAGATTCTGGGATATTTTAGTAATAAGACAGTTTTGCCATGGCCCTGAGAAGACCATTGTGAGAAGTTGGCCCGATATGCAGCGTTCGCTATTCTAGCGACCGCTATGTATCGTTCCAAACGACCCTTATGGTGATTGGTTGTAAGTCAACCTTAGACCAGCTATCCTAGTAGCGTGGATACGAGCAGTCTTCGGGCTAAACTCTAGAGGGCGTGTTAAGCCAGCTGTTATACCATCACATACCCCTTGAACCCCAAGTGAAAGGACACCACACAAGTGTTATGAAAATAAACAGTATATTTATTAAGAATCACAACAGCCCTGGACTCTTTATGAGGACAGGGTACTAAGCACAAACCAAAACTCTTAGGAAAATACTTCAAGTGCACAATTAAAACAAGTGTCCGAGGACACGGAAAGTTTAGTGGTCTCGGGCGGACCCGATAAGGCAAGTCGGAAGCGAGGGACTCGGGACCCTAGAGTAAGGAGGCTATGCAGGCACCGAAATGCCGAAGTTACCTAGCCACGAGGGCTGCGGCTGCACAAGTCTTACAGGCGTCGGGGTCTTCGCTGACGAGCCAGGAGCCGGAAGAAAAGGAGTTGCTGGCCGGCGACCAGTGCTGAATAGTTCGTAGAGATCCAAGCCTGGATCAGAGATCGTTGATACCTGAAAGCAGAGGGGACCAAGTTCGTACTACTAGCCAGTAGTCAGAGGGTACCAGGAAGGCACCGGTTGGCCGTCACCTCGACTAGGTGAGTGGGCGACGCTAGGCTCTGCAGTCTCACGGACCAGGAGGCGTTGTCGGCGACCAGGATGGAGGTGCGAGCTGTCCCACGAAGGTTGATGCTGTCGGCGTCGCTGGGCCCAGGATTGGGGCAACAAGCCTTGGCAGATTTCAGGGCCACGTGGTGGGCCTAAAATGGCGTCTTGAGTGGACCAGGAGGGTCCGGGGTGCTTCTCTCAAAGATGGAAGCAAAGGCCAGTCTGGAGCAACCAGACCAGCATCGTTGGTTGTCGGATGTCGTCAAAGAAGGGCACAAGCCAGCGGCTAGTGACCAGACAACGTGCTGAGCGGCGAGCAGAAGGGCCCCACGCAGATCGTGGAGATGCTGGGAGACTGCACTTCGGTGCTGGAGCAGCTCAGGGTTGGGGCTTCTCGGACCCCAGAGCACTCACCAGAGAATTGCTTCGATGGTCGTGCTGATTAAGAAAGCGTGCAGGTTTTGATGATGGCCGGTCCCTCGAGGTCTCGTCGCACCCACAGATCACAGCTGAGCTGATGACGTGGGTAGAGGTCAGAGGTGCCAGGGAAGCCGGTTCTCGTCGAGCTGGGCCGTCGGATTCCTGAGGAAGGACTTGCAGCAAACCGTAGAGTTCTTAGATGGTGCCTGCGGATGCAGGGTGACTACTCCTTAGTCACAAGGGAGAAATCTTGAGAAGAGTCTCGAATGTCCTTTCGTAGAAAGTAGTTCTTGATTCAAAGATGATCTAATTTGGAAGGGTCCCCGCTCCGGCCTTTATCCTAAAGAAAGGGGTGGGTACATGACTAGGTCCTGCCCTAAGGGTGGGACCAGGAAGGGGGGTAGTTACACCCCTCTCCCCTGCCGGACTTTCCCCAGGCCAGGGGCTGGCGCCCCTGGAACTGGTTCTGACCGGCAGATGCGTAGTGAGCACCGGGGTGCCACTCCGCAGTCACCTTCTCGCAAAGCCCTACCTACCCAGAATACACAAACCCTGTCTGGGACGGTGCGAACACCGCCCTTGACAGGAAACCCTATGTCCAAGCTCTCCTCGCTGGAAGGACTCCCAGCAGCAGGAGGTCAGACTCGTGTCTGTGGTGGTAGCATCCATTTTGTGGAGCTGAGGCTTTAGTTAACTTTAACCGGGGTTCACAGTTACGTACATGTTGTGACCCTCTAGAAGGGCGGAATGCTAACCTCGTCGCCAGAATTGGTGAGGGGGCAGTATCCCGATTCGTATGACACCTTACTCGACATGTCTTGATAACGCGATACCGAAGTTACCGATATGGTACGCGTTATCATGGAACAGCCATTGGGTCTTGGTTCCGCAAGCTGCAACCGGGCTCGGCTCGGGCCAGAACCCAATTCACACGATTCCAAGCACTCTGCCTTCAGGATTGTCAAGGCCTGCCATAGGAGTGACTGATAGGAACTCGGGTGTCCATGGTACGGTTAGATATAGGGCTACTATACCTAAAGCAACGAGCGGGTACGCTACGTTGCCCCAGCTGTCGTGCAGCCAGTTGTGTCAGATTTAGATGGCCATCCAGGGGTGGCATAATACATGCTTCAGCCCCTGGTAGGCCCTGGGTACACCGATGCCCTGAGTTACAGGGTCTGACAGGGTGGCCCAGTTCCAATTGGGTAATGCACCTAAGGTACACGCATCAATTTAGAAAGAGAACAGCTAGGCTGTGGGTCTGATTAGCAGGCCCACAGCCCGAGAAAGTCGTAAACCAGTGAAACAAAAGCAAAAAGTCCGGGTGATCATAGGATTGCAGACCCTACTCTCCTACATGACCCCCCCCCCCCCAAACGTTGGGACAATAAGCTAACCTTGACCAGGTGAGTCTTCTTGTTCTAAGTGGAAATACCTGGAGAGCCCATCTGCATTGCCATGATCAGTGCCAGGTCTATGCTCCACTGTGAAGTCCATCCCCTGTAGGGAAATGGACCACCTAAGCAGTTTGGGGTTTTCACCCTTCATCTGATTTAGCCATAAGAGGGGCTTATGGTCGGTCTGAATTTTGAAATGAGTGCCAAACAAGTATGGCCTCAGTTTCTTCAGGGCCCACACCACAGCGAAGGCCTCCCTCTCTATAGCTGACCAATTTTTCTCTCTGGGGGTCAGCCGTCTGCTTATAAAAGCAATGGGCTGGTCATTACCATCAAAATTCAGTTGAGATAGAACAGCTCCCACACCCAACTCAGAAGCATCTGTTTGGACAATGAATGGTTTGGAGTAGTCTGGACTCTTGAGGATAGGTGCCGTGCACATGACCTGTTTTAGGTCATCGAATGCTTTTTGACAGCCTGCTGTCCACTGAACCTTTTTTGGCATTTTCTTACTCATCAGTTCATTGAGCGGAGTCACAATCGATCCGTAATTTCTGACGAACTTCCGGTAGTAACCAGTCAGGCCCAAGAAAGCTCGAACCTGAGTCTGGGTGGTTGGAGGAGCCCAGTCCCTGATTGACTGTATCTTGCTCTCCAGTGGCTGAACTTGGCCTCCACCGACGAGGTGGCCCAAGTATACAACCTGTGTCTGCCCTATCTGGCACTTGGTAGCCTTGATAGTGAGACCTGCTGCTTGCAGAGCCTCTAACACTTTCCGCAGGTGGACCAGGTGATCCTCCCAGGTGGAGCTAAAGACAGCAATATCGTCAAGATACGCCGCACAGAAGTCATCCAGCCCAGTGAGAACGTGATTCACCAACCGTTGGAAGGTGGCAGGTGCATTTTTCAAACCAAAGGGCATCACCACGAACTGATAATGCCCACCAGGGGTAGAAAATGCGGTCTTAGGCTTGGCGTCCTCAGCTAACCTGATTTGCCAATACCCAGCTGTCAGGTCAAACGTACTTAAGTAGTTGGCCGAAGCCAATCTATCGATAAGCTCGTCTGCCCTTGGTATTGGGTGGGCATCAGTCTTAGTGACTGCATTGAGACCCCTGTAGTCTACGCAGAACCTCATCTCTTTCTTACCGCCCGGAGTGTGAGGTTTCGGCACTAGAACTACGGGACTAGCCCAGGGGCTGTCCGAGGGTTCAATGACTCCCAGCTCCAAAATTTTCTGCACTTCATTCTTGATGCAGTCTCTAAGGTGATCTGGCTGCCGGTAGATTTTACTCTTCACGGGCAAGCTGTCACCAGTGTCGACCTCATGGGTGCACCAATTGGTCTGACTGGGTGTTAGAGAGAACATATGCCGGAAGGATTGAAGAACCTGTTTACAATCCTCCTGTTGATGTTCGGAGAGGCTGCCACAAAAGACAACACCATCTACCGATCCATCGTCAGGATTCTGAGTGAGCAGGTCGGGGAGAGGGTCACTCTCCTCCTCCTGTCCCTCATCCATGGCCATGAGCAAACTCATGTCCTTCCTGTCGACATATGCCTTGAGCCTGTTGACATGGAGCACCCTGTGGGGGATCCGGGGAGTTCCCAGGTCTACCAGGTAGGTGACCTCTCCCTTTTTCTCCAGGATGGTGTAGGGCCCGGACCATTTGTCCTTGAGTGCTGCCGGGGCCACTGGCTCCAGCACCCACACCTTCTGTCCGGGCTGATAAACAGTCAAGACAGCCTTTTGGTCATGCCAAGCTTTTTGGAGTTCTTGGCTGGCCTTAAGGTTTTCGGATGCCTTCTCCATGTACTCAGCCATCCGCGAGCGGAGGCCCAGCACATAGTCCACTATGCTGGTTGCAGGCTTTTTGAGAGGTCTCTCCCATCCTTCCTTCACCAAACACAGGGGTCCTCTCACAGGATGCCCGTACAAAAGTTCAAAAGGGCTGTAGCCAACCCCCTTCTGTGGGACTTCTCTGTAAGCGAATAAAAGGCAGGGGATTAGGACGTCCCATCTACGCCAAAGCTTTTCAGGTAGTCAGTGAATCATCCCTTTTAGGGTCCTGTTGAATCTCTCAACAAGCCCATTGCATTGTGGATGATAGGGTGTAGTGAATTTGTAGTTGACACCACATTCCTTCCACATAGCAGTTAAGTAGCTCGACATAAAGTTTGCACCTCTGTCGGAGACGACCTCCTTAGGGAAGCCCACTCTGGAGAATACTCCAACTAGGGCTCTTGCCACAACAGGCGCTGTAGTGGTCCTAAGGGGAATAGCTTCAGGATACCTGGTGGCATGATCCACTACCACCAGTATAAACTTGTGCCCTGATGCTGTGGGTGGTTCCATGGGACCGACGATGTCAATCCCCACCCGTTCAAAGGGCACCCCCACCACAGGCATTGGTATAAGGGGGGCCTTTGTCGGGCCACCTGACTTACCACTGGCTTGGCAAGTGACACAGGAGCGGCAAAACTCCTTGGTATCTTCGTTCATGTGAGGCCAGTGAAAGTGTGAGACAAGCCTGTCCCACGTCTTCGTCTGGCCTAAGTGTCCTGCTAAGGGAATCTCGTGGGCCAAGGTAAGGAGGAAACCACGCTGAGACAAGGGGACGACCAGCCTCCTGGTCATGCCAGGCTTGGGGTCTCTTGCCTCAGTGTACAGGAGTCCATCTTCCCAGTATACCTTGTGGGTACCTGTGGCGTTCCCAGCAGCCTCAGCAGCAGCCTGCTGTCTGAGGGGTTCAAGAGAAGGGCAGCCTAACTGGTCCTTCCCCAGGTCCTCTCGTGTGGGTCCCCCTGAGCCCAGAAACTCAACTTGATCAAGTTCGAGTTCTTTAGGTTCAGTTTCCCGCAATTCTTGGAGGTCAGCCTCCTCTGAGTCCTGATCCTCGACCTGGGGCAAGGGGGAAGGCGAAGCCTTAACCCGACTGCTCCTCTTCTTGGGAGGTGTCTGGTCCGTTGTTCCAGGATCCAGCACCTGTTCAGTGGGGCATCGTCTGACCTGTGACCTGGTCACAGCAAACACGTGTGCCGGCAAGCCTAACATCTCCATGTGAGTCCGTTGCTCCACTTCTGACCATCGTGATGACTCCAAATCATTGCCCAACAAACAATCCACTGGGAGGTCTGAACTAACAACAACCTTTTTCTGGCCATTTACCCCTCCCCAGGAGAAAGCAACAATCGCCATACTATGACTGGTAGTGACGTTGCTGGCATTGGTCACCAGGAATTCTGTACCTGGCATGATCTGTCCAGGGTCCACAAAGTTAGGCGTCACCATGGTGACGCTGGCACAAGTGTCCCTATAGGCCTGAGCCATTCTTCCATTTATTAAAGGCGTCTGTCGGTATTTGCCCAAAGTATTGGGACTGACATCAGGGGATATATCCACATCCCCTGTACAGACAAGGACAGCCTGAGTGAGTGTACCAGCTAAGCCGTCACACCCCTCAGAACCCAAGGTTAACCCAACTAGTCCCTTGGGAGGCGCACTACTACTGCTGGCTGTACTAGGGGGCACGGGTGCCTTAGGGGCTGCAGTAGCAGGAGTCTGCCCTCCTTTCTTGGTGCACTCACTAAACCAGTGAGTTTTACTTTTACAGTATTGGCACCACCTTTTCGATTGACCTTCTTGATTCTTCTTTTTCTGGGAAGCCTGACCCCCCCCCTCTTTGGGTTGTTGGGGACCTGTCGAAGACTGCTGGTCAGTTTGTTCCCCTTTCGAATCTTTACCCTTCTGGTCTGCTTTCTTCTGACCACCCTGGTTCTGGCCCTGGTTTTGCTTAACCCTTGTTCTGACCCATCTGTCTGCCTTCTTTCCCAATTCTTGGGGAGAGGTCAGATCCGAGTCGACAAGGCGCTGATGCAACAACTGGTTCTGACAATTGTTTAAAATCTGTTCTCGCATGATCAAATTATACAATCCTTGGTAATCAGTAACCTTACTGCCCAGCAACCAGCCCTCAAAAGCCTTAGTGGCACAATCAACGAAATCAGACCAGTCCTGAGACTGAGTTTTCTGGGTATCCCTGAACAGCAACCTGTACTGTTCAGTGGTTAGGCCGAACCCATCAATCAGTGTGTTCTTCAGGATCTGGTAATTGTTAGCATCCTCGACCCTTGTGGTGAGGAGCTTATCTCTACCTTTACCTTCAAAGGAGAGCCACAAGATAGCTGCCCACTGACTCTGGGGGACGCACTGTACAGTGCAGGCCCACTCCAAAGCAGTAATCCATTTGTGGATGTCGTCCCCTTGCTTAAAGGGGGGCACTATCTTATTCAGGTGCTTAGTGTCTAAACTCCTGGGTTCCCGTGGGGGAATGCTGCCACCAGTGGGAATCGTCCCACTCAACTCTTGCTCTCGAGCAAAGGCGAGTCTCTCTTTGGCTAGGGCTCTCCCCTGCCGGACTTTCCCCAGGCCAGGGGCTGGCGCCCCTGGAACTGGTTCTGACCGGCAGATGCGTAGCGAGCACCGGGGTGCCACTCCGCAGTCACCTTCTCGCAAAGCCCTACCTACCCAGAATACACAAACCCTGTCTGGGACGGTGCGAACACCGCCCTTGACAGGAAACCCTTTGTCCAAGCTCTCCTCGCTGGAAGGACTCCCAGCAGCAGGAGGTCAGACTCGTGTCTGTGGTGGTAGCATCCATTTTGTGGAGCTGAGGCTTTAGTTAACTTTAACCGGGGTTCACAGTTACGTACATGTCGTGTCCCTCTAGAAGGGCGGAATGCTAACCTCGTCGCCAGAATTGGTGAGGGGGCAGTATCCCGATTCGTATGACACCTTACTCGACATATCTTGATAACGCGATACCGAAGTTACCGATATGGTACGCGTTATCATGGAACAGCCATTGGGTCTTGGTTCCGCAAGCTGCAACCGGGCTCGGCTCGGGCCAGAACCCAATTCACACGATTCCAAGCACTCTGCCTTCAGGATTGTCAAGGCCTGCCATAGGAGTGACTGATAGGAACTCGGTTGTCCATGGTACGGTTAGATATAGGGCTACTATACCTAAAGCAACGAGCGGGTACGCTACGTTGCCCCAGCTGTCGTGCAGCCAGTTGTGTCAGATTTAGATGGCCATCCAGGGGTGGCATAATACATGCTTCAGCCCCTGGTAGGCCCTGGGTACACCGATGCCCTGAGTTACAGGGTCTGACAGGGTGGCCCAGTTCCAATTGGGTAATGCACCTAAGGTACACGCATCAATTTAGAGAGAACAGCTAGGCTGTGGGTCTGATTAGCAGGCCCACAGCCCGAGAAAGTCGTAAACCAGTGAAACAAAAGCAAAAAGTCCGGGTGATCATAGGATTGCAGACCCTACTCTCCTACAACCATCCATAATGGTTAGACAGTTTAAGGTGGAATGACTTCCGATTACTCCCTAAAATGCGCTCTGACTCCAAATATTCTCTTCAATGCGGTACGTCCTTCTTTGAATGGAAGATGTGATATATATTTCTGTTGGACACGAAACATTTGTAATGACAACAGCTATGTTTTTGTGTATTACAACTTTGATTGTGTGTTATCAAGCAGCCTTGCATGGCAGACAGGTTAGTGTTCTTAAAAAAATACCATATAAATAAAACCCCTCGGTAGATTGTGGAAATGATGCAGTAGTTGTTTAGATATGTCCTGAAATTGAAGCCGAAGGCATGAAGTGTCCTGGAGTCATATCTTGTATCAGGGATGTCGAATCCTGGATGCCACTGGCATGATGCCATTGACAGTGGAGGCCATGTTAGTGGCAAGGAACAACCTCCGACTTGCACCATGGGAGCGTGGAGCGTGGAGCTCTCACGCATCCCTTGATCTTGCTGCTGTGAATGGCTTATAGGGAAATAGTCCTCAGTGGTACAATCAAGTTGGCAGTATGTGGAAATACTGCAGCTGAGTCTGTGACCTGAAAGGAGTGAGGTGGACCTAGCGGACTGGGCAGTGAGCAAGAGATACAAGTGAGAACCTGCAGCTGCTCTCCTTAACGGAGTAAGAGATTCTGCAAGTCTGGTGGAGAGAATGGAAATCAAGAGATGGGAACAAGACAAGAACATGGAGAAGGAAGTCTTTCACTGTAGGAAAAAATGGGGAACCGAAGAGGACAGCGTTTCTTTCCAACAGTGAGATCTTACAACAGAAGCACGGGAACTTCTTTGAACATTGAGAATATTTTACAGACTAGAACTTTCCAACCATGGATCAGCGGGGGCAAACATTTAAGCAATTCTCATTACAAATGCAATTGAAATTTTTATTTTGTTTCTTATCGTCTTGGTTCTTTTATTCTTTATGTCTTGCTGTCTCAGAATTGATGTTCTTTTGTAATTGTGATGATAACCTTTTGTATTACCTCTTTAATTTATTGACCAGCACGTTGGATTAAAGGAATATATTAAATCAAATGCATACACATACAAGCACCCTGTGAAGAGAATCGGGTCCATTCCTAAGAGTGCTACAATGCCACAGGGGAACTGCATTGCCAGGTATGGCTTTCATAGGATGTCAGAGGCCTATTAACTCAGCCGACCTGTTGTTAATTTTGTTGTCTCTCAGCATCATCAGGACAGGTTTAGTAATGTGTGCAGAGGCTAAAAATGAAGGTAGAGGGTGTGATTAAGAGAAGGGCAGCAACAGGAAACATTCTAAACCAACAGTGAAATTCACACCCGCTCGTCCTGCTGCCGCCCTGCTTGAGATATAGGGTAGCATTCAGCAGACCACTTGATGGTAGAGAATCCATCGGCTTCACTATTGGATCCATCCCGAAGTGGGGGACAAGATGCCAGAAATGGTGGTGGGGCGGGGAGGTAGCCAATCCAACGCCGCCATGATAGACCATCATGTAAACAGTGACAGATGATTTTTTCACAGATAGTTCCAACATGCTAAAACCCCTACTCGTCTCCGAACATGCCAGAGAGGCTTAGAATGGGGGACTGTCAACCTTCTGAGGAATATGCGCAGAGTCCGCACACACTGGTAGCATGGCCATTGCACCGTGGAATCTCTGGCCGTGATTTCTCCTCTGAAGAAGCTCTCCCTATTCGAGAAGCAACCACCTTGAGTTGGAAATCACAGTAGACTTGGCGGTGATCTTTTAATATGGCAGGTTTTTCTTTGTCGCATGGTAATGGGGGTGCCTCCTCCACTCAGCCACGCCGTGACAAGCGTAAAGCTGCCTTACTGAGTCTTTTCTGAGCCTTTTCTAACAGTTGAATTCTCCCTTAGGATTATGTAATTTCCCTCGTAGACACTGGACTGCTTTCATCTGGCACACCTATAACATTTATAGCATCTTTATAGAAGTATTTCTCTACTGTAAAGAGAAAGAGAACCTACGAAGCCTGGGACAAAATTCTAGGGGGCCATAGTTTGGAAAAGGGGGAGTGTTTGGGGTGTTAAATGCATTCTACTTGAAATTGTTGGGTATAAGTGCTTTCAGTCGGGTATTGTGAAGTGTCTGTCGGATTTCACCTGGGATTTTACATGCCCACACTGACAAACACACACTCACATACACAGACACACCTGTTTTCAATGCCTTTAAAACTGTTATTTAGTTTGCAAAATATTGTGTTTTAAGCTAAGTACTACACACTCCTTTCCCTTTCCACTGCCTCTTAAGCCTCCCTTATGTCCTGCTTCTCATATAAGGTATGTTAACAAGACATGCTAGTGAGATTGTTGGGTAATGTAAAGCTCCCCCCACTCCCCCCCACCCACACACACAATCTTACTGACTACATCATGCCTCCTTAACTGTTTATGTTAAAGTTCACATCTTCCCCTTTTCAGTGCCTCTCATCATGAAAGTGACAGCAAAGTAATTGTTCCTTTAAAGTTGAGCCTATGAGAATAATGTAAACGCATTTGTATGACATTAAATACATTTTCAAAAACGTCGGAATTGTAGGAGATGATGGACTGTCAACATCTTAAGACATTTTTGCATCTCCTTTATTTTTTTCTGTGCTCGGTAAAAGTTAGCACATGCGCAGAGAACACTGATTTATTTTGGTAATATATACCTATTTAATCTTGGTTTAATCATTTTCTCATTACATAAAGCACACCGGGTGATCTTAAACGCTAGCATGTGTAATTGCAAAAATGTAAGGATAAACACGACCAGAGCTCAGCAAAATATATGTGAATGAATAAGCAAGAATGACGTAAGTAAATATAAACAATATTAAAATAACATGCAAACAGATTACTAAAAATAAACAATAATAAAATAGCCTTCGTAACAAACAGCAACATTACCAACCGGAATTATAATATATAGAATTAGAACAAGCAGAATGTTAATAGCTAGAAAGTACAGAGTTGCACATTTTGCAAATATAAAAATGAAAATAAACACGTTTCCAATTAAAACATAGTACTCCTTTAAATTGTACAGGTGTACATGGAAACTGACAATGAAGTGAGATGGTGTTATAACAGTTAATACCCAGAGTACATTTTTTTTATTTATATACAAGTTGGCAAGCAGGCAGCAATCACCTGTAAAAAGTCCCTAGAAAATACTGAAGAGTATACACAGGTTAAGGGAGTCTTCAATACAAGGGCGCATAAGATTGCTCGGAATTAGGCAATGTTGTTGATGAGGGGGCTGCATACTCAGGCCCAGATTTACTACTGAGTCAACACAAATCAGCTCTTTGTGACACAAAGAGGTATAAATGGAAGTGCCGGCCAAATGTCTGATGCTAAAGTGTTTAGCACCAAAGTTGATGTGAGTGCCATGTGAAAAATGCTATTCGTTGCTATGTTACTATATGTGAATGGTGCTTAACATGGTGGAGAAATCCCTAGGATCTGATACAAAGTCAAACCTACTAAGCTAGTGACCTGGTTTTGCATCAAATCCTAAATGAACCACAGGTAATGTCCCTGATTTTACACCAATGCACAGGGTTTATCCATCGGTGATTTTCATCGCTTTGAGATTTCTACTGGAGGGTGTACCTCAATCATAAATCACTCTCCAGACGCCGCTGGCTCACGGCTGATAACATCACTGGTATGAAACTCTTAGTAAATTTGCCACTGTCAATTTTTCAAACATTCATGCAGTGCTGCGGCTCTTCATGCAGTGCTTATATTGCAGGAATGCCAGTAAATTGGAACCTTAATGTTACATGGACAGCACATGTGAATAGTTCTTAAGATCAGATAAAACAGTGTGGGGCAAGCAGAGCTAAGCCGAAACGTCTCTTAATGATGTTTTATCTACTGGAGCAGGAGTGTGAATGTTTAATTATTTAAATGACAGTAAACAATTTGATGCAGTTTTGGATCTTAAAGCCTCGGGCCATGTAATAAAACAATGAAGATGATGGGGCTGATTCACAAAAATATTCATGAGTATTGAAATTTGTATTAAAGGTGTGCTCTTTTACATACTCTTACATAACTTTAGGATCTGCCAAAACCCCCAACGGCCTAGTAATAAAAGTTCAAAAAGGTCCCAGTTTCAACAAGCATTGGAAATGCAATAGGGCTCGCATTAGGAGAGTTTGAGCTATTGGTCTTATAAATGTTTTTTTTTATTTGTGTTCTTTTTTCAAATAGTTAAATTAATAGCTTTGTCATTTACCATGGCAATAGTTATAACTTTCGCAAATGTGACACCTATAGCATTTGTAATGCAACATGTTTTGTAATTACGTGACTTAGATGTATTGATATTATAAATAACAATGCTTTTAATTTTTTTAAATAATTAATACTTAAATAATTTATTTAATTTGTAATGACAATAGCTTAACTTTTTGTCAATAACTTTTGTGAAGATTATGTTCAGTGTTTTTTATTGTGACGAAAATCCAAGAACAGAAGTGAAATATTAACATCTTTTTGTGATTTGTAATAAAGCGTGAAAGCTTGAAAACAGCTTGAAACATTGAAAGAACATATTTGAACCAGTGATGCTGTGGTGGTGCTGAGTGGTGCTGTTTTTGCGCTGAGGGATGCTGTGGTTGCGCTGAGTGATGCTGTGGTTGCATTGAGTGATGCTGTAGTTGCACTGAGTGATGCTGTGGTTGCGCTAAGTGATGCTGGGGTGGCACTGAGTGATGCTGAGGTGATGCTGAGTGGTGCTGTGGTGGTGCTGAGTGATGCTGGGATGATGCTGAGTGATGATGTGGTGAGAGGTGCTGGAGATGCTGGGGTAGCGCTGAGTGATGATGTGGTGGTGCTGAGTGATAATGTGGTGGTGCTGAGTGGTGCTGGGGTAGCGCTGAGTGATGATGTGGTGATGCTGAGTGGTGCTGTGGTGGTGCCGAGTGATGCTGGGGTGATGCTGAGTGATGATGTGGTGATGGTGAGTGGTGCTGAGTGATGCTGGGGTAGCGCTGAGTGATGATGTGGTGGTGCTGAGTGATAATGTGGTGGTGCTGAGTGATGCTGTGGAGGTGCTGAGTGATAATGTAGGAGGTACATTGACACGGAAGCTGTGAATCTTTAAAAAAAAAAGATTTGATATGTGAGGTATTATTTTAAAATATGAGTGCCCCCTTGAATGAATTACCAATTTTCGATGATTCTATAAAGAAATTCTTAGAATAATTCATGTAAAATACGCGTGAAAACATATCACTATGAAATGCAGAATTTTCTGACTAAAGAAGGAAATATTCTTCACATTCCGTTTGC
Source organism: Lissotriton vulgaris (assembly GCF_964263255.1). NCBI lineage: Eukaryota > Metazoa > Chordata > Amphibia > Caudata > Salamandridae > Lissotriton > Lissotriton vulgaris. The sequence continues at coordinate 850,024,040 of NC_141695.1, forward strand.
AAGGTAGTTACAGCATGAAAGCCGTTTTTTTGCGCTCCATCATGTACATGAAGCCCTTCCCTTGGTCTGCTGTTCGAGAGGCTTCGGGATGGGCAGATACCCCCATGCAAATACACACTTGCGTAGAACAAAAGGGCCATTAGCATGTCAAGAGGCCAGTGAGCCCGAATCGCTGAAGTCAGTTTACGCTGCAGACGCGTGGGGATGGGCAGTGCTGAGAAGAAATTCCTTTGAGAATCAAGGCGCATCAGGTGTCACTGATCTGGGACCCTGACAGCAGAAAGGAGGGGGCCAAGGCGTTCAAAAAGCGGCTGCCTGATTGCAACCTCCAGCTTGCTGCGATTTACATTAAAAGCAATAAAGCAACGTGTACGTTGAAACTGTATAGTGAATTTAAATGTGTCCGTGTTCGTCTAGTACATGTACATTCGATAAGAATCAGTGGCGGTGCGTCCATTGGGGGCGTTAGGGCGTTGCCCCACTAGCCATGGACGCCCGCGCACTGCCAATATGAATTAAAAAAGGATTTTTAAATAAATCTGAGCGCGCACTGACAGGCACCCGCACTGTGCGTTATCGGCCCGTGGACAAGCCCGACAGAATCGGGTATCGCATAAGGATGTGGGCCGTGGGGGGCGGGGTTGCGGAAGAGAGTGATAGGCAGTTTACAGGCAGAATAGCGAGGGTGACAACGCGCATGCAAAATCCAGGAGTATCAATATTTTGACTGGCCCGCGCATGGGTACTGTAGACCTTCCCCCCCCCCCCCTCCCCTATAGTACTTCGAGACACAGGCAGGGACCCGGGGCCCCGGTCTCATTATGGGCAGATTAGTGTCCTGCTCGGAGCCAATCCTGGCGCAGTGGCGCTGTTAACGCTGCGCCAGGATTGGCTGCTGCAGCAGGATGGTGCCGCGCGTGGGTGTTGTCTGGCTGTCTGCTCTTCTGCTGAGGGCCGAACTATGTGGCCAATCACCTATGGCTATATCCAGCCATGTCGAGGTGATTGGCCATTTCCCCAACGCTGTCGGGATGTCACCGCGGCACCATGGTGGGAGTCGGGACGGGACCCATCCAGAAGCTGGCGCAGGGCGGTAAGTTTTATTTGATTTTTTTTTTCATTAAACCCCTCCCGCCTCCCCCCGCGACGAGCCGATTACCCCATTAACACCCCCAGCCACCCGAGACAGGGAGAACATGACCCCGATTCTGCAAGGGCCAAACTACATAGCATGAGCTTCGGTAGCGAGGGACCCATGATGTATAGCTAAAGTAGTTATTAGAAACTGCTAAAACCCTGAATGAAGCCATGGTCAGGGTCTTAAGGGCATGTACGGACCAAAAACCACTGTATAATTGTGGCGAACTTTACGTGCCCTGGTGCAGCTTTGTACGTGTGACACAGTCACTGCGAGCAGCTCCGCAATATCATCTTCATAAAGATGCTAAGGACGGGACCCCCTAACCCTCGAGTTCCCTTTGACGTACTCACCGTGACCTCCGACTCAGAATGAAACCGTTGTGCAATCCTTCATTTTGGTGGACACCAACATTTATATTTTATAACGTAGCTCTGCCTCGTTCTTTATTTTAGATCACGCCTTTGAAGTTACAGCCAAGAATCACAATTTGTAGCTGATGCGCACAGACAGGCGTGTAGTGGGACTACAGTGCCTAAGTGCCACCATTGCCTACGTAACGTTTGTTCTTGTGTTGGAGTGTCTGTCTGCCATTTGTACTTTGTACACTTTTGTAACTTGCACACACGTCACTTTTTCCTCCTGTAATGCACCGTTTGCTCCTCTTGTATTTTGTTTGCTAACGATTGTCACTTTTGCCTCATGTAATGTAACTTTTGCTTTTGTATTTTGTTCACTTGTAATGTTCTCTTGTATCAGTTCTGTTCCTATTGTGAAGCGCTCTGACACCTTCGGGTAAAGTCCACGCGAGAGAAAATCCCCATAAATAAATACAGTAATGAGGGACATCAAAGGTCTGAGCTGAGGAGAAACTTGCAAAAGGTTAGGCAGCAGAGGAAACGTGGGATGACCCGAGTTATGACTGTATGCAATTCGTACTTGCAGAAACCCAAATAAACAGGAAAGTGTCTAAAACTGACATAACTTAAAGAAAAACAAACGCGCCAGAAACATGTGTGAACAGAGAACATAAAGAGGCCAGTGTGTATATAAGACGTCTCCCCCAATACTTAACACAGATTGAGCGGTCGCTGTTGAATTTATCTTTTTCCGAAGGCTTATATGATTGAAAAATTTGTATATTATGGCTACTGTGAGAAAGCCGGGTTAGAGACTCTTTGGAATTCAGAAGTTATAGGGCCTCAATTCTAACAACTGGGAATGTGTTCTCTTATGTGGCTGTGACCTGGTTATTATTATGGTGAGCGAGACTCTGGGGATGTTCTTTTATTGAGGTAAAGTCACAAAGGGGTGGGGGCTGAGCCCGATTCCATGATAGTCAAGCATTGTGTGGCTGTCACATCCTTGTTACTGGGGGAGTGTTTTAGAGATGTGGGTCCCGTGTTTCTGCCGTGCCTGCTCTATCCTTATTATTGGGACAGGGGGTGTGCGGTGCGATGTACAAGTCATTCTTGTTTGTGTGCCTGCTCTATCCTTAATACAAGCACCACCTCTTTAAGGTTGTAATGCCCAGGGGCAGTATATATTCAGTGCCCATTTTGCCCTTGTTGATGGATGGAGCTGTATTTGCGAGGTTGTGATGTCCTGGGTTTTTGTTCCTTCAGTGCCCACTCTGCCCATGTTATGGCACAGTGTGCAGTTGTGAAAATGCGATGCTCAGGCCCTTCTTCCTCCAGTGCCCGCTGTGCCTTTGTTATTGGGGTAGTGTTTCTAAGGTTGTGATGCCCAGAGCTTGTCTTCCTACAGTGCCCGCTGTGCCTTTGTTATTGGGGCAGTGTTTCTAAGGTTGTGATGCCCAGAGCTTGTCTTCCTCCAATGCCCGCTGTGCCTTTGTTATTTGGACAGTGTTTGCCCCACAGTCTACGTGCCTGATACACTCTCTATTCCTACAAACATTGTACCTCCTTTTCCTACAAACATTGTACCTCCATCACCCATCTGTCTCTTCCTGTTCTAATGAATGACACAAGATCTGTACATCACTTACCTACCTGCCTGGTCACATTGTTGGTCCATCACCCCTGCGCCTGCCTGTGTTCATCACACTGTTTCTTCAGTCCCTATTTGTAGATCTCTGACCTGACACATTACCTGTCCATCACTTGCAGGACTCACCCTGATCCCTTCTCCTTATCTCATTTAACGCCCCCATAGGTAGTTCAGACTTGCAAGCTACGCTCGCTTGCCAGAGTTAACTACGACAAATGTTTTACGCCTCACCCCTTTCAAATGCCACCAGCCGCCACTGATAAGAATTCCTTCTGTCCATGACTACAGTTGTCTCTGATGTTTGTACTCCGTAAAAACAGACCAATGTCTCTCAGGTCCCTCCAATAGCTGGACATCAAGATATTTTGTAAAGTTGTCATTAGGCTCTCACACTGAAGGTATTAGGCTCTCACACTGAAGGTAGTGTGCACAACAAATGGACAGACGCACAGAAGGGCAGACTGGAAGGGATGGAGACTGGGACATCTGGGCTTCAAACACTTCACATAACAAAGAAACATAAACCATGTGCAGTTGTCGGATTTTTGGAATGTCTACTTCCCGATTAATACAGCGAGCCATGCCGACGTTCATTGCCTTGAACTAGTGTAAATAGGGTCTAAGTTTTGGCGCTATTAGTATGGAATGCTCAAATAGACGGAATGGAATGTCAGTAATGGACGTGGAAACCAAGTATCACTAACTAAGCACACAAAACTTCCAGAACCCCAAGAGACACGTCTCACGTTTACATACGACCCTGTAACAGCAGAGGCATGTGCAAGCGAAAAAGGGCATTGTCACGACGATTTATCAAACCATCTAGAAGTCGGTGAGGAATTGAAACAAAAAGGCCGCGTAGTAAGTTGGCAAACAACTTTTTATCGTACAAATGGAACGCAGAGAAACTGCTGATATCTCCATCCATCGCAGCTCCAACGCTCTCTGTATGGGGAGGGGGAATTCGATGCGCCATCTTGTGCTAAGCGTAGTTCGAAACCAGCAAGCGCATTGCTTGTCCAGTTTGAAATATCAGGATGAGAGTGGTGAAATCCCAGCCAGTGTCTGGCAGCCCCAAGCTGTATGAAAAGAAATGTCAAATCTCACCTCCATTCTGAGGCTGCTCTGAGCTTGTACAAACCGCATGCTGGATGAATAAAATATAGGCATAGAAAGAGTAAGATTAAATAAGCAAAAATGCGTTACATAATATGTGCAGTTTTGAAAAAGCACATGTCCCGTAAAGAGTAGGTCAACAACAAGAAGCATGGGCAGAACTGATTGTACCACAATGCCACGATTTAAAGGTGCGCTTCTCTTTTGACAGGCTGGGCAGCTGCTGAAGCTTCTGATGTTGGAGCTGGAGTACAGGGTTCGAGCCTCTGCGTGGACTGTGTTATTTAATTATTAAAAAATAAACAGTGATCTCGGAGGGGTGGGGAGGGACAAATGAAACAAGTTTTAAAAAAAGTACACTGGGGAGGAGAAACGCAAGATCAATTAAAAAAATGAACAACAGAGAGAGAAGAGGTGCAAGCAAAACAAAATCAATATAGCGACAATCAGAAGCTAAAGCCAATATGTAGGCACTCTGTTACATCAATGACGGCAAGCAACGACTGACTAGGGTAAACAAGTTTTAAATAAAAGAAGTACACTGGGGGGAGGAGAAATGCGGCCGTGAAAGTGAAAGTACGGCCGGCCGGCCGTGAATATTTAGGGGATGAGAAATGAGCTGGGAGGAGAAATGCAGAGCGCACGCTGAGAAGCTTGTGGGAGTGAGGCTGGGCTGCCTTTGATGTGGTAATGCAAGGCAGTCAGGCAGGCGGCTGGTGGCATTGTGCACGCGCTTTTTAGGGCTTGCGCTTGCGCAATGACCTAAAAAGCGCACATTCACTGCAAGGAATCGCCAGTGGAATCGCCAGTGGTTAAACTCTGGATAAGCCATTATAGAGCTTCGCCAGCTATGCGCAAGCGCATCAGCAGGCGAGCCTTAATAAAAAGAAATTTTGACAAAAAAAGGTCCCAGTCTTTCGTATTTGTACTCACTATATTGGAAGAATACATGAATATTCAATATTTGATGTTTACAAAGGCATGTGAGAATACAGCAAAGGATATTACAGGAGTACTACTTTAAATACCCCAAAATGTCTTTGTGAATAGGCCCCCACCATGCAATAATATGAAGTAATTCATAAGAGACCACATGTACAAACCTTTTTGCCGGTCACAAATAGCCGATTCGCAGAATCAGCCTGTTTGCGCATGCAAAAAGGCTTTTTGGCATGTACAAAGCCCAAATAGCGATTCAGTAACTTGTTACCGAATCGCAATTTGGGTTTCGTGATTCGCTATTAGGAAGGGGCATGTTAAGGGCGTCCCTTCCAAATAGCAAATCGCAGTGCTGTGTAGAAATGTTTTGCAACCGAAATTTGGTCGCGAAACATTCGCATTTTACCGCCCATTTCAAGTAGGTGGTAACCAAGTCGTAAATGGGAAGGGGTCCCTAATAGACTCCTTCCCCTTTGTGAATGGTTGCAAAAACATTTTTTAGGAGCAGGCAGTGGTCCCAGGGACTACTGCCTACTCTTAAAAAATGAACCTGAACCTTTTCATTTTTTTCTTTAAACACATCCCGTATCCTTCAAGGTAAAATGGGCTGCATTTTTTTTTAAGTTGCTTTATTTAAAGGCAAACACAGACATGGTGGCCTGCTGTCCCCAGCAGGCCACCATCCCAGTGGTTTTAGTAATATGAATATTAATGGGGTAGGTCAATTTTGAACACATCAGGAATTGCTAAATATGTTAAGGACAAATTCGTACATAGGTGTTTGTGATTTCCTAATAGAGAATCACAAAAATTTGCTATTGGGAACTCGCAAATTAAAACCTATGTACATGGGGCCCAAGATCACTTGTCCTGCCAATAAACCCTGTATGGGCATGACCACAAGAAGAGTCGAAATCAGAATGCAGGAGCATAAAAATTCCATCAGATAAGGAGTTCTGCCTTCTAAACCTGTAATACGTTGTACAGAATTTGGCACAGAGTTCTGACAACTCAAGATGGACAGTCATAAAGAAAGAAGAGGTTCTGTTCTGTCTTGAACTGAAATGGATTTGTAGTTCCAAGACAGAGACTCAAGCCCTGAAAGACTATCTCAATAATTACAATTAGCATTTGAATTGTATTGGATGACTGCATATAGAGAGAATACGCCATCTGGCGTCTGTACCCTTTTTTCTTGACTGTAAAAATGTTCATGGTACAAGTTTTGCCTTTCGGTTTTCTATGCTGTGGAGTGGTGTGGCTCACTGGTTAGAGGCGGCAGACCCGGGAGCAGAAGTCGGCCGGGACCAGGGTTCAATTCCCGACGTGGCAGGGTCGTGGACCTAATTCTCGCTTCGGTGCCTACTCTAATCAGGGGTCCCACTCGGCAACTCTGGGCATCAGCTTGCCTAATCTCCATAACGGCCCCTCCAATGCCGGAGATGCTTGGCTCCACTTTGGGGACTCCCAGCAGGGACCATCCCACAGGGAAAGCCAGGACGGGTTCCCCAGCGTTACACAGCGCCAGGAAACCTCCGGGTAACAGTGCGCTTTACAAGCTCAAACATAATAATAATAAATTTATAAATCTCTTGTTTTGGCTTTCTGAAACCCAAAAGCTGGCCACTGGAATTAAGCAATTCTGAAGGCTGCAGCATTTATTGCATAGTTATGCATTTGCTATATAATCCATTATCTGCTGCATAATTTGCAGATTCTAACAAAAGAAAATCTTTCTAGCTCATGTGGATTAAAAGTTACTAAAAACGTAGCTAGATATGGTGCAGCACAGTGGGAGGGCCTTTTTAAAGGGTAACTGGTCACCTTTCAATAGCTTTCAATAGCTTATTGCTGTATCTGAGTGTTAAAAGTGAACCAATGAGGTAAATCCTTTCCGAAGACAATGTCAATATAGGTGAAAGTGACAACTTAATTAAGTAATACTGTAAAAATAAATGTGCTGCATTATGTTACATAACTTGCCTTTTTGCCACCTAATTTTGTCACCTCTGCCACATAATTTGGTCCTCTCCTGCAACATAATTCAAGTAGCCCTGCCTATCATTATATATGAGTAGATACTTTTTTTTGTCCCCCCCCCCCTTTTTATTGAACACCTAATTATTTCTTATGCTATCATAAAATAATTGTTCTTTTAATAACTTAACCATTGTATACAGCCGGAGATGCTCTCTTCATATGATATATATTCTTATGATGTAGTCAACAGTATTTCTTTCTCTGTGGCCACAGTTCATTGAACCGATTAGGAAGGAGTCCCTGCCCACATGGGTACAGACATTCCGGTGCCATACAGAGGAAAATACTTGTTTTTCAGCAATCACCAAAATTGATTCATCTTGCGGATGACTCTATCCTTTCGATGGTGTGATTAGTATTAATGTATTCTCTCTATGGTTAAAGTCCTAGTACAAATCACCATGCTCCTGCAAACAGTCCAGCTTACAGCCATATGCCAAATATCCTGCAGCAATCATATGTTATTACGCCATCACACTAGAGTCAATTGCATAATGAGGTATGCTACGTGTACAGATGTTTAAAGATAGCTTGCAGTATGCCGGGCCCTACTTGGCAGTTGATAGGTGCTCCATGTAACCTCCAGCCTCCACACGACTGGTGGTAAGATCCCGAGTGGGTGTCAGAAATAGGGACTAGGGACCTGATGTATGGTTGGGTGGGTGGCCCACTGTATGTCAGGGTCGCGAAGCACATTACATCTGCCACCCTGATGGACTACCACCTGCTATATCTAGATATTATCACCAGCCCAGTGGTAATCTCTGTGCCTTCAGAGCAACCACTGTCACTGCAATCGGGACGCCCAGATCAGTAGCATAACACTACTGTGCTTTGGCCAACACACCTGAAAGTCGCCCATTAGGGATCAGGAGTTAGATCAAATCACTAACATGTATTCTAAACAAAGGTTATTTCGCCCAATGAGAAGATTTGTGGACAAAACCAATGGGGTTTTAGACCAAAGGCCATACAAGGAGATTTGACGTGCCCAATATATTAAGCGTTATCTCCTCTAGATAACCATGTATCCCTTGCTGTTGTGGAGACTCTTGTTCATGGATATTCATAAGGATAGTATCTCTTTTTTTTACCAAATCTCAACTGTACGGCTATAGTAATCCTAAACCAACTAGGGTACTATTTATTCTGTTTTAAATAAAATGGTTATTTTTCCACTTTTTCAATATAAGTTATGCATGAGTTGTCTGACAGGTGGATTATGGTGGTAAATCTTTTCCTTTTTCTACGCACTAAAGCAAACTGCTGACAAAATCTGTCGTTTTTACATTGGCATATTCTTAATGTATGCAGATTACTTTTGCTATTATTATGAATAATTGGTTGACTAACGTCAGCCATAAATGTCAGCTGAAAGCCAGCAAATACAAAATCGTATTTAATAAAAAAATTTCAGGGGATCCACTCTTGTCTGCAGCCATGGGGCCTTGCCCAAAGCCATAACAGGCTCACATTCAACTAAAGCTGTGATTATTGATCCTTGCTAAAGAGGACTTCATAGCTTAGAGGTCCTCTTCAATATGGAATTCCAGTCGTATTGGTATTCTCTAACAAAGAAGTAAAACAAGCAAGCAACTTTATTCCTCTTGAGCAAACAAATGTTTTTTCTTGGGTGCCATGACCAGGTAAGTGTCTTCTTACAAGGAGCTGTGTCTCCATTTAGACCTCATCTACTGTGGAGTACCGGGAGGAATGCTTTAAACAAGATGGAATCTTCCCTCACCCCGACTCCCATTTACCAAAGTTCTAGTCTAGAAGAAAGATACAACAAATGAAGCATCCTTCCTTCATATTTGTGTTAAACTTATCCGGGAGGGTTGTAGATACTAAATTCAAACGCCTGTTCCTAGTATGTTCAACAGATCTTTCACTCAGACATCCTCTATTCTTTCTGAAGACCAATAGAAGAACCAACCCAACTGGTTTATCCCTCTGCATTGTATTCTGAATCTGTCTCTGATGAACACCCGATATTCACTTAATTGGCAGATTATAGCCATCTCTGGGATATGCATTTGCCTCTTTCTTTCTCCTCATTACAGTTTAGTAGTCAAAGAGCAATAAATGAAAATGAGTAGTTCCTTCTATAAAAAAAAGTATGATATAAAAACGGAGATGTCTGGAAGGTTAGTGTGTTTTTTCTTAAAACAAATGTTCAAGAAGTGCTCAATCAGAGCTGGTTTGTCAAGATGTAGAAACCACTGGCAAAGTCATTAGATTTCTCCTTCTGGACCTATTGGCCATACTGGCCGTAGCAGGCACCGACGTTTTCCCAGTGGGCCGGAAGGGTGGGGGCCAGTTTTGTAGCAGTGCTGCAATATCGGTTCCCTGTAACAAAAGTGCGGCAGTATCGGTTCCCTGTACTCTACTCTAGTCTATTCTACGCAACTCTACTCTACTCTATGCCACTTCACTCTCCTCCACACTGTATGCCACTCCACACCACTCTAATTTAGGCCACTCTACATCCCTCAACGCCACTACACTCTTATCTACGCCACTCTAATGTATGCCATTCTACTTTACGTCACTCCACCCCACACTACATTACTTTACTTCACTCCAATCTATGCCACTTCACTCTACGCCACTTTACTCTATGTCATTCTACTATGCATCACACCACTAACTTTCAGTCATGCTGAACAGCAGCCATGCTGCAGTACAACATGGCTAAAATACATTGGCAAAGCCAATAGCGCTCACATGGGCGAGATCTATTGTCTTTGTCAAAGCTTGTTTTAGATTAGTTGGCATCTTTTAATGGAGACTTTTAATTTCTTTACAACGGAAGCGTTTTTTTGAAAAATATTTGTTGGCAATTAAGCTAGCACTTAATGCTTGCATTTTATCGGCCATCTAGTAATTCCCACGCATGTAAATTTTAAGAAAACAATTTAATCTTTTGTGTATTTCAATTAGTAATTGAAAACAAATACAATTCCCCGTGGTTTGTGTGTTATTAGTTTCTGGTTTGGTTCATTTTTTGCTCAATAATAATATTAACTTTTTTTTCAATTTCATTTAGCAGAAAGTGCTCTAATTCAAAACGTTTGATACATTCTGGTTCAAATGTCAGTCCAGATGTTGGGAGAACTGGGGTGGTGAGCTAGGAAACATCAGAAGCAGTGAGACCATAGCAGCCAGAGCCGGGATGCATCGCGGATGGGCTGGCATCAAACAAGATCATTGTTTCAAGCTCATAACATGGCATGATATATATATATATATCAAGTAAAGCACTGTCTTTCAGAAGGGCGGGAAGTGAAAGAGAAGTGTGATTTGTTATTCTTGTGTTTAGGGCCACATTTTATTGCAAATACCAGTAGAAACCTTTGCCTTAATGGCACTACATGAAAAAGCTTAAAAAGGAATAGCTAAGAGAGAGTGTGTACCAGGGTGCGTGTGTCAGCAAATAGATCAGATAAATCACACAAAAGACATTGCCTCCTAACGCAGTCTATAAGGCCACACCATAGAACAAGCATTTGCAAAAAAACTGCAGATCTGGCGTTGGCTGCCAACCATTCTACTTTGAATATGCTCGCTTTATTTAGCCATGGTTTTTGCAAACTTCATCATTAGGAGGCTGCTTCAAAATATTAAAAAACTGGTTAAAAATAAGATACTTTTTTGCTCTCGAAAAGCACAGATCTAAGTAGTAGTGCCTCCAGGGAAGGGAAGTACTTTGTATGCGACCCCTGACCCTCCTGGTAGGTCGCTCCCCCTCCACGCAGCATCAACTGTGTGCCCCTGCTGCCCCTACCGCTGATAGGTGCTGTTCATTTGCTTCTGGGCCACTGGGCCCCGCTTTTGCTCTGTTTCTCGCGTCTCTACCCCCTTTTGTGCCCCTTTTTACTTCTGTGCCCGCTTCCTGCTGTATCACTCGTTATCCCCCCTTGTTGTTGTGCCCACTTTGCTTCTGTACCTCTGTTTCCCCGCCGCTGCACCCCCGTGGCACCGCCCCCTGCCCACTCGCTGCTCCCGCTTCCCAGCTGCTCCTCCCTCCCGCCTCCCCATAAATGACGGACGCTGCACGGTGAGGTGAGCGACCCCGACCTTCCTGGTAGGTCGCTCTCCCTCCACGCAGTGACGACTGTGTGCCCCTGCTACCGCTACCGCTGGTAGGTGCCGTTCATTTGCTTCTGGGCCACTGGGCCCCGCTTTTGCTCTGTGCTACCCGTCTCTCCCCCCTTTTTGTGCCCCTTTTACTTCTGTGCCTGCTTCCTGCTGTATCACTCGTTTTCCCCGCTTGTTGTTGTGCCCACTTTGCTTCTGTACCTCTGTTTCCCCGCCGCTGCACCCCCGCAACCCTGCCCCCTGCCCACTCGCTGCTCCCATCTCCCACCTCCCAGCTGCTCCTCCCTCCCGCCTCCCCACATATGCCGGACGCTGCGCGGTTAGGTGAGCAACCCCTGACCCTCCTGGTAGGTTGCTCCCCCTCCACTCAGCGCCAACTGTGTGCCCCTGCTGCCGCAACCGCTGGTAGGTGCCGTTCATTTGCTTCTGGGCCACTGGGCCCCGCTTTTGCTCTGTGCCACGTGTCTCTCCCCCCTTTTGTGCCCCTTTGTACTTCTGTGTCTGCTTCCTGCTGTATCACTCGTTTTCCCCATTGTTGTTGTGCTCACTTTGCTTCTGTACCTGTTTCCCCGCCGCTGCACCCCCGCGGCCCTGCCCCCTGCTCACTCGCTGATCCCGCCTCCCGCCTACCAGCTGCTCCTCCCTCCCGTCTCCCGATATATGCCGGACACTGCACGGTCCCGCCGCTGGCGTGCCCCGAAGGCGTGCCTAAGGCAAGCCCGTCTATGCCCGTCCGCGCCTGGAGGGCGCCCAGCGCCAGAACCCCTGGACCCCGCGAACGCCACAACACCAGACTCCGCTACTACGCCAGCACCCTCCATGCACTCAATGCCGGCCGAAACCACACCTACTTCCGGGCCACCCCGAAACTGACCCACTGACCATTCTCCTGCCGCACCTGCAGCTTCACCTGCGACAGAGCCACCAAACCTCCAAGAACTGGGCCCAATCACCTCCGCTGCATACTTCACAACACCTGTTCCGCACACAAACACGCCGTCGAGCTCTCGGCTCTGCTGGACACCTCCGCCACAAACGTGGCCTTCCTGACCGAAACCTGGTGGAAAGACTCCTCGGCACCCGACATCGCCATAGTCATTCTGGATGGCTACAAAATCACCCGCAGGGATCGCGCCAACAGAATCGGAGGAGGAATAGCCACCTCCCACAAGTCCACCCTCAAGGTCACCACCCACGCAGTCGACACCCTCAACACCGCCGAACACCTGCACTTCCGGATCCACATTGACCCCAACACCACATTCGTAGGAACACTCATCTACAGACCCCCCGGACCCTGGGCTCAGTTCAGCGCGCCATCGCCGACCTCGCCAGCTCCCACGCACTCGCCCCCACAGACTACATCCTCCTCGGGACCTGAACTTCCACTTTGAGAACAACAACAACGTCAACTCCGCCACCCTGATCGCCAACCTCGCCAACCCCGGCCTCAGACAACTCGAGACCACAGCCACCCATGCCGCCAGCCACATGCTGGACCCCGTCTTCTCCACAAGCACCCACGTCGCCTTCGACCACACCACCGCACTCCACTGGACCGACCACTGCTGTATCCATTTCACCTTCAAGAAACCAACCACGCAACACCGCACCCAAAAGCTGCCTCGTCACTGCTGGAGCAAAGTCACCAAAGACCAGCTGACTGCCACCCTCACCCAGAACCCACCCACAGACCCCATCAACCCAGAGGACGCAGCCCGCAACCTCAGACAGTGGATCGACAACTGCACCAACACCCTCGTCCCGCGCAAGAAACCCTCCAACAGCCACGCCAGCAAGAGAGCCACCTGGTTCACCAAAGAACTTCAGACCTCCAAACACGCATGCCGGAAACTGGAGAAGATATGGCACCACGAACGCACACCGGACAACCACGCAGCCCACAAGGACACCACCTGCAGACATCACCACCTCATCAGACTAGCCAAGAGATCCTCCTTCAAAGACCGCCTGGACAACAACGCACACGACAGCAAAGAGCTCTTCAGCATCGTAAAGGAACTCTCCAACCCCAGCGCCAACACCAACGACATGCCGCCCTCACAAGAACTATGCAATTCACTCGCCATCTTCTTCCACCACAAGATCGCTGACATCCACGACAGCTTCAACACCATGACCGCCCCGACTACACCAGACTCCACCTCCCCTGCTAACACCACCAGCGCCAACCGCCTGACCCCCTGGTCTAACGTCAATGACGACGAGACACGCAAGGTCATGAACTCCATACACTCAGGATCCCCGTCAGACCTATGCCGACACCACATTTTCAACAAAGCAGACGCAGCCATTGCACCCCAACTACGGAAGGTCATCAACATCTCCTTCGAAACAGTGACATTCCTGGAAAGCTGGAAGCACGCCAAAATCAACACCCTCCTCAAGAAGCCCAAGGTGGACCCCAAGGACCTCAAGAACTTCTGGCCCATCTCCCTACTCCCGTTCCCGGCGAAGGTCATCGAGAAAATCGTCAACATGCAACTGGCCTGCCACCTGGAAGACAACAACATCCTGGACCCGTCCCACTCCGGATTCAGATGAAACCACAGCACCAAGACAGCTCTCATCGCCGCCACAGACGACATCAGGCGCCAACTAGACAACGGTGAAACATCAACCCTCATCCTCCTGGACCTGTCAGCCGCCTTCGACGCGGTCTGCCATAGCACTCTCAAGACACGCCTCCTAGAAGCCGGAATCCAAGAGAAGACCCTTGTCTGGACCACGTCCTTCCTCTCTGGCAGAACCCAGAGCGTCCGCCTCCCACCCTTCCGATCCGAAGCAACCAACATCATCTGCGGCGTCCCCCAGGGATTATCCCTCAGCCCGACACTATTCAACGTCTACATGGCCCCCCTCGCAAAAGTGGCCGCCATCACAACGTCAACATTATCTCCTACGCCGACGACACCCAGCTCATCCTCTCCCTCACCAAGGGCCAAAACCAACCTCCACGAGGGAATGAAGGCCGTCGCCGACTGGATGAGGAGCAGCCGCCTTAAGCTGAACTCGGACAAGACGGAGGTCCTCATCCTCGGACCCACTCCCTCAGCCTGGGACGACTCTTGGTGGCCGACCACATTGGGAAAAGCACCAACACCCACCGACCATGCACGCAACCTAGGATTTATTCTCGACTCCTCCCTCTCCTTGTCTAAGCAGATCAATGCCATTTCCTCCTCCTGCTACAACACCCTCTCCATGCTCCGCTGGATCTACAAGTGGATCCCGACCGAAACAAGAAGAGCGGTGACACAGGCCCTCGTTAGCAGCAGACGTGCCTACGGCAACGCACTCTACGCAGGAATCCCAGCCAAACACATATGACGACTACAATGCATCCAAAACGCCTCAGTCCGACTAATCATCAATGTCCCCCACCGCAGCCACATCACGCCCCACCTGAGAGACCTACACTGGCTACCCGTCACCAAGAGAATCACCTTCAAGCTCCTCACCCACGCACACAAAGCACTCCACAATGCCGGACCAGCATACCTGAACACCAGACTCAACTTCTACACCCCCACCCGCCAGCTCCGCTCCACCAGCCTCGCCCTCGCCGATGTCTCCCGCATCTAACGAACAACCTCCGGAGGCAGATCCTTCTCCTACCTCGCACCAAAACCTGGAACAGCCTCCCTACCCACCTACGGCAAACCCAAGACCTACTCGGCTTCAGAAAACTCCTCAAGACCTGGCTTTTCAAACAGTAGCGGCACCCCTAATACCCCCCCCCCCCCCCCCCCCCCCCCCCCATCAGCGCCTTGAGACCCTCACGGGTAAGTAGCGTGCTTTACAAATGCACTGATTGATTGATTGACTGATTGATTGATTGGTTGATTGGTTGATTGATTGTGCGGGTGTGTCCCTTGTGAAAGGGCTGACTGCCTTCACTCACTGCGAAGTTAGACATTATCTGAAGTGGGCAGAAGAAAAATGCGAACAATAATAACAGCACAATGGATGAAGAGGGACGACTGAAAGCCCGTAGAAGTAAGTATATTTTTAAATATAATTTTAGTACAATCAAAAGGTCTCGACTAACCAGGACATAAAAAACAATGTAAAAATGTTGATATCATGTACTTTACGATTTGCACCTCAATATATAGGACACTGATTTCTCAACCCCAAGTAGAGACAGCGCATATAGAGATGTAGCTCAAACCTCTTTTAGCTCGCGTTTCCTCTCGCGCTGTGCATCATCTCCAGGGGGTTTGCGGAGTTCGGGCGGGTGCGCAGCCCCAAGTGGAGCGCCTCGAGCTCCCCAGGTGCCGGGCTGAGGCGCAGTGAGCGGCAGGCCTGCGAAAGCCGGCAGCTTGTTATGGGATGTGTGGTGACAATATATCAAACGGGCAGGCTCGGCTTTTATCCCTCAAAGCCTTTCTGAGAGGCACAAACCACAAGACCTAAAGCAAGCAAACAAGTGGATTTAAAGGCTTTGAGAGTTAATATTTGAAGCTTCTGTGAGCTTTTTTTCTTTTTGCAGCGTCTAAGCTCCCATAAGGTTCGTGAATAATTCATTTCGGAGGCAGCACCGCCGTGGGCGCCAGGCGAGATTGGGGAGCCGGGAGGGGCTTGCGATGTGTTGGCAACCCCGAACTTGGTAGCTCGATCACAAGCCAGGGAAACAAATGTGTCAGTGTCAAACTTACCTGCTGATGAAGAGGAGTTGGAGGAAGGGACCAAACTTGTCAGCTGATGAAGCAGTTAGAATGATGAGCTGTGCTGCACAGGCCGGGGTCTGTCCATCGGCACCAACCTGACCCGAAACTGCCTGTGGCCAGCTCCCTGCATTTGAAAGCAATGAGTTGTTGCAATGACATGAATAAAATCGGCGCCCCCCACCCACTACGAATTTAGTGAGAGGCCCCCAAAAAATGATCACCTAGGCTTGGCACTTAATTTGATTACATGGGCCTTGAGTGGACCAGGGACCCCTGAGAGGTAGTGGCCCTGTGTACCGTAGGAGCTCCAATGGCCTGTTACAGGGGCCAATGAGCGGCAGTGGCCCTGTGTACCACTGGAGCTCCAATGGCCAGTTACAGGGGCCAATGAGAGGTAGTGGCCCTCTGTACCACAGGAGCTACAAGGGCCTTTCTCACCCCTGGGGTATGACGACCTGAGGACCCTGTAAGATGAGTCAATACATCCTGTGTCCCTTTTGCTGCATTAATAGTGTGTGCATATTGGAGTACCCCCTGTTCTGTGTGTGCCCTGAGATCCCAGAGTCTATCATCTTCTGTATATGCGACAAAGCTTGTTTTTTTCTTCAATGTCTTTTCCCCACCCCTCGAGGGTTCCCTGCTGCATTGATAGGGAATTTTGCCGGCTGTTCTGGTCATCCTGCCGGTGTTTGAGGGATTCTGCCATTGTATGTTGTGTTTCGGGGTCCCAGTGATGTCTCATTCTGTATTCATGTTGTTGCATTGGGGTTCCCTTGGCTCTGCTAATCATATAAGGTCTGTTTGAGAGTCCTGTGAGGATGTATTTAGTGTTAAACGGACTCCCTGGCCCCTCTCCTGCTTTCATTCTTACTTGTACTTTGGGGCCCCTGGGGACTGTTCTGCGTGGACAAGAGTCCTCACGGGCCTCTCTTGGTGTCTTCATACTTTCTGTTTTGGTTTCCCAGGGGCCTTGCTTACTCTATGGACTGTGGCTCAGGGGTGGATGTGTCCTGCTGTAGATATTCTGTATGTAGATTGGGTTTTCCTCAGGTAGTCCCTCCTTCCTATTGTATTTACAGAGTGCATACAGGGGTCCCTCGAGGCCTCGCCTGCTATATTCGCTCTGCCTTCCATACTCTATATGCGCTCTTCACACTGCGTCTGCTGAAGGCTTAAGAAGGGAGACCGATGGGAGGGCGGCAGGCATGACGCAGGAAGAACGAGGGCTGGCAGAAAATTGGGCATGGCGGTGCCAGTGACTTACTTGGCCATTGGTCAAGCAACTCGGGCATCAGGGGGCATGTCATACGAAGGAAGTGGGGTGAGTTCATTTATCCCTCGGACTTTCTCCGACTCCTAATTACTTCCGGTGACCTTCCACTCCCTCCCAAGCCCTCTCCTATGCCAGCTCTCACAAGTTCTCTCTCCAGCACCCTCTGCCCCCCAGACTTGCTGAAAAGCTGCCTGCTCCTTGCCCCCAGCTCTGAAGCAGTGGCTTTGAGGCGGGCAGTGCATAACGCCGTCGCTTCCGAAGCTCAGCACTTTCACAGCTTTCAAAAGAGGTTCATAATTTCAAACTGTTTTCTTCTCGGCCTTAAATATTCCGATAGCTCGCTGCCAGCACGCGGCCTGTGAAGCCGCAGCGTGCGGCGGCCGCTTCTGAGCTCCGTCCTTGAAACAAAGCCGAGGCCTCCCAGGGGATCCCGCGAGAGTGCGTCGAGGGGAAGGACAGCCGGAGGCAAGAGAGACGCGAGGAAGGTGAGCGCAGCCTTCCGGGCATGTTGCGGAGGAAGAAAGGAAAGTGCCAGCTAAACACTGCTGCGCAGGTGACAGCGGCGTGTGGAGAAATGAGACTCTCACCAGAGCTGTAGCTCAAAGCAAGAACCAGCTTGCTCCAGTGCCCGTCCTCGCCCAGGCCCGGACTGGCCGTTGCGGGCACCGGGCAATCCCCCGGTCGGCCGCATGGGTGGGGGCCGGTTTACAACCGTGCCCCCTGCCCATAAGCCCTCAACTGTTCACTGCGTCCATGGGAGCCTCCAGTATATAACAATTCACGAGGGCGCGCAAAAATGTTCTAATGACCATGGAAGCCTCCAGTGTCCCATCATGCACTTGTGTGTCTGCAGTTGCCCACTGTGATACCCCTGATACACCAGAGGTGTGTTGTACCCGGGAGGGTGCAACCATGGGACTTCCCTGGAAATGCGGTCGGGGCTACAACCGTCTTCCAGGGAATGTTCGGGGTAGGCTTAACTACTAACGGCAGCTTGGTCTTTTGGGAGTTGTACTGACTGACAGGCTTTTTTCTCTTGGCACCTCAGCGTCTCCTTCCTCCCTCGCCTCCATTTCGGGCTCCATAACCGCCTCCCACGGACTGTAGGCCTTCTTGAACCATGACATGTTCCGGTCTATACATTGATGTCTCTTCTCAGCAACCACCAGAGTACCTTTTATCCTCACCACCTTCCACAGGTCACACTCCAACAGGGTGCGTAACTTGGACCCTGGGTGTCGATCTTTTCCCACCACATAGTCTCCACCTGGATGTCAGCCAGCCGAGCCTTTCTTTTCTTGCTGGCTCGTTCATTGTTACTCTGTCGGCGGGCCTGAGATCCCTCTACATCCAAAACTGCAGGAGTCCATACTTCACTGCTCGGTATTCCATCATGCACAGCTCTTTTCAACAGAAGATCGTGGGGCGCACACTTGGTCGTGCAGTGAGGCGTTTGCCGGTAGGCCCTCAAAAACTGATGCAGGCAGGTCTCCAAATGGCTACCTTGTGCTACCACAATCCTCAGGGCTTTATTCAATGTCCTCATGAACCGCTCTACGTCTCTGTTCTCTTGGGTCCACTGCGACGTTATTTACTGATGCCGTATGACATGCTAGTCAAGAAACTCACCAAAAATCCTGTCCTTAGAAGGGCGCCCATTGTCTGTTCGGATCTCCTCGGGCAGTCCCAGCATGGCAAAAGTCTTTTTTAGTGCCGGCTGGAGACACTCAAAAACCGTGAATGCGACTACTTCCACTACGGGGAATTTGGAATGGCTGTCCACCAACACCATCATTTGCCTTCCATCCGGAAAACTCCCAAAATCCAAACTCACCCTCACCCAGGGTGACCTGCTCGGACCCTCCATCAGGATTGGCACTTCTGCCGGGTCAGCCCTCATTATCAAGCATGCATGGCACTTCCGTACTTTGTCCTCCACTAGCCGATCTACACCGGGGAACCACACTTTTTTTTGCAGCCGAGCTTTGGTTTTCTCGACCCCCTGGTGTCCCCAGTGCGCCAGATCCACTGTGCGGTCTCATAGGGCAGCAGGTATGACGATGTGCGGGCCTCTCAAGATTATACCGTCCCCCGCGGCACTCAGCTCTTCTCGACACCGCCACATGCTCTCCCAGTACTCTTTGTCATCGGCCGATCTGCGGTCATTACCACTGAGGAACCACTTCCACTGGTGGTCACATAGCATTCGGGCCACCGCCTGTAAGCACTCATTTTGGAGGGACACCTTTCAGATGTCTTTTGGCAGCAGAGCTTGGGGCCGGGCCTCTTTCATTAGTTGTCTCACAAAAACCTTGGCTCCTTCATCCACCTCCGGTCCCTGGACTCCATTCGGCGCCTGGGGGTGTCGCGATAGATAGTCAGCGGGGTTGCTTGCCCCCGGGCGGTACACCACCTCGAACCAGTATTGCTGAATTTGCACAACCCATCTCTCAATTCGCAGAGGCCCATTCCTCGCCGTTCCTGCAAAGAGGGGCACCAGCGGTTTGTGGTCCGTCACCACCGTAAACTTGTGTCCGGACAGGTAGATGTGAAAATGTTGACACGCCTACCAGATGGCCAATGCTTCCCTCTCGATCTGTGCATATCATGTCTCCACGGCGGTAAGCACCCGACTGGCATACACAATGGGCACCCATTCATCCTGATCATTCCTCTGTAAGAGCACCGCCCCAAGCACCACTGGACTCGCATTCACAATCAACTGCGTGGCCGCTCCCGGCTGAAAATAGGACACCGTCGCCCCCTTCAGCAGCACCTCCTTCATGTCGGCAAATGCTTGAGCTTCCTACTCGGTCCACTGCCACACTCTGTCCTTTTTGGTGAGTTATCTTAGAGGTACCGATATAGTAGCCAAACGAGTAATGAATCGCCCACAGTAGTTGGCCATCCCTAAGGAGCTTCGCACTTCTGATGGCGTCTGAGGGGTAGCGGCCGTTCGGATGGCTTCCACCTTAGCCGGATCCAACTGTAACCCCTGGGCCGAGAACCGATATCCAAAAAACTCGACCTCCTTGGTATAGAACTCACACTTCGTTTGGCAAAGAGTTAGGCCTTGCTCCACTAATTGCTTCAAAGTGGCCCTCAATCTCCCATGGTGTTCCTCCAGCGACTTCGAGAAATCAGAATGTCATCGCTGACATTGATGACTCCCACTAGGCCCGATAGCGCTTCTCGAACTGCTCCTGGGACTCCTCTGCCGTCGATGATACCCCAAAGTTCAGCCTTTTGAAACAACGGAGTCCCACATAGGTGGAAAAAGTGGTGACGTATCAGCTCTCTTCCCCCAGCACCAACTTGTGGTATCCAGAGTTCAAGTGCACTTTTGAGAAACATTGTGCCGCATTTAGATCAGTCACATTTTCGTCAATGGTCGGTGTGAGGTGTCTCTCTCGGCGGATAGCCTTGTTTGGCAGCCTCATATCCAAGCACAACCTGATGGCCCCAGGCTGTTTCGGCTTGGGTGCTATCACCAGCGGCGACACCCACGGAGTAGGACAGGACACCTTCTTAATTACTCCATCTCGCTTCAGCAGGTCCAGCTCGGCTTCCACCAGTGGTCGTAGATGGAAGGGCACCCTCCGGTGGTGGAGTGCTACTGGCTCATCAATGTGAAGCTGAACCTCTACTCCCTTCAGGCAACCCAGCCCCTTGAACAGTTCCGGGAATTCTTCAAGAATACTGTCCGCCTTGACTGGTGTATGTGCTTCGCAAACATCATCAGCCTCAAATCCTCACCATGTGGCAGCTTAGTAATGAGCCGGCCTGATCGCAGGTGACATAGAATCAGGTGACAGTAACCCTGTCTTTGTAATTCACTTCTGCGCAGATGATGCCCTGTAGTGGAATCAGAGTGCTTTCTCCCTATGAGAGAATTTTGGCGGTAGTCAGCATTAACCTCGGCCTCGGTGGGAGCTTCCTGTATTGTGCAGCGACCAGGATGTTCACGGATGCCCCAGTGTCAATCAGCGCCCTCACGCACAACTCCTGAATCCACACTTGGAATGTAGGCGGGGGTCTCTTGGGGGTGTTCGCCCCCCTGATGTGTAAAATGATAAACACATTATCCTCCTTAATCTCAGTGGCTGACAACTGCAGAATGCGACTGTCCCCATCCTCTTCCTTCTGCATGGTCATAGCCGACTTCGTGAGTCTCAGTCCTGGGGGCTTAATTCCCCCTGCTGTGTCCCACTCTGCCACACTTTTGCGAAATGACCATACTTGTTGCATTTGAGGCATTGCCTTTCTTGGGTCGGACACACTCTTGGAGCATGCGCCCCCATGCCACATTTCTGACACTCACACTTCTGGCGCTTCCCTTCCTGCTTGGTCCCAGCTCCAGCCCCTCGTCCAATGTTTTTCTTAAGTGCCTCGACCCTCTCTTTCTTGATAGGCATTGGGAACACCAGCTGCACTCCCGCCGACTTTGTCGCCAATGCCACCTCCATCTCGCCTGCGCGCCCAACTGCCAGCTCATGTGACCTTCCTAGTACGAGTATCTCGTCCAACGTGATCCCTGGCTGGTGTAATATTAATTTGCGCAACTCTATTAACCTGCACCCTGCAATCAGCTGGGCCCGTGTCTCAAAGGATCAAAATGGTGGTTCAGGACCTAGACCACCTTTTCATAGTCGTCACTTTCACCCGTATCCAGCAGGTCCTGAAACAGGTCATAAAGCTCATCGCCACCTATCAACAGCAATAACGATCTGTTCACTGCATTGTCAGTCTCACGGGTGGCAACAAAGTAGTTCTCCAGCTGCCCCAACCACTTCTTCCAGCGCAGAGCTGCCGCCGAGGGGTCCACAAGCTGACTGAACTCCGGGAGGGACTTTGCAATCATGCGACTCAGCTGTCCTCCGGCCGCCCCCCCCCCACTCGGGGCAGCCTCCCTCCCTGGTGAATCAGGCATCCCCGCTGGGCACCACACACTGCGCCGCCGGGGTAGGCATGAACGGATGTCTCTACGGCACTCCAGCTTCACCAGGCCACACTCCCCTTCACAGCGTAGGCCCAAACAGCGCCCACCACTTGGTGCTCCTCCACCAGCCAGGCGTCCACCACAGTCTCCGGCCTCCTGCCGCAACTCAGCAGCCCATCTGAAGGCAAGGGCCAGCCTACGCACTAGACACGTGGCCACCATCGGGACTAGATCCCACCCTGATCGCCAATGTGATACCCCCGATACACCAGAGCTATGGTGTTCCGGGGAGGGTGCAACCATGGGACTTCCCTGGAAATGCGTTCGGGGCTACAACCGTCTTCTAGGTAATGTTCGGGGTAGGCCTAACTACTAGCGGCAGCGCAGCAATAAGGGACGTCCACACAGGTTATCTGTCCGTGCCATCAGCCACGTGCGCTGACGTCACCCTTTATTAAATACTCCCCGGGCCGAGCCCGGCCCAGGGAGTTGACTGCGATACAAAGTATAGTAGCGGCCGGATGGCTCACTACACCCACGATAAACCTTGGATTCTCCTCCTGCTCGCAATAGATCTCGGGCACCTTAAGGTTTATCTGGGGGCCTGCAGCTGCCCACAATGATGTGCATCCCTAATGGCTCACAACAGGCCTTAGTGTTCTCAGCTTCCGGCAATGGATGTGGGTGATCCGCCTGCCACAAAGTAGGTATGGAGTCCCCAAAGGATTGGAGCAAAGCTGATGGCCTCTGCCTTGTCCTGCCTCTCTTCCGGCTTCTTGTTTTTTTGGCGGCAGATCAAAGATTTACTGAATGCAACCCCTGAATGGTGACAAGCCTTATTTGCTCCTACTGTAATGAGGTTAGATGTGCTGCTTTGTTTCTCAAGGGGAAGATGAATAGTTTATGATCTCTTTTCCCCAAGGCCCCAGGCCTTTGATGCTCTTTAGGGTTCGAGGCTAGTTCCATGAAGGATTGTGGGAGGATCACATTCCCATTTTCTCCCTTTCTGAGATACTATGCCCTCTTTCGTTGTCCATGTTCTCTTATTTCAGTCTGCTGGATTTAATTCTCTCTATCTCGCCTCTCATGCTCACTGACTTCCGAAAGGGCATTCTCCTTAGGCTCCTTTCCCCCTGCAACTACGAATGAATTATTCTCAAGTCCACTACTTCCTCTGGGGAAGATACCATATACTACATCTCAGAGAAGAGGCTGTAGAGTTGGGGTTGTTGCTTATTGGTTTGTGTTCCTTAACATTACACACACACTTCAGAGGTGACTGAGAGACCCCCTTCATGTTATTTTGAGATCTGTTTATTGTGTTTTCAACACCAGGATATAGAACCGTTCCAGACAAGATACAGTGTTAGGGCAATCCTACAGGCAACAAGTAGCTATTCAATGTCCAACTCCAAGGTCTCCACGCCATTAGCATGCATCATACCATGGGGACTAGCATGTTCACTCTCATTTCTTTGAAAGGAGACAAATCTCAAAGATAATCATTTTGTGGTCTACGAGTGAGTGCAGCTGGAATTCTATACACAGTGTTCATAACTGAATAAACCGTAACAGTTTGATACAACAGGGGGTTCGCCCACCCACCACTACATATGCATAGATACAGTAAACATCAATGTCAGGAAATCCTCCTTGCTTGAGCTGAAAACTCACCTATCATGGTGCCAGAACCTAGGAAATATTCAGATGGCCCATCAGTAGTGGGAAAACATAGCCGCCTCCACCCTGTAGGGTTAGTGTGGGCTTGTGTTACGCTCCTTGTAATAGTTGGTCATATGTTCACCTAAAAGACAAATGGTGGTAGATGTGGCAATAAGAAAAGGTATTCCATTTTCTTTTGCCCACCAATTGTTCACCCATATCAGCATCTGCTGCACTCACATGCCCCTAGAGGGTATCAGTAACAAAAGGTAATTCTAGTGTCTTGTGAGTTAGAGATGACAGGACTCTTTTGGTTCCTGATAGACTCCTTAGAACAGTAACGTAAGTGTGTGCGTGTCGGTAATAGAATTCATAATGTAGAATGTTTAGTTAATGATTACACACAGAAGAATAAAGACTTGTAATACCATGCTCTCTGTGTGGCGTGATTATTTGCATGTACCCGGCTGGGGTAGGATGCTACAACTGGTGATGAGATAGGGGATCACGTTAACCTGAAAGAACCGAGAGTGCTTGCCTGGAGAGCATGCCGTGGTCCAGCGAATTGCTCGTGCGTGCCACATGTGCCTCAGTAAAAGCGAGAGGTGATGTATGTTGAGTCAAATTGCCACTCCAGCCAGTGACCGGCCTGTGAAAAAAGTGAAGGCCTTACAGAAAGTTTGTATGTCATCGGCTAGAAATGTTCTGATAAAGTCAAGACAAGAGGTACTGCACCACAACTAGACTCAGCACCGTCAGTCATACAGTATGACAACGCTAAAGGCAGCGACAACCAGGTACAGAGAAAGTGCTAAAGGCCGTGTTAGCCGAGTGCAAGAAAGTGCTAAAAGCAGAAACATTTCTAACAGTTAGAAAATCTAAATGCGTTAACAACGCGGTACAGAAAGTGCAACAAGTGGTAATAGCCAGGTGCAAGGGAACGCTGTGAGTAGAAGCAGAGAAACGCAGAGAAACATTAGGAGCAGTGAC
The DNA here is from genome assembly GCF_964263255.1 of Lissotriton vulgaris. Lineage (NCBI taxonomy): Eukaryota > Metazoa > Chordata > Amphibia > Caudata > Salamandridae > Lissotriton > Lissotriton vulgaris. Next base: position 850,048,942 of record NC_141695.1, read on the forward strand.
AACTAAACATGAAGAGAATACATTCAACAACATCCTGGACCCATCCCAGTCCGGTTTCCGCATCAACCACAGCACCGAAACTGCCCTCATCGCCGCCACAGACGACATCAGGACCCTGCTAGACAACGGAGAAACAGCAGCCCTCATCCTCCTCGACCTATCAGCCGCCTTCGACACGGTCTGCCACCGCACTCTATGCAAACGCCTACACGACGCCGGAATCGGAGGGAAGGCCCTGGACTGGACCACATCCTTCCTCTCCGGCAGAACTCAGAGCGTCCGCCTCCCACCTTCCACTCCAAGGCCCCCAAGATCATCTGCGGCGTACCCCATGGCTCGTCCCTCAGCCCAACGCTGTTCAATATCTACATGGCACCCCTCGCTCACGTCTCCCCTCAACACGACCTCAACATCATCTCCTACGCCGACGACACCCAGCTGATCATCTCCCTCACCAAAGACCCCCACACAGCCAAAACCAACCTCCACGAAGGAATGAAGGCCGTCGCCGACTGGATGAGGAACAGCCAACTGAAGCTGAACTCGGACAAGACAGAGGTCCTCATCCTTGGGTCCACCCCTTCGGCCTGGGACGACTCCTGGTGGTCGACCACACTGGGAACTGCTTCGACCTCGTCATCCTCGATTCCACCCTCACCATGACTAAGCAGGTCAATGCCGTCTCCTCTTCCTGCTTCAACATCCCCCGAATGCTACGTAGGATCTTCAAGTGGATCCCCACTGAAACAAGAAAAACAGTCACCCAGGCCCTCGTCACCAGCAGGCTGGACTACGGTAACTCCCTCTACGCAGGAGCATCGGCCAAGCTCCTTAGACAGCTGCAATTCATCCAGAACACCTCCGCACGTCTGATCCACGACATCCACCGCCGCAGTCACATCATACCCCACCTGAGAGACCTACACTGGCTCCCCGTCAACAAGAGGATAACCTTCAAACTCCTCATCCACGCACACAAAGCCCTCCATGACACTGACGCAGCGTACCTCAACAGACGGCTCAGTTTCTACACCCCCACCCGCAAGCTCCGCTCTGCCGACCTCGCCGCTGTCCCCGCATCAGAAGAATGACAGCCGGAGGCAGATCCTTCTCCCACCTCGCTGCCAAGGCCTGGAACATCCTCCCCACCAACCTATGGCAGACCCAAGACCTACTGGCCTTCAGAAGACTACTCGAGACCTGCCTCTTCGATCACTAGCAGCACCACCGCCCCCCAGCGCCTTGAGACCCTCACGGGTAAGTAGTGCGCTCCACAAGTGTCCTGATTAATTAATTGATTAATTCACAATTACCAGAACTTGAGTAAAGAGAGTCATCATACCAGAGTCAGGGGTTGTGAATACGTAGCCATGATTCCTGAAGCGGACACCACAGACAGTGTCGGGTGTGTTTCGCACAACTCCCAATTCCTTCAGAAATTGAATGGCTCCAACAGCAATCCAAAAAGAAGCCACACAAGTTCAAACTGGCCATAACAATCCTGAAGCCAGCATGTCGCAAAGACTTACAAATGGAATGAATGGTGCAGGCCAGGTGAACAGCACATATTCTCATCAGAAAGTTATAATGCGTCTGTTTCCTGAAAACCACAGCCTCTCTTTGATACCACCGAAAAGCAAAATATTGGCAATGGATGAACTGCCTGGGTTGAAAGTTTTGATGATTTCTTTGATGGCCTGGAAGAAGCAAATAGCAAAAAGATCATTAAATATCTCAATAATTTAGCCGGTGAAAGAGTCAAAGAAGTGATAAAGAAAATACCACAAAATGACGAAGTGGTATACCGTTAAGAAAAAAAAGCGTTAAACAGCAAGTTAAATCCAATGGCGAAAGTCGACTATGAAAGGTACATTTTCAGTCAGGAAAGGCAGGGAGTTGGTGAAACGATGGATGAGTTTGGAGAAAGACTTGATTTACTCATAAACCATTGCAAGTTCAGTGAGTTCAACAATGAATAGGCTATGTGTCTAAGAGTCATAGATGGTTGCTCTCCGATTCCTTCAGACAACAAATGCTGAAAGAGACACTCAGTTTGGAGTAGGTGCTCATGGCAGAGTGGAGGAAAGAGCAGACAGAGAGGCCGCTAACATGGACCCCAGAACGTCCCAAAATGAATCAGCACTGAATGTGAAAAGTAAGTCGAAACACAAGGCAGAAGACCTTAAAGTAATATCTCCAAAGAAAAATAAGTTGTGTTTCCGATGTGGATGTCCCATTCTACATGAGGGTAGATGTCCTTCCTTTGGATAGGCATGTAAAGGCTGCGTGGAAGAGTACCATTTTGTAACAATCTACAGAGCAAGGGAACGATTAAGTGCAAGACATCGAACAAGAAAATGGAGGCGAGATCAAGTGTGTCAGGTGGAGAAAACAAAATGGATGCTAGAAAGTTCCAGACGTCACGTTTTACGCATACCCACAAGGCCAAGTGGCAACATTAGTTGAGGCAAGTATAAGTGATCAATGTCGATTGTCGTCAAATTCTTCGTCTAAGATTTTGTCACAGTCATTGTCAAGCAACAGTGAGGAAGATGGGTTCTTGATGTTAATGTTGGCTGCTGGACAACATGCACATGTATGATTAGCTTTGTGCATGGAAGATTGGCAGTTGAAGCTAGGCCAACAAGTGAAAGTGTGAAATTCATTTGGACACTGTTCCAAGATCACATTGAAAGTGAATGGTTGTTCCATACATTTTCTCGTAGACAGTAGTGCGTCGATAAACATTATGCCGGTGGAAAAGTACAACGAACTGTCTCCAGGGCCCTGTTTAACTCCATCAAAAACCAAAGTGTATACGTGGGCTGCATCAATGCCACCGAAAAGTCGAATGTCTGACAAAATATCGACAGACAGAAAATCGACCTACAAAAATATCGACACAGAAATATCGAAGTAAAAAATATCGGAGTCCTATCTACATAAAGATAAGTACAAAAATATTGAGAAAAAAAATATAGTTGTCAAAAATATTGATGTTAAAAATACATATTTATTATAATTATAAATATATTATAATAATAATAATGTAAAAATAAGTAAATAATACATATAATTAAAAAAAGTATAGATATAAATATTAAAACATATTTAACAAATAACAACTAATACATATAATATTAAAATTAATTACACATCTACATATAAATGAATATATATACTTACTCCACATCTTGCAACATTAGGGAAAGCTTTGGACAGTGTCAGGGTAAAAATTAATATTCCCACTCCAGAGGGTGCAACAGTAGGGAAAGCGCTCGATAGCATAGGGGTAAAAATTACTATTCCCACTCCAGTGAGTGCAACAGTAGGGAAAGCGCTGGATAGCGTAGGGGTAAAAATTACTATTCCCACTCCAGAGAGTATTACTATTCCCACCCCAGAGAGTGCAACAGTAGGGAAAAGCACTGGATAGCGTAAGGGTAAAAATTACTATTCCGACTCAAGAAAGTGCAACAGTAGGGAACGCGCTGGATAGCGTAGGGGTAAAAATGACTATTCCCACTCCAGTGAGTGCGACAGTAGGGAAAGCGTTGGATAGCCTAGGGGTAAAAATTACTATTCCAACTCAGAGAGTGCAACAGTAGGGAAAGCGCTGGAGAGCGTAGTGGTTAAATTAACATACTTATCAATTGAATACTTTTTTATAAAACAATAATATATAACTCATTAATTTACCAAAAAATATATTAATTTACCAAAAAATATATTAATAAATACCAATAAATTAAAATTAATATTTACTTAAATACGATGAAATTACATCCCACCCTATTCCCCCTTTAATACACATACTACACATACAAAAAAACACAATTAATTTTACTATCAATTAATCAATTAATAACGATTAATAATCAATTAATTATATTTATTCAAATTATAAATTTACAAATTAATAAATATTAATGACCAACCAATAATTAATCACCAATTTATTAATAATTAATGGTAAATTAATTAACAATAACAATAAATAAGAATTCATTAAGTATAATTAATATAATTAACTAATTAATAAGAATTAATTACCAATTAATAATTAATTATCAATTAAATAATAAATACCAATAAATAAAAACAATCTCATTATTTAATTTTATTTATTTACTTCCCACCCTATTCTACAATAAACCAACAACCCACTACAAATAAAAAATCACATAATTAATTTAATTATCAATTAATCACTTAATACAAATTAATTAACATTAACAATAAATAACAATTAATAATAAATTAATGATAATAATATAATTAACTAATTAAAAATTAATTACCAATTAATAATTAATTAACAACGAATTAATAATCAACACCAATTATTAAAGCCATATTGATTAATTAATTATAATTAAGTTACTTCCCACCATATTCCCCTATAAACCCACAACCCACTCTGATACTAAAACGCAAAATTTACTTTAACAAAATTACTCATTTCTAAACATTTATTTTAAAATTTATGAAAATACATAAAAACATGTTTAACATACATATAAAATACATACTAAAATACATAACACAATTATTTTTTCTCAGTATTATTGACAACAATATTTTGCTTACAATATTACTTACTTCGATATGAAAAAGAAAAGATATTACTTACCTTGGTGTCAATATTTTGGTCAACGATATTCTTGACTTTGATATTCTGTCCCTACAATATTAAAAACTCGATATTAATGTAGGTCGATATTTAAAAATCGATATTTTGACCGACCACCTGAAAAGTCAAGGTTCATTCATAGCAACTCTGAGGCATAAAAATAGGATGGTACGTGTGCCAAATAATGTCTTGCCAGGCACTTCATCGAGTGCATGTGTACTCAGATTTAGAACTGCTGCTGACATGGGACTGATTTCAGTAAAATACTATGTCAATGCCTATCATCAGACAGTAAATCAGTTTCCATTCTTGTTTAACACCTTGGCTGCTAAGGGGTTTTCCCGCTGTGCGCTGGAAAATGAAGAATGTCAGGGATCATGACAAGGTCAACTCGTCATAAGCACAGCCCAGGTAAAACCCATGACGAGTTGACCTTGTCATTAGCATGGAAGGGGTTAATGAGCTAGGAAAACTACTTTGGACCATGAAAGTGCAGCTTCACATAAATGAGGTCATGCATCCCGTTGCTCAGAGAAATCGTTGTATTGCATTTAATTTGCATGTGGCTGTTGAAAAAGAACCTGAGACATTATTAAAGCACTACATCATTGAGAGATCCACTTTTCCGAAGCTCTGGGTATCAACCACAGTGGTAGTGCTGAAAAAGGATAGCGGAGGAGCTATGTGCATCTGTGTGGATATGCATCAAGCAAGCAAGGCAATTGAAGGAGAAAAACATCTAGGTCCGCATATCACTAATATGATTACATAGCTGAATAGAGCTAAAGTCTTTTCCCACCTTGATTTGAACAAAGGATATCACTAGATTGAACTGGAAGTGAATTGCAGGTATATTACTACCTTTTTGACTTATGTTGGTTTGTTTAGATACAAAAGGCTAAGGGCCCCATTAGGATAGCGGGCGGAAAACCACCCCGACCGCCATGGAGGCGGTAAACAACCGCCCGCCGGGCCCACGTATAAACCGGCGGTCAAATAGGAACCACCGCCAAAAAAGAGACTGACCGCAGCGGTAGCGAGCAAACCAAAACCGCCCGACGAGGGCAGTGACGTCCAAAAACCGACCGCGGCGGTCGGAAACGCTGCAGAAAAGCTACAACCCACCGCAAGCAAAGCGGAGACACCGCACGGGAAATTAGTATATCACAGATGGTCCCGCGGTACGATCCGCTGTTTCCGACCGCAGCGGTCGCACACAGGAGTGAATGGGAGAGACAGTGGAAAATCTTCAACATAACCACCTCAGCGGATGATACATGAAAAACATGGCGGTCAATGCTAAAATACCGCAACAATGCCAAAAAAGTAGCCCTGCCCTCCAAATACACAAAACACATACCAATGAAAAAATAAATGCCAAAAAACACATACAATTCCCAGGACAACACCCACACAACACCTGACAGCAAAATCCCATTTAGACACACCCACACAGCTGAGTATAAAACCAGCCCCTTCACTGACCACAATCCTTTGCAACACTCCAGAAGAGAAGGGCATACACCAGATCTGACAGGAGAGGCAAATGAACACAGCACACACACCACCACTACCACCATCACACCAGTACCAACAATCCCCCCAGCACACAACACACCTCACGCATCAACACCACACCAACCAAACACACCCCATCACCCACAAACACTCCAAACGCCACGCACCGTGGCAGCACAGAAAATGCCCAAATTCACAGAGAGTGAGTTGACAGTCATGGTAAATGAGATAGTCAGAGTGGAACCACAACTGTTTAGGAGCCTGGTCCAACAGACACCATTAGCCACAAGGACTCAAATGTGGGAAAGGATAGTACAATGGGCCAATGCAGTAGGGGCCACCCGCGCGATCCAAGAAGGAGATCATGAAGTGGTGGCATGATCTCAAAAGGGTTGTCAAAGAGAGGAGTAGCAAGAACTGGGAGCTGGCTAACCGGACTGACAGTGGCCCTCCCATCCCACAGAAAACATTCACACCATGGGAGGAGAAGGTGCTTGCCATACTGCATCCTGAGAGTCTCACAGGAGTATCCGGGAGAATGGAGGCTGGTAAGTACAAACAAATGGCAACCAACACACTGATAAGTACTTCCTTGCACAACCCAACACCATTGCATTGTCCACCCTCTCCTAACAGGTAGCTAGCCATATTGCTTGGGAGGCTTGTTTGGGGTTGGGAGGCCTGTACCACGACTCCCAAAATGCCCTCTGTCCCACACCCCAGCAGCATGGAACACTTCCCCATCCAGGAGCATGTGTCAGCCATTGCATTGTTCACCCTCACCTAACAGGTAGGTAGCCATCTTCACAGTGAGGGTTGTTTGTTGGAGGGAGGCCTACACTCCTACTCCCACCATGCTCCCTGTCCCACACCGGAGCAGGATGGAGCTCTCCCCACACCACCCAGAAGCAATTGGAAGCCGTTGCAGTACACCAAACAAGCTTATAGGTAGGTAGCCATCTTCCCTGTTCTGGCTGTTTGGGGGTGGGAGGCCTGTATCACTACTCCCACAACCCCCCTTGTCCCACACCTGAGCAGGATAGAGCTCTCCCCCCCCCAGGACCATGTTTTCAGCCATTGCATTGTTCACTCTCACCTAACAGGTAGGTAGCCATCTTGCTGGGGAGGCTTGTTTGGGGTGGGAAGCCTGTACCACGATCCAACCATGCCCCCTGTCCCACACCCCAGCAGCATGGAGGCCTCCCCCACCCAGGAGCATGTGTCAGCCATTACATTGTTCACCCTCACCTAACAGGTAGGTAGTAATCTTCACAGAGAGGGTTGTTTATGGGAGGGAGGCCTGCACTCCTACTCCCACCATTCCCCCTGTCCCACACCTGAGCAGGATAGAGCCCTCACCACCCATGAGCATTTGTCAGCCATTGAATTGTTCACCAAACAAACTTGCAGGTAGGTAGCCATCTTCCCTGTTCTGGCTGTTTGGGGGTGGGAGACCTGTACCACTACTCTCACCATGCCCCTTGTCCCACACCTGAGCAGAATGGAGCCCTCCCCCCACACCACCCAGAAGCACTTGGAAGCCATTGCCGTACACCAAACAAACGTACAGGTAGGTAGCCATCTTCCCTGTTCTGGCTGTTTGGGGGTGGGAGGGCTGTACCACTACTCCCACCATGCCCTCTGTCCATGCACTGTGGCAGCACAGAAAATGCCCAAATTCACAGAGAGTGAGTTGACAGTCATGGTAAATGAGATAGTCAGAGTGGAACCACAACTGTTTGGGAGCCTGGTCCAACAGACACCATTAGCCACAAGGACTCAAATGTGGGAAAGGATAGTACAATGGGCCAATGCAGTAGGGGCCACCCGCGCGATCCAAGAAGGAGATCATGAAGTGGTGGCATGATCTCAAAAGGGTTGTCAAAGAGAGGAGGAGCAAGAACTGGGAGCTGGCTAACCGGACTGGCAGTGGCCCTCCCATCCCACAGAAAACATTCACACCATGGGAGGAGAAGGTGCTTGCCATACTGCATCCTGAGAGTCTCACAGGAGTATCCAGGAGAATGGAGGCTGGTAAGTACAAACAAATGGCAACCAACACACTGATAAGTACTTCCTTGCACAACCCAACACCATTGCATTGTCCACCCTCTCCTAACAGGTAGCTAGCCATATTGCTTGGGAGGCTTGTTTTGGGGTGGGAGGCCTGTACCACGACTCCCAAAATGCCCTCTGTCCCACACCCCAGCAGCATGGAACACTTCCCCATCCAGGAGCATGTGTCAGGCATTGCATTGTTCACCCTCACCTAACAGGTAGGTAGCCATCTTCACAGTGAGGGTTGTTTGTTGGAGGGGGCCTACACTCCTACTCCCACCATGCTCCCTGTCCCACACCGGAGCAGGATGGAGCTCTCCCCACACCACCCAGAAGCAATTGCAAGCCATTGCAGTACACCAAACAAACTTATAGGTAGGTAGCCATCTTCCCTGTTCTGGCTGTTTGGGGGTGGGAGGCCTGTATCACTACTCCCACAATCCCCCTTGTCTCACACCTGAGCAGGATAGAGCTCTCCCCCACCCAAGACCATGTTTTCAGCCATTGCATTGTTCACTCTCACCTAATAGGTAGGTAGCCATCTTGCTGGGGAGGCTTGTTTGGGGTGGGAAGCCTGTACCACGACTCCAACCATGCCCCCTGTCCCACACCCCAGCAGCATGGAGGCCTCCCCCACCCAGGAGCATGTGTCAGCCATTACATTGTTCACCCTCACCTAACAGGTAGGTAGCAATCTTCACAGAGAGGGTTGTTTATGGGAGGGAGGCCTGCACTCCTACTCCCACCATTCCCCCCGTCCCACACCTGAGCAGGATAGAGCCCTCCCCCACCCATGAGCATGTGTCAGCCATTGCATTGTTCACCAAACAAACTTGCAGGGAGGTAGCCATCTTCCCTGTTCTGGCTGTTTGGGGGTGGGAGACCTGTACCACTACTCTCACCATGCCCCTTGTCCCACACCTGAGCAGAATGGAGCCCTCCCCCCACACCACCCAGAAGCACTTGGAAGCCATTGCCGTACACCAAACAAACGTACAGGTAGGTAGCCATCTGCCCTGTTCTGGCTGTTTGGGGGTGGGAGGACTGTACCACTACTCCCACCATGCCCTCTGTCCATGCACTGTGGCAGCACAGAAAATGCCCATATTCACAGAGAGTGAGTTGACAGTCATGGTAAATGAGATAGTCAGAGTGGAACAACAACTGTTTGGGAGCCTGGTCCAACAGACACCATTAGCCACAAGGACTCAAATGTGGGAAAGGATAGTACAATGGGTCAATGCAGTAGGGACCACCCGCACGATCCAAGAAGGAGATCATGAAGTGGTGGCATGATCTCAAAAGGGTTGTCAAAGAGAGGAGGAGCAAGAACTGGGAGCTGGCTAACCGGACTGGCAGTTGCCTCCCCCACACAGGACCATGTGTCAGCCATTGCATTGTTCATCCTCACCTAACATGTAGGTAGCCATCTTGCTTAGGAGGCTTGTCTGGGGGTGGGAGGCCTATACCATGACTCCCACCATGCCCCCTGTCCCACACCCCAGCAGCATGGAGGCCTCCCCCACCCAGGAGCATGTGTCAGCCATTGCATTGTTCACCCTCACCTAACACGTAGGAAGCAATCTTGCTTGGGAGGCTTGTTTGGGGGTGGGAGATCTGTACCACGATTCCCACCATGCCCCCTGTCCCACACCCCAGCAGCATGGAGCACTCCCCCACCCAGGAGCTTGTGTCAGCCATTGCATTGTTCACCAAACAAACTTACAGGTAGGTAGCCATCTTCCCTGTTCTGGCTATTTGGGGGTGGGAGGCCTGTACCACTACTCCCCCATGCTCCCTGTCCCACACACTAGCAGGATAGAGCCCTCCCCCACCCAGGACCATGTGTCAACCATTGCATTGTTCACCCTCACCTAACAGGTAGGTAGCCATCTTGCTTGGGAGGCTTGTTTGGGGGTGGGAGGCCTGTACCACGACTCCCACCATGCCCCCTGTCCCACACCCCAGCAGCATGGAGGCCTCCCCCACCCAGGAGCATGTGTCAGCCATTGCATTGTTCACCCTCACCTAACAGGTAGGTAGTCATCTTGCTTGGGAGGCTTGTTTGGGGTGGGAGGCCTGTGCCATGACTCCCACCATGCCCCCTGTCCCACACCCCAGCTGCATGGAGCACTCCCCTACCCAGGAGCATGTGTCAGCCATTGCATTGTTCACCAAACAAACTTACAGGTAGGTAGCCATCTTCACTGTGCTGGCTGTTTGTGGGTGGTAGACCTGCATCACTACACACAGCACCAATTGCATGCAATGCATCGATACCTGACATATACAAGTAATTGATGTTTCTCTGCACCATGTATTGATGCCCAGTATTGCACTTAATAATAAGAGTGAAGATCTCTCAATGGTGTAGTGTACAGACAGTGGATGACACGCAGCTAACAGAATACTTGCACAGTGCCCAACATTGACTATTCCCCATCTAATCCACAGGTGATGAAGAACTCACTGCTGAGGACAACAACGACCAGCAGAGCCAGTCTCCACCCCCGGTACATGGACTCTTGGATGTTGACTCCCAGGATAGTTTGGATGATGAACTCCAGGCCGGCCCATCTAGTGTGTCAAGGACCAACAGGTCCCAGGCCCCCATCCTCCGCACCACCATGTCTGCTGTAACAACAACGGTACAGCAGACCCCTGCAGTCATGGCCTGTGCCTCGACCGCTGCCACCTCCACCACCATCACCACCACCAGTACCACCTGTAGCACCCTCCCTATCCCAGGGGATGACCAGGCCACACCAACAACTGTGGAGGGTAGGGAGAGTGTGCAGGGACCCACAGTGGCGAGGCAACAGGTCAATGGCAGCAGGGCAGGTGGGAGGGCCAGGGTCACCCCCAGACCTCAGGAGGTTGGCACACCATCCCTGGATCACTTCACCAGAGTCATCGGGGCATATGAACCAGTCCAGGAACAAAGTGGCCGGTCTGGAAAACTATTACGTGATCTCATCCTGCTGATGAGGTCCATCGACACACGCATTGGTCAAATGGTGGACTTCATGGCCTAGCAAGTGGCGTTACTGTGGGACAGACCTGCGTCCTAAAAAACACCTCCGCCCCCCTCTGTTGTGCTGCAGGATGACAGTGCACCATCCTCCCCTGCGGCCACAGAGAGGGGTGAGTCCTCAGACGCCACTGGCCATACAGCAGGCCCCCCACCAAAGCGATCAAGGGGGCATCCAAAGAAAAACCTGGGAGTCTCTGGAGGCAAAGCACCAGCCACACGCCAGTCACAGAGCCAGCCCTGATGGCAATCCTTTTCCCCACTGAATTAACTTTTTGGACTGTCGTTCCCCACACTGCCTTGTGAATGGCACCTATCTGTTGGACTGGGTCACCACATCCATGTGGTGCCTACTCTTGCATCTCATTTACCATGACTGTCAACTCACTGCTCCATCACCACCTTCATGTAAATATGCCAGCACCCCTCACATGTCAACTTTGTAAATAAAATACCTTACACACTTCAATTTGTACAGCTTTGTCTTAAGTCCAATATTTACAGTGTTGAAAATGTCCATGATATATCCAAAAGTTGTACAGTATGTAGGCCTGGATAATTCTGAGGCACCTAGGGAGACACAACAGAACAACAGTCACTGGCGTTAGTGTGGCATCACAGATATAACACTACACCAAACATCCACATAAGTCTACAGGCAGGCAACACAATGTGCAACAAGTGTCAACAGAGTTCTGTATACGTTCACATGTGAAATGTCACTGCCACATTTCCACACACAGGTGACTCAACATGTGCCTGTCTGCACCATCCGCACATAGTCCTTCACAACAACAGCAATCACACCAGACAATGTACAAGTCGTACCTCGTCACCAACCTTCAAGTGAAGTAGCAGGTGATGAGCTGTTGACGCATGTCAACTCCTTCCTCCTCTGCACTGTCCTCATCACTGGACTCAGGGCCCTGAACAGGCGGGGGCCTTGGGTCCTCACCATCATCCAGGAGCAGGGGAATCCCCTTGTGAAAGGCCATGTTGTGGAGCATACAGCATGCCACAATGATCTTGTAGAACTTCGCAGGTGAGTATGACAGTGCACCTCCAGTCCTGTCACGGCAGCGGATTCTTGACTTGAGCAGGCTAAAAGTCCGCTCAATGACACGTCGGGTCCTGCCATTGGCCTCATTGTACATGACGTCTGCCGGGGTCCTGGGATTCCGTAGTGGGCTCAGCAGCCATGGACGGCTGGAATATGCAGAGCCACCTGTGAATGACAAACACACATTGCAATGTTACACAGGCAGAGGGCAGCAGGTCACACACAGAGCACGCCATATCACTAGGCATACTCACCTACAATCCAAGAGCGCTCGGGAAGCAGATTTGCCATCATCCGATCCTCCATGCAGTTCCTCAGAATGTACGAGTCATGGGCTGAGCCGGGTAATCTTGCACACACATGTGATATGGTCATGTCTGCAAGACACACCACCTGCACATTGATCGAATGATAATGTTTACGATTTCTAAAAATTTGCTCACTCGCCTGTGGTGGCACCAGACCGACATGGGTGCAATCGATTGCACCAACAACATGGGGAATGTGCCCAAGGGCCTAGAAGTCACCCTTCAGACCAGCCAATCCTGCTCCCCTGGGGAAATGTATATATCGATCCTTATATATCATCATGGCTGCAAGAACATCCCTCAGCACCAGGCTGAACATGGGTTGCAACATCCCTGCAGCGCTGGTCATGGTCTCCTGGAAGGAACCAGTTGCAAAAAAGTGGAGGACTGCCATCACTTTGTATGTGGGTGTAAATGCTGTTGGGTAGTGGCGACGAGGCTGCAGGTGGGGCTCCAACAGATCACAAAGGGTCTTCAGGGTGGGTCTGTCGAGGCGGAATTTGCGAATGATTGCAACATCCTCCATGTCCTCTAGTAGTGTCAGGTGACGTATGCGATTAGGACTCCTCCTAGTTGAGATGTAAATGGACACATGTCAATGACAACCATCATGAGATGGCCACAGAACATCCCATTAAGGATGTCACTGAAAAACAAAGACTGCCATGAGAGATGCGTGGCACACCAGGTTACATGGGTGGACATTTGAGACACACAGAGGGCACACCTATCCATTTACAATACACAAGTGCCGCGAACAACACATAGGTCAATGTGAATGCACACATACTGAACCCCACATTTCACATGTGCACGCCTCGTACCGTACCATCCACCAATGTGTGTAAAATGACCATAACTGTCTCATACCCATCTGCTGTACCTGTCATACCTCAATGCATCATGTGAACATCCACAACCCAATGATCACAGTAGCTGGAAAGCTGTCACTTGTGTGCATGAGCTGATATGAAAGCACAAGAAAGTAACAACACCATACAGTGAGACAAGCCTTGCCAAGGTCAGCACTGACCCACAACACATTGATTGGTAACACATTATTGACACCAGCTTAACACTGTCAAGCATCATCAACCATCAAATGCATAAGTGACATGGCAGGGACCACAGACCAATGTGCGTCACACATAACGTGCGTCCACCTGTGGATTATATGGAATAATGGCATTGTGTGCACAATGATGTGCCCTTAACCATGTTGCTGCTGTGTACTGATGCACAGGCGGTGCGACAGATGCACCACCCCCTTCACAAGTGCGGTAGCCATTGGCATGGAGACATGGGTAGATGGCGGTGGGCATGCTCCGCCACCCAAATTGCAGTAGTTAGCGCCTGGCCACGGCGGTGTGACACCAGCACCACCGCCTTCACAAGTGTGGTAGCCATTGGCATGAAGACATTGGTAGATGGCGGTGGGCATGCGCTGCCACCCAAATCATGGTAGCGCCTGGCCACGGCGGTGTGACACCAGCACCACCCCTACACAAGTGCGGTAGCCTTTGGCATGGAGACATGGGTAGATGGCGGTGGGCATACTCCGCCACCCAAATCGCGATAGTTAGCGCCTGGTCACGGCGGTGTGACACCAGCACTACCCCCTTCAGAAGTGTGGTAGCAATTGGCATGGAGACATGGGTAGATAGCGGTGGGCATGCTCCACCACTTAAATCGCTTTAGTTAAGGCCTGGCCACGGCAGTGTGACACCAGCACCACCCCCTACACAAGTGTGGTAGCCATTGGGATGGAGACATGGGTAGATGGCGGTGGGCATGCTCCGCCACCCAAATTGCGGTAGTTAGCGCCTGACCACGGTGGTGTGACACCAGCACCACCCCCTTCACAAGTGCTGTAGCCATTGGCATGGAGACATGGGTAGATGGCGATGGGCATGCTCCGCCACCCAAATCGAGGTAGTTAGCGCCTGGCCACGGCGGTGTGACACCGCCATGGGACATTGCCTACAGCCAATGGGAGAGATGATTGTGATGGCATGATGCAGTTTTGAAAATCGCGAAAGGCGTGCTCTGCCACCGTGGAGGCGGTCATTGGATGCCTTTGAAAGATGCACCATTGCGGTAGCGCACCCCGGGCCGCTGCGGTGCATCACTACCATGGAGCATTGCCTACAGCCAATGGGAGCGATGAATGCGGTGCCATGATGCAGTTTTGAAAATCGCGGAAGGCGTGCTCCGCCACCGCGGAGGCGGTCATTGGATGCTTTTGAATGAGGTAGACCTGGACAACCAATTGTTGCAGCTTTGCACCTTACAAACGACCCCAGGGGGCTATAAATCTGTGTGAGTGAGCCTCACATTTCCACTGCTCACAGAGCCTGCTGCCTGGGACCCTCTCCTGCTGCTGCCTCAAGTGCCTGCTGCCTGGGACCCTCTCCTGCTGCTGCCTCAAGTGCCTGCTGCCTGGGACCCTCTCCTACTGCTGCCTCAAGTGCCTGCTGCCTGGGACCCCTCACCACTCACTTCAACTACAGGTGTTCCATGTCCACAGGGATGGCAAGGACAGAAAAGATCCGTGCCAGTCCATTCACAAGCGAGGAGCTGGAGGTCCTTGTGGACAAGGTGCTGGCACAGTACCCAAGGCTGTAGGGCAGGGGGGGTGTCAGACATGTAGTTGTGCTGCTGCAGTTGTGCTACTGCAGTATATGCCAGAGGGTGTGGCGTTGTGTCATACACTGACAAACAAGCTGTCTCCAGGGCGAGGGAGTATGTGTGTCCCAATGTCACTGTTTTCCCTTCCTGCAGTTGTATGTGAGAGTGCAGTGTGTTACATTGTCAGCCATACAGAGACACAGGATGTTGGACATTTAGGTGCCAGGACAGTAATTGCTCGGGTGATTGTTTCTGTGTGTCCCTGTTGTCCGACTCAGTGTGAACCCAGAGACTAGGCCCAGTGCCCGCCCACCCAAACGAGAAAACATCACCGAACTTACATGGTCCTTGCTCCTGTTCATTCACACTGAAAAGAAGATATGCACCATCTCAGCCCTGTATAATTGCACACAAACACACTTCTGTAGATGGCTATTTTGTTGGTGAGTCAATGTGTCCCGAGGCCATACACATTACAAACATATATGTTCACAGGACATGCTCATTGAATGCTGCCCAGTCATGCACACAGTGCTTCTAGACACAGGTACAGGTAGATATGTGATGTATGTAGTGGGCAAACATGCATGGGACTGGTGATGTTTGCAAGCCACTGAGGGGGTTCAGTGCAGTCATCCTGCATATGTGTGAGATTATCAGGTACCCTCTACGTCCTCATGTATGCATGCAATCACATCTGTTTGGCCCATGCAGAGTGCCCTTGTGAGGTGTCCCCCAGTTTGGGATGGAGGGAGATTACAATTGGTCATGAGTCTGTGTCTTGCTACTGTTCTGATAGATGTTGGTACATGACACTGTGTCACTGGTCATTTACACTTCTTTTCTCCCATACCTGCAGCTCAAGGTACACCAGGGTAAGGCGTGTGGAGGGTCATTGCAGCAAAGGTGCGAGCCCTGGGGGTATCCAACTGATGATGCACCCACTGCCACAAGAGGTGGAACGACATCAGCCGGCTGGCATAGAACGGGCAGAGATGACATTGGGGCTGCTACCGCGCACTGGGTGTTTGGCACGGTGTAACATAACACCACAAATGGGCCGCATATTGGCAGTGACTCATCCGGAGCTGGATGCACGTCTGAAGGAGCATTGCCTGCAAGGCAGGGGTGAGTATTTGGGGAGGGTGACTTTGGCTGTGAGCGGATGCATGTGTACAGGGCCTGTGGCAGCGGGTGCCCAGGTGATGTTCGTGTGGTGGTGCTGTGCTGTGTCATGTGAGTGGCTTACGGGATGTGTGCCAGTGTCAGGCATTGGGCCAAACTGCCCTTAAAGAGCTGATCCTCCCTGCTGTGCTTTCTCATAGCAGATGTGTTAGGATCTACATGGTCATTCAGCATTGGGATAGTGTGGGAAATTTATTAGGGGGTGAACAGCAGTGTCCACTATATGAGTGTGACTTCATGTATGCCTACTTTGCATGCACCATGATCGGTGAGGCCCCAACATCTGACAACAAGGTGCCCCAGAGTACCACATGGTGCTTGGTATGGCCTACTTGGCATTGTGGACTGTCATGTTCTAATAGGTATGTGTGTGTTGTCCCCCTCCTGTTCCCTGACGGTCTGTCAGTGGCAATGAGTGTTGTACCCACATCACGTCCCTAGGTGTGGGCAGGCCAAGTTGTGTGTCTGGTACATTTCATCCACAGGCAGGGTGTTGTGCTGTGTGGCCTCAACATGTCTCAGTCATGGCAGATATTCAGGGTTACAGGCACTGTTGTGGTCTATGTAGTGTGTTGCTGCAATGTGATTGCAGGGTGTGGTGGTCACCATGTTGATTTGGGCATCTCCTGTACAGCATTGATTGGATTGCTTTGTCCTGATGATGGCACTAACACAAGCCTGCATCTGTCTCATGCAGAATCGCTAGTGGGCACGGAGGAACGGGGGCCGTAAACCAGTTGTGGTGAGAGTAGCACCAGAGCTGCACCAGAGGCCAGTGACACAGAGCTCACCAGCGCATCTGATGGGGACCGTAGTATGCAGGAGGAATCCATGGCTGAGACACAGAGTACTACATCATCTAATGCCAGTGGTGATGCATCCATGTTGGCAGGCACAGGGGATGGGGAGTCTGCAACAACATCTACCACACAGCAGCCAGTGCCCAGCCTCCCATCCACTTCATCTGGTGCTGCCCGTGTCCATGTCAGTAAGAGGGGAAGAGTTACATTCACACCTGGCACCGCTGAGCCTGCACCTGTCCCCCTGCTGCCCTCAGTGCTGAGTCTGTAGAGCTCCTGCGCCAGCTTTGTGTGGGCCAGACCGCCCTACTCAATGCCTTCAGTGACCATGACAAGAAATTAGGCCAGGTGGTTGCCTACATGGAGGGCATACACTCTGACGTGGGTGGGCTACACGTACAGTCCAGGCTTTGTCATCCGCAGTGACGTCTGCCCTTCAACAGGCACATGCTCCCATTCCTGCTCAGGTGCCTATGTCCACCCACCAGTCAGTGGCCACATCAGATGACAATGACCACGGTTCGCATGCGTCACAGACACGATACAGCACAAGGAGCACACAGCAGATACAACCCAAGCGGTCCCGCCCACAGACACCATCCCCACTGAAGAGCAGAGCCAGCCCAGAATGCAAAGACAAGAGCCCATCAGGGAAGAGCAAGGCCAAAAGAGCAATGAATCTGACATCAGGCTCACATGCCTCAGAGGCATCACCATCAAAGGACTCTCCTGTCCATAAAACTTCATGCAGAGCTAGGCGTGCAGTGTTTGTGCCCACTGAAGAGGTGTTGTATGGCAAGGGTACACCTAGGAAGGGCACAGGGCCACATCCCCCACCACATCAACTCCAGTTCCAAGCCCAGTGAAGCAGGTGGAGGAGGGCACTGTAGGGGCTAGCCCTGGCAAACAGGCAAAGGAGGGCACTGTTGGGGCCACCCTTGGCAAAGAGGCAAAGGAGGGCACTGTAAGTGGGACACCTGGCAAGCAAGGGAAGGTGGTCCAGAGGTGTAGCCAGACAAAGCGTTCCGCAGGATCCAGCACGTCACCAGAGGGAATGCCAGTGTCTGCACCTGATGCGGGACAGTTGGTGTGTGTGCCTGTTGTGTCATCATCAGTTCCCATTAACCCCAAGACAGGGAAGCCATTTCGTATTCCCAAGAAGTGGAACGGCTCCCCTCCAACCTCTCCCACCCACACTGTGTCATAGGTCTGCATGACTCCACCTCCATGTGCCACTATACCACCTGGTCCAAACAACCCTCCAGCTTGCCAAACCACTGATAGCCCTACATCACCTGGGCCTCTGTCTCCCCAGTCAAGTGTTCCCGCTGCCCCCGACACACAGCCAGCTCCAAGTTCGCCTGACAGCCAAATGTGAATGGCAGTCCACCTCATACACCTGTCTCTCATACAGGTGTGCTAGTCCTGCCCATTGTTTGCCACCTGGGTGTGTTGCTGGTCATGTAAGGGTACAGTCAAACACACTCACTGTGCAGCTTCTCATGTCCTGACTCCGCATTTCACCCTGGCCACTGAAATTGTCATTCACGGCTGTGTTGTACTCTCCCCTGTGCAGCCTCTCATGTACATGCTGTGCCTCCTGCCATGGACACTGGCCCTGTTGCTCTGCTGTGTTGTACTCTACCCTGTGCCATGGACACTGGCCTTGTTGCTCTGCTGTGTTGGAGTCCCCCCTGTGCAGCCTCTCATGTACTTGCTGTGCCACCTGCCATCGACACTGATCCTGTTGCTATGCTGTGTTGGCCTATCCCCTGTGCAGCCTCCCATATACTTGCTGTGCCACCTTGCATGGACACTGGTCCTGTTGCTCTGCTGTGTCATACTCTCCCCTGTGCCATGGACACTTGCCCTGTTGCTTTGCTGTGTTGGTGTCCCCCCTGTGCAGCCTCTCATGTACTTGCTGTACCACCTGCCATGGACACTGGCCCTTTTGCTCTGCTGTGTTGGAGTCCCCCCTGTGCAGCCTCTCATGTACTTGCTGTGCCACCTGCCATGGACACTGACCCTGTTGCTCTGCTGTGTCGTACTCTCCCCTGTGCCATGGACACTTGCCCTGTTGCTTTGCTGTGTTGGTGTCCCCCCTGTGCAGCCTCTCATGTACTTGCTGTACCACCTGCCATGGACACTGGCCCTGTTGCTCTGCTGTGTTGGAGTCCCCCCTGTGCAGCCTCTCATGTACTTGCTGTGCCACCTGCCATGGACACTGACCCTGTTGCTCTGCTGTGTTGGCCTATCCCCTGTGCAGCTTCTCATGTACTTGCTGTGCCACCTGCCATGGACACTGACCCTGTTGCTTTGCTGTGTTGTACTCTCTCCTGTGCCATGGACACTGGCCATGTTGCTCTGCTGTGCTGGAGTCCCCCCTGTGCAGCCTCTCATGTACTTGCAGTGCCACCTGCCATGGACACTGGCCCTGTTGCTCTGCTGTGTCGTACTCTCCCCTGTGCCATGGACACTTGCCCTGTTGCTTTGCTGTGTTGGTGTCCCCCCTGTGCAGCCTCTCATGTACTTGCTGTACCACCTGCCATGGACACTGGCCCTTTTGCTCTGCTGTGTTGGAGTCCCCCATGTGCAGCCTCTCATGTACTTGCAGTGCCACCTGCCATGGACACTGGCCCTGTTGCTCTGCTGTGTCGTACTCTCCCCTGTGCCATGGACACTTGCCCTGTTGCTTTGCTGTGTTGGTGTCCCCCCTGTGCAGCCTCTCATGTACTTGCTGTACCACCTGCCATGGACACTGGCCCTGTTGCTCTGCTGTGTTGGAGTCCCCCCTGTGCAGCCTCTCATGTACTTGCTGTGCCACCTGTCATGGACACCGACCCTGTTGCTCTGCTGTGTTGGCCTATCCCCTGTGCAGCTTCTCATGTACTTGCTGTGCCACCTGCCATGGACACTGGCCCTGTTGCTCTGCTGTGTCGTACTCTCCGCTGTGCCATGAACACTGGCCCTGTTGCTCTGCTGTGTTGGAGTCCCCCCTGTGCAGCCTCTCATGGACTCGCTGTGCCAGCTACCAAGGACACTGGCCCTGTTGCTCTGCTGCATTAGAGTCCCCCCTGTGCAGCTTCTTATGTCCTTGCTGTGCCACCTGCCATGGACACTGGCCCTGTTGCTCTGCTGTGTTGGCCTATCCCCTGTGCAGCCTCTCATGTACTTGCGGTGCCACCTGCCATGGACACTGACCCTGTTGCTTTGCTGTGTTGTACTCTCTCCTGTGCCATGGACACTGGCCATGTTGCTCTGCTGTGTTGGAGTCCCCCCTGTGCAGCCTCTCATGTACTTGATGTGCCACCTGCCATGGACACTGTCCCTGTTGCTCTGCTGTGTTGTACCCTCCCCTGTGCCATGGACACTGGCCCAGGGTGTGTGTTTGTTTGTGTGTGTATGTGCTGACAAGGATTGTCAGCCTTCAGTGTGTGTGGCACTGGTGTTGTGTGTTTCTTGTCAGCCACTCCTGCAGTGGTTGTCTCCCTGGTTGTTTGTTGTGTGGTGCAGGCTGTGGATTGTGCTTGCTTGTTGCCGTGATTGTTGCTTGTTGCTGTACATGGGGGTGCACAGGATGGGCACATGGCCTGTGACTTGATGGGGTGTGTTGATGCGTGGTTGGGGGTGGTGTGTCCCTGGGGTCTCTGTGCCCTGCCCATGCCTTGGAGAGGCCCTGCCTTCAGCATTGTGCGCATGTGTTGACCGCTGCGGTGACGTGACCGGGACCTGGACGTTGCTGCTAGTTCGCGGTCGATGTGTGTCCAGGATGCAGTGGGGTGACTTAGTGGCAGGTGAGTCATGTGTGGGTGCCCTTGTGGATGTGTTGTTACCCCCAGCAGGGTGTGTGTAGTAGAATTGCACCCTGTGTCAGCCCGTGTGTTGTGTGTTGTATTTGTGTAGTTGCGTACCTGCTGCGTCGTCCGCAGCGGCCCATTTCATAATAGTGCTGTAGCAGGTACAGCATCGGAAACACATGTAGAGCTGGGTCCATGGCGTTCGTGACCGGGTGTTGTGGACCGGGTCTCTGCTATCGCGCTCCGCTGTCGACTTTCTGCCGTCTCTGGTTGGACGGTGTCTCCGCTGCGGTGCGTCTGCCTGTTTGGGCAATCCTAATTTGTGGAGCGGGCGGACGTCATTCCGCACAGCGGAGAGTGTCCATTGGCTTCCAGCGCCGCGGTGGCGGGCGCACTTTGATGGCGGTGCAGGTCGCTCCGCAGTGGACGGGAAATGACCTATGTTTTGCTTTCCTAATATGGTGGATTTGATTCCCGCTGCTCGCAGACGGAAAAAGGTGTTTTTCCACCCCACCAGCACCGCGGTGGTGCCACTGCCCGACATCCTAATGGACCCCTAAGTTTTGGAGTGTCATCAGCTGTAGAACTTTTTCAAGGTGTAATTGGTTGCATAATACAGCCAGTCATAAAATTAGTTCAATTACAGTGATGACATACTAGTTTTGGGGCCCATACAAAAGGAACATGATAAAGCTCTTGCTGTGTCGTATACACGTCGATGAAGGTCTCACTTTAAATGCAGCAAAATGTGAGTTAAATCAAATCAAACTCAAGTTCTTTGGTCATATCTTTTCTGATGGGGGAATGACTCCAGGTCCAAATATAGTACAGACCTTGTCATCCACTCCTACCCGATTAGATGTCACTATGCTGGGATCCTTCCTTGGTATGGTCAGTTTCTGTTCAAGGTATATATATGACATTGCCACTGTAAGGGCCCTATTGAGAGACTTAACAAAACAAAATGTTTCATTTCACTGGTTAAATAAATGTGAAGAAAGCTTCAAGAAAATTAAGCATGCAATTGAGAACGCAACGGAAATGGCATAATTTGATCCGAAATTGCAGATGGAGGTTGTTGTTGGACCAAGACCAGTGAGTAAGTAGTTTATTGTTTTAGATTAATTAAAACCATTACAAAGATACACAACAGAAAATGATTCATACTTATTAAGACAAGAGAAATACATTTCTAAAAGCATAAAAGTCTCTATTGTTAAAGCACCTTGTTCGGCTTCTTCTGAAGAGGTTAAAATGTCTGTGCTAAAAGTTTCCAGTTGTGTAAGTTAAAACTTCCTTATGTAGTTTTTGCATTTGCATGAGGCGGAGCTCTTCCTTGCTTAGATTCTACTAACGACAGGAATTTCACTAGCTTCTCATTTAACTGCGGGTCCTTGGAGTCGAAGCATGCAATCACGGCCTGTCTCCAAGTTCGAATCCCTCGTTTGTTAAAGTGCACTTTGAGTAATCCTATCCTTTTCTCCTTTAATTTAGAGCAGGGGCAGAGTAGGTGTTCCATATCCTCAGTACCATTCCCACATAGTCTGCATGTGTTGCCACATTTCTCCCTCTGCCACGGTGGGAGGAGCGGAATGGCTGGCAGGATTCCTAGCCTATATTTTAGGCAAGCCCAGTGGTGTTGGGTGCCATACTTGCCCAGAACACTGGACATCCAAATGCCCCAAGGCACAATGTGTCAACAACAGAACATGCCTATACACAGCCTGAAAAGGAAAGCCTCACTGTGGTCTGGGCTTGTGAGCATTTTCATGCGTTCCTATATGGAAAGTATTAGACCTGGGGTTACCAGTCCACATAGAGTAGCCTAGCACAGAGTGAAGAGACCTATCCCAAAGGCAATTGTGTAATGCTTGCGTCACACTCCTCACAGCAACCCAGCGCCCATCCACTAAAAATGACACTACACCAGTTTAGAAAAATACGGAGTGCTTTATAAAAATAATTCTTTAAGTTATCTTATTCCGTTAGACATGTCTTGCTTTCATACATCAAGCACTACCACAGTTGATTGCTTACATCATTGAGACTTTAACATTACATTTAGTTCACAAACTTTTGTTTTTCAGTGAAATGGACTACAAAAATTTCAATCCTGGCTCTAGATTTACAGGTCGAACTCTTATAGTTTAAATACGTTTTATAAGGTAGAAAAACACATTAATTATCTCCAGCAACGCAACAATAGACATCATCACTGCTTGGAAATCCTTCTGCACCTCCTCTTAAATAAATATTAACTTATGCGTTGTTTAAACATGTGTCAGAGTGGTTTCCTCCTTGTCAAATTGGAATGAATGTCAACAACCCGCCTTCGCTCTGTTAACCTATGGCATTCCTGGCTTCAGTCTAACTTTTATTTAGGGCCAACAGCAGTTCGACAATTGTCAATTTCCTAGCTCCAACACAATAGTTCCACCAGTCTAGGGGCCAGATGTAGGAGCCCTAATACCGGTCGGTAACGGCCGAATTCGGCCGTTACCGGCCGGTATTAGGGTTTCCAGATGTAGGGGGCCTATATTTTACTGATTCTGTAAATTTACCGAATCTGTAAATTTACAGAATCGGTAAAATACCGAATCGGTATATTTACAGATTCGGAAAAACCACATGTAGGTGGCACTCCTAAGAGTGCCACAGGCCCTTAAGAATCAGTATTTTACCACCCAATCCTATTGGGTGGTAAAATACCGAATTCAGGTGTGCATGCACATCTGTGCATGCACACCTGTGCAATGTGACACACAGACATGCCCTTAGGGCATGTCTGTGTGCCACATGGCACACAAGTCCGGAATTGGGGTGCTAGAGGGTGTCAAAGTGATACCCCCTGCACCCTTGCAGGATTCGGTATTTACCGATTCTGTAAATACCGAATCTGTATTTCCCATTGATTCCTATGGGCTTCAAGGCTCATAGGAATCAATGGGAAATACAGATTCGGTATTTACAGAATCGGTAAATACCGACTCTTACAGAATCGGTAATTTTTTACCTACATCTGCCTCCTTCCAATTTACCGACTCTTAAAAACCGAATCGGTATGAGTCGGTATTTAAGAGTCGGTAAATCGGAATTACCTACATCTGGCCCTAGGTTCCCCTGGCAAACACGAACACCGTGTCTGGAATTCTGAAGAACTTGCCCTCTGTTAAGCCCTGTGGAGTTCTCTCTAGCCTCGTATCCCACACCAGCCCCCTAGGCCCCGGCTTACTTGTAGTTGTTTGGCTCGAGTTCAGCCGTCCGGGGCAGTCGGAAGGCTACGAGTGAAGCGCACACTTCCCCTCCCCTCAGGCAAGGCCGTAGCACCTACTGGGCCTGCACCGGGAGAGAGAGACGCTTACGATGACAGGCGATGTAAGGCCCTCCTGATGCCTCCGGTGAGCCAGTTCGTCTCCACAGAGCAGCCGCGGTTCAATGGGCCTGCGCAGGAGAGGCGCATCTGAGACTCAGCGCAGCCCCTTCAGGGAAGCCTACAGAATCTCCTGCGCCAAGAGGGAAACACCTTCTTGCAGCGCCGCCCCCTCAGAGAAGCCTCCGCAGTAACGGGCATCCGAACCACTCTCAGTTCGTCTCCCGCTCCTCCCCTCCGGACGGTGTCGCCTCCCCCACCGAAGAACAACTCTTCCTGCGGGGCCCCAATCTGATGCCGCAAGTCACGCTACCCCCTCCCCATGCCACAGCAGAATCTTTGCAGTTCTGTCCGGGCCCAGGGTCACTGTCGCTAGGGCGGACACAGGAGAATGAGAGGGGGGGGTTTGTTTCTTAGCCGGCTCTCAGGACAGTTCACACTCCCGCAGGGCAGCGGCACAGCTCGTGTCAAGCAGCTTGGGCCCCACAGTTACTCTGGTTAAGATTGAGGAGGGTAATATCTCCTTCCTTGATATAGACGATCACTAGGTCAAAGCCCTTCGAGAAGATAACTTGGCAGCGTCAGGTCTCGAGGTAGGGGGCAGTGATAGCAGCAGGGAAGCAACCCCAAGGAGAAGTCAACCCTACTAGCGCCCTAACCCCCTGATGCCACAGCCTGCACTCCAGCCAGCTCTTAGGTGACAAAATGGCCGCCCAGGTTCTGACCTTATATACCCCTAGACCCAGGTCACTAGAATGGGCCAGAAGGTTCTAGATCCCTCTCACTAGTCTATGTGCCAGTCCCTGAGGTAAAATTCTTTGTCAGTTGGCAGCCACCATTTTGTAAAGGATCACCTCACTACCACCTCCATTTCAAAAGAACACCTGTGCCCCTTCATGATGTAAAAATAATTAGGCACCCAGAGCTCGAAGGACAACACCATAAAAAAAATGTATGGTGGACAAAAAGGGAAAATAAAATGTAGGAGGCAGAAAGTGGACAAAAAAAAAAAGATAGGAGGGACCACCCAAAGGGACTGACAGGTCTAACAGAAAGCATTTCATAGTTGTCACTGATCACCAAGTATTGCTCACCATTTTCGGCAATCCTAAAGCAAAGACGCCCAATCTCATTGAGAGGTGGGGGTTGCGATTGCAGGAGTATGATTACATGATTGTGCATTGTCCAGAAAATATCAAAACCCTGCTAACTGCTTCTCATGTGTGCCAATACGGTGTCATGGCACTACTTCTTTAAAGTGACTGATGCTTATGTTAACTTCATTGTAAAGTCCAGCACCCCTGCTGCGATATCAGTAGATCAGGATTTGCTGATACTCAAAGATATTATTGTCCTCCAATCGTGGCGAAAGCATAATAGACCTGTTCATGATGATTTTAAATACCAGAAATAAAAAAAAAGGAACAAGAAGAACTTTCAGCTACCCCAGAAGGCATCATAAAATGAGGGTCAAGAATTGTCATACCTGAGAGTTTGAGACAGCAAGTTATTGAACTGGCTCATGAGGGACACCATGAAGTTGTTGCTACAAACCAAGCTCTTCGTGACTGAATGTGGTTCCATCGTGTTGGACCTGGCCCTCTCTGCAGGGTCATCCCTGAACTTTTTGCCTTCCTCCAATATTCTCTCTGACCTGTTTAATGCCTCTGGGCACTTTACCACTGCTGACCAGTGCTAAAGTGCATACGCTCTCCCTACTGAAAATTGTATACATTGATTGGTTTCCATGATTGGCTTATTTGGTTTACTGTCAGTCCCCAGTAAAGTGCACCAGGAGTGCCAGGGTTTGTAAATACAAATGCTGCTGGTGGGCTTGCAGCACTGGTTGTGCCACCCACAAAAGCGGCCTAGTAAAATGTGTCTAGGGTCTGCCATTGCAGGACCTGCGTGCAGTCTGGTACTGTCATGCTGGCTGGGCAAGTGCACACACTTGCCAGCCTCTAAACCTTCCCTTTATTTCATAAGAGTCACCCCTATGGGAGGCCCAAGGGCAGGGTGCATTGTAAGCATAAGGAATTACAGCCATTTTCGTTTTTCACTATTGTAAGGCTACCTGTTCTCATAGGCCAGAATGGGCTGCTGGAATTATTACACTCTATAATCCCAGCAGGCTCAGGGAACATGGTAGAAAGTCAAGTTTAGTATGCCTGAAATTAGCATTTGCTTGCCTGACCATTTCAGCCCGCCTCTGCTAGGATGTGTATCTGCTGTCTGGTTTCTGTGCGGGACAGGGCTGGGGAATTCCAGGGGACAGCCTGGGCTGCCAGGTGGTGAATAGAGGGATTACCCCCAGGCTAGGTGGGAGGAGTGCCCCTTGACTCTGAATAGGGCTGTGCTCTGCCACCACAATGCTGGCTCCACCTCCTGTGAACCGCCTGATGTCCCTGCCCTGCAACCTGAAAGCCACAGCAAGAGTCTCCAAAACAAAGTGTTTCAAAACTGGGTTGAACCAGGCTCAGGCCCCCTGGCCTGCAAAGACAAAAGAAACTGAGTATAAAGGTAGGAGCCCTGCTCCTAAACATTAGATCCTGTTTTACCACGACGAACCTCTGCCCAACTAGAAGGACCAGGAAGATACTGAAAGAGAAAAGACTGTCCCGGATCTAAAGGACTGGCCTGCAGTGGTGCCTTGCTGAGGAAGGAGAGGAAAAGAACAGAAAGGACTTTGCTTCATTGTGCTGGAAACTATATCCCAGGGCTTGGTCTGAGCTTGCCCCCTGAACTGAACCCCAGGACCAGTGGGTTCATTGGGCCTTTGCTCGTCTTTCGACCGAGCCGTGTGCTTCCTTCCCGCCGGAGCTGAGTTCTGTGCCCCTCGCCCCCTCCTAGGGCCGTGGCACTCAAGAGTCTGCCCGCCCCTGCCCGCTGAGAGCCCCGCTCCTGCAGAGTCGCTCTCTCCCCATCGGGCCGGGCTTCCTGCTCCTCTGCCACCCCGCCTGCTACTGAAGCGCGTGGTGTGCTCCCTCGCCCCTCCTGCCGGAATTCTGCTTGGAGCACGATCCTACGACTCGGACGGCCGCCCGTACGTTACATCTTACCCGGGTGCCCCGCTTTGCCCTGCAGCCCCTGAAAGAGCCCGCGCCGCACCCAGAAGAGACCCCCAGTACGGCCTGTACTGGAGGCCATGTGCCGCGCCTGCCTACTGTAAGCCGCTAGCCGTCGAAGATCCCAAGGTACGCTTTTCCGCCGGTGCGTACTAACTGAGTGCGACTCGTCCTCCTGACGTACGCCGAGTGGACCCAGATGTCGCGCCTAGGATGTCTTCAAGTTACTAGGAGGAGAGGGTCCCAGTGTAAACACAAAAATATTTTAAACCATTAATGAATGAATCAAGAAATAATTGTATGTCCACAGAGTTTATAATTCACTCAGGGATCAAATGTAGTAAATACATATTAAGAACAATCAACAACATTGACGGTCATACAGTGCCCCGGGGGGGAAAGCGGGAAGTGATAGTGGTGAGGATAAGGGAGTGGTAGGGTTTGAGTGACAGTAAAATCAAACATTCGAAAAAACTCCTTTAGCTATGATTTAAATAGCAGCATTGCCAGTAAAAATGGCATCCATAATCGAAAGAGGCATACAACACCATGTACAATATCTACATAATATTGGCGTGAGGTTGCCACACAAGAAATAACAGTCGACGTTTCAACCCTCTTAACAATGCAGGTAATGTGATCCCTGCAGCGGGGTCTTCATCAGGACCAGGGGTAAGGGGCAGATGGACCTGAATTGGTTCAAACGTTGCCTAAGAGTAAGGCACTCAGAGTTGATTGGGGAGCCTGGAAGTGCTCCGGTTCGTCGCTATTGAGTAGAGGCCTCACATGCAGAGGGAACCGCACCATAAAGGTTGGAGTTTTCTCATGTAATTAGTAAATTCGAGCAAGGCGGCGTCAGAATCACAATTGCTTTGCTTTCAATGTAAATGGACAATCACGAGACATCACAGCATAGTAAATAGGGCACAGGGGTTGCCAGTTCTTCAAATAATCACTGTTGTTGTAAGAATGGCATGAACGGGGAGACAGCACCCGTCGTTGCGTAAGGCACTAATATGGTGCTTAACAAATTATCGGCATCATAAGGAATAGATCCACAATCCGTTTATTCAAGTGCATCTCGATCTTCCCAGCGCTGTACGCCTCGTACGCGAGGCGCATAACATTCAGAAGCCTTCGTGTACGCTAGTAAGGTACGCCTCGCACAGGAGTGTGACGACGCGCACCCCATTGCCATTCCATAGCGGTGTACGCCTCGCACCAAGCGCCGCGCCTCGGACTAATGTGTCCGCGAGGCGCGTGAGGGTTGGCGAGGCTGGGTTGTGAGCATCGCGTACAGCATACAAGAGTACTACGAAGCGCTAGCAGTGAGAAACTCTGCCAGAACAGATCAGAGCTTGTACTTTAGAGTTTGTGGAAGCATCTTAACCCGCCGTTAAAAACTTTAAAAGAACACTTGCCTATTTAAAATCTTGTGGCCTCATTTTACACGTTATACTGGTATTGTGATAGTAACTGCAACATACCCTATATTTTTACATAAAGCCTACGTATTTTTTATACAAATCTTAAGCCTGGTGTCCATTTGTGGTGGGGTCATGTTGATTACTGTATGTGTTTTACAAATGCTTAACCTATGACGCCCAGAGATTAGCCTTGTCTGCTTGCGCCACACTACGTAAAGGGTGAGCAGGGGTTATTTGAAAGGGTGATCCCCTTATGCTGACTAGAGTAGAGGGTCCCTGCTTGTCACAAGTACTTACCTGTGCCAACCAGAGACCCCCAAATCTAACCACATACTATTTCTCCCTGTTTTCCTTTGGAATTTGGTTTTTGGAACTCTGGTTGGTTGTTGCTCCTATTGGACCTTGTCAAAATGGAAGTCAACTTTTTTTACCTATACATCTTCAAGATATGGGAGCTAAAAGTATTTTGCAAGGAGAGGGTACTGCCTGTGGAGAAGGGATCTACAAGGAAGGATCTTAAGGCAGTCCTGTATCGCTATGGGATGCTGCGCTGGGAAGCAACACTAACAGATGACTCTGAGGAGGAGGATCCCCAGCCTGAGGAGGAACATTTTGGGAAATGTTGGCTCGTGAAGAAAGGAATTGGATTTGTGCTCATGAACGGAGGCTGAGGCAGCTAGACCGGGAGTGCAAAGAAAGTGAGCGAGCCTTAGCTAAAAAGGAAAAGTGTGCAGCTCAGGAAGTGAGCTTTGCTGAGTTGGAGGTGGAGTCCAGCTCAGATGGTGGCAGCAACATTCAGGTATCTAGTGCTGAGAGAGTAGTACACACACCCAGAGATGTGGTACCTGACTTGGAGGGGGTTAACATACACCAGGACATTCAAAGACATGAGGTAGCTCCAGTAGTGCGCAGCGTCCCTAAAGGGAATAGGGTTACTGGCGTAGGGGTTCATGGTCCTAATAGTGGGAGAGACACTCTACTGACTCTAGATAAGAGGTGCAGGGAGAGAGGATCCCCCAGAGTTAAAGTCCTGGAATGTGAGTATGGAGACCGCCCAGAACAGTGTGGATTGTTGGACAGAGACAGTCAGATACTGTCTTGCCAATCTCAGGAGAGTGGGATGGAGCATGTGTGTGAGGCACTGGATGGTGAGGTGAAGGATAGTTTGGTTGACCCTTGTAGGGGGATGTGTGATCCAATTCTGGGAGAGCATATTTTAAGTCCCTGTTTTCCAGAGCTATGCCAACACCTGTTTGAGAGGGAGTTCTCTGACCCCAGGGAGCTCACATTGGAGGCTGACCCTTTGGTGGATTCCAGAGGGTCTGAAGAAGCATTGAGGAGTGATTCCAACAAGAGTGGCTCAGGTAACTTCCAGTCCTGTGGGATGGAAGAGGTTCAGTGTAGCCCAGCTAGGTCCCAGTATAGTGGGAGGGGTGTAGGGGCTCACAGCCTGTCTCAGAGGAGGAGGAGTGAGTGTGGGCTCTGTCCCTAGGTACCCGAAACCCAGTCTCAGGGCCTGGATGGTTTCTTAAGGGAACATCAGGTCGGGGGCCTAGGCTGTACTTGTAGGCCATTTGAGGAGGTTCTCCCAGTATCTAGAGAAGGTAGAGACTCTGTAAGCAGAGCTCCAGTAGTTCTGGTATCTGGCAGTACCGCTCCAGTTGAGAGGGTGCAGAGGTCCAGATGGAGGGGTGAGAGGGGGAAAGAGTCCCCTGTGGAAGAACCAGTGGGTCAGAGGCCAGTCAGAAGGATTGCGTCCCCAGGGACCCACATAAAATCTGGGTCTCCGGAGGACCTTATTCCTGCCAAAACCTTAGTCCCCCTGAGTACTTTGTTGGGCCCTCAATTTCAAGACGTAATTAACCAGTCCTTAAAGAAGGGACACGTGCCAACTGAGTGGAAGAGAGCGGTGGTGAACCCCATCCGTAAGAATGCTGCTCTCCCCTGGACGGAGCTCTCCAACCTCCGGCCCATCTCCCTCCTACCCTATCTTAGTAAGCTTGCCGAGAAACACGTCAACGCGCACCTGTCCAATTACATCGAGGCAGAGGGCGGCCTAGACCACTCTCAATCTGGTTTTAGGCCAAACCATAGCACAGAATCAGCTCTCCTGTCAGTGACTGATAACATCAGGATGTCACTTGACGGGGGGAGCTCAGTGATTCTGGTGCTATTGGATTTGTCCGCTGCCTTCGACACGGTGTCGCATAAAATTCTTCTCGGCCGCTTGAGGGAGGTGGGAATAAGAGGGACCGCCATGGCATGGCTAGAAAGCTTTCTTGCGGACCGTCAACAAGGTGTCAAATTAGGCTCCCACAAATCCATCTGTAGGGAGCTCACCAAGGGAGTGCAACAGGGCTCATGTTTAAGCCCCACGTTATTTAACATGTACGTGGCCCCCTTGGCGGACATTATAAGATCTCACGGGTTCTCCCCAATCTCCTACGCTGATGACACCCAGTTGCTGTATCCCTTCCAAACCCTCACACCGACAGTTATACAATCTTTTCAAAATGGTATGAGAGCCGTGGCAGATTGGATGGCCCAGAACTTCCTCCAATGCAATGTGACCAAAACTGAAGTCATGTTGTTTGGAGGGGCCACCCTGCTATGGTCCCCTGACTGGTGGCCACTTGAGCTGGGACCTGTCCCCGTACCAAAACAGATTGTCAAAAACCTGGGAGTGCGCCTAGACCAAGCATTGATATTAAAAGATCATGTCAATCAAGTTACTGGAACTTGTTTCCGAGTAATTGGGCTACTACGACGCATTTTCCCCTTCCTGCCTGACATCCACAGGAAGACGTTGGTACAAGCATTGGTCATCGGTCGGATAGACTACTGCAATGGACTCCTCATTTCTGCCAATCAAGAACAACTGGGCAGACTGCAGGTAGTACAAAACACTGCAGCTAGACTCATCTTGAATGCTTTTCCCCGAACTCCTTCACGGCCACTCCTCTCTCACCTTCACTGGCTCCCGGTGAGACAACGTGTCAACTTTAAAGTATGCTGTATAATGCATAAGTGTATTTATGGGTCTGGCCCTAAATACCTAAGAGACATATTCGTCACTTACTCACCAGGACGTGTCCTGCGTTCCAGCAGCACTATGTTGCTGCAGGTGCCCAGAGTGACGAGAGCAAGACAGGGAGGACGGGCCCTCTCACTTAAAGGCCCCATGTTATGGAACTCTCTGCCTCCACAGCTGAGACACACCCCTAATCTCCTCTCCTTTAGAAAGAAATTAAAAACATACCTCTTCACACAAGATCAATAATTTCTCCTGTTATCTGCGCAGTCTCATGTCCCAGGCTGTTTCCTAATACCCTACCAGAAGCTACGCGCGGAGATACCCCTTCGGGGCTGATTCAGGCGCGATACAAATACATAAATAAATAAATAAAATAAATGACCATGGTGACACCACTGCTGTCCTGGGGGATCTTTGCGCACTGTCAGATGGACAGGGGACGGGAGATATGCGCCAGGCAGACTGTCACACAACGCAGGAGTTATGTGTTACCCTCAGGGGGAGCATGCGTGCTCCCAAGGAAGTCCTGGTGTGCCAGGCAAGTGTGCAACTGCAGGTTTGGGTCCCTGAGTTGGGAAGCCAGGGGCAGGGATTGCCTGACCTGGAGGGAGGGACATCTGTAATCAGTGTCATTTTGGTGTACCACTTCGGATGGGAGGGTACAGCCATCTGGAAGGGGGTGCAGAGGGAGGGAGTCCTCGCCTCTGACCCCGGTTCAACTAGAGGGTTTAGACCCTAGGTTTGAGGGCCAGGTGCAGGGTGTCCCCATGACCTAGTGCCCCAGTTGCAGGATAGCACCCCTGAACTGGTGTGCAAATTGTGCAGGTCACCTGCCACAGGTGCCCTGACAATTCTGGAAGGGGGTACCACTCCAGGTGGGAGGGTATAGAGCCCCAAGGAGGAGTACCGGGAGTGGGAGTACCCACCTCAGTCTCTGGTCCAGCCGCTATGTACAGGCCTGGGGCTGGTGGGTCAGTGCCAGGATGTCATACCTGACCTGACAGGAGGGAGAGTGGACAAGGGATGCCAAGCACCTGGGGTTACTGCCCCCGCTCTATAATGCCACAGAGGTTTGAGAGCCCTGAGAGGCATAAGGCCTGGGTCTCATCCCTGACTACTGTCAGTGGCTACTGTGACTTGATGTCTGTCTGTTGGGACACACCTGTGAGCAAGTTAAGATTAGGTGCTGCACGGGTGGTGTCCACAGGTGAAGAGAAGGGTTCCCCATGGATTGGCCTGGTGGACCCTGAGAGTATGGACAGAGGATTTGAAATAGGTTCAGATTGGCGTAGAACTGGAATATGCCCCTGCTGTTGCGGGCCAGGTCCATGTTCTATCTCCCTAAGCAGGGAAGCCCATCACGGTAGTGATTGGTCTACCCTGCGTTTTGGCTGGAAGGGGGTTGTGTTGGACCTGGCCCTCTCTGCAGGGTCATCCCTGAACTTCTTGCCTTCCTCCAATATTCTCTCTGACCTGTTTTTGTTGGTTTAATTACTCTGGGCACTTTACCACTGCTGACCAGTGCTACAGTGCATATGCTCTCCCTACTGAAAAGTGTGTACATTGATTGGTTTCCATGATTTGCTTATTTGGTTTACTGTCAGTCCCCAGTAAAGTGCACCAGGAGTGCCAGGGATTGTAAATACAAATGCTGCTGGTGGGCTTGCAGCACTGGTTTTGCCACCCACAGAAGCGGCCTCGTAAAATATTTGTTTGTTTGTTTGTTTGTTTCAACTTTATTTCGGCTAATATAGCCATAAAAGCAGGAAGTACAGAAAAGAAAAACATTTACAGACAATATATACAGTGCCCTTTACCAACAAATAGTCACATAAACAGGTTATGATTAATATAATGGGGCAAATAACAATTAATCCATATCAATAATTTTACAATACTATGTTAAAATCAGATCTCACTTTATAATTTAAATAAAAAGTTATATTCCATAATTTAAAAGCCAGATTAAAAAAACAGAGTTTAAAATCTTTAAAAAACACATTTAAAAAGTGAACTCAGTGCATTCTATACTATCTTATACAGGTTAGAGAAGACTACGGACCCCATTACTGCATTACAGCTTGTAACCAAGCTGTTTTCTAATGAGGTACACGTTAAATAAAAACCTACTTGTACAAAACACTACCAGTTGTGAGGTATTAGATTTGTTTATACGCTCTGCCTCTTTGTATGACCTAACGCCCATATTATGCAGAGGGGTCTAATCCAACGGTTCCTAGGGGACTTGTAGACCGGACAAAAAAACAGTAAATGGACATCGTCTTCCTTTGCCTTTTGGGAGCAGAGGACACAAAGGCCATTATCATTTTTACCCCCCCCCCCCCATCTGCAAGTGTTAGCATTCGTCTCAAGCACCCCATATCTAAATTGGAAGTATAACCTTTTTGCTAGTGGTGGTCCTATCTCATCCATGAATGGTTCAAATACAGCATTATCCTTTACAATCAAGAATTTCTGAGTCAATGTGCCAGTGGATGAGCTATGAAGTAGCTCACCATTGACATAAGACCAGAAAATCAACTTTAAAAGTTTTTTATACAGGCGTGTCATATTCTGGGGTTCTTCCCAATAATGGGACAACCCTAACCTGGTACACCAAAAGGAAATGTGTTTTAACCAAGTGATTTTCTTATGCTTATCAATCTGGATAATTTCTCTCAATCCACTTTTATAATCACACAACTCCGGGGTTGTCCATAGCCTTACCCAATACAACAAAGGCCTTAGGATTGCTTGGTAATCTGTGCGTTTAAGATCAATATCCAAAAACACTGGGACTAGGGGAGTTCTAGTTGGTAAATTGAGCAACCTACGTATTAAATGATTTTCTTCCAGTTCAAAGTTGCTCTTACAGCAATGCCCCCAGACCTCTGCCCCAAAAAGTGCCGCAGATTGGGCCTTTGCCTTAAATACTTCAAGTGCCAGCGTAATAGCTTTAGAATGACTAGCTCCATGCACTTTTAGGATGGGCAACAAATTTTGTTTGAAGGACAGTCTACTTTTTACCAAATGCCCCTTCCCTGAAAGGCTACTATCCAACATAATACCCAGATATTTGAAACTCCCCACATACTCCAGTTTTTGATTATTTAAAGGCAAATTTTTCCTAAAGGACTTTTGCAGGTTTATGGACATGTATTTTGTTTTAGATTAATTTATTTCTAACCCCTTCTTTACACAGTAACCATAGAATGTATTCACCAGATTTTGTAGACCCTTCAGACTCTGTGAGATGAGGATTGTATCATCGGCAAAAAGAAGTGCCGTAATCGCCTCATCTCCTAGCTTCGGGGAGTCATGGTCGCAATCCCTTAGATATGTAGGTATATCATTAACATATCATGAGAAGAGCGTAGGCGCCAGCACACAGCCTTGGCGCACGCCTCGACTCACAGGTATGGGCTTTGAAACCTCACCTCCCTTCCCCCATCTAACTTTGGCGTAGTTCCCTGTATGTAGTCTAATAAGTTCTTTTAGTAGCTCTCCGGGGACCCCCATATTTCTTAGTGTGATCCACAGAAGATTACGTGGAACGAGGTCGAAGGCGGCCCTCAAGTCTATGAACACCACGTACAAGCTACCCTTTCTTATATAATGTACTTCCAGCAGATACAGGTGAGCCTAAACACTTGGTCCACCGTGCTAATTTTTGATCTAAAACCTGCCTGGCATTTAGTCAATATCTGAGTTCCCTCTATCCATTCTAAAAGTCTATTTAAAATATGTCTGGCAAAAACCTTC
The DNA here is from genome assembly GCF_964263255.1 of Lissotriton vulgaris. NCBI lineage: Eukaryota > Metazoa > Chordata > Amphibia > Caudata > Salamandridae > Lissotriton > Lissotriton vulgaris. The sequence goes on from NC_141695.1 coordinate 850,084,618, forward strand.
TGTAAAAGATCAATTAAACTAATTGGGCGGTAATTGCCCGGGTCATAACGATCCCCTTTTTTAAAAATTGTTACAATTTCTGCCCCTTTCCAACTATCAGGAATTGGCGTTCCAGCAACTATGGAGTTACATAAAAAGTTAATGTAAGGCCCCCATACTTCCACATCATGCTTTAATAGATCACCAGGGATCTTGTCGGGTTCTGGGGCTTTACCTGCTTTGATGGCCTGTAGTGCCTGCATGGTCTCCTCTATGCTGAATCGTAAGGGCACGGTGCTCAGTTCTAAGTTACTCTCTTCATCTTGTATGGGCAACCCCTCATCATCGTGTGAATAGAGTTTACTAAAATGGTCACACCATGTTTTTTCGTCTAGATAGAGGTCCTTAGGTGATCTACCCTTTCTATTCCCCTTTGATATTAGACTCCAAAAGGTACCCTGATCTCTCAATTTAGCTGCTGTTAGTAGATCATCCCATAATGCGTCATTCCATGCTTTTTTCGCCTGAATCAAGATTTTATTATATGCATACCTGCTATCTTTTATAGACTGTGAGTTTTTACTTTTAACAGCCTGGATCAAGTTGGACTTGGCTTGACGACACACTTTGTTATACCAGGGATTCGCTAGCTCTAAGTGACTTTCATTTAAGTTCTTATCCCTTTTGCAAATTTTACTCAAAAAGGGAGTTAACGCATCTACCAATTGATAGTGTAGGTCTAGAACACCCTGGGTGCCCAATACGGGCTCCTGGCAACATGCAATGGTGTCAGAGAAGGTATTATAAATATTTAACATTGTCGCATCGTTAGCCAGGATATAGGGTCATCTCAGAGCACGCCTGTTATTTGATACCTGAGGTTCCCCAAAGGGACTATTAGCTGCAACTTCTTCCACTAATTCAGATATAAAAGGCTGGGGATTTAGCCATAATTGGAGTGGAAGATGGTCACTCTCTGTCCTAGTGTCTATTTTGAAGTCAATAATTAAATACCATAGAGATACCAGTATAAAGTCTATATGTGACTTACAGTGGCCTTTACAAAAGGTTGGGGCTGCTGGTCTATCAGATTGTAAGCGGCCATTACATGCCCTTAAGTCATGACCCAAGGTCAGCTGTAGAATTTCAGTTGCTGCTACAGTACATTTCACTGGCCCAGTAGAATCCAAATTTGGGATATCGTTTGCCATGTCCTGTTCATTGAATAAGTTATCGAGGCCCAACACTGGTTCATATTTACAGTTGAAGTCCCCTCCTAATACCACTTGTGCATTTGGTCCTAGTGTGTCTAAAAAGGAGTCCAGTAGCTCTACTACCTTAGATTCCTTGTTTGATGGGTGTGGTCTGTTATATATATTTATTAGATATACAGATTCTTTTTCCTTGTCACCATGTTTAATCCTAATAAATCAGGGGAAGGAATTGACAGTAAGGTAACTTCTATTTCTAAGTTGACTGTCATCCAAATTACGAGGCCCCCCGACGCTCTCCCTCTTGAAGAGGGGATTGCGTTACAATGAAAAGTTTTGAAAAATGTGTCTAGGGTCTGCCATTGCAGGACCTGCGTGCAGTCTGGTACTGTCATGCTGGCTAGGCAAGTGCACACACTTGCCAGCCTCTAAGCCTTCCCTTTACTTCATGTGAGTCACCCCTATGGTAGGCCCAAGGGCAGGGTCCATTGTAAGCATAAGGTAGGACAAGCCCTGATGTGTGTGGCATGTCCTAATAGTGAATTACAGCCATTTTCGTTTTTCACTATTGTAAGGCTACCTGTTCTCATAGGCCAGAATGGGCTGCTGGAATTATTACACTCTATAATATCAGCAGGCTCAGGGAACATGGTAGAAAGTCAAGTTTAGTATGCCTGAACTCAGAATAATAAAATACTTCTTTTAGTAAAGTTTATTTTAATATCCTGTGTTTGCGAATGCTACTTTTAGAAAGTTAGCATTTGCTTGCCTGACCATTTCAGCCCGCCTCTGCTAGGATGTCTATCTGCTGACTGATGTCCCTGCCCTGCAACCTGAAAGCCACAGCAAGAGTCTCCAAAACAAAGTGTTTCAAAACTGGGTTGAACCAGGCTCAGGCCCCCTGGCCTGCAAAGACAAAAGAAACCGAGTATAAAGGTAGGAGCCCTGCTCTTAAACATTAGATTCTGTTTTACCATGACGAACCTCTGCCCAACTAGAAGGACCAGAAAGAAGCTGTAGGAGAAAAGACTGTCCCTGATCTAAAGGACTGGCCTGCAGTGGTGCCTTGCTGAGGAAGGAGAGGAAAAGAACAGAAAGGACTTAGCTTCATTGTGCTTGAAACTATCTCCCAGGGCTTGGTCTGAGCTTGCCCCCTGAACAGAACCCCAGGACCAATGGGTTCATTGTGCCTTCGCTCGACTTTCGACCGAGCCGCGTGCTTCCTTCCCGCCGGAGCTGAGTTCTGTGCCCCCTCCTAGGGCCGTGGCACTCGGGAGTCTGGCCGCCCCTGCCCACTGAGAGCCCCGCTCCTGCAGAGTCGCTCTCTCCCCGTCGGGCCGGGCTGCCTGCTCCTCTGCCACCTCGCCTGCTACTGGAGCGTGTGGTGTGCTCCCTCGCCCCTCCCGGCGGAATTCTGCCTGGAGCACGATCCTACGCCTCGGACGGACGCTCGTACGTTGCATTGTACTCGGGTGCCCCGCTTTGCCCTGCAGCCCCTGAAAGAGGCCGCGCCGCACCCAGAAGAGACCCCCCCAGTACGGCCTGTACTGGAGGCCCTGTGCCGCGCCTGCCTACTATAAACCGCCAGCCGTCGAAGATCCCAAGGTACGATTTTCCACCGGTGCGTACTAACTGAGTGCGACTCGTCCTCCTGACGTATGCCGAGTGGACCCAGACGCCGCGCCTAGGACGTCTGCAAACCAAGATACGGTACCGCACACACTCGACAGCGAGTCTACAACGGACTTGGGGTCCGCACCTTTCTGTTTTCCCCATACGCACTGTGCATCTCGACCTTCCCAGCGCTGTACGCCTCGTACGCGAGGTGCATAACATTCAGAAGCCTTCGTGTACGCTAGTGAGGTACGCCTTGCACAGGAGTGTGATGACGCGCACCCCATTGCCATTCCATAGCGGTGTACGCCTCGCACCAAGTGCCGCGCCTCTGACTAACGTGTCCGCGAGGTGCGTGAGGGTTGGGAAGGCTGGGTTGTGAGCATCGTGTACAGCGTACAAGAGCGCTACGAAGCACCAGCTATGAGAAACACTGCCAGAACAGATCAGAGCTTGTACGTTTGAGTTTGTGGAAGCAACTTAACCCGCCTTTAAGAACTTTAAAAGAACACTTGCCTATTTAAAATCTTGTGGCCTCATTTTACACGTTATACTGGCCTTGTGATAGTAACTGCAACATACCCTATATTTTTACATAAAGCCTACGTATTTTTTATACAAATCTTAAGCCTGGTGTCCATTTGTGGTGGGGTCATGTTGATTACTGTATGTGTTTTACAAATGCTTAACCTACGACGCCCAGAGATTAGCCTTGTCTGCTTGCACCACACTACTTAAAGGGTGATCAGGGGTTATTTGAAAGGGTGATACCCTTATCCTGACTAGAGGAGAGGGTCCCTGCTTGTCACAAGTACTTACCCGTGCCAACCAGAAACCCCCAAATCTAACACATCGTCTTCAAGAAAGAGTTGATAAAGAGTTAAAGGCATGTAATTTGTGCAGCTGTTTGTCCTCCAATTCAAGCCTACATCCATTAAATATGTCTGATATTCCAAAGCATTTATGGGAGAAGATTGCAATTGATTTTTTTTGGACTCCTGACAAAGGGCATCATCTACTAGCAATTGTTGATGAATATTCTCGTTTTCTCCTTGTGGAAGAGCTGTTGTCAACTACTCATGGCAGAGTCATTGAGAGCATAGACAGCATCTTTGCAACATGTTCCTCGATTTCGAAATCTGACAATGGCCTGCCTTTCAATAGTCGAGAATTTAAGGATTTTTTCACTCATCTAAATGTCAAGCACCAGAAAAGCACTCCTCTCCGGCCACAGATGACTGGTGTGTTAGAGAGTTTATGAGTACTCTCAAGAAGACCATTCAGCGCGGTGCTCTGGGAAAACTTGAACTCAAATCAGTTCTTGTGATTATGCTTCGTGCATACAGGTCAACTCTGCATTCTACCACAGGTGAAAGCCCTGACACCTTAATGTTTGGGGAGCCATAGGCACCATAGTGCCTATGGCTCTCCCAATGTCACTGGACATTGATAAACTTTGCATTACTGACTCATCTCACAAACGTCAAATGCAGATGCCGTTTTGCGCTGAGCACTGGGTTCAACAAAGGAGACCAAGTGATCAGAAGCAGAAATGCAAGTCTAATGCTCCTTTTGATGTTGACCCACTGAGGTTTGTGGCCAGTAAAGAACACAAAGTAACTACTCAACGTTCTGGGAAGTCCATTACGTGAGATTCTTCACATTTCAAGCACCTGCCTCGTCCTTCGGCAACTCCAGATGTCATAAGTGAGACTTGTCCACCTGAGAATCCAGAGAGCCTAATGACAGTCTGGATGTCTCTGTCACCAATGCCTGTCATCGACACTTCTCTGGGATCTCCGCAGCCTCACAGGACGAAATTTGGGAAATTGATTTGAACGGCAAAATAACTTAGTGAAGAGTTTTAACGTATATATGTATTATTGGAACTTTTTATTGAACAAAGGGGGAGATGTAGTGTCTTGTGAGTCAGAGATGATGGGACCCTTATGGTTTCTGATGGACTTTGTAGAACAGTGACGTGTGTGCGAGGATGTGGGTAATAGAATTCATGATGTACAATGTTCAGTTAACAGTTACACACTGCGGAATAAAGATGTGTAATATCAAACTCCATGTGTGGTGTGATAAGTGACTTGTACCTTGGCTGGGATAGGATGCTACAGCACCCTCTGCAAGTAACAAGGAAATGACTTCAGTAGTAATTGCTTCCAACTCAGCACAAAACATTCTGTTCAAAGATCTTAGAGACTTAGACACCAGCACCAGCACTAACCCTTGTACAAAACAACAATCCAAGAATGCTGTAATCAACCCTCTCCGTTCCTTCCGACACATCTCACAAGATGAAATTACGGACTTGGTCAAAGCAAGCAGGCCTGCCAGCAGCCCTTCTTATCCCTGTCCGCCACAAACTTTCAAGACAATTCTTTTAACAACCTCTGCTGCCACTCTAGTAAGAAGAATCATCAACCATTCCTTATCCACTGGAATATTTCCAGAAGAACTCAAAAAGTCATACATACGCCCTTTACTGAAGAAAACAAGCTTGGACCCGCTGAACCCTGACAACTACAGACCCATTACAAATGGACCTTCCTGGGCAAACTGATAGAAAGAGCAGCGTTCGCCCAGATGTCACAATTCATTGAGGAGAATGACATACTTTCAGACTTCCAAACAGGATTCCATCCAGGAAGAGGCACTGAATCTGCCCTCCTTGCCATCTGGGATGACCTAAAGAATACAGTTGACCACAACGGGATTGCTGCGCTACTCCTCTTGGACCTCTCAGCTGACATGGTTGACCATGACACTCTGAAACAAAGACTCTATGAAGCCGGCATAGAGGGAACTGCTTTAGACTGGATAGCGTCCTACCTTCGAAACAGAACTAATTTCATCCATACCCCACCTTTCTCGTCCAAACCATACTCCACAAAAGCAGGGGTCCCTCAAGGTTCTATCATCTCGCCCATGCTTTTCAACATCTACATGAAGTCATTAACAGTAATGATCAATAAGAAGTTTCACCTCACATGCTATAACTATGCAGATGACATGCAAATACTCCTTCAACTGGAATGTCCCAAAGACATTGGAAAATCACCAATTTTCAGCTGTCTCAAAGCCGTTGATCAGTGGATGACCTGGAGCCATCTCAAATTGAATGCTTCAAAAACTGAAATACTCACGTGTGGCGATTGGAAACATTACAACCCGCATGCCGCATGGCCTGTTGAACTGGGATCACTTCCTAAAGTATCGAAGGAAGGAAGAAACCTCAGAATGACCATGGACTCCAAGCTGTTGATGAATGGCCAAGTGGATAAACTAGCAAGATCAAGCTTTGTTACTATAAAAACCCTGCGATGAATTTTCCCTCATTTGGGATTTCCACACAAGGTCCAAGCTACCATCTCCCTTGTTCTGTCCAAACTCGATTACGCCAATAGCCTCTACCACGGTTCACCTTTAAAGACCACGAAAAGACTACAACGGATTCAGAAGTCGCTGCCAGACTACTCTTGCATATCAAACCGCGAGACCACGTCTCCCCTGCCTTGGAAGCCCTGCACTGGTTACCGGTTGCCAGAAGATCCACGTTCAAGCTGCTTTGTATCACCCACAAAGCAATACATGGAATGGGACCACTTTTCATCAGGAATAAAATCACCAAACACATTCAACAAAGGAACCTCCACTCTCTAGGAGCATCTCGCCTCAAAATCCCACCATACAAGAAAAAAACCATGGGTGGCACATCCTTCTCTGTTCAAGCAGCCAAACTATGGAATTCTTTACCCCCCAACATAAAGTCCACCAACAACCATCTTATCTTCAGAAAACTACTCAAGATTTGGCTCTTTCCCACGTAAGCACCATAAGCAAACAGAAATTTACAGCATATTCCTCTATATACAAGCATTTTTTTTCACTATAGATATGTACATATCTTTGTGTATTACTTTGTATAAACATGTAAAATAATTATGTTGTTGAGAGAACAAATAATAATAATAAATAAATAAAAATCATCTTTGGTCTACATGTACATACTTCCATTGTGCATCTATGTACCTTCCATGTACTTGGATCTGTGTGTCTGTTACTTTTCTCCTGAAAAAGCATATCCAATGCACCACCCTATTTCTCATCCGGTGCCTCTATCAATATCTTTAATCTACATATACTTACCTTTATGTATCTATATACTTTCAATGTAATTATGGATCTATACATGTATCACTTTCTTCTAATTTAGCATTTCCAATGCACTACCCTATTTCCCAGCCTATACTTCGCTCAATATATCTTCTAGCCCAACCTTCTGACTCATCTCAAACTTCTTTTACTACTCCTTCCAATGCACTACCCTATCTCTCATTCTATACATCTATCAATATATCCTCTACATCCACTCTCTCATTTATCCCAAACCCCATACCACTACTATGATTGCCAAAATAACCCTTTCTATACTCTCTTCTACTCTACCCTGCTCTACCCCTCCTTGCATCATCTGACATCTCTTTTACTATACCGATCCCCTAAAACAAACCTTTCTAAACTCTTTCCTCTAAGTCCTCCCCTCCAAAACTCCTTTTTACTCATCCAAAAACCTCCTCCTATTGCTCAGACCTAAAAATAAATAAATAAATAGATAGATAAATAAATAAATACATCTTTCAGTCTTTTATCCCTCCACTATCTTTTTCAATCGAAATTAACAGACTAACATGTTCACTTCTCAAATCTCAAATTCCATATTAAACTACACTAATATACTACCGAAATAACTGAATAACATATCCACTACTCAAATTACTTCATATTTTTTTCAATTTTACCATACTAATTTTCAACAGTAATCCTTTATGGGTTCCGGAGTGGCGTGCTACTCGCCAGAAAAGCGATTCAACACCCATCAGGGGTAACAAGTTTATTTATTTATTTATTGAAGTTTTGTATATCGCTAGCTGGACCCGAGGGTATCAGAGCGCTTCACAGCATGTACAATTATGAGCAAACAAGTTCTGAATGGAAAACGAGAGCAGAGAAGAAAACAAGAACAAAAAAACACCTTCATTATACCAACTCAAAGGCAATATGTAAACAGTTGCGGAACATATCTCCAGGTGGAGGGGTTTCAAGAAGTGGAATAGTAATCCTTCCCCAAGTCCATCTGGGTTACTCTTTACGGTGGAGAGCGCTCTAGGAAGAGGGCTTTGAGAAGTGTCTTGAATTTCGGGAAGGAGGTGGTCATTCTGATGTGAGGTGGGATGGAGTTCCAGATCTTAGGTGAATTACCCGCAAAGGATTTATTGGCAGTTTTGAGTTTCCGAGCTTTCAGTGGGATGAGTAGAAGCATGTTGGAGCTTCTGAGGTTCCTGGACTGACCGGCCCTTTTGAGTTTGGCGGCCATATATTCAGGTTTGCCTGTGTGCAAGGCTTTATGCGTGAGACAAGCTGTAGTGCTATATGAATGCAAAACTTTCTTCCCCTTTTATCCCCCGCTATCCTTCTCACTCCAAGTAACTGACTAATATCCACCACTGAAATTACTTCATATTTCACCATATTAATTCACCACTAATTCTTTGTAGGCTTCCTGAATAGCGTGCGTCAACAAGCCCTATGTAAATACAAACCTTTTTTCCTCCTCTATCCTTCTGCTATCATTCCAAATCCAAATAACTGATTACCTATCCACAACTTAAAACGTACTTGCATGTTTCACTATACTAATTCAACACTAATCCTCGATGGGTCCCGGAGTAGCGTGCTACTCGCAGAAAAACCGCTTCGACGCCTCGTCAGGGGTTGTAAGCGCTATATAAATGCAATTACAATACAATACAGCCAACCCAGATGTGAACAATGGAAATGCAACCATACATGGATCGTACACAGTGGCGGTGCGTCCATTGGGGGCGTTGGGGCGTTGCCCCACTATCCCATGCCATGGACGACCGCACCTGCACTGCCAATCAATCTTAACTTATTTTAAAATAAATGCGCAACTGTCAGGCACCCGAGCACTGCGCGCGACCGTTCCGGTACCAGCCCGACTGATGACTGAATCGGGCATCCATAAGGTAGTGGGCCGTGGGGGGCGGGGCTGCAGCAGAAAGAGTGGCAGGCAGGCAGCGCAAAGACAAGCAGCAGGCAGTGACTGCGCAAGCTAAAACCCGGAGTCTTCAATATTTTGACTTTCCCGCGCATGCGCACAGTGTAGCCCGTCCCTCCCCCTCCCCTCTCTCTAGCACACACACACATAGCAGGACCCGGGGCCCCGGGCTCATTTAGGGCAGATAGTCTCTTGCTCGTAGGCCAATCCTGGCACAGTGGTGCTGATAGCGCTGCGCCAGGATTGGCTGCTGCAGCAGGATGGGGCCGCGCGTGGGTGTTGGCTGAGGGCCGCACAGTATGGCCAATCACATATGGCTATAATCAGCCATGTCGTTTGTGATTGGCCATTTCCCTAAACTCAGTAAACTGCAGTGATGTCACCGCGCGTGGCGCACAAGTTCTGCCACACAACAACTAGTGAAGTAGTGATAGTGAAAGTATCATTAGCACAAAGGTAAGAAGAGTGGACCATGTGACTCGTGCGTCGTCGTGACTGTCTTGTGCCTACTACGGATGGACCGCCTGGTGCTTGCTGTAATCTGCGTCGGTGGGAAGACGTCATCTTTCGAGTACACTCCGAGAGAGGTTTCATACTAGTAAGTGAAGTTCACGTTTTTACAGTGACTGAAAGGAAAGGTAGCATTAAGCAAGCCTACACAAATTCCACCAAGCACCTGACCTGCAGTCTGTAACTTTAGTATCCCCACTGCTGGTACTACCAGAAATGTATACGAACATACTCTCTCTCCTCAGATATTCAAACTTGAAAAATAAATAATCCGTCCTCGAATATCTGAGCGTATTTCTTTGCCCCGTAATGCAGGCCGAGACGGCGAGACGGTAAGTTTTATTTTCTTTAATTAAACCCCTCCCGCCTCCCCCCCATGGTCCCACGATGACCCCATTTCCACCCTACCCGTCATGCTGGCCGTGACTGTTAATTTGTCACTTGTACATAGATTAAAAAATAAATCCAGCCTGCGTGCTTAGTCTGAAAACCAGGAAGACGTGTGATATTACAATGTGCCAGTTAAATGTTGTTTTCTCTTTTGGATGGAGTCGGTTTTGTTTATCTCGAGGTCGGATCTCGGTAGCACTAGAGTGGGCACACCTCTGTTGCTCTCTGTGTACGTTTGCAGCTTCCACTTGTATCAGACGCACACTTATCTCCCCAAATGATTCATGACTGCTGCTCGCCGGTAATTATAGAATTTTAGAACCGGCATTTCATTGCCCACAATGAGAAACCATCATGATGATTTATTTAGGTAAATAAGTGTGCGCGTTAGTAAATGAGATGTGCTTCTTTTTATTGTCTTTTATGAACCTAGTTTGAACAATGTATAAGTAATGGTCATCTTTTTTTATCTTAATGGAGTGGCTTGACTGCATACCATATTAATAACTACGGAACCTTTGTGCAATACATTCATTTCTCTTTCTTTGGTTGATTTACTCGATTTTCCCCAAAATATTATCACTTGAATTCGCCTGACAGTTAGATCATTTTTTCTTAAAATAAGATTATCGGAGGAGCTGGCTACAGTGCTGAAAGTGTATAATGCAGTTTAAAAAAAAACATATGCAGACACTGGTTTTCGCATTGAAGGCGAGGTTACGTGCCTGCAGGTTTAAAGGTGATAAAGTCGACTCTGTAGACTTTTATGCCATTTTGTTCTTTGCAATTCTTTTCTTATTTTAATATTTCAAGACTTCATGTTCACAATAGATTTTCTTGCTTGCTCAAATTTGCTTTAAAATACTCCATTTACCACTCCTTTTTTCAACATTTTCTCACAGGGAAGTTCTTCAACCCCACCCCAAACCCGCCTTAAGTCAGTCTGGCTCCCTCACAATGCAACACTCATCCCCCAACTTTTACGCCCCACCACTTTCAAATGTCACCAGCCGCCACTGATCGTACAAACCTTGCACACTTCAGCATTGTTGGGAAAAGTTCCAGTTGTGAAAGTCAATTAGTAAGGGCAATGACTTCCATTGTGGTCTAAGCCAATATTTATGCCAATTTGTGTTTATCTCACAAAGAGTGGATGGTGGATTCACTTTTATTTAAATGGTCTAATACAGATTAGTGATCAACAAGTATTACAAAAACAACTCTGCTTTGAAAGGTACATGCAAAGGATTAGATGTGCCTACCCCTTTCTGACATGGACTTTAAAAAAATGTGTCTCTAGATAAATAAACAGGCACAATGTTTTTCTATGGTGTTGCATGTTGCTCCACACTCAACACCCACTTCCTACCACATAACAATTGTGCTATGTGATTCCCTAACAACAGGACATCCTCGACAAAATCTCTTCAAAGATCAAAACATACATCTTCTCACATCTTCTATCTCCAGGTGCATATGTGGTGCCTGGTTTCACAGCGCTGCAATGGCTCCTGCAGCACCTTCTGCTATGCAATTGATACACACAGCTCAGCCTGGACACCTCAATATTGACCAGCAGCAGCACCATCAACTAGTGAGGCCCTGGTACCAACACAACCACACCTCTCCCAAAGCACCTCTATTCCAGCCTGCAGCCCTCTTTAAGCACTTACCATCGAGTCAGACCTTCGGAAGAAGACCAGTTAACCGCCCATCAGATAGTAACATTGGCCCAGAGATGCTAATTATGTTGTGCTGTACAAGAACATTCATAACATGACATCACCCATCAGTCATCAGAAATGCCACGCCAGAGCACCAAAAACACGTGGCTTTGCAGGAAGACTAGCACAACCTGCCTTCTTTGGGTCGATGCTCAGTGGGACAGAAGGGGCAGCAGACAGGTATACTCCTGTACCAGGGGGTGCCGGGAGCTTCTCAGCCAGCATGCATTCACCAGTTACTGAATCCGTGCCCTGCACCTGACGAGGAGCATCTTCAGAGACAGCTGTCTAGGGAAGCAAGCCCCCCACACACTAGCACAACACAGACTAAATACTTTTGACTGCCAACCTCACTGAGATAGCGTGAATGCCTCCCCCGAGAGATCGAAGACTTGACAAGAATAAGCAGAGCCTGTCTCAGCTTAAACAGTGTGATAATTAATGGCATCTGCTAACACGGAGAGGCAGGCGACGTCAGTGCAAGAGGGCGAGCTGGCTGCTACATCATTCAGAACTTCCACAGCTGCTCCTGAGATCTCCCCAACCCCGTCGCAAGTTCTCAACCTACGTCATTTGGAGCTACGTCACTCCATATCACCTGGACACCAGGGTTACATGCCTTTGATTGCCTTTTACAAATCATTGTATTTAGGTGTGTTTCTCCAGTTAGTTTCAAGGAAGCAAACTAAGACTATAAGTCTCACAACAGATTAGTTGTCAAATGAGTAGCGAGGCACCATATTGCAGACTTAGGGGCATATGTATCAACTGAATTTTTAGTCGCAAATGCTGCGAATCGCAAAAAACACCGTTTGCGATAAAAAATTAGCTATTTCAGATGCATGGGGCACAATCGCATCGCAAAAATAGCGATTTCTTACGTTGCAATAACATGAAATCAGCAAATATCCTTGCGATTTCTTAGTTTGCGATTTTCTCTGTTAGCGAAAGTCACAAACAGGTTTTCGCAAAATAAGAAATCGCAATGAAATGTAACAAAAAATCTCAAATTGCGAATTTGAGAAAATCGCAAATTAAGAAATCGCAATTACCACCAAGTGCATGCAGGTGGTAACCAGGTGCAAGATATAAAAAGCAGCCCACAATGCAACTGAAACTTCCACAATGGCAGCACTATATGTGATAGCCAGAAGGCTGCATATCCGTGCCCTTGCACAGAGGAGATTGAGACTGGAACGTATTTTCAGGTGGTGCACCACGCTGTTCCAGCAGACTGAAGTGGACATCCATGAGAAGTACAGGCTGCACCCACAGACTATCTTGGACCTGATCGAAGAGCTGAAACACTTTTTGGAACACCCAACGCGCAGGACACAAACAATTCCCACACATGTGCGGGTCCTGTGCTCACTGCACCTCCTGGCTTCAGGGAGTTTTGGAGGAGTCATAGCAGAGGTTGGCGGGGTGTCACAGAGTACACTATCTCGCTTTTTCATGCCTTTCTGGATGCAATGCTGCAGAGGCTAGCACATCATATATACTTCACCTGCACCTGCACCCAACAGGCATTACAGCAAACCAAACTTGACTTTTACCAAATTGCTCGTTTCCCCCATGTCATTGGCTGAATTGATGGGACCCATGTGGCCCTCACACCCCCAGCAGCAACAGAATATGTGTTCAGGAACCGCAAATGCTACCATTCCCTGAATGTACAGATTGTGTGCAATGCTAAGTACATTATCAACAACATTGTATCAAAATAACCTCGCAGCACACACGACTCTTTCATCTTCAGACATAGTGGGATACACAGATGTCTGAGTGCTGTAGAGTTTGGAGAGGGATACCTGCTAGGTAAATCAATGGCACACATACATACATCCACTACATCTTTTGGGGGAGGAACATTGACTTACCTATTATTTGTATCCCTGCAGGTGATAGGGCCTATGCAGCGCGAGACTTCATCCTAACCCCATATTTGAATCCAGCAAATGCAAGGGAGAGGAGGTATAACAGGGCACACAGATCAACGAGCAGCGTCATAGAAAGTACTTTTGGAATACTAAAGAGCCGGTTCAGATGCCTACATAAAAGTGGAGGGGCACTGCAATACAGCCCTGAGACATGCTGTAAAATCCTGACAAGCTGCGCAATGCTCCACAACATGGCTATGAGGAAAGGCACCACAATTGATGTGAGAGACACAGACACATCGGATGATGATTGCCCACCTCCCCCGGCAGGGCAGCAGCAGGAGTCGGGGCAGCTGATGGACGTCAGAGATGGACTGAGATCACATAAAACTACATTTAGGTAATAAATGAAGGTGATGAGCCAAAATGCTTTTTGTTAAATGTGATGTGTTTATTCACACTTCACAAACAATATTTTTGCAGTACCCAGCACATGTTTTGTACACAGTGAAGGTACTCATCAATAATGTGCAAAATCTATTTTGGTGGGTTGCTTCACCCCTTGCCACAAAAGTGTAAATCTTTAGTTAACCTTCTCCGGTGACGGATTGGTGCAGGTTGGTGTTCAGCCTGAGTGGCCTTCGTTGTCTGCCTAGGTGCTGCACCTTGTCTGCCACTACGTCGTCGTGCATCAGGCAATTTAGGAGTGTTGCTACTTCTACTAGAGGTCTCTTCGCTCTCCCCAGAGACCATGAGTGTGCTGCCACCAGAGTTTGCAGTTTGCATTTGTTCCACTGCGTTTGTGATCTGTTCCAGTCCTCTCGCAATGTCCTGGCAGCAGTGTGTCATTTGCAGCTGCATTGTAATGCTGCGACGGGTGAAGTTTCTGGTGGTGGTGCAAAGGCGGTTCACTGCCTTTGTATAATTGTGCAGTCGTGCGTTGGCACGTTGGGCAGGCCTGTCCCTGGCAATTTCATAACGTTGCAGAGTGTCACATAGGTTTTGTTTGGCACCTGCCATGGCCCTGATGCCCTCCCCCATGTACCGCTGATTTTTGTTGAGGGTGCTCAGCTGCCTGTTAATTGAACGTAATGATTTTTGTTGCAGGCGCTGAACTTCAGCATGTTGTGCTCAAGTCCTGTAAAAACTGTTTGCTCCACTTCAGTGCCAGTGCTGCTCTTGGGCCTTGACCTCCGTGCCTCAATTGCTGCCACACTGTTTTGTGGTCTTTCATGTCCACGAATCTCAGACACTCCCTGCCTTGCCACTCTATCCTCACTTGCCTCCCCTGTGGCGTCTAAGTCGTCCTCCAATGGAGCCAGTGGGGCACATATGTGAGCTTCCTGCGCATAATGGTTGTCTGATGTGAGTCATCACTTGAGTCTCCATCATCGGAGTGCTCCAAATTAATTGGTATGTCTTCTCCCTTTGTACTGTCCTCAAGTGCCCTGGATTGTGCTGTGGAGGTAAAGGGGAACACATGAGTTTGTGTTATGTCTGCATTTTTGACTCAATAAAGTTTAAAACTGTTAAGTTGTCTGACTCCTGACACTGTCTTTTTGCCTTAACCGTAACCCACATTTTAAACATGATTTCCTATGTCTCATTGACACACTATCTTACATCCAACTACAACTCCCATGGTGCATTGCTGTGTGTATTGTAAGGAGTGGACCGGAGTGACAAGTGTTGTGTTTATTTTACACATTCTAGACAGTGTGCTTGCTATGAGGAGGTGTGCAAAAATAATTTGCCATGCATCTTACCTTGACTGCTGGATGCAGGGTCGGAGCTGTCAATGTCAGAAACACCACTTACACTCTCAGGCAGGAGAGTGGACTCCACCAGCTCTTCATGGAGTGTTGGGTGTACTGCTGTGGATGTTCCTCCCCTGGTCTTCTGTGACTCCTTTAGTCTGGCTGCCACCCTCTCCTTGGACCTTTGGCGCATATCGTACCACCTCTTGCGCAGTTCTTCAATGGTACAATGGGTCACACCCACAGCATTAACTTTCTCCTGTATTTGCAGCCATATCTTCCTTTTTCTTGCTTCTGGAACTTCCAGGGCTTTCTTCCCAAAAAGGAGCTCATGGCTGCAGACCATCTCCTCTATGAGAACCTCCTGCTCTTTCTCTGAGAATTTATGTTTCCTTTTCCTCTTCTCACCCTCCTTGCCCTCCTGTGGCCTCTGAGACTCCATTGGGGTTCTTGATGTGTTGTGCAGCCTCCAAACACACTCCAAACTGCCTCTAACTGTGGCTCAGGCAAACAGGTGCAGCTAATCACTCCCACTTCCTGGTTGTGATGTCATCAAGCTGCACCTGTATTGCAGATTCCCAATGTTGTGATTTCTTATTTTGCGAATTTCGCTATTAAGGAATCGCAGATCAATATTCTGAGATTTTTAAGGGAAGTTTCTGAAATCACAAAATGTTAGCAATTTTTTATATACATCCCGTTTTGTGAATCTGAAACTGTAAATCGCAAATTGGTGGATGTGGTGGTGGTGGAGGTGGTGGTGGTGGAGGTGGTGGTTGTGGAGTTGGTGGTTGTGGACATGGTGGTGGTGGACGTGGTGGTGGTGGACATGGTGGTGGTGGACGTGGTGGTGGATGTGGTGGTGGTGTATGTGATGGTGTTGGTGGTGGACATGGTGGTGGTGGTCATGGTGGTGGCAGTGGATGTGGATGTGGTGGTTGTGGATGTGGGGGTGGTGGACGTGGTGGTGGTGGACGTGGTGGTGGTGGATGTAGTGGTGGATGTGGTGGTAAACTTGGTGGTGACTTGGTGGTGGACATGGTGGTGGATGTGGTGGTGGTAGTGGATGTGGTGGAGATAGACGTGGTGGTGGTGGATGTGGTAGTGGCCTCATGGTGGACGTGGTGGTGGCCGTGCTGCTGGTGGTGGACATGGTGGTGGTGGACTTGGTGGTGGATGTGGTGAACAAGGTGGTGGACGACGTGATGGTGGTGGTGGTGGACGTGGTGGTGGTGGAGGTGGGTGTGGTGGTGGATATGGTGGACATGATGGTGGTGGACATGGTGGTGGTGGATGTAGTGGTGGTGGATGTGGTGGTTGTGGTGGTGGTGGTTGTGGATGTGGTGGTTGTGGATGTGGTGGTGGTGGACGTGGTGGTGGTGGATGTGGTGGTGATGGATGTGGTGATTGTGGTGGATGTGGTGGTGTAGGTGGTGGAGGTGGGTGTGGTGGTGGATATGGTGGACATGATGGTGGTGGACATGGTGGTGGTGGATGTAGTGGTGGTGGATGTGGTGGTTGTGGTGGTGGTGGTTGTGGATGTGGTGGTTGTGGATGTGGTGGTGGTGGACGTGGTGGTGGTGGATGTGGTGGTGATGGACGTGGTGATGGTGGACGTGGTGGTGGTGGAGGTGGGTGTGGTGGTAGACGTAGTGGTGGTGGGCATGGCGGTGGTGGACGTAGTGGTGGTGGACGTAGTGGTGGTGGTTGTGGTTGCTGTGCTTGTGGACGTGGTGGTGGTGGACGTGGTGGTGGTGGATGTGGTGGTGTTGGTGGTGGACATGGTGGTGGTGGTCATGGTGGTGATGGTGGTGGATGTGGTGGTGGTGGTGGTGGACGTGGTGGTGGTGGACGTGGTGGGGAGGTCACGGTGGTGGTGGTGGATGTGGTGGTGGTGGAAATGGTAGTGGTGCACGTGGTGGTGGTTGTGAACATGGTGGCGGTGGTGAACATGGTGGTGGTGGACGTGGTGTCGTGGACGTAGTGGTGGTGGATTTAGTGGTGGTGGATGTGGTGGATGTAGTGGTGGTGGAGGTGGTGATTGTGGATGCGGTGGTTGTGGATGTGGTGTTGGTGGATGTGGTGGTGGTGGATGTGGTCATGATGGACGATGTTGGTGGTGCACATGGTGGTGGTGGACGTGGTGGTGAATGTGGTGGACATGGTCGTGGTGGATGTGGTGGTGGTTGAATGTGGTGGTGGTGGTGGGTGTGGTGGTGGTGGATGTATTGGTGGTGGAGGTGGGTGTGGTGGTGGTGGACGTGGTGGTGCTGGAAGTGGTGGTTGACATGGTGGTGGTGGATGTGGTGGTGGAGGTGGTGGAGGTGGGCATGGTGGTTGGTGGTGGACGTAGTGGTAGTGAAGGTGGTGGTGGTGGATGTGGTGGTGGAGGTGGTGGTGGTGGGCATGGTGGTGGTGGAGGTGGCGGTGGCCGTGGTAGACATGGTGGTTGTGGACATGGTAGTGATGGACGTGGTGGTGGTGGACGTGGTGGTGGTGGACGTGGTGCTAGTAGACGTTGTGGTGGTGGACATGATGATGGATGTGGTGGGCATGGTGGTGGTGGACGTGGTGGTGGATGTGGTGGACATGGTGGTGGTGGATGTGGTGGTGGTGGATGTGGTGGTGGTAGTAGTGGTGGTGGTGGACGTGGTGGTGTTGGTGCTGGGTGTGGTGGTGGTGGACGTGGTGGTGGTGGAGGTGGGTGTGGTGGTGGTGGTGGACGTGGTGGTGGTGGACATAGTGGTGGTGGATGTGGTGGTGGTGGTGGATGTTGTGGTGGTGGTGGGTGTGGTGGTGGGTGTGTTGGTGGTGGTGGACATGGTGGTGGTGGACGTAGTGGTGGTGGAGGTGGTGGTGGTGGATGTGCAGGTGGACGTGGTGGTGGTGGTGGAAGTGGTGGTGGTGGACGTGGTGGTTGTGGACATGGTGGTGATCGACGTGGTGGTGATGGACGTGGTGGTGGTGGAGGTGGTAGTGGCGGACATGGTGGTGGATGTGGTGGACATGGTGGTAGTGGACGTGGTGGTGGTGTATGGGGTGGTGGTGGATGTGGTAGTGTTGGTAGTGGTGGTGGACGTGGTGGTGGTGCTGCTGGGTATGGTGGTGGTGGATGTGGTGGATATGGTGGTGGTGGACGTGGTGGTGGTGGATGTGGTGGTGGTGGTAGTGGTGGTGGACGTGGTGGTGGTGCTGGGTGTGGTGGTGGTGGCTGTGGTGGTGGTGGACATGGTGGTGGTGGACATGGTGGTGGCGGATGTAGTGGTGGTGGACGTGGTCATGGTGGATGTGGTGGTGGTGGATGCGGTGGTGTTGGGCATGGACGTGGTGGTGGTGGAAGTGGTGGTGGATGTGGTGGTGGTGGTGGATGTTGTGGTAGATGTGGTGGTGGTGGACGTGGTGGTGGTGGATGTGGTGTTGGTGGATGTGGTGGTGGATGTGGAGGTGGTGGATGTGGTGGTGGTGGTAGTGGTGATGGAGATGGTGGTGGTGGTGGTGGACGTGGTGGTGGTGGACGTGGTGGTGGTGGATGTAGTGGGGTGGATGTGGTAGTGTTGGTAGTGGTGGTGGACGTGGTCTTGGTGCTGCTGGATGTGGTGGTGGTGGATGTGGTGGATATGGTGGTGGTGGACGTGGTGGTGGTGGATGTGGTGGATGTGGTGGTGGTGGTAGTGGTGGTGGACGTGGTGGTGGTGCTGGGTGTGGTGGTGGTAGTAGCGGACATGGTGGTGTATGTGGTGGACATGGTGGTGGTGGACATCGTGGTGGTGTATGCGGTGGTGGTGGATGTGGTAGTGTTGGTAGTGGTGGTGGACGTGGTGGTGGTGCTGCTGTGTGTGTGGTGGTGGTGGATGTGGTGGATATGGTGGTGGTGGACGTGGTGGTGGTGGATGTGGTGGATGTGGTGGTGGTGGTAGTGGTGGTGGATGTGGTGGTGGTGCTGGGTGTGGTGGTGGTGGCTGTGGTGGTGGTGGTGGACGTGGTGGTGGTGGACATGGTGGTGGTGGACCTAGTGGTGGTGGACATGGTGGTGGTGGTGGATGTGGTGGTGTTGGGCGTGGACGTGGTGGTGGTGGAAGTGGTGGTGGATGTGGTGGTGGTGGTGGATGTGGTGGTAGATGTGGTGGCCATGGACGTTGTGGTGGTGGATGTGGTGTTGGTGGATGTGGTGGTGGATGTGGAGGTGGTGGATGTGGTGGTGGTGGTAGTGGTGATGGACATGGTGGTGGTGGTGGTGGTGGTGGTGGTGGTGGTGGACATGGTGGTGGTGGACGTGGTGGTGGTGGATGTAGTGGTGGTGGATGTAGTGGTGTTGGATGTGGTGGATGTGGTGGTGGATGTGGTGGTGGTGGAGGTGGAGGTGGAGGTGGAGGTGGTGGTGATTGTGGACGTGGTGGTGGTGGACATGGTGGTGGATGTGGTGGTGGTGGTAGTAGTGGTGGACATGGTGGTGGTGGTGATGGAGGTGGTGGTGTTTATGGACAAGGTGGTGGTGGACATGGTGGTGGATGTGGTTGTGGTGGTAGTGGCAGTGGACATAGTGGTGGTGGAGGTGGTGGTGGATGTGGTGATGGTGGAGGTGGGCGTGGTGGTGGCGGATGTGGTGTTGGTGGACGTGGTGGTGGTGGACGTAGTGGTGGTGGTGGTGGTAGTGGTGGTGGACATGGTGTTGGCGGTTGTTAGAAAGTAATCCCTTCTTGTGAATTCGAGAAAGTTTCTAGTGACCTCTGAGCTAGCTGGCACTCACAATTAAGTTTAATATATTCGATAGAGACCTAGTAGACATAAGTCCAACATCACATCTATAGGATATAATATTCCAATGCGCAGGGAATATAGGAACTACACTACAGTGTTGCGATAGGCCCACATTATTTCCTCCACCATTTTACTGACATCTTATCTGCTTATTTGTATGATTTCTTTTACCAGGGCCCTTTCAATGAAGCAGTTTCCTTGTGGGTTATAAACGACGGTATGATGGTGGGTAATGCCCTGACAAGAACTTCTTCATCTCACAAGAGACCAACTGGTGCCATTGTCCGTTATGAGCACAGATGGGCCACCTTCTTCTAAAAATATTTTGTTCAAACTGTGGTAATTTATTCCAAGAACTTCACACACAACTACTAGGTAAAAAATATATGACCACAACTGCACATTTGTTTCCTGTTTGTAACTCATCCATGGACCCAATAAAATCTAAACAAATCCTATGCCACGCTTCACCAGGATCTGCACCTTTGGGTTTGAAGGTTTGAATCCTATCCTTGTAACCAAGAATCGTGGTACAGGACGAATGGGTCACCCACCAACAGGTAAGATTCAACTAGAAAATGTAGTCTAAGAACAGCAGGAAACAGCAGACACTCCCTGGCTGGACAGAAGACAACTGACATAACCAAGAACGTTCGCTTCCAAACACACACATGGAATCTGACATGTGTCAGAGTCCATGTCTAGAGATTGCACGAGCCCAGCATGAGACATAGGATCATTACAACAGACAGCAGTGGCGTAGTATCTTCATAGATATGGTGCTGTCCTGCTCTCACTGTTTCATGCAACATAGCACAGCAACTTTGGCTAGTGTGCTGTGTGAAACAAATAGTAAATTTGTGGTAGAGTGTTGTGGGATCAGAATGGAAAGAAGCACCTCCTTCCCGAAAGAAATAATGCTCTCTGAAAGAAAGGGCACTGATATAACTATACATAGCGGGAAAAGACCCAGATTGCCAAGGGCCACAAGCCCAATCTAAGACAATCATCAATACCTAAGCCTCATGAATACAGATTTTCTGAGCTATCATCTGCATTAGAGAAAGAGGGTAAAGGCATAATGAAGATTAAACATTCCTATTTCATTCCAGAGAAAACTAATATCCAAATGAATCCCTCACAGAAACTTACTCAAACAGAACCAGATACATGGGGGTCAGACTTATATTGTTTTATGCGACGCAGCATTGCAACTATGGTTGTGTGAAAAGGAGATAGGTGGATAGCACCATGTCTATCAAGATATGACACTACTGCTATCTTTTCAAGTCGTGGCTTACTTTCTGGCAGGATTGGGCCAGGCACACACCGTTGCACCATAGTGCAAAAGTGTGTGCATGAATCTAGCATAGGTTTTACACTGGAATTATATATTTGCACTACAAAATATTATCCTTAGACTTACTTTTAAACTTCTCCCACTTTGTATATGTGCTGTGCAGTACAACACACATGCAAAGTTCGACTATTTTTTAAAATGATCTCCTTCTTTGCGCCTGCCTCAAGGAGAAATAATCTTCTGGTGCAAATTCCTGTCTGCAAATGTTAGTAGATAGGTATTTGCATCAAAACCCATGGGTGATTATATGGGAATACGTAAGTGCCACTTAGGGAGTAGCCAGAATAATACCCCGCCTCACTTTGAACCATGCCACTAATGGCACTGAGTAAGCAACTGAGTCAGGTAGTCATTCAGGGGATTGCACTCCTGAAGGAACTATGAATTGTCTTCCCTCTGTCTTTCTTCCAGCCTTGATCCTTCTTTCCCTCCTTCATTCTCTCATTCCTTGTTTTTGTGTTTTTCCCATTCATCCATCACTCCAGCAATCCACCCTTATATCTACCCAGTCCCTCCAAGCCATCCTTCTGTCAGCCCCCTCATTCCCTTTTATTCGTGCTCTCATTCAATTTGTGGCCACAACCCTCAGCTCCATCGTTATATCTTCTCACAGTGATATTTATGCGCTTCTGACTGGAGAGCTGCAGTCAAAGAAGCCGTAAAAGTAAATGTAAAGGTTTTATATTATTCAGAGCTGCTCATTGGCAACCACGTCCTGCTTATGCTGCTGAAGTGGGGGGATGGTCTTCATAATGCCCCTGCACCATGTGATGTCTCTGAATGCAAAGTAGGTCAGAGTAGCGCAAAGTAGCACTATTTTTAGGCAACTTTCCAGTGCAAAACAAGTTTTGTGTTGGAAAGTAAATCCCAAATCATCACTTTGTGCTACTTTTGGTGTCATTGCAGCAGCAAAAACTGTTGATAAATCTGACTCATAGTGTATCTTATTCTTGGTGGTACAAGTATCTGTTTCCTGAAATCCCGAGATCTGAAATATCGCACATGCCACATTTGGATTAGTTGACACTTGTTATTTACTGAAGTCATCAATGCAGACAGTCCCAAGTCTCATTCTCCATCCTCACCAGATTATTTGCTGAAAGCCTAACTCACCTTTCTAGAGCCCACCTCAACAGAGTTAATGCTTCTGAGCACCGAGGAATCGAACCCAAAGCCCTATTTTTTGATGTACCTCATTGCGAAGGTGTTGTCTGTTAAAACTTGCACATGTGTGCCCTGCAACAAGGCAAGGAAAACCTTCAAGGCTAGCCTAATCGCTCTAAACTTTAGAACATTTATACGCAGCCTACCCTCCTGCACCAACAACAATTTGTGAAACCCACGAAGGATTAAAGAATTTTCCCTTCCATAGATGTTCCTCACACTTCCATCACTGCAATTTTCTCAGCATCTGATTATTGATGCAGACTTTGTTGTTCAGGCTCCTATGGTACTGGTTCCACTGTATTCACACTTTCCACTAAAAGCAACACATCTACTGAGGATGAGAAACCAGCAACAGACATTAAACTATCAATCCCAAGAGCCTTAAAGCTGACCGTGTGGCTGAACTTGGTTGCGCTAAAAAAAAAGAGCTATCTCCAGCAAAACTGCAATTTTCTCTAGAAGAGTAAAACTCAACATCAGTCTTGTATTTAAAATGTGTCTCTATGTAGAAGATCAACTGATAAAGAACCACGGATGACATCTCCCTATTTTCAGACAGACCCAAGTCCTGCAAAAGTGTGATACTTGATACTTGAACCTGAGTAACTAATAATGAGGGCATGGAAATAGGCTCCCTGAAGGTCCATAGAAAACAAGGCTGTCCTGTCTCTGCAAAAGTAAAAGCACTTGCTGCAAAGTTACCTTTTTGAATTTTGGTTTGTTTATGAACTTGGCCTAGAAACTGAGATTCAAAACAGGCCCAAAACAGGCCAAAAAAGTCCCCCTTTTAGGGATAATTAATTAACAGAACAGGAAACCTTTCCCCCATGAGTATGTAGAACCATTTTTGTAGCACCAATCTTCAACAAGGCTGCCACCGCACCCCGAGGATGTTTGTGCAAAGTAGAAGGGTGGGAGTGCCGAGGAACAGGTAGAGTTCATGCTTTGAGAGCTGTAATACCCATTTGGTCGGATGAAATCCCCCACCATAACTGAGGAAAGCAAACCACCAGCCTCCTAATGTGTTGAATGCAACAAATACAAGAACTGTGCAGCCAGGGGTTGGGAGAAGTAGAGGACGATCCTCACCGCGAAGATTCTTACCTGAAGCATGCCACCCCTCTGTGTTGATGTGCCTAGGGTTGCTTTATAGGCTGCTACCTCCCAAAGGAGTGTGCAAAGCCCCTAAAGCTGGAATGCTGTTAATGAAACTGTTTAGCTATTGATACCAACCCTAAATCTCTTGACAACGCCCGGTAATGGTTATACCCTCCAGGGAAGTGTCCATCTTTACTCCAACAACAATCAAATGACATTTCATAATCCTGAGCTTTTACATCCACGCAAACCCTTGCTTTTCGGCCCAGCTCTGTGGACAACCTCATGGGGCGTCTCACTGCATCAGCTCGGTCCATGCTTGCCTGCATTGTTTGACAAGATGCACCCATCCTTTCCTTTAGCAGTTCCTTGAAAAGACCTCTCATTTGATGAGGAAAAAAAGACCTCTTGTGTGCCCAGGAAAGGAGGCCACACCATTAACCGAGAGGTGTATTGTGCAAGTAATCAGAATGCACCAGTGGAACACATAGCTCGGGTAGCAATATGGAAACATTGTTTCCAGGTTTTAAACTCTGTATCTGTGGGACCAGCAGAGATGGTATTCTGTTTCACCATACTGACAGAAGCTTGAACAATAAAACTGTCAGTCTTTGGGTGACTCGACTAACAAAGCAAGTTGTAAGGCACTGGTCCATAGTTTTTAAAAACAGATGTAAGCATCGGAGGAGCAGACAAGGGTTTCAGCAATGCCTCTTTCACCTGATCGATCAGTGCCTCGTTTAAAGGCCATATCCCCTACAGTGATTGCTTACCTGTCATGAGCTCTGTCCCATTTAAAGGTCAATATTAGGCGTTTCAGCCCTCTCCCTCACTACCTCTGCATTGGAAGGCTACTCAGCCAGAGCTGGACCCCCTGGATCTAGCGCCTCGGCCCATGTGGCAATCACGCCACATACTTTGCAGAGGTCTGCAAGCAAAGAAATATCTGAATCCAGAAGAGAAAGAAATTAATCGCCATAAGAAGAATCAGAGTCCCCCAGAGCAGGGTTAGAACATTTTAGAGCATTGGAATTGGAGCCGAAAGGTTCTTGCATTCTGTTGCACGCAGATGCTGAGGTCCCCTCTGGAATGCTCGGAATGCCCTTCTCTTTTAGTAACTCTTTTGGTCTCTGCTTGGCAAAGGCAATGTGTTCCTCAGTGGAAGAGTTCCCCCAGCACTGCCCTGCTTTGCATATTACACTGACCGCTGAATCTGAATTGGCATGAGGACAGTTTTGGGGATGATGGTTTTGTGACTGACTCCAGCTATCAAAGCCTTATCCTCAGAGGTAAAGTTGTGACCGACTACAACATGGAGACAGACGATGAAAGCACTGATGCATCAACCTCCTTGGAAGCCAATGAAGACTTCAGTGGGAGGCCAGGCTTCATTTTTCAACATAACTTTAGTAAGTGCCTCGACTTGTTCTGCAGATCCACAGGCAGCTGAAAAGCGCAGCTGCTGGACAAGCTTCAGAACTGGTGCTGGCTCTGAAGAGGAGGTTGGAGAGTCAGGCTCTTGTCGCTTCTTGTGATCTCCTCGGTGCTCCTGCGTGGGCCTCTTGTGACAATG
Organism: Lissotriton vulgaris; assembly: GCF_964263255.1. Taxonomy (NCBI): domain Eukaryota; kingdom Metazoa; phylum Chordata; class Amphibia; order Caudata; family Salamandridae; genus Lissotriton; species Lissotriton vulgaris. Next base: position 850,109,730 of record NC_141695.1, read on the forward strand.
AGAAAGTGACTTAAATCTCGACATTGATCTCCATCTGACACAAGATCTAAGATCTTCAACTTTGAGTGCACAGCAGAAGCAGTCAGTGAATCCAACACAAGCATCAACTGCCTCTCTCTTAAGGCCCTTTTCTGGCAGAGGTGGTAAGATGTTGGGCCAAGCTCCAAGACAACACACCAGAGGCAGGGTGGATGAGGGTCAGTCACTCCACATGTGTCTCCTGTAAATCTCACATGGATTAAAGCCAGACGGTTTTGAATGAAATATAATGTAAAAGAAAAGGAAATTTTGTAATAAAAAAGACAAAAAAAGATTAAATAAGGTTGGGAAACCGCAATTAATCCGGATATGCATCCATTGAAGCCACAGAAAAAAGAAGTGACGTCACCAGAGCATGTCACTCTTCAGAAAGTGGTTAAATAATTCCTGTGGGGCAACAAAGTGATATGACAATGCCTTGCTGAAGGCAATGACGGCAATGATCGTAGTGCTATGGTGAATGTAGTGCTATTTACAATTTGTAGGGTACAGTCTGATGTATGGGACGAGGGTTCAAATGAGTATTCTGCTGGAGTTAATATGCATTCGAGGTGTGTTTTTAAACAAGAGGAACACATAAAATATCTAAATTCAGACAAAGTTTTTGATTCCTCTCGGGACTTACATGCCACATGTCCCAGCAGAAATCCCTCTGCATCACGGGAGCCTGTGGCTTAGTTCAATGAGATAACCGATCGTTATAGTAACACAGACAACCAACATGAAGGGGCTACAGTAGCACCGGCTGTAATAGGAAAGCTATGGCAAAACCGAGCTACCATGCAAATAGCCATGAACCATCCCTGATTTGTCCTTTAGCAGTCAGGTACCCCAATTTTTAAATTATGTCCAGGGTTCATTAACAACAATGCTTTAGGTCGAGACCTAAAAAGCAGTGGGTGTTCTATGCACGGCGCTCGCTGCTGCATCAAGAAGGAGAGTTCGGCGATCAAGTGCTTTGGCTGCTGCTAAATTCAGTAATTAAAGAGGTACATGGGTTCCAAAGCGATCAGCCTGCAAGAGTCGAGCCCGCACGACAAGCTCGGCCGATAAGGGAACTGTAAATGGCGGGAAGGCGGCTCGCGGCTGACAGCTCTAAGCGGTCTTTAAGTTGAGCGCGCGGCGCTGTCACCGCCGCCATGCATGTGTGACCCTGGCGCCAGCTCACTGAGGCCGGGAGGAAGGCCCAGCAAAGAGGCAGGGAGCGAGAGAGTCTCCTCGAAGCAGGCACGGAGACAAATGTCACTGAGCTCAGGAGAGAGAAAATATATACCCCAACAATGAGAAACGAAGGAACAGAAACACTGCCAAAGGGCGAGGCGAAGGCTACCCTGCAAGGAGAAGAGAGGTAAGGGCCAGAAAAGAGGAATGTGGAAGCGCTACAACGCCTCGGCGGGAGTAGTAAGCGCTTTACAAATTCAAGTTCAATTTCAATCACGAGTCAATGGTTAAAGAGACGCTCAGCATTGGGGCCTAAAGGGGGAGGGGGGGGGGGGGGGAGGGAGGAAAAGTACCGACCAGAGACTCAAAATGAGGTGTGATAAAGGCCGCTTTATTGGAAGCAGGTGCACCTTAACAATGAAACCCTTGGCCTGTGCCGTACAAAACTATACCTCACTAAATATGCAATTTCCTGACAAAGCCCCCCACCCCCTCCCCTAACTGGTTCCCCCAATCCACAAACAGTAAACAATTAGCATAAACGTCAATTTGCCTCTCCACCTGGCTAAATCCTTTATTATGCTTGACCTACCCCCGCTAATCCAACAACCGTACTCCTATACTTCCCCCATATATTAGGAAGAACCGCCCCAAGGCAAAATTCACCCCACACCTGCTCCAGCGACACCACCAACCTCACAACCATTGAGCAAAACTAGATGCACCGGCCCCCAAGAAAACTCCTTCCAAAAAACCACCGCACACCACCCAAGCCCTCCTATGCCCTGAAGAAAGCATTCACCCGTCCCCCTGTCCCCCCAGGGCCCGTACCTGAAAAAAAAACCCAAACCACTTGATTGAAAACCCAGGGTGGGAGGGTGGGAAAACAATTACCTCCGCTGCCCCCGCCCGGCTGCTGTGTCACCAGTCACCTTCTTTCTAAAATGGTGGCTGGTGCACAAGCTGTCCGGGGTTTTGCGTGGCCAGTCCAAACCCAGCCCAAAACCAGCCCAAGGCTACCAAGTAGCCCAAAAACCAGCCCATGTACTGTGCTGGCTCTACCCCCCCCTCCCCCGGCCCCAAAACTCCCTGGGGGTGGCAGGCCTCCCGCTGGTCGGCCGCCCCCCCAAATCCCCATTGGGGCCTAAAGGGGGAGAGGGGGGGGGGGGGGGAGGAAAAGCAACGGCCAGAGACTCAAAATTAGGTGTGATAAAGGCCGCTTTATTGGAAGCAGGTGCACCTTAACAATGAAACCCTTGGCCTGTGCCGTACAAAACTATACCTCACTAAATATGCAATTTCCTGACAAAGCCCGCCACCCCCTCCCCTAACTGGTTCCCCCAATCCACAAACAGTAAACAATTAGCATAAACGTCAATTCAACTCTCCACCTGCCTAAATCCTTTATTATGCTTGTCCTACCCCCAGCTAATCCAACAACCGTACTCTTATACTTCCCCCATATATTAGGAAGAACTGCCACTCGAAAGGCGTGCTAACGGCTTTCGACCCCCCCTTGGAATCCAGCCCTTCCAGCCATCTGCGCCCCAACCCTCTCCAGTGCCTCCCTCAAGTGTAGCACAGAACTCGATTCCGTACCCCAGGTGGAAAAAACCCCAATCCCCTGCCAGTTCACTGCCCCGTGCCGCAGCTCTGGGTGCTACATCTTCTCATCCGTCTACCTTCCCTGCCTATGCTTCCTTGAAAAGTCCCTACGTGTCCAATCTATGGCCGCTGGCCTCTCGCCCCCCTACCACCCTCCTGGGACCAGATTCTGACCCCTCAACCGGACACCCCGCCTACCCGCGCCGTACCTCTACCAGATCCCTCCTCACTTGTTGAACCCAACGCAAACCCTTTTCAATGTACCAAGCCCACGTCAGGCACCCTCTCCCCTGTTCCACTGCACACACAGCCTGCCAACGCATGCCCGCTCATGCCCCCTTATCCTTGCCGCTGACCCTGAGACCTGTCGTCCGACTCCGACCACTGATTCCGTTGCTTGACCCCGTCCCCCTTTCGGCCTGCTTTACAACTGAGTATGCCCCAACAGAACTCTCCAGCGCCGCTGCAGTTGGCCCCTCCCCTGCACCTGAAAAGACACACATGTGAGAGGTGAGAAATGTCCATCATATCGCATGTTCACTTCCCAACCCCGCCGCCTGCATCTGCCCCGGAACAGTCCGACCTCCAGGGCCCGCGGCCCCCTTCAACCTTGCTGCGCCGCCTCCGTTGCCGCCCTCACTCCGATACAATGCCTCCGTAACACCTTCGGGTCCTCACCCATAAACCATAGGGCGTGCCGCAGGACCCCTAATACCTGTGCCGCATACGTCCCCCCAATCCCCCCGCCAATGGCGAATCGCCCCCTGAAAGCCCCCCGTCCACCTACTTCAACCCGAACTGCGAGACCCGCTCCTGCGGAAGCCGTCCATCTCCCTGCCCCCACTGCACCAGACCGCCGCACTACCTCCCGCGTCCGCTCATATGCACACCCAGGAAATGCCCTTGAACGCCTGTCCCCAGCCAAACCCCCCTTTTCCCCCCACCGACAACGTACCCGAGGATGCGGCCGCGTCAAAACCGGACAGCGTCAGACCCAAACGACGACGTTGCCATCCCCCTGGCTTACGTCAGGCGTGCTTCCATGGCCACGGAGTCGAGCTCTATACAAAGGAATGACAGCCTCTAACTGGGACCGTGCGTCTTCGCTGGTGCCCGGGGCACCCCCAGGTAAGCCACAATGCCCGGAAAACCGTCCAGCTCCACTGGCAGTCCGTCAAAAACCGGCCGTCCCACCAGCGAGACGTCAACCAGATAGTGCGTCACCGCCCAGAGCCTGTCCGCCAGGAAAAAACCCACTGCAGAATCCACCTAATGGCACACCCAGCGCACCAAAATTTGAACAGCCCATGTGCCGTGCTGTCGCCTCCCCCCAATGCCAACCTTGGCGCCCCCTCCCCTGGCAGGCGCACTTCCATGGCCCGGAGTCGAGCTCTATCCAACCAAGGACAGCACTGTACTGGGACCGTACATCTTCCCTGGTGCCAGGGGCGCCCCCCCCCCAGGCAAGCCACGAGGCCCATAACTGACCAGCCACCGCCGGCAGTGTGCTGAACCCGGCCGTCCCACCAGCAAGAAGTCCTCCAGATCGTGCGTCTGTCCCAGGGCCTGTCCGCCAGGCAAAACCCACTGCAACAAGAAATCTAACGCCCAAACGCTCCCGCGAAATGACAAAACCCCCCATGCTCTTGACCCCCACCAGGCCCCCCGGTCAAACCATGTCCCCCCCCCGACCGTTGATCCCCCGCGTGCCTCTGACACCACCAGGACGCCAACCGAACTCTGCACTTTGCCCCAGAGCCTTCACCCACCGCCGCCGGGCTCCTCCGCACCATGTTCCTGCTTGTATACCCCACCCCTGAGGGTACCGCTGCTAAAGTCCCGCCCGACTGACCCCCACCCCCCCCGACACCACACGCTGCTTGGACAACCGAGACCGGCCAGGCTCCAACCTGCGCCCAACCCCGCAGGAGAACCCTCAACCCCGCCGCGCGGCCCCACCCGAAAGAGGGGGGGGACCCCATCCCCCACCATCTCTCCTCCGTATACACCTGCCCCGTGCTGACCCGTGATCGCATTGCCGGCTCAACTCCTCCACCCCCACCGGCGACGGGCCTATGCCCCGAACCTTGACCCCTCTTCCCCTCTCCCCGCCCCCCCCCCTTGGCACCCCTTCCACCCATGCCATTCCCCGGCGCCCCCCCAAGCTCACCGGTATCCGCACCAACCGGCAGCCAAGGATTACTCCAACCACTCCCCCACTTCACCACCATCCTTACCTGGCGTCAAGGCTGGCGTCCACTGGATCCCGCCGCCTAACCAGCGGAGGCGGGGGGGCGCCTCTCTCAGTGCCCCTTGCTGTGGGCATACCTGAAACAACACTACCAACACTGTTACTTTGCACCCCCCTTTCCCAACTCCCCCTCCGAATCCTCCACATACTTCAAGTGCCCCTGGCCTCCTCAGACTCCCCAACCAGTTCCAATGGCCCATGCCCTCCTGCCCAGCACTGGGCCCCTCCTTCCACCTGTCGCCTGTGACTAACCGTTTGCCACCATTCGCAGTTTGTTTGCTCAGGGTTGTGCTCGAGGGCCACCATTGCCCACGTAACCCTTGTTCTTGCGCCTGATTGTCTGCCACATATAGCCAACTCCTCCACCAGTTCCAATGGCCCATGGCCTCCTGCCCAGCACTGGGCACCCTTACCACCTTTGGCTTGTAACAACAGTTTGCCACCTTTTGTATTTTGTTTGCTTAGATACTTGCACGAGTGCCACCATTGCCCTTACAACGCTTGTTCTTGTCTGAGTGTCTCCCACCCATTGCCGCCTCATACCTCCACTGATACTTTGCACGTTTTGTAACCTGCCCACGTATCACTTTTTCTCCTGTGATGCACCGATTGCTACCACATGTATTGTGGATGCTCACTATTGGCCCCCTCGACCCATGTAACCCCACGTTTACTTACGTAACTTGTTCCTTTGTAACTGTTACCTCGGTACCAACCTGTCCTATTGTGCAGTGCCCTGACACCTTCGGGTAAAGTCTGCGCTATATACAATCGCCTAAATCAATAGATAACTCGTCCCCCAATCCCCCCTTCTGTCTCCGTTCTACTCCCCCTGTCAGTTCCTGACACCACCACATCCAATCTCCCCGATCCAACACCTCAATGACATGACACCGCCATCCCTGTCGCCAGCGCATAACCCCGGGGCCTAAACGTCACACTACACAATCTACCCACCCCAGTCCCACAAATGCCAAGCCTGCTCGACACCCACCGCGCCCTTTTGGTGATCTCCGTCGCTTATTCCCCCAGCACGACCTCCACAACCCTGGTCCCATCGATGGTCCCCACCCAAACTGGACTACCGCACTACTCCCCACCCCCCAAACCTCCCACTCCTCTTCTCCCCCTCTCTAGCGACCCCCCCCAACTCCTCCCCGGCATCCCAAACTGACCTCAAAGTTCGCCACCCTCAAGGCCCTTCCACGGTACAGCATGCCCCCACTATTACCTGCTGCAGACCCCATGGGCTAGAAAATTCCTGGCTCCCCCCCTATTTAATTGCCGCTCCATCGGGCACGAGTATTCCATGCGACTGCCATTATTGCAGCACTACCCCGCCCCCTTGATCGGGACTCTAGTTAACATGCCCACGCCACTGGTCCCGTGTAACACCCCGTAGCAACCCCCCCACATCTGTCCGTTTCAAAACTCTCACAGGGCCACCACGCCCCGTAACCCTCACTCTTGCATTTCTTTGTATTTTGTTTGAAATGTCTAACGCTTTACAAACTGAGCTATCCTGGCATCAGGCCACACTCTTGTCACTTCAGCCTCCTGTACTCTAACCTTACTTAATCAATTCATTCACTGGCAATGCCCCTGTACCCGGTATGTTCTTATTAACAAATGCATGCATCAATAAAGAATAATTTGCACCGTGAAACAGCTCATGCCGTCCTCCCCAAACCCCGGCGGCCGTCCTGACCCTTCGGGGTGGGAGTGGCGGGGGTGCACCGCCCCGCTACCCCTCGTGGTCCAAAAATGGTCCCTCGTGGGAGCACGACCGCCCGTATCAGGCAGAGCCGGCCCATCCTCTCGGTCGAGTGGAGCCGCATGCTGCTCTCCCGAGCGCCGCTCTTCGCGTCCCTGTCCAGAAATAGAGGTGTAGTACAGCATTCCAGGGAACCAACCCCCCCCCTACCCCCACAAAGCCCCCGAGACCCTGCAGAAACCCCCCCTCCGCGCTCGCTGTGCCTCCACCCCCCCCGCACAACCTCCGTTCTCCGCCGGACACCCTCCCCTCACTCGAAGGCCTCCCCCCACCCAGGCCCTCCCGCTTCCCCCCTCGCCCCGCCCCCTCCCCTCAACCCCGTCCTCCCCCCCGTCGCACCTCGCCGCAGCACACCCCGTCCGACATTGCTCCGCAGTCACCCATTGCAATATACAAACCACATGTTCAAAACCGACATACACCTGCCCTGCGTACACAAATAACCGTTCCCACTTCCTCTTGAAAATAGTGTGTCAGCTAATGCGAGCCCCTTGAGTCCATGGTCAAAGCCTGAATTTTAATTGAACTACTTTAAAAACACATTAGTCAGTCAGAATAAGTCTTTCCTTGCCACCGAAGAGCAGCCAAACCGCCTCTCCGCCTGACGCCATGGCCACGGAACCTCAATGGCAGAAGTTGCTGCTTTAGCACAGTGTACCCGTGTTCAACTGCACTGGCGTGTAAGCGCGTGCTCCGCCTCCTTTACACATGTCCTGCAGTGCAACTCTCAGAGCGTGTATTGTACATACCTAAAACCGCTCGTGCCGATTACCAACACGGCGCCAGGCAGCACGAAAACCGACGGCTATGGGGTATAGGACCCGCGGCGAGGCCGCACGGCGAAAGCACGCTCCAGAGCCAGGGCACTCCCAGACGAAGGAACCGAGGCCAAGCCCCCCCAGCATCTAACCCATTCCGCCGCCGCCGCCCGGAGCCACCATTCTCCGCCCGCCCCGCCACAAACATCACCACCGCGCCTCCCCCCGCCCGAACACCCGCCGCAAGCCTAAAACCTCACATGCGCCCCGCAAAATCCGAAACCGCCTTACCCGGCCCCAACAAATACAGCACCAGCGTAAACCATAGCGCTTATTGCGCGCCCAACGCACAAGCTAATTATCACCCTCGATCGACACAAGTACCCGACGCCCGCGTCCTCTAGAAACGCACAACAACCATGCCGCAACCTTACGGTCGCAATTAATCACCAAAACAAGTACCTCAAAACAATTACCTCCGCTGCCCCCGCCCGGCTGCTGTGTCACCAGTCACCTTCTTTCTAAAATGGTGGCTGGTGCACAAGCTGTCCAGGGTTTTGCGTGGCCAGCCCAAACCCAGCCCAAAACCAGCCCACCCCCAGCCCAAGGCTACCAAGTAGCCCAAAAACCAGCCCACGTACGGTGCTGGCTCTACCCCCCCTCCCCCGGCCCCAAAACTCCCCGGGGGTGGCAGGCCTCCCGCTGGTCGGCCACCCCCCCCCCCAAATCCCCATTGTCGAGGATCCTAGCAAAGAGCGGAAAAGAAGGGGCATTCTGTAATAAAACCTTTCTAGGCAATTGCCCACTGGAGGCCCTCAACATTTGGAACAGGTGCGGTACCGAGCCTGGGATGGCACAGCGCCATTTGCGCGTGCACTCCGAACCTTTTGGTAAAGGGTGGCACCCAGCTATCTGCCTAGAGCAGAGAACGTTATGCCGTGACAAAGCTGCTCCAAATAACAATGCCTTACTAGGCAATGGCTACTTCTCAATGCATGGCACACCAACGCACCAACAACCAGGACCTTCAGGATGCTGACTTGAAATCTCAATTTAGCACGAATGGAGTAAGAACGCGCATATTCACTAACCCACCCACCTATACCTTCACCTTAGTAACTTAAGACCCCACTACAGAGATCTGTCCGTAAACGAGTTATCACTCATGCCTAACTGTACAAATTCTGTGAGCAATGAAAGTTAGTCCAAGTCTGCCCTGCTGGATCTGCTTTTCGAGAACTGGAAAGCTGCATATATTGCCTTTTGTGAGGTAAGGAAGCTTGCTTTGCTTCTGCTACATTGCCCCGGTTCTGGGAGGAAGTAAAACTTTCACTGCAGCGGATCATCACATCTAAAAAAACCTTTAACTAATTCAGTTCAGGATGTGCACTGTACAGCAATCTCTTGTGTATGGTGTGAAAGACCATAAATTTGCTTCATCTCTGAAAATCAACCTTATATACGAGACACAAGACAACTGACTTGTCTCTTCAATCATTAATAAAACTGTTACTGCAGCAAGATTGCAGTTCACTAATTCAAATAAAGCCACTCAGTGCAGTGATATCATCTAAAGCGCTAAAGGGAATTACTGCAAAAGAAACTTTTAAAAGTTTGTACCTTAGCTACAAAAAAGGACAGTAAGTGAAACTTGCAGTAGAGTAGTAGGTCCAGGATGAACCAAGAGCTGTTCTTCTCAGCCTCCACATGCTGCTTTTCCAGACAGGATTCTACAAACTCAGGGCTGCTCAGAATCATGGTATCCAGCCATCACCACCTTACTACCACTGCCCTATTGGCACTGGTAGCTAAGGAGGAGATGCTTTGGTGTTGGGCGTGTGATTCGCAGTCTTAAGGCCTATTCACTCCCACTTCCCACACCTGCTCAGCCGCAAGTGTGGTTGGCTCTATGGGAATCACTTGTTTAGCACAGGCTACAATTACAGTGACTTGCCATGTGACAAATGCTGCACATGTTGACAGCCTCACCAATAGAACATTGCAAGGCCGGAGGTAATTGGCCCAAATGCCCTCTGTCCCTACCCTTGCACTGCGTGAGGTTGGTGACATGCGCTATGAAGCAAGGAATGTTACACAATATTTGATGTGAGATACTTATATTCCATTGGGATAAGAGGGCGCTGTTTCTTTCTGTTGCTGAGTAGATGTTCTACTCGAGCCGCAGCTTCCTCAATGCAAATGGAAGGTTTTTCAATGTGAGCGGTAGCGACCATCTGCAACTTCCTGCATTGAGAAATCTCTGTGGTCTGGAGTAAGATTTTTCTTGCTTGTGCTTGCCAACTTAACATTGGCGAGCGAGGAAAAAAATCCACTCCGCAGAGTGTTTTGGAAGGGCATAGAGTGCAGAGTGGGAAAAACATTCAAACTCTGCAAGCGGAGAGGAATTCCATGCCCAGGCCCAGAAATAGGGACCTTCCTCAGCCCTCCTGTTTTTAATCTTGTGGCGGGAAGAAGCCAGTACATTTTTTAGCTCACCCATACACAATTTTAATATAGGTCTAACAGTTTATCAAAGGCAGAACATAAATGTTGACATAAGTGACATAGGTGCACCCAAACTTGGGAACCCATAACTAGGAGACTAGAGAACAATAGTGATCTTGAATGTTTCCCAGTGAAGGATAGGGAACCCATTATTGAAGCATACCACACTAGGTAGGTGAGCATTCATCATCCTATAAGAGTATACTAATGTATGCAAATTTTATAAGAGGTTTTGCTGTTTCTTCCAGGAGTTTCGTACTTTTCATTCGTCAGGACTGGTGTACTGCTCAGAGCAGGGGTTGGATGCGAGCTAGTTTCTACGCCACCCTTTTGACCGAGCAACGAAGTGCTCTGTCGTTTTGACCCGTCGGAACTGTTCCCATGATACCTTTTTCTCCAAAGTTCAGGCTATTCACCCTGATTCCAGGCAGCACCGCTGGTTACACAATGATGCACTGCACCAGTGCTGCGGTAGTGTAAGTGTCAAGAGTACCCTCTCCTTCACTTTTAATACACCGGTCCTGACATATTGCCGCTAGACCCGTTAGGGGCTATAAGCAAGATACATGTTGACCACCCTCACTAGATAGGCCCTGTAGGATCATTACTTTCAGACAGGACACACTAATTTTTAGTTACGCTAGTACACCCTCAGAATAAAATCCATTCCTAAGGACAGTACCTGACCTATTTTAATTCACAACACTCAACCTCTACCTTGTCCACATACCCTCATACACCCAACGGCTTCATCTAAAAAAAGACCTCTGGCAAAGAGCCCCTTTGCGAGTGCCCATCGGGCATTGCAGGGCCGGCCCCATGAGAAGCAAAATTCTCTATGACGAAGCATGACATCCTCCGGCGGGTGTGTGAGGGCAATCCGTAAGAGACTTGCAGTTGCCTCAATACTCCCTCACGTTAGGAACTGAACATTCCTTCATTTTCTGCATACTTAGTTGGCAGTACTTGTGCAGGACTTGGGTAAAAAGCTCCCTGTTCCTCTTTTTGAAAAACTATCTGGAAGGAGTTCCTTGAGAACTTTATTGGTACACTTATGTGGTGTCAGCTAGCACAATCCAATACAGACCTGGCCCTCTACTGGGCGCAGTGGGGAGTGTGGGTTTCGGGGTTGTCTTTGGCACCAATTGGTGTGTACAACTCTAGCTTGCAGAATGGGTCACATCTTGTATCACTAGGTACATTACATTCCACAAGTATCTCTCCTGACCCGCTCAGAAGAGGTCGCTCCCCACGCTCCCAAGGCTCCGTGGCATCGTAGCGCTTGAAGCTGCTCCCAAGGCACTGTGACATTGTAGCGCCCCAATCTGCTGACGAGGCTCCGTGGTATCGTAGCGCTCTCAGGATAATTTAAAGCACCGCTCGCTCTGCTGCCATTGTCTGTACCTGTAGCGCTATCTCAGTGTGATTGTGCGCCATTGCCTGCTTTGTAACTGTAGCGCTCGCATTGCTCTGCTCGCATTAATTAAATTTTTGAAGTAATCTTTGCCCGATTGTGCATCTGCCCATACAGTCAGCGGTGTTGGATCTAGCCCTGATCTCTTGACTGGGTGAGAGTTTTCTGCTTAATTCAGAGACTCTGTCCCTCACCACCCCTTGTTGTAAATATTTTTGTCCACCCTAAGCGTGGAAGGGTATACTCAGACATGAGTCCCTTGCTCATTGCACCATCAGGATTCAAGCAAACCGGGCCGAAGACGGCTGTAATGCCAGAAACCGGTCCCCGGGAGCTTGTTTCCTTCCCAGTGTAAGAATTGGCTTTTGTAGTTTGGTTTGCCCTGTTCCCATCATGCACTGGGACAGGAACAGACTAATTTGCATACAGCCATGTTCTGAAACTGGGATGGTGCAGTGAGCTAAAAAACGGTGTTGGATCTAGCCCTGATCTCTTGACTGGGTGAGAGTTTTCTGCTTAATTCAGAGACTCTGTCCCTCACCACCCCTTGTTGTAAATATTTTTGTCCACCCTAAGCGTGGAAGGGTATACTCAGACATGAGTCCCTTGCTCATTGCACCATCAGGATTCAAGCAAACCGGGCCGAAGACGGCTGTAATGCCAGAAACCGGTCCCCGGGAGCTTGTTTCCTTCCCAGTGTAAGAATTGGCTTTTGTAGTTTGGTTTGCCCTGTTCCCATCATGCACTGGGACAGGAACAGACTAATTTGCATACAGCCAGGTTCTGAAACTGGGATGGTGCAGTGAGCTAAAAAACGGTGTTGGATCTAGCCCTGATCTCTTGACTGGGTGAGAGTTTTCTGCTTAATTCAGAGACTCTGTCCCTCACCACCCCTTATTGTAAATATTGTCTGTACCTGTAGCGCTATCTCAGTGTGATTGTGCGCCATTGCCTGCTTTGTAACTGTAGCGCTCGCATTGCTCTGCTCGCAATAATTTAATTTTTGAAGTTATCTTTGCCCGATTGTGCATCTGCCCATACAGTCAGCTTAGTTTGTGCCCCAGTCTCGCCCTGTTTCGCTTTCTTTTTGTTGCTGCCATTTTGTTGTTGGTGTTGCCTCACAGCCCGTCTCTCCACCCCGCTACCGCCTCCCAGCTGCTCCTCCCACGCTCACCCCCCTCCACCATCCACTTATGACAGATGCTTTTGCGTGCAGCGTTCACGCGCAGCGGTCGCGCCCCATGCGCACCGAAGGTGCGCCAAAGGTAAGCCCATCTAGCCCGTCCGCACCTGGACCGCGCCCAGCGCCAGACCCCCTGGTCCTCGCAAAACCCACTCCTCCCGCATAACGTATGATGCCGCTACCCTCTTTGCCCTTAACCCCGGACGCACACCACAATGCTGCGAAGCTGCCCCAGGACACACCCATGGTCCATTCGCCTGCCACTCCTGCAAGTTCGCCTGCACCAGGACCCACACCAAATCCACCACCTCCAAACACAGCTCCAACTCCAACCACCTGAAGTGCATCCTGCTGAACACCCGTTCGGTCCACAGACACGCCACTGAACTCTGGGACCTACTCGACACTGTAGTGTGGCTCACTGGTTAGAGGCGGCAGACCCGAGAGCAGAGGACGGCCCGGGACCAGGGTTCGATTCCCGGCGCGGCAGGTTTCTGGACCAGGGTCAGCGGACTCGATAATTCTCTCGCCTCGGTGCCCACTCTGATCAGCGATCACACTCGGCAACTCTGGGCATTAGCTTGCCTCATCTTCACTAACGGCCCCACCAGACCGCCGGGGATGCCTGGTCTCACCCTGGAGATACCCATTAAGGGACCATCTCTCAGGGAAGCCAGGAAGGGTTTCGCAGCGGTCGAAGCGCCTTGGGACCCTACGGGTAAGTAGTGCGCTATATAAATGCCTATACATTTACATTTACAAAGATCGCCGGACGTCGCCTTCCTTACAGAAACCTGAATGAACGCTTCATCAGCGCCCGACATCGCCATAGCCATCCCGGACGCTTACAACATCATCCGAAAAGACCGCACCAACCAAACAGGAGGAGGCATCGCCATCGTCGATAAGAACACCATCCGAATCACGACGAGCTCCGACGATAACCCCGCGACCGCCGAACACCTTCATTTCCAGATCCACATCGACCCCAGGACCACACTTAGAGGCACCCTCATCTACAGACCACCAGGAACCCGCACACAATTCAACGAATACATCACCAACTTCATCAGCCCACATGCCCTCACCTCCCAGAACTACATTCTACTGGGAGACCTCAACTTCCACCTGGAAAAGAAAAACGACAGCAACACCACTACCCTTCTGGACAACCTGGCCAATCTCGGACTCAAACAACTTGTTGACACCCCCACCCACCTTGCCGGACACACGCTCGACCCTATCTTCACCTCCAGCAAACACATCTCCTTCGATCACACCACAGCTCTCCATTGGACAGACCACAACTGCGTTCACTTCAGCTACAAAAAGACCACGGCCCACAACCCCCCACAACCTATTCCTCGAAGAAACTGGAACAAAATCACCACCGAGCAACTCTTCGCATCGCTAAACCAAAACCCTCCTGCCATATCATCGGGCCCAAACCAAGCTGCCACCAAACTCACACAATGGATCACCCACAGCGCTGACGTATTAGCACCCTTGAAAAACCATCAGATCAAACAGGGTAGCAAAAAGGCCCCCTGGTTCAACGATGACCTTAAGAAATCCAAGAAGTTATGTCGTACCCTCGAGAAAACCTGGAGAAAAAACCCAACCTCTGACAACCTGACCACCATAAAGGACGCCACCCGCAAACATCACCAATTGATCCGATCCACCAAGAAATCAGCATTCAAAGATCGACTCGACAACAACGCCCACAACAGCAAGGAACTATTCAACATCCTCAAAGAATTTACCAACCCCACTGTCGGCACCAACGACATCACTCCCTCCCAAGACCTCTGCGACTCTTTATGCTCTTTCTTCCACAACAAAATCGCCGACATACATAACAGCTTTGAAAACCAGTCCGATGAACAGCCCACTCCACCCACCTCCGAACCAAAACAGCACTCTCACAACCTTTTCGTCTGGAACCCAATCACCACTGAAGACACCATCCGCCTGATGAACTCCATTCACTCAGGATCGCCAACCGACCCATGTCCCTACCACATCTTCAACAAAGCAGACGCCATCATCGCACCCCATCTCTGCGATGTCATCAACTTTTCCTTCAACTCTGCTACCTTCCCGGAAAGCTGGAAACATGCCGAACTCAGCGCCCTTCTGAAGAAACCCACAGCAGACCCCTCTGAACTTAAGAACTACCGCCCCATCTCACTCCTCCCATTCCCTGCCAAAGTCATTGAGAAAGCCGTCAATATTCAGCTCGCCGCCTTCCTTGAATCCAACAATTCCCTCGACCCTTCACAGTCCGACTTCCGAGCCAAACACAGCACCGAAACCGCCCTCATTGCAGCTACAGACGACATCCGAACGCTACTGGACAACAGAGAAACAGTTGCCCTCATCCTACTCGACCTCTCCGCCGCCTTCGACACAGTATGTCATAGCACACTCATACAACGCCTCAACAACGTCGGAATACAAGGAAAAGCTTTGGATTGGATCATTTCGTTCCTCGCCGGAAGAACCTAGAGAGTCCCCTTCCCCCCATTCAAATCAGAGGCCACCGAAGTCATCTGTGGTGTACCACAAGGATCTTCACTCAGCCCCACCCTCTTCAACGTATACATGAGTCCCCTTGCATCCATTGCGCGCCAACACAACCTAAACATCATCTCCTACGCAGACGACACCCAGCTGATCCTCTCCCTCACCAAAGACCCAAACACCGCCAAAACCAATCTACACGAAGGAATGAAAGAAGTAGCCGAATGGATGAAGAACAGCCGTTTAAAACTTAACTCTGTCAAAACGGAAGTCCTCATCTTAGGATCATCCCCCTCTGCCTGGGACGACTCATGGTGGCCACCGGCCCTGGGTACAGCACCCATACCTACAGATCACGCACGTAACCTGGGCTTCATCCTAGACTCCTCCCTCTCGATGACCAGACAAGTCAAGGCCGTCTCATCTTCATGCTTCAACATCCTACGCATGCTCAAAAAAATCTTCTGCTGGATCCCCACCAAAACAAGAAAGACAGTCACCCACCAGCCGACTGGATTATGGAAATACCCTTTACGCCGGGACCACAGCCAAACTACAGAAAAAACTCCAACGCATCCAAAACGCCTCAGCCAGACTCATACTAGACATTCCCCGTCATGCTCACATTTCCGGTCACCTGAAGGATCTCCACTGGCTCCCCGTCAACAAGAGAATAACGTTCCGTCTCCTCACCCACGCACACAAGGCCCTCTACGACCTACGACCCGAATGCCTCAACACACGACTGTCCTTCTACACACCCACCCGCCAACTACGATCATCCAATCAAGCCCTCGCAGCAATTCCGCGCATCCACTGATCCACCATAGGAGGAAGATCCTTCTACTTAGCGGCCAAAACCTGGAATTCTCTCCCCACTCACCTCCGACTTACACAGAACCACCTCTCCTTCAGAAAGCAACTAAAAACCTGGCTATTCGATAAGTAATGCACCCACCCTCCCTCAAGCGCCTTGAGACCCTCTGGGTGAGTAGTGCGCTATACAAATTCCTGAACTTGAACTTGAACTTGAACTTGAAGTTCTTCCCAATAGTAGTAGCACTGTGGATCTGGGGGCCGCTCTTGGCCAACAAAAGGCTGGTGTTCTGGTCAGACAGCATGTACACATAATCAAAGCACTAACTATCCATTTTTTTTAAATTGCTCAAGGCCCTAATCTGTAGTTGCCTCACCTCTACTGTGTACTTCACTGGCAAGCATGTCCCAGGGGTACAGAACACAGTAACTGATGCCTTATCCTGTTTTAAGTAGGCAGATTTCAGAGCCCGCTGGCTGAGGGCAGACAAGGTGATTATGGAATTCCTGCAGGTCTTATGGAGGCTTAGTGCCCTGTTGCCCCAAACCTGATCGCTGCCTCACTAACTCAAGGACAAAACATGCATATGAAGCTGTGCGGCGGGTGTATGATGCTTCTTTTGATGGAGGCAATAGCTCCAAGCAGTTCAGCCCTGATGGGGTGTTACAGTTCTTGGCAAAACAGAGGGGGCAGCGGCAAGTCGGTGGCATTGGTCAGAAGGCAGCTGTTGGCAATCGCTTTCTTTGCAGGCTTGAAGGGTGGAAGGGACCCAATGAAGGATTTTAGGGTTAGGAGGGGAATAAAGGGATGTAAGCGCCTGGCTCCAGTGCCCAATAGATGAGCAATAGATGCAGCTAAACTATCACATATCATTGGCGCACTACATAACATATGCTCATCGCCATACAAAACCCTGCTCTTTAGCCTGGCTTACTCCATCATATTCTTTAGAGCACTCTGGATCTCAGAGATGGTTGTGACATCCAAGTCTGATCAATCCGTGGGCATGTGCACTTTGGATGTGCTCTTGTTAGGAGACTCCCCTCTCTCCGTCTTAGAATAAAAAGGTCCAACACAGATCCGATGGGTAAGAGGGTGTGGGTGCATCTCTTCCTGGCTTCAGGTACCACCTGGTGTCCATCGGCCCACATGCTGGGATATCTCAGCTGCAAACCTCAGAGCAGGCAGCATAGTCCGTTGGTACATTCTGATGGCACCCCACTCATGGAATTCCAATTTACGCAGTTATTCAAACATACCTAGGCCCTCCTGGGAGAAGATACGGTATGCTTCACCTATCACTCCTTCAGGATTGGGGTGCAACTATGGCAGTAGCATTGGGTTGGACTCCCGAGGCCATTGAAGGGGTGGAAAGATGGAAATCTGCATGTTTTGAGTGCTATATCAGACTTCACCTGGTCTTAGGGGTCCCCACAGTCACCACCCTTACCCCACCCCTTTGTCTGGCTGCACCTACCCTCGTCATCTGCAAAGCAGGCTCATGTAAAGGTTCTTTCCAATTCTCCCCATAGCCCCCTGATAAAGCTTGGTAAACGTGTACTGTTGCCGTTCCTCCTTTATCCATAGAGCGAGCGAGAAGTATTGTGGATCCAGTTTGGAGAGCACGCGTCTGGATGCAGGAGTGAAGCACCACTGGGAGGGCATCGGGAAACTCAGATTGGAGAATCTGGACGTGCCCACTTTGGAGCTGGATTCCGAGGTCATCAATTCACCCGATATTCTTGTCATGTATGCAGGGAGTAAGGACATGATACCCCTAGGTTGGCGGGCTCTGTGAGATTTGCTGTTCTCAGCCTTCTCGAGGTGAGGAGGAGGCGCCAGGGAGCCACTATACTGTGGTCTGAGGTTATACCTTGGGCTGTATGGATGTGTGAAGCACCGGTCATAGCTCTGAATGAATCTGTGATAAAACTCAGCTACGTGGTCCAGGCTTATCTATGAGCACTATCCGGCATAACTTGCTCCAGCTCACTAGGGCAGAGCTGTGCCACAGGAATGAGGTGCACCTATCTCATTGGGACCATGAGGTTTTCATTCAGGTGATCTTAGGGGCCATGGATGAGGTAATTCAGGTGCATAAGGGGGATGGTGGATTTGACAGAGACCTCATCGTCCTGTGACAGTCTTTGAAGCAGAAGAGAGTGGGGCTACCCAAAATAATTGGACTACTGTCGTGGTTTTTGTCACCTTGTCAGGGGATAGGATTATAGGGGCACAGAGTGGAAGGAAGGAAGACTGGCCTGCTGGTGGTCCTGGACCTTTCTGCCTTACCCTGAGTTGCCAGGAGTTGATGGCGATAGGGGCTTCACCTGGTGACCGGTACCCCAGAAAGGACAGAGCATTATGCAGTGCCCTACTGTTGTGTATATGGGATCAAAACTGCATGTGTTTCACATCCCGCTGGGAGAGGGAAGGAAAGCTTGCATTCAATGGATGTTGATGGCATGATTTACTTAGGTATCCTTGTGGGGGGACATCCATTTTTCGGCGCTACATGCCTACTCTTGCGGGGGATGTATATTTGAATAAATCCACTTACCATCTCAGCGCGACATCCTACTCCCTCTGGTGTCTTCCAGGAAGCTCCAGATGCAGGAAATTGCACTACCCAAACCTGGCAATGCTCTCACAGCATGAACGCAGCACCAGTATTGGATAGAGAAGGATCTCCCAGCGTTCCTAAGAGCCTGCGCTTTCTCTAACCAAGCTGTCTAAGACAACTAGGTTAGAGAAATTAAATAACGCGCATGTCCGGTTGGCCAGCGCAAGACGGCCGGCCATGCAACATGGCATTTTTAAGCACACATCTCCCTGCTGCTGCCAGTTGGCACCGTTGGCCCGACCCATCCTTACACTAAGTTTGGGATGGTTTGGAGAAAAATAGAATGGTAATAAATAAACTTTATTACCATTTTATGTTTCAGCTCAGGGGCTTGTGGGGCAACGTTGCTCTGCTCAAATGGAGGAGCTGCCCCTGGTCCCTAGGAAGAAAAAGAATGTGTCTGCTGTTCTGATTTGTGTCCTCTTGTCGGGGTGATGATTTTTGGGGGCACATGGCTGGCAGGAAGGGGGACTGACCAGCTGGTGGTCCTGGACCTTTCTACCCTGCCCTGAGTTGCCTGGAGTTGATGACGAAAGGGGGGCTTTGCCTGGTGACAAGTACCCTGGCAGGGACACAATGTTATACAGTGTCCTGGTGTTGTGTATTTGGGATCAAAACTGAATGCTTTTCACATTCCACTAGGAGACAGAGGGGAAGCTTGCATTCAATGGATGTTGATGACATGATTTACTCAGGTACCCTTGGGGGGAAGTCTATTGTCAGCACTACTTGCCTGCCCCTGCGGGGGATGTATATTGAAGAATTGGTCTGACATGAGTGTTTTTCTGGGGGTGGTTGCCTGGCAATGGGGAACCTTGGCAAATTGTGTCTTATTTAATGTATAATTCAAGAGACAACCGAAAATTGCTGTACAGTCGGGCACTACTTTGCCTTATCATGCTTCCTTTTACTCTCATATCTAACATATATGTTGCTGTCTTTCATTCCTTCTTGATTTTTGGGAATTAAAGAGCTACATTTTGGTAGAAACAAAAATAGTGTTTGCCTCTCACCCCTGGGGGAACGAGGAGGGTTTGGGGTGGATGCAGTTGTGTTTGGTTGTATGGTGACTTGCACGTTGTGGGCGCACTATAGAGGATGCTACTCTACTCTGCCATGCCTCAGCCCTGTCCTACTGTCTGACCCTTCAGGGAGTCATTCATTCAATGGCATGGGCATGAAGAAGCCCCAGCTTCTGTGATTGATGAACATCCCAGAGAAAGCTGCTTTTTACCAGGAAAAATCAGGCTGGGATGTGGCTTAGCAATGATATTGTAGACCCTGTCTGAATAGATGGTTTAGTAGGTGAGTGACTGACTGTATAAGTGAGTGATTAAACGTGTCTTACTGAATGCATGGGTTAGTGAGTAAACTGTAAATGTCTGTATCAGAGTGTCAGTTGGTGTGTAAGCGGCTGCATGAGTTGCTGAGTCGCTACATGAGTGTCCTAATGGGTTATTGATTGGTTATCTCAGTATCTGTATAGGTTCTTGAGTGTGTGTGTGGGTGGGTTGGAGGTGTGTGACTCTGTGCATAGATGTGTGAGTGGGTAATTCACTGGGTGTATGGTTTTAAGAGTGCATCTGTGAAGGGCTGTATGGGTCGGTGAGTGTGTGTATGGGATTGTTGGTAAGTGAATTGATGTCTCAGTGGTACATGTGTGAGTAACTACATATGTGAAAGGCAGTATATGTGAGTGTTGGAGTATATAAATCACTATATGTGAGAGTAAGTGATTGTGAGAGTGTATGGATGAGTGTGTGCTTGCATCAGTGATTGTAAAAGAGAGTAATCATGTGTTAGTATCTGCATGAATAAGGAGGTGGTTTGTGTATAACTGTATAGGTGAGTAAATGGGAGAGTGAATGATTCTTTGCATGATTGACTAGGTGTATGAGTAACTATGGATGAATGGTGATGTGTGAGTGTCTGTATAGGTGTATGAGTGCAAATGATAGTGCTGTATTGATAAGTGACTGCATGCATGAATGACTGTATGGGTGAATGAGTGGATGTGCGTGAGACCTAGGAATCAGTGAGTGGGTATGCTGTAACTGGTATTGGTGTGTCTATGGTTTCGAAAATGGTAGTCTGTATTTTAGAGTGGGTGTATCAAAGGTTATATTAGGGTACGAGGAGGTGTATCAGATTATTATGTGGATGATGTCATCAGTGATGTAATTTGAGATGTCATCAGTGATGCCATCAGTGATGTCACTGACCATGTCATGAATGATGTAATATGTGACATCATCAGCAGTGCATTGCGGGGGTGCGTGTTATATTTAGCTCAACTAACTATAACAGCTGAAATTCTTTGGCTTTGTAGAGTGAAATGTCCAACTAACTATAACGTCCCTGAAATCTATGGTTTTTTTCAGTGAATTTCTATGGTTTTTTAAATGCTAATTTTTAACTATAACGTCCCTGAAACCTATTGTTTTTTTCAGTGAATTTCGAAGGCTTTTAAATGATCATTTCTAACTATAATGTCCCTGAAACCTATGTTTTTTTTCAGTGAATTTCTAAGGTTTTTTAAATGATAATTTCTAACTATGCCTACAGAGGTAGTATATGTGAAGAAAGAGGAAGAAAGGAACAGAAAGAAGCAAGAGAAATGCAGACAAAGGCAACAGATGAAGAAAAATTCAAAAAGAAGCAAGAGATATGCAGAAAGAACCAACAGAGGTGTAGAAAAAGGCCTTGTTGCAAAGTGATCCTGTGCCCCCAACTTTTTACTTACTGGTACTGGTGGTAACTGACTCTGACTAACCAAGCCCGGAGCCAGTGCTATGCTGAAAGACACTTAGAATACAGTGAAAACACCTACATACACTAGGGTACATTATGGGTTGGGGTACCCCTGTGATTGGCATGCCTTCCCCTGTAAGGCCCTAGTACATAATTGGGCAGAGGGATTAAAACAACCTCTAACTCAGAGGTGTAGAAAGGGGCAAGAGAGGTGCATGAATAGGCGGGAAAGGTACAGAAACATGGAACAGAGGTGCAGAAAGAGGCAAGTGAGGTACAGAAAGAAGTAAGAGGAGTACAGAAATAACCAACCAAGGTGCAAAAAGAGGCAAGAGGGGTGCATAAAAAGGTAGGAGGGGTGCACAAAGAGGCAAGAGAGGTACAGAAAGAGGCAGGAGGGGTGCAGAAAGATGGAAGAGAAGTGCAGAAAGAGGCAAGAGAGGTGCAGAAAGAAGCAAGAGCAGTGCAGAAAGAACCATAGAGGTGATGAAAGAGGCAACAGAGGTGCAGAAGCAGACACAAGGGGTGCAGAAAGAAGGAAGAGAAGTGCAGAAGAGGCAACAGAGATGCTGAAAGAGCCACAAAGGGTTCAGAAAGAGGCAAGAGAAGTGCAGAAATAAGCAACAGAGGTAGAGAAAGAGGCAAGAGTGGTACAGAAAGAGGTAATAGAGGTGTAGCTAGAGGCAAGAAGTTGGACAAAGAGGGGTGCAGAAAGAGGCAGGAGGGGTGCAAAAAGAAGCAACAGAGGTGCCGAAAGTTGCAATAGAACTGCAGAAAGAAGCAAGAGAACTGCAGAAAGAGGCAAGGGAATTGCTGAAAGAATCAACAGAGGTTTAGAAAGAAGCAATAGAAGTGCAGAAAGAAGGAGTCATGAGGGGTGCAGAAAGAAGGAAGAGGAGTTCAGAAAGAAGCAGCAGAGGTGATGAAAGAGACACTAGGGGTGCAGAAAGAAGGATGAGAAGTGCAGAAAGAAGTAGCAGAGGTGCTGAAAGAGACACAAAGGGTACAGAAAGAGCAAGAGAAGTGCATAAAGAGGCAACAGAGGTACAGACAGAGTCAAGAGAGGTGCAGAAAGAGGGAACAGGGATGCAGAAAGAGGCAAGAGAGGTTCAGAAAGAGAAAAGAGTGGTGCAGAAAGAGGCAAGAGATCTACAGAAAAAAGCAACAAAGTTGCTGAAACAGGCAAGTGATGTGCAGAAAGAGGCAAGAGGTCTGCAGGAAAAAGCAACAGAGGTGCTGAAAGAGGCAAGTCAGCTGCATAAAAAAGCATTAGAGGTGCACAAAAAGGCAAGAGGGGTACAGAAAAAGGAGAGAGAAGTGCAGAAAGAAGAAAAAGAGGTGCTTAAAGAGTCAAGAGGAATACATAAAGAGGCAACAGTAGTGCAGAAAGAACCAGGAGAAGTGCAGAAAGAAGCAACAGAGGTGCAGAAGGAGGCACAAGGAGTGCAGAAAGAAGTAAGAGAAGTGCCTAAAGAAACAACAGAGGTGCTGAAAGAGGCACAAAGGGTGTAAAAAGAGGCAAGAGAAGTACAGAAAGAAGCAACAGAGGTACAAAAAGAAGCAAGTGGTGCAGAAAGAGGGAAGAGAGGTGTAGAAAGACGGTAGAGAGTTGTACAAAGAGGAAAGACAGGTACAGAAACAGGGAAGAGGGGTGCAGAAACAGGTAAGAGAACTTCAGAAAGAGGCAAGAGTATTGGTGAAAGAAGCAAAAGAGGTGTAGAAACAGGCAAGAAAGGTACAGAAAGAGGAAAGATGAGTTCAGAAAGCGACAACATGGGTGCAGAAAGAAGCAAGGCAGGTGCAGAAAGGAGCATGGAAAGTGCAGAATGAAGCAATAGGGGTGCAGAAAGAGGCAAGAGAAGTGCAGCAAGAAGCAACAGAGGTGCAGAAGGAGGCAAGAGAACTGCAGAGGGAGGGAAGAGAGTTGCAGAAACAGGCAAAAGAGGTACAGAAAGAGGGAACAGAGATGCAGAGGCAAGAGAGGTGCAGAAACAGGTAAAAGGGATGTAGAAAGAGGCAAGAGGGGTGCAGGAATTTGCAAGAGAGGTGCAGAAAGAACAAGGGCAGTGCAAAAGAACCAACAGAGGTGCAAAAAGAGGCAAGTGAGGTACAGAAGTAGGCAAGAGAACTGCAGATCAGAGGCAAGAGAGTTGCAGAAACAGGCAAAAGAGGTACAGAAAGAGGGAACAGGTGGAAAGACTGAGGCGAGAGGTCCAGAAAGAGGGATGAGGGGTGCAGAAAAAGGCAAGAAGGATGTAGAAATTTGGAACAGATGTGCAGGAAGAAACCAGATCAGTGCAGAAAGAACCAACAGAGGTGCAGAAAGGGGGGCAAGATGGGTACAGAAAGAGGCAAGTGAAGTGCAGAACAAATCAAAAGAGGTGCAGAAAGAACCAACATAGGTGGAAAAAGAGACAATAGGGGTGCAGAAAGGGGTAGGAGCGGTACACAAAGAGGCATAGAGGAGTACAGAAAGAGACAGGAGGGGTACAGAAAGAGGAAGAGAACTGCAGAAAGAAGCAACAGCGGTGCTGAAAAAGGCACAGAGGGTGTGGAAAGAGACAAGACAGTTGAAGGAAGAAGGAACAGGCACAGAGAGAGACAAGAGTGCTGCTAAAACAGGGTGTAGAAAGAGGAAAGAGAGTTGCACAAAGAGGGAAGAGAGGTGTAGTAAAAGGTAAAAGGGGTGCAGAAAGAAACACGTGTGGTGCAGAAAGAGGCAAGAGAGGTGCAGAAAGAGGCAAGAGAGTTACAGCAATAGGCAAGTGAAGTGCAGAAGGAGGCAGGAGAACTGCAGAAGAGGTAATAGAGGTGCAGAAAGAGGCAAGTGAGGTGCAGAAAGAAGCAAGATATGTACAGGAAAGAAGCAACAGAAGTGCAGAAAGAGGGAAGAGGGGTGGAGAGAGAGGCAAGAGGGATTAGAAAGAAGCAAGACAGGTGCAGAAAGAAACAAAAGAAGCGCAGAAAGAAGGAATAGAGATGCAGAAAGAGGCAACAATGGCGCAGAAAGGCATAAGAGGGGTACAGAAAGAAGCAAATGAGGTGCAGAAAGAGGCAACAGACATGCATAAAGAGGGAAGAGAGGTGCAGAAAGTACAAGAGATTTACAGAATGAGGTCAAGAGAAGTGCAGAAAAAGAAAGAAATGCAGAAAGCGGATGATGAACAATGTGGCTAATGCAGAAAATGTATAATTGTGCGAAAGTCGGTGCAGCCAAACAGTCACATAATTCCAGTAGCCCTGCTCCTATCTCTGACTAGGTCCACAAGTGCTCCTCAGTGATTCCATCTTTTGTTTGTCTCACTGAGTTCATAGTTGAGCTTCTATGGAAACGAGGAAGACTAAACCTGAGGTTACCACTCCACAGTACAGACCAGCCTCCTAAGCCGGCCCTTCACCACTACAACCAGCATAGACACCTCTCCAACACCCTGAACAGCTACCCCATCCTCTTCCACATTGCAGACCCTTTGGAAATCACACAATTCTGCTTCCGGGGGAAGGCGCGCTCCCACCATAAGAGCTGAGAAGGGCGTCCAGAACTCGGGTCACAACCTTTTATTTAAATGTCTCCAGGGTGAGTTCAGGCAAGTCCCCCGTGGTATTAAAGTTCCCTTGTGATGCACGTTTTAAAACACAATGGGCCAGAGGGGGTCGCTCACTTCCAAGACAGACACAGTTGCCACCTGACCCCCTACTGTTTGCACATGATTCGGCCAAGCATTCGCAATAGGCTTAAACCAGCTTGTTTCACAATGGGTGTCTTTTTCGACCAGAGCTACCCCGCAAGCAGACCTGTAAACTTAAAGAAAGTCCCTCTACTCCAAAGAGTCACATAAGCACATACTGATACACTAGAGCATGTTCCTGCCCCTCCAGCTGCACAGGTCAGTCGAGTAGTAGCCCAACACAGAGTGCACGATTCCGAGGTACAGTAGGAAGGCCAGACAGAGCATTTTCACACGAGCCCCTGCGCACGACACATGGAATGGGGCATCACCCTCCACCAGCAGCTTGCATGGTGTCCGAGGGCCCGAAAGGACGAGGACCAGAGGAGGGCAGTGCCGAGACCCGTGGTAACACATCCACCACCACATGGTGGTCCTCGGAGCAGAGTGGAGGGCAGGAGCCCCCCACACTTTTTTTAGGAGCTCCCGGGAGATAGCGGTCCTAGGGGCTGCGTGACCCGGCACATGATGAATAAAGCCCCAGGGAGGTGGCGGTCCCTGGGGATACGGGGGCCCCCGCAGGCCCCCGCTAAAGAACTGCGCATTGCCCCCAGGACCTGGCCCACCCAGGGCTTATACGAAACGAAGCAAGGGAGCCTGTGCTTCTTTCTTTTTTTTTGTATTTTTCCAGATTCACGAACCCAGCAGAAATTCGGCTGATTTCTTTTTTTTTTAAATGCTTTTTTTGGCCGTGGGGGTCCTTGTGGGACCACCGGAGCAGGCCTAGGGGTCAGGGTGTTTCTACCCTGCCTCTATTTTCCACTCCCCCCCTTTTTTTTGTGACTCGGTTACCGAGTCACAAGATGGCTGCCAACACTTCCTGGTTTGGAGTGTTGCCAGCCAATCAGAGTGAAGCCAATGCTCGGAAGAAGACGCAACTCCTCCTCGGTTCTCAGATAACAATATTTTTCTTTTCGAATTTCTCAGCAATTACTGAACGGATTTACACTATTTAAAAAAAAAGAGTACTTTCTGAACCAAAGCCTATCTTTTTTGCCAAATTTGGTGTAATTTCGATCAGCAGTTCGGGCAGTAGCTGTGTCAATAGTTTCCTATGAAATGAACATGGGGAAAACGCGTTTTCAGGCCCCCATTTTTTCTCGGCTCCCTCTTAACGCATCAGACAGGAGCTGACCGGAGCGGGCCATTTGTTTTGAAAATTCCCGAAGATTCGTCAAATGGCACCAAAGATATTGGCAACAAAAACATTTTTTTTAATAGAAACAAGGTCTTCACTTTAACCACCTACTGGCAACCGCCAGTAGGTAATATATATATATATTGAGTTGTTGAGGCGTTGGGGACCCGAGGTGACCTTTTACATCTTTATTTCTGGGACTTTGGTGGGACAAATTCAGCCTTCTCCCCCTTTCGATCAGGCTTAACAGAAGAGCTACTCCGCTTTTTGGATTACAGCTGCACTGCATGCTGGGAGACCGAATCTGCCCAGCATTGACCAACAGCTGCAACCAATAAAGGCGGGCCGGGAACACTCCAACCATTTGGAACTCCGCAAAACATTTGAAAGAGGGAGCTGAAGTAACCCAGGGCAGAAAAGGCATCTGAGGAAGGCAAGATAAAAATGCCGAAATGCATTATGCTGTAAACCTGTGATAATTAAAAGGCTACCTGGTATCCCCGCTGTGTCCTTTGGTCCTTTCGTCAGGAAGGTCTTTTCCCATATATATATATATATATATATATATATATATATATATATATATATATATATATATATATATTTACCTACTGGCGGTCGCCAGTAGGTATATATAGTTAGGATTTTTTTCCTATGGGATTTCTGAAAATTCTATGTCGAGTAACTTTAGTGTTTGTGGACGGAATTGGCTGAAATTTTCAGGAAAATGGCACATTTTGTTTCTGACCAGCCCATGAAAATTTGGGGGGGTTTCGTTAAGGGGGGGCCGAGAAAAAAGGGGGGTCCCAAAACGCGTTTTTCCCATTCATTTTTCCATGGGGCGGTTGGACTCACTTTTAGCTCGAACGGCTGAATGGATTTACACGAAACTTAGCAAAATTGTAGGGACTGGTAGACCGATGTGCCTTTGCTAGGTCTCAAGATATGTGCTCCAGTGGATTTTGAGAAATTAACGTTAAAAAAAATATACATATCTGTGACAGCGTCCCGGTTAGCGCCCCGGTTCGCGTACCTGACGCGTAACGGAACTTCGCGAGGAGAAGCGGATTGGCTCCCCGGTGACTGTGAACATTCTAAACAGTCCGGAGCGGCCGCCATCTTGTGTCTCGGTAGGATCGAGACACAAGAGGTGGCAAAAACAAAGGGGGAAATGAGCATAAGGGGGCAGAGTACATCCTCCCTTACCCCCTAGGTTTGATGAAGGGGCTTTAAAAGGGCCCCGCGGGGCAAAAAAACATATTTTTATTATCGTTTTTTTTGCGGGGGGAGCGCCCGGTACGCGCACCGGGAAGCGGTCCGGGGAGCGTAATATAGGGAAAAAAGAATGAAAGACTTTTCAAATATTGTATGTTTATTGATTGTTCTTTTTGTTGTATTTTTAAAAAAAAAAATTATTTAAGTACCAACATGTAGGTACCAATGCAGAGTCTAAAAATAAATATACACCGTTTCCTTTGTAGATATCTTGCATGTTGTTTCAGAAGTTATTGTGGTATATGGAATTCATAGCATAGTCTGTGAGGAACGCAGAAAGAACATGGAGGCAGGAGATGATAAAGAGATGTTAAATACACATTGGAGATAATATAGTGGGAGAAAGGAAGTAACTATGAGCAAACTTACTATATAACACAAAAAAGTTGCACAGTATATTTTAAGTCTCAGTTTATATTTTATGTTTTTGGGTACTATTTCATAATTTTCATATTAAAAAGAATAATGTCTCAAACAATTTTAACTTTTAAAATTTAAATTTATTGTTCTGATTTTTCAAACTCTAAGAGAATTTGTAACATTAAATCATCACTCAGGAATGTCCTCCTTTTCATTCCAAGAATCACATTCTTCAGCACATTTAATAATTCTTGGTCTACTGTTTCATCCATAAAGTCTAGTTCTTCTTTTTCTTGGTTTGGATTCCTTTCAATCTTAATTTCAAATGAAATTGTATTTTCTTTTTGCTGTGCTTCCATTTTCTTGCTGTAAATTGCATAAAAAATAAATATATCAGTGGAGATAGGGCACTGTTGGGTTTAAGTTCAGACAGGTACTTGTGAGTTTTTAACAGTGAAGTAATCTTTGGGCAGTGCATGGTTTCAGGCAGGAAGTAGAACTATTAAAAAGTGCCTGTGATGAAGCTTAAGTAAATTCCTAATTATACCACAGAAGCCTAACTCAATCAATCATTTAAATAATTAAGTCTTTCTCAATGACAGTATGTAACTATCTGAAAACGTTTTCCTTTTTTTTAAAAAATATTTTTATTGAAGCATTTTTCCCCCCTTTTTTTCCCCTTAAAACATGAGCAGGGCACAATAGAATTCATAATGGTAAAGCACACATTCATATGTACAACAGGAATATAAAGATATAAAATACCAAATCATACATAGTTGTTCCAAAATAAACAGTATAAGCAATATAGACAAGGAATTCCATACAATACATTCTCCATTCCCCCCCCCAATGATTAATGATCAATGATCAGAACCTTGTTTCCACCAAATGAGAGGATCCCATATTTGCATACCAAGTTTCTTAACCATTTTCCCCTTCCTAGCATATATAGCAGATTCCAATTTTTGTATTG
Organism: Lissotriton vulgaris; assembly: GCF_964263255.1. Lineage (NCBI taxonomy): Eukaryota > Metazoa > Chordata > Amphibia > Caudata > Salamandridae > Lissotriton > Lissotriton vulgaris. Next base: position 850,138,614 of record NC_141695.1, read on the forward strand.
ATAATACCTTGCCCAGCCATTGATGATATGTGGGAGGATTAGGATCAAGCCATGCCGAGGCCACTAGCAATCTGAAGATAGCCATTACGACAAATAAAAAGTTTTCATAATTCACATGTCCATCGGGGCTAACTCCCAGTAACATTACAGCTGGATTTAATTCTATTGTAGTTGATAATACATTCTGAAGAAAATTTCCAATGTCCTGTTTTACTCTATCTAATTGTGGGCAAAGTGAAAAGATATCAAATCCGCCTCCGCACTACCACACCTAAAACAGGTAGTACCCGAGAGCCCCCCCCATTGAGCAATTTTTCCAGGTGTATAGTACGGATGATATAAAATATTGTAATGTTGAGCCTGTAGAGATGATGAGCACAACAATTTTCCTCCCATTTCTAATGACTCCGAAAAGATATCCCTAGCTATTTCCAAATCTGCAGACCATTTATTTATCCATTTCTCCAAATCATCTTTCTTTAATAATGTCATTTCCAGATAAAGTCTCTTTATAGTACAGTCGGAGCCATCTTCTATAAGGTCCATCAATACAGTTCTATCAAAACCCAGGGGCCCCCCTTTTTTATTTAATATACAACTTCTTATTTGGAGATATTTAAAAAAAATGCTTTGTATTTAAAGTGTATCTATTCTGTAATTCTGCAACTTGTAATATACCATGGGTTCCCTGGATATCTCCGATCTTTCTTATCCCCCGCCTCTCCCAATCTTGGAATACAACTGAAAAAACCATGCTTGGTAAAGAAGGGTTATTTTTAAACCTGGTATAAGCATTATATTTCCCAATTCCTATCTTTTTCGATATTCCTTTCCATATGTTATAAGCAGCCATTATAGTCTTAAACCGTGTTCTTTTGTAATAACTTTCCTCAGTAAATCTCAAAAAAACATTTTCCACATTTTTACCCAAAACCAAACCATAGATAGCAAGTGAACCAATATTATCCCATCCATCCACCTCAGCACCCCCAACCAATCCCAACATGTTTTGAAATGCAGCAGCCCAATAATACAACTTTAGATCCGGTAGAGACCAACCCCCTCGCTCCCGCGGGAGTGACATATATCTCAATGCCCTACGTGTCTTTCCTCTAGCCCATATGAACCGGTTAATCATTTGTTCACATATCTTAAACCATTTGTTATCAAATAAAAGTGGAACTGCCCTAAAGATATACAGAAATTTTGGCAACACCATCATTTTGATGATGTTGACTCGACCTACTAACGATAGATGTAAATTCTCATACCGATCCAAATCTTTCTTTGTTTTATTTATTATTGGGACAATATTTTTTTCGACCAAGTTATTTATGTCAGCTGAGATATTTATTCCTAGATAGGTCCCTGCCTGAACCACTCGATTATCGTCACAGATGGTCGCTGAATTTTTAATAATCAGAGTCTTTGAAGCATTTAGAGCATACCCCGATACCCGTCCAAATCTACGAGCCTCTTCTTCTATTAATTCAGTTGCCTCAGTGGGGTTTGGTGTTATCACTGCCACGTCATCAGCATAGGCGAGTATCTTACAGGGTCCCAACAATGTAGGTAGCGGAGTTATCTCTGGACATAAGTCTAACTTACGAATCAATGGATCCATATACATGGCGAATAGTAAAGGGGAACATGGGCATCCCTGCCGTGTACCTCTTTTAATCATAAATTGTCCCGTGATGCCCCCATTGACTCTTAAAGCTGCAACCGGTTCCTTATACAGGGTCTGTAAAGCTTTTATAAAGCCACCCTTAAATCCAGCTCTTACTAGAGTATGCCACAGATAGTCCCAGGAGACTCGATCGAATGCTTTTTCAGCATCCAGCAACATTACTGCCATCGGGTCTCCTGTGACCTCGGCGGCATCAAACAAAGTTATAACTTTCCGGGTGTGATGGGTTGTTCATCTTCCGGGAATAAAACCGTGTTGATTGCAGCTGACTAAGGCACTTATCACTCCAACAAATTTTGTTGCCAGGGCTTTCGAATATATTTTAGTGTCGTTATTCATTAATGTAATCGGACGATACGACCCAGGCTCAATAGGCGGCTTTCCTTTTTTTAAAATTAAAACGATATCCGCCCAAGACTTTGGAATAGACTCACCCAGCTGAGCAGCTTGAATCGTTTTACTTAACTCTTGGCCCAGCATTCCCCAAAAGGTTTTATAAAACTCTAGAGGTATTTGGTCCGGGCCAGCTGCCTTTCCTGAAGGAAGATTACACATAGCTTCTTTAATCTCCTTGGTATCTAACTGGTTTTCTAGTCCTTCTGCATCTTCATCAGGGACCTTCTCGGTTGGGATATTCTCAAGATATTCCCTAATCTCTTCGTTGCCACAAGGATGCTGATGATCATATAATGTCTGGTAGAATTTCCTGAACACTTCTCTAATTTCTTCCGAATCTGAATCCAATTTGCCATTTTCATCCCTGATTTCCCTGACAGTCCCATCTGCCGCTGTCTGTCTCGTGCGCATGGCGAGGACATGCCCAACTTTTTCATGATATTCATAACACTTCTCCCTTCTGATTGTGTAATATACTGCCGCCTTTTTCGCCAATTCTTCTTCAGCTTCACTTTTTACTTTTATTAGGTCTATAGTATATTGTTCAGCTGGTTCACCTCTAATAACACAGTTATTAAGTTGTTCTTCTGCCTCTGACACAGCTCTCTCTAACTCCCTTTGTCGAAGCCCTTTCCTAAATTAAATTAAAGTGCATAACATAGTTCTCCTTTCAAATTTTTTAAATTATATCTTACCTTTGAAAAAGAAGTTAAAGTTGACAGTGAAAATGATCTTAAAATGTACTTCAGGAAGTAGTAGTCAAAATGGCTGTGTTTCTCTCTCTTTCTTTATATATATTCAGGTACATAACCAATCAAATGTCTTGAAATAATAGTAGAAAATGAAAGTAACATTTTAATTGGTTGTCAATTCTAACACTTCATATGTGTTTTTGTCATGTAATTTACTTCAGGATATTTAGTCAGGCCTACAGCATAATTTTCTCAATGGAATTCCATCAAATTTGGGTAAATGGTAGGGACTGCTATGTAGTAGGGCCTATTCTATATTTGATGAAAGTGTCTCCAGTGGTTTTTCTGTAAATTACTTTCCCACCTTTTTTTAGCGAGCGCTCACCGGTGCGCGCCCCGGTACGCGCCCCGGTACGCGTACCGGCAGCGTTACGGGAGTCCTCCATTTTGTGTATCGGTAGAATTGAGACACAAGATGGAGGGGAAACAATGTTCAGAATGGGTAGAAGGGGGCACGGTAGACACTTTCTGACCCTCTAGGTATTCTGAGGGGGGCTTAAGACGCTCATATAGGCAAAATAAATAAATAAATAAATCGCGTGGGGAGCGCCCGGTACGCGCACCGGTAAGCGAACTGGGGAGCGTACTTTGGAGAAAAATAGTGAAAAAAGTTACAAAAAGAAAAACGTTTTGAATGATCAGAGGTAGGGTAGCTCTGAAAAGAGCTATTGGGTTCTGTGGCTAATTTAGGTACCTACAAGTAGGTTCCAATGCACAGTTTTAAATTCAGGAGGAATATTCTATTCCCCTCATCGGAGAAGTGCACACCATCTCCTCTGTAGATGTCTTGCATGTTGTAACGCAAGTTATTGTTGTATATTAAACCCATTCTAAAGTCTCTCATGTAAGCAGAAACAGATTTATTCACATGTTTCCGTGCTTTCTCAAATTGTGGAAAAAATTGGTTGGACCACTTCCATTTCTGTCTTTGGCATATATTGGAATATACCAAGGCAGTTTGGGGAAAAAGTGTCATCAATTGATGAAAGGTGTCCTTTAAAAGCATTTCCAGACCAACCCCAGTCATAGTCCCAAAATCATTTCCACCACAGTGCACTATTAAGAGGTCAGGGTTTGGTAGATGCATAAAAAAATTATATTAAAAACATATAAAATATATTTTTCATTTAAAAGAATAATACATTTTACAGATTTTGATATTTGCTATAAAAAAACATTGAAATTCACTGAAAAAACCATAGGTTATAGACCATATATAGTTAGGATTTAGCCTTTACAAAACCTTGAAAATTCACTGAAAAAACCATAGGTTATAGACCATATATAGTTAGGGATTAGCATTTACAAAACCTTATTTTACTCACACAAAACCATTGAAATTCGCATATATAGTTAGTTGCACTAACTATATATCGCGCACCCGCAATCCACTGCTGATGATGTCACATATTACATCATTCATGACATGGTCAGTGACATCACTGATGACATCACTGATGACATCTCAAATGACATCACTGATGACATCACTGATGACATCTAAAATGACATCACTGATGACATCACTGATGACATCTCATTTGACATTACTGATCACATCACTGATGATATAATTTATGTGATAATACAATGAACCTCTTCAGACTCTAATATAACCTTAGATACAATCAGTGTAAACAGACACTCACAGACTGTCACTCATCCATGGAGTTACTCACACACCTAGTCAGTCATGCAAAGAATCAATCACACCTCCATTTCCTCAACTATACAGTTATACACACCTTACTTATTCAAACATATACTAACACATATTTACTCTCTTATACAATCCCTGATACAAGTTCACAATGATCCATACAGCCACTCACACATTCACTGGCTCTTATGCACAGTTATTCATATATGTCAACTCTCACACTTACTGTGTTTTACATATGTACTTACTTTGACATGTAGCACTGAGATATCCATTCACTCACCAATACACTCATGCACACAGTCAACCGCCCATACAGCTGTTTCCACATGCACTTTTGAACCCATACATCTAGTGAATCAACTGCTCACACACCTATGCACAGAGTCATACACCTACCAGCCACCCACACACACACTCAGTCTCCCATACAAATACTTGGGCAACCAATCAATAACCCATATAGTTACTCATATAGCTACTGATCAACACATGCAGCAGTTTACAGAACAACAGACATAATGATGCACAAATTAAGACAGTTTAGTCACTAACCCATGCACTCAGTGAGACACATTTAATCACTCACTCATACAGTCAGTCATGCACCTACTAAATCCTTCATCCAGACACTAATACATCCACTCATTCTTCAATATGTAAGACATATTTTAACTTTACAGAAACACACAGTCACTGGATGTTGTCATCAGTGATGTCATCAGTGATGTCATTTGAGATGTCATCAGTGATGTCATCAGTGATGTCACTGACCATGTCATGAATGATGTAATATGTGACATCATCAGCAGTGGATTGCGGGTGCGCGATATATAGTTAGTGCAACTAACTATATATGGGAATTTCAATGGTTTTGTGTGAGTAAAATAAGGTTTTGTAAATGCTAATCCCTAACTATATATGGTCTATAACCTATGTTTTTTCAGTGAATATATATATATATATATATATATATATATATATATATATATATATATATATATATATATATATATATATATATATATATATATATATATATATTCAATGAAAAAACCATTGGTTTTAGGCCATATATAGTTAGGGATTTGCATTTACAAAACCTTATTTTACTCGCATAAAACCATTGAAATTCCATATATAGTTAGATGCGCTAACTATATATCGCGCACCCGCAATCCACTGCTGATGATGTCACATATTACATCATTTATGACATGGTCAGTGACATCACTGATGACATCACTGATGACAACATCCAGTGACTATGTTTCTGTAAAGTTTAAATATGTTTTACATATTGAAGAATGAGTGGATGTATAAGTGTCTGGATGAAGAATTTAGTAGGTGCATGACTGACTGTATGAAAGAGTGATTAAATGTGTCTCACTGAGTGCATGGGTTAGTGACTAAACTGTCTTAATTTGTGCATCAGTATGTCTGTTGTTGTGTAAGCTGCTGCATGTGTTGATCAGTAGCTATAAGAGTGGCTATATGGGTTATTGATTGGTTGCCCAAGTATTTGAATGGGAGGCTGAGTGTGTGTGTGGGTGGCTGGGAGGTGTGTGACTCTCTGCATAGATGTGGAAGCAGTTGATTCACTAGGTGTATGAGTTCAAGAGTGCATGTGGAAACAGCTATATGGGCGGTTGACTGTGCATGGGTGTGTTGGTGAGTGAATGGATATCTCAGTGCTACATGTGCAAGTAAATACGTATGTAAAACACAATACATGTGAGAGTTGACATATATAAATAACTGTGGATAAGAGCCAGTGAATGTGTGAGTGGCTGTATGGATCACTGTGAGCTTGTATCAGGGATTGTATAAGAGAGTAAATATGTGTTAGAATATGTTTGAATAAGTAAGGTGTGTATAACTGTATAGTTGAGGAAATGGAGGTGTGATTGATTCTTTGCATGACTGACTAGGTGTGTGAGTAACTCCATGGATGAGTGACAGTCTGTGAGTGTCTGTTTGTACTGAGTGTATGTAAGGTTATATTAGAGTCTGAAGAGGTTCATTGTATTATCACATGAGTGATGTCATCAGTGATGTCATCAGTGATGTCACTGACCATGTCATGAATGATGTAATATGTGACATCATCAGCAGTGGATTGCGGGTACGCGATATATAGTTAGCGCATCTAACTATATATGGAATTTCAATGGTTTTATGCGAGTAAAATAAGGTTTTGTAAATGCAAATCCCTAACTATATATGGCCTAAAACCAATGGTTTTTTCATTGAATTTTCAAGGTTTTGTAAATGCAAATTCCTAACTATATATGGACTATAACCTATGGTTTTTTCATTGAATTTCAATGGTTTTTTAAAAGCTAATATCAAAAGCTGTCAAATGTCAAGTACGTGATCAGTAAAAACATTTCGTATTTATGCACGCTGATGTGCTTTGAACGCCCCCCCCCCCCACTCCCCTCTTTTCTCTTAGTAGTACTCTCTCTTTGCAGATAGTGAACGGTAGTTAACGCAGACCTTTGCCCCCGTTGTAATCCGTCGTACTTGCTTGTCTCTCCATTTGATTGATTATTATCCAAGCATTTACTGTTTTACAATTGGTTCTCTTTGGATCATTCTCTATTTACAAACAAGCACAAAGTCACAATACTCTGTTTAATCTTTGCAGATAGTGAAAAATCGTGTAAAAAAATAAAAGTAATCGAGCAAAATCAGTAGACCACTAATTCGATCTCTTTTTGACCTCAGTAAAATACAAACATTAGGAACAACCCTTCATGAGAAATACGAAAATAGTGAAATGAACTGAGCTCCACACCATGAGGGCTGCAAGACAGCTCGACTCCGCCACCCACACCGCCCAAAATAACGACAAACCCTATGCAAATATTATAAATATACACAACACACCAGCAAAGAAACAGAGTAAAACATTTTATTAAATAACTATTTACATAACTATTTTATACTTTTTATTGCCCGATCCGGCTAGCTCAATCGATCGAGCATGAAACTCATGCACTGATAGCAAGCGTTGAGAGTTTGTAGAACGATGGCTTCAGATTTTCCACATACGGTGTAGTGGCGCGAACTGGCAGGGGGCGTTTGGATTCTACCCCTTCCCCAAATAAGATTTTCATACGTGAATGTTCGTTCATGCTTTTAGTCCCTAAGTTGCTTCCATGTCACTGCCTTACACAAATGGCATAAGTCCTGGTTGTTGAGTGCCATACTTCAGAGTTCGAAGCAGCTCTTGTAACACTGTTTAAACCTTATTTGCACCTGCTGCAGCTTCACTATTCAAAGTAAGTGGGGTCCATTTGTGGACCTGACTGCATTGGAAAACAATGTGATACGGTGCCTCCCTAAACCGCTTGACAGAGGCCCCCGAGAGGCGGTGAGATGGCGCGGACTGAGAGGGGGCGCTTGGCTCCTGCCCCCTCCCCAAGTCGTGTTGCCCTGGTGACGCCTGAGATCGCCCCCGGCATAGGCGGCCGGCTCCCGGGGTCCGGCGGAATTTTTTCCCTTTTGAAGAATCTTCCATTCTGGACCTTGTCCCACAATCCGTTTGACCTGAAGACACGCTGTCGTGGGGCGCCCCTTTACCGTTTTAGTTGCCATTCCGCCCGCTTTTGGTACTCTGTGCCTCTTCCGCCATTCAGCTGTTTACCGCCCGCTCTTGCGACTACAACGTCTCGCTCACCATGTAGTTGAGTTGCTCCCGCTCTTAAGATTTAACCGAACTTTTTGGACTGCTGAAAGCGGTTGTATTCCGACCGCTGGTTGGTGGAGACATTTTGACTATATTCTGGACCTGCATTGTCGCGTAATGCGTCATATGACGCGACGCGTTAGCGCACCCGGAAGTGCTCCGGTGCGCAAGGCGCAGCTTCCCGGAAACGATCCAGAGCGCGCCGCGCAGCGCGTAACGTAAGCATAACAGGTCATGTGACTTGTTAATAAAACTTTTCATTGGTTCATTTTACTTTTCTTTTCCTAATGATGTAAGACTAGGTCATGTGACCTAAAAATAACACTTTTCATTGGATTAAAACATTTTTTTTCCCAAACGATGAAAGCCCCACCTTGTTTCTGGATGTTTCAGACTGAAGCTGGCGTCACCATGAGAGCACCACCATCTCGTAGCTCCGTCATGGCCATTTCGCAAGCAATCATGGCAGCCGCTCCCCACCGGAAGCCTGCGGGAGTCGACGGCCCCCAAGACTTTTGTACAATCTTCAAGGCTGAGGGGACGCTTTCGAGAATGGAACCCAAGCCATGGCAGACAAGCGTCCGAGTTCCAAGGTGTCCCAGGGCCATTGTACCGGACCAGGCCCAAATCCGAAGAGCCGGCCACCATTTTAAGAGTCCTGTGGAAGCCGCCTATCGCTGCACAGCAAGAGTGGGAACAACTCAACTACATGGTGAGCGAGACGCTGTAGCCGTAAGAGCGGGCGGTAAACAGCTGAATGGCGGAAAATGCACAGTGTAGCAAAAGCGGGCGGAATGGCGACTGAAACGATAAAGGGGCGCCCCACTACAGTAGACGAGCCTCCGCCATGTGCTTCAAAACTGCATATGTATCTCGTGATATCAAGATTGGGCAACCAGTACACAACAAGCAGTTACGAGTCCCATTTACACCGGCGCCATTTTGGGCGCGGCCGGGCAGGTCCAGGATCTAGTCAAACATAACAAATGAGGCTGACGTCTCTGAAGCAGTTGACGAACAGCAGGACATAGCAAATAAACATGAAGTCTCTAAAGCTGTTAACTCACTGCAGGACAAAACAAGTAAACCTGAAACCTCTGGAATAATTGTCGCTCAGAAGAACAACACACAAAACTCTGTAGTGTCTGTGGAAAGTAAAACAGAAGGGCACTGGAGTTTCAGACACACTTAACACTAATGACTTAACAAAGATATCGTCTGTCTATGAAGCAGCTGTCACAAGGAAATCCCTAACGCATCAGCATTCTCGGAAGAGGTTGACACAAAAACATCTTAAGGAACAAAGAAAGACCTGTTCACTCTTGACACCCCAGGTGCTGTCTATGTTGCACTATAGTGCTGCATCGAGAAAACGGACAACCCTATTGATGTGGATTTTTCATTATTGATTATTGTAAAGAAATGGCGACTCCCCCCTTTAGCAGATTAGCTAAATGTTTGTGTAATTTAGGCATAAAAGTTATAATATTGTTCTTGTTGTTATCGTTATAGTTCTGGTTAATTTCAAAAAATGGTTAAATATATTTACAGTTTTTGTTGCGTTCGTTATAGTTAAATGTTAATAAAGTTTTAAAATCTAACTTTGTTGGAGTGCTATATATGTTTAAAAAATCGGATGAATGGGGCCTTGAATCGGGTTATTGTCATGTGTGGGCTTTGCAAGTGTACTGCTACAAGATCGGACATTTCAAACTCAAATGCACATTCTTTTTCTTACCTTTCCGAAGCATGGAGCGCAATAGCAGGCAGAGAAAGGGTGATGCACGTGTTGAACACTGCCTGGCCTGGCAAGTTGCTGGCAGTGCCCCCCGCCCGCTCCTGAAAGAGGGCACACACACACAGCCGCCCGAGTACTTCACAAATCTTTAAAAGACCATGCGCTTGTTCATGAGGCTTAAATGGTTTATCACCCCTTCTATAACCCCTGCATCGACCCTCTGACGTTTCCTGGAAGAATTAGCACGTAACACAATACCAAGCCCTGTCAGCTAAAACCCCCGAGAAATCATGGGGCATATTATCAAGGGGGTTTATTTCCACTTTTTTGGCTTTAAAAGCCAAAAAAAAAGAGATAAAATTATCTCCCTATTACCAAGCTGTCGCTAACACCAGTTAGTGACAGCTAAAAGGAGATAGCGACCATCTTGAGCCCCGCTTTGCATATCAGTGATATTTATCACTAATGACATGCAAAGTGGGCGTGCCAAGATTTTAGCGACTGGAAACAGTCCCTAACCATCGCTATCTCCTATTACCAACTTTTGGAGATATTCGCGCTAAGAGCGAATATCTCCAAAACCTAACACCTGCCCTGAGCAGTTTTAGCCATGTTATCCAATGGGAAGTGGATAACATGGCTAAGAGCATTTGCTGGATAATGCATGAATATCGCTGACTTTTCAACGATATTCATGCATTGCGGCCGTTTTTTATCGCATTTGCGATAAACCTTGCTAATAGCAAGTTTATGTGCGATATAATTCGCTGATGTGCAACGATAATTTTTGTCTCTAAACAAGTTAGAGACAAAATTACCGCTAGTTGTTGGTAATATGCCCCCGGGTTTTTCCTTGCAGGAATCAGGAAGCGAAAGACTAGCACTAAAATCAGTAGTCTCACGCCTGAATCGGGAGGGTTGGCATGTCTGGATACTCTACAGCTGGGGTCATAAACTACATTCGCAGGGCTAGGTGATAGCCTAGGTCCGGCCTGGACAATCGGACACAGAGGAAGAGGAGTGTCAGAGGGTGCGGTAGTGAATAGGGTGAAAGTAAGGTGTCGGGCAGGCACAGGGTGTGATTCTCAGAGAAGAGCAGCGCAGATGGGGGGAAGTATATGGCCCATGCATGAGAGAGAGAGCGGGGGTGACCATTGCGTGGGGGAGATGCGTGCGAGGGTGGGGAGCCATGCTGAGAATCGGCGGCGTGCAGAGAGTGGCCCTGGTCAAGGCATCTAAAATGGCTGCCGTGCACGACAAAATTGTGGCATTGGACAAAACGCAAGATGGCGCAGACAATGTTTATCAATAAGGATTCATTTATAACAAAATATTTACTCGCAGTGACAAAATGGTGGTCACCACTTCCTGATTTCCATCGAATCGAACGTTAACAAACGTCACGCAGCAAAAAAAAAAAAAAAAAAAAAAAACACGCACAGAGCAGTTTTTAGCCATGTTATCCAATGGAAGGTGGATAACACGGCTAAGAGCATTTGCTGGATAATGCATGAATATCGCTGACTTTTCAACGATATTCATGCATTGTGGCCGATGTGCGGCGATAATTTTTGTCTCTAAACAATTAAAACGAAGCACAAAATGGCGAATTCTCGTTTCGCTACCAGTTTGCGGCCCAGTTCGCGCCCCGGGAAACGCTTCTACCGTGAAAAATAATTTTTTTTTTATTTTCCCCACGGGACCCTTTAATAACCCCAACAACAATCCTAGGGGGTCAAGAGGGGGATACCTTGCCCCCTTTCATTAAATTCCCCCTTCGTTTTTCACCTCTTCTTCTCTCTCGATCCTACCGAGAGATAAGATGGCGGCCGCTCCGGACTGTCACGCAGCAAAAAAAAAAAAAGCTCACGCACAGCCGCTGGAAGAGATGTATCAACATATATGAGCCTCCTCAGCCACCCTCAGGAAATATAGGGGATTAGGATACGTCTCCCGCACCCCCTTATACCTAGTAATTTAATTAACGAAGCACAAAATGGCGAATTCCCGTTTCGCTACCAGTTTGCAGCCCAGTTCGCGGCCCGGGAAGCGCTTCTACCGTGAAAAATCATTTTTTTTTTAATTTTCCCCACGGGACCCTTTAATAACCCCAACAACATTCCTAGGGGGTCAAGAGGGGGATACCTTGCCCCCTTTCATTAAATTCCCCTTTCGTTTTTCACCTCTTCTTCTCTCTCGATCCTACCGAGAGACAAGATGGCGGCCGCTCCAGACTGTTTAGAATGTTGACAGACACCGGAGAGCCAATCAGCTTTCTGCGCGCAAAGTTCCGATAAGCGAAAAGTAAGCGGACCGGATCGCTGCCCGGAGCGCTGTTACAGATATATATCTTGATTTAAACGTTAATTTCTCAAAATCCACTGAAGCACATATATTGAGACCTAGCAAAGGCACATCGGGCTAACAGTCCCTACAATTTTGCCAAGTTTCGTGCAAATCCATTCAGCCGTTCGAGCTAAAAGTGAGGCCAAAGGCCCTATGGAAAAATGAATGGGAAAAACGCGTTTTGGGACCCCCCTTTTTTCTCGGCCCCCCCTTGACGAAACCCCACCAAATTTTCAGGGGCTGCTCAGAAACAAAATGTGCCATTTTCCTGAAAATTTCAGCCGATTCCGTCCACAAACGCCAAAGTTATTAGACATAGAATTTTCAGAAATCCCATAGGGAATTAATCCTAACTATATATACCTACTGGCGATAGCCAGTAGGTAATATATATATATATATATATATATATATATATATATATATATATATATATATATATATATATTATTTTTGCCAATATCTTTGGCGCCATTTGATGAATCTTCGCAAAATTTTCAAAACTCGTGGGGCACTCCGGTCAGCTCCTATCCTGAAAGTTTCGAGATGATTTGCCAAGTGGGGGCTGAGAAAAAAAAAGGTCCCAAAACTTGTTTTCTCCATGTTATTTCCCATAGGAAACTTCAGACACGGATACAGCCCGAACTGCTGTACAGAATTACTCCAAATTTGGCAAAAAAGGTAGCCCTTGGTTCAGAAAGAACTCTTTTTGTTAAATGGTGTAAATCCCTTCAGTAGTTCCTGAGAAATTCAAGATAAAGAGGTGAAAACTCAATTTCCCATTGGAAACTTTAGACATGGCTATAGCTCGAACTGCTGAACTGAATTTAACCAAATTTGACAAAAAGGTAGTGCTTGGTTCAGAAAGCACTCTTTTTCTTACATGGTGTAAATCCGTTCAGTAGTTGCTGAGAAAATAAAAAAATAAAAGTTTCGATATATAGAGGAGCGGTGGATCCACGCACCCTGCCGATCGCGAGCTGCATTCTAATTGGCTGTCAACACTTCAAACCAGGAAGTGTTGGCAGCCATCTTGTGCGCACAGAAAAACAGTAAAACAAACGGGCAAAACAAGAAAAGGGGGTAGGGTAGAAACACCCTGACCCCCTATGCCTGCTCAGGGGGTACGATAAGGACCCTCAGGGCCCAAAAGAAAATGTTAAAAAAAATCGTCCGAATTCACGATGAATGCACGAATCCGGCCGGAAATTTTAAAAAATGAAGCACTGGCTCCTGCACTTTGTTATTACTTAGCCCCTGGGTGGGCCAAGTCCCGGGGCATGCTCAAATTGAATTCAAGGGGGCCCATGGGGACCCCCGCAGCCCTGGGGACTGCCACCCTCCGGAGCTTTGCTAAAATATTTGTGGAGGGCACACGGCCCACCCGTAGCCCCAGGGACCGCCACCCCCTGGGGCTTCATTTTTTAATGTATGGGGGGCCTCCAAGGCCCCCTGCAGCCCCGGGTACCGCCACCCCCGGGGCTTCTTATTAAAAATATATATATATCCCTGGGTAACGCCACCTCCTTAGGGCACTAATATTTAAACTTGGGGGTCCGTAACGGACCCCCGAGCCCCAGGGACCACCACCCCCAGGGCTCTGCAAATGTTGGGAGGGGGCCGCGCGGTCCCCCTCCCGGACCCCTTAATGGCACTGGGGACCGCCACCCCCCAGGGCCGGCTCCTGCAGTGTCCCGGATTGCCCACCCCGGGACACTGCAGTTTGCTATGGCAGGGCGGGAGCCGTGCGGCTCATGTCAGCAGCTTCCCATGTGGAAAAGCAATGCCGGCTCCCACAGGAGGCGGGGAGCCGGCTGGGACCATCAAGGCATTGGGGCTCCCCGCGGTCCCCAACGAAGTGGCCAGGCCCCGGAGGATGGGGTCATTGGGGCCAGAAGTGGCCCGGGAGGGGGCCTCATGGCCCCCTTCTCCTTAATTAAAATAATTAAATTTAAATAAACAAAAACACACAAAGGCCGGCCCCGGGGTATGGGGTCCCCGGGGCCATAAAGGGCCTGAGGAGGGGGGCCACGCAGCCCTCTCAAAAGATATTAAAAAAATAATAAACACAGACCATGCCCCAAGGGATGGGGTCCCCGGGGCCGAATATGGCCTCGGGAGGGGTGCCACGTGGCCCCTTCCATTTTTTTATAAAATCAAAAAAAATAGGGGTCAGGCCCTGGGGATGGGGTCCCCAGGCCAATAAAATAGGAAAGGAAGGAGGGCAACACAGCTCACCTTCGTTAAAAAAACAATAAAAAAAAACACTGGCATCACCGAGGCCCTGCCCCCTCCCAGCAATACTCTGCAGACAGGTGGTCCAAGACCGGCCCCTTTTTACACCTCTCTGCTACGCAGCTCTGTGGCGCTTACTGGAGGTACCTGGTGGGCTAATTGGCCCCCAGGGACCCTCAAGATTCAAGGGGACTTATCCCCCGACTTAAAATGCACCACAGGGCACGTTTGCACTGAGGTGAAGGGAAGGGGCGGGGCCTGATGTGACATGTGTGCAAACAGGCCCTGTGGCGCGTTTTAAGGTAGGGAATTGATTCCCCTTCAATCCTGAGGGTCCCTGGGGTCCAACTAGCCCACAAGGTACCGTCTATAAGCGCCACAGGGCAGAGAGGTGTAAAAAGGGGCGTGGCCTCAGACCACCTCTCTACAACGCAGCCCTGTGGCGCTAACTGGAGGTACCTGGTGGACTAGTTGGACCCAGGGACCCTCAGGATTGAAGGGGACTTATTCCCCCAACTTAAGACGTGCCAGGGGACGCGTTTGCACAGTGGTGAAGGGAGGGGGCGGAGCCTGAGGTGACATGTGTGCAAACACGCCCTGTGGTGCGTTTTAAGTTGGAGAATTAATTCCTCTTCAACCTTGAGGGTCCCTGGGGGTCAATTTGCCGACCAGGTACCTCCAGTAATCGCCACTGGGCTGCGTTGCATAGAGGTCGTCCAGGCCACGCCCCTTTTTACACCTCTCTGTAATGCAGTTCTGTGGCACTTACTGGAGGTACCTGGTGGGCTAGTTGGACACCAGGGGCCCTCAGGATTCAAGGGGACTTAATCTCTCAACTTAAAACATGCCATGGGTCGTGTATGCACAGTGGTGAAGGAAGGGGTATGGCCTGAAGTGACATGAGTGCAAACACGCCCTGTGGCACGTTTTAGGTTGGAGATTTAATTCCCCTTCAATCCTGAGGGCCCCTGGGGGGCTAACTAGCCCACCAGGTACCTCCAGTAAGCGCCAGAGGTCTGCGTTGCAGAGAGGTGGTCCAGGCCATGCCCCTTTATACACCTCTCTGCAACACAGCTCTGTGGTGCTTACTGGAGGTATCTGGTGGGCTAGTTGGACCCCAGGGACCCTCAGGATTCAAGGGGACTTAATCCCCCAACTTTAAACATGCCACGGGCGTGTTTGCACAGTGACGAGGGAGGGGCGGAGCCTGAGGCGAAGTGTGCAAACACCCCCTGTGGCGCATTTTAAGTTGGGGAATTAATTCCCCTTCAAACCTGAGGGCCCCTGGGGGCGAACAAGCCCACCAGGTGCCTCCTGTAAGTGGCAGAGGCCTGCGTTGCAGGGAGGTGGTCCACACCACATCCCTTTTTAACTTCTCTCTGCAATACAGCTCAGTGGCGCTAACTGGAGGTACCTGGTTGGCTAGTTGGACCCCAGGGACCGTCAGGATTCAAGGGGACTTAATTTTACAACTTAAAACAGCCAGCGGGATTGTTTGCACACATGTCAACTCAGGTCCCCGCTCCCTTCACCACTGTGCAAACGCGCCCCGTAGCACATTTTAAGAGGTAGTTTTAATCCCCCAGCCCTATTATGTACTAGGGCCTTACAGAGAAGGTCATGATAATCACTAGGGTACCCCAACGCATAGTGTTCCCTAGTGTATGTAGGTGTTTTCAAGTGTCATTTTGCATAGCACTGGCTCTAGGCCTGGTTAGTCAGAGTCAGTTACCACCAGTACCTGTCTGAAAAAGTTGTGGGCACAGGATGATTTTGCAACAAGGCCTCTTTCTGCTTTTCTGTTGGTTCTTTCTGCACATGTCTTGCTTCTTCCAGCACTTTTCTTCGTCTTTGTGGACTTCTGTTGCTTCTTTCTGCATTTCTTTTGCTTCTTTCTGTGCGTTTTTTCTTCTTTCATCACATGTCCTACCGC
The DNA here is from genome assembly GCF_964263255.1 of Lissotriton vulgaris. Lineage (NCBI taxonomy): Eukaryota > Metazoa > Chordata > Amphibia > Caudata > Salamandridae > Lissotriton > Lissotriton vulgaris. The sequence continues at coordinate 850,155,058 of NC_141695.1, forward strand.
TGTAGGCATAATTAGAAACTAGCATTTGAAAAACCTTTGAAATTCTCTGAAAAAAACATAGGTTTCAGCCATGTTATAGTTAGAAATTAGCATTTAAAATACCTTAGAAATTCACCAAAAAAAACATAGGTTTTAGGGAAAGTTATAGTTAGTTGGACATTTCCTCATACAAAACCATAGAAATTCCCCCGTTATAGTTAGTTCAGCTTACTATAACTTGCACCCCCGCAATGCACTGCTGATGACGTCACATATTACATCACTCATGACATGGTCAATGACATCACTGATGACATCTCAAATGATATCACTGATGACATCATCAATGTGATAATTTGATGCATTTTCTCACACCCTAATATAACTTTAGATGCACCCCCCTCTAAATTACAGAATGCCATTCTTAAAACCATAGACACTCCAACACCAATAACTACATACCCACTCACGATTCTTAGGTCTACACACACACGCACTCATTCACCCGTACAGTCACTCATACTTATGGTCACTCAATACAGGACTATCATATGCACTCATATACCTATATAGACATTCACACACCGCCACTCATCCATAGAGATACTCACACATCTAGTCAGTCCTGCAAATAATTAATCTCACTGCCATTTACTCACCTATACAGTTATACACACACACCAGCTCAATTACTCATACAAATACTAGCACATTCTTATACTCTTATACAGTCACTGATACAAGCACACACTCATCCATACAGCCACTCTCACAATAACACACTCTCACTTATAGCCATTTATATACTCCAACACACATCTATACTGCCTTTCATGTATGTAGTTACTCACACATGTACCACTGAGATATGCATTCACGCACTAACACACCCATACACACACTCACCCACCCATACAGTCCATCACAGATGTACTCTTGAAACCATGCACCCAGTGAATGACCCACTCACGCATTTATGTACAGAGTCACATACACCCCACCCACAAAAACACTCAGGCACCCACACAGAAACTCAGACAATCAATCAATAACCCATATAGACACTCATGTAGCTATTCGCAAACCCAAGCAGCCACTTACACACCAACAGACAGACGTACACAGACATTCACACAGTTTAGTCACTAACCCATGCATTCAGTAAGATATGTTTAATCACTCACTTATAGAGTCAGTCACACGCCTACTAAATCATCCCTCCAGACACTTATACACCCACTCATTTTTCAAAACGCCTTTCCCTATATATATTAAACATGTTTAAACTTTACAGAAACACACAGTCACCGGATAATGTCATCAGTGATGTCATCAGTGATGTCACTGACCATGTATTGAGTGATGTAATATGTGACGACATCAGCAGTGCATTGCGGGGGCGCGAGGTATAGTTAGCTGAACTAACTATAACGGGGGAATTTTTATGGTTTTGCATGAGTGAAATGTCCAACTAACTATAACTTTCCCTGTCACCTATGGTTTTTTCAGTGAATTTCTAAGGTTTTTTTAAATGCTAATTTCTAACTATAACGTGCCTGAAACCTGTGGTTTTTTCAGTGAATATATATATATATATATATATATATATATATATATATATATATATATATATATATATATATATATATATATATATATATAGAGAGAGAGAGAGAGAGAGAGAGAGAGAGAGAGAGATAGCGCAGTGGGCCTTTTACATTCCCGGGCCCTGATGCATTGCATCGGTTGCACTAATGTTATGTTGGCCCATCAGACCAGTGTAAGCTACGTGAGCATGTAATTATAGGGTTCCCTTCTTCTTTGCGAGGTGTCTTCCTCAAAAAAGGAATTACACCTCCGAAAGTCGTATGCAGGATGTCTCCAACTGTATTTTATCTATGATTCTGAGTTCAAAAGTCTCTGTCATTGATCAGTCTTTGGGAGAGGACAGGGAAGGACTCAGTCTCTGCTATGGGCTGCTAGGTATTCTTAAACTGACCATATTACTTGCCACACAATCCATCTGCTGTGCCTCAGCCGAGGAAAGGAGAAGAACTATTATCAACGGCACAAAGAGGAATTAGACGAGCCAAGTATATTGCCACCAGGCTCAAAGTTTCAGCAACTGGACCAGAAGTGAAATGAAGTCTTCAGTACAGATTAACATTGTAAAGTGCGTGGCTCAGTAGAAAAACACGCATTGGCAAAGCCAATAGGTCTCGCCTTTGGGACCTATTGGTTTTGCAAATGGTTCAAGACATGCTGAACAGCCTAACCGATGCTGTGCAGCATAGCTTGTAAAAAAGAAGACATTTGGCATATTTTATTGTGCAGCAGCAGCAGGCAGCAGTGTCTGTGATCTCGGAAACGGTTCATATTACAGACATATCAAAGCATGCATATGACAGTAAGAGGTTAATGGGCAGGAACTGAAGGAACGGGGTTAATCTGATGTCATGCATATAAAGGAGAGCGAATGATTTGCTCACTTCTTTAGTGATTATTTATACAGAGCACATCACAAAATGATTTGTACATTGGTGCTTAAAACATGTGTCATTATTAGCCAATGAAACAGTATTCATTTTTATTTATATATTATTTATTTATTTAATGTATTCTTTTAAAGCGCGTACTTTAACCCGAAGGTGTCAAAGCACTGTACAATAGAAGCAGTTACGTTACATGAGAGAACTGTTACAGGAATGGAACAAATAAAAATAGCATGCCATAGAATCAAAGCGACACAGGCATAAGGCACACAATCTCAAGCACAGCAAGCACAGACTGTACAAGCAAAAATATGAATATAAATGACAAATTTTACAATGACTAAAGAACTTCGTGGCAAAAAATAGCAGGCCATAGAATTAAAACAACGCAGGCAAACGGAACACAAAATTAAACACAGCAAGCAAAGGATGTACAAACAAAAATATAAATATATGTGACAAATTTACAATGACTAAAGAACTTCCTGGCGGGTCTGATAAGGAGGGAATTCGTTCTGAAAGTGTCTTTGGAATAAAAGAGATTTTAGGTCCACTTTGAAGATCTGGATGGAGGTGATGGCACGGAGCGAAGGAGGAAGCGAGTTCCAGATTCTCACCGCATTACCTGAGAACGATTGTGCCATCAATTTTTCCTTTTTGAAGGAGGGGGCTCAAGAAGGAACTTTTCCGCATTCCGAGACTGTCTTGAGCCTCCAGACAATTTCAGTTTATTCGCCAGATAGCGAGGGATGGAAGAGTGCACAGCTTTGTGGGTGATGCACGCCGTTTTGTAGATAGCTCTAGCCTCGATGAGAAGCCATCGGAGAGAAGACAGGATAGGAGTGATGTGGTCACTTCGTTTGGACCCTGAGATGAAGCGAGCTGCTGAATGGAGGACGGATTTGAGGGGAGAGAGGTGAGATTTGGGAAAGCCAGTAAGAAGAGAATTACAATAGTCCAGTCTAGAGAGAACTAGCGATTGGACCAAGGTTTTTAGGTCATTGTCCGGAACGAAACGACAAATCCCCCATAAAAGGCGCAACTGATAACTTGGCCATGGAATTGATGTGTGAGATAAGGTTGAGTCTTTTGTCAAGTATGACACCTAAGGATTTAGCGCTGTCCACAATGATGGGTTTACTGTTGAGTAGATTCAATTGATCCAACCAGGATTGAACAGAAGGCGGGGAGAGAGAGCTAGATAAGAGGAGGAATTCCATTTTGGAGGAATTGAGAATGAGTTGGTGCACTAACATCCAGTTGTGAATAGCGTTGAGAGTAGAGCTGAGTAGTGAGAGATCATGAGGGGAAGACACCTTGAGGTATATTTGGGTGTCATCCGCATAGAGATGGTAGAGGATTCCAGATTTGCTTAGGAGGTTCCCTAATGGTTCCAGATAAAGAATAAACAGACTGGGAGTAAGGATAGTACCTTGAGGGACGCACTGACCAACTACCAGTGGAGACGAGAGACTGTTCGCAATCTTAATCATTTGGGATCTGTCCGAGAGGGAAGAGGCAAACAATTTGAGTACTCTGCCTTCCACGCCCATTCTCTGATGAAGAATGTTCAGGAGGGTGTTGTGATTAACAGTGTCAAAAGCTGCAGAGAGGTCAAGAAGAATCAGAAGGCACCATTCCCCCGAATCAAGAATATGCAGTGCATCATCGATCACTTGCAGCAGAACTGTTTCAGTGCTGCAATCTGTGCAGTCTGAGTCAGCAGTGCTGTGGGCCGAGCCTGTAACATGCAGATTACACACAGATAACTTATCGCACATGAATCACTTTTTAACATTGCCAGTTTTAGAAAGCAACAGAAGGAAATAAAGTGCTAAAGTCACCCAAAGCATTTCTAAACGTGCGAACTCTAAGCTGTGGTGACCCAGAATACTGCCTGCATCAGTGTTCGAAGTGGGTGGGATCTGACGGGCACGACGTACACATGGTTAATTCTGAATGCTGAAATGCTTCAGCTAAAATGTAAGGCCGGGAGTTTCCTGTGCTGTGAAGCCAAGGTGAGGGATAGAAAGCTAAACAGGCCTTCTTGCCAGGGTGCCTGCTGCCTGAAAGAAATGTAAATGTGCACAACTGGTCAATCTGCAAAGAAGCCAGCTTTGGCTTTGATTGGTGGAGTCACTTGAAGCTTCCTGAGGATGCAAATGTATTCTTTTCAAGTGATATTGCAAGGGGTTACCAGCTGAGCTGTGAAGTGGAGGCTTTTAAAGAACAGTTAAAAAAAGTACTATGTACAGTCTGGGAATTACTAGAATCTATATTTTGGAACACTTTATTTTAACCCAAACCTTTTTGTGCATTTTGTAGCAGCCTATTTTATACTGTGCAATGCAAGTTTAAAATAATGATTTACATGTTCACAGTGTTTCTGCCACAGACTGGGACCTTATAGCACTAAACATACACAAGTCACTATTCTCCACTGCATCAGCCAGGATTAAAATATGGGGCTCTCTGATTCCAGACACAAACCTATGCAGCACATTAACTGATAGAGGTTTCTTAATGTACGATAGTGCATTTCCCACTGATTAATTTAAGTTGCATTTATATTTCAGCAAAGCTGTGCCTTATTGTATACATAGCTACCTCAAGGTGAAAGACTGAAAAAAGTTACAGAAAAGTTTGTTTTTTGAGCAAACACGACAAGATGATGGACAGAGTGAGTTGAGTTGAGGGAGAATTTGTATAGCGCTACTTTGCCCAAGGGCGTCAAGGTGCTAAAGATGGAATAAAAGGCTGTGTGGTGGAGAGACGGGGGGAAGATCAGAGGTAAGCCTCCCTGAAGAGCCAGGTCTTCAAAGCCTTTCGGAAGAGAGGGTGGGAGGTGAGTTCCTTAATCTCAGCCGGAAGAGTATTCCAGATTTCGGGAGCACGGGAGCTGAAAGCTCTGCCGCCCCATCTGGCTCTGCTGGTTTTAGGAACAGACAAAAGATGTTTATTGGCTGAACGAAGAGCCCTGCCGGGGACATACGGGGTCACCAAGGGTTTGATGTCTTCAGAGCCTAGCCCATGCAAAGCACGATGGGTGAGACATAGAACCTTGAACTCTATTCTGGCCTGGATAGGAAGCCAATGAAGGTCCTTCCTGATAGGGGTGACTGAGGCGAGTTTCGGGGCATCAGTAACAAACCGAGCTGCTGCGTTTTGAACTGTTTGCAAACGCTGTATCTGGGATTTGTTGATTCCCAGGTACAAAGAGTTACAGTAATCTAACCTTGAGGAAATTAGGGCCGTCGTAACCAGTTTACGGTAATCGGTGGAAAGATAATGTACTAATTTCCAAGAACACCACAGCAGGTAGAGGTCGTTCTGCTGACTTGTTTTTGGAAGGAGAGTTTGGTATCAAACATAACACCTGAGTTCCGAGCAGACTGAGAGGGCGATGGACAGGCTCCAAGGGAGGGTGGCCACCAGTTCATTGACCAGATCTCCTCCTTGCCTCCAAAGATCAGCACCTCCGTTTTTTCCCCATTCAATTTAAGGGAATTCCTCACCATCCAGTTTGCAACTGCTTCCATGCAATTCTTAAAGTTTCGGGCTGTGATATCAACAGTTTGAGAAAAAGAGAACATAATCTGGGTGTCATCAGCATAGGAGAGAACTTCCAGCCCAAAAGATCTTACAAGCCTGGCAAGGGGTGTAACGTAAATGTTAAAGAGCGTGGGGCTCAGGGACGAACCCTGAGGCACCCCGCACTGCACAGGTTTAGCTGGGGAAAGAAAGTCACTCAGCTTGACCCTCTGTGCACGGCCATCCAGGAAAGATTTTAGAAGACTAAGTGCAGGTCCATCCACTCCTATCTCCTTGAGCCGGTCGACCAAGATGGAGGGGGATAGGGTGTCGAAAGCGGCAGTAAGGTCGAGCAGGACCAGAAGAGTAGTCTGGCCACTGTCGGCCTTAGCACGGATGTTGTTGGTGACGACGGTCAGGGCGGACTCGGTGCTGTGAGACCTGCGAAAGCCGTGCTGAGAGGGAAGAGGGAATGAGAAGGCTGGAGTTCTCCAAGAAGGCACTCAGATGGTGATTTAAGTGGGCCTCTAGCATTTTTGCGGGTGCTGGGAGTAATGAGATAGGCCGAAAGTTTTTAAGGATCTTGGGATCCAGCGAGGCCTTTTTAAGAAGGGGCTTAACTATGGCCATTTTCCAGAGGGTCGGGAAAGCACCTTGATGGATGGCCAGATTAATGACTTCCAGGAACACAGGGAGTAGAACATCTCTGCACTCTTTGAAGACTTTCAGAGGACATGGGTAAAGGGGAGAGCCTGATTTAAGCCTATCCAAGTACACATTGAGTTGCTCTAACGTGATCAGGGGGAAAGTGAAAGAGCTACCCTGTGGTGACTCTGTGGGGTTTTCTGTGGCAGGATATGTCGGTGGGGCAGGTGGGGATCCTAGTTCTGAGTTGAGAGCTTCTAAGCTGGAATGAATGTCAGCTATCTTTGTGTGGAAAAAGGTCGATATCTGGTCACAAAGCTCCTGGGATTCTGTTACCGGATTAGGGGATTGCAGGACTGATAAGGAGTTGACAATTTTAAACAGTTCCCTGGAGGAGATGAGGGAGGCAGTCAGTTTAGAAAAGTGTAGTTTCTTTTCTGCGAGCACCGCAGTTTTATAATCTTTGAGTAGGAGTTTGTGTTTAATCTTTTCATCTGGATCTAGATTGACTCTCCATAGCCTTTCTTGTTTCCTACATCCCTGCCTCAGTAATCTAAGAGTATCGGAATACCAGGGGGCCGAGGGGCGCTTCCTGGCAGAATAGGTCTGTTTGACCGAGGCCAGTTTATCCACCGCTTTTAGGATAGCATTATACAGATCAGAAGCTGCGGAGTCAATATCACTTGTAGGTGATTGGGGTTGGGTGGGCAAAAGGGGAGCTAATAGATGACTATTTATCGGAGTTTTTTTTTTTTGGATTCCCACTTACAGGGGTTTGCTAAGGGGGTGGGATCGCTGGGATGTGTAAAATCCAGGGGGATGACCATGTGGTCAGACCAGGACAGAGGAAGGGGGATCCCAGACTCTATCCTGGGGTCATTGGTAAAGACCCCGTCCAGGGTGTGACCGGCTAAGTGTGTGGGGCCCTCTACTATCTGGTTTAGACCAAAGGAAGCCAAAGAGTCCATCAGGGAGGCAGTATCTGTGGAGTCCTCTATATCTAAATGAAAGCTAAAGTCTCCAAGAATGGTAAAATTTGGTCTATCAATGTAGGGTTCAAGCAGCTTACGAAGCTTCTGAACGAAGGGAGGCCGGGGGCCAGTGGGCCTGTAAATTAGGATCCCCGCAAAGGAGAATGTAAAATGTAAATGTATTTGAGCTTATATAGCGCACAGCTACCCGCAGTGGGTTTCCCGGCGCTTGCTTAGGGAACCCGTCCTGGTATTCCCCTGTGAGATAACCCCGGCGGGGTATCCACAAGGTGAAAGCCAGGCATCCCGCCGCGAGGGGCCGTTGTGGAGATTAAGCAAGCTATTGCCCAGAGTCGCAGAATGTGAACCAGTGAGTCGAGAAGGCACCGGAGCGAGAATTATTGAGTCCGTGGAATTTTTTGTCCAAGACCCGCCGAGGCGGGGAATTGAACCCTGGTCCAGGGCCGATCTCAGCTACCGGGTCTGCCGCCTCTTACCCCTGAGCCACACTTCTCCACAAGAATGAAGGGGAGGGGTTGAGCACAAAATAAAGAGCCTGAAAGGAGTCAGATGGCGAAGAAAGGTGCTCAGTTCTGCATCTTATGGAAGATCTGTGTAGAATGCCCAGTCCTCCACCGATTCGCCCAACTCTGTCCATTCTGGACAGCGAATAACCCTTTCGGGATAGCATCCAGGAGTTCAGGTCCAGAGTGATCTGCTGCCCAGGTCTCCGTAATGAAGACCCAGGGAGGTTTCCTGTTAGAAGTAAAGTCCCTGAAGGCGATCTTGTGTTCATAAGGAACCCAGTCTCTTTACTAGGCTGGGGGAGCTTGTGCCTTCCCGGTCTCGAGTATCTGTTTCGGGGGAAATGGAGGCGGGGCCTAGCCTCCTTTCCTGTGCATAAGCACGTAAGGGCCTCCGAAAGCCCTCAGGAGGGACCAGATGATGACAGGGTATCACTGAGGGTTTGAAAGACAGCAGGGTGTGCACTGAATAAGTGTATCTACCGGGGATGGGAGGATCAAGCTGGGAGCCTGGCCGGCCTCCGGCGCTTCCTCAGCGCTGACGGGCGCAGACGGGCAGGACTCTGGCACGACTCCGGCACAGGTCCGGTGCGTCCGCTGCGCGGAGGCATGCCCGCCCCCTTATGTACGCGACTAGAGCGAGTCACAGCACTCCAGCACACCCAATATGTCTGCCGTGGAAATCCTGGCCGGGACCACCTCAACAGCGTCAACGCTCGGCTGCGAGTTGCCCGGGCAGCAGGGAGGTAAATGAAGGGAAATAAAGGCTTTACAATCAAGCCTGAACCCTTGGAAATAAGTTTTAAAAATCGTTCGTTTTTAAAAAGCAATCGTGGCTAACAACATGCACAACCTCCCGAATTCCGCCTCAAGAGGATACACACACACAAACAGCTATCAGGCGCTTGGCTCAGGGGGAACCCTTATGTATGCGACTAGAGCGCGTCACAGCACTCCAGCACACCCAATATGTCTGCCGTGGAAATCCTGGCCGGGACCACCTCGACAGCGTCAACGCTCGGCTGCGATGGCCCGGGCAGCAGGGAGGTAAATGAAGGGAAATAAAGGCTTTGCAATCAAGCCTGAACCCTTGGAAATTAGTTTTAAAAATCGTTCGTTTTTAAAAGCAATCAGGGCTAACAACATGCACAACCTCCCGGCTTCCGCCTCAAGAGGATACACACACACACACAGCTATCAGGGGCTTGGCTCAGGGGGAACCCTTATGTACGCGACTAGAGCGCGTCACAGCACTCCAGCACACCCAATATGTCTGCCGTGGAAATCCTGGGCGGGACCACCTCGACAACGTCAACGCTCGGCTGCGAGTGGCCCGGGCAGCAGGGAGGTAAATGAAGAGAAATAAAGGCTTTGCAATCAAGCCTGAACCCTTGGAAATTAGTTTTAAAAATCGTTCGTTTTTAAAAAGCAATCGTGGCTAACAACATGCACAACCTCCCGGCTCTCGCCTCAAGAGGATACACACACACAAACAGCTTTTCAACCACTCACCCCCAGTCATGAGATCTGGGTTTAATCCATCGTTCTTTTGCTCACTGTGCCACCCCAGTTTGGACCCAGCCATATGCAAATCAGTCTTGACACTGTTCCTCATGGGAACAGTCCAACCCAAAATGCCAGGTCGGCCCTTCCTGGACTGGAAATAATCATCCTGGGACGGCTTCTGTTTCACCCTTCATCAGCTAGGCTTGCTTGAATCCAGTGGCACAGCGAGTAAGGAACCCACGTCGGGGCATACCCATGGCCACGTAGGGCAAACATAGCAAACATAACAAGATGATGGACGGAGTGCTGAAACTTTTCAACCAGTCACCCTCAGTCAAGAGATCTAGGTTTAATCCATTGTTCTTTTGCTCACTATGCCACCCCAGTTTGAACCCAGGTACATGCAGATCAGTCTTGACCCTATTCCTCATGAGAGCAGTCCAGCCCGAACCACCAGGAGGCCAGGTCCTCTCTGCACAAGAAACAAGCATCCTGGGACTGGTTTTGGGGTTTCACCCCTCATCAGCCAGGCTAGCTTCAATTCAGTGGTACAGCAAGCAAGCGACCCAAGTCTGGGCATACCCTTGGCCACTTAGTTTTTTTTTAGCCACGCCTTTGACCCTGCCCCTATGCTCACTCACCCCGCCAACTTTGCACACAGCAACACAGTTCCAATACTTTTCTTAATGCACTTCGACTACTGGTCTGCATCACATAAAAACATGAAACTTGTGGACAGAGAAATACTCCACTGCTCTCTAGTGAATCACACTCTGTGTTGCCAAAGGGAGTCTGCCTCCCATTGATCAGGCAGCAGATGCCTCCCTTTCTCTGCTCCTTCCTGTGTGCATAGCACCAAGCACCAAGTATATTGACTGTGAATAAGGTCCCCACCCTCTAACTTGGTACTGTAACAAAAAGAAAAGATGTGGGAGACAAGAGAGGGGGATGTGAAATTTTTTTTTTAAAAAGGAAGGGGCGAGGCTGATGAATAAAAATAATGGACGATTGATCCCAAGTTGGCCTTGTTGCTCCTTTCATTAAACTTCTGTACAATCATCTTGAGGCCATGATCACACTGGAGCACTCTTAGGGACTAACAAAAGCTTTTAAACTGGCTCTCAATGTAACCAACAATAAAAGAGCTACGATGTGGTCAGCATTGACCGCATCATAGCATGTCTTTGTTTTTTAAAATCTACTTTTTAAAATAAAAATGGGGGAGTGGGTGGGAAACAACATGAGGGAGTCAAAAGGGGGAGAGGCACCAGACTGGGAAAGGGGAAGCAGGTGGGGGGGGGGGAATATGAGGACCTGAATCACAGTTCGAGCATTGGATGGACAGTGGAGGGACATCAATCAAACTAAATTATTCTGTGCTTGGTCCATGCGCCAAAGAAAGAAAAGGAAGTGACACATGGCAAGCGCTGCCCAAGTAGGAGGCAGCAAAGAAGACTAACGTTGATGGCAAGAAATGGTAAGCAACAGGCAGGTTCCAAGCCCAGTACTGAACACAGAAGTCTCGCGAGAAAGCATGAGCTAGAGCATGTTCATGCAGACACGTTCTAAAGAAGCATTTACAATGCAATGGTCTTGTCATTGGTAAAGTTAGAGCTATTGGCATTGCTCATGACATTATTTTTATTTATTTTCTGGGTTTTAAAACATATAAATAAATGGCATTGTCATTTACAATGCCAATAGCTTAATCGCTCGCAAATGCGAGACCTACCGCATTTGTACCCACACAGAGCCACACACACAAAGCCACCCACAAACACATACAGAGCCACCCACACAAAGCCACCCAAACAGAGTCATTCACATAGAGCCATCCACACACACACACAGAGCCACCTACACACACACAGAGCCACCCTCACACAGACAGAGCCACCCACACATAGAGCCACCTACAAAAAAGCTACTCACACAGACCCACACACATACACACAGACAGAGCCACACACACACAGACAGAGCCACACATACAGACAGAGCCACACACACAAACAGAGCCACACACACACAGAGCCACACCCACACAGAGCCACACACACACTGAGCTGCACACACACACACACAGAGTCACACACAGAGCCACACACACTGACAGACAGAGCCACACACACAGACAGACAGAGCCACACACACAGACAGACAGAGCCACACACACAGACAGACAGAGCCACACACACAGACAGAGCCACGCACACAGACAGACAGAGCCCAATACACACAGAGCCCAACACACACAGAGCCCAACATACACAGAGCCCAACACACACAGAGCCCAACACACACAGAGCCACCCACACACAGAGCCACACACAGAGACCCACACACACACACAGAGCCACACACACACAGATAGTCACACACACAGAGCCACACACACACAGATACACACACAGAGAGCCACACACAGGGAAGGAAGAGAGGCCAGAAAAAACAATCACAATGAGGGAACAGAGGCCAGAAAAGCAAGCACAACGAGGGAACAGGGGGCAGAAAAGGAAGCACAACGAGGGAACAGGGGGCAGAAAAGCAAGCACAACGAGGGAACAGAGGCCAGAAAAGTAAGCACAAGGAGGGAACAGGGGGCAGAAAAGCAAGCACAACGAGGGAACAGAGGGCAGGAAAGCAAGCACAACGAGGGAACAGAAAAGCAAGCGCAACGAGGGAACAGGGGGCAGAAAAGCTAGCACAACGAGGGAACGGGGGCAGAAAAGCAAGCACAACGAGGGAACAAGGGGCAGAAAAGCAAGCACAACGAGGGAACAGGGGGCAGAAAAGCAAGCACAGCGAGGGAACAGGGGGCAGGAAAGCAAGCACAACGAGGGAACAGGGGGCAGAAAAGCAAGCACAACGAGGGAACAGGGGGCAGGAAATCAAGCGCAACGAGGGAACAAGGGGCAGAAAAGCAAGCACAACGAGGGAACAGAAAAGCAAGCACAACGAGGGAACAGGGGGCAGAAAAGCAAGCACAACGAGGGAACAGGGAGCAGGAAAGTAAGCACAACAAGGGAACAGGGGGCAGGAAAGCAAGCACAACAAGGGAAGGCAAAGTGCACAGACGAAGGCGGGCGGGAGGGCTAAGTGCACGGATGAAGGGCGGGCGGGAGGGCAAAGTGCACAAGTGAAGGGCGGGCGGGAGGGCAAAGTGCACGGACTAAACAAAGTGCACGGACGAAGGGCGGGCGGGAGGACAAAGAGGACAGGCGGGAAGGAAAAAGCACAGGCAAAGGGCTGGCAAGGAGATCGGGCAGGTGGGCAAAACGCATGGGAGAAGGGTAAGTGGGACAGGGCGGACAAAGCGCACAGGCATTGGGAGGGAGGGCAAAGCACCCGGGTGTGGGGCAGGGAAAGCGCACGGGCATAGAGAAGGCAAGAGGATATAGAGCGTAGGGCGGGCGGGAGGGAAAAGCACACGGGCAAAGGGAAGGCGGGAGGGCAAAGAGCACAGGCGTAGGGCGGGCAGGGGGGCAAAGCACACAGGATAGGCCTGGCGGTAGGGCAAAGCGCAAGGAAGAAGGGCGGGCGGGAGGGAAAAGCACACGGAAGAAGGGCGGGCAGGAGGACGACCTACTCACTCAGGGAATTTGCAAACGTAAAACCTCGTCATTCTAGCAAGGGAAACTTTTTCTACTTTAGAAGATAAAGACAAACAACGTAGTTACTCACCCAGCGCGCCTCCTGCAACACCCTGTTCCTGTGCTCCGGACAAAGCTGCGGCTGGCTCACTAGTACAGATTTGCTGAAGTCGCTTCCCATCTCTAACACCTCCCCAAGAAGGAGCTTGTTGTAGCAGCGCACCCGGGGGTTTCGCTCAGCGGCTGTCTCCGCTTCCTCTCCCTGAGGTGCAGCCATATGTCCACTGGCATCCCCGGGACTTTCAAAAACAGTTCCACCAAACCGGAAGCTCTGTGCAGTGTGTGCGCATCACGCGCCCCACTCTACAAGTGGGAAATGTTCTTTCGGGTGACAGAAGTTCCTCGGAAAACAAATTTTCGTAAATTTGTTGTCAAAGTCTTGCTGAGCACCCAAGCAGCAAAGGAATGCAGCGGATTTAGAAAATATTTAACGATTGGTGTAGTTTTCATTTTCTTTGCAACGCATTCGTAAAGATTGCTGCTTGAATGGGAAATACGTTTGAACATTTTCTTTGCAACGCACTCGCGAAGATTGCTGCTTGAATGGGAAATACTTTTGAAGTTATTGTAAAAATAACAGCGCAAGGGGGAAAGGACCCCCATGTTTCTTCGAGGCCAAGCAGGAATGCCTCGGAGAAGCGCAGCGTCATTTTGGGATTTGGGAGCGTGTTTTTCGTTCTCTCCTCTTCCCGTTGGCTGGAATGTAAAATTCCAGCCAATGGGAAGAAGAGAGAAAGAACATGAAAAAACACGCCCCTGAATTCCAAAATGGCGGGGCTTAAACTGACAGATGCCCCTCTTCTCCAATGGCTGGCCTCCGTTTAGGAAGCCAGCCAATGGAGAAGAGGGGCGGGTTCATGCCCCACACTAAGAGACATAAGATCACGCCGGCGAGACTGCGCAAGCGCAGCCTACGCAGGCCGAGACCTAAAAAGGGAGGCAAGCACAAGCCATATAGAGAAGGAACAAGAAGGTAAGAGAAAACGGAACACAACAATGATAACAATAATAATAATATAATTTCCCCCTTAGCACAGTAAGAAAATCTGTAACTTTCTAACACTTTCCTAACATGCCACATGAGAACACGTTTTAAAATATGCTTCTAATCTCATCATTACCTCATCAGATTCATTAATGTCTCCTTGCTGGTGAACTATCTGAGGTAAAGTCCTAAATACTTCCTGTGCTAAGCAGTCTAGTAACATATGAGCATCTATATCCACCACAGTGATTCACTACGAACTCATTAATTATGCACATAAACAGTTTCTAGTCATTTTCGTTACAGATATACATATAATGTAAGAAAAAGTTAATACGAGCCACCAAATACAGTAAAAGCCCAACAAATAGTTTTATTTCAAATTAAACAATGCATCTTACATTATTATCTGCTCTATGCTGTTCACTGTGAAGAAGAGGTATAATAGTGAGACGTGTATATAAAATAAAGGCATTCAGTTGACAAAGGAGTCACAAGAAGAGGTTTTTCAGATTTGAAATAAACTTCCAGTGTTTATGAATACAGAAGAATCCCTTAGTCTGGCTGTAATGATGTCGGCGGCATTTCAACCTTGGGAGTAGCTTGGAAGATCGTCATCAGGACTATTTTGACCGTAAGCATATCATGTATTGTTAATAAATATCAAGAAAAATAGGGGTTATTGAAAGAATTTGTTAGGGAAAGAAAATGCTGTTGAACTTAGGGCCAAAGGATCACCCCGGGAGAATGAGGTCCCAGGATCACCAACTCGAAAAACGGTTATGCTGTAGGGTATGAGAATCAATCAAAAGACCAATGGTGAATTAGAAATGTGCAAGTTAATCACACATGTGCAGTAATGATACTTACACTATAGTGAATGAATGAATTAAATACCATCATCATAAAGCTTTATTCGAGTTGCATACTCATAAATGCACAACATGCTGTCCCAATACTGTTCTAACACGGGACACATTTTAATTTCCAGAAAACGACCTACCCATTGAATCGGATTTTGCTCCCCTCCAGAGCCTACCATCTATCCACTCCCAATATAAAGTTTTAAGGGTATTTTTGCTTGGGAAAACTTCCCCCCCAGGGTTATCCCAAAGGTTGGAAATACCCAGTTCGCCTAGCATGACCCTTAAGTTTTTCAGCCATGATATTTTATGAAAGATGTCAATTTTAATTATTGCCAGAAACCCGTCCGCATAATGCTTAATCTCGGGAGTAGACCAGAGTCGTCTCCAATATAGGATAGGACGCAATCGAGCTCGATCGCTAACAGTTCTTCTCCCAAGGTCAAGGCTGAGCGGGATTAGTGGGGTACTCTGGGGGAGTCCCGTAATTCCCCTAAGAAACCTGTTCTCTACTATCTGTAGGGAAGTAAGCTTTTCAAAACCCCACAATTCTGCCCCATAAAGGGCCGACCCTATTGCCTTAGCATCGTATACAGCAAGGACAGGTTTTATGGGCTTTGTTTTCGATCTTTTGTGCTCCACCCGTAGAGCCCCCGAAATTTGCTGGTGTTTCAAAACCGCTTTTTCTATGTGGTGGGACCAGCCCTGGCTAGTTGCTATTTGTACTCCTAGATAGGTAAACTCCCTAACTACCTCAAGCTCGATGTTATTCATGTGTATCCTAGGGCGAGGTTTACATCCTCGGGAGAAAGCCATCAGCTTGGTCTTGCCTACGTTAACTTCGAGACCATGCTCCAGGCAGAACTCATCAAAAATATCCAAGGCACGCTGTAACCCAGCGGGGGTCTTAGACATTATTAACGTATTGTCAGCGAACATCAGGATCGGAACCCTGAGGCCCGCTAACGAAGGAGCATCCACACTGGCATCCAGCATCCTACCAAATATCCCATTAATATATAATGTAAAAAGCAAGGGTGCCATTGCACAACCTTGGCGAACCCCTCGTTCTACTGGAAAGTCGATAGAAGATTGGCCATTCAACCCCCACTGTACTTTGGCAAAATTGCTCTTGTGTAGCCTCATAATTAAGGTGAGCAATTCTGCTGGAATACCTATCTTCTTTAAAACTGCCCAGAGCTTACTTCTTGGAACTAAGTCAAAGGCAGCCCGCAAGTCGACAAAAGCGACATACAGGCTGCCCTTGCCAAGAAGTACCGTCCCCCACCGCAGCATAGTAAAACGAAGCACCTGGTCGACGGTGCTAGTGGCCCTCCTGAAGCCTGCCTGGAAAGGGGAAAGGGAATTATTCTCATCCACCCATTCCATAAGTTTGTTTACCACCATCTTCCTGATCACTTTTTGGATAGTGGCAATCAAACTTATTGGCCTATAATTTGCCAGAAGGGATCGATCTCCTTTTTTATAGATCGGTATAATAATGGCTTCCTTCCATTGATCTGGGACTAGCGCACCTTTTGCGATGGCATTTCCCAATAGGAACACATACCTGACCCACCTATTTTTATCGTTTTTAAAAACATCCGAAGGTATCCCATCTAAACCAGGGGCCCTACCTCCTTGTGCTGAACATATTGCTAGTTCAACTTCTTTGGCGGAAAACAGATTGTCTTTGGGAAATACGGCTGGAATTGCTTCCCCCGCCACCATCTCCTTTGTCACTGCATATTGAGGCCTAAAATAGTTCACTCAAGCAGACTCTGCAACATTATTATCTGGTTTGTTTGGGATACCACCTCTACCCCACTTCACTAACTTCCAGAAGAGCCTGGAATCCTTGGCTCCAGAGGCCTCCTTTAAATCATCCCAATACTTCTCATCCCACATTTTTTTTGCCAGGGAGATGCTTAAATTGTATTGCTTCCTTGCTACTTTAATTGCAGCCCTATCCCTGTTTTTAATGGCATTACCCAGGGTTAATATAGCTACCCTACACTGTTGATTGAACCATCTAGCTGGTTTAGGGGGTGCTGAACGTTTTCCCTTACTTGCTCTCATAAAATGGGGTTTTAGAAGAGCAAAGAGATTGTTATGGATATCAGTAATTGCCCTGGATCCTGGGACTATAGAAGTTGCTAGCTCCATGGAGGCAAGAGCATTATCCACCTCAGAACCAATGATATCCATAGATGCTGCATTCTCCAAGACACATGGCCATTTTAATCTGCGCATATCATTTGCCATGTCCGGGAGCAAACCGTCGCTTGCCTGGGAATTGGAATGGGCAGAGTTCCACCATGTGTGAGTCACACAGAGGGGGTTGTGATCACTTTCTATCCTGCCCTTGATTTCCATGTCACAAACCCCCTGCCAGAGATTAAGACTACATATAACGTAATCTATCCTACTTCTATTGTGACCATTATCAAATGTACACACACCCTCCTTATCTCCCTTTGTTCTCCCATTCAGGGCTCTCATCCCGTGTTCCAAACATATAGCATTTAGGAGAAGTATATCCTTCGTCTAGCGTTTGACGGGGGCTAGGTTTAAAGAAGGGACTCCCCATAGATTATCTTCCTCCTGCCCCAAGGGGTCTTCAGTACTATCTAGGGGTTCAAAAGTCCTATTCAAATCCCCAGCTATTATTACTCGATTTCCAAGGGACTTGGTTTGCAAAAGGTGGATAAGGCCTCTAGAGTAGGGGAACTCCCGGTGTTTGTGCCTCTAGCATAGATGTTATACAAATCTATCACACCCCACTTTACTGAGGAAATTCGCAGCATTAAAATATCTCTGCAACCCAAATCCCACATTTTCATAGTAGCATCCAAGCTCTGCCTAATCCAAACTGTGAGGCCTCCCATGGGTCTACCCCTGGGACCTCTACTTGCTGGGATTGAGAAATTTAAATAACCTGGAAGATAGATAGGGTCACAAGCCCATGTCTCCTGTAAAATACACAATTCAAACCCATTAATAAAATCGATCCATGATTGTGACATCAACTTGCTCCCCAGTCCTGCAATGTTCCAAGATATGACATTCCCTACAACAGGTCCATCCCCGCATACTGTTCTTATGGAGGTGGATATAGGGGGGTTCACAGGGCTACCATTATGCTCTCCCCAATTTTGGTCATTACCCATAGTGTTTTGCTCCACTCCTAGAGAGTCAGTGGTACATAATGCATGCAGTTCCCCACTCCCCAGATTTTGCACTAACTCCCCAATAGGTGCCTCCTCAAGGACAATCTTTTCACCAACATTTGCTTCAATTAACACAACATTGATATTTGATTCAGGGACGTCAAGGTTCCAACATGAGTTCCAACAAAATGTACCTCCCCAGCTATTCCAATAGTCAAAATTTGGTCAGCAACCCCAACCCAAACATTGCATACCTTCCAAAGAGTTATAATTTGGACCATTGCCATGGGTGTGCCATTGTAATGGAGTAATGGACGGGGCAACCCCTACCAACGAAAAATTATTAGAGCAGCTTGAGTTCCTAGGCAAACCTACTTGAACACAGGTTTGCCTCGGGTAAAAAAAGATAAGGTCCACAATGCCAATTCCGCCACTGCTTGTACCCCAGCCCTGTCTCGTTATCCAGCCAGCCACCCTGGGATCTTGAAAATTGATAACAATACAATCCCCCCCCAAGTTTTTGGGGGTATGACCAATCCAGTCAATCCTCCTTATCCCTATTATCAACCCATCCACTTCCCCCGGTAGTGGACTGTTTACCCTTAACCAGTGCATTACCTTGTTTTTAAGCATCTGGAAGGTTTCTCTTTGACCAACCAAAAGAGGTGGCACGTTGGTAAGGACCGCGACGTAGGGATAGGAATCCGGGGTAAGATTCATAGGGGGTATCTTTTGAGGAGGCTTCATTGGAAGGAGTAATGGTTGTGTAATAGCTGGAACAATGGGACGAGATATAGGGATATTTAATGTTGGCTTAGAATTAGTGGGTGCAATATTACTTAACCTGGAATCATTATTGCCCACTGCTCCAACATTATAGTGGGGTTTAGGAATACTTGGTAGAGGCTGAAGGTTGTTAGGGACAGAAGTAATACCTTGAGGACATTCTTTATTCTTGCCCTTGGGCAATGGGTCTGGGACCTTAGTTGTTTTTTCCCCTGTACTAGTGCCCAGACAGGCTAACACTACAGGGTTAGTCAATTGACTTGGACCTTTTTTCTGGGACCCATTTGTAGTTCTGCCTGCCGGGGATTTTATTTCAATAATAGGCAGATTTTTTTCCTTTCCATTGGTTTCCTGAAACTTGCTACTCTCATTTAACCTAGGTTGTGATTTGATTAACAATTTCGTAGAGAAAAAATTGTCAAAGGTGGCCTGCTCAAAATGATCCAGACGACTAATTATCTTATTGACTTGATCCTCTATAGGTGCCAAAAGAGACCTTAATAGCTTTTCCAGCTCAGGTATCAGTGGATGTGTCGAGGGAGCGTTCACAACCAGCCCCTTCCCCAGGGAGTCATTAGTGGTAAGGCTTGAACCCGCTACAAGAACAGTTCCCCCCTCATTTAATGGGTCACCACTTTCACTAACCCCACTATGCTCCTTTTGGGTGGACAGGAGGTTTTTTGCAACTTTCCTAACTTTAGTTGGGGGTTTAGAGGAATGACATTTCCTCGGAGCAGTACTCCTCTTTCTTTTCGCGCATGGTTTTACGTTGAGCGCTCTAGTGGACACACTAGTTTCAGCTATACAGATTGGAAAATCAGTAGGCTGTACAGAAGGGGTTATAGACAAAGTGGAGATCTCCGATCCCAAATTCAAACTGCCCTCGGTCTCCAGTATTAGAGGAGATACATTAAGTACATCAGACACCACGGACAGGGTTGTGGACGACAGAGGGGTGACTAATGCCGGGAAGACTTGCGGTAAACGTTTGTCCGCGGAATTCTTAAGAAGCTCAATAGACAGCCTACGCTCGGCACGTTTCTCAGATAGAGAAATTTCCTTATCAATATCTTGGGTAACACAGTTGAAAAATTTGTCTAAAGGACCAAGAATGGTTAATCCACCCTCTGCCTGGGAGGAGACCAGGCTAGTGCTAGTGCTATTGTGTGTTACAGACATTATTTACAGCCCCCCTCAACAACACAATAAGTACGTTATCACAATATGACACAGATCAAAATAAATAGGTATGGTCCACAATACTAACGAAGACGATTACTTAGCCATAAACGTCAATGAGGTGGCCCAGCCCGGCCTCCTTCGGCCCCTGACGGCCACAGACGGCCCGCCCTTTGCTCGGGCTTAGCCCCGGGCGCTCCCGCGTTGCGGTGAGCGTTGTTACAGTTATAGGGAGGGTTGTTCACTGGGGGCGGGGCTTGCAGGGAGAGCGGGCCAGGTGTAGACTATTGGCCGGGCAGGGACTCCTGGTACTTGGAGTCCCTGCAGTCGCTCGCAGCACTGCAGCTCTTCCCCTTTGCTCCCAGGCAACAGCGCCCAGGACACAGACCAGTCTCTCCCAGCAGTCCTCACCCGCGAAGCGGGACCCGCGCAGCGGGTCCTGCGAGGAGTGGCGTTTCAGGCAGCAACAAAGTTCCAGGGCAGGAATCCACAGGCAAAGTCCTTGCTGGCTAAAGTGCAGTCCAGATAAACAGAGCGTCCCACCAGAGCGGGAAAGAGGTAGGATTTTAAAAGGTCCGTTCACTGGGGGTGGGGCTTGCAGGGAGAGCGGGCCAGGTGTAGACTATTGGCCGGGCATGGACTCCTGGTACTTGGAGTCCCTGCAGTCGCTCGCAGCCCTGCAGCTCTTCCCCTTTGCTCCCAAGCAACAGCGCCCAGGACACAGACCAGTCTCTCCCAGCAGTCCTCACCCGCGAAGCGGGACCCGCGCAGCGGGTCCTGCGAGGAGTGGCGTTTCAGGCAGCAACAAAGTTCCAGGGCAGGAATCCACAGGCAAAGTCCTTGCTGGCTAAAGTGCCGTCCAGATAAACAGAGCAGCTGCTCTGTCAGAAGTGGCCCGACTCTCAAGGTAGTAATAATGGAGTAGTAGTGACAGTGGCTTAAGGAACAGAAATCATACTTTACAGATTAATCAAGGTTCATAGTTGTAGAACCTGGCAGCGTGCACCATCGCTGTCCGGGTTGGGAATCGTCTGCAGTGCACAGCGCTCAATAGGGGATTAAAAATGGCGGCCGATGTCTGTGCGAAAGGTTGACCACTTTGCACCCAGGGTTATGGTGGATGCTAGGGTGAACGAGAGTCAAGGGGTTTGGCTCGATGTAATGTGAGCCATCATTGGACCCGACCGGGTTACCAAAACCAACGTGAACGACCAACATAGAATTTTTTAGTTGGTTTATGGTATTGTAGTAAATGAATCAACAGATTAAAAAAAATATCTTAATGATTGAATTATAGATGTTATTCACTGGGGAAATTTCCACACCATTTTCACTTTTCTCTTTCTGCTTTTCTCTTTTATTTGTTAATTTTCATTTTTATAACTTCAAGTTTTTTGTTTCAATGCAAATATTGACACAAATATAATGTAAATATTGACTCAAATATATATATATATATATATATGTATATATATATATATTTGTTAAATCATGAAGTGAGAAAAACACAATGAATATCCATTTAAATCCCTATTTTTATTGTATGTCCTTCTCTTGTACACTTGAAAAGTTTGTCTTCAGTTGATAAGAACACAGGTATTACAGTCCAACAGATACATTGCTGACCATCTTCATATACATGTAATAATACAATACTTGCTTCACGAAATAGTTTCACTTCTTCAGGGCTTAGCAGAAAAGATTCCAAACAAATTTAATTCTAGACTTGATATCCACTTTCCACATTTCTTCACAATCCGGTACTCAATCGTATCAACACTGACAGGAGGCTATAGCCAAAGCGCGCTATTGAAGGAAACCATGGAACTTTGTCACACTCATAATAGTATAATAAGCGCTGCCGCCAATGAGGGATACTTTAACTTACAGGCCCTGGCTACCCCTGATACCATATACTAGGGAATTTTAAGTAAGTTAACTTATGCAAGGATAAGCCAATTAAACATATACGTTTAAGGTTCAGATTACTGGCACTGAGGTCTGGTTATCAGGCTTCAATGCACTCTCAGAGTTGAAAACCAGCAGCATCAGTTCAAACATTTTGGGGTGATCATACAAAAAGAGGCATTTCTTTACGAAACTGATCAAGGGATGTTGTGAATAGCCCTAGAGAGTTCGTTTGTGAAATCTCATGGTGTGTAACTGGTGTAGTGAGTGTCCTGTGCGAAGCCTGAAGTGAGTGTCCTGTACGAAGTTAAGTTTAGTGTGCAAAGCTTTTAGTGACTGGTGTTGTTAGAGAGGTGCTAAGGGGGAATTGTGCAATGAATGAAAGAGGAGCCATTGTTGGTAAGAAGAGTACAAACTGGATCAGCTGTGTCCATTGGAGGAGGAGATGGAGTTCTCATTGGGGAGTGAGTGTGTGTCCCCGTTGTATGTGTCTATCAATGTGCAAGTGGGTTTGCCTTACCAGGGAAGAATTAATGTACCTGCAAAGTGGAAATTATAAGCCTGCTTGCCTTACAACACCCTAGTGTTTCCTTTGACACCCTTTACTCACTAGTGTAGCTGCAAGGGGGGTGTCTGGGGTTTGCCACCCCTCAAATAATTGCAATGTTGGCTTGGTAGTTGGGTCTGGGGGCCCGAGCTGGGGTTGTTATGTCTGTGTTGGCTGTCTCATCATCCTGATTTCACTAGAAGTCTTTAGTTTGTTCCTATTTTGGATCAGGAACTTAAATATATAAAGAGTTTGGTTTACCGATAAAAAGTAGCAAATCTGCACCATAGATGTATTCCGTGAATGGATGCAACTGTACTACATTTTGAAATTCAAACTTTGGCAGTAATAGGCTTGCAACGCTGCATCAGACTCAGGTTTCCAGGCATATTATTGGCAATCAAAACCCAAAAGATATGGGGCAAATGCTTGCAATTTCCACGAACCCTGCTACTGCTGCCGGTCTCCCTCTGCCGCTGCACGCCTCCTGACATCTTGGCGCGGCCGCAGTTAGGGGGGGGACTACACGTCCCAGGAGTCTCAGCGGCAGGAAGCCGTTCTCGCCCATTCCGTGCCTGGAGGCGCTTAAGATCGTAGGAGAGCCCCGGTGGAGCGGGTGTCTCTCAGGTTCTGGGGCAAAACTTACCTGCAATTTCCACGATCCCTCCTACTGCTGCCGGTCTCCCCCTGCAGCCGCACGCCTCATGACATCTTGGCGCGGCCGCAGTTAGGGGGGGACTACACGTCACAGGAGTCTCAGCGGCCGGAAGCCGCTCCCGCCCATTCCGCGCCCGGAGGTGCTTAAGATTGTAGGAGAGCCCCGGTGGAGCGGGTGTCTCTAAGGCTCTGGGGGCAAAACGTACCTGCAATTTACACGATTCCTGCTACGGCTGCCAGTCTTCCCCGGACGCCGCACGCCTCCTGACATCTTGGCGCGGCTGCAGTTAGGGGGGACTACACGTCCCAGGAGTCTCAGCAGCAGGAAGCCGCTCCCGCCCATTCTGCGCCCGGAGGCGCTTAAGATCGTAGGAGAGCCCCGGTGGAGAGGGTGTCTCTCAGGCTCTGGGGGCAAAACTTACCTGAAATTTCCACGATCCCTGCTACTGCTGCCGGTCTCCCCCTGCGGCTGCACCCCTCCTGACATCTTGGCGTGGCCGCAGTTAGGGGGGGACTACACGTCCCAGGAGTCTCAGCAGCAGGAAGCCGCTCCCGACCATTCCGCGCCCGGAGGCGCTTAAGATCGTAGGAGAGCCCCCGCATTGCGGGACGCGCGCGGGCTAAGCCCGTGCAAAGGGCGGGCCATCTGTGGCGATCAGGGGCCAGAAGAGGCCGGGCCGGGCCACGTTATTAACATTCGACTATCAAATCGAAGTAAGACTTTGCTGCTGATGATCTGTAGTGGACTGAAATTTATATTCTGCTAAGACCGGGTTGGGTGGGTGCCACTGTTCCTTGGTTTACCTCTGTGTATGTCGTTTCATATGCAGGCGTTCTTTAATATTGCTGAATAACCTAGATAGTATCTGGTGTTATACAAATTTAGGCGAAAATGAATAAACCAAAGGAAGTTAAAGGGAAATGAAATTAAATGAAAAAGATTTGTAGATCGCATGGCTGCCCGGGAGCGTTCCAGCGCTAGTGAGGGAACTGGCGGGAAGGAAGGGGATTTTAAGGGAATAACCAGGTTTTTAAAAGCTTACAGAAGGAGAAAAGATTGGGTTGGGCACGGATGGCAAGGGGTAGGGAGTTCCACAGCTTGGGTGAGTTGTAGGAGAAGAGGCGACCCCCAGTGCGGGCCTTCTTAATCCTGGGCGTGGAGGCAAGATGAAGGTGAGTCGACCGAAGGGTTCTATTGGCTTTGTAGGGCACAATGAGGTCTTTTAAGACAGGGGGACCTTTGCCATGGAGAATTTTGTGGGTGGTGCATAGTGTTTTAAAGTGTATTCTTTCCTGTATGGGTAGCCAGTGGAGTAAGCTAAGAGCAGGTTTTGCTGAGCACCGGTTATTGGTCGCTGTGAGGAGCCTAGCAGCTGTATTTTGAACAACCTGTAGTTTGGCAATTACTTTCCTGGGGCGCCGAGGTACAGGGATTTGCCATAGTCTAGTCTGGACAGTATGAGGCCCTGAATCAGGAGCTTCCTATACTGAGCGGGAAGAAGAGGTAGAATTTTGCGGGAAGTTCGAAGGAGGCCATAACAGGCCCCGTGGTTTTCCTGGCTTGGGTGCTGAGCGTGAGTCATTGGTCAAGCCAGATTCCCAAGCTTTTAATGTCAGGTTTAGGGATAGGAGGCAGTCCCATGCAGGGTGGCCACATGGTCTCGGGTTGGAAGTAAGACTGATTGCCCATGACCAGAATCTCAGTTTTGTCACTGTTTAATTTGAGGTGGGAACTATCCATCCAGCTAGTGATGTCTTTAAGGCAGGAGCAGAGATCGGTGGGGGGACGATCCAGCTGGATCACTGATACAATGAGCTGGGTGTCGTTGGCGTAAGTCAGAAGTTTAACACCATGTGGTGTAACAATTTTCTCAAGGGGAGACATGTACACGTTAAAGAGTGTCGGGCTCAGGGAGGAGCCCTGGGGGACACAGCAGTGCAAAGGAGTTATGTTGGATATGGAGTTGCCCTCAAGCACTTGGAAGGATCGGTTGTAGAGGAAGGATTTCAGCGAGGACAGGGCAGACCCGGTGACTCCCAGACCCTTGAGTCGGCGAACCAGGGTGAGATGATTAACAGTATCTAAGGCTGCGCTCAGATCCAGGAGGATCACTGCCACTGATCCTCCTGAATCGAGGATATTTCTGGCCTCTTCTACCACAGCAATCATAGCGGTTTCAGGGCCTTGGCCCGGGCGGAAGCCTGTCTGGGAGGTTTGGAGTAAGTCACCTGATTCAAGGAAGTCGGAAAGCTGGCGATTGACAAATTTTTCTGCCACCTTGCTGATTCCGGGCAGAAGGGAGATGGGCCGGTAGTTACACAGCTCCGAGGGGTCAAGATTGGTTTTTTTTAGGAGTTCTTTCACTATGGCCATCTTCCAGTTGGGGGGAACGATACCCTGTGAAAGGGAGGTGTTGATTAATTTGGCCATCGGAGAAAAGATGGTAGGGGCGACTAATTTTAGAATATTAAGTGGAGCTGGATCCCGCGGGAAGCCGCTTTTGATTGATTGGAGGATAGGGAGGAGAGTGTCTTCTGTAATGGGGGAGAATGATTCTAGGTTGAGATCCGATTGCTGAGACACTGAGGAGGGTGGTTCTGAAGGGTATTCAGGTTTATTGGGAGGGAGGAGTTTAAGAATATTTTGGATTTTGTTGTCAAAATATTCAGCTAGCTCGTTACAGCGGTGATTGGAGGGATCGAAGGGAGCAGGGGGGTCTGGAGATTTTAGGAGTTTTTTCATGATGCGGAAGGTTTCCCTGGAATAGTTGGAGGAGGATCTGATGTGGTCTTTCTCTCTGGTTTGGGGGCAGATTTTTTCGCGAGAACTAAGTCCAGGGAGTTCTCAATCCACGCAGAGTACTTGGTGTCTGCTAGTACAAGGTCGGGTCAAGTGAAGAGAGGGAGAGCTCCAGAAGTTGTCTCCACTCTTCCGAGGCAAGTTTCGACCAGGAGTGTACGAGCGTGCTGGGCGCAGGTCTGGAGCAGGGAATGTTGGGAAAGGGGTAGTAGGCACCCTGGATGCCTTCCTAGTAAAAGCCACATCAGCAATTATAAATGAAATTAAGTTGACAGAACGCAGGCTGTCATTAGGCTCGCAACTTCACCAGAGTCGCAATGTTACCCCTAGCACCATCAGTTTAAATTTACAGGAGAAACAGGAGGAAGGTGGTTTAGAATCTAATGAGTCCCTCTTACTGTTGCCAGAGTCTCCTAATATCCAAGAGATACCAGAATCCCCGTTAATAAGGAATAAAACAACTGTTATAAAAAGGGCACAAAAACTAAACAGATAAACGGAAGTAGCTCACGGAAAAAAAAGGGTCAGAAAATCAAGAAGCCTCGCAAACAATATATATCTAAACTCCAAGTTAAGAAAGGTACACAAGAAAACATTGAGTCAAGATCAGATTAAATTACTGAGAACCATGATTCCCCTTCGAAGAATATAACATCTACACAGTTTGCACCCATTATGCAGCAGAGTATGGAGGAACACTTTGGGTCAAAGATGGAAGTACTGATGAATGCTCATTTAGAACCTATTTTGACAAAACTAGTTAACATCGAAACCCGGTTATCTTGTATAGAGACTCAAAAATTAAATATATTAATACTCCACAGGCTGAACCGAGGTCTGGGTTGAATAAAGAAACAGGTAAGAATAGTAGTGGGGGGGCTGTCACGTTAGATTGTTCAGGGCAAGGTACGAAGGAGCTACGGATCCCCACAAATAAGAGCAAATCACCGGGGGCAGGAAATACCCAAAACGAAGTTAGTCGGGGAAAAACTACACCTATTGATCGTCCCCCATGCCAGTTGCATGTGGACAGACCAGATTCTGTCTTAGACTTGCCACCTCAGGCAACACCCTATATTGTTGTTTTGCCAAACGTATGCCCACTACCATCAGGGGAGGGTGAAGACTTCCGTCCCTCAGAAATAAATCATTGTACCTTATTAATGTTAAGACAGGAATAGATAGTAATTTCTTGTTCCCTGAACTTATTATGGCATGAAGGGCCAGATGGGTTGAACCAAGAAAGAAATCTTCCGAGGGGGACTGCATAGTCCTAACCTTTAGGAGTCTAGGGCTAGTGAGAGCCATATTTGACCGAATGTCCGGTCAAATCATGGAGAAATCAAAAGTTATAATTCTACCGTTGGGATTCTTTTATCACCCCCCTATATGGCTATCCAATCTAGCAAGTATAGAACGCCAAATTAAAGTAAAACAGCAACCAGAGTGCCCACCATGGTATCATGTAAATCGCTTTGGCCCTCTGAGCTCATTATCTGAGGTTGATTGACCTCAAGCAGGGACCCTAATACGACAAGATGTTAAAGACATGAGTGTACCCTTACAAAAAAACGAGGACATAAAGGAATGCATATTATCAAATGATCCTGTGGGGGAAGATGGAGATCTACAGTTGTCCCATAACACGCGGGCACTGACTGTGGAACTTGATGATAAACAGGAAATAGAAGATGCTAACCAAATGGGGGAAGGGATTAGTATAGGAGGAGAAAATAAACATCCAGAAATACCAAGTAAACAATTGGATAGGTGTGCCTTCCGCCTAATCTCGTGGAATGTAGAGGGCATCTCACGCAGACTGCGGGATGAGGCTTGGATGGAATATATAAAAGCTTTTTACATCATCTTTCTCCAAGAAACTTGGAGCAGAAATGACCAAAATCTGGATGGATACCAATCATTTACTATTCATGCTGAACCTTCCCTGGCAGGGAGGGCCAAAGGTGGCCTAATGACTTCTATTTCGGTAAAATATAATTCATTGAAAACACGCAAATTAGTGGTTTCTCCGTGGTATCAACTGATCCTGATCAGAAATTTGTTTCCAGTTCCCTTGCTTTTAATTAACTGGTATTACAATATCTTTGACACTCATATTACATCTGTCATTGACAGCTTACAGGTCGAAATAGCTAAAGTATCTGAACATTTTTCACCCCTGTGTATTATGTGGCTAGGGGATTTTAATTGCTCCCTATGCCATCAAAGTGGGACCAAGGTTTGCGGTTTATTTGATACAAATGAGCAACCACTGGGACATTTTAAGCATACCACACAGGGAGATGCTTTGAATAATATTATTGTGATAAATGACCTTTGCATGTTAGATATGGAGACTAGCACCGCATTGGTGCCAATACCAACCTTCCAAGGGACTGGGGGTAAAATAAGTGTAATCGGCTTTGTATTGGTCTGTAGCAGGTATGTTCACCTTATTGATGATTTTAGAATAGTAGCAAATCCTGCTAGCGATCATAATCCCCTTGTTTTAACGCTGAGTTCTGATGCTGATGCAGATAAGAAGCAGTCTTCTGAACAACCAATGAAATACAGTCCAAATCAAGGCCTTAGAGTAAAATGGTACAGGGTTGATCCCAAAAAGCTGGAGGAAACAATCTTCAGGGTTAATTCTTTGCAAGTAGATACCTGTCTAACAAGTACCTGTGAGCCCGAACTGATAGTACAGAATTTCGAGGCGCTATGTGATGGTGTGGCCACATACCTTCTTAAACCAGCTGGGAAGGGTGATACTAGGGAGCATAAATGGTTTGATGCTGAATGCTCTGCGGCAGAAACATTATTGGAGAAGGCGCTTCACCAGGTCCCTCGGGATACGGAAGTGGTAAAAAAGGCAAGAAGAATTTATAACGATGCAATTGATAAACGAAAATTGGAACTGAAAAAGCAAGCTTGGGATGACCTCGAGAAAGCCTCTGATCTGAGGGACAGCAGATTGTTTTGGGACGTAATAAACCGCCCGTTACTTAGTAATGATAAAAGAAGCATGATTGCCCATATAACCGGGGATACTTGGAAAACCCATTATGCTAGAATTTTTAATCCATAGGATGCATCCTTGGTAAATGAAGGTGAGGATGAAAGGGACTTTACTTTTGAAACGGCACAACAACTTAGCCTCTCACTTTCTCTGGGTGAAGTTGAAGAGGCACTAAGAAAAGGTATTCCCCTAAAAGCACCAGGTCCCGATGCTGTACCACTGGATCTTTTTAAAAATAACTTTGATGTATGGGCACCACTGCTCCTTAATGTTTTTAAAGCGATTGTGGTCGGGCGCATCCCTTCATCGTGGAAAGAGGCAGTAGTCGTACCAATTTTTAAAAAAAGATGACAAATGCGACCCTTGCTGCTATAGGCCAATTTCTTTAATAGATGTTTCCTGCAAGTTAATGGGGCGAGTAATATTGGCCCATTTGGAGACCTGGGTGGATTCTTCTGCCCTCATTGTAGATTCACAGTATGGGTTTAGAAAGGGCAGGGGGACAACGGAGCAATGTCTCAATTTGGCCCTGATCATGGGCAAGTACATGAAGGCCAGGGGTGTTCCCTTAGACTTGGCCTTCATGGACTTGTCCAGTGCCTTTGATACTGTGTGTAAGGAGAAATTGTGGTTGCTAATGGAGGCCATGGGGCTTGAGGAACCCTTGGTCACCCTGTTGCGCAGATTACATGCTGCTACTTCTGTGGCCATTAGATATGGCCAGGGGGTGAAAAGACAAGGCCCATCCCATCAGCTGAAGATGTCCGCCAGGGCTGTATTTTGGCCCCCTTCTTGTTTTTAGTCTATACAAATGGTTTAGAATTTTTTTTCTTGGGAAAACGTTCAGACTTCCCTAAAATAAATGGCAAACAAGTACCTTTACTGTCTTATGCTGACGATACTGTATTAATGACTTTAACTGCAAACAGTATGCAAATATGTTTGAATGCTTTTAATGAGTTTCTGCAGGATCTAGACCTTAAAGTCAACTTTACAAAATCTTTCGCAATGGTCTGTAGTCCAGGAGGGACCAAAACTCACAGGTTTGTTGTAGATAATTTGACTATTGAATAGGTCCCGAATTTCAATTACTTGGGAGATCTCCAACAAAAACCTGAGTTGGGACCCGTTAATAACATCACAAGTACAAAAAACCACGAGATCAATAGAGGCCCTTTTTCGTTTTACAAGCAGATTAGGACAAAAACCAATTGCCGAATGAAAAACATTGTACAAATCCAAATGTTTGCCTGTTGCGACTTACGGAGCAGGGGTATGGGGATACCATAAGTATGCTCGACTCCAAGTTATGGAGAACAAGTTTTTAAAACGTCTTTTATCAGTTCCGATTAGTTCTCCAAATATTTTTTGTCACACTGAGTTGGGTTTAGAATTTGTGAATGATATTATCCATGTGTCCCCATTACTTCTATGGGGAAAAATGTGGTACTCTGAGGATTTGCAGCTCTCAATAGAAATCCTAAAGGATTGTGTGAAGTTGGATCATGCTATGCAGATCCCATGGTTGTCTTCTGTAAGGGAAACTTTTTATGAAATAGACCTTGGAAATTTTTATGATAATCCAGATTCTATTAATTCAAACACAAAGATGGTAATTAAGAATACATACTGTAACATCTTGGGATCATCAAAAAATGTAGAACAACAACCATATCGGGGAGGTAAATTACAGCACCAATTTTATTTATCGGTTACATCACATAAGCAATGGCGTTAAATGCACTGCACTTTTTAGTTGCTTTCCCGAAGCAAGGGGGTTGGTGTGAAATGCTATCCCCATGCCCATGTGATAATGAATCTCAACAATGCACTCTGCACTTTGTACTTTTCTGCACCCTTTATAAAACCTCAAGAAACCGATTTATTAAACCCATTTTAAATAAAATTCGACCCTGTAACTTTAAAGAAGGTTATGAGCATTTAAGATCATTACACACTGCTGATATTTGCAGTGCTATGCTTAGTTTCATTAGATTGGCACTTTCAATTAGGAATCGTTATTGAAATTATAATTTCTGTTTTTATATCTTGTGTTCTAAATTGAAGGAAATTGAAACTCATGAAATTAATAGTCTACCAATCAATAAGAATTTTTTTTAAACGACTCCTTTAGTTGACAGAATATGGAAACATGCAACTAAAGTGTGTCAAATTAAATTGGAAAGTGTAAGAGGCTAACCAATTTATACATGAGATATTATAATATAAAATGCACAATGTACTTTATACCTGTTAGTTTGTGTTTTTATATGTCCTCTCGAAAGGTAATTTTTTAGTTTCTTAAGCTGTCAGGATATGCAAATATGCAACTGAGGTGTGTTAAAGTAAGTTGGATAGTGTGAGATGCTAACCAACTTATGTACGAGATGTTATAATTTAAAAAAAATATGTACAGTGCACTTTTAGATGGTTTTATTGAAGTATGGCTTTTCTGATAGAACAAAATGCCTATTAATAATGTGCTTATGATTTCCTATATGATATGTGTCTGAACCTTCGGATTGAAAAACCATTTGTAAATCTGTTTTGTAAATGTGTCTTTTTAATAAATGTATACTTTTATGATTCTGTTGAATCGACTAAAGTTATTTATGATGATGATGTATAACCACTGACAATTGCTTGAGGTAGCATTCTGAACCATTTTTTGGCTCACTGTGCCACTCTAGGCAGAGAGTCGGATCTAGGGTATGGCAGACTTTAAGTCCATCTGCCAAACTTACTGGCCCCGCTGACATCTCTATATATTAGCAGAAACCCCTGACATTGCGGTTCCTGTCAATGTAGGAAATGTTTGACAGGCGACTCCATCAAACAAGACAGCTGCCCATTAAACTTTAGCAAATTTTGAATTTTTCAAAAACAAACTCCTGAAGTGGAAATTTGCTTTTGCACACCATGGGAAATTTCTCTGATTGGTTTGGAGGTAATTGTTTTTTTACTGTCCTTCTCTGCCAGGGAATACCTGGCAGTGAGAGACAGTCTATAAAGCCATTTTACCATCCACTCTTAATAGGGTGGAAGGTCAGATGGGTTACCTTCAACTGCACCTATTGTGTCAGGCTGTTGGGGGAAGTTTTATCGCAACAAAGTACATTTTACTCCATCAGTGTAAAACTTGGGTTTTACCCGACTTAAAATTGGGTGGGCAAACCTTGAGTGTAGCAGTGTACTCCATCACTGCTGCAACTGAGTAACTCTCCTCCAAATTCTAAATTAGCCCCAAAGACCCACTTAATGCAAATCAGTATTTTCCCTGCTCCTCATAGGAACAGTCATTCCAAACCTTGGTCATCTCACCCATTCACACTATGGCCCACTGTTTTTCTATTTGGGAAATTTGAGATTCACCCGCCCCCCGAATCGTACTGATCATGCTACGCCCCTGCCTTTGATGTGAGATATTCCATTATTGCCTCGAGAAGTAGTGAGAGACTATGATGCTCCCCTCCCTGTCGCGGCTTTTCCAGGTCTTTGAAGCTGTACTAGCATTATCTAGTGTGACACGGCATGCCTGCCTCGGTGGACACTCTGCACCAGATGAAAAGCTGGACCACCGAGCTTTCCTTGGTTGTCCGGGCTCATTGGTCGAACGAAAAAGAGAGTTGATGATGTAAAGATTGAGGCAGATACAATATAACACAATTATCACACGCATAATAAATAGGATTGTCCAGCCAGGAATTTCACCTGAAAAAAAATAAACCCTCAATAAACAGCTCAAATGTATGATTCAGTGCACATTAAGAATATGTTTGCTAGTCTCAGATCTTTAACATAACCGTTCAAATGTAAGTAAGGAAAATGTCTTGGGCATAGTGCTCTTTTCTGCATCCCTGGACCGGTTGTTATTCTGGATACAGGCCTGGACTATATCCTTATTAAGATTCAGTGCTCCCTAAACTTGATGAGTCACTGTAGCTCGGATGACGTAGGTGATTTCACATGGGATCAATCATCACTGGTCCTTTCATCCCCCCCCACACCCCCTCCACCCACAGCCCCTCCGATATGAAGGTCAAAAAAGCCCAGGAGCTATCCATGTTACAAGAAAGACACAGAGTATGTGTAAAATATTTTGTTGCACATCCCCTTATTAATTCTTATTTGCTCTATCTTCTCTTTGATCCACGCAAAGGATCAGCTAGTAGCAGTGGGGACTACTGTTAATTGCCACCTTGACTTCACTGACTCACTCTTTATCAGCTAAAAACAAAACAAACGCTTACCTCTCTGAGGCATACAAATTCGTGGACACATTCAGAGCTGGTAAGCCCCGAGACTTCCTCTTTCTGACCTATAAATCCCTACATTGCCTTCCTTGTTAGCATCAACTACCCCTATAACCCCCTTCACCACCGACTAATACATCCACATCAAGGCCCCGAATAGCTTTGTCACAAAAGACCCCTGTAAACCTTTTGACTGATCAACGTATTAATGTATTTATTCATTTACCTCCTACATTAAAAGTCCACTATTTTCTATAATTCTACTTTCACAAAACAAGATATTCCTTCCTATCTGCTGACTTATCCCCCGGCGTAATTCTCTGACTTACCACCTTTTTTCTGGTCCCCTCCTCACACTCTACTCTCTTGCCCCTCCCTTTCTAACCATCTACCCTTTCCGTGCCCTTTGCCTCCTCTCACTCATTCCTTATCCTCATAACCTTACCTTTGTCGATCCTCGGTCCCTCCTCTCCATTCTTTCTCCTTCTGCATTCGCTTTATTTTTTCTGCTCTCAGCTACTCTACACCCTCCCTCTCGAGCATTCCTCTAGTCTATCCTCCCTTTCCTCTCCTCCCTACTCCTCTGTCCTCTTCGCACACCTTTCATCTTCTTCCACCGATACCCCTTTTCACCAATTTGTCTCTCATAATCGTTAATTCCTTTTCTCATCTACCATCCTTTCTCTTTATCCCTTTCTTGTCTACTTCTCTCTCTCTGCCCTTTCAATCAATCAATCCGTATTTGTAAAGTGCGGCTCCTCCCCTGTGAGGCTATCCAGGTGCTAAGTTCTTGCTGGGTTCATTCAAACAGCCAGGTCTTGAATCCCTTTCTGAATGCCGGGAGAAAGGCCGATATTTGGAGGTGGAGGGAAGGTTGTTCCAGTGTTTTGCGGTGAGGTAGGCAAAGGAGTGTCCTCAACTGTGACTTTGGCGGATGCGGGATGTGTGTGCGAGTGTGCAGGAGGAGGAACGCAGGTGTCTGTCTGGTTGGTGGAAGTTCAGGGGGTGGTTGATATATGCTGCTCCTTGGTTGTAGAGGGCCTTGTAGGCATGCATTAGCATCAGGAATTGGCATCTTTTCCTGGATGGGGAGCCAGTGGAGGTTCCTGAAGTGTGGGGTGGTGTGGGTCTGTTTGGGGAGATCGAGGATGAGTCTGACAGCAGTGTTCTGTATCGTCTGGAGTCTCTTCAGGAGTTGGGTGGTGATTCCTGCATAGAGTGTGTGCTGCAGTCTGGCGGGCTGGTGACTACAGCTTGAATGATGGCTTCCTGGTGTTGACTGGGAGCCATATGAAGATCTTTTTAAGCATGCGGAGGGTGTGGAAGCAGGTGGAGGAGACTGCGCTGATCTGGCATTTCATGGTGAGTTTGCTGTTCTGGATGGTACCATGGTTGCAGGCGTGGTCTATCGAAGTGCATGTGGGTCAGACTTCGGCAGGCCACTATGTGTGTCCATGGGGAGTTGTTATTCCTGAATATTAGCACTTCTGTCATGTCCATGTTGAGTTTAAGGCACACAGTCTTCATTCAGTCGGCGACACTTGTCATGCAGCTGTGGAAGTTAGTCCTAGTGGTGGATGGGTTGAGAGAGTGCATGAGCTTGGTGTTGTGTGCGTAGGATACAATGTTGATGCCATGGGTTCTGATGTTGTTGGCCAAGGGTGTCATACAGGTGTTGAACAGGGTGGGGCTGAGAGGTGACCCTTTAGTGACGCCACAGATGAGGTTCTTGGGTTTGGAGGTTTTGGGAGGTAGGTGGATTCTCTGGGTTCGTCCTGTGAGGAAGAATGCGATCCTTCTGAGGTCGTCTTCCTGAATCCCGATGTGGTGGAGTCTCTTGATAAGGGTTTGGTGGGATACAGTGTTGAACTCTGCTCAGAGGTCGAGGAGGATCAGAGCTGATGTTTCTCCCCAGTGGAGGAAGGTCCTAATGCCATCAGTGGCAGCAATCAGGGCAGTCTACGTGTTACGGTGAGAGCTGAACACAGATTGGGAGGTATCCAGCAGGTTGTTTCTCTTCAGGTGTTCGGTGAGTTGGTATTTGATGGCCTTCTCGAGGACTTTGGCGGGGAACCAGAACAAAGAGATGGGGCAATAGTTCTTGAGATCGCTGGAATCGATAAATGGTTTCTTAAGGAAGGGTCTGCCCTCTGTATGTCTCCTTCCGTCGGGGAAGGCGGCTGTGGAAATGGATGCATTGATAATGGAGGTGAGTTTGCCGCTGATTTGGTGCTCCAGAATGGATGGAGTTGATGTTAGCTACGGTGCTGTGTGAGGTCAGCTGTTCCCATGTGGTGAGAGGTTGGATGTGGGTGGTGTCCGTAGGTCTGAGGAGATTGTAGAGGTCAGTCAGTTGGGGTTCGAGGTTTCTGTAAAAAGTGGTTATCTTGATGTGGAAGTAGTCTGTCAGGGAGTTGCAGAGCTCCCGGGAAGGGGAGACCATGGTCTCGGTGGCTAAGCATGGTCCTGG
The DNA here is from genome assembly GCF_964263255.1 of Lissotriton vulgaris. Taxonomy (NCBI): domain Eukaryota; kingdom Metazoa; phylum Chordata; class Amphibia; order Caudata; family Salamandridae; genus Lissotriton; species Lissotriton vulgaris. The sequence continues at coordinate 850,190,996 of NC_141695.1, forward strand.
GGGTCTGTAGGAGAGGGTGCGTCTAATGGCCATTCTGTCATCGGTTTGAAGCTGGAAGTTGAGGTATTCCATGATTGGTGTGGTGTTGTCTTCAGTGGTGGTGCAACGGATGGTTTCTTTGTGGATGATGATGATGCCTCCTCCGTGTTTGTGGTGCAGTCCCCGTGTATCATCTTCAAGCCGCAGATGTTGTGGTGGCAATGTCGGGATGGATGAGGGGTTGAGCCAGGTCTCTGTGATGAAGATAATGTTGGGTTTGAGGGCAGTAATGGTGTCCTAGAGTTAGGTGCTATGTTTGCAAAGTGATCAGGCGTTGAGCAGGAGGAAGTGGAGTAGGTCCTGGTTAGTCAGGGAGGTGGGTGTGGTGAGTGCAGGAGGTCCTAAGTTGCAGGTGCATGCCTCTCTATTTATATTTGCCATTCCCTCCCCTTGTTCCTGTCCTCATATTCTTCTACCTTTCTTCCATTTCTCTTAACTCCACTGTTCACTCTTCCCTATCTATCCTTACTTTTTCATTGCCGCCACTCCATTCTACAAGCTGGTATCCCCCGCCTGCATCCTACTCTTGCTTTGCCCATTTTCTTGCTTCCTACCTTCTCTCATCAGTCCCTTGTCTCAATCCAGTTCTTCCTTTCTCCCCATTTCCACTCTCCACTCTCCACTCTGTCATCCTGTGTTCAGATTTCCTGCTTCTTTCCTTGACCATCTTTCTCCTCTTTCTACCTCTACTCTTACATCATCAGTTATTTTCCACTGCTCCATATCACCCTCCTTTGCCCTCTCCCTTCCTCTCATTCCTTCCTGACACTAACAGGATGAGGTTTGAGGCTTTTAAGGATATAATAAAGACTATGCAAGATTATGCCCCCGAATGCCAAAGCCAAAGTCCTGCAAGTAGCAAGATCACACTGGCCTACCAGATTACTTCAGCCATACCTCACTTCAACTTCCATACCTCACAGCCCTACTCCACACACCACTCCACTGAGCACTAGGCACATCTACGGCATCCCTTCTACGCAACAGTATGACAATCCTACAACAACATCCCACCAGGTTTCATGATACAACATCAAGAACAACGTTTATCACTATTCTGAGCATTGCATACAACATCACCTCTCAAAATATTATTGTACACTGATGCTACTTACTACACTATCCTAAGCCCCAAATCGTGCCACCCAGCAACACTGGGATGGGGTGAGTTATATTTAAATCGATCACATGTCATCAAACCATGCATACCGCTATATAATACATACCAATACATAATACCTCTGCCAACCAGTTTCCACACAACACTCCACATAACACATCACCAGTGAACCAAAACACAACTACACAACCAGCAATGCCTCCACTGCCTATGACCGTACAACACCTACATTAATAAACCAAGTCACCTCACATCATGCATTGCTGGCAGCACAACTCTACACCACACTACACCTGTGACTACATACCATATTCACTCATGCCACTGCACAGGAACACAACACATCAAACCAAAGCCTGAGTATACCACCATTGCAATTCAAGATTAATATGACCATGCCACATTAAACCATGCAATAACACACTACTCATCAAAAGTGGTATACCATAGAAGCTGCCATACCACAACACTCCTCACATCTGCTTTCATAAGTGCCACTGCACATGATAACATGAGCTCAGTTACTAAAACACACGCTCCACCAGAGTGATCACTATTACACCACTGATAAGAACTCTGCCCAGTCTTATCCCACCTCATAGATCCACAATACAGTTGTATGAGAGACCCACGCATAGCTAAACCGTGTGTGCCTTAACAACACGTTCGGAATAACTAGCGCGTTTTAACCATGCATTCATTTACACGCAAGTCTTTACAACGACTTGTCTTGGGGAAAACGCTGGACTTTGGAAAAGTATATTCTACTATTCCAACTCCAGTTTGTGTAACAGTAGATAAAGTGTTGAACTTTATAGTCCACCAGCGCTTTACCTAAGACATATCATTGTAACGACATGCGTGGTTAAGGTGCATTTGTTGTGCCAAACGCCTTGCAAATGCAACGCGTGGTTCAATCGTTGTCGTTGCTGTTTTCCCCACAATACACTGCCTTACTCAACCCAATGGCATGCCTCACTAGTCACTCACTATTTACCCCATCGAGCCACAAAGCAACCCAATGTAATGTGCCATAATCACATATAAATAAATTACAGCGGCTCCCTTGGATTTACTTAGGATTTAATTTTGGGAGCCAAAATTGTGCAAAGCCCAAGTACAACAAATGACAAAGATGCACAAAAAACTTCAAGGACATAAAACATATTCATAACTGACCATTGGACATAAGCCAGCTTAATCAAACATATATACAGGTGCCAGTGCTTAGGTGAATCTAATTCAAGTTATTATGGACTTATAATATTTTCATTGCAGGCCTCAGCTGCACACAATTTGCAGCTTCCAAGACACAGATGGGCAGCAAGTACTGGCACCTACTGAATTACAAGTTGGACAGAGATACTTTTAGTCATTGGTATATTTGTATTTAACATCATTCGATAAATTACTACATTTACTTAGATTTATTTTGTGACTGATTCTACTGGCAAATTCATTGTTATCCTAAATGAAGGATGCTACAGTTTGCCTATCCTCATGAAGATTTTATAGATAATTAATGTTAGGGGTAGAAATATCGACATATTCACTGTTTTGGTTGAATATTTAAGGCCTAACTGCGAGTTTTTGGGTGAGCAGTGGCTTGGCAGTGCAAACCGCTGCACCAGCGCTCAGTCAAAGCTCCCAGCGCCCACCTGCCAGATTACCACTTTTGAGTAGTCTGGCAGGCAGGTGGTGTTCCCATGTTGGTGCCTCTTTTAAAGGCGGTGATGCCATTAAAAAAGGCACCACAAAGGGACCGCATGAGAAGGTTCCTGCATGGGCTGGACTCGAATGTCCATTCCGTGCAGGAACCTATGTGCATGCACACAGGGGGCAACATGTTATGCTGGGTCCAAACTGGGGAGGCATAGTGAGCAAAAGAACAATGGATTTAACCCTGATCCCTTGATTGAGAGTGACTGTTTGATTAATTCATCATTCTGTCCACAATTTGTTGCCCCAGCACTTTTTACCCTAAGTGGGATGGGTATGCCCAGACGTGGATTGATTGCTTGCTGTTCCACTGGAGTCAAGCTAACCTGGCTGATGAAGGGTGAAACCCCAAAACTGGTCCCAGGATGCTTGTTTCCGGTCCAGGGAGGACCTGGCTTGGCAGTTTGGGCTGAACTGGACCCATGAGGGACAAGGTCAAGACTGATTTGCAAATGGTGGTGTCCAAACTGGGGTGGCATAGTGAACAAAAGAATGATGGATTTATCCCAAATCTCTTGATTGAGGGTGAATGTTTGATCCATTTAGCATTCCGTCCATCATTTGTTGCTGCAGGACACGATTTGACCAGCACTGAGAAGTTAAGAATTATAACTACGATGGAATTAAGGAAGCAAAGGACAGATTATCCCTAAGGAAGTGTTCTCAATGACAGGGACCGGGGAGCCTTGAGTTTGGACGGCAGCCAAAACCGAAAATGGAAACACTGGGACAAGAGAGAGACATACAAAGAGCGGAGCAAACATGGTGACAGGAAGCCAAAACTCGCAGAGAAAGGATGAACTAAACGTGAAGAACATTTACATTAATCTAAAGGCACAAAGAGTTAGATGGGAAAGTTCTAGTTCATATTTAAATAATCAGAACAGTTTGCCATAATCAGCACTGATCCCATTCCTCCTGATGCCTAGAAAGTTACATAACTCAGGTACCACATCATCTCAGCTGCAACACTCTGTCCCACACCTAGCAGAAGTCAGGATACAAAAGTCATAAAAGAGTGTACTAGTTATTCCAGTGTACACAATGTACCAGCCTACACCAACCGACTTGGACACTGAGTTTACCCAATATGCCAACTCCTGCCTATAGTGTGTGGCTGGGGGTTTACAATGCACCAGGCACTGTCAATGGTATCAACCACAGGGTTTCAAATGCATCAAGGCCTCCCTGCAGGAATCCTTTCCAGAGAGTTTGTAAGCAGGGGGCGGGTAGAGGTAATGTTCCTTGGCGTGCTTTTAATGCTGCTCAGGACCCAAAAACCTGGATGTTCCACCAATAGGACTACAGGCAGCATGAGCTTTGTCCCCCCAGTGCCACAAGATCCTCAGATGTGATGCAGCTTTACAAATCTTTATTAAATGATTGATGAGCAGCATAAGCTTCAGGTCACTGAACCATCAAAGGTAAATACCTCCACAACTGCTTCACGAGTTTTTCAACAGATTGCAGGGTGTGTTTAGCAAAGCCTCAAATACCAACCCCACTGATACCCCTTCAAGGCAGGAGGGACCAGTTAGTTTAGATGTCCAGTTGGGGCCAGTAGGTGCATACTGGTGGTAAGCACAAAGGCGGGCTCGCTACGAGCGGTCCTTGAAGCGCTGATCCTTCCCATAGGCACAATTAGCATTGACGGTATATGATGCTTTGCCTTTTCTGTCAGCTCCTTAGTAACCAGGCATGTGGACTGTGTTCTCCTCTTCTATGCAGCTTCCTTCTTGAGGAGTAAACTCCAGTACCTTTCCACAACAAGTGAGCCTCTTTCCTTCAAGGCAGTTCCAGAAGCAGCTCAAGCAGCATTCATGCCTTACAGACTTGCTCTGGTGGAACTAGCAACCAAAGGTCAGAATTATGCAGCTTCTCGACAACACTGGTCTGCGGCTCCTCTCTCTGGCACTTTCAGAAGGACCACTGCTCGGTGTCTATTCCCAGTTGACCAATCGGCCCTGTGCATGGTTTATACTGTGGGGGGCGTGTCCGATCACATCATGCATGATCATTTCATGATCAGGGCATGCCTTGGAGCCATAGGGCTGGCTTCACACGGTTCCTGCACCTTTTTATATTGCATTCGGAGAGGTCGGCCAGGATCGGAGCTAGCAATGCCTTGGCAAATTTCAGGAGGCAAAGCTGCAAAGGAGAGGATAGGTCACCCAACCCACCAGATACTGATTCTCATCTGCAATGAAACTTCTTGGGGAAGGGTAGAATGTTGCAGGGCCTGCTCTCTGGCCAACAAATTATATAAACAGCGAAGAGTTGGCTCCTAATCAGTTAGGCTGAGCACTTATACACAATAGACCAAAAGATATGCCAGAACTGATGTGTGAATTCAACACTAAATTTTACTCATAAGTTAGAAAAACTCATTCCAACCTGAGATGTTGCTAACAAATAGCGATTTATTCATTCAATTTAAGAGAAATTATTTCGAAAAAATTATTACATTTTATATACAACACTACACCATTATTTCATACAACACTCATTCAACTAGTCATCCATATCACAATCATACAAAATCAGACATCCATATGTACACAGAATTAAGGAGTTATCACAAGGAAAAAAGAACGTGATAATAGAAAGAAAGAGACAATGGCTGCTCAAACAATACACATCTGTAATATACCATCTATCTATACATATATATACACTAGGAAATTAATCATAATCAACTTAGATGATGTAACACACTGTATATACACAGATTAGAGCATTCAAGTTAGCACTTGTTTGAATTTTTGAATTTAGAGAGAGCAGCACTTTGCGAAGGGGCCTACGCGTTTCGAGTCCTATACAATGAAGGGACTCTCATCAGGGCCAAAGGAAATATCTGGAACGAAAAATATATCTCCATGTCAGAATTTTGCTCGAGACCTTTTGAGAAGCTTTTTAGCGTAAAAACCAATTCTCTCACACAGCTTACCCTACTGGTCTGCAAGGCCACTTAACGGGTGTAGAATGCAGGGATGCGGCCGGTAGCGCTCACTTTTGAAAATAGCGTGGTCACACTATAAAGTAAAGGGCAGAAATTAGCCTCCAGTGTTCACACTAGGCAGGAACACATTAGAACGTTCTATGGAGGACAGGTTCTTACCTCGCTCAATCTAAGCGGACCCCCGGGGTCAGGGACGGAGTTGTTCTCCACTATCTGGTTCAACAAGTGGACACGGACGAGGTCAGGGGGGGTGGCCTGAGGGGAAAACCAAGTGGCAGTGTGTAAGAGTCTCAAACACACACCCAGGTATACTGGCACCCACATGCAAAAGAACAGGGTCAGCTGGTAGGGCATTCAGGACAATCAGAAAAAAATCAATAAGAAAAATCACCTGTGCAAAGTCGGCCTTTAGGCTCAGAGGGCAGACGTCCCAAACGTATTTTGACGAATGCTGTATTATATGATTGGCTCCTGCAATAGAGCCAAAGGCATTAGTCACCAAATTCCCTCAACAAAACTAACTCGAGAATGAATAATCACAGCGTTTGTGGCAAAGTAACAACGCACCTAATGGTAGGAATATCCTCGTCTCGTTCGGCGTCTCCTGAGCACTGATCCTTCGCGCATGCGCTGTGGATAGCGGGTCCGGTATTGGTAGTCTGCTAATATAGCGGTGTCCGCGAGAGACGCTGATCTCTAGCGCATGTGCGCTAGGGTAGTTCAAGACTAGTGGCACCAATGCTAGAAACAAGTCACCGGCGCATGCGCCCTGCATTCTATGAACAGTGTACTGGTTGGACACCAGGTACTAGTATGAGGATCTGATTTCAACAGAAAATAGAGGCAGACATCGTGGGATTAACCTGGCCATGTGCAGGACAGGATGGAGCCCAGATAGTTCAGAGTTTATAAATCTCTGATAGTTCATTAAGGCCAGTGACGGCCGTATTAAACAGGAGTCCACACAGGCACACGATTCCGTACACCACAATAGAGGGATCTCTGTTCCAACACAGAGGTATTTCATGGAAACACGACACCCACAGCAATTGCAAATCAAAATATGTGGTGTACGGAATCGTGTGCCTGTGTGGACTCCTGTATATCGGGAAAACGAACCAGGAGGCCCGACAAAGGATTTCTCAGCATAAATCCAGACTAAAAAATCGAGTTGAAACAGCTCCACTGGTAAACCATTGGAACAGATTGTCCCATCAAATTAAGGACCTTCAATGGACCATAATTTCCAAGGTGGAGCGCGACCTCAGAGGAGGAGACTGGGATGCCAGACTCTCCAAAAGGGAGGTACTCCTCATTGTAAAGTTTAATACGGCCGTCACTGGCCTTAATGAACTATCAGAGATTTATAAACTCTGAACTATCTGGGCTCCATCCTGTCCTGCACATGGCCAGGTTAATCCCACGATGTCTGCCTCTATTTTCTGTTGAAATCAGATCCTCATACTAGTACCTGGTGTCCAACCAGTACACTGTTCATAGAATGCAGGGCGCATGCGCCGGTGACTTGTTTCTAGCATTGGCGCCACTAGTCTTGAACTACCCTAGCGCACATGCGCTAGAGATCAGCGTCTCTCGCGGACACCGCTATATTAGCAGACTACCAATACCGGACCCGCTATCCACTGCGCATGCGCGAGGGATCAGCGCTCAGGAGACGCCGAATGAGACGAGGATATTCCTACCATTAGGTGCGTTGTTACTTTGCCACAAACGCTGTGATTATTCATTCTCGAGTTAGTTTTGTTGAGGGAATTTGGTGACTAATGCCTTTGGCTCTATTGCAGGAGCCAATCATATAATACAGCATTCGTCAAAATACGTTTGGGACGTCTGCCCTCTGAGCCTAAAGGCCGACTTTGCACAGGTGATTTTTCTTATTGATTTTTTTCTGATTGTCCTGAATGCCCTACCAGCTGACCCTGTTCTTTTGCATGTGGGTGCCAGTATACCTGGGTGTGTGTTTGAGACTCTTACACACTGCCACTTGGTTTTCCCCTCAGGCCACCCCCCCTGACCTCGTCCGTGTCCACTTGTTGAACCAGATAGTGGAGAACAACTCCGTCCCTGACCCCGGGGGTCCGCTTAGATTGAGCGAGGTAAGAACCTGTCCTCCATAGAACGTTCTAATGTGTTCCTGCCTAGTGTGAACACTGGAGGCTAATTTCTGCCCTTTACTTTATAGTGTGACCACGCTATTTTCAAAAGTGAGCGCTACCGGCCGCATCCCTGCATTCTACACCCGTTAAGTGGCCTTGCAGACCAGTAGGGTAAGCTGTGTGAGAGAATTGGTTTTTACGCTAAAAAGCTTCTCAAAAGGTCTCGAGCAAAATTCTGACATGGAGATATATTTTTCGTTCCAGATATTTCCTTTGGCCCTGATGAGAGTCCCTTCATTGTATAGGACTCGAAACGCGTAGGCCCCTTCGCAAAGTGCTGCTCTCTCTAAATTCAAAAATTCAAACAAGTGCTAACTTGAATGCTCTAATCTGTGTATATACAGTGTGTTACATCATCTAAGTTGATTATGATTAATTTCCTAGTGTATATATATGTATAGATAGATGGTATATTACAGATGTGTATTGTTTGAGCAGCCTTTGTCTCTTTCTTTCTATTATCACGTTCTTTTTTCCTTGTGATAACTCCTTAATTCTGTGTACATATGGATGTCTGATTTTGTATGATTGTGATATGGATGACTAGTTGAATGAGTGTTGTATGAAATAATGGTGTAGTGTTGTATATAAAATGTAATAATTTTTTCGAAATAATTTCTCTTAAATTGAATGAATAAATCGCTATTTGTTAGCAACATCTCAGGTTGGAATGAGTTTTTCTAACTTATGAGTAAAATTTAGTGTTGAATTCACACATCAGTTCTGGCATATCTTTTGGTCTATTGTCTCTGGCCAACAAAGACATGAACAGACTCACCCTGGGGTCTCCTCTTGACATTCACACTACTGAATCCTCAAAGTGGATGCCTCTGACATTGTCAGCCATTCATACAGATGCTTCTCACCCACCATGCCCACGTCTCGGAAGCTATACATTACTCTTCATACATGTCCCCCACAGATGCAGTGAAAGGCCTGATTAAGTGAGACTACCAGAACCTTTTAACAGGAGAGACCAGTAGGCATCTCTTGCCTGAAGGAAAGAGGTAAAACGCCTTCCACTCTGACTATAAACCAATGCGGCAACCACCAATTGCGTCTTAGGCCTAAGAGAGACCAGTCATGCTCCACATGAGGGGTGTGCTTTGGGGGGTGCTCCTGACCGCCGATGTTCTGAACTTTCACTCCATTTTATAGTGCTGCCTTCAGTGAACATGCGTAACTATCGTGTTCTTTGAGGCAAAACTTTAAAAGAGCGACTTGGCAGGGGTTGAACACAGGGTGGTGGTGTGCACTCTCCAGAATCATGCAGAGAACATTTTAGCGCCAATACATGCACAGCCTCAAAAACAACACCTCCACAACTGACGCAGGTAGGGTGGCAGGTTCACAGACTCCAATGACTACAATGGTGTACTCTCCGTAGACCGCTGTGGCTCTTGGATCCCCCGTGCTGACATCACCTTCCTCATCCTCTCCTCCCACATATGCTGGTGGCACTGACCTAAAGACGAGCGAGTACATGTTCTAGTTCATAGTTCTAGGTTTATGTGGTTACACAAAATACTTCCAGCTATGATGGAGCAGAATAAATAGTTGAATCCAGGAGAGTCACAGGACACCCACCTACCTATTACTCAAACCCGCCTTCTTCTGTCTGATTCCCCTGTTTCTTTCGACCGCGAATCCAATCTCACATCGTAGATTGCAGTGCTTGGTGATCGAATCATATGTTGTTGCCTGTGCTGGCTTGACAAGTCAGCAAAGAGGTGTTGCAAGGGAAGGCCACAAGATGTGTGTGCAGCTAGCCCATCCATGCCCATGCTAGTCCACTGGGTGGATGAGCGCTCCTGGGTTCCTGACTAGAAACTCTGTCTCAGCACCTGCCTGTGTACTGGATCCAGGGTTCGGGCATCCCCTAAATAACTAAGTCCCACTTATACGCTTTCTCACACTGGGGTTTCTTAGCCACAGCACAGGTGGATCAATACATGTATTCTGCTTAATGCCTCCTGTGTAGTCAGACTGATTTCCTGCCAGCTCTTTTCCACTTGCAAGCTGCAGAAATAGTTGGAGACCAGTGACTAAAAACAAGCCAATGCTGATCAGTCCAGCCGTGGAGTCCCCAAGAATCTGCCTCTTCCCCCAAGGAATCCCCAATTTCAGGCTGAGATCCCCTATGAGTTATCAACCCTCCCCACCCCATCCTTGCTGGAGAGGAAGCAAGGAAACCACTCTCAGCACACCAACCCTCATGGGAGCAGCTCACAGCACAAGGTGAATGTTCTCGTGTCACAACATCTAGACACAGCAACTCTGCTGCAGGCGCACAACAAATGAAACACTCATATGCAGTCAACACACTAGCTTCAAACCATGCCCCAGCCTGCAACATCGCCTTCTAGTCTGCAAGGTCACCACACTGCCCCAGCCACACAGAAACAGAATCCCTGCTCTCCAAATGCACCCATAGTCTGTAGGTCCTCTACAGAACCCCAGGCTTGTTGTTTGTTCGAAGACCTCTCTCTCCCCAAGCCCTTGTTTAAACCCCTCACAGTACATAATTGTCACGCAACTTGAGAGAAAGCTGGCCTGCTAGCCCTCCGCGTCGTCTGAAGTGGCACCAGGGCCCAGAGAGGCCCGTTGAGCCCTGACTATTGCTGACTTTACTACCTCAGCAGCAGTCGAAGGAGCCATTTCCCTCGCTTGCACATGGGCTCGTGGCATCCTTGCTAGGCCTCTGAACATATCAGAACAAGCTTCGAGCCTTTCTTTTCTTTAACCTGAAGAGTCATCAGAGAAAAGTGGAACTGTGGCATGGAGTTTCCAGCAGTGCTTCCACAGCATCAATCTCTGGTGGAAAAGCAGTGAGTGGCAGCATAAAGGGCTGTCATGCGCCAGGCGGCCGCTACCAACATCGGGTGGCATGTGCGCGAGTGAGGCACGTGCCAGGCGCCAGCCTTCGCACCTGACAGCTGACAGGCACTTCTCTGACTCCCGACAAACAAGAGCTTCCGAACCCGTCAACACATCACCAGAGATGTGAGACCTCAGCTGAGAGTGCGCCCTGTCATCTCTTCGGCAGCTAGGCCGTGCCCCCCCTTTGCGCACAGTCACCGGCGGACCCCCACGGCTCTGCTGCTCAGCGGCGGAATCCCTTTGTCCCATATGACAGACTCCATGCTGCAGTCATGTCTGTGCTGTTTTCCTCACAGGCTTCTAGCAGTGCTTTTAATTGTGCCCAGGGCACCGCACAGATAACGAGACCCGCAAAATGTCTGTTCTACAGCTGAGGTGCAAAGGAATATTTCATCTCGGGAAGAAGCTTGTTTCTCAGAGACGGGCCTGTCAGCTGAATGGGCCAAGGAGAATTAACTACTCTATTACCCTAGGTCATTAATTCCTGAGATTACTAAAGAAGATAAACTCACCTGGAGATAGTTTAAAAAAAAGAACGTAGAAATATGCTGTTTTACCACCTAGCGCCACTCACCCACCCCAACATCCTGCTTGCTAAAAAGCAAGCATTTCTCCTGTTTTTAGGTCTCGACTATTCTATCCCGCAGGGATAAATAGACGAGAGTATAGTAGGCAAAACAAGCTCTTGAACCATTGCGGATTTAGTGCAGTTCATGTGAACACAATCACGCGCATTGTCCCCAAGGGCATTTTTTTCAAGAGCTTTCATTGGCTCTTCACTTTGTGCACGCTGCATTCAGCTGCCCAGTCCTTCCACCCCCTCCCTCTTCAGCATGCGCCTCTCGCTCATCACACCCCCTCCCTCTCCAGCACGCCAACATGCAGCCCACAGCCTCTCTCCCATTGCGCATTCTCCCCATGGGCATATTTTTCAAGAGCTTTCGTTGGCTTGTCACTTTGTGCATGCTGCATTCAGCTGCCCAGTCATCCCACCCCCTGCCTCTCCAGCACGCGCGTCTCGCTCATCACACACCCGCCCACCCCCAGCCCCCACGCAGCAATGCTGAGAAGCTTGTTTCCTCTAGTAACATATCGTTTGCTACCTTTTGTATTTTGTTTGCTCTTGATACTTGCACAATTGTCACTATTGCCTCATGTAATGTAACGTTTTCTTTTGTAACATGCTCACTTGTAATTTTTGCTTCATGTATCACTACTGTTCCTATTGTGAAGCGACCTGACACCTTCGGGTGAAGTCCGCGCTATATAAAAATGCCTCCCTCGCTCTTCTGCCGCCGCCATCGCCTTGGGCTTTCGCGCTCCTTTCTCCCTCTCTCCCGCGCGCTCACCACCGCTCTGAGCCAACCAAAGAGCGGGTACAGCAGCTCGTGCACCAACTGAGAACAGCGCGCAAGCTCGAAAGCCAAACTGGATAACTACGTATGTGCATGAACTCCCAAACGCAACTCGCACCTGCGCATATGTCACTACCTTAATTTGCGGGCACGCGCTTTCGCTGTCATTGGAGTCGCGCGTACAGTCTCACAATGAAGCTCGCGACTTTCTTTTCTCTGATTGCAGGCTCTTTGTGTGGTCTGCGCATGTGTGCTGGTGAAGTGTTTTCCCATTTCTCATCCTACACGCCCTTCCAGCGCCTCTACTTCCCGAACTACGGACGCCATATTTTTTTATCACAAGTAGAAGTGTTAAGGTGCCTCTAAAGTTAAATGTATTTAATATTTTGCACACGGTAGTGGCATTATGGTGTATATCAGCTACAAAAGTATAGCATTATATGCCAATCTACGTTGCTTTCATTGTTTTCAAAGGAAAATACCGATTTTTTAGGGAAGTCATGTTGACAACATTTAGCTGTGTGCATGGCTTTTGTGATAAAACCATCACAAAGCCTACATGCATAGTTAAATTTACTTCCTTTATGAGTCTTGGGTGAACCTTCAAAAACCATAGGTCGATTCCAGTATCATTAACATTTTCTTCCGCCCTCCGCTACATCCAACATGGAGCGCCAGGAAGGCCACTTAAGCCATGTGCTCTCTTGCTGAGTCAGTGTTTTGCCTAAACACATGTAAACAACTGCGTGAAACGGTGTTCCCTTCACCGCCAGGGAGGCTGGTTGAGTCCTTTTATTTTACATTTTCTTACAGGTTTCCTTTAATTTGCTTATTTCTCCTTATAGTTATTTATTTTCGTCTCATTCGTCAGCATCTACTACTGGGTGCACATCCCCTCCACTCCTTAAATGTCTTTATTGACATTTGGGTATAAACAACTATACTGCTGCATGCTGCAGACTACCACACAACTCACACTCCTGCATGCACACACTCCTGCATGCCACACACTCCTGCACGCCACATACTGCTACACGCCACTCACTGCAGCACGCCACACACTGCTGCACGCCACACACTGCTGCACGCCACACACTGCTGCATGCCACACACTGCTGCACGCCGCACACTGCAGAACGCCACACAACACCACCACATCACTCGAGGACACCACCACATCCCTCAAGGACACCACCACATCACTCGAGGACACCACCACATCACCCAGGGACACCACCACATCACTCAGGGACAACACCACATCACTCGGGGACACCATCACATCACTCAGGAACACCACCACACCACTCAGAGGCATCACTCAGGGGGCACCACTACATCACTCAGGGTCACCACCACATCACTCAACTCCCCCTCCAACTCCACCCTTCAACCCCAACTCCACCCTCCAACTCCAACTCCACCCTCCAATTCCAACTCCACCCTCCAAATTCAACTCCATCCTCCAAATCCAACTCCACCCTCCAACACCAACTCCCCCTCCAACTCCACCCTCCAACTCCACCTTCCAACTCCACCCTCCAACTTCAACTCCACCCTCCAACTCCAACTCCACCCTCCAACTCCAACTCCACCCTTCAACTCCACCCTCCAACTCCACCCTCCAAACCCAACTACACACTCCAACCCCAACTCAACCCTCCAACTCCACCCCCTAACTCCACCCTCCACCCTCCAACTCCAACTCCACTCTCCAATTACACCCTCCAACTGCAACCTCCAACTCCAACTCCACCCTCCAACTCCAACTCCACCCTCCAACTCCACCCTCCAACTCCACCCTCCACCCTCCAACTCCACCCTCCAACTCATACTCCACCCTCCGATTACACCCTCCAACTGCAACCTCCAACTCCACCCTCCAACTCCAACTCCAACTCCACCCTCCAACTCCACCCTCCAACCCCAACTCCACTCTCCAACTCCAACTCCACCCTCCACCTGCCAACTCCACCCTCCAACCCCAACTCCACCCTCCAACACCACCCTCCAACTCCAACTCCACCCTACAACTCCACCCTCCAACTCCAACTCCACCCTCCAACCCCAACTCCACCCTCCAACTCCAACTCCACCCTCCACCCTCCAACTCCACCCTCCAACCCCAACTCCACACTCCAACCCCCCCTTCAACCACACCCTCAAACTCCAACTCCACCCTCCAACTCCACCCTCCAACTCCACCCTCCAACTCCACCCTTCAACTCCACCCTCCAAACCCAACTCCATCCTCCAACTCCAACTCCACCCTCCAACTCCGCCCTCATTTTATCTATCGCCCTCACTCTATCTATCGCCCTCACTCTATCTATCTCCCTCACTGTATCTATCGCCCTCACTCTAACGATCACGCTCACTCTATCTATCTATCTATCTGTCTGTCTGTCTGTCTGTCTGTCTATCTATCTATCTATCTATCTATCTATCTATCTATCTATCTATCTATCTATCTATCTATCTATCTATCTATCTATCTATCTATCTATCTATCTATCTATCGCCCTCACTCTATCTATCTATCTATCTATCTATCGGCCTCACTCTAACTATCTATCTATCTATCTATCTATCTATCTATCTATCTATCTATCTATCTATCTATCTATCTATCTATCTATCTATCTATCTATCTATCTATCTATCTATCTATCTATCTATCTATCTATCGGCCTCACTCTATCTATCTATCGGCCTCACTCTATCTATCTATCTATCTATCTATCTGCCTCACTCTATCTATTTATCGCCCTCACTCTATCTATCTATCGCCCTCACTCTATCTATCTATGTAACGCCCCCCCTTCAACCACACCCTCCAACTCCAACTCCACCCTCCAACTCCACCCTCCAACTCCACCCTCCAACCCCAACTCCATCCTCCAACTATCGCCCTCACTCTAACGATCACGCTCACTCTATCTATCTATCTGTCCGTCTGTCTGTCTGTCTGTCTGTCTGTCTGTCTGTCTGTCTGTCTGTCTGTCTGTCTGTCTATCTATCTATCTATCTTTCTATCTATCTATCTATCTATCTATCTATCTATCTATCTATCGCCCTCACTCTATCTATCGACCGCACTCTATCTATCGGCCTCACTCTATCTATCTATGTAACGCCCCCCCTTCAACCACACCCTCCAACTCCAACTCCACCCTCCAACTCCACCCTCCAACTCCACCCTCCAACCCCAACTCCATCCTCCAACTATCGCCCTCACTCTAACGATCACGCTCACTCTATCTATCTATCTGTCCGTCTGTCTGTCTGTCTGTCTGTCTGTCTGTCTGTCTGTCTGTCTGTCTGTCTGTCTGTCTATCTATCTATCTATCTTTCTTTCTATCTATCTATCTATCTATCTATCTATCGCCCTCACTCTATCTATCGACCGCACTCTATCTATCGGCCTCACTCTATCTATCTATTGGCCTCACTCTATCTATCTATCTATCTATCTATCTATCTATCTATCTATCTATCTATCTATCTATCTATCTATCTATCTATCTATCTATCTATCTATCTATCTATCTATCTATCTATCGGCCTCACTCTATCTATCTATCGGCCTCACTCTATCTATCTATCTATCTATCTATCTATCTATCTATCTATCTATCTATCTATCTATCTATCTATCTATCTATCTATCTATCTATCTATCTATCTATCTATCTATCTATCTATCTATCTGCCTCACTCTATCTATGTATCGCCCTCACTCTATCTATCTATCGCCCTCACTCTATCTATCTATGTAACGCCCTCACTCTATCTATCTATCTATGTATCACCCTCACTCTATGTATCTATGTAACGCCCTCACTCTATCTATCTATGTAATGCCCTCACTCTATCTATCTATCTATGTATCGCCCTCACTTTATCTATCTATGTATCACCCTCACTCTATCTATCTATGTATCACCCTCCCTCTATCTATCGCCCTTCTTCTATCTATCTATTGCACTCACTCTATCTATCTATTGCATCACCACAGCATCACTCAGCACCACCACAACAACACTCAGGGGCACCACAACATCACTCATCAGCACCACAACATCACTATGCGCTACCACAGCATCACTGAACACCACGGCATCACTCGTCGCCACCACAGCATCAATCTGTGCAATCATTCAACAACAACTGGTTCAAATATGTTCGCTCAATGTTTCAAGCTTTATTACAAATTTCACAAAAATATGTTAATATTTCCTTTTTGTTCTTGGATTTTCTTCATAATAAAATACAATGAACATAATCTTCACAAAAGCTATTTACAAAAGTTTAAGCTATTGCCATTATAAATTACAATAACTTTTTTAAAGTATTAATTATTACAAAAATTACAAGCCATTGTTATTTGTAATATCAATACATCTAAGTCATGTAAATACAACACATATTGCGTTACAAATGCTATAGGTGTCACATTTGCGAAAGTTAAAACTATTGGTATTGTAAATGACAAAGCTATTCATTTCGCTATTTTCAAAACCAACACATAAATAAAAAATTTGTCATTTACAATACCAATAGCTCAAACTTTCCTAATGCGAGACCTATTACATTGCAAATGCTTGATCCTTCTGCCTTGTAACTGATAAGAAGGCTTGGGAGCATTGGGGCTTGGCGGGACGGGGAAGAAAGCTGCAGAGGGAAACAGGACTGCAGCCTCAGAAGTTTGCTTGGACTTCCTGGAAACAGGATGCAGGGAGTTCTCCATGGAATAAATTGAAAACAAGTCTCAATACACCTTTATCATCACTCCTCGTTCCAGTCTTAATGCCTGAGGCACTGTGTTGGAACTGGCTCTTTCTGGTTGGCTACGATGATGCCACAGCCAGGCAGAACCTACCACTCCCGTCATGGCCGTCGACCGGGCAGAAAAGGAGCTAGTTATGGTGGTGGCAGCCGCGGTCGGTAGTGGGAGTAACTGCCGGGCGGTGACCTGGGGAGAAGGAGGGGCAGGGTGGGGGGTAGTAAACTATGGATTACGGAGGTTTACAGGTATGTAAACATATAAATAAATTAAACACATTTTGTTGCATGCACTGCATCCCCAAATGCAGTGCAGTGCACAACAAAACTCGTTTTATTTATTTATATGTTTATTTACCTGTAATCCATAGTTTACTACCCCCCACCCTGCCCCTCCCCCTCCCCACGTCACCGTCCGGCAGGTACTCCCACTACCGACCGTGGCTGGGAGGCAGTGTCTGCTAGACAGCGCCATCCATATTAGCATGGGTGCAGGAAGCAGCCAAAGGCATGCAGATTTTGCTGTTGGGGGCCCGTTGCGGGCCCCCAGGTTATTGGGGGGGTGGGAGGTGTACACGGGGGGTACCTATGGTACCCCCCCTACATTGGCATGGACAAGGTGGCAGGCACCGCACGGTGCCTGTCACCTTGTGCATGGCAATGCACACAGTGCATTCCCAGCATTGTGGCGGGCGATGCTGTGAGCACCCCTGCCACAATGCTGGGAATAGAGGATGCCACCGCCACAGTGGCGGTGGCATCCTAATTGCAGGTGCGGGACCGACGCACCACTGGCGGCCGGGTCCAGCACCACAAGGGTGGCGGGCAGACGAAAGTCCACCCTCCATCCTAATCGGCCCCTTAGTGTTCTGCTGACAAGAAATTAATACGCAAGCAGCATCACCGGCGAGTGTTGTGATTCGAAGGTGGTCTGCAGACTGTCACTCCCACACAGACACTCACTTTGCACCGATGTGCAGTGTAAAAGATAGCAGTCAGGTCCGTGCAGAACATCCTCACACACACATGCAGTCAGACTCTGATGCAGAGGTCTAGCCCGGGACCAGGGTTCAATTCCCCGCCTCGGCGGGTCTTGGGCTCAAAAATTCCACGGACCTGATAATTCTCGCCTCGGTGCCTATTCCAATCATGGAGTCACACTCTGCAACTCTGGGCAATAGCTTGCTTAATCTCCACAACGGCCCCAACAACGCTAGGATGCCTGGCCTCCACCTTGGGGGTGCCCAGGAGTGGACGCCTCACAGGGAAAGCCAGGATGGGTTCCACAGCGGTATTCGTACAAGTGCCTTGAGACCCTTGCGGGTGAGTAGTGCGCTATACAAGTATCAATTTACATTTTTACTGATACCCAGCAGATCAATTGATAATTCACTGCATAGACCATGGCCAACAAGCCTCCCTCCACTCTCCAACTCAGCCCCAACTATCCTACACCCACAGATTGGAGATAACCTGTCCTTCCCCCAGATACTAGGGTGGATATGTCCGAAGTCACACTTAGGGCCCTATTATGATGGCGGTGGGACCTGCGTCCGTCCGCCACCCCAGAGGAGGAGGGACCGTCCGCAGGGGCAGCGGCGGTCCCTCCGTACAAATTAGGATGTGACCGCCACCCTGGCGGTCACATCCTGTATGTTTAACATTGCGACGGGTGCTGCTTGAAGCAGCAACCGCCACAATGTTAAAAATGCAATCAGTGCATTTGCATGCACAAAGCGGCCTGCCACTTTGTGCATGCAAATGCAGGGGGGTACCATAGGTACCCCCCATGTGCACCCCCACCCCCCTCTTCAGCCGGGGGGCCCGCAACGGGCCACCAAAGAAAATTCTGTATGCCTTTTCGTGGCGGCATTGCCGCAGCGGAAAGGCATTACAAAATTCAAATCCTAATATGGCTGGCGGTGTCTGAAAGACACCCCCAGCCATGTTAGAGCTTTTCCGCCGTGGTCAGAAGGCGACTGCGGCGGAAAAGCGGCGGACGTAAAAATGACCCCCAGCCATCCTAATCTGGCTGGGGGTCATTTATGTGTCCGCCGCGGTGAATCCGCATACTCCGGGCTGGTGGTGGCTTCCGCCGGCCCGGAGTATGCGGATTCACCGCAATCGTAATGACCCCCTTAGTTAGTGTTCCAAGGTAGCAGGTTGGGGTATGTAGCAGGACCAATTAGGAGGCAGTTGGCAAAGGAGGTTTGGCAGCCATTCGAAGTTCACCCATAGGATGCGAAGCAGAACCGGGCTGAGTGCAATAGTCGGTCACACCAAAGGGTTCCACAAGGCCTTCTGGCACCAGTCTAGTTCTGCAAAGCACAGGGGAGTCATGCAGTCTCTTGACCAGCTTCCGATCGTTCTCGGAAGTGTTCCTTCAGCCGAGTCAATCACTCTCACAACCCAAGCCAGAGTTGAGACATACCTGGCAACACAATGTCGTTGGGGGCCGGTTGAGGAGAGGGAAGTTTGTCCACATTGAGAGCCAAAAGGGGAACAGTCAATGAATATAGCAGGGGGCCTCATGGAAGGAGGAGGCACCCTGTTAGACACACGTCGTTCAGAGTCGCACCCAGGTCATCTATGTACAATGTCTGGTGCGCGTTGATACTGGTCGCACCAGACCAGCCTTCTCACACAATGAAGAGTTACAAATTCCACACCTCCCTGGAAAAGAGGCACAACGGGCGGTGCGTGTTGAGATGAGTCACAACGGATCATTCTGGCCACACACAACGAAGAGTTGCAAATTCCGCGCCTCCCTGTAAATAAGGCACAACGGCCGGTGCACATTGATATTGGTTGTACCAGACAATCCTGGAAATGGCAGGCTTGACACCAGTTTACAAACACGATAACCGGCGATGGCAGGCTGGACACATGTTCAAGCCCATCATTTGTGCAAGTGTGCAAACCGGCCTGCAATGGCAGGCGGGTCACAGGCTTTAAACATCATAGGAGCCAGTGCACACACTGACCTGCAATGAGAGGCTAGATACCGGGTTACAATCACCATAGGTGCGAGTACACAAACACAGGCCTGCAATGGCAGACCTGACCTAAGTTTAAAAACCTCAGGTAAGCACCACTTCCTAATGTGGGTAGAAAGGGCATGCATACTTTCACATTGCCTTACAGTGGGAAAGTACCCAAGCCCTAAGGCCACAACCAGAGAACCAGCCACCCCTGGGAAGTGGCCCATGGGGAGGGCCAACCCTCAAGGTAGGGAAGACCCACATGAGGTGGTTCATCCCTACCAGGCAAGAAAAACACTTTTGTACCTACCCGGTCACTCACCTACTCCGAGGGTTGGCTAGCAAAGGGTGAGAAAGGCCAACCTGAGCATGAGACATTTTCAGCAGGCTATTCTGGTTGATGGCACAATCAGTGCAGTGTCCCCGTACTAGCCAGTATAGAACTCGTCCTGGGTGTATGGTTTTAACAGGAGACTCTCAGGTGCAACACCTAAACCACTCAAGTAAGCACCCTATCCTGGCATGTGTAGGAGGGGTGTGTGCACCTTCCCGCTGCAGTACAGTGGGAAAGTGCCCAGAATCCTAAGGTCATGAAAAGATAGTTGGCAAAAACCAGAAGGACAAAAACAAAAAGTTTTAGGGAAATCCCCATAAGAAGGGCCATACTCAACACACTGCCTCTCTGGCAGTGCCCTCACAATAGTGAGCACATAGCAGTGCTTAATCTGTAAAATTTTAAGTGCAGGTGCTCAAATTGTTTTTAGGAGGCCACACCCACCTACCCGTGCCCCACCCACTACCTCCACTGGCTCCACCCTCTTACTCTAATGGCTCCACCCACATCCTCAACTGACACTGCTGAAAGCCAGATGCAATAGTGCGAAATAATCTACTCTGCATCCCTAGGTAATGTGCGGTGGAAGGTGTTGTTCTCCAAAAAGCTGAAGGTGGGATAGTGGTGCGTGTATGAGACTGCTTTAATAATAGGGTTCCTCTTAAGTGGTTATGATGGGTCATATGATGCCCTTTTAAACTCAGTGAGGACTAATGGTAACAGCTCAAATACATTATTGATAGCTTTCTTTTTATATCATTATATGTCCATGCTTTTTATGTCTATATGTCAAAGGTCAGTTTTGTATTTGTTATTTAACTTTTCATTAGGGCTTCACATGTTGTTTATCTTATTGAACTTTAGTGTCATGTTACTGCTTATATTAATGCAGGTCTAAATTTAACCCCCAACAAAACAGATTTTGTTACATCTCAAGGTACCTAACCTCTAACCCGGTCCCAACCTACTTGGATCTTAGAATGAACAGAGGCCACCACTGGTTGCTCTAAATCTCTCAATTTTCTTACAGATAGGGACCTCACTCCCCACAAACATATTAACCTTACAGCCAAAAAACATCATCTGTACACTGATATTCATCTATGGGATAGAACACTTTATTTCGAGCAAGATCTCACAGATGTTGCTAAATCTCTAGTCATCTCCAGTATTGAGTATAGTAATTGCATTCTTACAAATATTCCTAAAAATGTATCCTCCCCACTCACTTAAAGTCGTCCTTTGTGTTGTTGCCTAACTGACCTCAGGGAATGGCTCTATTATTGAATTACTTTGATCTTCTGTATAGAGACTAGCTTGTTATGCAAGAAATAATGTTCCCTATTTGTGTTGCATTTAATTACTTATTTTGTCTTTAACTATGTAAAAGCTCTGATTCTCTTGGTACTTGTACGAAGCCTCAGCTAGTAAAATAATTCATAAATACATTAAATATATTGAATCCACGGATGGGCTGATGCATTGTTTTATAAGCTATGGATGAACTAACAAAAAGTTCAGACCCTAGGATACTGAAAGAATTCTTGAATTAGACATGGACAGAACACCACAGAACCAGTCATTAACTGAATCTCCAGCCCCCACACACAACATGAGGCCTCATCCAAACGTCCTTTCCTGGCTACAGATAATCCACAGTTCTGTTTACCCAATTACAACACATCTCCCTCCTCAAAACAAGATAAAAATACAGTTAAGGAAGCTGGAGTGCATGCTTGCCGACCTACCAGTAAATATTATTTTGAGACCATCTAGTAGTCTGTGAATTCTGGTTGTGGTTACATTATTGGACCCTTCAGCTACACTTCTAGGTAGTGTGAGTGGTATTTCCCTTCCCACATTGACTCTAGCCAACTGAGTGCCACCCCAGACCCCGATGTCCTCCAACACATACACGCTCCATACTAACTCCATGATTGTCCAAGGGTTGGCGATTTACCCATCTATAAATTCACTCACATTACAGAGTGTAAGCTTGACTTTCTGCCTGCTATTGTAATGTGTCATACACCTCCTGTTGTTTAACTGCTCCCATGAGCTTCATGACACTGACCAAGATGTGCAGTGACATTTTGGTTCCTAGCTTGGTCCCTTTAAATGACACCAAAATTAATTAGTCTGTAACCCCATTAGTAGTGGTTAATATTACCCTCTATGTTTTGCAAGTTTCATGACAAGATGCTGATTTCACCACTGCTAGGTGCAACCATTCCTTAATTATACAAATCTGTCTTTTGACAAGCAAACTGCTTGCAGGCACTTAAATGGGGTGTGGCTGTGTCCCACAGCCATGATATAATGGAGCTGCTTCACCTCATTGACGTCACCTCCATTCCTTAGTCTGTAACCTGCTCAAAAGATTTCTTCATAAATTGTATCATTACAGTGATGATAAGCTCTGTAAACAAGAGTCACAATCCACTTGCTTCTACATTACAGCCCATTTCATGATCGCTTTGGGAGGTAGGATGTCCTACATGTAACCATGACAAGATGATGAAGGATATCTAGAGACACATTTTTCAGGGGTGGGTGACATTGCTATGGCAAGCAAGAGTGGTTTTCACACCATGTTCACCATATTGCTCACAAAAACAACATACAACTTTCGTCCATCTCATGCCATAATTAACAATACTTAGGTTTCCTAACTGCACTCCTACATAGGTGACCTTTATGTGTCAATACTGCAATCAATTCCATGATGATCCTGTAAAGCCTCAATGCTGTAGGCTCAGGTCACACAAAACCTGGGGATCGCCATTTCTCCTTGCCTATCACTCAGTGAGATGTAAACAACATCTGAGCCTGAAAGCAATGCACAATAAATAAACACCAAAATATTAGCCAATTCAGTACCACAATTATTGTTTAACACCATAATGAATTTATCTCATAGGCCCGAAAACTCCTGTTCGCCATGCTTCATAGGTTGCGTCATTACATTGAATCATATTTATTAACAAAATAAGTATCAATCATAATACACAATATATCAACACATTACTTTAAAATATTTTATTCAACACCTTCTCAATCCTCAATTGTTAAAAATGTTAAATTGTACAAAAACAACAAACAAGTTACGTTTGTTGGTCTGTGTGTAAAGTGCCAGTGTGTTTGTTGCAATTGGGAAAATTAGTGTCTGTAGGTATGTTGGCCCTTTTGAATGCAAATTCTGTGCAAGTGTACCTGTATGTTTTGTGTGATTGCGTAGGCTGAACAAAAAAGATGGGGCTAAAAAACTACATTTCTATGTAACTTCTTCCACCCACAATTTGAGGGATAGATGATGCAAACACTAGATTGCTTGAGAGTACGAACAGTATTGAGAACTCTACCAGAATGTTTTGGGAGTACTGGCGAAGAGGGTAGTTTGTTCCCCAGCTCCCCCTTTTACATTTCTTAAATGATGATCCAGATGTGGCTTTGCTGAGTAGACTTGTCAGAACTGTTAAGGTCCTTTCTAATTCAGGAGCTGAAGAGCGTTAAAATGTCCTACGGTGGGATTGGGTACTGTAGACCCCCTTTATTAGCAGAAGATAAATTCTGAATGTGCCCGCATCTACAACTATGGGAAATGATCGATTCATTGTTTTATATATCTGCAATGTTATGTAGTCTCTTCAGGAGTTGTCAGTTCTGACAGGTGGGTCCAGCCGTTTTTGCCTAACATGTCATTAATCGCCATCATGTCTTGACTGCTGTGATGTCACATCTACAAGTGATTTAAGCATTCCATGAATGCAGACTCTAATTGTGAATACATGGAAGAAACTTCAGTTTTTTGATAGACGGGGAAGTCTACTCATGCAGAATCAATAATTACTCCTTGTCCATAAATGTTCTGTACTAACCTGGCACAGGGGGCATTTAAAGCACTCGAGGAAGCCCACAATTGGAAACTCCACTTGCGATACCTGGAAGGATTTACTGCTACACCTGTGAGAATGAGTCAGGATACTACCCTGTGAATCACCTCGTGTTTACCAGTGCAAAACCACTCCCAACTACCAGCCAAAATGAGGACATCAAGACACAAGGAGTGCTTCAGGGAGCCACGGGACAAGCAACTACGTCTGAATTATTGTTACAACACTCAGGAATAGTTCTATGGAGTGAAGCTACAGTTGATAATTAGCAAGGATTCCATACAGGAAACAACCTCATTAGATACAACAATTCTCTTCAATAACAGATTAAATCAACATTACACAATTGAGGCGCATTTTGGTGTAGCGTTGGTACGCACTCTGTGTGCAAAATGCCATTTTTGGGTTTACCGTTGATAAAATCTTCTGACACAGAATCCTAATTTCTGAACCACACAATTTATGCAAATGTCTGGTTCACAGTTGAAGTACACTTCAGAGAGAGAAACCTAATGCCTGGTGCACTATTAATATGCACAACTTGGCTCCCACTGGTGCACACTTAGGACGTGACTTCCTGTCTGTGCTGTACAACTGATGCAATGTTTAGGTGTACACCCGAATGGCTTCTTCCCGTGTTGCGAGGTAGGTTAGGTACAAACATAGGGTGTACATGATGACGCTGACCTTTGTTGTACAGTTGGTGCATGCCTACGCCTGGTTGCCCAATCTATATAGAAATGTTACCCTGTAGTTATAATATGTAGATGCATGTGCCTAGTTTACATGGTGATGTACATTACCGTTGGGGCACACTTATACACATGTGTGAGATATGCAGATGTTATGGCTATTAGGTGTACGCAGCGACACACTTGCCTATAACCTGTGTCGATAAGTAGTGTTACATTCAAATGAGCATTATGACGTTGTTCTCCATGTAAAATGGGTATTTTATCTAATTGCTGATAAGAGATATTGTTTTAACTTTGCATATTGGTGTGAATAAGGATGAAAGCGCATGAACTGTAATGTTGCGAAAATAATGCAATTAGGCGCTGTGCACGACATGGAAAGTGTGGTGCACATACATATGCCCTGGGTGTACAGAGCAAATAACTGCAGAGTGGCTAAATATATTGTGAAGTCCGTTGTAGTATTCTTAAACTCAACACCATAGGCGCAAGACAATGGGGTGCCATGTGCAAGGTCATAAGAGAGTCAGTGAGGAGCCGGGCACCTGCTTGCGAACCCTTGCCCACGGCTACGACATTCTTCTTTGTTGAGAACTGACTCTGAAGGGGCCACTGTAGGCTCAGTGAGTAGGCGCGGGCTGCTGCACTCAGTGCAATACAAGGTGATATTTGCAAACCATATACGCCACAGACCACCCTGAACATGAAAGTCTGCCCAATCCAGCTCCGTATCAGACATTCTTTTGTAACCTGCTAAAAAAAGGAATGCCCGACACAGAGGCTTAATGTTCCGGGCGAAGCTGCAACAGATAACTTTCTGTTTCAGTTATGCCTTTGAGTAGGGGTGAACATAATTGTCTACAGGGGAAGCCTTGTGAAGCCACAGTTGTATTTAATACTAGCAGCCCGCCCCAGCGTTGCCTGGGGCAGAAAGGGGCTGGAGGCAGTACGCCCGCTCCCGCACTGACTCCCTCCCGCCCCGACTCACTCGCGCCCCCCTCCTGCCCCGACTCACTCGTGCCCCCCTCCCGCCCCGACTCACTCGCGCTCCGACATATTCATTTACTGCTGCCTCCTTCTTGCCTCCCCCTGCATCACACAGTCTCATTTTCCCTTTCCTTACCTGTGCCGCCGCTTCTCACTGCACAGCCGCTCGTCACTGCACCGCCCTCCTCCTTCGTCATCACGCACGTCGCGTAGCGGCCAGCGCTAGGTCCCGGCCGGCGCTACTTTCAGGGGACTACTTTCTTTACAAACGTAATTTTTTTAATTTACTTTTTTTAAAATTTATATAGCCTATGTCCATCTACACACCCTGACATTTTCATAGATGTATCGGATGTGTAGATTGGCGCTGTGGTTCCCGAGTTTACCTGGCCAAAAGGTGCAAGTTCTCTCTTTATAATAGTAGTATAGATTTATCGGTAGTATTATTTTGGGAATTTAAAGATGCAAACTATAACCCAAGAAAGAACTGGAACACCACTGTTGCGGTTAACAAGAACCTTCGGAAGCAAGGTTTTTCTTTGTGCGATATTGCAGACACATTATTTATTACTCGGCCAGCCTGGCAATCGGAAATGAACAGCAGGTCATACACATAAAAACAAGTGCGCACATCAAATGAGAGGTGCCCTTTTCATTGCACGTACCTCAACCATTTAAAAACGGACTAGCTACAGACTAAACTACTAACAAATAATCAAATCACTACTTACTTTGCCTTTGGCTTTTTTTTAGAGGCCTGCTGCTGCACGGGTCAGCACAAAACACGCTGCTTGCCTCTTGAGTAGACCAGCACTGCTGCGGCTGCGCAGTACACTGGGGCGGGGAAAAGTGTGCAAACTGGTCTGATCTGCATTTTTACGACTCCTCAAGGGGAAAATCGATTCGGCGCCGACGCCGCCAAGGAGTAAAGGATGGGTGCTTTGCTAAAAATTAATTTTTCAATTGTGTTTAGTGGCGCACTATTATTGCTGTTAAGCTGAGGCAAGGACCTCACCCACGGCATTATTTTTTTACGGCTGGCGGCCACTGCATCCCAATTTAAATATTTTCTGCATGAATGTATATCGGATCAGATGTAGACCCGGCCCTAAGAAATAAGTGCCGGTGCTAAGCACCGGAAAGCACCGGCACAAATTAAGCCCTGGCACATAGGCCCTGATTACGA
Organism: Lissotriton vulgaris; assembly: GCF_964263255.1. Classification (NCBI taxonomy): domain Eukaryota; kingdom Metazoa; phylum Chordata; class Amphibia; order Caudata; family Salamandridae; genus Lissotriton; species Lissotriton vulgaris. The sequence continues at coordinate 850,218,106 of NC_141695.1, forward strand.
CTATAGGTGATATTTATCGCACATGATAAATAACGATACCACAGGGTATGGTATTTATGAACTGCAATAAATGCCACCTATTACAAGTTGTTGGGGAAAAACATGCAAATGTTGGTGTTTACTGCACCAAAATCAGCACAACATAGTAAATACCATATTGATTTCCCCTGTTATATTTCAGAAGGTTTGACCTATGGAAATATAACGAAGGTCGATGTTAAATGCTAACAACTCATAATTTGAACCTGTATGCATGGATCAGAATTAACCACCCAACTCATACTTAGGCCCGTAGCCTTTTCTTTGTTTTTACAAACAACCTTAAAGCCCCTACCTGCCCTGATTGTTGGCCATGTCGGAGTGCTCGCAGGATACCACTCTGGAATTTTATAAAGTTAAGCAAGGTATGTTTTTTTTGTTTATGTTCTGTTGTGTATGTTACTCTGCATTATTGTTTGTTTTGTTTGCGCTACTAGCAGAGCTGGCAGCACTCACTGAGGATAGTGGAGCCCAGTCGCGCTGTCCTATTATGCGCTGAGCTTGGGCGTGAAGTGGTTAGAGATCTGTCTGAGACCGCAGGCATCGGTCCCTAGTCGAAGAACAGCGCTTAGGGATGGGCCTGTTATTTGTAGTATGCATGACTGAACCGGGACAGTATTATTGCACACCGGTAGCGCGCTGTGAGTTAAAACAGCTTGTATTTGTTTAAAGCAGATTGTAAGCTTTTTATTATAAGAATTGGCAAAATATTATGTTTGCTTTGTTTAAGTTATCAAAATGCTTTGTTGATAGGCTTACTTCCCTTACATCTGGTTCTAGGTGCTGCCTTGGAGTGGTGCAGTGAGTATTTCAATTAAATAAGCATTGGCAAAGCAAATAGGTCTCGCCAAATGCAAGAGCTATTGGCTTCGTCGGTGCACAGACAGAATATCAAGCTGTGATTATCGAACTACCATAATATCGAGTTGCAAATTTCGTGACAAAAGAATATCAACTGCAAGAACATCCTGATCCAGAATATCGACAGTAAGGTAAGTAATCTTGTTTTTTGTAAATATCGAAGTCATAGATATCATTTGGAAAAATATTTTTCTTTATAATATCGTTTTTTATATTAGTGTGATGTATTTTAGTATGTATGTTAAAAGTATGTGATCTAATTGTTTTGTATAAGTATTGCTTTTTTAATGTATGTGTATATTTTTTAGAATTTAATTTTATATTAATCACATTTTGCGTTTTTTAGTTCTGTAGCAGGTTGTGTGTTTGTAGGTGGAGTGGTGTGGCTCACTGGTTAGACCCGGGAGCAGAGGACGGCCCGGGACCAGGGTTCAATTCCCGACGCGGCAGGGTCGTGGACCAGGGTCAGCGGACTCGATAAATCTCACCTCTGTGCCTACTCTAACCAGGGATCACACTCGGCAACTCTGGGCATTAGCTTGTCTCATCTCCACAACGGCCCCCCACATACGCCGGGGAGGCCTGGTTTCACCTTGGAGATACCCAGGAGAGACCATCTCACAGGGAAAGCCAGGACGGGTTCCCCCGCGGTCTACTGCGCAGAGATACTCCTTCGGGAGTCGATTCTAGCGCGTTAGAAACCCACAATTAATTAATTAATTAATAGGGGAATATGGTTGGAAGTAATTTAATTATAATAAAGTAATTAATATTTTTTTATTTATTAGTATTTAAAAATAAATTTTTACTAATTAATTATAAATTTGTATTAATTAAATAATTGATAATTTAATTATGTTATTTTTTTTAGGAGAGGTTGTGGGTTTACACCGGACTAGGGTGGGAAGTAATTTAATTATAACAAAGTAAGTAATAATTTTTATTTATTAGTATTTATATATTTTTATTTTTATTTATTATTAATTGGTTATACATTTGTATTAATTAATTATTTGACAATTAAGGGGGTCATTAGGATTGCGGTTTTTCTGCATCCTCCGGGCCGGCGGAAGTGTCCGCCGGCCCGGAGGATGCGGAAAAACCGCTGCGGTGCCTTCAAAGACCCCCGGCCAGATTAGGATGGCTGGGGGGTTACGAAGACTGTCTGCCGCTTGTCCGCTGGGGTTGCCTTACGACCGCCGCGGAAAAGCTCTAATATGGAGGCGGTGTCTACCAGACACCGCCAGCCATATTAGGATGGGTAAAAACAAATGCCTTTCCGCAGCGGCTTTTCCGCTGTGGAAAGGCATACGGTGTTTTCTTTGGGGGCCCGTTGCGGGTCCCCAGGGTGATGGGGGGTGGGGGGTGCACATGGGGGGTACCTATGGGGGGTACCTTTGTGCATGCAAATGAGAAGCATGCATATTTAACCTTGCGGCGGGTGCTGCTTCAAGCAGCACCCGCCTCAATGTTAAATATTGAGGATGTGACCGCCAGGGTGGCGGTCACATCCTAATTGCACTGGAGGGAACGCCGCAGCGGATGTTCCCTCCACCTTGGAGGTCGCGGACAGACGCAGGTCCGTCCGCGATCCTAATCGGCCCCTAAGTTAGTTGTGTTCTTTTTTTAGGAGCGGGTTGTGGGTTTTTAGGGAAATAGGGTAGAAAGTAATTTTATTATTATAAGGCAATTAATGATTTTTATTTATTAGTATTTATTTATTGATTGATTATTAATTGGTTATTCATTTTTATTAATTCATTATTTATATTTATGTTAATTGTGTTAATATTTTAGGAGCGGGTTTTGGATTTATACGGGAATAGGGTGGGAACTAATTTATTTTTAACGAAGTAATTAATGGTTTTATTTATTAGTATTTATTAAATTTGATTTTTATAGTGTTTGTGGTAGTTCATTTATTATTACTTAATTATTAATTGTTTTATTATTATTATTAATATTATTATCAATGAGATGCTAATTATGTTAATTGTGTCGATTATGTAGGAGTCGTTTGTGGGTTTATAGGGGAATAGGTTGTGATGTAATTTATTTAAAATTAATCAATAATTATTGATTAATGATTATTAATCAATTACAAATCAAATATAGAAATTGTGTAAATAATTAGAGAAGTAAGTTGTGGGGTTTATAGTAGCAAAGGATGGGAAGTAAATTAATTTCAATTCATTGATAAGTTGTTAATAATTTAATAATGTTAAATTAGTTATGGAAATTGTGTAATTATTTTTATGTGTGTGTTGTGGAGTTTGTTGAAGTAGAGAATGATTTAAAATGTTATTAATTAATACATATTTGCTAACTATTATTGATTTATTAATTGATAAATATTTATGGTAAATGTTTACTTTTAGTTTGTGTGGGAATTTTTAATTTATAGGGGTAATGTTTGAAGAGTAAACTAATTTTTATATGTTTAAAATAGTTTTTTGTATTAATAATACTTGTTTATTTGATAATTAATTAAATAAATTATGGAGTTACAGTTTTAAAGAAATTTAGATGTGTGTTATGAAAGGTGCAGGGTTATAGGGTAGGAAATAAAAAGTATTGTTTTTGTGTAATAATAACTAATTTATATTAAATATCGTTATTTGTAAAATGTTTTTTAAAGTTTTATAAATTAATATTTGTAGTTATTTTTTTGTATTTTTCAACATTATAATGTTTCTATATTTTATAAATTTTTTTATATTTTTATATTTTTTTTATTTTTGTGTTATTGACAATTTCTGTATTGTAGTTAATATTTTGTTTCTTTTTTATGTAGAATGTATTGTTTTGGAAATATACAGTTTAACCCTTTGCTATCCAACATTTTCCCTACTGCTGCACTCTCTGGAGTGGGAATAGTAATGTTTACCCTTCGCTATCCAACTCTTTCCCTACTGTTGCACTCTCTGGAATGAGAATAGTAATTTGAACCCTCTGCTATCCAACACTTTCTCTACTGCTGCACTCTCTGGAGTGGGAATAGTCATTTTTACCGTCTGCTATCCAACACTTTCTCTACTGCTGCACTCTCTGAAGTGGGAATAGTAATTTTCACCCTTCGCTATTCAACACTTTCCCTACTGTGGTACTCACTGGAGTGGGAATAGGAATTTTTGTACCCCACCGCTAATCAACACTTTCCCCACTGTTGCACTCACTGGCGTGGGAATAGTACGTTTTTCCCCTCCGTTATCCAACAAGTTCCCTACTGTTACACTCAATGGAGTGCAAATTGTAAGTTTAAAAAATTATAAATAATTTAACAATATATTTTATAATATCATGTTTTTATTACTTGATTTTGTGTTATAGGTGTATGTATATATATATATATATATATATATATATATATATATATATATATATATATATATATATAAAATAGGTATTTTTTAAGTTATTCGTTTATTAATTTTAATGTAAATATACATTTATATATTACATTTTTATATATGTATGTTTAAAGTTTTTTAATTTAAATTTGTTTATTATATTGTTTTAATGTACATTACATCTAAGTAATTTTTAAGTTAATTTTATTATTTAATTGATTTAACATTCTTTTGTTATATATTAAAAAAACTATCTCTTTTACATTGATATTTTTTACATCTATATTATTTTTTCAATATTTTTGTAATTTACATTATAAGGATAGGATGTCGATATTTTGACTATCGATATTTTTGCATCAATTTTTGTGTAGGTATATATTTTTGTGTTAGATATTATGTCAGTGATTCTGCTTTGTCAATATGTTTTAGCCATGCTGTACACCAGCATAGCTGCTGCTCAGTTTGGCTAACTGTTAGTGGGGTAAAGGAGAGAATTGTGTAGAGTGAAGTGTTGCAAAGTGGATCAGAGTGGAGTTTCATGCAGTGGCATGGAGCGATGTAGAGTTGAGTGCCATGCAGTGGAGTGAAGTGGAGTGTCATGGAGTGTCCTGGAGTTTTGTGCCCGGAGTAGAGTGTTGTAGAGTGGAAGGGCATAGAGCTGGATATATTTGAGTAGAGTGAAGTATTGTGTCTTAGAATAGAGTGGAGTTAAGGGGCATGGAGTGGAATAGAGGGAGTTGGGTAGAGCATCGTAGAGTGGAGTAGTGTTGTAGAGTGGTATAGAGTAGAGTAGAGTGGAGTACAGTTTAATGGAGTAGAGTGGAGTATCGTAGAGTGGAATACATAGAGTATAGTATTGTAGAGTGGAGTGTTGTACACAGGCATGGCCCGTGCAGGGCGTTATACCGGGGCGGTGACATCAGGAAGGGGAGGGTCAGGGTGGGGGGTTGTAAAGTGCGGGATATGGACCATTACAGGTAAGTACCACCACAAAAAAAACGAATTTCGTTGCCCACGCTGCATCACATTTGGTGATGCAGCGTGGGCAATGAAATTCGTTTTTTTCCTTTTTTCGGTACTTACCTGTAATGGTCCATATCCCGCACTTTACAACCCCCCAACCTGACCCTCCCCTTTCTGACGTCACCGCCCCGGTATAACGCCCTGCACGGGCCGTGCCTGGTTGTACAGTGGCCTAGAGTGTAGTGTTGGCGTGCTGGGTCGTGAATTGGTTTTCAGAAAAGTGGTGCAAAGTGCATTGGCATAGAGTGCAGTGATGTAGAGTAGAGTGGCATAAAGTGCAGTGGTGCAAAGTGGTGCAGATTAAAGTGAAATCGCATAGAGTTCAGTGGCATATAGAGTAGATTGTTTCCAAGTAGAGTGAAGTGACTTAGGGGTCTACTAGTATGTCGGGCGGATCGACACCGCCAGTATGACGGTGATGATCCGCCCGACATTTTCCTCTGCCCGCATCCCATTTCCCCATGCCATATTACGATGGCGGTTTGGACTCCGGCGTATGGAAAGACCGTCCACCGGTTCTCCGCTGGTCGACGAGTTGACCGGGCGGAAAAGGGGCTGTATATGGTTCCAGTGTCTGCAAGACAAAGCCATCCATATTACAAATCAGGCGGAGATGTGCCTTTCCATGGTGGCGTTGCCCGCCATCCTAATAGGCCCCTTAGAATGGAGTGGTTCAGGGTAGAGTGAAGTGGTGCAGGGTAGAGTGGCACAGAGTGCCGTGGTGTAGAGAAGAGTGGTGTAGAGTACAGTGGAGTGGTGCAAAATAGATTAGAGTGGCATGGAAAAAAGCAGAGTGTAGTTGCGAAGACAACAGTAGAATGGCGTAGAGTTGAGTGATGCAGAGTAGAGTGCAGTGGGGTAGAGTGGAGTGGCATAGATTAGAGTTGTGCAGGGGAGAATGGTGCAGAGTACAGTGGTGCAGAGAGCAGTGGCCTAGAGTATAGTGATGCAGGGTAGAATAGAGTGGTGTAGAGTGCAGTGACATAGAGTGCAATGGTTTCGAGTGGCATATCATGCAGTGGCATAGAGTGCAGTGGTGCAGAGTAGAGTGGTGTTAAGTTCAGTGGCAGAGAGGGCAGTCTTGCAGAGTAGAGTGTCAGATTGCAGTAGCACAGACTAGAGTGGTGCAGAGTATAGTGGTGCAGAGTGCAGTGACATAGAGTACAGTGGTGCAAATTAGAACAGAGTGGCGTAGCATGCAGTGGCATAGAGCAAAATGGTGTTGAATGCTTAGCTTACAGTAGCATAGCGTGTTGTGGCATAGCATGTAGTGGTGCAGAGTAGAGTGGCGTTGAGCTTAGTTACAGAGAGTGCAGTCTTGCAGATTAGAATGACACAGAATAGAGGAGCAAAGAGTACAGTTGTACTGAGTACAGTGGTGCAGAGTAGACAGAGTGGCGTAGCGTGCAGTAATGTAGGATACAGTGGCGTAGAGTGTTGTAGAGTAGAGTATGGTGGCGTAGGGTGCAGTAGTGCAGAGTAGATGTCGTAGAGTTTAGTGGCATAGAGTGTAGTGGTGTAAAGTACCGTGGTGCAGAGTAGATTGGCGTGCTGGGTCGTGAATTGGTTTTCAGAAAAGTGGTGCAAAGTGCGTTGACATAGAGTGCAGTGATGTAGAGTAGAGTGGCATATAGTGCAGTGGTGCAGAGTGGTGCAGATTGAAGTGCAATCGCAAAGACTTCAGTGGCATATAGAGTAGATTGTTTCCAAGTAGAGTGAAGTGACTTAGGGGTCTATTAGTATGTCTGGCGGATCGACACCGCCAGTATGACGGTGACGATCCGCCCGTCATTTTCCTCTGCCCGCATCCCATTTCCCCATGCCATATTACGATGGCGGTGGGGACCCTGGCATATGGAAAAACCGTTCACCGGTTCTCTGCTGGTCGACGAGTCGACCGGGTGGAAAAGGGGCTGTATATGGAGGCATTATCTTCAAGACAAAGCCATCCATATTACAAATCAGGCGGAGATGTGCCTTTCCATGGTGGTGTTGCCGCCATGGAAAGGCATGCAGTCTCTGAATGCAATGGGTAATGGGGGTACACATGGGGGGTGGGGGGTACACATGGCATTTGCATGCACAACGTGGCAGGCACCGCGCGGTGCCTGCCATGTTGTGCATGCAAACGCACAAAGTGCAGCCACAGCATTGTGGCGGGCGGTGCTGTGTGCACTCCCCGCCACAATGTTGTCGATGGGGGATGCCACAGCCACCATGACGGTGGCATCCTAGTTGTCGGTGCGGGTCCACCGCACCACTGGTGGCCGGTCCCAGCACCGCTGCCCGCCATCCTAATAGGCCCCTTTGAGTAGAGTGGTTCAGGGTAGAGTAGGACAGAGTGCCGTGGTGTAGAGAAGAGTGGTGTAGAGTGCAGTGGAGTGGTGCAAAATAGATTAGAGTGACATGGAACAACGCAGAGTGTAGTTGCGAAGAGCACAGTAGAATGGCGAAGAGTTGAGTGATGCAGAGTAGAGTGCAGTGGGGTAGAGTGGAGTGGCATAGAGTAGAGTTGTGCAGGGTAGAATGGTGCAGAGTACAGTGGTGCAGAGAGCAGTGGCTTAGAGTATAGTGTTGCAGGGTAGAATAGAGTGGTGTAGAGTGCAGTGACATAGAGTGCAATGGTTTCGAGTGGCATATCATGCAGTGGCATAGAGTGCAGTGGTGCAGAGTAGAGTGGTGTTAAGTTCAGTGGCAGAGAGGGAAGTCTTGCAGAGTAGAGTGTCAGAGTGCAGTGGTACAGACTAGAGTGGTGCAGGGTATAGTGGTGCAGAGTGCAGTGAAATAGAGTACAGTGGTGCAGATTAGAACAGAGTGGCGTAGCATGCAGTGGCATAGACCAAAATGGTGTTGAATGCTTAGCTTACAGTAGCATAGCGTGTTGTGGCATAGCATGTAGTGTGCAGAGTAGAGTGGAGTAGAGCTCAGTCACAGAGAGTGCAGTCTTGCAGAGTAGAATGACACAGAATAGAGGAGCGAAGAGTACAGTTGTACTGAGTACAGTGTTGCAAAGATGTAGAGTGGAATGGTGTAGAGTGCTGTTGTGTAGAGTAGAGTGGTGTAGAGTGCAGTGATGTAGACTGCAACAGTTGATAACAGATTGGAATGGCGTGGAGTGATGCAGAGTGTTATGGCATAGAGTGCAGTAGAGTGGCTTAGATTGAGTTGTGCATAGTAGAATGCAGTGGCATAGAGTGGAGTTGCACAGGGTAGAGTGGTGTAGAGTACAGTGGTGAAGAGAGCCATGGTGTAGAGTACAGTGGCACAGAGTGCAATGGTTTAGAGTGGCATAGCGTGCAGTGGCATAGAGTGCAGTGGTGTAGAGTAGAGTGGTGTTGAGTTCAGTGGCAGAGAGTGCAGTCTTGCAGAATAGAGTGTCATAGAGTGCAGTGGCACAGACTAGAGTGGCGCAAAGTAGAGTGATATATAGTGCAGTGACATAGAGCAGAGTGGTGCAGAGTAGAACAGAGTGGTGTAGCAGGCAGTGTCATAGAGCAAAATGGGGTTGAATGCTTAGCTTACAGTAGCATAGCGTGTAGTAACATAGTATGTAGTGGTGCAGAGTAGATTGGCGTTGAGCTCTGTGACAGAGAGTGCAGTCTTGAAGAGTAGAGTGGCGAAGAGTAGAGAGGCGAAGAGTACAGTTGCACTGAGTACAGTGGTGTAGAGTAGACAGAGTGGCATAGCGTGCAGTAATGTAGGATACAGTGGCGAAGAGTGTTGCAAAGTAGAGTATGGTGGTGTAGAGTGCAGGAGTGCAGAGTAGTTGTCGTTGAGTTCAGTGGCATAGAGAGCATTGGTTTTGAGTAAAGTGGTGTTGAGCGCATTGGCATAGAGTAGAGTGGGGCAGAGTAGAGTGGGACAGCGTAGAGTGCAGTAGCATAGAGTGCAGTGGAATACAGTGGCACAGAGTGGAGTAGTGTGGTGTAGTGTGGAGTTACTTGATTTTGAAACAAGTGGTGTAGAGTGTAGCACCGTGGATTGCAGTGGTGGAGAGTGGTGCAGAGTATAGTGCTGTGGTGTAAAGTGCAGTGGCATAGTAGGTTGGTTCAGAGTAGAGTAAAGTGGCGTAGACTGGAGTGGTCCATGGTAGAGTGCAGTGGTGCAGGGTAGAGTGCAAAGATGTAGAGTGGAATGGTGTAGAGTGTTGTTGTGTAGAGTAGAGTGGTGTGGAGTGCAGCAGTTCATAACAGATTGGAGTGGTGTGGAGTGATACAGAGTGTTGTGGCATAGAGTGCAGTAGAGTGGCTTAGATTTGAGTTGTGCAGAGTAGAGTGCAGTGTCATAGAGTAGAGTTGTACAGGGTAGAGTGGTGCAGAGTACAGTGGTGAAGAGAGCCGTGGCGTAGAGTACAGTGGCACAGAGTAGAATAGAGTGGCGTTGAGTTGAGGAAATATACATTTTTGGTCAAGTTATGTTCCCTATCGTGTACCCCACCGTCTCCATGTACGAGCTTAAAGTGCATGTAACTTCCCTCCTGTGCCAGCTATGAAGACGCAAATACATTTGCGTCCAACGTTAACATGTCCTCTTTCAGACCCACCCAAAATGGGTTGAATAGTCCGTTCCTAAGTATGCCATGCCAACGTCTTTTTGTGGTGTACTTTACACGTTTTTCAGCTCTGGCGAAGCAGGCCCTGAATTCTGCCATCGAGCCTTTTTTCCGCTTTCTGACTCTGAGAGCCTCAGCCCAGGCTGTCTCTGTACCCGTGACCTCTGCCTTACTCCTTGCGCGGCTCACCGCGTTTAGCTCAGCCTGCTGCCTGCCAAGACTGAATTCAACCTTCGAGTTATCTGTTTCCCTCTCCGAAAATGCATTCCTGCCTACTAGTTTAAGTAAACATCCCCCCAGCTGCAGAGCGAAGGGCCTGGCCTTACTGTCTCCGTGCAAGTGATTCATAGCCTCTGTTACCATGGAAGGCCCATGTCCCCCTCGCATCTCATGCAGACACTTAGACGCTTATACACGCACTCACAGTCAGTATAGAATAGCTTCTGCCCCAGAGACCTTTCCGCCCAGATAGTATGGTTCCCAAACATCAGATATCAGATATGATAGAGGTACGAGTTGATCTGACATGCCAGACTTCTGTCTCTTTCCGCCACTGTAAATGTCAAGTCCCCTGCACCCTCCAGTTTCACGTAAATCACACGTCATGCAGCTGCGCGCGCATCCAGGCCTCAGATTTCTGCTGACATTGCAAGATTCTGCTTTTTGTTACCACCTACTTATGACGTTTCTAGCACACACCTCTATGTTCACGCCTAGTTCACGCCTTCTAATTACGTATTATTACCACGTGTGTGTTTTATCTTGTTTCTCTCAGCTGTTATGCCTTCTGTATTGGTTTCTATAATGTAACTCAAGTATATAAGCTATGTATTGTCAATAAAATATTGCTCTATCCCTTCCTGCACCCCAGTGGTGGCAGGAACAAGATATCCGGTCATGACCATTCCTTTTTAAGGAATAAAACCCCTAAGAACTCTAACACCACAGACTCTGCCTTTTTCTTTCCGATTGAGTTATTATTGATTAAGTACTTACCTGCATAGAAATTAGGACGGTAAATCAAATATTTACCACAGAGTGCAGTGACATAGAGTGCAAAGGTTTAGAGTGGCATAGCGTGCAGTGGCATAGAGTGCAGTGGTGCAGAGTAGAGTGGTGCTGAGTTCAGTGCCAGAGAGTACTGTCTTGCAGAGTAGGGTGTTGTAGAGTGGAGTGGTGCAGGGTAGAGAGCTGTAGCATAGATTAGTGGCGTAGAGCATAGTGGCATAGAGTGGTGCAAAGTAGAGTAGAGTGGTGCAGAGTTCTGTGACGTGGAGTGGCCCAGTGTGGAATAGAGTGGCATAGAGTGCAGTGGCATAGAGTAGATAGATTGTTTCAGAGTAGATTGAAGTGGCTTAGAGGGGAGTGGTGCAGGGTAGAGTGCAGTGTCATAGAGTAGTGGCATAGAGTGCATTGGTGTAGGGTGCAGTGTTGCAGAGTAGAGTGGTATACAGCGTAGTGGCCTAGATTCTAGACTGGACTGTTGCATGGTGCAGTGGTGAAGAGTGCAGTGATGCACAGTATAGTGGTGCAGTGTGCACTGGCATAGAGTATAGTGGTGCAGTGTGCACTGGCATAGAGTATAGTGGTGCAGAGTAGAGTAGAGAGCTAAAGAGTGAAGTGGTGTAGAGCGTTGCACCAGACACTAGCTGTGCTAAAGCATGCCATTGTTGTTTCAGTGAAACATGTTTACTTATTTCATTGTTGACAACATTTGCATCCACTAAATAGTATAAATACTATGGGCCTGATTATGAGTTTGGCGGTCCTCCGGTCGGCCCGCCACCACCGTGCTGACAGGAGTACCACCAAGCCCATAGTGTGTCTGCCTGCCAGATTATGATTGTAATTGTTGGCAGGCAGGTGGTGCTGCGGCCGTGTCACTGAGGTAGCTGCCTAAGGCTCATAAAAGAGCCTTAAGACAGACCGCTGCTGTGAGACCACCACAGCATGTTCCTGCATGGCATGGCATGCACCATGTCGAGCAGTCTATACTGTGCAGGAACTAGGGTGTAATACTTGGGGGGCACAACATGTGTCACACTGTATGCACCTCCAGGCTAATGGGTAGCACAGGGCCCTGATTGGGCACCCTTAGTTGCCTCACCGCCTCACTTTTCTTGGTGGGCTCACCGCCATGGAAATGGTGGTGGTTTGGCACTTGTAATATGCTCACCACCAGCATATGCCTCAGACCGCCATGCCACTGGATCCGGGCAGAAACAGCAGTCATGTAGCAGTTTGTCCACCAAACTCCTAATGTGGCACATGGTGCTGCAGTGGTCCAACTTCCATCATGAGTACAGCGGCCCTATGGACCGGCATACTCAGAATCAGGTCCAATGTTTTGATATTGGCAGGGTATTTAAGGCTGTAGTGTGTTTCTGGGCTCCTGCTTGTAGTTTTCAGGAAAGCAGTAACGTGTTGTCTAGGTTTTTATGGCACAGTTGTACTGCAAGTGTTGAACATACTTAGGCAATTGCTCATTAAGTGTAGTTGTGTAGGCTGCACCGCTTGACTTGTTAACACGTATTATTAAAAGGGTTTGGTACTCAAGCTCTCTGACTGTAAATAGAAAGATCCTTAGACATTCACTACAGGGTCACAAGCAAAAGCCAACAGTGCCTTGATTAAAGAACCTCTACATGAATATTTTTTTAGCACCGCCACAGACCTGCACCTCCTCTCTGCAGGCCCATTTTAAGCGTTATGTTACAGCCTTTCAAACTGGAGGTCAGGAAGGGCAGGAGCGGTCTCCATGGGGAGAGTGATCTGCATCCCTCTTCCTTTCCTATATACCTCTCACTTTGAAGTGACAGAAACAAAAAGTAAACACCAAGCTTCTTTGGAAGATGGAGCCTGACATTTGATCTTTGTGTTTAAATGCACAGCAAATGTGACAACATAAGAACAAGATTGAAAGGCCTTATTACAGAAAGTGTGATCTTGGAATGATACAGTAAACAAGGTTTGAGCAAGGAAAGGAACGAACTGAAGCTGGACGGCCTCAAACAAACAAGCCAGCAAATAGAAAGTAAGAAAATGTGAGTTACATACCACAAAGCCAATGGTAAGCAATGGGCAGAATGCATTCCCAGGGAAGATTTTTGATTGCCCCCAGGATGTCTTCAGCAAATCAAACCGTTGTGCTGTCTGGTAGGCTTCGACCTAAAAAAGAGGAGAAAGGGACGGTAGGGGAGAGCTTTGGGTATCTTTATTTGTAGATATCTGTGGTTAATCAACCGTTTAATTATTACATTGCTGGCCTTTGATAAGTGAGCCGCATACCTTCAGCTGGGAGACTTTCAGAGTACAGCTAAATCAGTGCGTGTTGAGCTGATGGAAGAGCCTCTACAGGGCATTATGAAGAGGTGTGCCCTGAGAGAGTAATTGGAATCTCCTTTGTAAAACTGACAGTGACATTTCTAGAGTAGATTTGGAGGCACTCATAAAGGACGCAGGGCCATATGTAGGTAATTTGGAAATACCGATTCCTAATTACCGAATTTTACCGAATCGGTATTTAGAAATCGGTATTTCTTATGTACGTAATAATTCGGTAAATATTACCGAAACAGTGAAAATCTGTAAATATTTACAGAATCCGCAATACCGATCGTTTTTTCCGAATTGGTCAATACCGATTCGGAAAATATTACTGTATAGGTAAATATCGAATCGGTAAATACCGAAATTCAAATACACAGCAATTGAGGAATCAGCCAATCCCGTGCAACCACAACCACAACCCCTCCCAACCAGGAAGTGGCCACGCCCAGGCAGGTGCACACAATCAAAACCTTCTGGAGAGGCTGGGAGTGCAGAGGAGAGCAACAGAGGTTTGCCTGAACTTACTCTGAAAATCTTGCACATTGGCCAGCCAGGACACAGAAGGAGGGGAAAGGAAGAGGAAACTCAAATTCAGTCAGACGGAACTGCAGGTCCTTGTGGAGGAGGTAGTGAAACAACACACAAAGCTTTTTGGAAAGCAGTCCCTGCAAGTAGCAGAGTCTGAAAAACGCAAAATCTGGCTTGGAATCCAGTCCCAGGTGAATGCTATTGGAGTGACCCCTTGGGACATTGATGTGCTCAAGAAGCGGTGGTATGACATCAGGATCATCACCAAGAGGAAGATGGCAGACCACAAAAAACAAGCCAGCCAGACAGGAGGTGGAAGGAACAGGGCACCTGCCCTGACTGAACTTGAGAGGCTCGTGGAGTCCACGATAGAGCTAGAGACCGTCTGTGGAATTGGGGATGCGGACAGCTCTGCCAGAGCTGCTTCCAAACAAGGTAAGAAGCATGCACAGCATTGTGGACCCCCCTTCCCCTATCCCAAATCCCCAATTGGGCTATGTGAATCCCACTCCAGTACAGGTTTTAGTCCAGACCAGCAATGCATTATGGGAGACGTAGTCAGTGAAACCCCTATCATGGCAGGAATCGCACTGAACAACAAGGCATGCAACACACATCATCGATAAGCAGGCAGAGGAGGACAATGAGATAGTGTGGCAGAAATGTATTTTAATTGTTGCAATGCAGGGCTGCAGGTACACTGAGCTAATGTACAATTTCTGTCCACAAGCAAGACCTCACGCAGGACTGTGCAGGACAAGCGAGAGAGGGCACCCCGGAAGGAAACAACAGAAAAGGCCAGTACAAGTGCAGGGCACACAACACCACCACAGCCAGTCTCACCACCACAGCCAGCCTTGCCACCACAGCCAGCCTCACCACCACAGCAAGCACACCACCACAGCCAGCCTCACCACCAGAGCCAGCTCCACCAACATCAACACCACCTGTAGTGGTGAGACCTAGAAGGCATGTTGTTGCCAGACTGCTGGATTCTGAGTCCTCCTCTGAAGACTCGATGGGGGGGGGGGACTTCTACTGTGCCACTGGATGTCAGCAATGCTGGTTTGGTGGCCACGACTGAGGGAGCACACAAAGGTGCCAGATGCCAACGCAGGGCTCGTGTGAGCAGTCCACCTCCACAGGATGAGAGCCATGGTGTCTTTGGAGGGCTGGAGGCCACAATGGTCAAGGTGCAGCACCTACAAGGAAAGGCTATTCAGTCAGTGCAAAGACAAATGAGGCGCCTCATTGACAACATGTCCAAAAATGACAAGGGCAGTAACTCAATGGCAGAGGGCATGAAGGAGATGGCTGCAGGCATGTGGTATATGTCCCAGTCTGTGATGCTGCTGTTCAGCAAAATGAATGAGGACAGAGTACAAAGGCGCAGGGAGAGGCAAAAAATGGGGCAGCAGACAAGGGCATTGAACCGCCTGGCAACTGCCACTACTCTACTATGCAGGTGCTCCGTGGCCATGCAGGAGGGGCTGGCGCACTGCAGCACTGATGTGTCCAGGGGGCTCTTTAAGGTGACCCCTGCTCTTGAAATGCAGCTTACGAGTTACTCTGCCACTACTGGTGCTGTCGAGGTTGCGGACAGCGATGACACAACCAGTCGGAGCAGCATTACTCCCTCTGTAACAGACACCCAGAGGCGCAGCAGACGGCATGAGGCTGCCACTGGTTTCTCAGCCTGTGAGAAAAGCCAGTCAATGCCATCCAGCACTGTTATGAGTGGCCCCAGACGTTGATGCATCCCACACTTTCATGACAGAATTGGGTGAAGTAACCCATTACTTGCTACTATGGATGTCACAAATTGGAAGTTTTTGTTGTGCCGTAGTGCCCAGAAATTAAACTACGTCATTACATTCAACAACTGGCTGTGTCTCCTTACTTACTTAAAAATAGTTGCATGTGATCTCTGCGCGTCTCTGTCTCCCATCTGTTGCTGGTGGCACTACTGCTGCGTTGGGCTCTGGCTAAGCAAATTCATCATCATGGTCCTCATAATCAGTTAATTACACTTCTCTACCTTTCTTTGTGGCTAGGTTGTGCAGCATTGCACAAGTTGCAAAGATTTTGCAGGAGATAATGGGTGTGTACTGGCATGTGTCTCCGCTTTTGTGGAGCCAACGGAATCTGCTTTTCAACAGTCCAAACGTGCGCTCCACAACGTTCCGTGTTGATTTGTGTGCCACATTGTATCGTCTCTCACTCAGGGTTGATGGGTTTAGGTAGGGAGTGAGGATAAATGACTGCACAGCATATGCACTGTCGCCTAGGTGGAAATGAGAGTGCCATTAGTCACATACACCAATACACATTAATCTGCAGTAAGTGTAAGGGAGTGTCACAGTGATTTACCTAGCAGGTATCCTTCTCCAAATTCTCCAGCAGCCAGGCGTGTGTAGATCCCACTGTTCTGGAAGATGTATGAATTGTGGGTGCTCCCAGGAAATTTTGGCACAATGTCAGTGATTATGTTGGCAGCATCGCAGATTACCTGCACATTTATGGAGTGGGTAGACGTTCTATTCCTGCAGATATACTCAGTGGCTGCTGGTGGGCAGATTGGAATGTGTGTGCCATCAATACATGCGGGAACTGTGCCATCTGGTAAAAGTCTGTCTTGGTTTTCAGCAGTTCCTCATGTGTGTGTGAGAAGCTGATGTAGTGATGCGTTCTCTGCATCATAGCATCCAGGAACTTTCTGAAGAAACGGGACAGGCAACTCTGAGACACCCCGCCTACCGCAGCTATCACCCCCTGGTAACTGCCAGATGCGAGCAGATGTAGGCTGCAGAGCACCTGCACATGTGGTGGTATGGCTGTGCCCTTGGTGTTGGGTGCTCCAGGAGTGGGTGTAGGTCCCTTATCAAGTCCAGGATGTTATGGGGGTATAGCCTGTACCTTTCACGGATCTCAGCCTCAGTCTGTTGGAAGAGTGTGATGCGCTGTCCGTAAATGCGCTCCTCCCATTTCCAGATCCTGACTCCTGCTGCCTGTACACGTAGCCGCCTTGCAATCACAAAGAAAGCCGCCATACTGATCACACTGTTGCATTTTGGGATTGCCTATCTACAATGTGGCTGATTACCACCTGCTTCCAGTCAGTGTTAATTACCGATTCTTAAATACAGAATTTCATGAAATTCGGTATTACAGAATTTACCTACATCTCTTTTCTAGTTTTTACCAATAAGAATGTGGTAAATACTGATTCGGTAATTTAGAATTCGGTAATGATGAATCTGTATTTACTGATTCATAATTACCAAATCCTAATTTTTGGCCTCCTACATCTCAAATGCCTCAATACCGGTCAGTAATGGCTAATTTACCGAATTTCGGCCGTTACAGACCAGTATTTAGCTACCTACATATGGCCCGCAGTGAGTTAGGCTCTGAGTGAACCCCAGGACAAGTTTCAAAGGCTGGATTCTGATGGGGAGTCAGAGGGGGGTACTAAGGGGCAATAAATTCAAGGGTATCAGTTGGAGGAGGTGACAGCCCATATAAGGGACATTCTAAAATTACAAGAGAAGCCTCAGCAAAATGAAGAGGGTTACTTTGCTCAATATGCTACTGCAGAGGTGGGCGCTCTCCCATTTCAAAATGTTGTGAAGTCTATGGCTTTGAAAGAGCCGAAGGTCTTCCTTTCTGAGAGTTATGGCAAAGAAATACCCTCTGGACCAATTTGATGCTGATTGCCCCCCAGTGTCAAAGGTTAATACGAACTGGTGAGTATGGCTTCCACTTAATTTTTAGCCTCTGAGAAGTCTTCTCTTCCGGATGCAGGGGAGTGAAAAGTACAGAGTGCCTTTAAGAGGAGTTATTCTGGGGGCGTGGCTTGGTAGCTCAAGAGGGCGGACGCCTGAGCTGAGAGCTCCGCGCTGGCCCGCCAATTAATCCTGCTTCATCAGTGACGGCTGGTACCCGGGGGCAGGTCGGAGGGGGCCCGATACATCTGGGCTGCCCCGTGATTTGTTTGGACCACCTGATGCCCGGGGGAGACCGGAGAGCCTAGGTCTGGGAGCCAAAGTGGAGACAGAGCTGCAGCAAAATGGCAGCCTAGGTCACCGAGGTGTCCAGAGCACGGAGATGTGCTGGGTCTGTGTGGCCCTCACAGAGCGACCCGCTGTCTGAAGACCGGATGCGGTAGGACCTGAGCAGCTGGCGGATGTATCGGAGACAAATAATGGAGACCTAGCACCCGGCGCGACAGCGCCACGCTGTGACCAGGACTCAGAGCGCGAGCACCCTGGCTGAGGGAGAAGCAAGAGGAGGCCTGCAACTGGGCAGCCCTGTTGATAGGACTCTGTGGGTGAGAGTGGCAGGAGGCCGGAATGCGGAGTGACTGCTGTGGCCTTCGAAGTGAGGCAGCAACCCCGGGCTGAGACTGAGGCGCTAAGTGACGGACAAACTACGGACGCTTGTGGCTGGGGGAGCAGCTGCACGGAGCAGTTGTAGGCCTTCAGGGCTTTCACCGAGACCTGATGTGGACAGCAGCCATAGAGAGTGTTTTTCGACAGGTGAAGCATACGGGGCAGACCCGGAGGTGAGCGGAAACGCCGGCTGGTCTACTGAGCCTGAACAAGGTACAGGGGAAGCCCCGGGAGAAAGATAAGGCTGCAGCAGGGAGGCCCTGTGAAGGGAAACCTGATTGTAAAGGGGAATGAGCCCAATTCATAGCTGACTCAAGTGGAGGAGGGGACTATCTGATTGCCGAGGCCAGAATCCACATGCTGGGAGCTGCACGGACCACTGGAGGTGCGAGATCGGAAGCGGCTGGAGGGGCTGGCACGGCTCCGCGAGGTACAGAGTACTGAACACTGTAGTGCGCAACCTCAGAGATACCGGCTGGGGGTTCAGCAGCGCTAAGAGAGGGGATACATTTGGGTGGTCCTTCAGCAGCAATCCGAGGGGGGTCGTAACATGGAGGCAGACCAAGGCCCAGACAACTAGGTTGCGGGAGTGTAGGAGAACACAGACCAGACCTCAGGTCTGGAACCCTTTCCTCCCCTCGATGGGCAAGCCTAGAGCAAGGCAGCCGGGGCCCACCCTGGACCAGGAAGAAAACACCCAAGATCAGGCGCAGAAGGATTTGGGGAGCGGCCCCCCTGAAGACCTTGTCCAACAGCAACTGTCCGAAAAACTGGAAGCTATCGCCAACAATAAAGCAACATTGCACCAGTACATAAGCAGGGTGTCAGTGGGATTGGGTCTATTGTGAGCAGAACATGCCAAACTGGTGGACAGGGTGAAGCTGACCGAAACCTCCCTTGCAGACATTACACTGGTGCAACACGCACTGACACACCAGGTAGGGATCTATCTAGTAGGGTCCGCATGTTAGAACGGAGAGCTGAGGATGCAGAAGGGCAGAACAGAAGAAATAACATAAGGGTCCTGGGGCTGCCTGAGGGAGTGGAGGAAGATAACATGATTACATACCTGGACTGCTGGCTCAGAGAGGTGGTCGCACCAGAGGGCCTGTCAACATTTTACATGTTGGAGAGAGCGCATCGTGTCCATGCCAGGCTGCCGGCTCTGGGGAGGCCTCCATGCCCGGTGGTGGCTAGACTCCTTTATTTCAAGGACAGAGAAACTCTACTGCAAAAAGCACGAGCTGATTATACCCTTGAGGTCCAGAGGCGTTGCGCTTCCTTCCTTGAAGCTAAGAAAGTTCAGTGTGAGGAGGACTCCAGTATTTATTGATATTCCCTACCCGGCGGTGTATGCCTGTGGACGGGAAGGCACGTTTTTGTGAGGATACAAAAGCGGCGCAGTAATGGATTGAGGCCTATAAAACAGAAGGGCCACCTGCAGCACGGAAGAGTACGGCCCCTCCCCGGGAACGAGAACCCAGGAAATGACTCAGGAGGCGACAGAGATGAGGAACCCCAAAGAAACCAAGCTCCTCACAAACGGGTGAAAGAAAGAGTTGACGTGGCAGCCATTATGCAGGATAGGAGGTCACCATTGGACGTGGGATCACGATCACAGAAAGGGACTGATGGATCAGGCTTGGACTCATCCCACAGTGACAGTGGTAGTATTAACCTGCCTGTGGTGACCCCGAAGACAGCTGATGAGATCATCTAAGCTTGTTGTTTGGTATTTTTAATTGGGGGCTACTGGGAGGGCGGAGGGCAGGCAGGTTGGTCCCTGGGTATCGGCTGGATCGGCCAACCAGGGCTGATGTGTTACATGTTTTGTTCTTTTAGGCCATTTGCAGTGACCGCCAAATCCCCTTAAGGTCCTTACACTAGTAGGTTTTGGGCCTCAACTAGCTGATGCAGTCCTGTTTTTGGTTTGGGCTGATGGCCTTTGCTGAACCGTCCTGGGATCAGAGAGTTGTCCATCATGTTTTTTTTTAATGGTTATTTGTATTTGGATTGCAGAGGTGGGTGGGAGGGTATGACTGGGATAACCGCAAACTGGGGGTGCGGCAGGAACTGGATGGGGGGAATGTGCTTAGTCAATTTACCACCTACACACAAAACGTTAACGTTTAATACGTGGTATATAATAGGGATGTAGTCTTTGTCCAAAAGACACAATGTGTATGCACACTTAAAAAGGAGAGATGTTCATATAGCCCTCCTACAGGAGACCCACTTAATTGGTGGTTGAAAAGCTCCGGTAGCAGGTGGAGGGGACAGATATACGCAACTACTTTCTCTGCTTATGCTCAATGTAAATTGATATGGATAAGATCTGGAGTCCCCCTTGAACAAACCCGCACTGTAATAGGTAGCGAGGGCAGATATGTACTCATTACAGGGAGGCAGCAGGTCGGGAGGTGATGCTGGGTATGTGTACACACGCGCCTAATACAGATCAGGTAACATTCCTTGCTGCCCTTTTGGCCCAGATGGTCGGCTACGTTGGGGGGTACCTTGTGATTGGGGGAGACTTTAATAGCGTGGCAGGTACTACTGCGGGCCATTCCCACCCACCTTCCCTGGGAGCGTAGGCCCACCGCACAGCGGCAGGGTTCGGTAGGTGGATAAATCATTGGGGCTTAGAGGATAGTTGAAGGGTGCTGCACGCAACCAATAGAGAATATTCATACTTCTCAATACACCAGGGACACACCGAACTAGACATCTTTCTATGCACACCTGATTTTAGCACCTCCATCACACACACAGAATACCTGGGCAGGACCTATTCCGACCATAGTCCCCTGCTAATGATGAACCGGCCCCAAGGGAGATGCCCCCGATCCCCGCTATGGAGGCTGAACCTACTGATGTTGGAGGATGCACCTTTTCGGGACTCCCTGGGCACCCGTATTGACGCATTTTTCCCAATCAATGCCCATACAACGTCCTCAGTGTTAGTGGAGTGGAAGGCATTTAAGGTGGTGGTGAGGGGACACTGCTTGGGTCAGTTGATTGGAGCACAGAGGGAAATTAGACAAGAGCTACTGATTTACTGATACAGAGATTTATTCTGATGCTCAATGTGATTAAATAATATTGATCGCTTTTTTGTGTTATGTAAATTGAATTAATGCTGGCTGGCATTCAATTATGTGTTTATTTTAATTGTAAGACTGTGACCACTCCCTTTCTGTACTGTATAATACCCAGGTCCTAGGACTTGTCTGGGTTTACCCTTTTGTGTAACCACAAAGAGGCAATGCCAGGAAACATGTTAATAAAACTGTTTTTCGAAACCTTAGAGACCAAAACATGGGCTCCATCTACAACAATCTGGGTTTTGCCATGCATGGAATTTATAGAAGGGATGGAGTTCACTTCACAGACGAAGGCAAAAGGTTGTTTGTGAGTAACCTATAACTGTGCATCAGGTCTTATATGTAGCTTACACATACTCACAATGAACACAAAGGCTCTTCTCTGAGTCACCCTGTTGCCCAACACTAAATAATATTTATTTTAAATCCTTAGCAGCACATTTTATATTTTACGTCTAATTTGACTCTAAACATATTGCAATATTTTTCAAAGTAGTTTTGTGAGAGTCTAAGTGTGAGGTGCATGACTCTCTGAGTAGGCCCGTGAGCAAATGCGTCAGTGTCTGAGTGGGCCTGTCAGTGGGTACATCAGTGTCTGAGTGGGTTTTTGAATGGGTGTGCAAGCGGCTTAGTTGGCCTGTGAGTAGGTGTATCAGTGTCGGAGTAGGTCTGTGAGTTAGTAGGTCACTGTCTGAGTGGGCCTCTGAGTGGGTGCATCAGTACCTGAGTGAGTCTGTGACTGAGTGTCTCAGTTATAGAGTGGGTCTGTGAGTAGATGTGAGTGTCTGAGAAGGTCTGTAAATGGGTTGTTTCTGAATTGCTCAGTGGGCCTCTGAGTGGGTGTCTGTGTCTGTGAGTGGGCCTGTTAGTGGGTGTCTGAGTGGGTCTGTATGTGAGTGTCTCAGTCTCTGAGTGGGTCTATGAGTGAGTTCATCAGTGTCTGAGTAGGCCTGTGACTGGGTGCATCAGTGTCTAGGTGGGACTTTAAGTGGGTGTGTCAGTGTCTTAGTAGGCCTGTGAGAGGGTGTGTTGGTGTCTAAGTGAGTCTGTGAGTAGGTGTGTGAGTGTCTGAGTGGGCTCATGAGTGGGTGCATCAGTGTCTGAGTGGGCCTGTGAGTGGGTGCATCAAAGTCTGAGTGGGTCTGTGAGTCAGTGTCTCAGTCTAGGAATGGGTCTGTGCGTGGGTCTAAGTGTCTGAGTGGGTCTGTGAGTGGGTATCTGAATCTCCGAGTGGACCAATGAGTGGGTGTCTGAGTCTGTGAGGTTTTTTACATTTTCCGCACTCTGCTGCGATGTTATATGGTGGACCGCGCTGAGCGCCACCATGAAGTTGTGAATCCTCCCACATGGAAAAAAAACTGTTTGCCGTATTTTTTTACTTATAACCAGACACTTCCCCAACCCTACAATCCGCCATGGGGTCAGGGTACCCCTACCCTGAACCCTCCTATAATATCTGCGATCAAATATCAACCCAGACACACGATCCCGCTCAACAAAATGGCAGACGCAAGTTTCCTCATTGCCCCAGGTGCGTGGATCCACATCACTCCATGTAGGGGGCCGCAAAGGGCCCGCGTTCCTAGATATATCAAAGTATTTTTTGTTTAATAACTCCAAAACTACTGAACGGATTTACACCAAATAACAAAAAAGGTTCTTTCTGTACCAAGACCTACCTTTCAGCCATACACACTGTTGGTCCTTTGTTGATGCCTGTGTCCACATCAGGATTGATTTAAACATGGCTGCTTCTGGCGTGCCCGATCACACTGAGGAGGGCGTTAGCCAAAACACGTCTGTGAACTCACCCCCGAGAGTGCTGGATTTCGTGCTTATGAGGCATGGAGATTGGGAGCAGTAATTTGGAGTGTGGGCACACACCTGTGAACTAAGCACCAGCCCACGAGTGGACGGGTAAAGGTGATCGAGGAGTGCTGATATATATCTATATAAATATCACCTCCACACCTGCTTTTCACTACAAAACAGGTCTGACACATGCTCCGGATACCAGCAAGTTTCTTTATTCCGCCATTGCACACATTATTCACTCTTCGTGAGTCCACAAGGTTCAGCCTCCAGCAGACGCGTTTCGGCGTGTGCCTCATCAGTGCCGGGTGCTCGCTGAAAACTGCCAAGATGGAAATGCTCCGAAGCTGCTGATTTTAAGCTGCTAACCCAGTCTTCTCATTGGTGGGCAATCACTCTCACTGAAAGCGGACAGGAAATGTTCCTTAGATCGTTATTGCCGCTGTTCCCACCAAGAGACCTCGGGTGAAGTGCATCGAGTCCCGCAACATGGAATCAACAAGCAATACGAGAGAGGTACAGTGACTTATCTTCGCACATGGTAAATATATATATAAATGTGTGTGCGCATATATATATATGCGTGTGTGTGTGTGTATATATATATATATATATATATTACCAAAGAAGCTTTAGTTTCCCAAAGCAGAGAGGGTCGCACTCACCAAGGATGTTCAATTTCAAAATTTATTTCATGTGGTATTCCATTGTTATGCTCCAACCAGACAGCAAAACAAAAGCGCCGACGCGTTTCGCAGCAGCCGCTGCTTGATCACGGCATTACCATTACTTTTCAGTTACTTGCATATAACATGTTTGAAAAACCAAAAGCATTACATCACTTCCTGACATGTGATCCACACACCACTTGGGCTTATGGGACTTGTAGTCAAAATTGATTTTCAAAGTCTGTTATGTATTACACCATACACTTTGGGGGATTTTTTCTGCGATTGGCAACAAAACCATCCGACACATAACTGTTTTTGGTATATCAGTATGTTGCATCGTGCATTATCTTATTTTATCCTGTTAATACATATTTTTAATTTATACAATGTTATTATCATACTCTTATATGTCTCTATTGAGTCTTGGATTATTTGATATGCACATATAATTCTTCGGACTGATTCAGCCCAAACGGGGTCATAGTCCTGAAGTTTAAAATGTGTCGGGATTCTTTTTGACGTAGTGTTCTCTCCAGATTTCCTCCTCGTTTGTTCTCTGATACTTGGTCAATGCCATAGAACTTAAGTAGTTTCCAGTCCCCGTTATGGCTTGTTTCCATGTGTTTGGCAATGGCATTATTTTTGTCTTTATTGGTGGTTGCATGTGTATGTTCAAGAATTCTTTTCTTTAATTCACATGTTGTGCTCCCTATGTATTTTTTCTTACAGGGGCATTCAACCACATACACCACATATCTGCTCTTGCATGTGATTAGTTTCTCAATTTTCCACATTTTATTGTTTGCCATTTGGACCTCAGATGTTGGCTTTGCTATTTGGCACGTCTTGCAATTATAGCATTTTACAAATCCCTTTGTTTTCAACCAGTCACTGTTTTTGTTTTCAGGGTTGAAATGACTTTGTATAAGACGATCTTTTAAGTTTGTAGCACGACGATATGTTATTCAACAAATGTTCCAAATAAATGCGCTCTCAGCCACAAAGTAACGCCAGGCAATCCATAATCCAGGGTGTTTATTCACCTACGACATGTTTCGGCTTACAGGGAAGCCTTTGTCACGTAAGTGAATGTGTTCGTAAACCACACTGATAAAGCTGTGTGCAAGTACATGGCATAAACATAAACAAAGGACTCAGATTCTGTCCTGTTCAACAAAATGCATGGCAGACATATTAGCATATGTAAATCAGCAAGGATGTTAATGGCAAATGCTGGCATTGCGATCAACTACTCACCATAAAATTAACTAGGGCAAACATAAAACACCACGTGCAAATTGATAATCCTGTCTGAAATAAGCAAAACAAAATATACATCATTTGGCGAACATGTACCATGATAATGTATTTTCTTGTGACCACAATGTGAACTCGTTAAACAAACAATGGTCCTGTTGGGTAAGACAGATAACTTGAACAACTCTCATAAATGTAGACAAACGAAAAATAGCTCTCTGATACACAATGTGCGCTTTGAGAAATAAATGCTCAAAAGACAATGTCATACGTTCAACTTGTTATATTATAAAAATTATAACAAATACTTTTCAAAAAATATCCGAATTACTACATTCAAGGATAGGTTTTTAATACATGACAACCGTCATACAGACATGAAGAAAAAAATTTTTTTTTGACTTTTTGTGAAGTTGTGCTCAATGGGTTTGGTGACATATATACAGTGCGAAGGAATTAATACATATACATATATACAAGATTGTTTTTAATGGCCAGATGCTGATTATCAACCAAGGATTCCTAAGATTGTTGTGAGGATCCTGGTGAGTCTGGACCTATAGATGCATCAACGTTTTGACCCTCATGCGCCCCTGTGGGTGGTCGCGGCGGGTCTTTCTCAAGACAAGGAAGGATGCCAGTTCAGGTAAACAGACAGAGGACCTTCAGTCTGAAACTGTATGGCACAATAGCCCGAGGTATCTAAAGTGTAGACGGAGGGGCAATGCCCCTAATATAACACAGCCCATGGGTCCCAAGTGGGAGATGTCAGATGGCAAGGTACTAGGGCCGGTGGACTGGTAGTTAGCACGTGAAATTCGTGGGTGATAGCCCTCATAGAGGTTGGCCCGGTACCATGGATAAAATCTGGCTCCACATCCCGAATGCCCAAGAATCTTACAGGACAATAGTTCCATTAAAAGCAGTTGCAGAACAAATAGGCTGAAAAACACACTGTACTGTTGGAAAGTCGGTGGTACTTGCCAAAGGTGCCCATCAGTGAAGGCATGCTCAGTGATAAGAAGGTGTGAGGATAGTAAAAAGGGTAGGCTGCCCGTGAAAGTGAGTGTAGTGTTGGGCCCCTTCCTTTCCTCCTGTGAGAAAAAACATATGATAAAACAATATTAGTTACAATCGTAATTTAAAAACACAATACAAACACAATACAACAAAATAAACATGTTCTTATGCACTGAACTCCTTGGAAGGGAATATGAGCGGGTGTGCAGCACAACAGATACCTAAAACCCTGCTAAGAGACCAGGACTAGGATGAGGAGACTATCTAGAGGGAGTATGAGCTCACTAATTCATCCCCCCTGCATAGAGGCACCAGGCAGGGGTGTCCACTATCCCCTCTCCTTTTCGCCCTGGACCTGGAGCTGTTGGCCCACTGGATTTGAAGAGACAGGTCTTTCTGGGGTTTGTCGCTCACCGATGAGTGGGAGGAGCGTATATCACTTTACGCAGATGATGTTGTTCTATACATGGCTAGGCCATACCACTCGATGGCACAGGTGCTCCATCTTTCCGGGTACACGATTAGCTGGGCCAAATCGTTGGTCTACCCTCTCTCCAGCCCCCCCGAGGATAACGTCGCGGTGCCTGACCTCAATAGTTATCGAGGGGTTTAAATACCTGGGGGTGTATGTCACCAGGGACAGAGCAGAGTTCTTCAAAAGGAATTTTGAGCCCCACCTGGCACGATTAGCATCAGACGTTACCCATAGGAGATCCTTGCCTTTATCCCTGATGGGGCGTGCTGTGCTTTTTAAGATGCTGGCCCTGCCACGCCTTCTATATATCCTGCAAAACACGCCCTATCCGATTCCCGGATGGGTGTTTAAACGCTTATCCCTATCCCTGCGGACGCAGCTTTGGGATGGTGGGAATCCGAGAATAGCGATGCAGAAGCTCACTAGAGAGGTGTACAATGGGGGTCCATCTCTCCCAGACATCCAACTGCACTATTGGGCCTTACAATTGCAGGTGGTCAACGACTGGGTGTACTCAATGGGGTCGGAGCCTACCTTCAGGGTAGATAGACATGTCATGCCGGGGGGGGGCAACTGCGAGCCTCTCTTGTACTTGCGGAAGTGATGCAGAGATCTCCCATCGCATACGGGTGTGGTGCTGCAGTGCTGGAGGGAGGCTAACAAATTCTTCGGATGGACGGGCACCCTAATGGGCAGAACGCCTCTCTGGTTTGGTGACCAGCTAGCCGAGGTGTCGAGACTAACTGGCTTTAAGGTTTAAAGGCTCATTGGGATTGACTACCTGGGCGATGTATGGAAGGGGAGCGCCTCCAGATCCTTTGCATACCTTTAAAAAGAATACCAACTGCACGACTCCCAACACTATCACTACCTGCGCCTTACACATGCCCTGCGATCACACATACTCATGGACTCCTCGCTCCCAGAATACTCTCCCTTAGAGGACAGACTCTTTATTAATCCAATCCCAGAGAAACTCACATCTACCATCTACCGCAAGCTCATAAGCAACATGCCTGACCCCCTGACGACCTTGCACGAAAGATGGGAGGCGGACATTGGAAGTCAGGAGGACGAAGATTGGCAAGATGCCCTGCAAAGCCCCTGCAAAATTGCTATTAGGATAAGGTTCCGCCTTGTGCAACAAAAAATCTTGCCTCAGGTTTACTACCCGTGTACCCACCTGTTTTCTTGGGGGAGGAGCCTGTCTCCTTTGTGTGCAAGGGGTTGTCAGGGGGAGGGTACTTTTTTCCACATACTGTGAGAATGCCCTACATAGTGCCAGTTTGGACCAGCGGGGGTGGCGAAGAAACGTAATATAGCCAGTAACTGGGGGGCGCAGGCGCCCCTCAGTGGGATCAATGGACCAGGGACCTGGATTGGTGCCAGAGGGCTGAGGGGACAACCTATAAGTCCAGAGGATGTCTGAAGAAATGGAGGAAGGTGTGGGGCCCCTGGCGCAGATATCTTGCTGAGCGGGCTGGGGTGGGATAGTGTGGATTCGACTCCCAGTTTGTCCTCAAAAGTACAATATAATGCTGCTTTTTATATGTTTTTTGATCACTACTGTGTATTTTATGAGACCTTGAGCAAAGTTAATAAAAAGACTTTCCCAACAAAAAAAATATATATATATATATATATATATATATATATATATATATATATATATATATATATATATATATATATATATATATATATATATATATATATATATATATGTATTTATGTGGTATAACAAGCATGTTGTACCGTTCGAAAACGTACCAGAAAGAGCAATTTAAAATTCCACAGAGAAAAAAAGGAGAGGGATCATCAGTCTCCAGATCTCCAGTCCCTGCTCCTGAAAACTAAGTTACAGCTGAAGTGCAGAGACGATGCAGTAAAACGTCACCAGGACTAAGGCGCTGTGATACCTTCTGGATGAGCTATAACACCATTGTAACAGCCGGGGAGCAGTCTTTGAATGTAATATTGCAGCAGTTGAGGCACTGTTAAAAATGTAAACAAAGAAACATTTATTAGGATTAACATTTTGAACATTAGGCAACCAAAACAAGATACAATGGTGGGGTGGAGAAGACACTTCTTAGATGCAACTTAAGGCTTCTGTTAGTATAGTACCTCCATTTAGTTTGTATTTATTGTAACACAATATAGGGGCTGATTACGATGGCAAGTGGGCGGTCCCGTTACCGCTAGTGTGGTGGGCGAACTTAAGTCCGCCCCCTATTCTAATCACCCGCTTAGTCCTTTAATGTTTTATAAATTCCTTTCCTCCAGTTAAAAAGAGTCTTCCATTTCTAACAATATCCCAAATAGGCAAAATATTGTATAAGAAACTTATAATTCATATACATTTCAACACAATACCACATTTTGTTATCCTAAATTGTAGTTAGAACTTCGGTTCTAGAAATAGAAGATATAAGTTTGTTAACTTTTTACGTAGTCTTGATCTGAATGCCATTTCTATGTCAGTGCACTCTGTACAGCCTCTTTGACATTTTTAATATATTGTGTCGTGTGTAGAAGTTATATTAACTCCTTCATTGAATATATTTGCTATAGTTGTGAAGCTTCTATTTGAAATGGAAATTGGTCCAGCTACAAAGTCTGTAATTTCAGTTTCTAATCTTAGTAAAATCCACTCTGTATCATTGTAGCATGACTATGACATATTTCCCATATGTTTGTACTAACAACAAACACCTAAGTTCTAATTTTCATTTTGGAGAGGTAATATTTTGATGGGACTTTTTGGTTACATTTTCAAATGCCACAGCTTTACAATCTTGTAACGTCAAGTAGAGGAATCCATCCGAATTAATTTCAGTGCAATGTTCACAATTATGGTTCCATTTTAAACTTAAACCAAATAATTCACAACCTCTTCCTCTAATAGTTCTAGCATTAACACTAAAAATTCTTGAGCATCCTGCTGAAAATTTTCAGAAAACACTTGTAATCCAGTACACTACTCGACCTTTTAGACCTTTCTGCAGCTCTGTTGGTGGCAACTTGGCTGTCTTTGGCTCCATGCATACTATAGCCTTAAATTGAAGTATTCTTTGGATAAGAATTCATTCATAAACATTTGAACCTTGAAGTGGTTCTGGAATGGCAACCAGTACTTACTTGTTATGCACAGCTGTAGCCCGCATTTTGTTATTGTTATCAGCTAATTTATTGTAACAGTACTTACATATAACTTGCTGTA
The DNA here is from genome assembly GCF_964263255.1 of Lissotriton vulgaris. Taxonomy (NCBI): domain Eukaryota; kingdom Metazoa; phylum Chordata; class Amphibia; order Caudata; family Salamandridae; genus Lissotriton; species Lissotriton vulgaris. The sequence goes on from NC_141695.1 coordinate 850,247,745, forward strand.
CTAAAAAGACAAAGCATTCCTCTAAATATAAGTACACAGCAAACTTTTCTCAGTTATCATTATTTTCTTTTTCACTTTTTAAGTACAATTCAATGGTCCATGTTTGAATCTTGTTGAGTGTGTCGACATCATATACAAACATACTCTGGTTTTTCAGAGCACACTGTGTTAAATTTTGTAATCTCTTCTGAAAGCTGTCAACTATAATACCTATGAACTGTTCTGCAGCTCCCCCGTTTAACAACTCTCTAGTTTCTGAAGTGTCCTGTTCAGGACAAACAAAATTAAACTGCGCATCATCACAAACCTTTTCTACCTCTGTCACAATACCATACAGAAGTACTCCTAAACATCAAGCAGGGGTTTTCACATAGTACAACCTCCTAACTAAAGTTTGCATTGTTGAGAGGTGTACAGCTTACATCGTAAAATGATAAAGGTGCTTTGCAACGCTATCTTTGATAAATACGGCACTGAGTGTCCCTCCAAATTTGTATGCTCTCTACCCTTGCAAGGATGCAATCCTTGTAAAGTACTCATTTTGTGTTTTAAAGAGCGCCTTGGAAAGATAAGCAGACATTTTCTTAGTATATCAATGGTTTGCTGTTGAATACTACAAACTATTACAATTCCATTTGTATACAGGGCCTGACTACGCCTTCCCTGTACCTCTTCTGCAGTAACTTGTTCTACAGTTCAACATACCATAACCTCGTATTTTCATTGCAGAACATTGTTCTCTTTCATCAATGGTATTAATTAATGTGTTTTACAGGAAATAGCTTTCATCATTAAAGAAAGGGTCTATAGAAGAGACTTCATTCTATTTATAATCCAAATGAAAAGCTTCCTCTTCAAAACAAAGGCCTTACCAACTCTTCCTAAACTTGTTCTATCTGTTTCAGTACATCTCTCCTTCTATACTTCTTCATATTTCTCAGTAGATTTACTACCTCTCTACTACAAAACATCCTGACTCTGATTTTCTTAAACTGTTTCTGTCTCCTAGTTAAGTTGTGTCCATCTTTGTTACATTGTTTCCTCTTCTTGTAATATAGATATTGTCCACTCTTATTCTTTCTCATAGTTTGGTTCTATTTTCGTTGTTTCATCATATTTGCAGGTGTCCACATATATTTTTTAGGCAATGAATTTCTCTTCCTATCAGTAGCTCTTTTTTCTTTTACCACTTTGTCTGCATTTTTCCCTTTTGCCCCTCAGTTCTGCAGAGATATAGCAGTTGCTTCTGTTGTTTTTATCTCCAAATGTTTGTAGGCATTTTTACTGTCTGTAGTTATGTAGATATTGTTCTGTAGAAAAAAGCTATATATATTTTTACTCTAGCCAATGAACCAACTACTTTACTACTGACTTAAACATAATAGAAAAACAGTTTTATGTTATGTTGAAGTTTAAAATCTACAGATGAATCTAGCTATATAACTAGATGCACTTACTTCAATATACCAAACCCAAAGCAAAACACAAAACTTTATTTATTAGTTACCTTTTGATATTATGGCACCCTTCCTACAACACAGCTGCACCACATCTCAGTTTTCACTTATACATGGTGAAAGACCAGTTTATCTCTTCTGTAGTGAATTTTAAAATGAACATCAACCAAAGTATAGAAGTACATACAGTGTCTCACCGCTGTATTAGAGCAAGAGCGCTGGGACATTCAGGGAACTGTTTTTTTTAATCTGATGGTTACTCATGGTGATTTTAAAATTGCATACAGTGATTGCGACTGTCTGAGGGAATTGAAGGGTGCCGGTGGAACTTACCTGTTTTTTGTGATCTGCTTGGAGTACCCGCCTTGTTCCGCCGCGTCCATTGTGGGCGTTTGCTGCTGAGGGTGAGGAGCCCTTCACTTCCGGGCTGACAGGAAGGAGCGTAGCGGTCTAGTTCTAGCAGTCCTGCCCCCTACTTAATGCAGAGTGCAAAGCGGCCACGCCAGATGTGCTCTTTTTAACAGAGACCTAGCTGGATGCGGAGTCCACACCTGAAATCTTGGAAGCACTCCCCTATAACTATGGTATGTTAAGATTAGACCGGGGCATGCAACGGGGAGGGGGGATTGCTGTTGTGCATAAACTTGAGCTGATGTGTACCTTGGAGCATTTAAATAGTGAGGCAGGCTTTTTTACAATTAAATGTGGGCCGAATATGATCTTAAATGGCTACTTGATCTACCGTCCACCGGGGGGGTCAGCGCAATTTGTTGACAGCCTGATGGAGGTGATCGTGCAGCCGGCCTTATGCTAAAAGAGGCTCCTAATTTTAGGTGACCTCAATTTGCACCTGGAGGAGGATGATAACAGGGAAGCCCAAGGGGTGATTACTTCGCTGGAGGTACTCAAGCTGAAATTACTGTCCCAGTTGCCCACCCATCAGGCGGGTCACCTTCTTGATCCTATTTTTGCGAATTGGGAGGAAATAGAGATTAAGACTCCGACTCCGGTGCCATGGTCTGATCATTACCTGGTTCAATTCTCTATACCGGGCCGGTCTAAAAACCCATGATAGGTAGATCGAGAGCGCAGAAACGGAGGCAATGGGAGAAATTCAATCAGGCTGACCTAGAGCGTGCACTAAGGTTAGGATGCCCCCCGTTGAGAGATAATCTTGATGAGCCATGGAGAGAATATGAGGAATGGCTGAATGGAGCTCTTGATAGGGCCGCGCCGTGGACTAATAAGGCACCAGCAAGGTGCACTAAGACGGCACTATGGTTTGATGCAGAGTTAAGAGCTGTAAAATCTGCATGTAAGGGCCTAGAACGCGTGTGGCGCAAGAAATATGATGAGTCGGCCAAACGGGAGTATAAGAGCAGTATAAAACAATACCATCGTCTGATAAGGAAAACTAAAAGAGAATTTTTAAAAGAGAGAATTGAGCTGGCGGAAAATTCTTCCAAGGAGCTCTTCGCCATCTACAGGAATCTTACGTCACTTAATAGGACTCTGGCATCAGACACTTATTCTCGGGAGATCTGCGAGGCTCTCGCAGACTTCTTTCTTCAAAAGGTCGAAACCATATATAGGTCCTTCCCTATGGAATCAGTGGAGGTATCCCTGGGACAAATTAGAGAGGCTAGGCCTAGGGGAGACAATCGTCTTGCTCAGTTCGTTGTCCCCGATAACGGCGAACTGTTGAAGATAGTCCATAGTATCCAGTCAGGCTCCCCAACTGATGCAGCTCAACCCAAGATCCTTAAGAACTCACTGGAAATTCTTATTAACCATATAAGACGTTTGGCTGAGCTGTCCTTTCAAGTAAGCTACGTTCCCCAGAACTGGAAAACAGCTCAGGTTAGCCCCATATCATTATTACCCTTCTGTGCCAAAGTGGTAGAGAAAATGGCCAATACCCAGTTGGGTAAAGAAGAGTGTCAGCTTCTTCACTCTACTCAGTCGGGGTTTCGGGCTAACAACTCTACGGAGTCGGCGCTGCTTTTCTCCACGGATCTGCTGCGCGGGAGAGTGGATGAGGGGCGGACAGCCGCTCTGCTGTTACTTGATTTGAGTGCGGCGTTCGATACCGTCTCTCATCCCCTTCTACTTTCCCGCCTTACGGAGGCAGGTGTGGTAGGACCGGCTCATGAGTGGATATGCTCGTTCCTCGCTGACCATAGGTTTCAGGTCCACTGCCCCCCCTTTAAATCGGAGGCACCAGCATTAAGGAAGGGGGTTCCTCAGGGCTCAATTCTGAGCCCTATTTTATTTAATCTGTATATGGAACCCCTGGGAAAGCTGGTGGAAGCCTAAGGGGTGGATATAGTGTCCTCCGCGGGTGATACGCAACTAATAGTGACACTCTCCCAGGCCCCAGAGGAGGCGGCCGCAAACTTCTCTGCCTGTCTGGGGGACCTAGCAAATTGGATGTATAACAACTGTCTGCGCCTTAATGCAAGTAAAACCAAGCTTTTAGTAGTGGGGAAAGCACAGTTCATATGGTCCTCAGCATGGTGGCCTCCCGCACTGGGACCTACCCCCACCCCCTAGGAGCAGGTGAAAAACCTGGGAGTTCATCTGGACGTCAATCTGTCCTTTGAACACCACACTAGAGGGGTAGCAGGTAAATGCTATGGCATTTTAAAAAATCTGCACCAAACCTTAGACTTAATCCCCGCTGCTGGTAGGAAAACGCTGATTCATACGTTGGTTACTCCCCCCCTAGACTATGGGAATGCACTATATGTTGGTCTGAGTAAAAAAGGCCTGCATCAGTTGCAAAGTGTGCAGAACGCAGTGGCTAGACTGGCTCCGAACCTCCCCCGGAAGTCGTCCGGAAGTCGTGCCCTAGCTACTCTGCACTGGCTCCCTGTCCGTGAGCGTATTATGTTCAAAACTATGTGTTTGGCCCAGCGTATCGCTCAGGGGAAGGGTCTCATCTTTCTCCAAAAATTATTGACGGTGTATCATCCCAGGCGGTCTTTGAGATCGCTAGGGACTATGGACTTTCAAGTGCCGCGAATCAACAGGGCACGGATCGGGGGTCGATCCTTTAGATACCTGGCCAGCAAGCAATGGAATACTCTACCGATTGAGCTTAGTATGGAATCATCGGTGATGAGGTTCCGCCAGAAACTGAAACTGAAGACTCACCTGTTTCCCAAAAGGTAGTGCTAGCTTTCTGCTTGATTAGCTGGTGCAGCCTGTTTTGGTTCTTTGTCTTCTCAGCGCGGGGACTCACTGTTCCTAGTGCAACCAGGCGCTTTATAAAATGTATTATTATGATTTTTACATCCAAAAAGACAACATAAGAGCTGTTTGTGTACCTCTCTACCAATGTGTCAGTGGTGTATTTAGTATTTCAGTACATTTCTACTTAAATGTATCACATAAACATTTTGGGAAAGAGTGCATATAAACGTCTGGACTAAAAATACATGTGTTTGAAGTTGATAAATGAATACTCCCAGGATGATTGAATGAGTGCATAGGTAGTGCCTAGGCAATTCCCTGAGGATACAGGTAGTACCTGGATGATTCCCTGAATATGTGAGAACTCCATGAGTTGTTCCATATCTGCATAGTTATTGCCTGTGTGTTTGCATGAGTATGTCACTACTATCTAGGTGTTTGGATGATGCATGAGCAGTGCCTGAAAGATTAGATATGTGCATGACAATTGCCTCAATAAGTCAATATGTGCATAGATATGATGGGTGATTAAATTAGTGCAACTCTAGTGTCTGGATGATTGCAGGAGTGCATGCATAATATATAGATGATGTATACAGTGCATGGATAGTGCATACATGATTGTTAAAGTAAATACATAGCACCTGGCAGATTGGATGAGTGCATGAGTAGGGTTTCAGTGATTACAGGAGTACATGGCTGCTGCCCATCTGTTTTTTGTTGCGTGAACAGGTAGTGCCTGGGTTTTTAGACAAGCACATTGATAGTGCCTGAATAATTGAATGAGAGCATCATTACTGCCTAGCTGATTAGATGAGTGCATGACTAGTGTCTGAATGATTGCATGAGTCCTTAGTTAAAGCTTGGGTGATTGGATGAAAGCAAGTGTACTACTGGGGTGATTGTATTAGTGTGACAGTATTGAAAGAGTGCATAGGTTTTACCAAAAAATTATAGGCTCACTGCAATGGTACTGCCTGCATAATTCGATGAGTGCATGGGTTGTGCCTCAGTATTTTGATGTGTGCATAGGTTGTAAGTGGGTGTTTGGATAAGTGCATGGGTAGTGCCTGGGTGTTTGAATGACTGCATAGGTAGTGCCTGCATAGTTCAATGACTACATAATTAGTGCCTTTCTGATTGCAAGAGTGCATTTGTAGTCCCTGGGTAATCGAATAAGTGTGTAGATAGTGCGTGAGTGACTCGATGAATGCCTGAGTAGTGGCTGAGGGATTGGATGAGTGTCTGAGTACTGCTTGGCTTATTGTGAAAGTGATAGATGCATAACAGCTGTGAGTGTATCTATGACTTATTGTTTAAGCCCTTCTATCGGTTTACAGACACAACATCAATGACAGAAATATCGATGTAAAAAATATCGATGCAAAAATATAGACTACAAAAATATCGACTCCCTATACTTAAACAGGTAGGTACAAAAATATCAGATAAAAAATATCGATGTAAAAAAGACCGATGTACAAAATATTGATTTATATATATAAAACAAAATAATATATATTAAATATTAAGATTCATTTTAACAAAATAAATACATTTAATATACATTTTAACAAAATATAACAAATAAAATTAATTTAAAAAACAAACACACAAACATTATTTATACATATATATTTACTTACAAACAATAAATAAACCATTATTTAAAATGTATTTTATAAGTTTAAAATTAAATGAAAATACATATGTATATATCAATAATTTAAAATATAAGAAAAAAATATTCTATAATAAATTAAAACATGAAACAATAAAAAAGGTCAACTTAAATTTCCAGATATGGTCAGTGCAACAGTAGGGAAAGTGTTGGATAGCAGAGAGGTAAAAATTATTATTCCGACTCCAATAAGTACAACAGTAGGGAAAATGTTGGATAGCGAAAGAGTAAAAATTACTATTCCAAATCCAATGAGTGCAACAGTAGGGTAAGTGTTGGATAGCGGAGGGATTAAATTTACTATTCCAACTCCAGTCATTGCAACAGTAGGAGAAGAGTTGGATAGCGGAGGGGTAACATTTCCAATTCCCACTCCAGTGAGTGCAACAGTAGAGAAAGTGTTAGATAGCGAGGGGTAAAAATTACTATTCCCACTCCAGTGAGTGCAACAGTAGGGTAAGTGTTGGATAGCAGAGGGGTAAGAATTACTATTCCCATTTCAATAAGTGCAACAGTAGGGAAAGTGTTGGATAGCGTAGGGGTAAAAATTACTATTACCACTCCAGTGAGTGCAACAGTAGGGAAAGTGTTGGATAGTGTAGAGGTAAAAATTACTATTCCCACTCCAGTGAGTGCAACAGTAGGGGAAGTGTTGGATAGCATAGGTGTAAAAATTACTATTCCCACTCCAGTGAGTGCAACATTAGGGAAACTGTTGGATAGCGAAGGGGTAAAAATGACTATTCCTACTCCAGTGAATGCAACAATAGAGAAAGTGTAGGATAGCGGAGGGATAACATTTACTATTCACACACATATTACATAAAATAAAATACAAACAAAGTTTCAAAAAATAAATATTTTAAACTACAAAAGATTTAAAAACAAAAACATTATTTATAACATACATGTATTTGTTCTATTTCCTACCCCATAACAACAAACAAATCACAGCACACTTCTAAAAATATGTTTTAAAATTATATTTCATAATTAATATAATTATTTATCAATTAAAAAAATATTATTAATAAAAGAAACTAATAAAAATTAATTATCTACCCACACTTTAACGCTATAATCCCCACAACACACACCTAAACTAAACTGTAAAATAATAACTTACACAATTAAAGCATATTTTAAAACTAAAAACTGTTAAACAACTAATTATGAAGTAAGTAAAATGTATTTAATACCCACCCTTTACCCCTTTAAAAGTAAAAACAACACAGCAAAAATAAATAACATTATTAAACAACTATATATTAAATAATTAAACACAAATGACTTCCTACCCTTTACACTTATAAACACCACAACACACACCTAAAATCAATTACGCAATTACCATAATTATTTTTTAATTACATTAATTATCAATTAACAAATAATTAATAATACAAAAAATACTTTCCCCCTTTAACCCTATAAACCCCAAAACACACACCTAAAATTTATTACACAATTACGATAATTAATTACCAATTAATTAATTAATAATAATTAATGACAAATTCTTAATTGATCAATAAAAAAAGATTCTTCCCACCCTTTACACCTATAGACACCAAAGTGCACACCTAAAATTAATTACACAATTACCATGATTAATTACAATTAATTAATTAATATTAATTAACAACTAATTATTAATTAATTCATAATAAAATACTTTACTCATTTAAAACTATAACATCTCAATTCAATAAATATTATTAAATACAAAATAATCATTGATTTAATATCATTAAATTACTTCCCACCCTATTCCCCTATAAACCCATAACCCGCTACAAAACTAAAAACGTAAAATTCTGATACCTTTTTTTTTACAACTTCTTAAAATTGAACACATGTATTAAAAAACAATTCTTATACAAAAAAGATACATCACATACATTTAATACATATACTAAAATACATAACATTATTTAAAAAAATCAATATTTTTTCAACTATATTTTTGCAAACGGTATTAAACACTTCGACATTTTTAAATCAATATTACTTCCCTTAAATTGATATTCTTGACCGCGATATTCTTGCTGTTGATATTATTCACACACTATATTTATGACTGGATATTTCTGCCAGTCGATATAAAAAACTCAATTTTCTGTCTGCACACCCATTCTATTGGTAAGAAACTACCTGTTTTAGTGTATCTATACTTTTCTACTGAGCTATGTGTGAGTGAAGTCTAGATATCACACTTATAATTGGATGTATGGCTCTCTAGGAGCTTACATTGCTTTGTTACTCAGAGTGCACATGCACTCTCAAACTGAAAACAGTTCTCACGTTTTTCAAAAACACAAAACCTTTTCTTAATGGCATACCTACATCATTTCTTAAGTATTTCTTGTGTCGTCAAAACAAATATCCAGAATTTATCAAAGATTAAGTGGAGCTAGCACAATAACAATCAAGAGACCGCCTCAATTTTAAAGAGAGCATGTTTAAAAAAATGCATCTCCCTCACAATATAAATGAAATTTTCAACAGCCTTAGAGACCATAGCTCACCTTGTAAACATATATCTGATTTCATAATAGATATACAACTTCACGACATCGTTCCAAAAAAATATAGTTCTCTACATATTTATTAAACTCAAGAGGTTTGTCGTACATTTAAATATCTGCAACCAGAAAAAAATATATCTCACCATCTAAACTCTTGCAAACCAGTCATATACGTTAAAAGCCACAATGACAAATACTTCCTAATACATACCTAACAAGTATTACCATCTTATAATTCGTATACAGGCACAGCACGTTTTCTTATCTTTTATTCATGAGTACACTACTCCTGTTTAATAATGTGACTAAAAGTACTACAATTTCCAGAATGCAAATAACATAGGGGCTCATTATGATGGCGGGCGAACCTGAGTCTGCCCACCATCGTTGCTGTGGTTGGGACCGCCCGCCAGTCATGCCGCGGTTCCATCACTGCAATTACAATGCGCCCACCAGTGTGGCGGGTGCATCCCGGGTATTTAACATTGCGGTTTGTGCGGCTGGATGCAGCACCGTACTCAATGTTAAAATATCATGCTGTGCATTTTCCTGCACTATGGGGCAGGCACCTCGCAGTGCAGGGAAATGCAGGGGGGTAACATGGGTACACCCCCAGTGCAGCAACACCTCCCCGCAAGACAAGGGGGGCCCGCAACAGGCCTCCAAACCCAATCCCTGCTAGCCTTTCCATGGCAGTTTTCCCACCATGAAAGGCTGACTGAGGCCAGCCGATGGTGCCTGCTGGGCACCACCACCATTCACTTCCATCTATCCACTCCGCCGGGCAATGGTAATGATTGCCTGTGGCGGAAGCGTGGCGGCGGTCTTTGAGCCCACCATGCTTGCGGAATGATTTCCCCGCCATTGTAATGTGGCGTGGTTATTACCAGTCAGATGGCGGAGGGCCTACCACCACACGGCTTGGGGTGGCGGCCCTTCCGCCATCCTAATGAGCCCCTTAGATCTTTCTGTTCTGCACATGATGCTTAGGCAGGTTGTATGGCATTACAATGCTGGCTTTTACCCCGCATGCCATTGCAACGCAGGGATTACAACGAAAGTCATTACAACGACTTTTGCTGGAGGGCGCTGGATAGTGGAATAGTTTAATTTTCCTTTCCAACTTCAGCCCACGTTGACAGTAATGAAGGTGTTGGATAGAAAATTAAACTATTCCCTATCCAACAGCGCCTTCCAGCGAAAGTCGTTGTAATGACTTTTGTTGTAATCCCTGCATTGTAATGGCATTGCTGGGTAATCCCCACGTTGTCATGGCTGTTCCCCGCTTAGGCATTACACATGGTAACTTTCAACAGTACCAGCATCTTAAACATATACCCTCAGGCATATACAGTTCATCTTATAAATGTTATCACTGTGATACTCTTTTTTTATCAAACTCCCATATACATCTTCATTTCTAATGTAAATTTGTTAAACAATTAAAAAGTTATATACATACCAGTGAATTGAGTTTGTAGAATATATTGTTGTTTTAGCTCTTTCTGAATAGTTTTGGCACTATTACTATTTGTAAAAACTAAGCACAATAATGGTACACCAGTCTGATACAAAGCAACTATAAAATAGCTCACTCTTCAAATTTCCACTCTGTGATCATGAGAAAGGCAGCAAATCAAATCATGTCTTATAGCCTTATAGCCCGCCGTAGAGGGCTATACCGGCTATTAAAGGCCCTCTCCTGCGTTAAAGGCCCCGAGCCGAAGGCGAGGGCCTTTAACAAGGGAGAGGGACTTTAATACCGGTTTAGCCCATCTGCGAAGGGCTATAAGGCTATAAGACATGGGCTATAAGGCTATTAGAACATTCTGTCACTAGAGCTCCCTGAAGCCTTTGTTCACAGCCAGAGCTGTGAACAAAGAAACATTGGAATGTTGGAGCTCCAGGCTTATACCAGCCATTATAAGCCCAGAGCACTCCATAGTTTTCAATGGAGCTCCCAACATTCCAATGTTCTAATTTACTTTAGACAACTCTATCTCCACTTGTTAACCCCTTAAGTGCTGCCTCGGTGCATTGGCCGACGGCAGCACTACCTCCCCAGTGCTGCGCACGACCATTGAACGTCCATTCAGCACTAGTTCTAATGGACAGCGCAGCACTGGGGAGGAATGTTTAATAGCAGCTATGAGGTTAATGGTTAGCATCTGTTAACACGTTCCCTCTCTTTCAAAACAAAGTTCTTGTCTCCACGTGTCGGCAATGTTTTCGCGATCATCGCTGAGTAATCGCGAAAAAAAAGGGAGCCCAAACCATATTTAACTTCAGTTTCTTTTTATTTAAATACTGCACAACAGTTTATTACATAGTCCTCATTTGGAAATGAAAGCTTATCATTACTTAAATTGTGGCATAACTCCTCAACATTAAAAAGAAATGTCTGTCTCTTTAACACTCTCCACCCAATACACTCTTAGCTCAGTGTTTCTAGCAACCCAGTGGAACTAGTAGGTCACAGCACATTCTAGGGACCATGCTACTTCCAAATGAGGTTCAGCAAGTGTTGTTTACACCACAGATTCAAAAGCATTTCCATGTCTGTATTACATTTCTAATATTAAACAACAGCCAATAATAGGACTTCTTGTTAATGCTTCCACACACTAGCTAATGTTTTATACTTTCATGCTGACTTTTTTTTAAGAAAACACCTCAGTTTTAAATGCTTTTCATTTGGAAAATGACCTCATTTAGCTCCAGCCTTCTTCTAACTGCTATTGCTGCTTCACTTCCAAATTTTCAAGTGTGGATTGTTGGCTACAGCTATCTCTATTGGGCTAAAGAGCCTGCAAAAGAGAGATATAAATAGGGACTTGGGTTTGGCAAATGTGGAGATTACTTGGATTGACCAGAGAGGGTTAAAGGTTCATCAGTTGCTGACCTTGGTTAAAACAATTGTGGATTGCCAAGGTCCCCACCTCATAATTGTGGTGGCAATGACCTAGACGCAGTAACTAGTTTAGGGCTGGAAATCCTAATGAAGGATACTTTTGCAGAACTGATGTTGCTTTTCCCTCACTCTGGCTTGGCGTACTCTAATATATGCCAAAGACAGAAATGGAAGTTGTCAAATCAATTCTGTACATAGATTGACAAAGACAGGAAACATGTTAATAAACCTGTTTTTTCATTTCTCAAAGACCATAACATGGGTTCAATCTATAACAACAACCTGATTTATGACATGCATGAAATTTATAGAAATGATGGAGTGCACTTTACAGATGAAGGTAAAAGGTGTTTTTAAGTAACCTGAAACTCTGCATTCGGTCTTATGTGTAGATGTCACATATGCACACAACCAACACAAAGGGGGTGATTAGGATGGCGTAACAATTGCTATCGCCGTGCCTGCAGTGGCGACCGTCACGCCATCGTAACCTGATTTACCCACCACCAGGTTACAATGGTGGTGGGTAACGCGAAGGACAGAAAGTCCATCTGCCGCTTCTCCGCCTAGCAGGCACCGCCATCCATATTATGATGTGTGGTGTTCCAGACATTTCCATGGCAAGGCTGCCGTGGATTTGGATCGGGGGCCCGTTGAAGGCCCCCGGGGGTCGGGGTAGGTGGCTGCAATTGGGGGGGTACCATTGCCATGCACAAGGTGGCAGGCACTTTGTGGTGCCTGCCACGTTGTTCATGGTAATGCACAACATAGCATTTTACCATTGCAGGGGTGCTGCAGCCAGCAACACCCACCACAATGATAAAATGCCAGATGCGACCGCCGCGGTGGCGTTTGCATCATAATTGGGGTAGCGGCACCACAGCATGGCAGGCAGGCGGTCCCGTTACCACTAGGGTTGCAGGCAGTCCGCCTGTCATCCTAATAACCCCCAAAGGCTCATGTCAGAGCCACCCTAGTACCTGAAATATTGTTCATTTTCTTTATAAAGATCCCTTTTTTGTAGTTTTGCAGGAATCTTCGTGACAACGTCGCGAAGGTCGCGAATCTGTTGAAAAATCCAAAAAAACAAAAGCAAAAATTCAATGACCACCAGCACACGCATAAATAGCAATTAAAAAAAACATTTTAAACATTGCATATTACTATACACATGCTTCATTAGAAACCATGTTTAAACTCATTTTTTTGTACTACGTTTGTTTAAAAACTATCTTTAAAACCTATTTTACATTTTCACGATTACTCTGAGAGTCGTGACTGCATCACTAGCCGCCACAATTGCGCCTTTTTCATAAAGTGTAAACACATATATGCACACATATTACAGTATTTTACACACTAGAGGTTTATTACTGTATTTTTCTAGTGACTTTCTATAAAATCATCTCTAAAACCTATTTTCCATGTGTGCAGTGACGCCATGAGTCGCAATGACGTTGGTACCCACAACAATTGCACCTTTTTTATTGACTTAAATCCACAGATATGCACACATATTATAGTATTTTTGGCAATAGGGGTTTATTACTGTACACTTCAAAGTACTGGTTTTATTGTGAGTTTCTATAAAAACCATCTCTTAAACTTATTTCCTGTGTTTGTGGGGACACCAGGAGTTGCGGCAACGTTGGTACCTGCGACGATCGCACCTTTTTTTACAGACTGTAAAACACATATATGCACAGATATTATAGCACTTTTGGCACTAAGAGTTTATTACTGTATTGTCTAAAGTCATGTTTTTCTAGTGAATTTCTATAAAAACCATCTCTAAGAGCTATTATCCGTTTTCACTGTGACACCGGGACTTGCGGTGTCCTGGTGCCTGCGATCAATGCGGATACGTTGTGAAAGCGCAAAACAAAAACAGGAATTCAATAGCCACCACCACATTAAAAAAATTATAACTCTATAATTCCTTCTAACAATCACACTAGATAAACCACTATCTAAATAACCCTATAAAACATTTGTCATTCTCTCAATATCTCTATTACAGTGTGTGTATATATGATTTAAAAGATTTTGTGAATGGTTGCATAAGTCTTGAAGTGGGTCTGTGACTTACTGCATGTGTACCTCAGTGGATCTATATGTGGGTGCAGAAGTCTCTGAGTGGGTATATGAGAGGGCATATGAGTCTTTGAGTGAGTTTGTGAGTGGGTATATAAGTCTTTCACGGAGTATGTGAGCGGGTGTATGAGTGTCTGAGTGGGTATGTGAATGGGTACATGAGTCTGTGACTGGATCTATGAGTGGGTGCATAAGTGTCTGAGTGGGTCTGTGAGTGGGTGTATCAGTTTCTGACTGGGACTGTACCTGGGTGCAAGAGTTTCTGAGTGGATCTGTGAGTGGGTGGATAAATTTAGTGGTGGGTGTGTAAGTGACTCAGTGGGACTGTGAGTGGGTGTGTGAGTGTCTGAGTGGGTTTGTGACTGGGTGTATGAGTCTCTGACTGGTCTGTGACCTGGTGTATATGTCTCTGACTATGTATGTGAGTGGGCACATGAGTCTCTGACTGAATCTGTGGGTTGGTGCATGAACCTCTGAATGCTTATGTGAGTACGAACATAGATCTCTGAGACAGTCTCTGAGTGGGTGAATTAGTGTAAGTCGGGGTATGTGAATGGGTGTATACGTGTCTGAGTGAGGTTGAGAGTGTCTCATGAGCCTGTGACACAGTGGCAGTCTGTGACAGTGACCAGCGATGGTTTGTATATAGATGTAGACACTTTTTGTTTTTATATTTCCACCAATATCCATGACCACATAGTGATAGTCATGATGTCCCGGCGGGACGGCAATGTCGTCACAAAATATCCACGACCACGTGAAATAGCCGCAAAATATCTGCAGGCAGAGATATCACTATATTTTCTCAGTTTTAATTTCTCAATAACTACTGAACAGATTTGCACCAAATAACAGAAAGCACAATCTGCGTAACAACATCTACCTTTCTGCAAAATTTGGTGTAATTCCGTACACCGGTGCGGCCTGTAGGGTCAACAAGGTGTTTCTTTGGAAATTAACAATACAAATGCACCCTTTAATTGCTCCCCTATATATCGGTCCCCACTGCACGGATCAACCCTATGACACACAGAACCTACTCTGACACATCTTTGGAAACATTTCATGAAGATTGGTCAAATAACGCCAAAGTTATATATATATATATATATATATATATATATATATATATATATATATATATATATATATATATATATCCCTCCGTTATAGTTAGTACAACTAACTATAACGGAAGAATTTCAATGGTTTTGTACGAGTGAAATGTCAAGCTAACTATAACACCCCTAAAACCTATGGTTTTTTAAGTGAATTTTTAAGGTTTTTTTTAAATGATAATTCCTAACTATAACATGTCTGAAACCTATGTTTTTTTCAGTGAATTTCAAAGGTTTTTTAAATGCTAATTCCTACCTATAACATATCTGAAACCTAAGTTGTTTTCAGTGAATTTCAAAGGTTTTGTAAATGACAATTTTTAAATGTATTAATTGTCATATTTATTTTCTTGATACTGATTTACTACATTCTTTAAAACTATTTATTTGTAGATATTTTATTTTTCAAATTACATTATACATTACATTACAAAATATGCTTTCTCAGAATGAATTATTTTAGTTTAAATACGTTGCAAATAGGCAATAGACGTTTAAGTACAGTTGTTACAGTTGTTGCAATGGGCAACTCAATTTCAAACACAATGCAGCATTGAGCTCTATGTGAATTTCTAGTTAAATGCAATTAGTTACTTTATGGATTACTTTTCTAACCACAGAACTGGATCCTAGATTCAGTCCATGGACATTTCCTGTAAACAGTTGAGTAAAAGTGTTTTGGTTACAGTAGTGATTTTTAAGAAATATTATTGTATTTTAAAAGTTGATACTTAGAAATGTTTTCACATAGAATCACCAATGTTATCCTATGGGAGGAAATTCACTTAGCATGTAAGTATTGTAAATTGTAAATTGATACTTGTGTAGCGCACTACTCACCCGCATGGGTCTTAAGGCGCTTGTACGAATACCACTGTGGAACCCATCCTGGCTTTCCCTGTGAGGCGTCCCCTCCTGGGCACCCCCAAGGTGGAAGCCAGGCATCCTTAGCGTTGTGGGTGCCGTTGTGGAGATTAAGCAAGCTATTGCCCAGAGTTGCATGATTGGAATAGGCACCGAGGCGAGAATTATCAGGTCCATGGAATTTTGAGTACAAGACCCACCGAGGCAGGGATTTGAACCCTGGTCCCGGGCCAGACCTCTGCATCAGGGTCTGCCGCTCTTATAATTGAGCCACACTTCTCCACTTCTAAGTATTGTTATCGTTACTTTTTCTTAGTCAGTGGTGGATCCTGGATCCAGCACTGGTGCATCACCTGTAAACAGTTGAAAAAATGCGTTTAAGTCATACAGGCGATTTTTTAGGAATATTTTTAGTTTGTGAAAATAGACACAAAAACTTTTCTGGTGAAAACCAGACAATGGATTCCTATGGAAGGAAATACAAGTTACTGGTAAGTACGGTTAGAATTACTTTTCAGGGTCAGTGCTGGGCTAAAAGGTGCAGCACTGGGTTCTCTCCTGATAACAGGTGAGTAAATCGGAATTTGTTGTTCGGATGATTTTACGTGAATATTTAAAAGTTCCAAAACTCCACACTTAGAACTATTTCCAAGTGAAACCAGTCAATATTAGCCTATGGAAGGAAATTCAAGTTACTGGCAAGTATGGTAAGAATTACTTTTCAGGATCAGTACTGGGCTCAAAGATGCAGCACTGAAGTCTCTCCTGATAACAGGTAAGTTAATCGGAATTCGTAGTACATCGAGTAAGTGCCACAGAGCTGCGTAGCAGAGAGATGTAAAAAGGGGCACGGCCTGCACCACCTTTCTGCAACGCAGCGCAGCGGTGCTTCCTGGAAGCACCTGGTGGGTTCCTTGGCCCCCATGGTCCCTCAGGTTTGAAGTGGGATTTTTCCCCCAACTTAAAAAGCTCCACAGGGTGTGTTTGCACACATCACGTCAGACCCCGTTCCCTCCCTTCACCACTGTGTAAACGCACCCTGTCACCGTTCTAAGTTGAAAGATTAAGTCCCCTTCAATCCTAAGGGTACCTAGGGTCAAACTAGCCCACTAGGTACCTCCAGTAAGTGCCACAGAGCTGCGTTGCAGAGAGGTGTATAAAGTGGCGTGGCCTCTGAACACCTGTCTGCAACGCAGCTCCCTGGTACATACTGGAAATACCTATTGGGCTACTTAGCCCTCAGGGACCCTCATTATTGAAAGAGAATTAATTCCCCAACTTAAAACGCACCACGGGGCGCGTTTGCACAGTGGTGAAGGAAGGGGACGTGGCCTGAGGTGATATGTCTGCAAACATGCCCTGTGGCGCGGTTTAAGTTAGAGAATTAATTCCTCCTCAATCCTGTGGGTCCCTGGGGGCCAACTAGCCCACCAGGTATCTCCAGTATGCGCCAGGAGGCTGCGTTGCAGAGAGGTGTTCAAGGCCATACCCCTTTTTACAACACTCTGCAACGCATCTCCGTGGTGCTTACTGGAGGTACCTGGTGGGCTAGTTGGCCCCCAAGGACCCTTTTTTTCTGATTGATATGCTGTTGCTGTGCACAGCATATCAATCAGAAAAAAAAGTCATGTGCAACAGATTCCGAGAAAGAGGCTACAAAAACAAAACCATTGCACAAGCCTGTAAAAGAGTAGATGCTAGCACCAGAAATGAACTTCTCAATCCCAATAAGATCAAAGAAAATGATTAGAAAGTAAGGTTCATTACAACATATTCTGGTCAGTCACAGAATCTTAGAAAAATCTTGAATAGACACTGGAGCATCCTCTTAACTGACCACCATCTAAAACCCTATCTCAGTAATACCCCTCAAATCACTTTCAGGAAATGTAGATCTTTGAAGGATGAGCTGAGTAAAAATGTTGTGGTTAACAGGATAGAACCAAAAGATATTCCAGGCTTCAGATGTTGTAGATCCTGTAAGGCTTGTCGAAACAGCACTAATTGTAAAGAACTCACAGTCCCCACAACAGGTAATGTGTTCATGATCAAAAAATCTCTGACATGTAATACAACCTACTGTGTTTATGTACTTATCTGCCCCTGCAACCTCTGGTACGTGGGAAGCACAATCCTAAAAGCTAAAGAACGAGTCCTACAACACTTAAGGGCAATAAAAAATCTTAATTTACAATATCCAGTGGCTCGCCACTTTGCTAGCCATCATTTTCAGAATGAAAATCAAGTGAGGATGGTAGTTATAGATAAAATCTCCCTTGGCACACGTGGTGGAAACAAAAAACTTGCTCTACGACAACTTGAGTCGTGTTACATTATTGACTTTGAGAGTATGATGCCTAATGGACTGAACTTACATGAAGAATTAGCGGTACATCTTGCTGAATAGATTGCTTTATTTGAATATGAAATTACTGTATTGTCTGCAATGCGATTTAGATAAATCGTTTTTAACCTCCCCCGTTTTTAACATTCTTTGTTTAGGTACCTCATGAACTGATGTGACAGAATAAGGAGCATGCTATATCCAATTAAGCATTGTGAAAGTTTTGAAAATTGAGAAATTGCAGGATTTGAAAAACGTCTTGACAGTTATACTTCCAATGAATTGTTACAAATTTGGCTTTCCCACTGGGGCGCGGACTGTGTATGGAATTAATTGCATACGCAATCTGTACTTGGAAGCATTGAGCAATTTTTGCCCACTTGGGCTTGGACTCTATACTATAAAAATAAGATAAAGAAATCTGTTACGATTGGACCATTCGCCCACTTGGGCGTGGCTCTGAACCAACATTTGCTCGTTTTGATTAATGACATGAATGCAATATGTTTTATACAGTGCAGGCAAAGGATTTGTAGTAGATCAAGAACAATACTCTGTTTTCAACATTTAACAGCAATGTAAACATAACTGTCAATTTGAAATCGGTATACATGATTTCGGGATTTTTGTGTTTTGAAATTAACATACACATACATTAGTTTGCAGTAAAAAGCTTTCTTTACAAATATGTACAATTTATAAGATTGAGCACAATATGTATATATAAGTTTTTGCTCCTCAAAACATGTCTGCCATGTAGATACCTATTACTTTATTCACTTGGTGGCTTGTCCTCTTTTTAGATCACGAGAAAGTGTAAAAGGACAATTGTTTGGTGATTCACTTTGTAAACGTGATCAAGCTGTAAAGCGAAACGCGTTGTTTTCCTGCCTTATTAAATCCTTCGTGCACAGCAACTTACAGAGTGTCGGCGACGTTTTATTCTAACGGATAAAGGTACTTTATCCGAGGTATATATTACCTCGGATCCCCTGGGCTCACGTTGTCACCACAGAAGTCACAGCACCACAGCAGCTGAGTTCAAGTTTCTTTATTTAATACACAAACACCATGTGCATTAGCCACAGGACTATACTTAGTCTTCAACTGGACCATAGAGTCCCTTGTGTCTAGACAATTTATGTTGTGCTCTGTGTTTAGTACCCTTCTTAGTTTCCATACCCTTTAAAAACAGCTAGACTACCAATTCTGAGTATGAGCTCACGGCACATTATGGTCGCCATTTTTACACCTTGTGTTAATTCATTTCAAAGGTTTTCAGTGAAGTACTGACATAAAAATGAATTTCTAAAGTGTGGTGTGCATCATGTGAAGTACCAAGTGAGATTATACTTATCACATTCAAAGTGAAAGTTTACATTTGTCAAGGTGCAAATTCTTATAAATATACCAAAATTAATTTTCTAGTTAAATTTGGAAAGTTCCTCATCAAGGGTTCATTTCTGAAAATCATGTTAAAGAGATAGTTGATTCTCTCAGTCACAATTGTCCGTAAAGTAAATTTTTTCTACAAGGGTTGCTAAGGAAGGGCAAGGGTTCATTTGGTGTGAAAGCTTTTGGTGATTACAGTGATTGATCAGTTCATTATATGCCAATATGCGAAGAGAGTTATCAATTGATATTTCTTCTTCATATCTTGTTTTTTACATATATTTATTTTATTAACTTTTTTCAACCATAATATATATATATATTCACTGAAAAAAACATAGGTTTCACACATGTTATAGTTAAAAATTAGCATTTAAAAAACCTTAGAAATTCACTGAAAAAACCATAGGTTTCAGCCATGTTATAGTTAAAAATTAGTATTTAAAAAACCTTAGAAATTCACTCAAAAAACCATAGGTTTCACACACGTTATAATTAACTGGACATTTCACTCATACAAAACCATTGAAATTCCCCCGTTATAGTTAACTATAACTTGCGCTCCTGCAATGCTGTAGCGATTGCGGGGTCCAGAGGGCGGGGCGCAGGTCTGCTTTGTAAATCCCGTAGGTGGTATGCGTATGGGGATGTGTGCAGGACAGGTCGGACAAACTACACTAACCGGCATTCCAAGGGGCAAGGCAGCGGAGTCATGGGACCTAGGTCATTTAAGCACCTCCCTTCCTCTCAGACGGTGCTTGTCAATCAATCCGGAGGCTGTAGGAATGGCGGATGGTGTTCCCCGCCGGAGTTCAGCTAGAAGACAGAAGATTACCTAGGAGACGAAGCCGTCAAACATCCAGTTTTCTGCAATTCCGCAGACATCCGATAAGTACTGAGATAACGGAAGCGGGCTCGCTTTCGTTGTGAACTCTTGTGTTCATGTTGTGCCTTAGATAGTTAGGGATACTGGTACAGAACTCTTGGCCTTACCTTGTTTATTCAGAAGAGGTCTCTGTGGCGAACGCGTTCTGCAGTAGAGACGCGCATTGCTGCTATTCAGTGCACATCTCACCAGAGAGGGATTCTGGGAGACGTAGTTCCAGTTGTGTTACCTATCGGAATACTGTGCATAAGAGACAGAGACTCTGTTCCTAGTCCGCTACTTTGTTTTGTTTTCAATTAACTTTCGTGGACAATTGTCGTGTTCGGCTTGTGCATTAAACAGCCGGTACAGTATATATTCTTTTGTCCGCTGCCTGCAACGGTTCAGAACTCCAGCACAAAAGGGACGTTATCCTTTATCCAGTTTCCGTACTACCTGGACAATCATCAGGCTATTTGTCCTGCAAGAGTGCCGTTGCATGTTCCTTTCCAGCTTGGGTAGTGTGTGACTCTGGTGAGTGTTGTGCAAAGGATTGGGGATAGTGTAATTCATAGACTCTTAGAGTGCAGGGATAACTTTGTTCATTACTCTTCCCGACCAGGTGGGCTGTCTCCCTCTATTCTACGCCACCGTGTGACCAGACCCAGAGGGATCCCCAAGAATCATCACTACCCGTTTTTTATTTTATCCACTTACCCTTTCCCGGCTGGGTACGTGTTCTCACAGTGAGTGTTCATTTCGCTGTGTGATCCGTAGCTGGTAGGGAGTGGGGAACTTAGCATCTGAAGTCGTTTCTGCCGGACATCCTGAGCAAAGGTTAGTGGCGATTGCATGCTTGCGCTGCTGCCAATCCACGACAAATGCACTGCTGATGACGTCACATATTACATCACTCATGACATAAGTATTTGATTTTTTCAATAATGTAGAACAAAAGTTATTTTTCATAACAATAACTTTTTTTCTTTGCGATCTGATTCCATACTTTGCTGTGTAGTATGTCTTGTTTTACTCTGCATTAAATTATGCAGGGGTGTTCCCCCCCGTTTTCACTCTAATACATGGCAGATAATTAAGTGTTGCTGGTTTGCGAAAGCCATTTCTTATGGTCGATAAGGGGTGGGGGCGGACAGGAGTTATGTGCCAAGCATTGTTCCAGGGGGCGAAGTGTACGCAATGTCATGCCTTGGCAGTCCTCTGCACTGCCAAAAGAATGATTCCAAGGGTCCATGAGGGGTGGGGGGCGGAGAGGAGTGACGTGCTATGTCACTTTCCTTTCCTCTGTGTTTGGGCTTCGTTGTTCAAGAAAAGTTGTGGTTTAGGAAAGTAATTGTTCTGGCTTCGTTGTTCAGGTAAGTCGTGGTTAAAACGTTGTTGTTAAGGATGTTTCCCACGACGAACACATTTACGGATTGCCAGACTTACAAGTGTCGATGGAACTCCCGGATGTCACCCCACAAACTGCTGATCTAATCCACTGATGATGGAACGGACTGTCCGGTATGCCTTACCTGTCTCTGAGAGCCTCTAATGCTATGCTGGACCCGACTTCCACAGGGCGCCTGCTGGGCATGGACAGTCGGACTTTGACCCCAGGCTGACCCTTGTCTTCAGCTGGAGTGGCACAGTGAGTACTATCCTGGGTGCCGAGATGCTGGGAAAGCTCTGGATCAGTATGGTGGTTGGGAAGTCAGGTGACGAAGATGGCCCTGCCTTTGGGGGTGGGTGATGTGACATGAACTGCGCCTAGGCGATATCTGGCTGCGGAGCACCACACCTGGAGCGTCTCAGCCCCCTGATCGGACGAGAACCTGTTATGACTGAGCCGACTGGCATGAGACGCCTGTGTGGGGGGAGGTATCCTCTACTTATCTATATAACGCGCCTGTGACGGACATGCCGAGTGCTCAGCGACCCCCCCTCCCCCGGACTTAAGACTTCACTGGCTCATTAGAGTGTTTGGACGACAACATGTTCTGCTGTCGACCTTTTGGCATTGTTCCTTTGTTTTCTTTGTTTATGGCATTGGTTGACTTGTTTCTCCTCTTTATTTCTTTCACCCACACTCAGAGCGTGCACGCTGGCTTTTTGATGGTGACTATGGATGTGTGGCTTAGTGGGACGCAGAGTTGGCTGTTGGTGGGGAGTGGGCGGGAGGGTGTGGAGAAGGAGAACACCCGGACATACTATGTCAGTGATTAAAATGTGCACGTGAAACGTGCGCGGCATGCACTCGCCATCGCGCCGTTACACAAATTTACTTGTATCTAAAGCAACACCACGTACACATAGCCCTCTTGCAGGAAACCCATTTAACTGGCCTGGAAACACAGACACTACACCGTAGATGGCGGAGGCAGTAATGCGCTACTGGATATTCGGCTTATGCGCGAGGGGCATTGATCTGGGTGCGCCCCGGGGTCCCATTTGCACTTTACCATTGCAGGGTAGATCCGGAGGGTAGGTATGTGGTCATTCACGGCAAACTGGACGGCCAATTGGTCGTCCTTGCATCCCTTTACATCCCTAACAGCGAACAGAGAGACTTATTTACAGCACTGTCGACAGTGCTGTTGCCCTGGCATGGTGTTCCCTTGATGCTAGGAGGCGACTATAACTGTGTCTTGGACGTTGCCCTCGACCGCTCCTTCCCGCCCTTAGCCAGTGCACCGGTAACTGGGGCCATGAGGGCACTCACGAACTTGGCGTTACAGTGGGATTTGCACGATGCCTGGCGGAGTCGTAACCCACACACTAAGGTATACTCTTACTACTCAGGCGCACACACATTACATGTCAGGCTGGACAGATATATGCTGACAAGTGACCTGCTCCCCCATGTCACAGACACATATTACATGGGCCGCACCCACTCCGATCATAATCCTCTCATTCTAGAACTGGCTTGGGAGCGCCCACATCTGCTGGTGCCCACCTGGAGACTCCAACCTGATTTGCTCTTGGACGCCGTATTCCGTTACGCACTCTCGACGCGTCTTTTACAGTATTTTGAAGAAAATAACCACACTGCCTCCACCCCACAACTCGAATGGGACGCATTCAAAGTTGTCACAAGGGGCCACTGTCTGGGCACACAAGCAGGTATGCAGAAGCAAATAGACGGAGAGTTGAAGCGTATTGAATCTGACCTATTGCGAGAGGAACGAGAGGCGGTGGAGGGTGATGAGGGGCCACTATTGGCGACCAGAGAGGCACACATGTGACTGCTTGACAGGCTGAAAAATCTAAACTATGCAGCCCATTTGGCGCGCACTCATCACTTTGGGGACACACCAGGCAAACTATTGGCGTGGCTGATCAGGCAAGATCCCCAGACCACCTCAGTGACGTCAATTTGCACTAAGCTAGGCACCATGGTGTATACACAGAGAGCCATCCATGATGCCTTTGTGGAACATTACACAGACCTTTATCAGTCCCGACTGCAGGCTTCAACTGCTGATATAACAGAGTATCTATCTGCTCTACCCTTGCCTGAGATAGATGACGCGCAACGTGATGAACTGGGCGCACCGCTAATATCCGAGGAACTACGAGTAGCCATTTTTTCCCTCTCTAATGGCAAATCCCCGGGCCTGATGGGCTACCCGCTGAGTTTTACAAAGCTTATTCTATCATTCTGATTCCGGAACTATTGCGGATATATGAGGCGGCAATTGCTGACTCTGGGCTCCCGCCCACACTGAACGAAGCAAACTTGATCTCTCTCCCGAAGCCTGGCAGAGATGGGGCTCAACTGGGATCGTAACGCCCACTAGCCCTCCTTAACACGGATTACAAGATCCTGGCTTCCACGCTGGCCCAACGTTTAGCTCCCCCGGTGCCTGATCTTGTTCACACCGACCAAAACGGTTTTGTA